>NC_035107.1:304840433-306242933 GCF_002204515.2 Aedes aegypti | reverse complement strand
TAAAGAGAAAGTAAACGAAAATAGCCTCTCGTAAATCTGTTGGACTCCAGCAAAAAATTGAGATTTTTGAAAGAGGCTTCTGAGGCATAATGTAAACTATATGCCTTCAAAATGCTGTATTTACTTGAAACTTTCAGCCAAACAAACAGCCATTATGCCGCCCCACACTTTGGACATACAAACTTTGTGGCATCTTCTTTCACAGCACATACGTCCTTAGCGTGAGAAACGGAGATTTTCATACAATGTTTGGTAACATGGTCTCGTAGTCGACACGTTGTCGCTGATATTCGGCAGCGCTTCCCTTCAACATTCACAACACGAGCGACCGAACGAATGTCGGAAAGAAAAATGTCAACTGAATGCCTCTGACCTCGAAGATATGCTAGGAAATGTTACGATTTCGTTTGTTTTTGTCATTTTTCATAGTAGGCGCTGCTTTCACTGTATGTGTGTCACATTCGACATAACAAACAAGATAAAACTATTCATGTTGTTGGGTTCCCGGCCATTGTGGCTTCGTCGGCCCTGAACCTTTTTGTGGAGTTCCTGAGAGTACTCTTAGGATGAAACTAAGAACTTGGGAAATGTCCATGGTAGAAACTAATTTGAATGCCACGGATACAGCCAAGCAAGCGAAAAGATTTATTAGACCCAGTCTGTCAAAAGCCCGGGCCATATTAAATCTTAATAAAAAGAATACCAGGGTAATAACCGGTCTGATGACTGGTCACTGCCCGAGCAGGTATTACCTTTACAAGATTGGAAAAATCCAATTCTCAGAATGTCGATTTTGTTTGAACGAAAACGAAACCGCTGAACACTTGCTTTGCAGCTGTGGAACATTGTTCAATCAAAGGTTGTCAATATTTGGAAAAGGGTTATTGGAGCCCTCCGAAGTTTGGCAATGCAATCCAAACAGGGTAATAAACTTTATAAAACGAGTTGAGCCTAGTTGGGATAACGTGCTCCATCAACCATTGTCCACCACATCTCAATTGTGAGAGGATATTTGATGAGCACAAAATTAAATATGGGTCATACCACAATATTCCTAATTATTGGACGCAGTGGGTAAAAGGCTCTACAGACAAGGAAAAAAAAATCATGTTGTTTTTGATCCAACATGTCCGAATTCTATGCAAAACGTATGATTTCTGCAAATGTCATCGTGTCATATGACATTCAATTGACAGCTTTTTGTGTTTGTCGATGTACATTGTACCGCTCGTGCTGCGAGTAAGAAGTGGCGGTAGTGGATGAATGCAGAAAAATGAAATTACTGCTGACCATGGCAACGAAACGAACGTCACGCAAAGTGTCGAATGTTTACAGCACTGATTTAGATCACTTTTATTACTTTTATTTTAAGGTCAACTAAATTAAATCCTTGAGATAGTTCTCTTTATCAGTCCTTATCGCTTCAAGTGATTTATCGTCAATCGGGAAACCTTCCAGATGATCTAAAAAAATCATATTTGCCATCGTAAGTGGAAAATGTTACATGTTTGAGAAGTAGTTAGCAATTTTTTAGAGTTTACAGCATGATTTGGAACGAAATTTTGATTCAGTTTCAAAAATGTGCGAATTTGTAAACTCTGACTATGATTGGCAGAACTCTTTGCTTCTTCACTTAAATCTTGAATTTCAGGCAAGTATAGAAATTGAAATTTTTCGATAAAATGTGAACAGTATTCATCAAACTTGTACTTATGTTCGATACAGTGGTTTTAGTGATTGTTATGAACATAATTTCAAAACATGCTTCCTAAGTAATTCATAGATCTCGCTTATGAAACTTATGATTTCGTTTTCAAAATGTTTAACGTTAAATGTTCAATGAAACCAAAATTTGATTGGTCAATACAGTCATGATTTATGGAAAACATAAATATGTTTAGCTTTGTATAGGAATTCTTAGCGATGTTTCCCAACGGGATCCTAGGAATTTCCAACGAAAATTGGACGAATTTTTGATACGAATTCATAATTTTATCGTTCGAAACGAAGATGAGCACCAAGCTAACTCTGAAAAGTGCTTCGCGGGCTACAAATGTGAAAATCCCTTGTCTAAATTGTTTGCTCGTTTCGATACAATTTTCCACATAGTCGTCATTATCTATTTCACCCAGTGTTGTGATCAATCACGTTGATAAGTTCACAAAAATCATTTGACTGCTGACCACGATAGCGAAACGAACGTCGCGAGAAATGTCGAATGTTTTCAACACTGATTTCACCTTTGGAAGGAAGCGCGCATTTCTGAGAAATTTTCGTCCTTCATTTCAAATTTAACCTATTTATTTGGAATAAAGTTTTGAATACACATATTCACCCTTCCTTTGCTCGTAGAAGCAACTAACGAAACTTGGCTTTCGCCAAAAAGTTCAACGAAAATTCGAAAGGACGAGTCCTGATAATTTACTTTTTTACTGCGGAAAATGCAATGTAAAAGTCTATTTTGTAGTATAACAACTGGCACTCCTTTCTCACTTTATCTATGCGTGAGGACATGGCCAGTGCAGTTATAAATCTTGCATACTTTGATTAGCCTACTATGCTTACACATTTATAAGGTGGAAAGTCAATCAGAAGCTTCACTCTAGATCGGTTCTCTGGGCCATACCAGTAATCGGCCTACTGAGATCAAGGATGTCGAAACCTATCACCATTTTTAGCGGTAAAGATAATCACGATTAGCTATTCATCTCAAGCAATCCAATTTTTGAGTCCGAACCATGTTCTTCACATCTGCACTCTGCAGTGGGATATTGATTTACTATCAATTCACCGTCAACTTCGTATGTGAACCACTTTTTGAAAAGAAAAGCTATCCCACAGGTTTCCACACAGAGAGAAATCTGCGCTATCACTGAAGCAAAGACAGCAATATCCACTTGGGCTCCATAACCCTGCTTCGGCGCTACTGATAAGACACCACTTGAAGTTCTATTTCTATCACTGCCTAATTTTTCGATTCAACGTCCCCGTAGACACATCACGTGAATCACACTTTTCACCATCAAAATTCGCGCCACTGACTGACTGCCTGACTGACTGGATGGATGCCCTTATATGGGGATGGACTGGATGTAGAACTGGGCTCACCTCTTTGGTACAAACTTCCGACGAATACACAAGGAAGATAGGCGTTTTTTGGACACTCGACTACTCGGCGGCTCTCCGGTACACTACTGGCTAATTGGATTTGTAATAATCCAATATTTATACCCTCGCCGGGCAACCGTTTGGCCGTTGACTGTGTTGCTGGACGGACAGCTGGCCGGGCGTGCGCGATTTTCTCGTCGCGGCGCCCCCAGGTTCTAAGAGTGGACGACGAAAGTGGGTGTGGACACGAAGGAGAAAGAAAATTAGCATATTTCCCGAGACGACGACGCCGCCGCGTACGAGAATCGGAAAATAGTCGAAAAATTTCACTCGAACGACGACGCACATGCTCGAGATGGGAAGTGGCTTACTCATTTTTGTCGTAGGCTGACGACATTTCCTAGAAAGTCAAACATCAGAATGGGACATTCCCTAGAAATGAACATTCTCCAGAACGACATTCCCCGGTATCGTTTATACAGTCAACTCTCCATAACACGATATTGAAGGGGCCATCGAGTTAGAGAAAACAAAATCAGTGCAACTGGGATTCTAGGGACCATCGAGCTAGCCATGCAAATCAACTTTTACCATGGTTCTCTAACTCGATATCGAGTTAAGAAATATCGAGTAAGGGAGAGTTGACTGTATATATTTTTAGAGCAAAACAAAGTTGGTTGTACTTACTTTTTTTGTCGTAAAAAATAAGTTACCGTCAGACGGGGCTACATTTGCCCAAAGGCGAGGCTACAAAAATGTCTAAAAACACATGCTTTTTTACATCAAACTAAATTGCACTTTACAAACAGCTCCAGCGTAATGGCCCATATATTTTTTTTTAATTTTTTCATACAAAAAGAGTTTTGGAGAGAATCGGCGATTTTAACCTTACGTTATAAATGGAACGAGCACTTGCACAGTTACTAAGGCTGATACAAATATTAATTTTCTTTTATGTCCGAGACCACTTGGAAGGTACGAGGGGGGGGGGGGATAAAAATAAATAAGGAACAAAAGAATAAAAATGAAAAAAAAGTTTTTTTTTTCGAATTTTTATTTTTAACGATGGTTGTTAAACTTTTTCCAATCGTCATCAGCGCGTAATGGATTGTATGCTCAGAGATCTGATCGGAGTTTGCTGCTTCGTCTATATGGACGATATAATTATATTTTCTACCTCCCTTGAAGAACATCAACTTCATCTTGACATGATTATGAAGCGATTAAAGGAGGCCGGACTAAAGATTCAGCTTGATAAGTGTGAATTCTTTAGGAATGAAGTTCAATTTTTAGGTCACACGGTCACCAAAGACGGAGTGTTACCAAACGAGGACAAAATAAAAATCATAAGAGAATGGCCAATACCAAAGAATGTCAAAGAAATTAGACAGTTTCTGGGAACTTTGGGATACTATAGAAGATTCATCAAAGATTTCGCTAAACTAGTGAAACCTTTGACGAACTTACTTCGCAAAGACACCGAGTTTGAAATCACTCCAGAAATGGAGGAATGTTTTCAAAAATGCAAGGAAATCCTTATTAGAGATCCAATACTTATCTACCCAGACTTCGAGAAAGAGTTTATTTTAACGACCGATGCGAGCGATTACGCCATTGGAGCGGTACTTTCTCAAGGAACACTTGGGAAAGATCGGCCAGCAGCATTTGCATCTAGAACTTTAAACGTAACAGAAGAAAGATACAGCACAACGGAAAAAGAACTCTTGGCAATCGTTTGGGCTGTAAAACACTTCAAATCTTATTTATATGGTCGCAGATTTAAGCTGGTAACAGACCATAAACCTTTGATATACTCACTAACTAATTCGAACGATAAAATTGTAAGATGGAAGTTACAATTGGGTGAATTTAATTACGAAATCGTCTATAAACCCGGAAAGCAAAATGTCGTAGCGGACGCTTTATCGAGAATACAGGCGAACGAAGAATTAAACGTGAATACAGCGGATACTGATGAAGACTTGGAAACCATTCATTCCGCAGATACCAGTGACGATTACTTTATAAAGTGCACGGAAAGACCGATTAATTTTTTCAAGACTCAACTGTTATTCAAAATTTCCAGAATTAAAACAGATTCTCATGAAGCAGTTTTTCCAAAATATAACAGATACATCATATCCCAACCGGGATACACGGAAGAGGATATGGTGAATGTATTTAAAAGATGCCTTAACCCTAATGGAATTAATTGCATAAAAGCCCCTGTTTCCCTTCTACAGCTTATTCAGGAAACATACAAAAATCATTTCTCTGCTAATAAATTATACAAGGTTTTCATTTCAGAGACACTGTTGGCAGACGTCAGAATGGGCACCGAGCAGGACGAATTGATCGAAAAGACCCATGAATATGGACATCGTGGATTGAAAGAAAATAAAAGACAGATTCTCCAAAACTACTTTTTCCCCGAGCTAGAAAGAAAGCTCAAAATTTTTATAAGCTCTTGCGACACTTGCAAACGTAGCAAGTATGATCGCAATCCTCCAAAATTAATACAAAAGAGTACTTTTGGTGACACTGTCTTTGATAGAATTCACATCGATGTATTTTTCATGAAGGGACAAAAATGGCTTACTATAGTGGATTCGTTCTCGAAATTCGCAAACATAATTTCGATACAAACTAGAACCATAGTTGATATGAAAAGGGCAATCACCGAACACATTAGACAGTTCGGAAGGCCGAAAACTATAGTATGCGATCAAGAACCTTCATTTAAATCCATTGATTTCATCGGGTTCCTGAATGACTTAAATATTGAAATCCACCATGCGAGTAGCTCTTGCTCAAATGGAATTGTCGAGAGATTTCATAGTACTCTAATCGAACTTTATCGGACTCTCCATTCAAAATTCAAAGATCTCAGTCTTAACGAAATAATGAACGTTTTGGTCGACATCTACAATAATACATTTCATTCGGCTATCAATCAAAAACCACGGGAAGTAGTCTTCAACACATCGAATTTAACCAATCAGGAAGAAATAGCAGAAAACTTCCATAAAATTCAATCAGCCGTTAAACTCGAGTTAAATAAGAGAAAAATATATCACGAGAAAAAATTCTCGGATAATGAAAGCCCTAAACAATTAAATCAAAACGACAAACTTTTTATTAAAAACAGTCAAAGGCTAAATAAAGATCAAGACCCGTATAAAATTTCAACAGTTAAAACCAATAATGAACTCACATACATAGATAGTAATGACATTAAAATACACAAAAATCGGATTAAACTATAAAAAAAACAACACATAAAACCCCAAAACCCATAACAGAATAAAATATTAAACAATTAAAATATATTCTTTTTCAGACTAATCCTCATCCACATGCTAAACGCGACCACATACAAGGAAATATCCAATAAAAATGGCATGGTCGCCATAAAAATAAAAACAGTGCGGATAAGGACAGGATTTGAGAGAACGTTACATAGGATTAATTTAGTATCTCTAGAGGATAACATTAAATACATCGAAAAGATCACTCACTCGTATAAAACCGTTGAACATTTAGAGCAAACCCTTCAGGAGAAGTTAACAATAGCTAAAGAAAAACTTTCTAGTTTGATCCCACGTAGGACAAAGAGAGCACTGATAAATGTCCTTGGAACAGCGATTAAATTTATTGCGGGGAATCCCGATAACGAAGATCTTGAGATCATACATGAAGGATTAGGAATATTAAAAAATCAGGAAAATAGGTTAACTCAAAATCAAATCAAGCAAATCCAAATTAATGAACTTTACAAAAACAAAATCAATAACATAACAGATTCTTTAAGGAAAATTAGTTCTACAATCTCTAGAGAATTCAACACAGTTCAAAACCTTAGATCAAACTTAGAGTTCATCAATCTCATTTGGAATACGGATAGAATAATTCACATTTTGGAATCTATAGAAGAACAAATAGAGTTCTCCAGATTAGGCCTCATAAACAAGAATATCCTTTCGTTAGAAGACAAACAGGCAATCGCAGGGAAACTTAGGAAGCAAAACATCCCACTTAACTATTTTGACGAAATCTTTCAGTTTTGCTCAGCAACTATCGGTATCAGCGGCGGACAGGCGATGGTACTTGTGAAGACACCGGTACTAGACGATAAGGACTACGACCTCCTGGAGCTTCACACGCTAAAGGTCAACAATTCGAGGATAGAAACTGACATAAACCTGGTGGCAAAGCACGGCAACCTGATCTACGCCCAAACGGAAAAATGCGACATTTGCGATGGTATCAAGCCCATTGAGGACGAATGCATCTATAATATCTTAACACATCAATCACCAAAATGCTCATTCGTAAGTACAAAACGAGGATTCCAAGCCAAAGAGATTACGGACAGCGTGATCCTAATTGACACAACAGAGAACATTGAGGTAAACGACTCATGCGGGGATTCAAGAATCATTACCGAACCAACAATAATAGAGATCGGGAATTGCACAATCAGAGCACGCAATTTCACATTCTCCGGTAAAATAGATGTCATAAGCCAAGACAACTACCTAATCCCAATTTACAGCAAACCTCTGCAGAAGCCAAACTACACATTCAAGGAAGAGGAAAACGTTATGTTGCGGATTCAGAATCTTGAAGAACTAAGCGAGATTCAACTTTCCCTTAACAGCACACATAAAAGGGTAACTTTTGGAGGCTTAGCCCTCCTGGTTTTAATATCTCTTTGGTTCGTCATTGTTTTTCTTTACAAGACAACTCACAACAAGGATGCCAAGGAAAACCACGTCGACGCTCTGCTGCTTAGAACAAGGAATCTAGGAGAAGTAGAAGCAACCGATGGTCCAAATACTCAAACAACAGGAAAGGATCCCGAGAAGAAGCGGTTGAAACTCATCCCAGAACCAAGGTTCGAGCTCCTGAAACATCAAACGAGGACGCTTGATACTTGAGGGGGGAGGCGTTAGGAACAGAGTTGCCCACGTGCCAGCCAATCAGAACGAACCATCGATCGGCCCATCGATCGATGCAACATAGAAGTGATGACCCAGCGGATTATCGAGGTGCGATGGCAACATGCACCCAACCGACGAGAACGACGACGGATCGGAAGGTGTCGATGCAGACTTTGACCGGGACCGTTTTGCTGAGTCGATAGGTTTAGTCAATAAAAGGTTTAGCGGTAGGAAAATTCAATCAGTTCCGAGTGTGAAGTGATTAATATTTGTTGTAACTTAGTTTAATAGTGAAATAAAATTATTTTTTTATCAAACTCTGATCCTTCAGAGCATTTCTTGTATATGAGAAAACTGTATTCTGCAAAGGTGATCACAGGACTGCTGACTTCCATTCGGTGAATGTTTTGATTCATAATTCACTCACCAGGTGGTGCGCAGGCTCTAAAAAAAGTCGCATGTAGAAGTAGTATGTGAAATAAGTTTTCGGCGTTCAAATATTTGTTTTACTTGTCCAGTGATGAGAATCAATATTGTCGTCTTAGACAAAGTTGAACACCTACATGAACCCAGTTCGCCTAAAACCGTGTCTTAGAGTTGATCAGCTAAATGAGACCTACTTGTCGAAAACCTTATTAGTTCGAAAAACACTCTCAAGATAGCGCTAGTTGAGTCTAGTACACGACACTGAAGACGGTCTTACAGTTGAGGTCGAAATACGCGTATCTGTCAAAGGATACAAACTCTAGTGGAATTAAATGGTATAGTACTAAATTCGGTTTTTTCATCTACTTATAGGTATTCTACTAAACAGCTCGAAGATTTATTAAAAACTTGATGTTTTCCACAAAGTTAAACGTCTAAATGAGATCTATTGGCCTATAAACATATAAGTTTGGAAATCGTTCCAAAGATGCTTCCGTTCGGTAATTTTTTTTTGTTCACCTGTACGATGGAAACCCATCTTCAAGCTTCGGTGATTTGAAGTAAATGAAAATTTGCTGCAAAACCAGCAGCACGGTTGCTGCGATGAATTTTGGTTTTACCTGTGGCTGTGCCTAGCATGATGGACGATCGTGACGGAAGCATACCAGAGGCACCAACAAAAAAAAAAACATGTTTGCTCTATGGACCAATGCACGAGTTCACTAATTTGACGTTTGAGCGGTGCCGAATTCACTCGTTGCCATGGTCACGTAAATAACACGGCACCGCTAAAACGTCAAATAATGAACTCGTGCAACATTCTTGGTATCATCCCATTCGCTTTTTCATTCTTTCTTTTCTTTATTAAATCGTTTGAGTTGAAAAAATGTGTTAGTTATTGCAAAAACAATATTACAGTCCAATATTTCGCCGATCAAGCGAATCGGCCGCAACATCACCTATATTGATTTTCAGTTATGAGGATGTTAGAACCAATGGAGGGGGGGGGGGTGTAAGTGACAAAAATATAGTTTTGAAATAATCGACTTGGAAGTTTTCAAGATTTGTGTATATGGTCTTTCGATTCTGTTGCAGGGTTAGCGACGGAATTAAGATGAGTGCGAAAAAAGAATTGCGTTTCTGAGTTAACCTGTATGTTTTAAGTAAAGCTGAAAGTGGATTGTGGCTGCTCATTCAAGGATGAAAGATGACAACATTGGTGAGCTCGTTTCATGCTTTTGTTTCAAATCTGTAATATATGTATGACTCCAAATTTAATCGTTACAACAGTGGAGTATTAATATGATTTTTCAACAAACTATAAAAGGTTCGTCACTCTGAATGTCGGCATAAACTGTTGTAATAGTAGTTTACGGAACAAGTTGCAGAATGATGGTTTTTACACAGGGTGTCTACTCATTTACAGATTTGAAATTCGCTGATATTTCCAGGTTTTCCAGGTTTTAAAAATAATTGCAGGTTCAAGAAATTCTCCAAAATACATAAATGATTGACGAATAGTTATTTTTAGATGACTAAACATTTATTTTTAAAGATAGCCAAACTATGCTATGGAACACAAAAAAAAATAAATAATTTCAAAGCTTATGCTTGTTCTAAATGTGAAAACAACAAAGAAAAAAATCAAATGATTATTATCAAATGATCTGCCTCAAATCATCAACATCAGATATGGGAAAATATCTTATTTCTCTAGCAGACGTTTTGTATTTTTTTCTAGTTGATAGTAAAAAATATACTTAACAGGAACTACGATATGAGAGTTTGAATGTTTCTGTAGGAATGTTTCTAAGACTTTTTTTTTTCAATTCCTCTTAACATTGCTCGTTTGACTGTAGATTTCTTTCATAAATCACTCCGAAGATCTCTTTATGAGTTTGTTCTGTGATTTTTTATGAACTTTCTAAGTAATTCTTCATAAAATTTGGTTTTAACTACCTTCAAGAACTCAATTAAGAATTTTCCTAAGGATAACCATAGAAATTGCTTCGGAGATTTCATCAGGAATCTCTCCAAAGATTGTTCCAGGCATTTTTTAAGAAAGTCTTATGTTTTCCAGAAGTTTATCGATTGATTTCCGTGGGATTTATTCCTTCTACAGTTAACTCTCCCTTACTCGATATTGAAGGGACCATCGAGTTAGGGAGGTATCGAGTTACAGAACACAAAATCAGTGCAATTGCTATCCAAGGGACCATCGAGTTAGCCATGAAAACCAACTTTTACTATGGTTCTCTAACTCGATATCGAGATACCGAATATCGAGTACGGGAGAGTTAACTGTAATATAAATTGTTTTTTTTTTTCAGAAATTGAATTTTTTTTCGGGAATTCCTCCAAATTTGTTTGAGAAATTCCCCAAGGACGTTTACAAAGATTTGTTACGGTGGATGTCTCCAGGGGAACGTCAAGGAAATTTGCAGAGTTTTTTCAAAATAATCTGCAAGGAACGTCTAATTTCATTCTAGAATAACCTCTGATGAATTGTGTGTGAGTTCTAAGTATGCCTTGATAAATTGATACTAGAATCTCTGAAAAAACTCCTGGATTCTTGATGAAAACCTTCCTAAGATTTTCTTGATAAATTGCTAAAATGACCTGAAAAAACATTCGAATCTCTGAATAATGTCCTACAAGAAAAAATATCTTTGCATGATCGGAGCAATAACTGTAATAATTACTGTAGTATTACTTCGTGAGAAACCTGAAAAGTTTCGAAGAATTCATGCAAATTTGGAAATTTTATTTAATTTTTTTAATGAAATGTTTGAACCACAGCAATAATAGTTTAATGAAATGGTTTAGAAAAATCGAGACAAATTTCTGGAGGAACTTAATGTCGAATGCCCGATTGAATTTATTGAGGAATTCTTGGAAAAGTTTATAATCGATTTCATCGAATAATGCCTGAAGGAATCTGAGCAATTCCTAAGAGTAATCGTGGATGAATTTCTAAAAGATTCCTTATGAAAATGTCTGGAACAAATGAGAAAAAAAAATCGGTGTAGGAATTTATTAGGGTTTCTTGGAAAAAAGTCGAAACATTTTTATTTAACTCTGGAATAAACCTTTATGAACAACTGGAGAAAACGGTGAAAGAATCAGTAAAAAAAAACATCTGGAGGATTTTTTCAAAGTAATCTTCAGGAAAATTACTGGAGGTAGTAGCGTTGAAGTGCTCTAGGATCAAATTCTGAAGAAAATCGTCTAAGCATACATTGAAAAATCGCTTATATTATCCCTGGAGGCGTTCCCAAACATTCCACCAGGAATCTCTGGAGAAATCACTAAAACTCCGGAAGCATTCCTTTGGATCTGAGAAAAATATTATTGAGAACTTGTGCATTAGTCTTTTGTAGTATAGACGAAAAAAACATGTTTACAAACTGAAAAATTTAAAATGTTCTCATCTATGCTTCACATGCTCATGAGCGACACCCAACTGGAACTGGGAACTGTACTTGCCTTTGCAAATTTGGCAATCTCTTCATTTTATGCTTCCTTTTCTAAACATGTTTTATGCTGAAAGAATAAGAACCATAAACAAATTGCAGCACTTAACATTTCAAATAGCATTTTGATAGCGGCGCAGCCGAAAAATTTTTAGATTGAAGGGAATTTTTGTTACGAAAATTATATATTCTATCATGTATTACTGCTTCAAAATAATTTCCCTGACTGTAGCCGAGATTCTCTGAGAATTCCATGTTTTCTCCAGGTTGAATAAAATTCCCTGATAATTCCAGGTTTTCCAGGTTTTTGCAGGTAGTAGACACCCTGTTACAGCATGAGTCGTAAATTTATCCTACGAGGCTTGCCGAGTATGATAATTACGACTAGTGCTGTAAAAATCGAGTTCTGCAACGAGTTACGTACAACATTTTTTGCAATTTCGTAGAAGACCACTTGAGGGTATCAGAAATTATATCGGAATGTGTTCACCATTATTTTACAATTTCTGAAAAATTGTGGTGTTATGATTCATTACGCAACTCAAAACAGTTGCGTAATGAGAAAGCGTTGCGTTTCAGTTAGGTAATGACTATTCTCACACTGCATACTTTAGTGCTGGAAAGTAGGCCGTTTCAAGACAGACTGGCGTGATGAAAAACAGCCTATTATGATGAGAAATTGCAAAAATAAATTATTTATGTTTTACACATTTTTTTTTCAAACTACTCCTGTTACTTTATTTTTGTTATTAAAAAAAGCTTTGAATGATTCGACACTATAAGTGTAGACTTGCAAAAGGTTCACTTTATTCAACAAACTTTGAATGGTTCGCCAATGTAACTGCCAGTATAAGAGTGTTCTGTGATGGTCAAGCCAATCGAGGTTTTTTTTTATATGAGTAAAATGTGGTAACACATGCTTTCATCTTGAGATCTGTAGGAATGTTGCGTTTAGTTATTTGGTCAACAAGCTTTGAATGGTTCGTCTTTTTAAGGGTCGACATTATTTTCTTCTACTTGGGAATTTTCCATATCAATTGAAATTATTATATTTGTTATCATTAAAATAATCCAGGGTTCCTCAACCAGTGGTCCGCGGACCCCTTGGGTGCCGTGCCGACTTCTTAGGGGGCCCGCGAAGCCATTGATGATAAGTTTTTTGGAGATTGATGAATAAATGTAAAAAATATCTTCGCTTGCTTCAGATTTTCAAAACTAAAAATATTTTTAAAAAATTACTAAATTTTGTTTTTTATCTACACAATTACTAACATACTTGTAATATAATTTTGTCTGTTGAAGAATACAAACCAAATTTTACCTCACCGGCATTTTATTAACATTTCTTCTAGTGTGAACTTGAGAATAAAACTACTATCGTTCCTAAGATGGAAAATGTCTTAGAAGTTGATTGGCGATTTATTGACCATACTGGAAATTGCTCACTATTTCCACACAAACCACAGGAGTAATTTTCTAGAATCCATCACCACTCATGAGATTTCCTATTAATACCTGGTGTAATGATCGTCGGAAGATGTCTGCGTAGAAACTTGACGAATATCTGGCCAGATTTTTGAAAACAATTCTTCCAAAAGCAGTAAGTTCACTCCTTATAAATCTATAAGCAAGTTTCTAAAAATATTCAAAGCAGCTTGCAGAGGTGATATTTATTGGCTACTCAAACTATCTTTTGAAAATGTATTGGCTAGCTCATGAAAGCGGAATCTGGTGAAATTTTGAAGATAACTAAAAAAAATCTTCCAAACCTTATCTCAAAGAAATTATCATTTTACCCCTGAAAATATTTTGAAAAATCGCTGGCTTCTCAACAACCTGATTTTGGTTAGATTTTGTAATATCCTTTTTAAAAGTTTCTTTTAGAATTCTTAGGATGATATTTAGTAGACTCCTGACAAGATATTCAGTGGATCCAGAATATCTCGGTAGGATTCTCGCATTATCTGTGATGGAATACAGACTTTGAGTGGTATGTCAAGAATACCTTTTGATTCATAATAATATCTTCAAAAAGGTTGGGAAACACTGGTCTAATCGCTTATCAAAGTGAATCCTGTGACTCAACAATCCTCCCCATTAAAAAACATCCTTCATCTCCGTAGAGATGCAGAGGTAAACACGGTCTCCAAATAGCAAAGGTTACACACTAACATTCCTTCCCTCAATCCCACCTGAATAAATAGAGACACTGAATTATGCAGAATGAATAAGATTATGGCACACCTCAGCCGAATTTCGAATCAATCACAGAATGGCAACCATTGATATGTGTAGTCAGTCTAAGCTAAACTAAGCCTTTTCTTGTTTAAGCTAAGTATGCTGTTTCGCTCAAGAAAAGTAAAGAAATTTCTTGACTGAATGGGTCAAGAAATTTCCTACAGAGAGCTCCATTTGAAATGACATTTCTTCTCATCTGCGTACTGCGATCAAAGAAACGTGATTTTCTTGATCATTTCTTGGAAGAAATTTCCCACGCATCGAGATAGGCGATTACTTTTCTTGTCAGCAGCAAATCGGCCTTTACGTTCGAATGCTCTTTCGGCTGGAAACCGTTTTGCATTTACGACCGTTTACGCCAGCAAAATCAAGTGGGCTATGGATTCGAACGAATAG
The DNA here is from genome assembly GCF_002204515.2 of Aedes aegypti. NCBI lineage: Eukaryota > Metazoa > Arthropoda > Insecta > Diptera > Culicidae > Aedes > Aedes aegypti. The sequence goes on along the minus strand of NC_035107.1, from coordinate 306,228,349 downwards.
GATTCGGTCGAAAGTTGGATTCGTCGTAAACATGAATAAGGGTGAATAACTGCACAGTTAGTGCATAACAACTGCAGCAGAGATATTCGAAGACGTATCATTGCCGGAAGTCGTGCTTACAACGGACTCCACAAGTCCTCGCGGTCTGGTAAACTTTCGTGCTGAATGTATCATGCACAAGACGCAGATAAGACCAGTAGATCTCTACCGGCATGAGACGTGGACAATGCTCGAAGAAGACCTGCAAGCGCTAGAAGTTTTTGAACGACGAGTGCTTAGAACGATCTTTGGCGGAGTATGTGAGAACGGTGTATGAAGGACAAAAATGAATCACGAGCTTGTGCAACTCTACGGTGAACCCAGTATCCAGAAAGTCGCCAAAGCGGGAAGGGCACGATGGGCGGGACACGTTGTGAGAATGCCGGACAAAAATCCCGCAAAAATGGTGTTCACCTCAAATTCGGCCGGTACAAGTCTAAGGGGAGCGCTACGAGATAGGTGGTTTGACCAAGTGGAGCAGGAGTTTGGAAGTGTGGGGCTAGCAGCCATGGGCCGAGTTAGTAGGCGTGACATTGTTAGTAAGTAAGTAAGTAACGCTACCTCGTGACCAGAATAATTGCACATGCTTTCATCGAGGAAGGGAAGGAATGTTATGGTGACATCCATTGTTACTAAAAACCGAGTATACCTGTGCATCTTCATGTTTGTCACGGAAAGGCGTTTTAGGTTCATGTCGGTAATGATGCAATTGAAATATGAATTATGGTTCGCCGACACTTGGAGTGTCGAACTAGTCATTGTACGCATAGATCGCACTTATTTGAAACAAAAGCATGAAACGAGCTCACCAATTAATAATCCTTCGTCGACAGGGTAGCTCTTAATCGCTTTAACTTTTCATCACATTCACTTTTCACTCATCATCAACGGCTATACGAATAACATACCGACTTGCTCGCCACACAAGAGCATGCAACAGAATCAACAGACCATACATTACTACTCAATATTAGTCGACCGATGTGCAGAAAACCGATTGAGATTACTTTATTGAATTAAAAACATATATACACAAGGTGTTCACTTTATAAAATGAACAGTATTTATGTGTTAGTTTTTAAGCGAAAATTCGAGTTTTAACGCCAAAGTGATCCATAACCTTGTGTGACCCTAAAATCTCGCTTCTTTTTACTGGGAAATGTCATTTCTTCTTTCTGTAGAATGTCAGTTTGTCTGTGCAATGCGTTTCAAGGAAATGTCATACAATCGACCTCGTTATCAGATACCTGCCCATAGATTAATGGTATCATCTGAATGGCCCTGTTCGATTACGTGCTATCACTTGACTGGGGGATGCCTTATATGGAGTGGTTCAGTCTTCAAATAAACTTTTTATTACCGAACAATTTTATCAGAGTTGTGTAACACCAAGAAGGGTTTAGAAGCACTTGCGGTGAACGATTCCGGGTCCGGCTTCGTCGTATTCCTGCTTGGAGATCCACATCTGCTGGAAGGTCGACAGGGAAGCCAGGATGGATCCACCGATCCAGACGGAGTACTTACGCTCTGGTGGGGCTACGATCTTGACCTTGATCGAGGTGGGAGCGAGAGTGGATAATTCGCGCTGCATACGGTCGGCGATTCCGGCGAACATGGTTGATCCTCCGGATAGGACGGTATTGGCGAACAGATCCTTACGGATGTCGACGTCGCACTTCTTGATCGAGTTGAACACGGTTTCGTGAACTCCCACCGTTTCCATTCCGATGAACGACGGCTGGAAGAGAGTTTCCGGACAGCGGAAGCGCTCGTTTCCGATGGTAATCACCTGTCCGTCGGGGAGTTCGTAGGATTTCTCCAAGCTGGAGGAAGAAGCGGCGGTGGCCATCTCCTGTTCAAAGTCCAGGGCGACGTAGCACAGCTTCTCCTTGATGTCCCGAACGATTTCCCGCTCGGCGGTCGTGGTGAAGGTGTATCCTCGCTCGGTCAGGATGGTCATCAAGTAATCGGTGAGATCGCGACCGGCCAGATCCAGACGCAGGATGGCATGTGGCAAGGCGTAACCCTCGTAGATGGGCACGGTGTGGGAGACACCATCTCCGGAGTCCAGCACAATACCTGAGGAATCGAAATCACTTCAGTCAATCTAGAAATCATCCCGATCTCGCATTCTTACCCGTAGTTCGTCCTGAAGCGTACAAGCTCAGCACGGCCTGAATGGCCACATACATGGCGGGGCAGTTGAAGGTCTCGAACATGATCTGGGTCATCTTCTCTCGGTTGGCCTTGGGGTTCAGTGGGGCCTCGGTCAACAGAACCGGGTGTTCCTCCGGAGCCACTCGCAGCTCATTGTAGAAGGTGTGATGCCAGATCTTCTCCATGTCGTCCCAGTTGGACACGATTCCGTGCTCGATCGGGTACTTCAGGGTCAGGATGCCTCGCTTGCTCTGGGCCTCGTCACCGACGTACGAGTCCTTCTGTCCCATGCCGACCATCACACCCTGGTGCCGGGCACGGCCCACAATCGAGGGGAACACGGCCCGGGGAGCATCGTCCCCGGCGAATCCGGCCTTGCACATTCCGGATCCATTGTCGATGACCAACGCGGCAATTTCGTCGTCGCACATTTTCCGTTCGATTCACTTCCACGAATGAGCCCAAGATTCACACCTAAACGTCGACTAAAGCACGGCGCAGCCATCGATTGGTCATTTATAGTGTATAGATAAGATTCGAGGCTGGTTTTATCAGTTTTGACGGGGCTCAATTGCTGCGCGGAGATATGAATCAGTCGGCCCACCGGGACGTCATAATAGGTTGACGGCGACAATACTTCCCATTTTTGGAGTTTTGCAAACCGACCGTTCGGCGAGTGACCGACCGGCAGTTTTTGTGTGTGTAAGCCAAGAGATGCGATGGAATTTCGACACGTAGGTGGATGGTTCGCGCTCACGTTTCTTACCCAATCTGGACCGATTCGGTGGTCGGTTATCAAGACGTTCGATTGACACAGTGGCTCAGGTTGCTGTATTCGTTGGATTTTATTCGGTTTATTTTAAACTTAATAACTTAAAACCAGTGTTGATAGACTCACACTCAAAATCTCAATCAATTCGCTCTCCCGTGAGAGAAAACTCATTAGAGATCTGCTTCGCAAATCTCACGCTTGAGATTTTGATGCAAAATCAACTCAATCAACTCAAACCGTAAAAAATTATTCAGCCGCAAAACCCGGCAAAAACTCGTGAAACCCGAATGTTGTTGTTTACGTTAGAAAGGATTACTATAATTTTACCAGACTAACAAGAAATTATTGCCGTTTGTGAATAAACTGTGGAAATACGAGACAATGAGTCAAAAAGGTGAGCCAACTCATCCATGATTTTTTGACTGCTGAGTTACTTGATTCACAATTCACACATGAAAAATCTCAAGCGTTTTAAACATTTAACGACTTATGCTCGATATATTTTTGTCTCATTCTCGACTTACTCATGGCATGTTATCAATTGAAATAATTTGACAAAGTTGTGATTTCTGCATTTATATATCTAGTGGCAGAGGCAATGATGTGTTATGCTCATAGAAGCTAAAAACATTTCCTTACGAAAAGATATAGAACCGAGTCGAGAATCAAACCCAGACATCATCGGCATATGTTTGCCTTATAGCCGTGTCCATGAAGATGTGTTGAACAAAAATATAATTTTGAATTTTAAAGGACACGAAAATGATGAAACACTGACGTACCGGTAGACGGGGTATCTTTGATAATGCGACACCACATACTAAACCAAATAGCATAATTTCTTTTAATCGGTTAAGTAAAACGAATGCAAAACTAAAGAATATTAGTATGACACTTCATGTAAGAGCTGTTTTCATTTGAATTGAGAACATTTGAGGCTTTATAAACGAATTTCAAAAATTGAAACGATTTTAGCATTGAAACGTGTACAAACTATCTGTTCTACGATCACTATTTAACGTAGTTTTGAATAGTTGGCCACTTATCTTTGACAGCCTAATTATCATAGAATACTGGGATAGAAACTGGGACCATTTTTGTAATCTAAGTCAGACATTTCCATATAACGTCAAACGCCTAGAGGTATGTAATGCCCTATAAATGTTACGAAATTCATTCAATTTTGTTCGATTTATACTCCATTATCAAAGTTACCCCAAAACAGAAAGCCGACTTTTGATTATACACACTTAAATTATTTTACGGATTCCTGTAAAATCTCAACAGCTGAACATTAAGAGCGGTCCGGTTCCTACTAAAAGTGTTTAAAATCCACACAATCAATTAGGATTCACAGGAATTTGTTTACATAAACTTAGTTTTGGAAAGGCATTGTGACAAGAACTATTTTACTTCATCAGTTTTACCTTATGTTACCAACAGAATAATAATTCAAAATCATTTGAAGAATATTCTGTAGGTATCCGTATATGTACACGATGAATGGAGGTCGAAAGACGAATGGTGACGTGACGATATATTACAAAGCATTAGGAAACCCAAATCAAAACGTTGCTCGATGATTCTCGAAACATTCTCGACTGACTTTCGAATCACAAAGGACTTTTATTTTTGCTTACCTACTTTTTTCGACTCAATTTCATTCAAAGCTCATTTTTGACTCATTCATAGCTCATTCTCGACTTACTGAATTATTCTCACCAAACATGGCAAAATTCACTCACTCACCCGAACGCCCTAACGCTAACGTTAAAAAATAGCAAAGTATCTGCTGCCACCGAATGTTCAGTGACAGCTAAACGCTACACTATGGGCGATCAGGTGGCCAATAATCGAAAAAATGACTTGTTCTGATAGGTTTTCCTTGTACATCATTCCATAGTAAACACTTCTATTAAGTTATTCCTGGAATATCAGGGCAAGATCTTTTATATTTTAATTGATACAGTATGTCAAAGTTAGAGTTGTTAAGAAAATTTAAGAATTCAATGGAAATACAAGGTACACATTGAATACAATATACTGCATAATCGTAATATTTTATACAGATCTTTATACATTGTCCGAAAGCTTATTCAAAAAGCTATCTAAGAAAAATAAAATGAAATAAAAATTCGTACTTTAGGTTAGAAAATGCGGGGAGTGCACTGAAGAAAATATATTTGATTTTATATCGAAACTTCACACATCTCATACTTTTTTGTCCCAAGTTGTCCCAGGCTAAAATTTATTTCCAAGGATACTTTGAGATGCAAACTAAAGGATCGTGAAGAATTTGGCTGCACAAATTTGCACTTTTTTGATTTGGGGCTTTTCGAATTTTTCCAATATTTTTAGCCGTTTCCTATTAACAACAGCCAAAAAATAATTCAGAGAATAAAAGAATATTGCTAAATCATTCATATCATCATTTCTATATAAGTTCTAACATTTATAATGGTTTGTACAACGTTAATCGCATAAATGGCTTATATGCATCATTATTACCACAACTTATTGTTTCGCTATAGGCCCTATTCAAAAGTTAGTCTCGAAAACTTGTTTTTGAAAATAAAACATCAAATTTGTATCACTAAACTCATAAATACGACATGAGATGGAAAAAATATTTTTGGCCGCAAGTCTGTATGGGAACCGCCCATAGTGCGCTACTAGGGTGAGCGCAATCCCTACGAATCGAAAGACTCACTGAGCGGAGAGAGAACCGATCCGTTCTTAAATGGGAGACACGAAAGAACACGTTCGCCTTTTTAATTAACTGAATGCATTCAGCGGAATGCACGGATTTCGCGCTCAATGCGCTCGTGCGGAATCGGAATGTAAATAATCATTCGCTACAGCAATAGGATGCCTTCGGCACACTGAGTCCGTAGTGAATCATTTTTAGAAAAGACAATTTACACCGACTTCAGTCAAAGGCTACACAGAGTGAACAATCACGAACATTAGGCAACGTACAATACTTAACACCCAGTGATTTTTTTTTTGTTCGACGAAAAGTTTCCACCGACTGGAGCGGGAATCGAACCCACGCTTCATGTCGCAATACGCCTGAACGACTGACGCCGCTAACCGCACGGCCACGAAGCCCACATTCTGTTGTCGTTTTTGTCTAACTTGTCCCTCGGCGAACAAGTAGAAAGCGCATTGGAAATTGAAACACTCAGCTTGTTTGAAGAAACGGCAACCTCGCTCTTGACTGTGTCTCAAAGTGTGCGAAGGGAACGCAATAATCGAATGAGTGTTTCCCATTGCGAGTTAATGTTTTTTTTTTTTATCATTTTAGGAGTATCTCACACTCCAATCTCGCGAGAGCAAACTCTTTCGTGCTTGAAATTTTCACTCGTGATCACTCAATTGTGTTCATGATATTAACAATGATTCAGTCATAAAATCAGTCGGAAATCTGACCAAACCTAATGTTATTGTTAACAAAGGTTTTTCATAATTTTAGCAAAAGAATAAGAAATCACTGCAAAATATGAGAGTACTGTGACGTAATTTTCGCATGAATCCGTGACTTCATTTGTGTATCATCCTTTATTGCACTCTTATTTATTCATTCAGATTCGAATGCTTTTGATACTTTGTCAAAGCTGAAATTATCACTGAATCTACAAAATTCAAACAACTTTTTTCATTGTTTACCATTTTTCTGGACATGAGAACTCCTGGAGTTTGGCTGATTTTTTATGTAAAAAACATCCGTTTCAAAATAATTCTGAACTACCCAAGTAACCACTAGCCCACTAATTCGCTTTGTTGGCCTCATAGGGCTATTATATGGCTAGTATAGGGCATGTCAGCTGTATGACAGCCCTGGTGAAGGTCTGAGTGACTATTTTAACTCGATAAAATTAAAGTATTATCTCATTTTCAGTGCAAGCATTAGCATTAAGCTTTTCGCACAAATTCATTACAGTCCTAGACCATTGTATTAGGATTGCCTTTTTCCCGTTCGTTACCAAAGTCAGAAATTTGAGAATAACCTCTAACTCTTAGACAAGATTCACGCATCCTACAATAGTCGAGAGCTGTCCTGGCCACGTCCTTGCGAAAGCTGGGGGAAATGGGAAAGGATGGTTGATTGAACACCTACTTAAGAAAGATGCAGAGAACTCTACGACCTCTCATAGGTGTTACGGGATGTTATGGAATGTTGATGGAAAGGGTAGTGCCATAGGATACGTTCGGTAGACGTTCTGGCCGATAAATGTTTAATATTTACGCATTTTGATCATGCGCTGCTTCACACGTCGGAGATAAAATAAAAACGGGTTCGATTACTACCACAGAGCACTCTCCTCAAGCAAAAGCATGCAAATCGAGAAACAGTAAGAAAACAAAACTCAACAGATCTTCAGGTATAATCTTCGAGAAGAAAAAAAAACACTGTTGTTACTTTGAAAAACATGTTTCCACAGAACGTTTGCACATGTCAAGGCACCATCCGCGTAGGGTAGATGTACCAATAGTGGAGGTACTAAGCGAGATTGAACTTCATTTAACTACCTTAATTCAAGAAGCGCAATTAATGCACATGTTGATGTTGTAACGGGAAGTAACGACCATTGACTTAATGAGAAAAATGATTTCATCGCAGTAATCCACGGCATGTCAGTGAAAAATAATACCTCCACTATTGGTACGCTGTTCCTTTAGTTGCGGTATTTTTTTAATTTGTGTTCCTATAGTTGCGGTATCCGTTGTTTTCTTATGGGATCCTCCACTATAGGAACACTTTACCGCAACTATTGGTACAAGCAAGAACAGTTTTAGCAAATTTAGTGATTTTTCATCAGTTTTCAAGCAATTTGGACGCTCTTTTCAACTATTCCGTGTATAAACAAGCCAATACGTCGATTGGCAGTGTCGGTTCTGTGGTTAATGCAATAAAATCAGTGAAAACGGCACTACCGCAACTATAGGAACACCCACAACTAAGGGAACACTTATCCTATCTAATTTTCACCAGCTGAATTGAAATAACGCGAAACACGAGGTAAACGTAACACAAAATTCAAAACGCGCACGGCTTGCTGCGATTCCATTTCATTTTCGGTGCAAGCATCGCTTCAAATTCCGGTAGGCAGATATAGATTTATCAACACTGCTTACTCACGACATACATCCAACTCAGTTTTTTGGCTTATACTCGATTAATTTTTGACTCATTCTCTATTCATTCTGAGCTCACTATTGATCCACTCTCAACTTACTTACTAGTTGAATAGTTACTAGAATTTATTCTGGACTCATGCTCAGCTTATGCTTATTGTCGATTATGTTTCTTTATATTCCATCGATTCACTCACTTTTGAAATTCCTAAAAGAAACATAGTTTAAGACTTATCACAATTGAAAACATTATTTGAATTTTCATATTAAACGCAAAACGTCGCTCCAGGCTACATTGCCACATTGTGTCAAGAAGTTAAATTGGTATTTTGCCAAAGCTTTGAACTATTTTTTGTATTTATTTTCGATTATGTATGGACTCACTTAGAAAATCTGGAATATTCCAGACAAATCTGGAAGGTTGGCAACGCTGTCTATATGTACAGGATGATGTATGTGTCGAATGTACATCTCATAAATCCAAATGAGGTTCAGCAGATTGCGAAACAGGGTTGCCATTATGTTAAACTAATCTGACATTGCCAGATTTTCATTCGAGAAAAAGACACACTGCTCATTTTGCCATAAAATCCAGTCAGATTTCACAGCAGTAAATAAAATATTTAAGGATTACACATACAGCGGCGTAGAAATCAGGAAACGGGAACACTCGTATTGCAGACGCAACACGAATATTCAACAAGCCTTGCATTTTGTCCAACTTACCGACTTTCATTACTATGATATTTTAACATTTAAATCTCATTTTCCTAAAAACACACGCTCATTTACAAATTGATGCTTAATAGTTAAAACTATGTCCCTATCAACTCCAGTAGAGCACAGTTCTCATTAAATAAAGCTAATATGGATTATCGGAAACAGTCTCACTAATCCGTGGTTCTGGTTATCTAATTTTACAATCATAAAAATATAATTTCTAGGTTCTAAATCAAACATAACGGGTGTTCAACAAAAAATGAGAATGATTTCAATACCTTTCTGTAATTAAAAGAGCGTATTTTTTTTCTCTCCAAAAGAATTGCTCTCTGGACTCCTTAAATATAGGTGGTATGTTTCTTTCCGCTTGGGTGCTGTCATTTCAATCGAAGGTAGCGTCGAAACAGCAAGCACTCCGCGAGCGTGTTATACGGTTTTACCGTACGTGCCAAAAGAAAGGAACCCGATGAACTTGCCCCAGTGCCGTCCCATGGAGGATTTCTTCGGCTGCCTCAGTGACCTAGTGAACAAAAATAATTGGCGGGCCAATAATACGAAGCAGCAAACCAAGAGGATCCGAAATTGTATCCAGAAGATGAACGTCAGTGCCGTTCAGCACTCTTGTGAGAGCTTCGCGACTCGTACTAAGTTGCTGCTCAGAGGCCCTTCTCTAATATTTATTAACGTTTTTTTAGAAATAATCATTGTTTTTAACACTTCAGTCGTCGCGCTGTTGTATTTTGTACAACAGTGGTGAAAAAACCTCGCTTTCCGATCACAACAGCAGCGTGGTGGTTTTGACGGTGATCAACCACGTGACGACTGGAAGGTTTATAAAAAATACGTTTTTTGAGGAGTAAAAACTGAACTCAAAATTTTCAACACAGATCCTCATGCGATTCGAGTTAGAGTGCAGAAACATGCGAGGATTTTTTCAGGTACTCTCTCTCTCTCATGCTGCGTTGCTCATCTTCACTCACACTTCAAAAGAACTCTTGAGTGTGCCGCCAGAACAGGACAGTCCTCGGAGAGTTGTGATTGCTCTTTCTTTTATGGAATTTTACTCTGTTGTGTTTTGTGCTGCATATACCTCACTTGCTGCTCTAGAGTATGTCACCGAACTCTGACGATGTTGAGGAGTATTATCAAGCCTGTTGAGTTCTATGCATCGCTCCAATTCATTTAAGTTATGTTGGTAATTAACGACGATGCTCACGTTTGACACACTGTCAACTCTTTTTTGAATTATTCTCAATGTCGGCTTGCTTTTAGAGTCGTATAATTCCTTTGCATGCTCCTGTTTGAGCAACGTAATCAAGACCAATCGTGTTCGGTTCGCGTTCTGTGAGTGTTGAGTCCGAGGATGAATTGTCAACTGATGAGCTCGTTTTATGCTTATTGCATATGCATTTTTATCCTAGCAACGTTACGTTGATGTAATTTTCAAACAAACTATGGATGGTTCGTCACTACAAATGGTCGGTGTTCAGACAGACCGGTCTAGATTATATATTGACCTTGCAAAGATTAGTCAAGGACGCCGTCAATTCTGATTAGTCCGATGCTTTTTTGATTCAGATGTTTCATCAAACAGATAAATTCCATTAGTACAGAAAATAATCCCAATGTATTGATTTTCTGAACCATTGGGGTACGTTTTCGTAAAATCATTAAAAAACACTTGATTCACCGACCAAATGTCAACATAAACCCTTATTCTTTTATCTTATAGTTTTCATATACACATACATATCTATTTTCTTCATTACTACAGTGATACCTCCATGAGTCGATGTTCCATGACTCGATATCGACTCATGGAACCATACTGAAAACAAAATTTCATGGTTACTATGATGGTCCCTTGAAACAGGTTTCCAAAGGATTGCTGTTCCATGACTCGATATTTCCATGAGTCCCCGATGGTCCCTTCATTATCGACTCATGGAGGTTTCACGACATTATGAACGTTGACGTACTTTTTAAGAACTCTACCAATATCTACCATTATATTTTCACTGCGATATGAAAATTCAAAACTAGTTTTTAATAAGAGTCGTTTTTTCTCCTTATCCATGGATCGCATCATCACCGACCAAAGGTGACTCCCAGATCCTTTTCCTTAGTACTCTTACCGTGGTGATTGTGGAGATGCAGAGGTATTCTCGGTCTCCAGAGGCAAAAATCATTACACATTAACATTTCTTCCCCATCCCAACTGACTTTGCCGGCGCCGTTATTGATCAATCACATGAGATCTGCTAAAATGTGCATGGCGAGAGTAAGCGGAAAGTCCCATCTCAGTGCCATTCTTACCAGTTCCGATCAGTCAGTCTATGCTATGCTATGCTTTGTCGCTAGGTTGTGACTAGACCAGCACACAACTGTTGGTGAGATGGGTTTATCTTGCTTAATAACAAGGTATTGTTTATGGAAATTCAGGTAAACGAACCACTTACAACATCCTGGAATAAAAATCATATGATCTAGAAGTTCGATTGCTCAATGTATTTTATTTTTGAGTTGAACTGAGTGTAGAACTGAGTTAACTAAGATCTCCTTGGGACACAGACCTTCAAATCTGCGCGCGTTATCATTAATATATTAGTTCCATTTAACACTTTGATGAGTTTTCGTCTAATATAACGTGAAATATTATTATCCACATAGTAAATGAAACATGGTTTGCCTTTTCACGGCAGCTTTACATGCGAATTCTAACCGGAGATCACCTTCCACCTCCGTTGCACTTAGCAGGGTGTCAGCAAGTCGGAGGCCTCTTTTTAGGTAAGACACAGTAAGGATGGACATGGCCGAAAAAAGCGATATTCAAGCTTTTGGTATGCTTGTTCCAGAGAAAGATTATGGATGAGATGTTGCTATAGCTACCTACCTACGAAGTATACAGCAGTTATGCTAACTCAGTAAACGTTAGTAGAACTGTATTCCTAAACTCAAAAGAATTCCCGTACACTGAACTACCGGTAGATGTTTAGTTCAGTTCAGTATCGTTAACTCGTCAGGAAGCGGAGTATTTAACTCACGTGTTGCTTGAATTGATTGTTATTTATTACGAGATTATGATACATGGTTGATGAAACTTATCGGCACGGAAACTACAAACACTTCCGCTGCACAACGTCCAGTCCAAATTCGTCGTACTCCTCCCGGGTAATCCACAGCTTTTGGCAGCTGGCTAGCGAAGCCAGGTTCGATCCACCCCTCCAGGCGGAGTACACTCGTTGCGCCGGGGCAATCACCTTGACCTTAACCGTGCCCGGAGCTAGCGCTTGCAGTTCTAGCTCCAACCGTTCACGCATTCCCCCGAACATGGTAGATCCACCGGAAAGCACCACGTTGCCGAACAGCTCCTTTCGGACGTCGATATCGCACTGCATCAGCGAATCGAACAACGCCTGATGGACGCCGGGACTTTCCAAATCCAGCAGGGCCGGTTGAAATAGGGCTTCGGCGCAGCGGAATCTCTCCTGCCCAACGGTGATGCTTTTTCCGTTGGGCAATTGGTAATACTTCTCCGTAGTCGCCGTGGACATTTCCTTGTCGAACTCGAACGCAACATAGCCTAGCTTCTCTTTGATTCCACGAACAGTCTCGAGGTCTAACGCCGGAGTCCCTTTTTCCTCCAGGAGGGTAGCCAAGTAATCCGTCAGGCTGCGTCCGGCGAAGACCAACCTCTTGATGGCGTTGGACAACGCGTGACCACGGTAAACAGGCACGATATGGGTCACGTCGTGACCACAGTCCAGCACAATCCCTATAAAAAACAGGTTTTATCATTGCTGTCATTCGGGCTTATTCAATCCGAGTTACCTGAAGTTCGTCCGGCTGCGTACAAACTGAGCACGGCCTGATTCGCCATGTAGACCGCCGGGCAGTTGAACGTCTCGAACATGATCTGGGCCATCTTCTCGCGGTAGGCTTTCGAATTGAGCGGTACGTCCGTCAACAAGACCGGATGCTCCTCCGGAGCAACGTTCAACCGATCGCGGAACGTGGCCTGCCAAGCCTTCTCCATGCCGTCCCAATCGATGATCGTGCCCAGTCGGACGGGATTGCGATGTCCTTCGTCGTTCTCGGCAACGAACGTGGGAAATACGGCGGAAGGTTCGTCCTCTCCGGCCAACCCGGCCTTGATCCATCCGGAACCGTTGTCGATCACTACGGCGGTACCTAGGGCCGGATCGAGCATTTTTCGATCGAATGATTAGACTTTTACAAACTTTTGCTGAAGAATATCCAACAATGACTAAAGCCGTTTCCAATCTACGGCAGTGGTCATTTATAGAACCACAATCGATAAGACAATATTGCGAGCTTATCGCGTTGGTTATCTTTGTGCTTTTTACCTTTCGACGGTCCGATTATATGAATGGGACGATGCATTCGACAGAAGGAGGTTTTGTTATTGGTAGCCTAACACAAGTGTAGAACATCTGTTCGACACTTGTCTTTGAGTGTGATTCAATGAGCACAGGAAAAAGACTAAGGAATTTGAGACCGATAATCAATCTCGATGACTTTCCTGGTAAAACGATTCTCTTAAACGTCCGGCAAACTCAAATCATAAAACTTATTGGTCTATACAGGTCGGACTCGATTATCCGGGATTTGATTATCCGGAATTTTAGACTCGATTATCCGGAATTTGATTTTTGATGTTTTTGTTTTTCAATTTTTATGCATAAATCTGTGATAATTTAGTATTGTAATATACAATATGAATGGTTTTGCAATTTTGAACGTATTTAGGAAAAGTGGGGTTTGAAAAAGTGGTTCTTGTGTATGCTGGTCAAAAAATTGTTTTTCTTCCCGAGCAGAAGAAAATAACTACTGAATACCAAATTGAGGTATTCCATACCAGATGATTTCCAATACTAAATACCTGAATGAGGTATGAATTAGCCCTGCATAAGAGGTAAAATACCTCAAATAATATCTCAAGCATATTCTACGAACACCAAACTGATAACTAGATCAGGTATTGTAATACCTCAATAATACTTAATGGATTTTCATATAAAAATGAAATTTTTCAATTGTAGTTCAATACCTCCAGCAGACCTCAATAGCTGTTGAATACCTCAATGAAGTATTTTTAATTGTTTTAAAGATTTTTTTCAATACCATTATAATACCAAATTGAGGTATTGACAACTGAACAATACCTAATTTTGGTATGATACCAAAAAATGGTATGCATAAGTTATTGGGGAGTTATTTGTTCCTCCTCGGGTTGTAAAGACCCCTACTGTTCTTAAAATAATTTCTTGCTACGCCACCGCATCATACAAATAAAACAACAAAAAAAAGATAATATTTATGTTCTTTCATCGAAGATTTAAATTTTTTTAGTGATTCGATTTTCCGGAGGATTTGATTATCCGGAGTGAAAAAAAAATCGATACTCCGGATAATCGAGTCCGAACTGTACTGCTCTTCTATGATGACTTATAACATCTGATGAATTCAACAATTTAAGCAGTTTAAACAATCCACGAACTTGTACTCGTAGATCTGATGACCTGATTTCCAGATGGTTCTTGGATGACCTGTAGCAGTCCTGCTACGCATTAGACATAGGATTTTTCCAAATCGATTCCAAATCTAAATCCAAATTAGCACAATCTGCTTACCAGATGTGTACGCTCATTATCACGGTCATAAAACAGTAACGTTGGTTATTTTGAATTTGATGCGCTTGCGACCTTTACCTGCAGACGCTGTATTATTATTGTTTATTACTCACGTAGAGAGACCGTTAAGCATGTCTCATGGTTATGCCGAATTGCAACCTTTGCAAGGGCGTCACCCGAGCTATGTTTATGATGCCTCACTCGGGTTATTCCAAATATTGTCTATAAACTGTCTGTGTGAGGTAACGTAAACTTAGGTAAATTCTAGTGGTAGAAAACTTAGATATAAGCTAACGAGAAATACATTATTCGCTCTTTTTTCTGAATCCAGATACAGTCGTGAGTAGTCTTCATTCTTGATGACAGTCGTGATATACCGTGGCGAAGTTCTAATGAAACAGATGTGATTAGCAGTGATGTTATTTGGCGAACCGCGACTAAGTGGCCAATGACCTGCCTTCTCCAGAAAAAATAAGTTCAGCGCCACGAAACAAAGTGTTGCTAAAGTGTTCGTACAGAGTCGTGCAGTAATAAGTGCTAAAATGGGTTGGTTCACATCAGATGACTACATCACGAACCAAGTGGAAATGAACACCACGGAAATGAGAATCCTAGTAGGCGCGTGTGTGATAATTGTATTCGTGATTATTGCGTATCTACTGCTGCGTTTGCATAGCAAGTAGGGAGACTTACGGCTTCGGCACCATTCGACTATTATCGGCAACCAAATTTCAAACGCCAAATATACAGTATTTTTCTATCAAAACACATCAGTGGAAACATTCAGATGATTCTTTGTTCTGTCCGCTTCCCGCTGGCGAGATTTCCAAGACTAAACAAACGATATTGCCGGAGATGTCATCAATTCAAATGAGCACGCCTCAAAATGCAACTGATTTGGAGCTGCCGAAGAGATTCACCAGCAGTTGTTATGGGAAGGTTGCCGAAGAGATTGAGGCTGCCGACAATAGTCACACTGACAAGGGATGTTCGCAGCGTTGTAAAAACGTTTCCAAAAGCATTTTGACAATTCTGTCGGTGTGAATCGGTAGAGGATTGAGCAACGCATAAATGTAAATAGACAATCACGGAATTTGTCTGCTGATGTCCGAGAGAATGACAAAAGAAGCACGGCATCGGCTTAAGCTGCCGAGAATACGTAAGTTCCCCTACATGAAAAAGGGGATCAAAAACGTGGTTCAACACGAGATCCAACTGAACAATGTAAGAAGTTTGTGATCACTAAGAACAACATAACTATCGCGTGTGTTGCTATATGAACATAATGAATCGCGAAAATTGTACACATGTTTTACTCAGTGTGTGATATGTGGGGCTGTTTACCTATAATCGTAAGCACAACAACTACCACGACCCCGTCAACTACAATCGAAGAAACGCAGAGTAACGTTTTGAGCACGGACGTTAATCGTGTAAATAAGCTAGTGGAAAATAGTGAAACTGTCGAAAATCATCTGATATTCGTGATAGCAACATTGACATTAATAATTGTGTCAACAGTGATAATTAGCGCTGTTTGGTACAGACGCAGACAAAAGAAGAAAAGAAGTGAAAAAACCAAATTGATTAAAATAGTCGTTTTGATGGCACAACAGTCCGTTCTAACGGACACGTCAACAGTCAGGGGCGAACGGTCAGCGGTCAATGACCACCCTGAGAACGCATCACAATTCCAGGGCGAACAGTCACAAGACACCCTGAAGACTCATCAATTACCAGGGGCGAACGGTTGCCAGACACCCTAAGAACGCATCACAAGTCCAGGGCGAGCAGTCACCAGACACCCTGACGAAACAGCACACACCCAGGGGCGAACGGTTACCAGACACCCTGATGAAAATTTCAAGCCTCAGGATAAGTACCCATCAACAAAGATGATAATAAATAAATAGAAAATGTAGATTTATAGTTTTTCCATGGTCAAGTGGTTTCGGTAAATTATTTGAAACATTCTGAGTAGGTAGATCGCTTAACAGGCGATGTGTTCAATTCTTGGTCGAATGAAAGAAATGTGTTGTATGCTTGGGCAAAACGTGTGATTTTTCTTCTAAATGAGCAGATTAAGTTTTATCGAGGATTATATCTCCAAAGAGTTTACAAACCTCCGGAAAAGCGTCAACAAGGCCAAAACCCTTGAGACGATAACCTCGAAGGAAGAAACTTTAGGAAATTTATTCAGCGAGTATGTCAGTCTTTTGAAGTCAAGCAAGAAAGAATTTGAACAAAAAGGCACTTGGAAAGCGCATTACGAAACTTATGAAATAACGAAGACGAAATTTGAAGGATGCAGACAACTTTTATCTAAAGCAATTATCAGTTCTAGAACACCAAAATATAAGTTAAAAACTATTGCAAAAACTATCATATTCGTTAATCGTTTAGCGCCTCCAAAAGTCTGCCCACCAAAAATTCAATTTAAAACAGTCGCGAGACTAAGCATACTCCTGAAGCGTTTTTCACCCTCAACCTCTCAAATTCCTCGTCCTCCAAAAATTAAATTCAAATCGTTAGCAAAACTTATCGTATTATTACGACGGTATAACTTTCCGACAGTGTTCGCAGACGCTCAAATTATCAGATTCAAAACACTTGCGAAGCTAATCATCTGGTTAAACCGATTCAACAAAATGACTGATTTTGACATTAAAACGGCTCCTGCATTAGTCCAGCCATACAATGGAGATGCAGATGGCCTAGAAGCATTCGTCGATTCAGCAAATCTTCTAAACGAATTAGTCAAAGCTGATCACAAACCTTTGGCAGCAAAATTTTTACGAACAAGACTAACGGGTAAGGCAAGGCTTGGCTTACCCGAAACGGCCAATACAATTGAACTGATTATTGACAACGTGCGAGACCGTTGCCAAGAAAAGATCACTCCGGACAGCATTATCGCGAAAATGAGGAACGTCAAACAAAAACAGTCCGTTCAAACACTATGTGATGAACTGGAAAACCTTACGGCAAAATTAAAATCCGTGTATTTAGGTAATAAAATACCGGATGATGTGGCGTCAAGTATGGCCAATAAAGCCGGAGTAGATGCCCTCATAAACGGTGTCACTATTATACAAAGTTAATTTTAAAAGCCGGAACTTTCAACAACATTAGGGATGCCATTACAAAAGTTGTGGAGAACTCAAATTCTCCTAGCCCGCCAAATGCAGAAATTTTCACACTTTCCAGCAGAGGTAGGAATAATTTCAGCAACAATTTCGGTAGAAATGACTACCAACGAGATTTTCACGGAAATGCAAGAAACTTTCAGAGTAATCATCAAAGGCCAAACTACAACCGAGGATATGGTCAAAATTCTAGAAGACAGTATTTTAATCGAGGTTACAACAACAACAATCATAACCGTAACTACGATTCCCAGAACGAGAACCGTAGCCGCAACTATGATAATCGCTATCGTAATCGCAATAATAATGCTGATAATAGACGTTACGATAATAACAACCGTAACGACAATAATAGCAGTCGAACTAGTGAAGGCCAAAACAGAAGTCGAAATGTGTATTACGCGGAAAACGAGCAAACGTCATCGGCCCGTCCCCAGCCGGAGACGAACGCACCCACCGGGGTTGCTCAACCAAGAGCGTAAAAGTTTTCAATTTAGACATAAATTACACTAATTTTGTTACTCTGAAACTAGAGATGTGTGACAAGTCATGCACTCTAATAGTCGATACGGGAGCGGATGTTTCGTTAATCAAAGAAAACATCCTACAACCCACAACCAATATATACACAAATCATAAATGTATGATTAACGGAGTAACTAGTGGACAAATTGAAACCATCGGTATTTCACACACAAATATCCTAATGAACGGCGTTAAAATCCCACTCAATTTTCAAGTTGTCGATAAAGAATTCCCTATTGCAACAGATGGAATTCTTGGTCGAGACTTCCTGGCACACTATGGTACCAAGATTTGTTTGAAGACATGGCTTTTGACTTTCGATTACCAAAATAAAAACTTTGAAATTCCGATCGAGGATAAATTCGATAGCAAAATCATTATCCCACCCAGGTGTCAAATAATTAAGGAAGTAGATATTGAAGGAGTCACCGAAGATTGTGTCATTATTGGTGATCAAATGGACCCTGGAGTTTTCTATTCTAATACTATCGTAAGCCCAACATCGAAATATGTTCAAATTGTCAATTCGAAAGAACAACCTGTTACAGTTCACGTTACTGCCTTCAAACCAAAATTGATACCACTACGAAAATTCGAGTTCAAAACGCAACCACGTAAGGTTAATCGTAAAAAGGAAAGGTTGCAGAAATTATCCGATGAAATAAGTTTAGAGATTTACCCAGAAGCAAAGGAAAAGTTGAAGGAACTTTGTTTCAAATATAACGACATTTTCGCTTTACAAGGCGATACTTTAACAGCAAACAATTTTTATAAACAAAAAATCACCCTTCAGGACGGAAATTCTGTGTACATCAAAAATTATCGGACCCCAGAAGCCCATCTTGAAGAGATCGATAAACAGGTTAACAAAATGTTAGCCGACAAAATAATCCAACCGTCGATAAGCTCTTTTAATTCGCCAATTTTACTAGTCCCTAAGAAATCAGAAACGGATGAGAAAAAATGGCGTTTAGTGGTGGATTTTCGTCAATTGAACAAACGAATAATCCCAGACAAATTCCCACTGCCACGCATAGATGAAATTTTAGATCATCTGGGCAGGGCAAAGTATTTCACAACTTTGGACTTAATGTCCGGATTTCATCAAATTGAACTTGATGAAAACTCTAAAAAGGCAACAGCTTTTTCAACAACTACTGGGCATTATGAATTTAATCGATTGCCTTTTGGTCTAAACATTTCTCCAAACAGCTTCCAGAGGATGATGACGATTGCATTAAGTGGATTACCACCGGAATGCGCATTTTTATACATCGATGACATTATTGTCGTCGGATGTTCAGTTAATCATCACCTAGCGAATCTCGAAAAAGTTTTTGAAAAATTAAGATTTTATAACTTAAAATTGAACCCGTCGAAGTGTAACTTTTTCAAAAACGAGGTTACCTATTTAGGTCACCACATTTCTGACAAAGGCATACAACCTGATAAGTCCAAATTTGAAGTTATAAAAAATTATCCTGTACCTACGAATTCTGACGAAGTACGTCGTTTCGTAGCCTTTTGCAATTACTATAGAAGATTCATTCAAAATTTCGCTAATATTGCCTACCCGCTCAACAAATTATTGAGGAAAAACGTTACTTTTAGCTGGACAACAGAATGTCAGGCAGCATTCGATACTCTTAAGAGCACACTAATTTCACCAACAATTTTGCAGTTCCCTGATTTCAAAAAGCAGTTTATCTTAACAACCGACGCGTCTAAAACAACTTGCGGAGCAGTGCTTGCTCAGCAACACGGCAATATTGAACTTCCTATTGCATTCGCCAGTAAAGCATTCACGAAAGGCGAATCCAATAAATCGACTATTGAACAAGAGCTAATTGCTATTCATTGGGCAATTATGCACTTTAGACCATACCTCTATGGCCGAAAATTTTTAGTCAAAACGGACCACAGACCTTTAGTGTATGTCAGCTAGCGACATCAAAAGGTAAGCTCATACCTGAGAACACAAACATTATGGATATCCTGAATGAAATTGAAAGAATGGCCACAAAAATGAATATCAATGCTTTAGCTCTAGCGCTAAACAGCGATATTTTTCAGCTTGTTACTCCACATATTTTTAAGGAGAAATGTGCACAAGAACTGAATTCTCTGCAAATAATTATTTATCAGCCTAAAAGGCTTGTTGAAAGTAAAAATGAGCAATTAGAAATCATCAAAATCAACCATGACACCCCTTTAGGAGGACATGTTGGCGTCAACAGATTATATAAGAAGCTTAATAACCTATACAACTGGCCCAACATGAGAAAAACTATTACCGATTATGTCAAACAATGCGTAAAGTGTAAAGAAAACAAACACGGTGTAAAAACGAACGAAAACTTTACATCGTTCCCAACAACATTTAAAACTTTTGACTCCATTGCTATGGACACCATTGGACCGTTTAACAAATCAAATACAGGCAACAGATATGCATTGACTATTCAATGTGATCTGTCAAAGTACGTTGTCATTAAACCAATTATTGATAAATCCGCAAACTCAATAGCGAAAGCATTTGTAGAAAGTTTTATTTTAATTTACGGAGCTCCATCTGTCATCAGAACGGATCAGGGCACCGAATACAAAAATGAAGTTTTTGAAAAAATTTCAGAATATTTACACATAAATCAACAATTCAGTACGCCTTATCACCCACAAACAATTGGAGGTTTGGAACGTAACCATCGTTGTTTGAACGAGTACATCAGACAGTTTGTGAACGAATCCCAAACTGATTGGGATGAATGGTTACCTTATTATGCATTTTGCTATAACACCACTCCAAACACAGATGTTCGGTACACACCTTTTGAATTAATTTTCGGAAAACCTCCCAACCTCCCTCAAGATATCCGAAATCCATCCAAAGTTGATCCAGTATACAATACAGATTTATATTATCAAGAATTGAAACATCGTCTCCAAAAAGCAACAATAACAGCTAGACAAATCATAACCAAAATCAAAGATAAGCGAATTATTGATCAGAGTGTAAAAGCAAATCCAATTAACGTAATGATAGGAGATAAGGTAATGTTAACAAACGAAAATAGACGTAAAGTTGAACATCCGAATGTAACTTTATCGGATAATAACGGATATACTACAGTTGTGCATAAAAATCGTATAATTAAAATTTAATCACTTCTTACTCTTCCTCTTCTTCAGGGGGAAGGGGACAATCACATTTAATAAATAATCTTATATCAATTATTCTAAAAAAAAAAATAAAACTGGAAAATAATATTGTAATACATCACTGATTTAATCACAAAGGAAATATTCCATAACATATAACATATAAAAATATAATATAATAAAATAAGCTACCACAGACAGAGTCTACGCAATATTTGAGAATAGCTTCGCTATTCTTTCAAAAGGGGATAGGTGTAGCAGTCCTGCTACGCATTAGACATAGGATTTTTCCAAATCGATTCCAAATCTAAATCCAAATTAGCACAATCTGCTTACCAGATGTGTACGCTCATTATCACGGTCATAAAACAGTAACGTTGGTTATTTTGAATTTGATGCGCTTGCGACCTTTACCTGCAGACGCTGTATTATTATTGTTTATTACTCACGTAGAGAGACCGTTAAGCATGTCTCATGGTTATGCCGAATTGCAACCTTTGCAAGGGCGTCACCCGAGCTATGTTTATGATGCCTCACTCGGGTTATTCCAAATATTGTCTATAAACTGTCTGTGTGAGGTAACGTAAACTTAGGTAAATTCTAGTGGTAGAAAACTTAGATATAAGCTAACGAGAAATACATTATTCGCTCTTTTTTCTGAATCCAGATACAGTCGTGAATAGTCTTCATTCTTGATGACAGTCGTGATATACCGTGGCGAAGTTCTAATGAAACAGATGTGATTAGCAGTGATGTTATTGACCCAAGCATCCGTTGCGCTTGTTTTTCAACTCCTGTGACACGCACTTGGAGAATCAATGATTACGCTTGCAGTCTTAGGTCTTCCAAGTTCCTTATTCCAGAGAGTTCTTGAAGGTTCCATTGCACAAATGGTCCGGATCGAGAATTAAGCTGGAAAAAAAGTGTTTCCTCTTTTATCGTTGATTCTCAACGTATGAGGTCTTCTGAAAAGTTGCGCGTAATTTACAGGATTCAATCAAATGCTTGTGATTGGAAAAAAAACTGAATAGGGTGGTCCTTATTTAGGTTCTAATTTTGAACATTTTTGTTTTTGTTTGAGAAAATTTGTGGTTGCGTTCTTTATCGAGCTTTGATAAAATGTTATTATGAACAACTTCGCCGGAGAAACTTTTTTATCTAACTCTTCATTTGAGCATAAGGACTGTTCATTTTATAAAGTGGACACTTTGTTTATGCTATATCTTTTTTATTTATTGATAAAATCGTAATCGGTTTTCTGTGTATCGTTGACCTATTATTCTAAAATGCTATGAAAATATAAAAGCTTTGAAAATGCTTTTGGTTGAAGAGCTAAATAGTTTTTCCAAAAACTCTTAAAAATAGCTGTCCGTCAAAGTTTAACATTATTTTTCGCAAAACAAAAATCCTTATTTTTATGAACAAATTGTATGTTTGTATCCTTTACTATTCTACTAAAGGTAAAGCTTTAAAAATATCAATTATATTCCACCATTCTATGACATTAGGTAACTTTAGTGATTTACCCATTTATGGCCAAATTTGCTGATACACCATCCTTTCACTCCCAGCAAAAGAGAAAAGTAAAAAGCGTGTTCAAAACTAGTTTGGATTACTAAAGAAACTATATTAGTATAAACGAAAGCTAAATCGTGAGATTAAACTACAGTCTTAAGTATAAATTTTACTGTTTATGGTAGTTTTACTAAAAAGTCTCATACTTTTAAAATCATGTACGCATATTTATCGATCTACAGCAAATTGTAAACAGTTTTCTCCGAATTTTTCAATTGGTAATCTCAGAATAACATATTATGAAAATAATATGTGGAAAATAAAATCGATTTTATTACAGCAGTGTTGCCAATTTTGATGATTGTCAATGTACTTCGATAGGTCTTCTAAGAATAAAACATTTGTGTTTCTGTTGTGCTTTGAATGTGACGTGGGGACTTACTAAGTAACTCTATGAAGGCGTAAGTTATTTTTCATATTAATACTGTATTAGGACTTCCGTCAGGACGTACTTTTACACAAAAAATTCTACTCATATCAATTCCCTTCAAATTAAAGAAAAATTTCTTTAAAAATATACGGGAAAATTGATTTTATTATATCTGTAAAATTGTTGCTCCAAAAATAACTTGATTTTTTTCCATCAGGCTTCTGATTGATGATGCTTTCGAAGAACAAGCCTTTTTTGAAAATAGAAAATATAAATTATCGAATTTTCCAGCCAATTTCTTACAATCATTGATTTTGATAACCTCAAAAAATCGACCGATCTAATCGTTGTTCCATATTCGTGTGAAATTTAATTATTTTGGAGAATTTTTATTATCACAACATTGTACAATACTAGTCGAACGATGTGCAAAAAACCGATTGAAATTTCATTGATTAATAAAAAAGATACAGCATGCACAAGGTGTCCACTTTATAAAATGAACAGTCCTTAGTAGATTAACTCTGAAAGTTTTAACTTAGGGTGGACCCAAAAATCATTTAATCTTTGTTAGCGGATGACACAGACCTCGCCAAAGGACGAAGCCTGCGTGTCATCTGTAATAGATTGCACAAAATATCGGCTATTTTTTCGTCATTCTTGCAAAAATGGAAGATTTCCCCTTAGGCTTTCAAAACTCAACTTATAAAAGGGGATATAAACCAAAAGCTCTTTATTTGAAACCTTCAAGTAGACAACTCTGAATTATTGGACATTTTATATGATGTGAAATATTCCTTGATAAGTTGACAAAGAAGTTGAAGTGAAGAAGTTGAGAGTGAATCGAAACCGAAACACTCAAATCATCATAACTCACGCTTGAGATGATTTTTCATGAGTAAGTTCTAAACTACGCAACTCAGCAGTCAAAATATCATGGATGAGTTGGCTTATCTGTATGATAAATGTTACAGCTAATGAAAAAGAGAGCAAATTTAGGGTTAATTTTATGAATTAGTTTTGCTTTTTTGTTTACGGTGTAAAGCGCCGCTTTTGCTCAACCGAGCTGTCAGATGAATTTCCGTTTCCGCTACAAGTTTTTCACTTGCTCTCGCGAAGAGAAGACGTGATAAAACGATTGTTAAAACCGCGTGTGAACAAAGAGTTGAATTACAGTCCACATGTTTTATTTGATTTGAGCTATCCGAACATGATCCTTCGAGCCGGATATGTTCGAACAGTGAATAAGTTTCCGGCACCGGTGAAAAGTGCCCTGAAAGTGGATTCCGCCTCGTGGAACGCGAAGTTTTCGCTTGCGGAGTGACAGAAATCTGCTTCTTGTCGAATCGTGTTAATGGATTCCGCCACGCGGTCATTGTGTTTCGGAATGGGACTCCGCCCTCTGTGACTTGTTTTTGGGCAACGCAGAAAAAGTTCAGGAACACGTTGTAACGTGTCGGGAGTGATTTCGTCATGGCTGAGCCATTCGAAAAAGTGATTTTTTTTTGTTTTTTACAAGGGGGAAATCTGCAAACAGATCCCCTGAGAAGATAACTCAGGGAATGCGGGGATGACGCACCAACGACGACCCGCTAAAACCAGCCTATGCACTGTGCATGAGCAATTCATTTAGAATTGCTCAAGTGGTGAACAGTGCATCGACATGACCCTTGGACTCAGACCCTCATCTCCCCGGAACCACCTTACGGTATTTCTTCGGGAAGGGACCAGTGCATTAGCACAACACGTGTAGCAGAAGTAGCCTAGGCAAACTGCTTCTCCTAGCCGACTTAAACAATGTTACAAGGGACCAGCCTCGGCAGGGCTAATCCTCTGCAGCCAACTCTTGGTCGGTGCGCCATAGACGCTGCAATTCTAACATAATGTGAGTGACAGCCGTAGTTACTGCATTCCAGCACTCGGCATCCGCACACATTCTCTCTATAATATTGTCGGGGGACGTGTCCCCTCCGCATGTAGTGAGCATGCGACCTCTCACAACAATGAAACGGGGGCAATCGAACACGACATGCTCCGCTGTTTCCTCTACACCAGCACAATTGGGGCACGCAGGAGATTCTGAGTGCCCGAACCTATGCAGGTACTGTCTATAGCAACCATGTCCTGACAGAAACTGCGTCAGGTGGAAGTTCACTTCCCCATGGCTTCTACCATACCAATCTGACACATTTGGTATTAGTCGATGGGTCCATCTACCCTTAGTGGAGTTATCCCATTCCTGCTGCCAGCTTCTGAGCGTTTCCTCTTTACACGTGTCGCGGACTCCTCTGGTACCCCTTTGGTTGAAGCATTGAACATCTTCCTTGATGATGAGCCCGATGGGCGTCATCCCGGCTATGATGCACACGGCCTCTTTAGATACCGTCCGGTATGCACTTGCTACTCTTAAGCACATTATCCTGTACGTGCTTTCCAACCGCTTTAGGTTTCTGTTCGTTCTAAGCGCTTTTGACCAGATTGGTCCTCCATACCTTAGTATGGATAGCGCCACGCTTGCCAGCAGCTTGCGTTTGCTGGCAATTACAGCAGAGCTGTTAGACATCATCCTCGAAAGCGCCGCTATAGCCGTAGATGCCCTTTTACAGGCATATTCAACGTGGCTAGGGAAGCTCAGCTTGTCATCGATCATTACCCCAAGATGCCTAAGGGATCGCTTGGACTCTATGGTGCAATCACCTACCGAGATAAGCGCCCGTTGCTCGGACTAGCGGTTGTTGACCACCACCACCTCAGTCTTGTGACGGGCCAGTCCTAGTTTCCTAGACTTCATCCATTCCTCAACCAGGGAAATAGAGTGCGCTGCTGTCAACTCTACTTCCTCCATCGATTCACCATAGACCACTAGGGTGATATCGTCGGCGAAGCCAACAATCTTAACACCCGTCGGAAGGGGCAGCCTCAGTGCGTCATCGTACATCGCATTCCATAACAGCGGGCCCAGGATTGAACCTTGACGAAAAAAAAAAAAAGGGATTTGGTGTTGATCGCTGTACTGCGGTATTTTGATCCGTTCGATGGAGAACGGAGGAAGAAAAGTGTGATCTCGGCTTCGTTCTGGAAACATTGATAGTATTCTGCTACGCGTAGCATAAGAAGTTTGCACAGTGTGCACTGAACAGAATCTAGCAGTGTTATTGATGAGCTTCTGGAAGAAAGCTCAAGTAGGCTGTTTGAACACGGAAGAACCTCGCACGAGATAAGTGATCGGCGAAAAAATCGGAAGAGCAATCGCCGAAGTAAAGTGAACATAACCTCATAAATTGAGAAGACGCTGTGATTGAAGTGCTAAAAAACAAAAAGAAAAAGGAGAAAGAAAGTGATGTTTCTCCGTTCCGGACGTCCTGTAAGGCTGAATTTTTCTCTTCCGGCAACACCCCATCTTCCGACGATATCGACACCGGTAGCATCCGTCGCCGAGCAGAAAATTCAGCACGTGGAGGAAAAGGCGAAAACCAAGATGGCGGAAAGCATTGCGTCTTTGAGCCAATGTTGCGAGAGAGCACAAGGTAAGGTTACTCGTATTCAACAAGCTGTACAAGCAGCTAACCTTGATATTCACGCTCTGAAGCTGTACAAAATAAAACAGTTGAGTCAGCCTATGAAGAATACAACGAGCACCTGAACAAGATGTACCTTGTCGATCCTACGCGTAAAACGGAATTCGAACCTAAATTCGTGGATTTTGAGGAGCTCTACGAGTTTACCTGCATAGCGCTATGTGAAATGATTGAAACTTACAAAGAAAACAAAGAAACAAAGAAAACAAAGAAAACCCTAGAATTGGTTAACAGACTTGATGTGCATGCGGCGCCTTCGAGTTCCCAAGTACGATTCCCCCCGACCATTGTATTACAGCAGGCATCACTACCGACATTTGACGGCAAATATGAACACTGGTTCAAGTTCAAGCAGATGTTCAGAGATATTGCCGACAAATGTACTGCCGACTCTGCTGCCACCAAGCTCCACTACCTTGATAAGGCATTGGTTGGCAAAGCGCAGGGTGCGATTGACGCTCAAATAATTCGTGATCAGGCTTTGCAGAATTCGCTCTCATTTGAGAATGAAGCACGATCAAAGCAAGCAAAGAAAAACATCCCATCTGTTGCGGTCCACGATCGTCATTGTATCGCAAGGTGTAACAAGTCTGATAAATGGAAGCAGCGAGCGAAAGCCCCAAAGAGAGAGCTATGATAAAACCCATTTTACTCGCTTATTTACCGTTGGGGATAGGTGTTTTTCTTTACTGGCACGATAAACAATCCACGAACTTCCAATAGCAATAGTGTCCCCCAGGCTTGGAGCATGTTTAGAGGGGTTTTATCATACACTACTATCCCCCCAATCTGATCAAAGTTGTAGCAGTATACGATAAACAGTCTCTCATAATGTGCAGCATGTTATGATAGTTACAGAGAGCGATACGTGAGCGATTCTCTCAATTTTCTCAGGATTCAATCCCTGTTCGTGATAATGATTACGAAGGTGCGTAGAGGAGCCTAACCCAACAGTTCGAAAACCTGCCGGCCCTGATTAACGATACGATCAACAAGTTGTTGCATTTGAAACCAATGACGTGTGAATCTTACCAACAATTGAAGGCACTAATCGACGACGTAGACAAGTGCGTTAGCTCGTTGGAGTTCCACGGTTTGAATGTAGACAGATTATCAGAGGCCATATTGACGACGCTGATTTCTACGAAACTGGACGCTGACAGTAGAAAGGTTTGAGAATCGAATGTTAAAAGAGGACAACTACCTGTTTACAAGCAGATGATGACAGCACTTCGTGATCACCTGAACATCTTGGAACGTTGTGAAAACGCGAGGTCCACAAGGTCGTGGACCGCGAATCCTCCAACTCGGGCTCAACAAACTGCAAGGAAGGTGCACACTGTGACGACTACCCAGAAAGCCGATGATACCTGCCCTCTGTGCTCAAGCAAGCATAGTGCTGATAAATGCGACGAATTCAAGATCTTGGACGTGAAGCGACGCTACGACAAGGCCAAGCAATTCGGGCTTTGCTTCATGTGCCTTAAGAGAGGTCATAGAACGTCGAACTGTAAAGTTACCGCAACGTGCTCAAAATGCTACAAACGCCATCATTCATTGATGCATCCGGAAGAACACTTTACGAAGGAGAAGTCTGCTGCACCGGTGAAACCTGCTGCCGGAGATGCTACCGGAGAGAAACCTGGTATCGGTAGCAGCAGTGAAACGACAGTGGCGCAGTGTTCGGCAAAGTGCAGTGATGATAACTCGAAACAAGTGTTGCTAGGGACGGCAATAGTGAATATATTTGATGCTGCTGGAGTGGGGCACAGATGCCGTATGCTTTTAGACTCTGGTGCAATGGCAAACTTTATGTCTCAATCGCTGGCCGAGTTTCTACGAATTCGGAAACAGGGTGTAGATCTACCGATCGTCGGAGTAAATGGAATGAGAAGCACCGTGAGGCATAAGGTGCACGCTAATGTACAGTCGCAGTATTCGGATTACGAGTTCTGTCTGGACTACCTGGCGGTCCCTCGGGTGACCGGGACGCTGCCGCAATCGACAGTTAACGTGGAGAACTGGCCTATACCTACCACCTTGCGTCTGGTGGACCCGAAGTTCTACGAACCCGCCCAAGTCGACCTGCTAGTCGGTGCTGAAGCATTTTATGAAATCTTGCGAGTCGGTAGGATCAGGATGTCTCCTGACCTTCCAATGCTGATAGAGAGCAGGCTAGGATGGCTGATATCCGGGCGAGTGAAAATTGCAACGACGATCGGAACAGTGCGAGTGTTGCAAGCCACAGTCGACGAAGCAAACGAAGATCTCGTGAAACTGATGAAGATGTTCTGGTCGATCGACGATCAGTCGGTTGACGTTGGATCCCCAGAAGATAATTGTGAGCGACATTTCGTGGAAACGCACAGCAGAACTGCAGACGGACGGTACAAGGTACGACTACCGTTCAAAGGAGATGTTGGAGATCTTGGAATGACTCGGCAAATGGCCGAGAAGCGTTTCTACCAATTAGAACGCCACCTTGAGAAGAATCCTGACCAACAGAAGCTGTATCGACAGTTTATGGCCCTCGGACATTGCAGAATCGTCGAAAATCCAGAAGCAAGCGGTAATCTGGGATATTATTTGCCGTGCAGGCATTGTGAAGAAGGATCGGCATGATGGTGGTCTTGAAAGAAGATAACACTCCTCCGAAGACCTGGAAGCTTGGAAGAATCACCGCAACGCATGCCGGCAAGAACGGCATAATCCGAGTCGTCAAGGTGCGTACCGCTACTGGAGAATACTGTCGACCAACAACGCAGGTAGTTGTTCTACCTATTGCAGACAACGAATAGAAACAGTAACCCAGGGTTGTGCCTAGCCCAAGGGGATGTATGTTACAGCTGAGCAATTCCACCGAACATGACGAATTTTTTTTTAAATTTAATTTTTGTATATTTTGAATCACCTGAAAATTTGCATACAGATTCTTTATGACCAAAAATGCCATTTTGCACCTTCAGACCGCCATTTTGAACCTCGCCTTATTTTTGAGAAGGGCGTATCGGAAAATGCATGGCAAATCTTTAAAAAACTGTAACTCGAAAACGGTTTGTCCGATCGATTTGAGATCTTCTACAAAGTTGTAGGTATTGCTTAGGACTATATGGAGAAAAATATGCACGGTAAAAAAAGTTACAGATTATTTTTTATTTCAAAAACAAAATTTTAAAATCGATTTTCTCCAGAAACGCAGTTTCGATTTTTTTTTATTTTTGGATATGTTTTAGGGCACAACTTATGTGATTTATTGCACAATGTTTTAAAATGGAGAAAATATGGACAAAATAGTTATGATTTTTAAAAAAAATACAGATTTTGAAAAAAATCGAAATAGAGGAAAACAATAATTTTTTATGTGATTATTTGAAAGTACAGGAAAATTGCAATCGAAAAGTACTTAAGTATTTTTTTTCTAGGTTGAATCAATTTCGAGATATACTTATATTTATATAAAATTTTCAAATAAAAATAAGTAAAATAGGCCCTTTTCAAACATATTTCGTGTTTCTCCATTCCAGAAATATTTTATTTTGATTGAGTGAATCGTAGCTAATTTTTTTATTGTTTGATCAAACCCTATATACTAAAGTATTTTAAAAAGTATACACGGTAAAAAAATATAAACGAAATTTTCAAATGAAAATTTGAAGTTCATTGTTCTTAAAAACCGCAAAATTGATGTTTTTAATTTTTGGATATGTTTTGCAGCATATTGTTTGAAATTTCTTGCACAATGCCTCAAAACGGAAAATTTTTGGATAAAAAATAAATTATTTAAAAAAATAAATAAAACGAATTTATGTAAAACGATATTTTTGGTGCGTTTTTTTTGAGTACAGAAAAATAACTATATATTTTTAAATATGAAAAATTTCTATCAAAAAATACTCAAGTTTTTTTTTGTTTTTATATATATATATATATATATATATATATATATATATATATATATATATATATATATATATATATATATATATATGTGTTTACGAGGAAT
This sequence comes from Aedes aegypti, assembly GCF_002204515.2. Classification (NCBI taxonomy): domain Eukaryota; kingdom Metazoa; phylum Arthropoda; class Insecta; order Diptera; family Culicidae; genus Aedes; species Aedes aegypti. The sequence goes on along the minus strand of NC_035107.1, from coordinate 306,197,512 downwards.
AAGACCCCTAGCTACACCTATGGAACTGGCTCTGCTTGGTGAGATCTTCGAACCTACGAATTGGGAGAAAACTGGGAAATAACTACTTCGGTACCTGAACCGTTTCGAATCGATGACGTCAGGTAGATAGTTCGGGTGTCGGAGTTAGGTTCAGAGATCGAACAAATGGGTTAGTTGGTTGATGAGAGATGCAGTGGCAGATCAGTTAGCTCCGTATAGTCCGGTCGCGCGGTCATCCCACTCAATGTCTAGACCTAAGTTTTAATTTGTTAGTCTCTAAATAATTCCATGTTAGAGTTAAGTGTAATAAATGTGAACCGTGAAGATTTGTTTCCTTAAATAAATGTGTAATTGCTGTACGTCGCGTGTGAAGTTATTATTGCTATATTGTGGAAGGAAGAGCCGGTTTTGTGGAGGAAATCGCCAGTGTCGGGACTGTGTATTCATCTCATACAGTCCACATCAGAACCCATACGATCGCAGGAAGGGCGATTGAATTCGTTTGGCTGGTAGGCCCCACATACACCCCGACATTTGGTCCTTCGAGCCGGATTAGGGACCCCCGGTAGGACTTTGGAACCCACAAACCCGCTCATTATCACTAAAACGCTATCCGCTGGAACGCCATTTGCAACCGCCAAATTGTCGCATCAATTGTCGCCTATTGTCGTTGGATACAAAGGATAACGCCACCATCTGTAAGGAACATAGGACGGTGTCACCATCTTGGACGCTACATCTGGCTTGGACATCAGCACCGTTGGCTATTGTGTAGGTCAGTATAGCTACTATATATGTCCTGCCGAAGCTGGACATTCCGGACTCCTTCTAACACTTCTCTATTGGTAACACGGAATCCAACGACAACGACGTACGAGCACCTGGAAATCCCCTGGAATATTCATTGGATCGGAAACAGCCCTATGCCCTGGAACACACTCTTTCGGATTAGAAGGTTCACATTCGACCGCTTTGAAGACATCATTGGACTTCGGACTTGCGCTGGAACTGTTGGCAGTAACATTTTTCTAAGGTAACTGCATGAATGTACTATGTATATGTCCAGCCGGAGCAATTCGTGCAAGTACTAACACCACACTTCGATTTTCCTATGCGTTGAGAACCACTGGAAGCAACAAGGATTACGTCATCGGGGATACCATTGCATAATCATCATTCGTCATCGAAGACAACAACATTCGACTACTTCGGGACATCGAGCACGTGCGTTTGGTACGACGTCATCATTACAACGTGGTCACCGAGAGAGGCTCTCTGGCATATCATCTACATCGGCAACGGCTTCGTCGGACTATCGAGATATCGCTTGCTATTGGTGTCGGACGAGTGAAACACCATACGAAAGGCCTGCACAACACATCGATCGAAGAGGAGGCCAGCGCAAATGGTCTGTCAGGTTAGTGAACAATAGTATGTGTTCAGCCAGCCTGGACATTGCAGACTATATACACATGTTAATTATATAACCCTCTTCGACCGGTATTGTTGTTGACCGTTTGCACACTGCATGAGCCCTGAGAACAAAGAACTTGTTTACGTCTGGATCGAAACCTTGTTTACGTCTGGATCGAAACCTTGTTTACGTCTGGATCGAGATTCGGTACCTATTCTGCTATTTTGCAGACAACTTTCCTGTAAGGTTAGTTACTGCAGTATATGGCCAGCCGAGGCCGACTCATTTTGATACTACATGAATCTTCCCCTTACACATGTTTGCTTGATCGAGATTGTATTGGATTTGGACTGATTTACCTACCATACTGCTGCACTATACTTCGTGAGAAGGCCAACAGCGCACCGTAGCTTTTGTGAAGGTTTGTGCTACAGTATATGGCCTGCCGAAGTTAGGTTTATTTTGGATACTACATTGCTTATTTTGCACTCTTTGATCACTGCTGTTCGAGTCGTCACCGTGGATGCGACACTTGATCGATCGGTTGGACTGCTAATGCGATTTGGATATATTTTGGAACTGGACTTGGAATTTCTTCAGCATTTCGAAACCTTTTGGTCGAAGTGACTGTTCCGTCAGGTCAGTCTTACTGAGTATATGTCTAGCCGAGGCTAGACATTTATTTTGCTACTACACCTGAATCTTTTTTCGATTTACCCCGAACGTGTGAGAACCAACAATCATCATGCTTGGAGCTGGGAAGTCGCCGAGCCTACGAGCATTGCAGCTCAAGCTCAAGGAGGTCCTGCTGATGTTCAATGATATTCAGCATTTCGTCTCTAAATATAGAGCAGATACTAGCGCAGTTCAGATTCAGGTTAGATTAAGCAAGGTAGATGAGTTGTGGAAAATGTTTAGCGATACCTTGGTTGAGATTATGTCGCATGAGGATTATGTAGCAGATGAGGAAAAGTATGCTAAGGAAAGACAGCAGTTTAGCGCTCAGTATTATAACATTAAGGCATTCCTTTTGGAGAAATTAGAGCAGATCCAACGAGCGGCAATGGATCATTCAACTAATGTCCATGACAGCTCTACGTTGAACATATCGGAACACGTTAGGTTACCGCAGATCAAATTGCAAACCTTTAAGGGAGATATAGACGAATGGATTAGTTTTCGAGATTTGTTCATTTCGCTCATTCATTCTCGTACGGATTTACCTGACGTCGAGAAGTTACATTATTTGAAGGGGTGCTTGATGGGTGAACCCAAGGGATTAATCGACCCTCTAGCAATTACCGCAGCCAATTATAATGTTGCTTGGAACCTGATCACTAAACGTTACGATAACAGCAAGCAACTTAGGAAACGACAAATCCAAGCCCTTTTGAATATGCCCTATATTGCCAAGGAATCGGTTACGGAACTGCAACCTTTAGTCGAAGGTTTTGAGAGGATTGTCCAGACCCTTGACCAGGTTGTTGAGGTAGCGGAATACAAGGATTTACTTTTGGTCAACATTCTGTCTAGTCGATTAGACCCTATTACTCGTCGATCATGGGAAGAACAGTCATCTACAAAGGACAAGGATACGTTCAAGGATTTGGTTGATTTCTTGCAACGTCGTATACAAGTATTGGCATCGATACCGGCACGATCATCGGACTCCAAGGTTTCATCAACCAATGCATCACGGCAGAGGGCCGTGGTGAAGGCTAGCTTCAATTCTGCGTCACAATCATCTACCAGTTGCGTATGCTGTTCGGAGAACCATTTCTTGTATAGCTGTCCGGCATTCCAAGGACTGTCAGTTAAGGATCGCGAGGGTGTGCCACGGAAGCACTCGTTATGCCGAAACTGCTTCAGATTTGGACACCAAGGGAAGGATTGTCGGTCGAAGTACTCCTGTCGAACATGTAAGGGGCGACATCATACACTCGTTTGCTTCAAGCAAAATGCGGACACTGTTTCTACGGTTGGAAATAGTGTTTCAAATTGTCCTCCAGATAACGGAGAGCCATCATGTCCTGGAACGAATACAGTAGCGAGCGTGGCGACTTCGGAGATATCTGTATGCAATGCGTCAGGGGCAGCATCGCAAGTTTTCTTGGCTACAACGTTAATACTTGTCGAGGACAACGAAGGCAACGAATATGGAGCGCGTGCGCTTTTGGACTCTGGATCCGAATGCAACTTTGTTTCGGAAAGACTTTGTCAGCTTCTCAAGGTGGTTCGATCAAAGACTGACGTCAGGGTACAAGGAATCGGTCAAACTACATCACTGGTGAAACATCAGGTCCAGATCAAGGTTCGATCAAGGGTTTCATCATTCGCTCGGTCGGTGAATTTTCTGGTTTTACCAAAGGTAACCGTTAACCTTCCTACTACTACGGTGGACACTCGGGAATTGGTCATTCCTGAAGGCGTACGGCTAGCGGACCCAGGTTTCTTCAAATCAAGTGGAGTAGACATAGTTCTAGGTATTGAACTCTTCTTTAGCTTGTTCGATATCGATCGCAAAATATCGCTCGGAGACAATATGCCCACGTTGATCGATTCGGTGTTTGGTTGGGTGGTGTGCGGCACCATGGCGATGCCCAAGGCGATATCTCAGGTCAACTGTAATCTTTCGGTGAAGGATCGTCTTGAAAACTTATTCACACGGTTTTGGGAATGCGAAGAGGTCGCAGATCAAATCAAATCTTCACCTGAAGAGACGCTTTGCGAGGAACATTATCAGGAATCAGTCAAAAGAGCTGAAGACGGTAGATACATCGTTGGTCTTCCCATGGACGGTGTTAAACTGCAGCGACTTGGCGAGTCAAGGGACATCGCCTTGCGTCGTTTCTACAGTACGGAACGAAGATTGGATAGGGATTCCAATTTACGTCAGCAATATGTAGCATTCATGGACGAATACCTACAGCTACGACATATGAAGGAGGTTCAGGAAATAGCAAGCGAAGGTAGCAAACGGTGTTACCTACCACACCATCCTGTAGTGAAGGAGGCGTCCACGACAACCAAGGTACGGGTCGTGTTTGACGCATCCTGTAGGACGTCCAATGGCATATCACTCAACGATGCGCTCTATGCTGGTCCGGTTATTCAGGAGGATTTACGAGCGATCATCATTCGTGGGCGAACTCGGCAGATCATGGTTGTGGCAGACGTGGAGAAGATGTTCCGCCAAATTTGGATACGTCCGGAAGATAGGCATCTTCAATGCATTCTTTGGCGTTCTTCACCCATGGAAGACGTCAGAACCTATGAGCTAAATACGGTTACCTACGGAACCAAACCTGCTCCATTTCTGGCTACGAGGACTCTACAGCAACTTGCCACCGACGAAGGTCGTCGGTTTCCATCGGCAGCAGTCGCTGTGAGAGAAGACACTTACATGGACGATGTAATCACTGGAGCGGATAACGTGGAGGATGCAACAAGATTGCGTTGCGAACTACAAGATATGATGGAAGCAGGTGGTTTTCATCTCCGAAAATGGGCGTCCAATTGTTCAAGGGTGTTAGAGGGCGTCCCCGTCGAAAATTTGGCTATTCCCAACACCGAAGAAATCACTCTCGAGTCGAATCCATCGGTTACTACACTTGGCCTGGTGTGGGTGCCAGGAACGGACAAATTAAGAATCAAATTCCAAGTTCCACAACTTAATCCAGCAGAATTGTTGACAAAACGGAAAATACTGTCTACGATCGCCACACTTTTCGATCCCACTGGACTCATAGGAGCTGTGGTCGTAGAAGCAAAATATTCATGCAGCGTTTATGGACGATAGAAGGTGAAGATGGTCAACGACTGGATTGGGATCAGCCGGTACCGCCGAAGGTGGGCGAGGAATGGTGCAAATTCTATGAACATCTACCACGGTTGCAAGAGGTCGAAGTCCATCGGTGTGTAATCATCCCAGCTGCAGTCATTGTAGAGGTTCATTGTTTTTCCGACGCTTCAATGAAGGCTTATGGGGCTTGCATATATTTGCGGAGTCAAGATTCGTCAGGAAATATTCTTGTACGGCTGTTGGCATCACGTTCCAAGGTGGCACCTTTAAAAACCCAATCTCTACCCAGGTTAGAACTTTGTGGGGCGCTACTTGGAACTCAACTCTGTCAGAAGGTGCGTGAAGCAATTCGTTTCAAAGGAGAGATTTTCTTTTGGACCGACTCAACATGTGTCTTGCGCTGGATAGCCGCAACTCCGGCGATATGGACAACATTTGTGGCTAATAGGGTGTCCAAAATCCAAGCTCTATCAGATGGATGTCATTGGGGACATGTGAAGGGTACCGAGAATCCTGCGGACCTGATTTCCCGCGGGCTGAACGCCTCCAATATCATCGATAACGCTCTGTGGTGGTCGGGACCTTTCTGGCTTCAACATTCCCAGGAACAGTGGCCGGTAAGAGATGCGGGAACCAACGAAGAAGGAGAGGAAGAACGACGTCGATGTGCTACAGCTAATACCGTGTCAACGTGTGATGAGTTCAACCAGTGGTACATTGCTAAGTTTGATTCGTACGACGATTTGATTCGGCGTACCGCTTATTGGTTGAGAATGATGGAATTACTCAAGCAACCGAAAGATCAGAGGAAAAACGAGGAGTTTTTGACTATCGTCGAAAGGAAAAGGGCCGAACAGGTTCTCATTCGTCGTGTTCAAGTGGAAGCGTTTCCAGAAGAATGGAAGGCGTTGTCGAAAGGGTTGTCTGTATCTGCAAAATCGCCGTTAAGATGGTTCCACCCCTACATATCCAAAGAAGATGGACTTCTGCGCATTGGAGGAAGACTCAACCATTCACAAGAGCCTGAAAATAAGAAGCACCCACCAATTCTTCCGGCCCGTCATGTGTTTACTCGGAAACTACTCCAGTCGTTTCATGAGAGACTTTTGCACGCTGGGCCACAGTTGTTGTTAGCAACAGTAAGGCTTCATTATTGGCCTTTAGGTGGAAGAAGTCTTGCTCGTCAGTTGGTACATAAATGCCTTAGATGCTATCGGTCGCAACCATGGACTGTCCAACAATTTATGGGAGATTTACCATCGTCAAGGGTGACTGTATCGAGACCATTTTCTCGGGTTGGAGTGGACTATTTTGGTCCTGTCTATGTAAGACTTGGTCCAAGGCGAACCGCTGTAAAGGCATACGTGGCTCTTTTTGTATGTTTTTGCACCAAGGCCATCCATATGGAATTGGTGACAGATTTGTCCACGGAGAGGTTTCTCCAGGCCTTGAGACGCTTTATTTCACGCAGAGGGAAACCAAGCGACATTTTCTCCGACAACGGAACCAATTTCGTTGGAGCGAGAAATCAGCTGACCGAATTGATGGCTTCGCTGAAAAATCGAGACTGCCACGAGAAGATATCCAAGGAATGTAACGCAGAGGGTATACAGTGGCATTTTAGTCCCCCCAGTGGGCCACATTTTGGCGGCCTCTGGGAAGCCGCAGTACGTTCTGCGAAAAAACATCTGCTCAAGGTGCTTGGCGAAAACGTTTTGACCTTCGAGGACATGAATACTCTCATTGTTCAAATAGAGAGTTGCTTGAATTCACGGCCTTTAACACAGTTAACCGAAGATCCTGAAGATTTAACTCCTTTAACGCCAGCCCATTTCCTCGTTGGGTCATCACTACAAGGCCTTCCCGAGTATGACTACACTGAAATCCCCTTTAACCGACTTAAACAATGGCACGCTGTCCAGCAAAAATTTCAACATTTCTGGATAAGATGGAAGAGGGAGTATTTAGCACAATTGCAAGGCAGGATGAAAAGGTGGAAACCACCTGTAGAGATCGAGACTGGGAAACTAGTCATTATCCAAGATGATAACCAACCCCCATTACGTTGGAAGATGGCTAGGATTCATCAGCTTCACCCTGGTGATGATGGGGTCGTTAGGGTAGTCACTCTTAAGACTAGCAATGGATATTTGAAACGTCCTGTTGAAAGGATTTGCCTGCTCCCGTTACCAAATCAAGATGTTGTAGTCCAACCATGAACTCCACACGTAGCTCGCAGCGATTCTGGTCGAAGAGGTTTCTTATATTTTCAGAAATCACCGTGCTTTCAGGATGGGCGAGCATGTTTACGAGGAATAAGACCCCTAGCTACACCTATGGAACTGGCTCTGCTTGGTGAGATCTTCGAACCTACGAATTGGGAGAAAACTGGGAAATAACTACTTCGGTACCTGAACCGTTTCGAATCGATGACGTCAGGTAGATAGTTCGGGTGTCGGAGTTAGGTTCAGAGATCGAACAAATGGGTTAGTTGGTTGATGAGAGATGCAGTGGCAGATCAGTTAGCTCCGTATAGTCCGGTCGCGCGGTCATCCCACTCAATGTCTAGACCTAAGTTTTAATTTGTTAGTCTCTAAATAATTCCATGTTAGAGTTAAGTGTAATAAATGTGAACCGTGAAGATTTGTTTCCTTAAATAAATGTGTAATTGCTGTACGTCGCGTGTGAAGTTATTATTGCTATATTGTGGAAGGAAGAGCCGGTTTTGTGGAGGAAATCGCCAGTGTCGGGACTGTGTATTCATCTCATACAGTCCACATCAGAACCCATACGATCGCAGGAAGGGCGATTGAATTCGTTTGGCTGGTAGGCCCCACATACATCCCGACAATATATATATATATATATATATATATATATATATATATATATACTGCAATTTTATTTCTTAATTATATCAACTACTTTCTTGTTATCGTCACAGTTCGAAAATTGTCTAATTTCAATTTGTGTTTCAGAGATAGGGATAAACGAGTGATATTTCTGAGTGCCTTGAACTGTTTTTGCACTTGAAAAAATGGGTATGGGAAAAACGTGTTTGTTCATCATACCTACTAACACAGGCAAAAGTGATGAAAACCCTTGTGGAGCCTGTTTAGTAGAATGCCTGTAAATATACAAAAAGATGAGTAGTACTGTTCCTTTTAATTCTACTATTGTATCCTTCGACAGATACGCGTATTTCAACCTCAACTGTAAAGCCGTCTTCAGTGTTGTGTACTTGACTTGACTTGGTTTGTGTTGTTGAAATCAAAATAAAATTTTCCGGAATGGAGAAACACGAAATATGTTTGAAAAAAAGCCTAATTTTCTTTTTTTATTTGAAAATTTTATATAAGTATGAGTATATCTCGAAATTGATGCAACCTAGAAAAATTTTACTTAAGCACTCTTCCAATGAATTTTCTGTACTATCAAATAAACACATAAAAAAATATTGTTTTCCTCTATTTTGATGTTTTTCAAAATTTGTAATCTATATAAATAAAAATGGAATGGTGTTTGTATGTCACGTAATGGCTTACGAACGGGTTAGCGGATTTGGATGATTCTTTCTCCATTTTGTTCTTCAAGGGTTCCGACGTGTTTGTGTATATAAAAGTTCTAGGACATTCACCGGGAAAGCTGGAAAAACGACAGTGAACTGAACTGTCATTTTGTATGGGACGATTCGTAACGGTTTTCATCAGCCTACTTGATGGCAAGACGAAGTTTGCCGGGACCACTAGTATTTTATAAAATTATAACTTTTTTGTCCATAATTCCTCCATTATGAAACATTGTGCAATAAATTACATAAGTTTTCCCCTGAAACATATCCGAAAAAAATAAAAATCACAGATGCATTTTCATAGAAAAACGATTTTAATTTTTTTTATTTAAAAAACCTGTCATTATTTTTTACCGTGCATATTTCTTTCCAAATAGTCCTAAACAATACCTACAACAACCGCAAAATATATCCAAAAATTAAAAACATCAATGTTGCGGTTTTTAAGAACTATTACAGTCATCTCTCCCTTACTCGATATTGAAGGGACCATCGAGTTAGGGAGGTATCGAGCTACAGAACACAAAAGCAGTGCAACTGCGTTCCAAGGGACCATCGAGTTAGCCATGAAAAGCAACTTTTACTATGGTTCTCTAACTCGATATCGAGATACGGAATATCGAGTAAGGGAGAGTTAACTGTAGCTTCAAATTTTCATTTGAAAATATCGTTTATATTTTTTACCGTGCACTCTTTTTTCAATACATAAGCATAAATGTTTTGATCAAACGATAAACGATTTAGCTACGATTCGCTCAATCAAAATATTTTTTTTCTGGAATGGAGAAACACGAAGTATGCTTGAAAAGGGCCTATTTTTTCTTTTTTTATTTGAAAATTTTATATAAATATGAGTATATCTCGAAATTGATGCAACCTAGAAAAAATACTTAAGTACTTTTCGATTGTAATTTTTCTGTACTTTCAAATAATCACATAAAAAATATTGTTTTCCTCTATTGTGATTTTTTTTCAAAATCTGTAAATTTTTAAAAAATCATAACTTTTTTGCCCATAATTCTTCCATTTTAAAACATTGTGCAATAGATCACATAAGTTGTCCCCTAAAACATATCCAAAAATAAAAAAAAAATCAAAACTGCGTTTCTGGAGAAAATCGATTTTAAAATTTTGTTTTTCAAATAAAAAATAATCTGTAACTTTTTTTTACCGTGCATATTTTCTCCATATAGTCCTAAGCAATACCTACAACTTTGTAGAAGATCTCAAATCGATCGGACAATACGTTTTCGAGTTACAGTTTTTTTAAGATTTGCCATGCATTTTCCGATACGCCCTTCTAAAAAATAAGGCGAGGTTCAAAATGGCGGCCTGAAAGTGCATAATGGCATTTTTGGTCATAAAGAATTTGTGTGCAAATTTTCAGGCGATTCAAAATATACAAAAATAATCGGGTTTGCGAAACGGCGTGGAACCGCTCAGCTAATGAAAAAGAGAGCAAATTTAGGGTTAATTTTATGAATTAATTTTGCTCAACCGAGCTGTCAGATGAATTTCCGTTTCCGCTACAAGTTTTTCACTTGCTCTCGAAGAGAAGACGTGACAAATCGATTGTTAAAACCGCGTGTGAATAAAGAGTTGAATTACAGTCCACATGTTTTATTTGATTTGAGCTATCCGAACAATAAATTCTCTCGTATTTTACAGTTTCCTCGCATAAAGCCATGATTCCTTGTTAGTCTGGTAGATTTATAATAATCCTTTCCGACGCAAACAACAGCATTCAGTTTTTACGAATTTGTGACAGTTTCGTGACTGAATCATAATCGACGGCTTGAGTGTCATTGAGTGCTTTGCCTGAACATCTCAAGCATGAGCTTTGCGAAGCAGATCTCGAATGTTGCTCGCGCAAGAGAGCTCATTGATTGAGATTTGAGTGTGAAACTGTCGATACTGTCAATTAGAGTTGGTAAGTCGTGAGCTAATTGACAATGAGTGAAGCATTAGTTAACATTGAGTCAAAAGTGAGATGAAGGTCACGTTTATCATAGCTGGTAGACTCATTGAGATTTGATATAAAAGCAGAAAATTGCAATCACCAGATTTTAGTTTTTCCAGCTACGAAAAAAACGCGGTTTGTTGCAATCTGTTCCCTATTGACTTCTTTTATTAAGTTAGTAACGAAAGAATTTAGTGCACACTCTTTTGCCAAAAATGAAGTAGATAAAGTTTTTTTTTCTATATACATGACCGATTTTCTCCATCAAACTCGTATAGCCTTCACTTATAATTGAAAGATTCCGTTCAAACTTTCACAGTAGCTATCAGTGATGAAAAGTAGCGAACATGTCTGCTGAACCGGAATAAATACAGAAAAAAAAATTCTCGCGAGCATCAGAGTGCTGATTTACTCGCATCTGTCGTGCTCGCGAGTAAACCAAGTCAAAGTGATTCATGAACGTGTTCAAAGCTGTTCAAAATGCATTGCGCTTTTGAAAAAAAATAGCTAGATTTCTTATTCCACGTTTTCTGGTTTTCAGGTTTTTCTGATTACAAACTTGTAGTTTATTGTCGATTTGATGGACATACAATTGATTTACTTGTCAAAACCATGATAGATCTAGGTGTAATTTCGTTAATCGCGAGTAAATGTTCGCGAACATTTTGTTATTTCATTTGGTATGTCTTCCCGAGCAGGCGGGTGCGAACTTACACACAAAGCCTGTTCGCAAGTCTGTCATGTTTATTTTGCGATGTTTTACACTCGTTAGGTGCTTCATGATGCGAATATTTCCACCACAGGTAGCTATGCTCCAACTCGTGAAAAATTTTCAAAAAAATATTTTTGAGAAGATAATTTCATAAGCTTTAATTGCTGAAATTTTTGAAATGTACTTTTTTTCGTTTTTGAGTTATGGCCAATTTTGTAAAAAATGTGCAAATGTGCCATTTTGAGCCTTTTCTTTGAAAAATCATAACTCAAGAAAGAAGCATCGTAGAAACAAAGTTTTTTTATGAAAATGAAAGCAAATTTTCTCAGGAATAAAAAAAAATAACTGGAAACAGTTTTCCACAAAATTTTCCACCGTTGAGAAAATTCTTAAAGAAAAGCCGGGAAAACTATGTGCCAACTCGTGTAAGATTTTCAAAGAAATATTTTTGAGAACAGAATTTTATGAATTTCGAATTCTCAGGAATGAGAAAATTTGCTTTTATTTTCATAAAAAACTTTGTTTCTACGATGCTTCTTTCTTGAGTTATGATTTTTCAAAGAAAAGGCACAAAATGGCACATTTGCACATTTTTTACAAAATTGGCCATAACTCAAAAACGAAAAAAATACCATTTCAAAAATTTCAGCGATTAAAGCTTATGAAATTACCTTCTCAAAAATATTTTTTTGAAAATTTTCCACGAGTTGGAGCATAGTTTCTCAACGGTGGAAAACTTTTTCCAGTTATTTTTTTATTCCTGAGAAAATTTGCTTTCATTTTCATAAAACAAACTTTGTTTCTATGATGCTTCGTTCTTGAGTTATGATTTTTGAAAGTAAGTAGTGTCAGGGGAAAATAAAAAAAATCCAACTGAGTTTTCCGGGAAAATAGGCGACCCTGAATTTTTCTCATTTTTTTTTATTCATATATTGATGAGCCCTGCCTGTGGAAAAAGTTTCATGAAAATCTGAGACCTTTCGGCCCAAACCCGTACGGAAATAAAAAAAAAATCCCCAATTGAGAGCTAAGAGCCAGTCTACCAAACACTCAAATCTCAATTATTTAGCCCTTTGGTGAAAGCAAAATCTCTTGTTCTTACACATAAAATATCTCAAGCGTGAATATTCGAGATGAGAAGTCGGGCCTCAAGCGGTGAGTGAATTTAGTGTGAGTTGAGAATAGATCTAAAGACTCGTTTCGTCTTTTGTGGATCCATAGTGAAACAGTTGTGAACTAAGTGAGAGCCAAGGTTGGGTTGTTAGCAGAATGGAAGTGAGTGGAAAATTGATTTAGAGTCCAGAACAACATTAAAATATGTTCAGAATGACTTGATAGAAAATCAAGTGTGATGCGAGCGGGCGTTCAGACTGAGCGAATAGTGAGTGAGTCGTTAGCCGAAAAGTGAGTGAATCGTTTGCAGAAGCAATCGTGAATTCAAGTAATAGTAAAAAGTCATTAAGACAGAGATGAGGGAGAGTGACCGAGAGTGAGGGAGAAGGAGTCCAGAGTGTGCCTATAATAAGTTCTACACTTACTAATGGACCTCAGAATTTAAGAAGTGGTTAAGAAGAAATACATAGTTTGAAGGTATTGAAAGTGAGTTATAATGATTCTGAAGTGAGTCGAGAGTGCTTTGAAGGAGTTTCAGGAGTGGGTCGCGATTACGTTAAGGAGTATGTTGCTAGAACTTCCATCATCCGGATGATTTACAGAGCATAAAATGCTATTTGCGGCTTAAGCTAAGTATGCTGTTTTGCTCAAGAAAAGTAAAGAAATTCCTTGACTGAAAGGGTCAAGAAATTTCCTACAGAGAGCCCCCTTTGAAGTGACATTTCTTCTCAACTGCATACTGCGATCAGAAAAAAGTGATTTTCTTGACCATTTCTTGGGAGAAATTTTCCACGCATCGAGATAGGTGATTCCTTTTCTTGTCAGTAGCAAACCGGCCTTTAGCACTCACAAAACTCACTGCTTAGATTTTTTATTGTATTTGTTCAACAAGAGAAGATTAAGAAGCGCGTGAATTGATAGTTGAAAGAATTAACTCTCGATAGCGAGCCTTCCTCAGTCGAGTGGTTAGAGTCCGCGGCTACAAAGCAAAGCCATGCTGAAGGTGTCTGGGTTCGATTCCCGGTCGGTCCAGGATCTTTTCGTAATGGAAAGAAGAAGAAGAAGAAGCGAGAGAGTAGATAATCTCTCATTGTTACATAGAACATTTAATAAAGTTCAGCGAGATTTCGTCAACATGTTAGTCGTTCGCTAACAGTAAGTTGAGATTGAATCGTTGGCGAGTTTTTAGTGAGTGAATTCGAAAATGAATCGCGAGTGAGTAAAGCATTAGTTAAGATTCAATTTGAAGTGAGTCGAAACTATCACTCGTCAGAGCTGGTAGACTCACATTCAAATCTCAAGCATTGAGTCAACTAACTTGAGTGTGCCTTGAAAATTCTCTGGATTGAGATCTTCATACAGACAAAACTTGTCTCTTTGTTTGTGAGAAAACTGTGGATGTGAGAAAACACTGAAAACGGACGGGACAACTTATAAACTCACACATGATTTTTTTTGCGAGACATAACTCACGCTCAGTAAGATCCAAGCATGAGATGTGAGAATTCAACTTGAGAATGTATAGAAAACAAGCCTGCAACAAAATGAAACAGGGTCGAGAATTATAGGGAAACATTTGAAAAGTCCTATCTGCAGTCCTATCTAAACATTGAGATATTCTCGATTGGAGATTCATTACAATATTGATAAATCCTATTAGAAACCATCTTACTTTTGTACTAATTTTATATTTGTGTTCGACACTCATTATAGTCTATTGCATGGCCCATAACACTTTTTAGGCACTTTTATGCGTCTTCAAACCAGTTAGGCTATTTCAGTTTGGAACTTTGATAAAACATGGTTTCAGTTAGGTCCTTCCAGTGGGTGCAGGTCGTTAGGCCGAAAGCCATTAGACCGAATGCCGTTAGGCTGAAATAACATTTGATGATTTACTACTATTTCAAATAGCCAACATCCTATCTAGTGTCAATTATCCTAATCTAACAACTAACAATCCATTCTACCTGAATATTCATTAAGTGGTTTCTAGGTAATGCAAATTATCCTGTTTTATCCCTGTTAGTTACCCATTACACCTTACGGTTCATTAGTACTATCGGTCATTTTCGTCCTAATGGCCTTTTCGGCCTAACGCTCGTTTCGGTCTAACGGCATTCGGCCTAACGGCCAACGGGTAGAATCCCTCCAGTTTGGTCTTTTGATTAATTTGGCCTTTTTAAATTTGTTAATTTTATTTATTATTGAAGTGATTGGCCTAATTCTCGATCGAAAAGAAAAACGCTATAAAATAGCTAAATATTGAAAAAAAATAAGAATGTGCGAATGGCCAATTTGATTTTGATGAAAATTTGCAGTTAGGCCCTCTTATGTCCAGTTAGGTCCTTTAAAAAGTCCCACTATCAGGTAGGCCCGTTTAAAATATAATTATGTGTTTCTAAAAATGCGTTTTGTATGCTTTTGGCCAGTAAACATATACACAGTAAGTTGCGAGTCGATCAGCAATGAGATAAATTCAAGAGTGAATCGAGATAAGGCCCATTGTCAGTGGATTTCATGAATGAGACGTAATGGGCGTGAGTCGACGACAATGAGTTAAAAATAAGTGAGTCGAGAGTGAATGGCCGAGCTAAGACTAAATAATCCTCAGCCAGTTTTGGTTGACTCATTCTCAATTCTCAATCAATGAGTTCTCTCGTGAGATCAAAATCATTTGAGATTCGCCTCACAAATCTGTCCTTTGTTCAAAACAGACGATGAAAATGCAGAGGTTTTCTTGTTTCTTAACAGTCTAACTCAGTGTTCTTGTAGAAACGGCTGTCCAATTAAGGCAATCCTTTTTTTACCATGCGTCGTTGTTGAGCTACAATGGTTACTGTATACAGTGAGTTAAGAGTGGATCAACAATGAGTGAAAGTGATATTTAAGGAGTGAATCGAGAGAAAGCCCATTTTTATCGAATCAAGATGAATTCTTTGATGAGTCGAAACGAACATGAGCGTGAATCGACGACAGACATTGCTGATTTTGAAGCACGATCAAAGCAAGCGACGAAATGCAACGTATCTGTATCGGTCCATGATCGGCAGTGATTCGCAAGTTGTAGCAAGTTTGATAAATGGCAGCTGCGAAAGAGACCCCCAATGAGAGCGATAATAAAACCCATTTTTCTCGCTTATTTATAATTGAGGTTTATACTATACTCATCCTATTGCAAATAGTGCACTCCATGTTTGGGAGCTTGTTTAGATGGATGTCATCACGCACTGTTATCCCCCCGATTAAATCAGAGTTGTAGCAGTAGACGATAAACGGACTCTCATGATGTGTTACGGATCATGATTATTACAAAGAGCGATAAGTGAGAGATACTCTCAATTTTCTCAGAATTCAATCCCTGGGAGAGTTTGAGTCGGTTATGAATGAAACCGCAGTAAATTAAATGAAAGGTGAGAGTTGTTTGTAGAGTGAGAGTGAATCGAACGTAAATCGAGCGCAAGACGAACTGAAACAATTAGGAGCTCAAAATGTGTTAAGAATGAGTTGTGTGTAAGTAGACAGGATATCGAATATGATTTGAGCGTGCGTTCAGATTCAGTTGTGGTTTAGTGAGTGAACCGTTGGCCGAGAATAATTTCACAATAAATCGAGAATAGGTGAAGATTCAGAAAAAAAAAAACGTAAATATTATTTATTCAAGGATGTGAGTGATTAAAAAAGAGTGATTATTAGTTGTAGACTCACTAATAAAGTTCAAACTATGATGAGCGATAAAACACAAATCAAAAAAGTATGAGTGAATAAATGTTTTTTTTTTATTAATTTAATCATGAGTTGAAAGAGAGTGGCGAGTGATTTAAGAGTTGTTAAGTTAAGACTAGTTAATTCATAAAATGAACTCAGAAATGACGATATGGTCGAACAAAATTGTCACCATAACATATTTTACTTTTTTATTTAGTATGTAAGCGCGAGTGCGAAGTGTTCTATGAAGAGTTCCTCGAGAGTGAATGATGAGTAAGTGCAATATAAGTTAAAAGTGAGTTTATGGTGTCTCTAGTCAGATTAAGTCGGAAACACAACACAAGAGTAAGTCAAGCTTCAATCTAGATTGATTAGAAAGTGAGTTGAGATGGAGCGGAAAGTGAGTTGTGAATAAGATGAGTTTGACTCAAGTCGACAGTGTATGAATCGTAACCTCAATATGAACCGAGAACAAGTCCGGAGTGGTTTTAAAGTAGGTCGAGAGAATCTGGAACACGGTTCGAAAGTGAGTGAAATAAAAGTAAGCTGATAGGTAGTACAACACCGTGTCGAGAATCAATCGTTTTTGAGTCTGATTGATCTGACTCACTCGTTATCTGAGAAGGTTTTCAAGCTTGGAAAATGCGAGTTTAAATTATCAATTAGAGAAGTCTTATACATAAGGAGTGCGTGAATTCTTAGTTGATAGATTTCACTCTTGAGGATTCATGTTGTCATCCGAGAATAATTTGGGAAAACATCAGTAGTAAATTGGTAATGTGTCGTGAGTTAGTAGCGAGTGAATTAAGAACTGAGAGTAATCCAAAGATCAGTCAAGAATGTTTTAGGATCAGGAACAATAAGCCGAAAATATAAATAAAATGGATCGAGTATAGACCGGGAATGAAACGATTATCAATAAGTCGAGCAGCAATCCAAAATATGTCCAGTACTCGTGAGTGAGTCTTCAACCAGAAGCAACGTGTGTGAATTAATGGTGAGTGAATCATGTGTCGCGAAGGATTCCTGATTAAATAGAAAATTATTCCAGTCGTGAGTCAAATATAAATGGAAAATTTGTCAAGAGAGGTAATTCGAGGGGCTATTGATTCTAGTACGAATTGGGAAGCATTGAAAATGAGTCGCGATTGAATCAAGAAAATGTTAAGAGATCGAGTTTCAGGGAAGAATTTATCGAAATTGATTAATATAAAGTAAAGAGTTTATTGAGCTACCGATGACTGATTTAGCTTTTAGTTGAATGTTAGTGAAGACTTAGTCAAGGATAATTTGAAAACTAATTACATCAACAATGATAGATAAAGTCCAAAATGAACCGAGAATGGGTTGATAGGGATGGAATCGACAGTTAATGGAAAGCTGATAGTAAATTGTTAGCCCTGATTTAATCAGGTAGGCTTCTCTAGTAATTCAAGAATAAGTCATGAGTGGAATGAGTAGGAATTAAGATTGAATTAAGGATGAGTATATAGTGAGTGAAGTTTTAGCTGAGAGTATTCACTCTCGTGGTTTCACATCGTAAGCCGAGATTTAATCGAGAAGGTTGGATGCGAATAAGTCGTGAGTGAGTGTTCGAGAATGAGTAGTGAGTAACGCGAGCATTAAGAGTGATTGAATCGTGATTAAGTGGTTTTCTTCTTTTCACAAGATTAATAAAAATAATAAAATCTCAAAAGTTTACTGTCGCTTAGGAAAAAAAAAACATAATCAATGAATTCTTTCGTGAAACAAAATCATTTAAGATTTAGTTGGTTAACAAGAGTCTTACATATTGAGTTCAAAAGAATTTTTCCTTTGAGTTTGAAGAAAAAAGAGATGATTAATTACTCGTCGTGTGGTTAAAAAATCTACTGTTTTGCAATGATCTACTGGTCAAAAATAAACTTACGATCAAAAATAAACCTACGTCAAAAATAAAACCCCAAGGTTTATTTAGTTTTCCGCCCACTGTGTGTTTCTGCCTGAAGTATTTTCATTTCAGTCAGATCATTTTCTTCAAAGCCATTCATTTCCCTCAAATCTGTCCCGAGCTCGTAGAATCGCTCCACCACAGTAGACAAAGCGAACGCCAGGTCGTTTACTCATCATCCGAGATCAACTTTAGCGTTATCGCCGAAATTTCACAGAAATTTCTCTTCCCCGATTCCGCTTTTTTTCGTCTCCTTCAATGGAAGCGGTAACAAACCAATTCAAATTTGTAAACAGAGAAAACCGAAGTCTGAGAGAGAATGAGCTCTATTTCTCTCTCGATTCGATTGCGCGAGCACAGAAATCCATCAAAGTAGGCATCACCCGCGCGCGCTTCCATAAAAGGTTACGGAAAAAGGGAAATCTTCTGCCTCGCGGGTTGCTTCGATGCGATGCGACCAATCGACCGCCTACGGTGTGTTTTTGTTAGTACTTCTAGGTCAGGCGGGATTCCTCTCTACGAAATGCCGTCCCGATGAAGCTCTGGAGATTAGATTAACGATCGCGGTGGCTATTTTCGTACGAAGGGGTAATTTTTAATCGAATTAGACGGGAATTTTCATACTTTGTAGGGCTGGTAGCAGGTATCTTTTTAGATACTTGTAAGTCTCTTAAAAATGAATTAATAACAGAGATTTTTTTTTTTTTTTTTTTTTTTTTTTTAATTTCTTTATTAGTATCATTCCAAACATTACATTCATTTCTTATATCTAGGTGTTCTGTGTTATTAGACAACACTATCATCCTAATTTGGTAAAACAAATTTAAGATTTAATTAACATTTTGTTAACAACATATTACGTTTCATTTGCCGTAGCAGTTCAGTTTTTTTACAGGTGAGTTGATTTCACCTGCTTATAAGAGAAAAAAAATGTTTTTAATATACTTAACCTAACTTAACCTAAACATATAACGCATTAATCGTGGCAATAGAAGATTGTAACGATTTTTGCCTGAAATTATTAATGATTGTATTTGACATTTGTTCCAATGTTTCAACATTGGATATTCTATGTAACTCATTGGTACTATACCAGGGAGGAAGCCTCAGAATCATTTTCAAAATTTTATTTTGAATTCTCTGCAGAGCTTTCTTCCTGGTATTACAACAGCTAGTCCATATTGGTACAGCATACAACATGGCTGGCCTGAAAATTTGTTTGAATATCAACAGCTTGTTCTTAAGACAAAGTTTTGATTTTCTATTAATAAGGGGATAGAGACATTTTACATATTTATTACATTTGGCTTGAATGCCCTCAATGTGATTTTTGAAAGTTAAATTCTTATCTAGCATGAGCCCTAGATACTTAACTTCATCTGACCAATTTATTGGAACCCCTCTCATCGTGACAACATGTCTACTTGAAGGTTTCAAATAAAGAGCTTTTGGTTTATGTGGGAATATTATTAGTTGAGTTTTGGAAGCATTAGGAGAAATCTTCCATTTTTGCAAGTATGAAGAAAAAATATCCAAACTTTTTTGCAATCGACTACAGATGACACGCAGGCTTCGTCCTTTGGCGGAGAGGCCTGTGTCATCCGCAAACAAAGATTTTTGACATCCCTGAGGTAGCTCAGGTAAGTCAGATGTGAAAATATTGTATAATATTGGTCCCAAAATGCTGCCTTGAGGAACACCAGCTCTTACAGGAAGTCTTTCAGACCTGGAGTTCTGATAATTAACCTGAAGTGTACGATTTGACAGATAACTTTGAATTATTCTAACAATGTATGTTGGAAAATTAAAGTTTTTTAATTTTACAATCAATCCTTCATGCCAAACACTGTCGAATGCTTTTTCTATGTCTAGAAGAGCAAGACCAGTAGAATAGCCTTCAGATTTGTTGGAACGGATCAAATTTGTAACACGTAAAAGTTGATGAGTGGTCGAATGTCCATGGCGGAATCCGAACTGTTCATTGGCAAAAATTGAATTTTCGTTGATGTGGGCCATCATTCTGTTCAAAATAACCTTTTCAAAAAGTTTACTGATGGAGGAAAGCAAACTGATTGGACGATAGCTAGAAGCTTCTGCAGGATTTTTGTCTGGTTTTAAAATTGGAACAACCTTAGCATTTTTCCATTTGTCAGGAAAATATGCTAATTGAAAACATTTGTTAAATATATCAACTAAAAATGATAAGCTACTTTCTGGAAGTTTCTTGATGAGGATGTAGAAAATTCCATCATCGCCAGGAGCTTTCATATTTTTGAATTTTTTAATAATAGTTCTCACTTCTTCCAAATCAGTCTCCCAGGCATTTTCGAAAACGTTCTCTTGATTAAGAATATTTTCGAACTCCTGAGTAACTTCATTTTCAATTGGACTAGTAAGTCCTAAATTAAAATTGTGCGCACTTTCAAACTGCATAGCAAGTTTTTGAGCTTTTTCGCAATTAGTTAGTAATAATTTGTTTTCCTCTTTCAATGCCGGTATAGGCTTCTGAGGTTTTTTCAAGATTTTAGATAATTTCCAAAAGGGCTTAGAGCCAGGGTCCAATTGAGAAATTTTATTTTCAAAATTTTTGTTTCTTAATTGAGCAAAACGCTTTTTGATTTCTTTCTGCAAATTCTGCCATATAATTTTCATAGCAGGATCGCGAGTACGTTGAAATTGCCTTCTCCTCACGTTTTTAAGACGGATCAAGAGTTTAAGATCATCGTCTATAATCACGGATTCAAATTTTACTTCACATTTTGGAATTGCAATGCTTCTGGCTTCAACAATGGAATTTGTTAAAGTTTCAAGAGCATTGTCAATATCAAGTTTAGTTTCTAAAGAAATGTTAACATCAAGATTAGAGTCAACATACGTTTTATATATATTCCAGTCAGCTCGTAAATAATTGAAAGTGGAGCTGATAGGATTTAGAATCGCTTCTTGGGATATTTGAAATGTAACAGGGACATGATCAGAATCAAAATCAGCATGAGTAACTAATTGGCTACAAAGATGACTAGAGTCGGTTAAGACCAAATCAATCGTAGATGGATTTCTAGAAGAGGAAAAACATGTAGGGCTATCAGGGTATTGAATTGAGAAATATCCTGAAGAGCACTCATCAAATAAAATTCTGCCGTTGGAATTACTTTGAGAATTATTCCATGACCGATGTTTGGCATTAAAGTCACCAATGACAAAAAATTTTGACTTATTGCGAGTCAATTTTCGCAAGTCAGTTTGGAGCAAATTAACTTGCTGTCCAGAGCATTGAAAAGGCAAATAGGCAGCTATGAAAGTATATTTACCAAACTGTGTTTCAACAGAAACACCTAAAGTTTCAAAAACTTTAGTTTCAAATGACGAAAATAGTTGATGTTTTATACGCCTATGAATGATGATTGCAACTCCCCCACATGCCCCATCAAGTCGATCATTACGATAAACAAAAAAGTTAGGATCTCTTTTGAGTTTAGATCCAGGTTTTAAATACGTTTCGGTAATAACTGCTATATGCACGTTATTAACCGTAAGAAAATTAAACAGCTCGTCCTCTTTACCATTCAGAGAACGAGCATTCCAATTTAAAATATTTAAATTATTATTTGGATCCATTAGAAAAACGTAATCCAATAACAATTTGATTTGTAAATTTTACACCTACTTGGACTGCTTCAGTCATAGTGGTGGCTTTGAACATTGCATCAATCATTAGATTCAATTGTTCAGTTAGAAAATTAAAATCAGAGGCAGACATGTCATGTGATTTCCCATTAGAATTTCCGGTAGACGAAGAAGCGGAATTACCTGTGGCGGTAGGGTTTTTTCCATTTGATTTGAAACAAGTAGAATGGGTACCCATGGATCGAACAGGGGAGGAGTTCAAATTTCCTGCTACGATATCGGCAAAGGATTTACCGTGGGTAGATACATTCGAAATTGAAAGATTCGAACGGCTACCCGACGGATTAAAATTAGTTTGTGAATGAGCATGATTATGATCTTCCTGATGGGTATGATTCATGATCAAGCGATCGTTAACTGAAAAATGAGCATTGTTCGATACTCTACCAGGCAAATTCCGGAAACGACCGTTATCGTAACGGATATTATCCTTCATCTGCCTGGCACGAGCCTCAATGACCCTTTTTCGTGAAGGGCAATTCCAAAAATTGGACTTATGGTTAGCCCCGCAATTACAGCATATGAACTTGGTGGTATCTTCCTTCACTGGACAGACGTCTTTGGCGTGAGAAGAACCTCCGCAAATCATGCATTTAGCATCCATGCGACAATTTTTTGTACCATGACCCCACTTTTGGCACCGACGGCACTGAGTGGGGTTCTGGTAATTTCCTCCAGGTTTCTGGAAATGTTCCCATGTCACACGGACATCGAACATAAGTTTTGCTTTTTCTAAAGCTTTAATATTATTTAGTTCTTTTTTGTTAAAGTGAACTAAATAAAATTCTTGAGAAAGTCCTTTCCGAACAAAGCCAGATTGGGTTCTCTTTTTCATAATGATTACTTGGACTGGGGAAAATCCAAGTAAATCATTTATTCCATTTTTGATCTCTTCAGGTGACTTATAGTCACTTGAGAGACCTTTCAAGACAACTTTGAACAAACGTTCAGTTTTGTCGTCATAAGTAAAAAATTTGTGCTTCTTCTCTTCAAGATATCTGAGAAGAAGTTCACGATCTTTAAGAGATTCCGGCAAAACGCGACAGTCTCCTTTCTTTGCGATTTGGAAGGAAACCTTGATTCCCCTAATGGAGTTCAAGATCTCCTGCCTAAATCCCGCAAATTCGGAACAACTGACCACGATAGGCGGCACTCTTTGCTTCCTCACTTGAATCAAAGAGCCTGGGCTAGAGGCTGCTTCGATTTGGTGTTCGGAAAATTTGTCTAGAGCATCGAACTGATTGCTCATTTCGATACAATTATTCATTTCACCCTTGGAAGAAAGTTCGCATTCCGGGGAAGCGTCCTTTCTTCCATTCTTGCCACGTGTAGTGACAGTTTTAAAACCCACTTTTTTGGAAGGAAGTAGTGAATTCAGAGATTCACCCTTCCTTTTGTTAGTTGTTGATACCATGTTTAGTTAATAAACGAAAGAAGACGTGACCTTCGAAAGGTTTTTTCCCAAGACGGTGTCCAAGAAGGATTACCACCGCTAGCTTTCGCCAACGGGTCCAACGAAAAATCGAAGGCACGGGTCCAAACAAGGATCGTAAAGGGATCAATAGTAGAAAAAGTAGTACTGAAAAGTACTGTTTTAGTAGCACTGAAAAGTACCGTTTTTAATTTTAGCACTGAAAAGTACTGTTTATGTAGCACTGAAAAGTACTGATTTATTGCTTTAGGTAGTTTTTAAGAAAACTTCCAAGAGCAGAGAGAATTCGTGTACGCACAGCACGAAGGTACGATGCGCACTGTTAATAACAGAGATGATTTTCGGTACTGAATTACAACATAAGGTTAGTCAAATTTACCGATTTTGACGGTTACGCTTTCTAAAGGGCGTAACTCAAAATTACGTTTGAAGCTTTTTTCTAATTTCCCCAGAGTTGTAAAACAATCACATAAGATATTATATATAAAAAACTGACGTTAAAAGTTTCGACGACTATTCTCGCATGATAATAACGGTAAATGCAGCACCATGACACTGCTACTATGTTAATTTGTTGCAATTCCAAGAATGCGAAAATCTTGTTTTGAAAAGTCAGTCAAGCCTGAAATAATACTATGTTTTTTATTGTAATCAAATTCCCACTGCTCTTCAGACCTTCGCGAGCGTTTTCCGAAGTATTAATCATCGCCTGTCAGCGGCTCAATTACTGACGTCCGTCTCAACGGTGGCAATCGAGAAAAAAAATCTCACATTTTGAAAGACAGAAAATTTATCGCAAAATTTGGACCGATTCCAGAGCATGTAACCCGTATGATGGCACACAGCCTGCCTGATGATCGACACCAAACTCGCATCTCTCTGTGCATACAAGTTGATTTATTTGCAAACATGAACGAATAGTTTCGTGTGGATTGAACTATTTTCGGCACCGAACAGGAAACCGCACTTTGGAGCGAATTTCATCTTGGAACAACAGGTGGAAAGTTCGCGCGCGCCACCTCGGATCGCACCAAATATGATCGCGGATCGGTGGGTAAAAGCGATGAATGGTGACGTTGCGTTTGAGCATGCGTCCTCTGGACGCGATGGGATTCTAGCGTTTAATTGTCGATCGTGGGTGGATGTTAGACTGGTTCAAAATTGGTACTGAACAAGCGATCTGTATAACACATTCTTTTTTGCAAATTCTCATCGTAATAGGCTGTTTTTCATTACGGCAGTCTGTCATTTTCCTGCACTGAATTATGCAGTGTCGTAATAGTCATTACGCCACAATTTTCTGAAATTGTTTTAATTATGATTCATGGTATATTGAAAGTTTGAACAAATACCAAAAAACTAATCATTACATATACTTTTGCAATAAGATTAACCCAATTTTAACTAGTTTTTCGGAATTGGAAATTGCAAAATAATGGTAAATGCAATGCGATATGATTTTTGATACCTTCAAGTAGTCTTCTACGAAATTACAAAAAAAAAAATCAGAGGGGGTTGTGTACAAGACACGACCGCATGACGTTAACTACGCCAAGTGTTCAGTTGCTTCTCACCTCTCGACGAGTACGGTTGTGTTTTATATCCAGCTGTGGTTCAGTACAGAAGTGTATACTAGTAGCGTGTGATTCTTGGGATCTCATTTTTCGTGCTATCTTCCTTCCACCTTCGTTTTTCGGTTCGCAGATAAGTACCCTTTTGATTGATTATTCTATTTTGAGTGACTACAACAACTGCTGAAACAGAAAGTGTTTTCCGTTTGACGCTCTGGAAGCTAAGCTTCCATATTGAGCCATGGATCAAGATAGCGATCACTGCGAGGAGCCTCCAGCTAAGATCAAGCCTCCTGATCCGGATGGTCATGTTCAGCATGTTCAGCCGATTTTGCAATCACAGATTCCTCCTACTGACTCTTCTCTGTCCGTACCGCCATTGTCCGCTCACGCTGCTCCTCTTGTTCCTCCTCCGCCTACGCCTCCGTCTTCCAGTCACGTTGCTCCACCGTCATCATCGTCGCCATCACTCCAGTCCACCTCAACACCAAAGCCCCCGCAATCGAAACGGCATAGATGTTACCCAGAGTCCTCCAAGGGTCCGTACGAAGTGTTCGTTCGTCAGAAAGATAAGCCAGTCAAGGTACTGCTTGTATCGGCCGAGGTTCATAAACATTTTCGGTCTGTCAAGGAAGTCAAACAGATCGGGTTCACTAAGGTTCGCCTCATCTTTTCCGATCGGCTAGAAGCCAATAATGTTGTTTACAACGAGCTGCTCAGCAGACTCTACAGAGTTTACATCCCTAGTGAGAAAGTTGAAATCGATGGCGTAATCAATCAAGCCGAGATGGACTTGAACTACCTAACTAATGAAGGTTATGGAAAGTTCAAGGACCCACGTGTTCCACAGGTGTCGATTCTTGAATGTCAACAACTAGCCGAAGCGCGGGTTGAAGACAATGTGAAAACCTATTCTCCCAGTAATGAAATTCGAGTCACATTCGAAGGTACCATTCTGCCAGATTATGTGGAGATTGATAAAGCTCTCATTCGTGTTCGCGTCTACACCCCGAAGGTCATGCTCTGTGCCAAATGTAAAAGATTTGGTCATACCGAAATCTATTGTTCGAATCAAGCTTGTTGTGGTAACTGTGGTAAGCGCCATGCTGAGGGTGAATGTACAATACAGCAACCAGCTTGCTTGTATTGCAAAGGTACTCACTTTTTTAAAAATGAGTGCCCCACCTATAAGAAACAAATGGTGCTAGCAAAGGCTAGAGTTGTTCAAAAGTCCAAACTGAGTTACGCAGCGATAGTGAAAGCCCCGGTGTCCCCCAATTTCGTGCATGAAAACGAATACAGTTCGTTGAGCGAACTGTCCGATGCTGACGAAGATGAGGCTCATCATAGCAGTTATGTTCCACCAAAAAGGAAAAAACTTCGATTCGATAATATCGCTAAGCGTACAAAGCAGCACAACGATAAAATTCCTCCCCCAGTTGGTCATGTTTTCAAGCAAGCTAAGCCTTCACAAGACATTCCCGGATTCAAGAAAGATGCATTCCCTCCACTCCCAGACCGTAATGATGGTTTGGACAGCAACCGACGCGCAACTGAGTCTTCTAATTCGAACCCATGTACAGATAAGTTCAATGTTACTCAATTGATTCACTTATTCGCAGAAGCGTTCGATCTAGGCAAATTCTGGATCGACCTGCTGTTGAAACTGACTCCCATTTTCAAGACCATTCTTTCAAAGATTATAACGTGCTTGCCTCTCCTGGGTTCATTTCTGTCTATCGATGGCTAATCCAAATCGAAATAGTAGATTCTCCATCTTGCAATGGAACTGTAGAAGCATTTTACCGAAAATAGGTAATCTTCGTTCTTTTCTCAATCAGATAGAAGCAGATTGTTTTGTACTCTCTGAAACATTTCTAGTAGAAAGTTTATTCTTCAGCATTCCTTCGTATAATATTGTCCGTTTAGATCGTGAAACTCGGTCAGGAGGAGTATTAGTCGGTATTAAATGTAACTATTCATTCGAACGAGTGGCTATCCGGAATAGCTTGCCCATAGAAATTGTCGCATGTTCCGTCCTGATAGATACCCAAAATGTCACAATTGCTTCCATTTATATTCCACCGTCGGCTAAAATAGATAGAAATAAACTGCGTGTAGTGATTGGTCAAATTCCGCAACCAGCATTCATATTAGGTGATTTCAACTCCCATGGCACTGAATGGGGAGAATCGGTAGACGATTCCAGAGCGAACATAATCTATGAAATTTTGGATGAATACAATCTTGCCGTGCTGAATACGGGAGAAATAACTCGAATAGCTTGTCCACCACATAAATGTAGCAGAGTAGACCTTTCTCTTTGCTCTTCGGCAATTGCGTTAAGTTCATCCTGGTCTGTTATGAATGATCCAGGAGACAGTGACCACCTTCCCATTCACATCACATTCGGTACATTTGAACAACAACAAACAACAGTACAGTTTGATCTTTGTCGCCACATAAATTGGAATGATTATTCATCATTGATTTTGCAAGCCATTGATGATAACAATGAAATGCATCCGGATGAATTATATTCTTTTCTCACTTCGGTCATAAACGAAGCTGCAATGAAAGCTCAAACTAAACCCATACCGAAATGCCCTCGTAAATCTAAAACTCCTACAATTTGGTGGGATAAGGATTGTACTGAAATGATTAATCAAAGATCAGAAGCTTATAAAATGTTCCGAAGATCTGGTACAACAGAACATTTTCTGTATTATAAAAAAGTTGAAGCGAAAACTAAACGCCTTCTTAAACAGAAGAAACGAAGTTTTTGGAGAACATATGTAGAATCACTTGATAGTCAAACTGCTCTCAGTTCTCTATGGAGTACAGCACGCAAAATGCGTAATTATGTCCCTCCACCTTGTAATCTTGAAAAGTTCGATTCTGAATGGATTCAAGATTTCGCAAAAATCATATGTCCTGCTTTTGCCGCCGTAAAGAGACCAAACTTTCTGAATGAAAGTTCCGATAATGATAACTTAGATCTAATTCATGATTACAGTTTATCTGAACTGGAACATGCATTAACAGCATGTAACAACTCGTCACCTGGATTAGACAATGTTAAATTTCCTCTGATTCAAAAATTGCCTGAAAAAGCTAAACTCCTTCTATTAAAATCATTCAATTGGATTGTTCAAAACAATGCTATTCCAGATGCATGGTCGATAGTGAAAATAGTTGCAATTAAAAAACCTGGAAGAGATCCGGGCAATGCGGATTCATATCGTCCCATTGGATTATTATCATGTTACAGAAAAACATTAGAAAAAATGATTCAATTTCGATTAGAAAGCTGGGCAGAAAAGAACAATATTCTTTCTCCAACTCAATACGGATTTAGACAAAATAGAAGTACACGTGATTGTCAAATATTACTAGCAACCGACATACAATTGGCCTATACCTCCAAAGAAGAACTGGCGGCTATATTTTTAGACATAAAAGGTGCTTATGATTCAGTTTTAATTGACATACTTTGTAAAAAACTAAACAATCTCGGGGTTCCAGGTCAGCTAGCATGTTTTTTGTACTCTTTGCTTTCGTATAAAGAAATGCACTTTGAACAGAATAATAAAATATCGCTTACTCGTTGTAGTTTTGCAGGACTCACACAAGGTTCTGTGTTAAGCCCTCTATTGTATAATATGTATGTAAGTGATATTGATAGTTGTATTCACAAAAACTGCTATTTAGTTCAATACGCTGATGACAGTTGTTTTTGGACGTTTGTTAAAAACATACAGTTGGCGAAAGAGTATTTGCAAACTACATTGAATAACCTCATGAAATGGGCCAATGACATCGGATTTACGTTTTCACCAAATAAAAGCGAAACTGTAGTTTTTTCAAGAAAACTTTCCCCCGCGAAAATTGAAGTACAACTTGGGTCAGAAAAGATTCCTATATCATCAAGTACAAAATACCTTGGTGTTTGGTACGATCAGAAATGTACATGGAAAATGCACGTTGAATATCTTGTCACGAAGTGTCACAAGCGAATAAACTTTCTTCGAACAATATCTAGCACATGGTGGGGTGCACATCCGAATGATATGATTAAGCTTTACAAGACAACCATTCTGTCAGTAATAGAGTACGGTTGCTTCGTGTTCCACCAAACAGCGAAAGTCCATTTTTTGAAACTAGAAAGGATTCAGTATAAAAGTCTACGCATATGCTTAGGACTAATGACTTCCACCCACACAATGACAGTCGAAATACTAGCAGGAGTGCCTCCGATCGATGTAAGATTTCTACAATTGAACTCCAGATACCTTGTAGCTAAGCATATATCCTCGTCACCTATTCTCAATAACATCGATAAACTATTGGAAATGAACCCACAGTCCACTTATTTGAAAGCTTATAGACTCTGTTTAACGATCCCGTCTGGACCTCAAGAACATTTACACTACTTTGACATAGACCGCCCATCTGCCTTCCCTAATATACCAATCGATAAGTCTTTGATATCTGCAGTTAGAGATACACCAAGCGCTGAACGTAGAATGATACTAGCTATCTGCAACGAAAAATTGTCTGATTTTGACGGAAACAACATATTTTACACCGATGGATCTTTGTTGGATGGACATGTAGGCTTTGGAATTTACAATGTTAATCACCAAGCGTATTTCAGATTAGTTGAACCATGTTCAGTATATATGGCTGAACTTACAGCAATATGGTACGTTTTGGATTATGTTCGGTCTTTACCACCAGGCGAATTCTTAATTTGCTCAGATAGTTTGAGCTCTTTGGAAGCCATTAAAAATATTAGATTAACCTCCAAAACTAGTCACATGGTACTCAAAATCAGAAGTGGTATTTCTGAATAACAAGGAAGAAATTTCAAAATTTCATTCCTCTGGGTTCCTGCTCATTCCGGGATAAAAGGAAACGAGTATGCGGATGCCCTGGCAAAAGAAGGTTCAGTACGAGGAGAGGAGTTTCATCGGCCATTGGAACCACATGATTTCGATAATGTTATAAAGTTCACTACGTTACAAATTTGGCAAAATCAATGGAATCACAGCGATTTGGGAAGATTCTGTTATGGTATACTTCCCAACGTTAAACTAAAACCCTGGTACTCAGGAATCAATTGCGACCGCTCGTTCATCAAAAACATGTCAAGACTCATTTCTAATCACTTCACTCTGAACGCTCATCTTTTCAGAATTAAGATAACTCAAACCAACCTATGCGAATGCAACGAAGACTACGAACACTTCGATCACATCCTTTGGAACTGCCATAAATATACGGATTCAAGAATCACGATGCAGACCGCTCTCAGTCGAATTGGGAGACCTCTTAACACTCCCATTAGAGATGTTCTTGGAACAATGGACATCCCAGCTATGCGAATCATCAACAACTTCATATTAAACGCCAAAATCAAAATATAATGTCTAGTACAGGTTAAAAAAAATAAGCTTAACCATAGATTAATTCAACTATTTTATAAAAAAAACTCGATGTATCGGCTACGAAATGGTTACAACTAACTAAAATTGCCTAATAAATCGTGGGTTTTGTGTCCATTCAAAGAAAAAAAAAAAAAAAAAACTACGCCAAGTGATTTTCTGCATTTGAATTTAAGTCGATTGTCATAGTTGCAGCCTTCCTTTAGTTTAAACTAAATATCGTAACGGTCGCAACATTATAGATTTTCAATTGACACCGAATATATTGCCGTAAGACGTAGTTAACGTCAAAATTTAAAATCTTTCATTACGTGGGGAAAGAAGGGGAACCAAAGCTGGCAAATTTTGCGTTACGTAATATTTGAATCATTCCTTAACAATAGAAAATATATTGCATCCCAACGGCACAGCAGCAGCGTCCTCGGAAACATCCTTAAATTGCCGTATTGTCAATTATTGGTAATAAATCAATTATTGTATGATGCTATGAGATGAATTAAGAAATTATAGCAAGTATGTGGTAAACACATTAGGGAATATTACACAAATAACTCTTCAAAACACATTTGTTGGCTCTGAAAAGGGCCGATTGAATTGTTGAATTTGCGTAACACGGACACACTTTGACGGCGCACTGGTTGCAATCCTCCTCGCCCGGTGAAATTTTCGGTGCTGATGACGATGTGCGCTTCAACAAGCGGCTTTGGTCGATTTTCATCAGCCACCTCGTACAAACTTACCTTTGCGCCCCGATTCCTGCAGCGCCAATTGTGGAAGCGCGAGTCTATTATGCAATCTTGAGCGATTTCACAATTCAGACGCTGGATTTTCCGCCGCTTGATCGCTTTGTGCCTCTGGAAGCGAGGAGCTGACGGCGCACTGATGGAAATCCTCCTCGCCCGATGAGGTTTGCGGTGACGATGACGATGGGCGCTTCAACAAGCGGCTTCAGTCGCGGCGGCGTGTTGTTGTTCCATTCGCGTTCCATTGAAAACTGAGCTGAGAATGCGAAAGGCACTCGAGACTTGCTCGCCGACCATGTTCACAGTCTGACGGCAAAAAGAAGAATGACGCGAAGAAGCACGAATCGGTCTGCTTTTATAGTGCGAAGCGGAACGCAAAAGAAGCGTGGAAAACTGCTTGCACGTGATTGGTTGCGTAAGAAAGGGGTCGACATTTTCCAAATTTTCAATAGTTTAATGTCGATATTCAATAGTTTTCTCCATTCGAGGAAATTGGACCGATTGGTGGGAAAATTTTGAAAATCTATCGATAAATGACTGAGTTATTAGCGTTCAAAATCTTTCATAATTTCGTGACGGTCGCAAAATTTTAGATTTTCAATTGACACCCAGTCAAACAATAGTTAATAGTTAACGTCAAACAATTGGCGGTGATCTTACGAACCAGCCTAAAGCGATTGTGTTTACAATTGCCGGTATTGGTCCGGAGAGGATGGTGCATCGGTCCCGTAGGCAGGCAGATGGTCTCAAGCTGCGCTCATAAATTGCCGCACTCATCTGCTTTCGGCGTGGCCTAGCTAAAAATAGTTTTCCTCACGGAATATGAAAACCGCCCACGCGTTCGAGTGGTTGTGCTCACTGGGGAAGGGCGTGCAAAATGCTCCGATTGGAAAAAGGTGCTTGAATTGAAGGGACCCTCGAGTTACAAAACACAAAACCAGTGCAACTGCGATCCAAGGGACCATCGAGGAAGCCATGGATACTAACTTTTACTATGGTTCTCTAACTCGATATCGCGAAACTGAATATCGAGTAAGGGAGAGTTGACTGTATCATATTTTCTGTTTGACTATGTTTCGATACTCAACCTCAAAATTTGCTACATTTGGTGGAAGCTTTTGAATTAAACTAAAGGTTAATTTGATTTCATAAGACACTTTTTTATAGTTGGAATTACATCTAATAGCACCGTAATAACGGTTGAACTTCGACATCGATTCCTTGGAGAGACGTTTTACGTTAGATGCGTTTGAACAAAGTTTGCCGACAGAAGAGATCAATTAAACTAATGTCAATGAAATCAATGCAGTTTTTAGAAGAAGCAATCATTAAATTCGGCTCAAATTAAGGCTCAAGAATCCATCATTCAATCATCAGCAATCATCAATAATTAATAACCAGTTATTTTTTTGTTCAAATTTAAAGCAATCCTCAAGCAAATCAAATTACTGCATTAAAGATATTAATTGCAACTCAATGATAAATTTTCTTGAGCATTACTTAAATTTTGAGCAGAAAAACTGGTTTTGAAAATTTGTAAAACGATGATGGTTAAGAAATAAACAGTTGAATCGAGAGTGTTTCTGTCTGAAATCCTTCTTCTTCCTTCTGGCGTTACGTCCCAACTGGGACAAAGCCTGCTTCTTAGATTAGTGTTCTTATGAGCACTTCCACAGTTATTAACTGAGAGCTTTCTTTGCCGATTGACCATTTTTGCATGTGTATATCGTGTGACAGGTACGAAGACATGTCCTGGGAATCGAGAAAATTTCCTTTACGAAAAGATCCTCGACCGGGATTCGAACCCACGACCCTCAGCATGGTCATGCTGAATAGCTGCGCGTTTACCGCTACGACTATCAGGGCCCATAAAAAATCTTAAATCTAAAACTCGTTTAGAAAATTCTAAAAATTTAGGAAAATATACAAAATTTTAAATGTTCACAATTTGACACAAATCAGTACACTTTGATCTGCTATCTTCTTCGAAACCGTTTGTAGAATCGGTACAAACCGGGTAAAAAACAACATCCTAGAAAATATCACATTGCCACTCATCGCCTACTAATCCTGCGGTCGCACAGCGTGGAATTCCTGATGAATGAATGTGCCGCGAGCGATGTGACGTCTAAATTACGGAATAAGTAATAAGTAATAAGTAATAACTAGCCGGAGGTACCGCTCAGTAGCCGGGGGGAAAGTGTGGAATGTGCGACTGCAGGGTTTGCTTTCACCCAGTTTTAGAGTGGCACCGTGCATTTACAGAACACAGCAAACCATGACCATATTTGGCGACGGATGTTGGCTGTTCTGTAGTGTTCTGGACGGCGTGCAGAAAGGAAATGCAAAAATAGACAAGTAAGCTGAATAGTGTGGTAGGTCGGATTATAGTGGATTAATTCATTTTTGGATGCTCTGATGGTCTAAAATTGCAATTACAGTCAACTCTTCATAACTTGACATAACAGAACAAAAAACCAGTGCAACTGCGATCCAAGAGTCCATCGAGGTAGCCATGAAAACCAACTTTTACTATTTTTCCGCTATCTGCGGACGCGCCTCCATTACCAATAAGCCCCATTAGAATTTGTTTCCATCGGTTCAACGTCATACGGTTGATGTTGGAGAATCATCGAAACGTGAAAGATGATGATATGGCAAAAGAGTACCTAGTACCTGAATTTAGTCAAATGATCGATAATTATATATCAAACGCATTATTGTATTCCAACAGGGAAAATTTAACGCACAAGCCGTAGCAATAAACGAATACAAATTATCTTCGGCGAGACGTTTATATTTTTAGAAAACTGTCTACCATATTGTTGCCGACTTTGGTAACAAATTAAATTTTCCGTTTATCTCGGAATGTCAAGTACCTAGAAGCGTAGCGGGTGCCGGGAATCGTCTCCGGAGTAAGACTGATTCTCCTGGTGGTGAGGGTGCGAGCTGCGGAACATGGCGCCGTGTGGATAACAGCCGGATGGTTCAGTGTGATGAGTGCGATGTTTGGTATCATTACGACTGCGTGGATGTGAATGATAGTGTCAGGAACCACGATTGGAGTTGTAATGGGTGCATACGGGGAACGCTGGAAAAGCAGAGGCGTGCGTTAAGTGAACAGTTGGAGTTTTTTGAACAGCAACAAAGGCAGTGGCAATATGAGCAACAAAAGCTTCTAGAGCAGTTGGAAGAACAGCAGAAGCTTGAGCAGCGGCAGAAACAAGAATTGCAGCAGCGGAAGCAGGAGCAGATCGTCTGCATGCAGCTAGGACAGTTGCAATTGCAAGAGCCAAGTGTGCCGTTGGGAAAAACTACAATAGAACTTGAAGTACCATTGAAATCTGTTGGCGTGATTCCGAAGCAAAATAGGCAACATGTGAAGATCGTGGAGAAAGCTGCACCGGAAGGATTTTCGGCCGACCGTCGATGCAATACTGAACCGTTTTCAAGCTCAACCGCCCATAATGAGAAAGCATCAGACAGATCCGATAGGGCATCTTCGAAATCGTCAAAACGATCAGCAAAGCTTCTACAACTCGAAGTGAGAGCCCTGGAAGCCAGACAGGCATTGGAAAAGAAGTAGCTAGAAGAGCGACTGACATTGGAGCGAGACATGCTGGAATATGACGATTTCGAAGCGGAGTCGAACACAAGTCTGGAGAAGATCAGCGAATGGTTGGAGAAAACTGAGAACGTTGCACAGGAAGCAGAAATTTTCTTGAATGACACGCCGCTGCCGGTGTACAACGAAATACTGCGCAAAACTGTGAATACGTTGGTGCAACCGTGCCTTCCGAATAGCTGTAGTCAACCTGGACCGTCTACTCATCCTCAGCTCACCGGAGAATTTGCGCCCAATGCAAACGTTAGGCATCCACAAGCCAGTGGATACATTCCAATTGTCACATCGTGCTACCAAGGCGCGGTAAATGGCTGGGCATGGCGTACCATTGGTACCTCGCGTACCTGCAGGAATAAAATAGACCCCTTTGTGCGGTCCTTAGCCTCTTGCCCAGCAACTCCTATCCCTACCTCCTCGCGGTACTGGCCGGGTAACCAACCCCCGGTGGGAACTTTGGTCGTATGCTGACAGGGAAGGGGGGTTTGCTTTTGCTTTTACCTTTGCAAACCTGGAGCGTCTGTACTCAATGTTAGGAGCGGCTCACAACAGCGTCTGTTCTCCATGTCAGGAGTGGCTGATCATCGTTCGAGTGCCAGAGAAGGACTCTAAGCTAAACTGCGCACTATGGCCCTCCGAACATTTAGGGGGTTGGTGTCAGGCCCTGCAAGCCAACCGTAAAAACACATCAGCACAGGAACGCCAACGAGAGAATACGGACCGAAACAATCGGCAAAGACCACAGCGACGAAAAAGGACTAGCGATTGGAAACTCGGTACGTGGAACTACAAATCTCTCAACTTCATTGGAAGTACTCGCATACTCTCCGATGTACTGAAGACCCGCGGTTTCGACATCGTAGCGCTGCAGGAGGTGTGCTGGACAGGAGCGTTGGTGCGAACGTTTAGAGGTAATCATACCGGTGGTAGGTCATTTGGCATAAAGTCGTTTGGCATAAAGCCGTTTGGCATAAAGTCGTTTGGCATGATGGTCATTTGGCATAAAGTCGTTTGGCATAAAGGTCGTTTGTCATAATGAGTCTGAAACCAAAAATTTCTCAATTTTTCGTTTTTACGTTTCTATTGAATCTTTCTGATGACAACAGGCTTGTTTTGGAGTCAATTGATACAAAATGACACTTAATCAACAATCATTCGCTCTTGAATAAATTTAAGCATATTTGGAAAGTTATTGTCAATAGTATCCAGAAATTACCCTTCTTTCAAATATTAATTCTCCTTTTGAATTTCGCTATTGGAACAAATTTTTGCACTGAAGATTTTTATATCTTTAGCAAAAATTTACCCTTCTTTTAGTTGTTCTATTTTTCTTCTAAATATGATGTAACCACAATTATTGGTATGAAAACTGTTGAATTAAAATTTCAAATATCCCGAATCTCCCGAATATCCCGTTTCCCCGACTTGCCCTCTTCCCCGAAAAGTTTTTAGCACTCATAATTGTCGTATATATTTCAGGGTGGTGAAAGAACTGACCATCTAATATGCACCCTTCTTTACTTAGTTGGCGGTTCTTTCGAGTTTTACCGTCCTCAGCATTTTAGCCAACATGTGTATAGCCGAGCATGACAGAATACTTCCTTTTTTGACTGTTTATCTTTCTTTCTCGTCACCACTTTTTAAGGAAACCAGTAATTCGGGGAAAAGTAGCACTTCACTTCGATGATTCTGAACACACTTTTTTATGTCTTCTCGTTTTATTATGCCGCAATAATTTTTGGCGTCCATTCTTCTATTGGTTTAATTATAAATTTTGCCTTCTTTTACAAATAGGCTGTTCTTTATATTTATTCTGTTTTAAATTTTATTATTTAGTGAAGCTAAATTTTAACCATCTTCATATTTTGCTGTTTTATCAATTCTTGCCAGATGTTAGAATGTTAATTACTTTAGAACCTGCCAATATTCAACATATACTTTTTCCTGGAAAAAAATATTTCAATCACAAATTTTCCCTTCTCTCGATAATAGACGGTGGTTTGATGCACACTTCCAATATTAGAATTTATATTGAACCGTTGAAAAGTTTTGCCACAAATATTTTCTTTTAAAGATGTGTTGTTCATTTGAACTATGCTGTGAAAAGATTTTTTTGCGTTAGAGCCTTAAACATTTTAAACGAAAAATAATCTGCTCTCGTGTTATTTCTATTCTAATCTAATCTAATCCAAGCGCTTGCACAGCCAATATTGAAAAGCATCCTGGAAATACCTAAATTTATTCAGGTATTTTCTTGTCAGTATTAATATTTGCAGAATATCAACGATATGATGCAAATATTAAAATGGCCAGGCCCACTGTGCAGACTTTGGGGTTGAAGAAGATTGAAAAAATCATGACGATTAGGTTATTCACGCATGAATAAACTGATAGCCAAAAAATTTTCAATTTTAAGAAAGAAGAAACGGGGACAACCGTACCAACCGTTTCGATTCAGGGTTAGGTATAGGTAAAATCGTTGGGAGTGGCGTTGCTAAGAAAGTTAATGCACACTCCATTGTAGTTCTCCTGGGATGGGACATTGGCATTTCTTCCTCATGTCCTGGCTCTAGAGCCTCTAGCGCCTTTGCTTACTCTCTGAAACGATATGAACTCTAATTTTGTGTCCCTTTCCGGTGTACAAAACCGAAACTGTTTCCCATAAATTTAAAAACTCATCAAAAATGAGACCATGTGTGCAATTTGTACAAGAATGATAATATAAAGTATTAAAAACGATCTTACCAGATTTCAGTAGTGCACCAACTTTTTTTTCCAGGATCGTGGATCCGCTGTTACCGCCAATGATCGCAAGTTACGCTTGAGGCAATCGTTGGGAGTTTTCCGGTAGTCCACAAAGACTGCATTTTTCATTTTTGAGAGCCTATTGGCGCATTGTTCCATCTGCTATACTGCAATACTACTACCGGGCGCCAAGACTTACTGTTGGTCTATCCGCAAAACCAAGGCCACTTCATCCGTCCGAACTCGGGCTTTTACGTTGACGGAACTCCATCGATTTTGGAAACAGCAACAACACTGTGCTTGAAACAATAGTCCATCCATAATGTTCCAGTACTGCCCACCGAACCAAGGTTGTGTTAAACGTTTTTTTCTGTTTTTTCCGCAACAACGAATATTCAAGATTATCGAAGGTTTCATAGCCACCCAGAGATTTTAAAGTCACCGAAAATGGATTCCAATTGTCTTCAGGTATTTTCCATTGCTCCTCTTCTATCGTTTCACCGAAAACTACTCAATTTGTACTACTGCTTGATGCGTATATTTAAATATTCAATTTTGGTAAAATGAATGCAAATTCTTGAATTT
This sequence comes from Aedes aegypti, assembly GCF_002204515.2. Classification (NCBI taxonomy): domain Eukaryota; kingdom Metazoa; phylum Arthropoda; class Insecta; order Diptera; family Culicidae; genus Aedes; species Aedes aegypti. The sequence continues at coordinate 306,159,473 of NC_035107.1, read as the reverse complement.
GACGCACGAATTTGTTTTCACGTCCATCGTTAAGCACCGCACGCTTCGATCCTCTCTGCTCTCGTGTTATTTTTGCATTAAGTCGCATTGATAAATCCTTGGATTAAAGCTTAGAGAAATCCATTCTTTTATCAAGTAATTTTCATCGATTGCTACGTCCAAACTGGAAAAGAGCTTGATATGCAGCGAAATATTCTATGAGCGTTCCCTTGATGAATAACTGCCAACTTTCTTTGCCAATTTACTGTTTTCAAATATGTATACCGCAACAAGCTCAAAGATACTCTATGTTCTGAGGTGTAGAGACCCGTCAAGAGTTTTATTTAGTAATGCTCCCTAATGTCACAACAATTTTTGAAATTCTTAGCTTGGAAAATCTCTGAACGAACACCATGCTTGTTAAGAACCCACCAATGTTTTTTGCTATGGGCTCGGTGGTGTTGATCTCGGTAAAAGCTTAAAAATGCCGATATTTATTTTAAGTCAATCATTATGCCAAACGACCATTATGCCAAATGACCATTATGCCAAACGGCCATTATGTCAAACGACCGTTATGCCAAACGACTTTATGCCAAACGGCTTTATGCCAAACGACCTTATGCCAAACGACTTTATGCCAAACGGGGTACAATCATCATACCATCTACCAGAGCTGCGGCAACACACGCGAGCTGGGAACAGCTTTCATAGTGATGGGTGATATGCACAGGCGCGTGATCGGGTGGTGGCCGATCAATGAACGAATGTGCAAGTTAAGAATCAAAGGCCGATTCTTTAACTTCAGCATTATCAACGTGCATAGCCCACACTTCGGAAGCACTGATGATGACAAGGACGCATTTTACGCGCAGCTCGAACGCGAGTACGACCGCTGCCCAAGCCACGACGTCAAGATCGTCATAGGAGATTTGAACGCTCAGGTTGGCCAGGAGGAGGAGTTCAGACCGACGATTGGAAAGTTCAGCGCCCACCGGCTGACGAACGAGAACGGCCTACGACTGATAGATTTTGCCGCCTCCAAGAATATGGCTATTCGTAGCACCTATTTCCAGCACAGCCTCCCGTATCGGTACACCTGGAGATCACCTCAGCAGACGGAATCGCAAATCGGCCACGTTTTGATCGATGGACGGCACTTCTCCGACATAACCGACGTCAGAACCTATCGTGGCGCTAACATTGACTCCGACCACTACCTGATGATAGTGAAACTGCGCCCAAAACTATCCGTCAACAATGATGTACGGTACCGACGCCCGCCCAGGTACAATCTCGAGCGGCTGAAACAACCAGATGTCGCCAATGCTTACGCGCAGCATCTTGAGGCAGCGTTGCCGGATGAGGGCGAACTTGAGGACTGCTGGAGGACAGTCAAAGCAGCCATTACCGACGCTGCCGAAAGCATTGTCGGATATGTGGAACGGAGCTCAAGAAACGATTGGTTCGACGAGGAGTGCTAGGAGGTTTAAGAGGAGAAGAATGCAGCGCGGGCTGCAATGTTGCAGCATGGTTCGCGGCAAAACGTGGAACGATACAGACTGAAGCGGAAACATCAAACCCGCCTATTCCGGGACAAACAGCGCCACCTGGAAGAGGTGGAATGCCAAGAGATAGAGTTGCTGTACCGTTCTCAAGAAACGCGGAAGTTCTATCAGAAGCTCAACACATCCCGCAAAGGCTTCGTGCCGCGAGCTGAGATGTGCCGGGATAAGGATGGGAGCATCTTGACGGACGGACGCGAGGTGATCGAAAGGTGGAAGCAGCACTACGATGAACACCTGAATGGCGCAGAGAACACAGGCACAGAAGGTCAGGACAGCGAAGGCGATGGCTACGTCAGCACAGCGGACAGCGGAAATCAACCAGCTCCCACGATGGGGGTAGTTAAGGATGCCATTCAACAGCTCAAGAACAACAAGGCCGCTGGCAAGGATGGTATCGGAGCCGAACTCATCAAGATGGGCCCGGACAGGTTGGCCGCTTGTCTGCATCGGCTGATAGTCAGAATCTGGGAAACGGAACAACTACCGGAGGAGTGGAAGCAAGGCGTTATATGCCCTATCTACAAAAAGGGCGACAAACTGGAGTGTGAAAATTATCGTGCAATCACCATTCTAAACTCCGCCTACAAAGTGCTATCCCAGATTCTTTTCCGTCGTCTATCACCTATATCAAACGAGTTCGTGGGAAGTCATCAAGTTTCATCGACGGCCGCTCGACAACGGACCAGATCTTTACCGTGCGGCAAATCCTCCAGAAATGCCGTGAGTACCAGGTCCCTACGCACCATTTGTTCATCGATTTCAAGGCGGCATACGACAGTATCGACCGCGTAGAGCTATGGAAAATCATGGACGAGAACAGCTTTCCCGGGAAGCTCACAAGATTGATCAGATCAACGATGAACGGTGTGCAAAACTGCGTGAAGATCTCGGGCGAACACTCCAGTTCGTTCGAGTCTCGGCGGGGACTACGACAGGGCGATGGACTTTCGTGCCTGTTGTTCAATATTGCGCTTGAAAGTGTTATGCGGAGAGCCGGACTTAGCAGTCGAGGCACGATTTTCACGAGATCCGGACAATTTGTTTGCTTCGCGGACGACATGGATATTATTGGGAGAAAATTTGAAACGATGGCAGATTTGTTCACCCGCCTAAAACGCGAAGCAACAAGAGTCGGGCTAATGGTGAATGCGTCGAAAACAAAGTACATGCTGGTTGGCGGAACTGAGCGCGACAGGACCCGCCTAGGAAGCAGTGTTACGATAGACGGAGATACCTTCGAGGTGGTGGACGAGTTCGTCTACCTCGGATCCTTGTTGACGGCTGACAACAATGTTAGTCGGGAAATACGAAGGCGCATCATCAGCGGAAGTCGTGCCTACTATAGGCTCCAGAAGAAACTGCGGTCAAGAAAGATTCACCCCCGCACCAAATGTACGATGTACAAAACGCTCATAAGACCGGTAGTCCTCTACGGGCATGAGGCGTGGACTATGCTCGAGGAGAACTTGCAAGCTCTTGGGGTTTTCGAACGCCGAGTGCTAAGGACGATTTTCGGCGGCGTACAGGAGAACGGCGTGTGGCGGCGAAGGATGAACCACGAGCTCGCTCAACTCTACGGCGAACCCAGTATCGTGAAGGTAGCTAAAGCTGGAAGGATACGCTGGGCAGGGCATGTTGCAAGAATGCCGGACAACAACCCTGTAAAGATGGTGTTCGCTACGAATCCGGTCGGAACAAGAAGGCGTGGGGCGCAGCGAGCTAGGTGGACTGACCAGGTGCACCAGGACCTGGAGAGCGTGGGTCACAGTCGAGGATGGAGAGAAGCGGCCATGAACCGAGTGAATTGGCGAATTATTGTTGGCGAGGCTTTATCAAGATAATTGATGTAAAGCCAAATAAGTAAGTAAGTATCGTGCTACCAACCTGGCACAGATCGACCAGCAGTATCTGGTGCTACACGGGAGCCTATGTACAGCGTAGCATCACAGCAGCCGATTGTGTCGACAGCTGCTCCGTCGACAAACTACCCTCAAAGCGTTGTCCAGAATATGGGTACTTCTCAGAGGATCGACCATGCACCACTTTCAACCCCAACTCCGCTACAAAATCTGCAACATTATCTACTACAAACGAATAATGAACCTGCACCGCTCAATAGCGGCCATCTGGCTGCGAGACAGACGGTTAAGGATCTGCCAAAGTTCGGTGGGGATCCTGAAGATTGGCCAAGATTCATCGCGGCGTTCGAACGTACCTCCAGGATGTGTGCATTTCGTAACGATGAGCTTCTTGATCGACTGGAGCGGAGCCTTCACGATAAAGCTCTCACAGCCGTCAAGAGTCTACTACTTCTTCCTGAAAATGTCCCGGTTATCATTAATCGGCTGAAAACATTATTTGGAAATCCAGAGTTTATTGTGGAAACTATGATTCAGAAAGTTCGTATGATGCCGCCACCGAAAGCAGACAAATTGGAAACAATTGTTGACTGCGGCGTTGCAGTTCAGAATCTCTGTGCAACGATACAAGTGTGTCGAATGGACGAACGACTCTACAATGTTGCTATTCTACAGGAACTAGTAGATAGTCTTCAGTCTACACTGAAAATGCAGTGGGCACTCTACCGAATAGAGATCGGCACACCTACCATGTTAGACTTTAACAACTGGCTTGAAGGGATAGTAGATGCTTTGAGTCAGGTTATTAGACCTGCTGTGTGGCTAAAATCACAAAGGTCTGACAACAAGTCTCGAAAAAACGAAGCCTATCTCCATGTCCATTCCACCGTTCCACCGGAACCGGTAGATCATAATTCTTGCTTAGCGTGCGGTAACGAGTGCAGCATGCTCGACGAGTGTAGCAGTTTTCTAGAAATGTCACCGAATGCACGATGGGCCGGAAATGTTTATCTAAGCACTTCGAATCCTGCGAAAGGAGGATTCAATGCAATCAGAATGGATGTACCTATCTACATCACTGGTTATTGCACGATGATAACAAACACAAGAAGCCACAACCAGATATTCCGACACATATCGCATCATGTAAATAACATTCATTACAGTCAACTTGGAAATAATTTACTAAAATACATTCCAGTTACGTTGCATGGAAAGGAGAAATCAATCCATACCTACGCTTTTCTAGATACTGGATGTAGATCCACACTGATTGAACACAGTTTATGGGAAGAATTAAACCTCAGCGACGAGAAATCCCCATTGTGTATATCGTGGACTGGTGGGCAAAGTAGGAGTGCGAAAGGTTCAGTAGTATTCTCAGCAGAAATCTCGGGTGTTCACTCTCCTGAGCAGAGATTTCATCTTCCGGAGGTACATGCAAAATTTAGATCTTCCTGCGCAGTCAATGTTAGTATCGGATCTAGCAAAACAATTTACATACCCGTCTGGTCTACATGTAGATTCGTACACTGAGGTCAAACAGCAAATTCTAGTAGGCGTTGATAACTGTAGACTTGAATATCCTCTTGAATCCAGAGAAGGTGATCAAAATCAGCCAACAGCAGTTCTTACAAGACTACGCTGGGTAATCTACGGTCCATCGTCGGTTACAGAGAAAACAATAGTAAAGGAAGATCTGCGTAGATGCGAAAGTTTCGAGATTCAACGCGCGGAGAAAACACAGACCCCGCAGGATGAGAATTGTGAAATGTTTTCTACTAACGTAGAGCTTGGAAGCAGACAGTTAGCAGAAATTGAAGATACCACTTTGAAGTGCTTAATCAAATGTAAAGCTCAAGGATCAGTGAAGGCCAAGAAGAAGAAGAACAGTCAACTTTCAATATTTGGCGATACATGTGGAGTAGACCTATTCATATTTTCAAAAATGTCTGGAAACTCCCCAGTCAACCAATACTTTGATTTTTCATTGCGAAATGAACTTCTGGCCAAAATTTCACTCAATTTAGAGTAAATTTAGTTGTGCTTCAAATCAATTATGTGTTTTTGGGCTATTTTCAAGCTTTAAAAAATCATAACTACCGAACGAAGCATCAAAATTTATTGAAAATACTTCTACATAGTAGTTTATCCAATTCTACGAACTATTGCCGAACACAATTTTATGATTGGAGCAAGTTTTAACATAGTTTGGTTGAGGTTTGTATCTCGAGGTTCTTGAAAATCTCTTTTTTCGGGAATTGTTTTCACTGAACAGCATGCCTGCATGAAAGTTTCGGATTTTTAATTTCCAGACATGATGACAATGCATATCTAAAAGTCAATCCCGTTCAAAGGAACCATTTATTTTACGAAAATAAATTGTAAAAAATAGGTAATTATGAAGCACATTTGTAAATCCACTGTGGGTGAGCCAAGAGCACCACCGTGAGCTTCAATGAATACAAAAAATGAACACGTTAGCACTGCCTTTTCTCAGTCGATGATGATGATTGTTTTCAAATCGTTCTAAATGATCAGTGAAATGCGATCAAAACAATCATCACTCGGAAAGAAAAAGCAATGCTAACTTGTTCAATTCATTCGTTTCCGGTACATGTGTCATGCATGATTTAACTATCATCAGGTTGCGATGCGGTGCTCTATCTTTGGGCATGTACATTGTAATTTATTGCCTTTAGCAACATGTAATCTGTTGATGGTCAATGAATTCATAAATGTATTATGTTTGATTCCCGTTGACTAGGGCCTGAAAAAATAATACCAATGCATGTTTTATATACCATGTATATTGAGAAAACTGTAATTTCTGGGTACAGCGGAGTACAAATTTGGATCAAACAATGTTAAAACTCAATTTAATCTTGTTAGCGTGTTCGACAAACTTTAACAGAATAGAATTAGCTTTCAAATAGTGGTAATAGCAAGTGGTTTTGATTTCCCACATGCTAGTTATGATTTTTCAAACCTTGAAATAAGCCCAAAAACACGTTTTCAACTTGAAGCATACTGAAATCTTTATCAAATGAGCTGAAAATTTGACCAGACATTGTTCTTAGCATGAGAATTCCAAATACTGCTTGACCGGTAGATTTCCAGACATTTTTTAAAAATATGAACAGGTCTAATGTGGAGGTTCTTGCCAAACGAAAATCAAATCTAGCGATAAGTTCAATCAACATCTGTGGGACGACTACGTTCTTAGGGGAGCATTCTCGATGAATGAATCGGGAATATACACGTGTTGGCAACGATGGTTTCGACAATATCTGCAGCTAAACAATCGTCGATTTGAACCGCATAATCCATTGAAACACATCCAGATTGAGAATGTAGTGGTATACGTTGATCTAGATCTACCAACACTGAGGAAAGCAAACGTAAGACTGTCATAAGATTTGCTTATGGAATTACGACACAAGAAAAATCTTTTAAATTCATAAGACCATCGTATGGTTTTCGGCGGATGTTGTTTCCATAATACACTTCGAAAGAATTTCGTAAGATGATCTTATGAACCAGCATTGACTTGATAACAAAATCCATAGATAGTCTTATGAATTACGTTCTGATCCATTCTTGGTTCCATAAGACTGTCTTGTGTAATTTGAGCTTTAGATTATAAATTTCAATGAATGAATAATACTAATCCGCGTTGAATAATAGGTTAACCAACTTGGGAAAATCAAATTTTCATCCATTTTGTCATGTCGCAATCCGATTAAAGCACTTTACTGTAAGCATTAGAATCGATTTGCGATACGACAAAATGGATAAAAATTCGATTTTCTCTAGTTGGCTAACCTATTTTGAACGCGAAGAAGTATATTATAGCAGCGAAACATTATTGAGAAAAGTTGTGAAGAACGCCTGAATTGGTGCAGGTTTACGTTAGGGGGGGATTAATGGGTGAGGGGGGTTTGTGATTTCTTACGCGTCATACAAAATGTTTTGAATTTTCATTCAAAAATCTTATTCTTTGGATCAAATTCCTTAATCTGATCGAAAGAAAGTGTTAGTTACAGCGGAATTGATGATAAATAGAAAATATTTACCCTTTGATGCATTAGAAACGGAGTCAGCCAGCGACAAATCAGCAAACACGTCCATTTCGGAAGCCATATTGAATTTCTGATAGTGAAATGGCTGTACCGAGAAAATTTGCCTCACGTGGTTCTTCACAATGATGAGCAATGGGGTTCATAAGCGTTCTTATGACATTGACAATTGATTGTTATGAAAAAATTACACTTGTCTTACGAATCTCAATCTCGTCGAATGAAATACGCAAGTGTCTTATGAACCAACAAAAAAATAATAAAAAACGCGTTCATTAGTGTGATCTTATGAAAATCATGCGAGATTTTTGCCTCAGTGAAGGAGTTCGTGGCCAAATGACCATGTCATAAAAGTCAACCGTAAAGATGGAAAGGCGCGTAGTGTGACAATGCGAACACCGATGAACATTGCTGAACACTCAGGTGCGAGTATTGGAGTTTTGGATGTCGGCACAACGGAGTGTACACAAGAACCTGGACCATGTGTACTGGGGGGGAGTGTTCCGCTATCTGCGGACGCGCCTTCATTACCAATAAGCCCCATTAGAATTTCTTTCCATCGGTTCAACGTCATACGGTTGATGATGGAGAATCATCGAAACGTGAAAGATGATGATATGGCAAAAGAGTACCTAGTACCTGAATTTAGTCAAATGATAATTAATTAATTATAATTAATGTATCAAACGCATTATTGTATTCCAACAGGGAAAATTTAACGCACAAGCCGTAGCAATAAACGAATACAAATTATCTTCGGCGAGTCGTTTAAATTTTTGGAAAACTGTCTACCATATTGTTGCCGACTTTGGTAACAACTATGGTTTTCTAACTCGATATCGAAATATTGAATATCCTTTAAGGAAGTGTTGACTGTAATGTTATAAATAACCCCATAATACCCAGATTTTTAAGATATTCACATGGGACTATGGTTATGTTTTGCCCTAGAAATTTCAGAATACAGGAAACAGATCACCAATGATCAAAATCGACACAGATGATTTCAAAAGTTTAAGTTTTTATTCGGATCTTAATAATTTATTAATGTTTGTTTTTCAAAAACGATGCTAAAGAGATCAAAGACGAAATTAATACAGTGAAGCCTCTATGAGTAGATGTTCCGTGATTCAATATCGACTCATGGTGGTTTGACTGTATCTTGTTTATGTCCTGTATATTTGTACAAAATTTCATGGCTTATGGTTATGAAGCAAGAGAGCAAAATCTAAAAAGCTAAGAATCAATTAGGTTATTAAGTTGATCACTTAACCCTTTGGGGCCTGATTTTTTCCAAGAACTATTATACATTTTTTTGAACGCCTTTCAATAGTTTTGGTGCTTAAAATGCTAAACATAACAAGAAATGATGACAAATATTTTTTTGGGAGGTGCTAGGTCTTCCAAACTGCTCTTGAGTTCATAACTTAGTCTATGCTTGTAATAACAACCTTGTTCATCATACAAGGTGATGAACTGTAATCTACCGTATGTTCTGAACCTTCTGAGTGTTCAGCAAATATTATCAGATCATTTCGATTGTTCTAGATTATCTAACTTGTCGGGATGTTCAGTACATAAGATCTACAACGCGATGAGAGTCGGGATTTAGTGGTAATAAATTAATAACCACGAAACGAAGCACTTCCGAAACATGGTGTATTCGACAAAGTTTCCAGTCATAATTAGCGACATCTATTGGGAAGCATCCATAAATTATGTCACGTAAAAATATACTATTTTCAACCCCCCTGCTTTTCACCTTTTGTTTGAGAACAATTTGTGAAAAGGTCAGTAGAGTCTAAATGCGTAAACGAATAGAAACACGTTTTGAATATATGTGTTTGTCGACGAATCTTCTTCTTTTTTCTTGGCATATCGTTCCCACTGGGAGGAAGCTGGCTTCTCAGCTTAGTGTTAGTTTAGCACTTCCACATTTATTACCTGAGATCTTTCTCAGCTAATGACCTTTTTGCATGGATATATCGTGTGGCAGGCATGCGCCCATACTCTGTGCCCAAGGAAGTCAAGACTCTTTCCTTTACGAAAAGATCCGGTAATCGTCATACAAATCTCGAGCTCTACTTCTTTTTTGCAATCGTGCAACACGACTATCCGTGTAGAGACGTCACTACTGTACTGTCACAGACAAACAGACGTAACACTCTTGAGAAGCTCATGGTACATGCGTTTAACGATGATTTTGAATTTCATTTGACCGACGCGATCGTTCCACCAGAGGCGCTAGTGTTCGACCGCTTTGACTTTTGATAGTGTACACGTTGCTGAATGATGCGAACAAAACTTACAGGCAATTCGTGTAGTAGTGTGCGTGTTAGGCAAACGTCAACTAAAAATCCATCATGGCAGACAGTGCTTCGCGCGGTTCTTACAACAGATGGCAGTCCATACGGAAATGCCCGCACCTTGGCCTTAACCCCGGCCATTCCGCACAACCTGTGAATCAACCGTTTTTTGCATGTGAACCCATACTTTCTTCAGTTCCTCGACTGTCTTCACTACCTTAGGTCGTTTACACACTTAATTTCCGAAATCGACTTCGGTAGAACGGATTGCCGAGAATCCAACAGCTGAATCTGGGTAAAATATTTGCTGAATCTCGGCAAAACTTTTACCGAGATTTCGGTAAACCATTACCGAATCTCGGTAACGTTTGCCGAAATCTCGGTAAAAAATTGGTTTGCCGAGATTCGGTAAAATTTTAACGATATTTCGGTAAAAAGTTTACCGAGATTCGGCAATTTTTTTTACCGAAATCTCAGCTGTTGGATTCTCGGCAATCCGTTTGCTGAGGTCGGCAAAATAATTTATGTGTGTAAGAAGGTGCTGCTTCATAATCGCCCAGTACTTCTCGATGGAGCGGAGCTCCGGAGTGTTGGAAGGGTTGAACATTTTCGGCACGAAATTGACCTTATTATCCGCATACCACTTCAGCACGTCCTTGGAGTAGTGGCATGAGGCAAAATCCGGCCAGAAGATTGTTGGGACGTTGTGGGCCTTCAGGAGAGGGAGCAGCCGCTTCTGGAGGCACTCTTTCATGTACACTTGTCCGTTCATCGTGTCCTAGGTCACGAAAGGTGCACTCCGCTTCCCGCACGTGCAAATGGCTAGCCAAACCAGGAATTTCTTCGCAAATTTGGATCTCTTCTGGGTGCGGACATGCTCCGGAACACTGAACTTATCCTTGGCCGTGAAAAACAGGTTGCCGGGGATCTGTTTGAAGTCGGCCTTCACATATGTTTCGTTGTCCATGAAAGTATGGGTTTACATGCAAAAAACGGTTGATTCACAGGTTGTGCAGAATCTCATGGCCGGGGTTGAGGCCAAGGTGCGGGCATTTACGTATGGACTGTAAATAAAATACGAGTAAATGGTAAAATGAAGTTTAATAGTTATTTCTCAATCCCTGAAGTTTTGATGGCAATCGGATGAAAACTCGAATTTTGCGAATCAATTTTGTATGTGGCAATTTCATCGTGGCCTTTACTCTATGCCCAAGGCAGTCAAGAATATTTTCATTACGAAAAGATCCTGGACCGACCGGGAATCGAACCCGGACCCCTCAACATGGTCATGATGAATACCCGCGTCTTTACAGCTTCGGCTATGGGGGCCCTATATAACCTGGTAAATTATATAACTGAACTCTATTTAGCGAAAAAAAAACACGGCCACAAGGGCAGATTTGAAGTTCTGAGCTCCAGAATAGTTTGGAAAAGCTTTTGAGATTCTCAGAGGTCAATAGATTCCGTTTGAGTTGAAAATATTATTATTTGCAGCGTTGCCAGATCTACGGAAATTTCCGCAGATCTACGGAATTGAGCACTTTCTACGGATCCGTAAGATAATTCTACGGACAATGTATATTTTCTACAGAATGCTACGGAAATTCTCATTATTCTACGGTAATTTACGGATTTTTCCAACGGAAATCTACGGAATTGCAATACCGGGGATCTCTTCCCCCGCTTATCACTTTTCGTCTACGGAATGATTTCCAAAGAAATCTGGCATCGCTGATTATTTCTAGCGCAAGCAACTATTGCTGTAAATTTCGAGAATTGAGCTTCGGGATAGTCTGAATGTCGTAGAATATCCCAGGACATGAAAAGGCATGTGAAGCAGCGTATTTCTTGACATAATAGGTATGTATTACCAAGTACGAACATCAATTGTATTTACAAAAGGCATTTTAAGCTACTTTTATACTAATTATTCTATTTGTCAGACTTCTGCATGTTCAGGATGTTCTAGGTTGCCAAGTAGGACATTAAGGCATACACCTAAAATTTTTCCCTGACAGGAAAGTATATTTGCAAGGACTTTTCCGAAGACAGTAAATTTTATTCATTGGTTCTTTTTATACAGCTATTTTCCGACTGCGGTCATAGGTCATAGGCCCCAAAGGGAAAACTTTGATCATTTTAGCGAGAAAAGTTACTGGAACAAGGGTAGACCTGAAGTTCTGAACTCCAGGGTAAATTGGAGGGCCTGGAATATCACCAACGTTCCTTGAAATAGCCAATTGGTCTGTGAGAAGGTTCAGTGAACATGGTAGATTATATAACTTCACTCAGTTTAGAAGGAAATATTACTGGAAAAATAGTAGACCTGAAGTTGTGAAGTCCTGGGGAAATTTTGCAGGATCTGCAATACCTCAATCGTTCCTTGAAACAGCATATTGATCCATGAGAAGGTTCAGTCAACATAGTAGATTCTATAACTTCACTCAGTTTAGAAAGAAAAATTACTGGAACAAGGGAAGACCTGTAGTTCTGAACTCCAGGGTAATTTGGAGGGCCTGGAATACTCCAAACGTTCCTTGAAATATCTTTTTGATTCGTGAGAAAGCTCAGTGAACATTAAACAACTTCATCGTTTAGTAAGAAAAATTACTTGAACAATTGTAGATCTGAATTTCTGAACTCCGGGGTAATCTGGGTGGCTCGGAATACCCCAAACGTTCCTTGAAACAGCTAATTGATCCGTGAGAAATTTCAGTGAACATGTTAGATTTTATAACTTCAACAAGTGCAGACCTGAAGTTCTGAACTCCAGAGTAATTTGGAGCACCTATAATATCCCAAACGTTCCTTGAAACTGCCTATTGATGCATGAGAAGGTTTAGTGAACAGGAAAGATTTTATAAATTCACTCAGTTTAGCGCGATAAATTTCTGGAATAAGTGTAGCCCTGAAGTTCTGAACTCCAGGGTAATTTGGAGGGCCCGGAATACTCCAAACGTTCTTTAAAACATCCTATGTATACGTGCGAAAGTTCAGTGAACATGGTAGATTATAAAACTTCACCCAGTTTAGCAAGAAATACTACTGGAATAAATGTAGACATGAAATTCAGATTTCCAGGGTAATTTGGAGGGCCTGGAATACCTCAAACGTTTCTTGAAGTAGCCTTTTGATCCGTGACAAGGTTCAGTAAACATTGTAGATTATATAACTTCACTCAGTTTAGCGAGAATAACTACTGGAACAAGTGTAGACCTGAAGTTCTGAACTCCAGGGTAATTTGGAGGGCCTGGAATATCCCAAACGTTCCTTGAAATAGCTCTTGAGATTCTCAGAGGTTGGTAGATTCTATTTGAATTTGTAATGTTATTGTTTTTAACCCAAACAATTACTGTTACGGTTGTAGATTTCAAAGAGTGTGCTTCAGGACAGTTTGGACGTCCTAGAACATCCCAGGACATAGCAAAGCAAGTGAAATAGTGTTTTCGTTGAAAGAGTAATTCTGTATTATCTAGCCTGAACATCATTTATGTTCACAAACAGCATTTCACGCTTCGTATGTACTTATAGTTCAATTTTCCAAACTTCAGGATGTTCAGGATGTTCTAGGTTGTCAATTAGGTCATAAAGGCATATACTTCATATTTTTCTCTGATAAAAGAGTATATTTGGGACAACTTTGTCGAAGACAGTATATACATTTGTTCATTGGTTCTTTTTTTACAGCCTTTTTTGTACTGCGGTCATATATGACCGCGCCGGCCCCAAAGGGTTAAGGAAGGCTTCTTAGCATAACTACTTATGCCATTGAAATGTCAAAGATTGATTCACGCATACTAATTGTTTATTTATGTATCAACTTAATTCAATTTCTGCCGACGGATTTCAATCCAAGACAGTCACCACTCGAGGCACCAGACATACGCAACGACGTCGTGACCGAATTAACGAATGGTCGTGGTCTGAAAATTAGTGAACCACACAGCTACCTTATGGGAACGCGACCTGTCTGTAACCAGTGAATGATACCCGTAGAAATAAAAATCAAAGCCGCCTGTGATCGAACTCCGCCCCAATTTGACGCAATCTTGAACTACCTCAAAAATGTGTTTACCAATGTTAATTGAATTGTGAGTGATTGTTGCCCGAACCCATTATTGAAGTTTGATTAACAAGTCCGTTCAACAATTCCGATGTTTTGCATCGATCGATGATCGTGTTGTTATTGTATGTTATTTCGCCATGAGCAAGGACGCCACTCGAGCAGTCACGACCCCTTTGAGGTTCCTTTCCATTATCCAAGTGTACCATGCCATAGTGATCCCATAGTTGCAGACACCGCTTGCTGCGTTTCTCGATTATCCCATCCCATTGCAATTCCAATATCATCCGGTTCTTGCAAGAAAGAAGTTGACATTGAACGAGTGCAGGTATATGATTATACCTCAGATTGGGACTCTTCTCAAAAATTGACATTTACTCCGCACTCTGCCGATTTGCTTCAAGGTGTGCAGAAACGATATCAATTTCGCGCGTCTAGGTTAAGTTTCGGATCTGTTTCCTTTTCAGCCTATAAAAAAGTGTATAACTTGTTTTCATCTGAAGCGTGCTTGTTGTTTACATATGATATGTCCATTGGACGCCAACGTGGGTCAATGCGAAGCGAGTTGCTGAAAACAGATCATTTTCGTACCGAAGGTTACCAAAAACAAACAATATTGAGTATTCGATCATGAAAAGCCTACAAGCTGTTTCATAATCGATTATTGGCCGATTACCTTCCCGAGAGTGTCCGATATCAATCCGCTCGAAATTCACTTTCAAAAACGGCTAAGTTTACACGCCAGTGACCCAACTCCGAGTTAGAATAAGTAGGCTGCGTTGTTGCGGCGTTACGTCCCTCTGTCTCTTCGCCGGTGGCATAACAATGAGATCAAAATTCGCTGTCACCTGCGATTTGTGCGAACCAAACGTGACAGGTGGATTGCTTTTTCTGCAATGATATCGAATGTAGGCGAAGCAGGCCGTTCACTTGATATATGTCGTGTCAGCTGTCGTCGTCATTGCTCAGGTTAGAGGAGATTGATTCGTACTCAACATTAAACGACCGCAAATCATTTATGGTCATATTTGGCATTCGCGTCCAATTACATTTTTTAGCCAAAGGAACGCTGAATCGAATTCTTCTGGACTACCTGAATCTCTCTTATTTCATAATTATTTTTGTGTTCCTAAAAGCATCTTAATCTCCATAAGTTTTCTGTTTTTAGGTTTTCAAACATCGAATATTTCTCGCGTCTCTTCTATCTCGCTTTCTTTCGATTACAACAGTGCAATACTAGTGCTTTTGGGAAATTTCTTCTACTATGGATCGAAGGACAATGTCTTTTGGTAGCGTTTTATACAAACAAACGCAACAGAGGAGGTTAATGTGGTTTAGTTATTTATTAAAGCTAAAGTAAACAAAGAGAGCCTCTCATCTCAATATTACATAAGTCCTTTTGAAAAGTTACGCGAGATTTATTATCTTTTACTTTAAAAATTTTCCGTCCCTTCCTTTTGTAATTATTCTTACAATTTTAAAAAACCTCGTTAGGTTAACCCTTTGGTTAAATTTCCTTATGCAGTCCACAGACGCTCAGACGGTTTGACCAACATTGGCTCCGCCCCAAGTTAATCAAACCGATTTATGTTTGTGCAATCGTTTGGTCAACTGTCAAAGTTCGTTGAAGTAACACTGCTCTTCTTCCCATGTTTTAAATTATGTCTAGTGGGGAAATGTGATCGTTATTTTTTTCGTATTCTGTGGCCGTGTTTTTGGGCATTCGTCGTAGTAAGGAAGAGCAAAACTTTCAAACTAAAAGTAGAGAAGAAAATTTAATTTGATTAGGAATTCCAGTTATAATTCACACAAAGCATTCCGGCCAAATTTTCAAATGAGGATCTCTGTTGGAGATTATTCTGAAAAGCCATCGATATGGGAATGGCTATGGGAATTTCTTCAATCATTCTTTCCAGAATCTTACAGTGGTTTCAATTAGTTATTCCAATTTGAAGTTTTTCCAGGGATCACTGTATTGAGTATTCTTGCAGGTCCTATTTTTCAAGCAGGAATTGCGCCACGGGTTATTCTAGGGATTCCACCAGAAATTCATCCTGGGATTCTACAAGGAATTGCATCAATGATTCTTCTAGAAACCATCAAGCGATTTCTTCAGAGCTCACTCCAAGGCTGCCCCAAAGAGTTCTTCCAGAGAATCCTATAACAATTCCTTCAGGACTTCCTCAAGAGACTCTTTCAATATGACTTTTTCTCGAGGAGTTGGGACCAAGGATTGTACCAAGAATTAATTACATTATAAACTCTTCCAGAAACTTGTCTAAGGGTTTCTCAAGAAAATCATCACCGAAAATTCCTCCAGGACTTTTTCCTAGGTTTTTTTTCCAGAGCATCCTAGAATTCCTCCATAAATTCCACCAGGAGTTCCATGGGAAATTTCATCATGGATTTCTTCAGGGATTGTTTTTACAGATTCCTCTGGGGGTCAACCCAAAAACTCCCCTAAGGATTTCTTCTGTGATTCTTCCAAAATTTCAGGAATTCCTAAAGAGATTCTTTTAGGATTCTTTTCTTGGAACATCACCAAGAATTCCTTTAAGTATTCTTCCAGAAATTCCTAAGAAGATTACTCTTTCCCAAAAAAAAAAAATTAGTACAAGAATTCCATCAGAAGTTTTTTTATGGATTTCTTCAAAATTTCACCCGGAATTCCTCATACCCAAAGTCCTCCAGTGATTCCTCTAGTAATTTCCCCAGGAATTCCTACAGAAAATTCTTCAATGATTAATGCAAGCATTCTTTCAGCGCTCGCTTCAGGGATTCCTACAAGATTTTCTCAAGAAATTCCTCCAGAAGTTCCAACTGAAATACCTGCTGAGATTTACTCCAGGAATTCTCACTGGGATTCTACCAAGGATTTCCTCTTGGCTTTCAAAGAAGAATTCATTCAAAGATTCCATCAAGAGTTTCTCCAGCGATTCCATCTGGAAATATTTTTAGCGATTCCACAAAAAAATCTGTAGATTTAAGCAAAACTTCCTCCCAAAACTCCGCCAGAAATTCCATTAGAAATTAAACTGGAATTTTTTTGAGAGATTACTTCAAGAAATCCTTCGGGGTTTCTTCTAGCGAATCTTCAACAAATTCTTTCAGAAATTCCTCCAGTGTTTCCTTCAAAGATTCCTCCACATATCCTTGCAGGGACTCTACGAGGCATTCCTTCTGGGATTTCACCAGGAATTACTTACAATTCTATCAGAAATTCCGCCGAAGATTTCTAAAGGAATTTGTTCATCAATTCCTAGGACAATTTCATCCAGTACTTTTTGCAGGAATTTTTATTGGAATATTTATAAGAAATGGTGGTCGAATTTCTGGTGGAATTCGTGGAGGATTATTATAAGATTTTTTTTTTTGAAAAACTTCTGGAGATTTTTTTTATTCCTGATAAAATCACCGGAAAAAAAGTTGATGGCTCTGAAAGAAATTCTAGCGTCATTTCTATAAGAATTTCAGTTGAAGTATTTGGAGACCCCTGACGTAAATCTTGGAGAATTGCCTGGGCGCATTCAAGACGAAATTCATAGAGGAAACTCTGGTGGAATCTCTGGAGGATTCATGTGTAGGGATTCTATTTGAAATACTTAGAGATAATCCTAGTGGAATTCTTGAAGGAATTTATGGCGGAATCGCTGAAGAAATTCCTAATCGAACCTGTGGAAGAACTCCTGATAGACTTACTGAAAGAAATACTGGTAGATTCCCTCGAGAACGATTTGCCTAAAGAATCATCGTGTGGAATCCCCTAAGAAATTCTGAGATAAATTCCGAGATAAATTCCTCGAGGAATTTCGAGAGTATTCCTTCGAGGAGTTTCGAGAGGAATCCCTTGAGGAATTCTGGTAGGAATTTCAAGACGAATTGATGGTAGAAAACCTGGAGGAATTGCTGCTGGAATCCTTGAAGGAATTTCTGGTGGAAAATACTTTTGATGGAATCCATGGAGGATTTCCTGGTTCTTATGAAATGTGTGGAAAAACTTCTGATGGAATCCTAGCAGAAATCTTGATGAAACCCCTAGATGAACTTCTGATGTAACTCTTCATAAACTCCTGATGGATTGCACAGGGAAACTATTTCCGTGGAGAAATTCCAGGGAGAATCTCTAAAGGACCTCTTAATTGAATCCCTAGAGGAGCTCCTCAAAAAAAAAAAAAAAAAAAACTTCTGATGAAATCCCTAGAGGAACTCCAATTGTAATCCCTAGAAGAAATTCTGGTGTAATCCATGGAAGAACTCCTAATAAATCACTAGAATAACTCCTGATGTAGTCACTAAAATAATCCTTCTGTAATCCATGGATGAATTCCCTATAGAATCTCTAGAGGAACTCTTAATGGAATCCCTATAGGAGCTTCTATTGAAATCCCTAGAAGAAGTCCTGATGTAGTCCCTGGATGAACTACTAATAGAATCCCTATAAAAACTCCTGATCAAATCCTTGGCGAAATTTATGATGAGATTCCTGTAGTAACCCCTTATGGAATCTCTGAAAGAATTCCTTATGTAATCCCTTAAAGAAATCCTGATCCCTGGAGGTACTCCTGATATAATCTAGGTGCAATTTATGAAGAAACCCCTGATGCAATCCCTAGAGTAACTTCTAATAGAATCCCTGATGGAATTCCAGGTTGAATCCTTGAAGGAAATCCTGACGGAATCCCTGGAAAAGCTCCTGATGAAATCCCTAGAAGATGATGGAATTCCTGAAGGAGCTTCTTATAGAATCCCTGAGGGAATTCCAGATGGAATCTCTAAGGAAAGTCTTAATGGAATCCCTGGAGGAATTCCTAGAGGAATCCCTATAAGAACTCCTGAATCCCGAGAAAAAATCTTGATTTAATTTTAGGTGGAATCTCTAAAGGAACTCCTATTGGAATCCTAGGAAGAACTCCTGATGAAATCCCTAGAAAATCTCCTGATGAAATCACTAGAGGAACTCCTGATGTAGTCCCAAAAAGAAATCCTGATGTAATCTCGGAAGGAACTCCTAATGAAATCTACAGAAGCAATCCTGATGAAATCTCTGAAGGTACACCCTATATAATCTTCTGGAGAAAAACGAGGTGAAATTTATGAAGGAACTCCTGGTGGAATCCCTAGGGGCATTTCTGATAGAATCTCTGGAGGAATTCCAGGTGGAATCCTCTGAAAGAACTTCTGATGGTTCTCCTGAAGACATCTCTTGAGGAGCTCCTGATGGAATCCCGGAGGTAATCCAGATGGAATACCAAGAACAATTTCTCATGTAATCCCTGGAGAAACTCCTTATGAAATCTCTATAGGAACTCTTGATGAAATCTCTTGAAGACCTGTTGATGGAATCCTCAGAGAAACTCTTGATAGAATCTCTGTAGGAATTCCAGGTGGAATCTTTAGAGGAACTTCTAATAGAATCCCTGGAGGAACCCCTAATGGAATCCTAGACAATCTTGATGGAATCCCTAGAAGAGCTCCTAATGAAAACCCTAGAAGAACTCCTGATAGAATCCCATTGAAGAACTCCTGATGGAATCCCTAGAGGAACTTTCGATGGAATCCCCAAATGAACTTTTGATGGGATCCGTAGAATAACTCCTGATTGAATCATTGGTGACATTTATGATAGAATCTCTAAAAGTGCTTCTGATATTATCCCTGGAAATACTAATGGAATCCCTGTAGGAACTCCTGATTGAAATTCTTGGATGAATTTCTGATGAAGTTATTGGAGGAATATCTGAGAAAATCCCTGTAGAAATTCCTAGTACAATACCTGAAGGACTTCGTTGTTGAGCTTTTGATGGAATTCCGGGATGTTCCTGAATGAATTTTCCGAAGAATTGTTTGGAAAACGATAGTGAAATGTATTGAAACAATTCACGTCGACGATTCACCCTTTTTTGACTTGCCACCCATCTGCATCGGCAGTTCGTGGGTCGCCGAAGCTCCAATTTGACAAGCTGACGTTGGTGTTAGTGCAACTTCTCTACAGAAAGCACCTTCGCCTACCGGTGATTTGATTTTGGCCAACCGATTCGCCAACCGTCAAATCGGTTTCACAAACTGTCAAATTGGTTCGTCAAACATAGCACCAACCTGGAGGCAAAGTCATTGTTGGTCAAACAGTCTGAGCCGTCTGTGGGCTGCATTAGAGATACAGAATGAGCACAGAAACAGATACAGAGTGAGGTAAAGAGAGAAGAGCGAGGCATAGAGAAAGACAGATAGTGTAGATAAATAAAGAGGTAGAGAAAAACACAGATTAGATGGCAAAGATATAGAGAGATAGAAAGGGTGTGAGATGGAGAGCGGTATTAAGTTTCTTCGGATAGTGGTAGGGTGCTAGCACCCATCGTATTAAGCTTTGATCAGTAAGAACCTGTAATTTTCGCAGTATTGTAACGAATGATGCCGATACAAACCGATGCCAAACAATTCTCATCTAAAACGGCTTTCGCATTGTGCAATAAAATTTTGATAAATCTTGATCGTTTATTGGAAATAATGCAATGAACTGATTACCTTCCGTTGCCTATATTCGTCGTATCCATTTCCATTTCCGTCGCAATCAGTTTTGATTCGCCTCACAACTAATGGCTCACTGTGATTTAGTGAGTGGTCAAAATACAACACTTCATCGTTGTAATGATATGTTTTACTAGAATTTTTAGATCTAAGGCCATCTCCCTTTATTACTACAGTATGATGGAATATGTGGATTCCATTTAAAATTCATTGGCGCTATCAAAATACAGCCCAAGGTGAGGTGAAGTAAGTCACACAGAGAGTCGGGAAGAAATATGAGTCATAATTGGCCCAGTCGACCGCTAATCAGATTTTACTCGGTTCGTCTTCGTCCATGCGATTTCGGTGAAAAAGAGCGAAGTGGATAATTGAACTGAAGTTATTTATCTAAATACTGTAGTTTTATTGCATTTTTGGGGTACAAGTGGAAGAGCCATAAAAGCTTTCACGAAATTACACTTGGAAAATTAGGTGGGTAAAGTCGAGTATCCGCCATAGTAGAACATTTTAAGTTTGATACGACGAATATTAGCGCTAGCGACGAAGTAGATCGAAATCCTACGTGATTGAACCAACTGGAAGACTTCTGGTGGAAGCCTTCCAGACTTCTGGTGGAAGCCTTCCAGACTTCTGGTGGAAGGCTTCCAGACTTCTGGTGGAAGGCTTCCAGACTTCTGGTGGAAGCCTTCCAGACTTCTGGTGGAAGCCTTCCAGACTTCCGGTGGAAGCCTTCCAGACTTCCGGTGGAAGCCTTCCAGACTTCCGGTGGAAGCCTTCCAGACTTCCGGTGGAAGCCTTCCAGACTTCCGGTGGAAGCCTTCCAGACTTCCGGTGGAAGCCTTCCAGACTTCCGGTGGAAGCCTTCCAGACTTCCGGTGGAAGCCTTCCAGACTTCCGGTGGAAGCCTTCCAGACTTCTGGTGGAAGCCTTCCAGACTTCTGGTGGAAGCCTTCCAGACTTCTGGTGAAAGCCTTCCAGACTTCTGGTGGAAGCCTTCCAGACTTCTGGTGGAAGCCTTCCAGACTTCTGGTGGAAGCCTTCCAGACTTCTGGTGGAAGCCTTCCAGACTTCTGGTGGAAGCCTTCCAGACTTCTGGTGGAAGCCTTCCAGACTTCTGGTGGAAGCCTTCCAGACTTCTGGTGGAAGCCTTCCAGACTTCTGGTGGAAGCCTTCCAGACTTCTGGTGGAAGCCTTCCAGACTTCCGGTGGAAGCCTTCCAGACTTCTGGTGGAAGGCTTCCAGACTTCTGGTGGAAGCCTTCCAGACTTCTGGTGGAAGCCTTCCCGACTTCTGGTTGAAGCCTTCTTGACTTATGGTGGAAGCCTTCTTGACTTATGGTGGAAGCCTTCCAGATTTCCAATGGAAGCCTCTTTCTGACTTCTGATAGAAGCCTCTTCCATACTTATGGTAGCCTTCCAAGAATTCCAATCCTTCAAGACTGCTGATGGAAGCCTCTTCCAGACTTCTGGTAGCTTTCCAAGACTTACAAGCATTCCAGACTACTGATGGAAGCCTCTTTCTGACTTGTGGTAGCCTTCCAATACTTCGAAGCATTCCAGGCTTCTGATGGAAGCTTCTTCCCATGTTCTGATGAAATCCTCTTCTAGACTTCCAAGCTCATGGTGGAAGCCTTCCAGACTTCTGGTGGAAACCTTCCCCAGACTTCTGGTGGAAAGCCTTCCAGACTTCTGGTGGAAGCCTTTCCAGGACTTCTGGTGGAAGCCTTACCAGACTTTCTGGTGGAAGCCTTCCAGACTTCTGGTGGAAGCCTTCCAGACTTCTTGTGGAAGCCTTCCAGACTTCTGGTGGAAGCCTTCCAGACTTCTGGTGGAAGCCTTCCAGACTTCTGGTGGAAGCCTTCCAGACTTTCTGGTGGAAGCCTTCCAGACTTCTGGTGGAAGCCTTCCAGAACTTCTGGTGGAAGCCTTTCCAGACTTCTGGTGGAAGCCTTCCAGACTTCTGGTGAGCCTCCAGACTTCTGGTGGAAGCCTTCCAGACTTCTGGTGGAAGCCTTCCAGACTTCTGGTGGAAGCCTTCCAGACTTCTGGTGGAAGCCTTCCAGAACTTCTGGTGGAAGCCTTTCCAGACTTCTGGTGGAAGCCTTCCAGACTTCTGGTGGAAGCCTTCCAGACTTCCTGGTGGAAGCCTTCCAGACTTCTGGTGGAAGCCTTCCAGACTTCTGGTGGAAGCCTTCCAGACTTCTGGTGGAAGCCTTCCAGACTTCTGGTGGAAGCCTTTCAGACTTCTGGTGGAAGCCTTCCGACTTCTGGTGGAAGCCTTCCAGACTTCTGGTGGAAGCCTTCCAGACTTCTGGTGGAAGCCTTCCAGACTTCTGGTGGAAGCCTTCCAGACTTCTGGTGGCAGCCTTCCAGACTTCTGGTGGAAGCCTTCCAGACTTCTGGTGGAAGCCTTCCAGACTTCTGGTGGAAGCCTTCCAGACTTCTGGTGGAAGCCTTCCAGACTTCTGGTGGAAGCCTTCCAGACTTCTGGTGGAAGCCTTCCAGACTTCTGGTGGAAGCCTTCCAGACTTCTGGTGGAAGCCTTCCAGACTTCTGGTGGAAGCCTTCCAGACTTCTGGTGGAAGCCTTCCAGACTTCTGGTGGAAGCCTTCCAGACTTCTGGTGGAAGCCTTCCAGACTTCTGGTGGAAGCCTTCCAGACTTCCGGTGGAAGCCTTCCAGACTTCCGGTGGAAGCCTTCCAGACTTCCGGTGGAAGCCTTCCAGACTTCCGGTGGAAGCCTTCCAGACTTCCGGTGGAAGCCTTCCAGACTTCCGGTGGAAGCCTTCCAGACTTCCGGTGGAAGCCTTCCAGACTTCCGGTGGAAGCCTTCCAGACTTCCGGTGGAAGCCTTCCAGACTTCCGGTGGAAGCCTTCCAGACTTCCGGTGGAAGCCTTCCAGACTTCCGGTGGAAGCCTTCCAGACTTCCGGTGGAAGCCTTCCAGACTTCCGGTGGAAGCCTTCCAGACTTCCGGTGGAAGCCTTCCAGACTTCCGGTGGAAGCCTTCCAGACTTCCGGTGGAAGCCTTCCAGACTTCCGGTGGAAGCCTTCCAGACTTCCGGTGGAAGCCTTCAGACTTCCGGTGGAAGCCTTCCAGACTTCCGGTGGAAGCCTTCCAGCTTCCGGTGGAAGCCTTCCAGACTTCCGGTGGAAGCCTTCCAGACTTCCGGTGGAAGCCTTCCAGACTTCCGGTGGAAGCCTTCCAGACTTCCGGTGGAAGCCTTCCAGACTTCCGGTGGAAGCCTTCCAGACTTCCGGTGGAAGCCTTCCAGACTTCCGGTGGAAGCCTTCCAGACTTCCGGTGGAAGCCTTCCAGACTTCCGGTGGAAGCCTTCCAGACTTCCGGTGGAAAGCCTTCCAGACTTCCGGTGGAAGCCTTCCAGACTTCCGGTGGAAGCCTTCCAGACTTCCGGTGGAAGCCTTCCAGACTTCCGGTGGAAGCCTTCCAGACTTCCGGTGGAAGCCTTCCAGACTTCCGGTGGAAGCCTTCCAGACTTCCGGTGGAAGCCTTCCAGACTTCTGGTGGAAGCCTTCCAGACTTCTGGTGGAAGCCTTCCAGACTTCTGGTGGAAGCCTTCCAGACTTCTGGTGGAAGCCTTCCAGACTTCTGGTGGAAGCCTTCCAGACTTCTGGTGGAAGCCTTCCAGACTTCTGGTGGAAGCCTTCCAGACTTCTGGTGGAAGCCTTCCAGACTTCTGGTGGAAGCCTTCCAGACTTCTGGTGGAAGCCTTCCAGACTTCTGGTGGAAGCCTTCCAGACTTCCTGGTGGAAGCCTTCCAGACTTCCGGTGGAAGCCTTCCAGACTTCCGGTGGAAGCCTTCCAGACTTCCGGTGGAAGCCTTCCAGACTTCCGGTGGAAGCCTTCCAGACTTCCGGTGGAAGCCTTCCAGACTTCCGGTGGAAGCCTTCCAGACTTCCGGTGGAAGCCTTCCAGACTTCCGGTGGAAGCCTTCCAGACTTCCGGTGGAAGCCTTCCAGACTTCCGGTGGAAGCCTTCCAGACTTCCGGTGGAAGCCTTCCAGACTTCCGGTGGAAGCCTTCCAGACTTCCGGTGGAAGCCTTCCAGACTTCCGGTGGAAGCCTTCCAGACTTCCGGTGGAAGCCTTCCAGACTTCCGGTGGAAGCCTTCCAGACTTCCGGTGGAAGCCTTCCAGACTTCCGGTGGAAGCCTTCCAGACTTCCGGTGGAAGCCTTCCAGACTTCCGGTGGAAGCCTTCCAGACTTCCGGTGGAAGCCTTCCAGACTTCCGGTGGAAGCCTTCCAGACTTCCGGTGGAAGCCTTCCAGACTTCCGGTGGAAGCCTTCCAGACTTCCGGTGGAAGCCTTCCAGACTTCCGGTGGAAGCCTTCCAGACTTCCGGTGGAAGCCTTCCAGACTTCCGGTGGAAGCCTTCCAGACTTCCGGTGGAAGCCTTCCAGACTTCTGGTGGAAGCCTTCCAGACTTCTGGTGGAAGCCTTCCAGACTTCTGGTGGAAGCCTTCCAGACTTCTGGTGGAAGCCTTCCAGACTTCTGGTGGAAGCCTTCCAGACTTCTGGTGGAAGCCTTCCAGACTTCTGGTGGAAGCCTTCCAGACTTCTGGTGGAAGCCTTCCAGACTTCTGGTGGAAGCCTTCCAGACTTCTGGTGGAAGCCTTCCAGACTTCTGGTGGAAGCCTTCCAGACTTCTGGTGGAAGCCTTCCAGACTTCTGGTGGAAGCCTTCCAGACTTCTGGTGGAAGCCTTCCAGACTTCTGGTGGAAGCCTTCCAGACTTCTGGTGGAAGCCTTCCAGACTTCTGGTGGAAGCCTTCCAGACTTCTGGTGGAAGCCTTCCAGACTTCTGGTGGAAGCCTTCCAGACTTCTGGTGGAAGCCTTCCAGACTTCTGGTGGAAGCCTTCCAGACTTCTGGTGGAAGCCTTCCAGACTTCTGGTGGAAGCCTTCCAGACTTCTGGTGGAAGCCTTCCAGACTTCTGGTGGAAGCCTTCCAGACTTCTGGTGGAAGCCTTCCAGACTTCTGGTGGAAGCCTTCCAGACTTCTGGTGGAAGCCTTCCAGACTTCTGGTGGAAGCCTTCCAGACTTCTGGTGGAAGCCTTCCAGACTTCTGGTGGAAGGCTTCCAGACTTCTGGTGGAAGCCTTCCAGACTTCTGGTGGAAGCCTTCCAGACTTCGGTGGAAGCCTTCCAGACTTCCGGTGGAAGCCTTCCAGACTTCCGGTGGAAGCCTTCCAGACTTCCGGTGGAAGCCTTCCAGACTTCCGGTGGAAGCCTTCCAGACTTCCGGTGGAAGCCTTCCAGACTTCCGGTGGAAGCCTTCCAGACTTCCGGTGGAAGCCTTCCAGACTTCCGGTGGAAGCCTTCCAGACTTCCGGTGGAAGCCTTCCAGACTTCCGGTGGAAGCCTTCCAGACTTCCGGTGGAAGCCTTCCAGACTTCCGGTGGAAGCCTTCCAGACTTCCGGTGGAAGCCTTCCAGACTTCCGGTGGAAGCCTTCCAGACTTCCGGTGGAAGCCTTCCAGACTTCCGGTGGAAGCCTTCCAGACTTCCGGTGGAAGCCTTCCAGACTTCCGGTGGAAGCCTTCCAGACTTCCGGTGGAAGCCTTCCAGACTTCCGGTGGAAGCCTTCCAGACTTCCGGTGGAAGCCTTCCAGACTTCCGGTGGAAGCCTTCCAGACTTCCGGTGGAAGCCTTCCAGACTTCCGGTGGAAGCCTTCCAGACTTCCGGTGGAAGCCTTCCAGACTTCCGGTGGAAGCCTTCCAGACTTCCGGTGGAAGCCTTCCAGACTTCCGGTGGAAGCCTTCCAGACTTCCGGTGGAAGCCTTCCAGACTTCTGGTGGAAGCCTTCCAGACTTCTGGTGGAAGCCTTCCAGACTTCTGGTGGAACCTTCCAGACTTCTGGTGGAAGCCTTCCAGACTTCTGGTGGAAGCCTTCCAGACTTCTGGTGGAAGCCTTCCAGACTTCTGGTGGAAGCCTTCCAGACTTCTGGTGGAAGCCTTCCAGACTTCTGGTGGAAGCCTTCCAGACTTCTGGTGGAAGCCTTCCAGACTTCCGGTGGAAGCCTTCCAGACTTCCGGTGGAAGCCTTCCAGACTTCCGGTGGAAGCCTTCCAGACTTCCGGTGGAAGCCTTCCAGACTTCCGGTGGAAGCCTTCCAGACTTCCGGTGGAAGCCTTCCAGACTTCCGGTGGAAGCCTTCCAGACTTCCGGTGGAAGCCTTCCAGACTTCCGGTGGAAGCCTTCCAGACTTCCGGTGGAAGCCTTCCAGACTTCCGGTGGAAGCCTTCCAGACTTCCGGTGGAAGCCTTCCAGACTTCCGGTGGAAGCCTTCCAGACTTCCGGTGGAAGCCTTCCAGACTTCCGGTGGAAGCCTTCCAGACTTCCGGTGGAAGCCTTCCAGACTTCCGGTGGAAGCCTTCCAGACTTCCGGTGGAAGCCTTCCAGACTTCCGGTGGAAGCCTTCCAGACTTCCGGTGGAAGCCTTCCAGACTTCCGGTGGAAGCCTTCCAGACTTCCGGTGGAAGCCTTCCAGACTTCCGGTGGAAGCCTTCCAGACTTCCGGTGGAAGCCTTCCAGACTTCCGGTGGAAGCCTTCCAGACTTCCGGTGGAAGCCTTCCAGACTTCCGGTGGAAGCCTTCCAGACTTCCGGTGGAAGCCTTCCAGACTTCCGGTGGAAGCCTTCCAATTCCGGGAAGCTTCCAACTTCCGGTGGAAGCCTTCCAGACTTCCGGTGGAAGCCTTCCAGACTTCCGGTGGAAGCCTTCCAGACTTCCGGTGGAAGCCTTCCAGACTTCCGGTGGAAGCCTTCCAGACTTCCGGTGGAAGCCTTCCAGACTTCCGGTGGAAGCCTTCCAGACTTCCGGTGGAAGCCTTCCAGACTTCCGGTGGAAGCCTTCCAGACTTCCGGTGGAAGCCTTCCAGACTTCCGGTGGAAGCCTTCCAGACTTCCGGTGGAAGCCTTCCAGACTTCCGGTGGAAGCCTTCCAGACTTCCGGTGGAAGCCTTCCAGACTTCCGGTGGAAGCCTTCCAGACTTCCGGTGGAAGCCTTCCAGACTTCCGGTGGAAGCCTTCCAGACTTCCGGTGGAAGCCTTCCAGACTTCTGGTGAAGCCTTCCAGACTTCTGGTGGAAGCCTTCCAGACTTCTGGTGGAAGCCTTCCAGACTTCTGGTGGAAGCCTTCCAGACTTCTGGTGGAAGCCTTCCAGACTTCTGGTGGAAGCCTTCCAGACTTCTGGTGGAAGCCTTCCAGACTTCTGGTGGAAGCCTTCCAGACTTCTGGTGGAAGCCTTCCAGACTTCTGGTGGAAGCCTTCCAGACTTCTGGTGGAAGCCTTCCAGACTTCTGGTGGAAGCCTTCCAGACTTCTGGTGGAAGCCTTCCAGACTTCTGGTGGAAGCCTTCCAGACTTCTGGTGGAAGCCTTCCAGACTTCTGGTGGAAGCCTTCCAGACTTCTGGTGGAAGCCTTCCAGACTTCTGGTGGAAGCCTTCCAGACTTCTGGTGGAAGCCTTCCAGACTTCTGGTGGAAGCCTTCCAGACTTCTGGTGGAAGCCTTCCAGACTTCTGGTGGAAGCCTTCCAGACTTCTGGTGGAAGCCTTCCAGACTTCTGGTGGAAGCCTTCCAGACTTCTGGTGGAAGCCTTCCAGACTTCTGGTGAAGCCTTCCAGACTTCTGGTGGAAGCCTTCCCAGACTTCTGGTGGAAGCCTTCCAGACTTCTGGTGGAAGCCTTCCAGACTTCTGGTGGAAGCCTTCCAGACTTCTGGTGGAAGGCTTCCAGACTTCCGGTGGAAGCCTTCCAGACTTCTGGTGGAAGGCTTCCAGACTTCTGGTGGAAGCCTTCCAGACTTCTGGTGGAAGCCTTCCCGACTTCTGGTTGAAGCCTTCTTGACTTATGGTGGAAGCCTTCCAGATTTCCAATGGAAGCCTCTTTCTGACTTCTGATAGAAGCCTCTTCCATACTTATGGTAGCCTTCCAAGAATTCCAATCCTTCAAGACTGCTGATGGAAGCCTCTTCCAGACTTCTGGTAGCTTTCCAAGACTTACAAGCATTCCAGACTACTGATGGAAGCCTCTTTCTGACTTGTGGTAGCCTTCCAATACTTCGAAGCATTCCAGGCTTCTGATGGAAGCTTCTTCCCATGTTCTGATGAAATCCTCTTCTAGACTTCCAAGCTCATGGTGGAAGCCTTCCAGACTTCTGGTGGAAACCTTCCAGACTTCTGGTGGAAGCCTTCCAGACTTCTGGTGGAAGCCTTCCAGACTTCTGGTGGAAGCCTTCCAGACTTCTGGTGGAAGCCTTCCAGACTTCTGGTGGAAGCCTTCCAGACTTCTGGTGGAAGCCTTCCAGACTTCTGGTGGAAGCCTTCCAGACTTCTGGTGGAAGCCTTCCAGACTTCTGGTGGAAGCCTTCCAGACTTCTGGTGGAAGCCTTCCAGACTTCTGGTGGAAGCCTTCCAGACTTCTGGTGGAAGCCTTCCAGACTTCTGGTGGAAACCTTCCAGACTTCTGGTGGAAGCCTTCCAGACTTCTGGTGGAAGCCTTCCAGACTTCTGGTGGAAGCCTTCCAGACTTCTGGTGGAAGCCTTCCAGACTTCTGGTGGAAGCCTTCCAGACTTCTGGTGGAAGCCTTCCAGACTTCTGGTGGAAGCCTTCCAGACTTCTGGTGGAAGCCTTCCAGACTTCTGGTGGAAGCCTTCCAGACTTCTGGTGGAAGCCTTCCAGACTTCTGGTGGAAGCCTTCCAGACTTCTGGTGGAAGCCTTCCAGACTTCTGGTGGAAGCCTTCCAGACTTCTGGTGGAAGCCTTCCAGACTTCTGGTGGAAGCCTTCCAGACTTCTGGTGGAAGCCTTCCAGACTTCTGGTGGAAGCCTTCCAGACTTCTGGTGGAAGCCTTCCAGACTTCTGGTGGAAGCCTTCCAGACTTCTGGTGGAAGCCTTCCAGACTTCTGGTGGAAGCCTTCCAGACTTCTGGTGGAAGCCTTCCAGACTTCTGGTGGAAGCCTTCCAGACTTCTGGTGGAAGCCTTCCAGACTTCTGGTGGAAGGCTTCCAGACTTCCGGTGGAAGCCTTCCAGACTTCTGGTGGAAGGCTTCCAGACTTCTGGTGGAAGCCTTCCAGACTTCTGGTGGAAGCCTTCCCGACTTCTGGTTGAAGCCTTCTTGACTTATGGTGGAAGCCTTCCAGATTTCCAATGGAAGCCTCTTTCTGACTTCTGATAGAAGCCTCTTCCATACTTATGGTAGCCTTCCAAGAATTCCAATCCTTCAAGACTGCTGATGGAAGCCTCTTCCAGACTTCTGGTAGCTTTCCAAGACTTACAAGCATTCCAGACTACTGATGGAAGCCTCTTTCTGACTTGTGGTAGCCTTCCAATACTTCGAAGCATTCCAGGCTTCTGATGGAAGCTTCTTCCCATGTTCTGATGAAATCCTCTTCTAGACTTCCAAGCTCATGGTGGACCTTCAGACTTCTGGTGAACCTTCCAGACTTCTGGTGGAAGCCTTCCAGACTTCTGGTGGAAGCCTTCCAGACTTCTGGTGGAAGCCTTCCAGACTTCTGGTGGAAGCCTTCCAGACTTCTGGTGGAAGCCTTCCAGACTTCTGGTGGAAGCCTTCCAGACTTCTGGTGGAAGCCTTCCAGACTTCTGGTGGAAGCCTTCCAGACTTCTGGTGGAAGCCTTCCAGACTTCTGGTGGAAGCCTTCCAGACTTCTGGTGGAAGCCTTCCAGACTTCTGGTGGAAGCCTTCCAGACTTCTGGTGGAAGCCTTCCAGACTTCTGGTGGAAGCCTTCCAGACTTCTGGTGGAAGCCTTCCAGACTTCTGGTGGAAGCCTTCCAGACTTCTGGTGGAAGCCTTCCAGACTTCTGGTGGAAGCCTTCCAGACTTCTGGTGGAAGCCTTCCAGACTTCTGGTGGAAGCCTTCCAGACTTCTGGTGGAAGCCTTCCAGACTTCTGGTGGAAGCCTTCCAGACTTCTGGTGGAAGCCTTCCAGACTTCTGGTGGAAGCCTTCCAGACTTCTGGTGGAAGCCTTCCAGACTTCTGGTGGAAGCCTTCCAGACTTCTGGTGGAAGCCTTCCAGACTTCTGGTGGAAGCCTTCCAGACTTCTGGTGGAAGCCTTCCAGACTTCTGGTGGAAGCCTTCCAGACTTCTGGTGGAAGCCTTCCAGACTTCTGGTGGAAGCCTTCCAGACTTCTGGTGGAAGCCTTCCAGACTTCTGGTGGAAGCCTTCCAGACTTCTGGTGGAAGCCTTCCAGACTTCTGGTGGAAGCCTTCCAGACTTCTGGTGGAAGCCTTCCAGACTTCTGGTGGAAAGCCTTCCAGAATTCTGGTGGAAGCCTTCCAGACTTCTGGTGGAAGCCTTCCAGACTTCTGGTGGAAGCCTTCCAGACTTCTGGTGGAAGCCTTCCAGACTTCTGGTGGAAGCCTTCCAGACTTCTGGTGGAAGCCTTCCAGACTTCTGGTGGAAGCCTTCCAGACTTCTGGTGGAAGCCTTCCAGACTTCTGGTGGAAGCCTTCCAGACTTCTGGTGGAAGCCTTCCAGACTTCTGGTGGAAGCCTTCCAGACTTCTGGTGGAAGCCTTCCAGACTTCTGGTGGAAGCCTTCCAGACTTCTGGTGGAAGCCTTCCAGACTTCTGGTGGAAGCCTTCCAGACTTCTGGTGGAAGCCTTCCAGACTTCTGGTGGAAGCCTTCCAGACTTCTGGTGGAAGCCTTCCAGACTTCTGGTGGAAGCCTTCCAGACTTCTGGTGGAAGCCTTCCAGACTTCTGGTGGAAGCCTTCCAGACTTCTGGTGGAAGCCTTCCAGACTTCTGGTGGAAGCCTTCCAGACTTCTGGTGGAAGCCTTCCAGACTTCTGGTGGAAGCCTTCCAGACTTCTGGTGGAAGCCTTCCAGACTTCTGGTGGAAGCCTTCCAGACTTCTGGTGGAAGCCTTCCAGACTTCTGGTGGAAGCCTTCCAGACTTCTGGTGGAAGCCTTCCAGACTTCTGGTGGAAGCCTTCCAGACTTCTGGTGGAAGCCTTCCAGACTTCTGGTGGAAGCCTTCCAGACTTCTGGTGGAAGCCTCCAGACTTCTGGTGGAAGCCTTCCAGACTTCTGGTGGAAGCCTTCCAGACTTCTGGTGGAAGCCTTCCAGACTTCTGGTGGAAGCCTTCCAGACTTCTGGTGGAAGCCCTTCCAGACTTCTGGTGGAAGCCTTCCAGACTTCTGGTGGAAGCCTTCCAGACTTCTGGTGGAAGCCTTCCAGACTTCTGGTGGAAGCCTTCCAGACTTCTGGTGGAAGCCTTCCAGACTTCTGGTGGAAGCCTTCCAGACTTCTGGTGGAAGCCTTCCAGACTTCTGGTGGAAGCCTTCCAGACTTCTGGTGGAAGCCTTCCAGTTGGACCTTCTGGTGGAAGCCTTCCAGACTTCTGGTGGAAGCCTTCCAGACTTCTGGTGGAAGCCTTCCAGACTTCTGGTGGAAGCCTTCCAGACTTCTGGTGGAAGCCTTCCAGACTTCTGGTGGAAGCCTTCCAGACTTCTGGTGGAAGCCTTCCAGACTTCTGGTGGAAGCCTTCCAGACTTCTGGTGGAAGCCTTCCAGACTTCTGGTGGAAGCCTTCCAGACTTCTGGTGGAAGCCTTCCAGACTCTGGTGAAGCTTCACTTGGTGGAAGCCTTCCAGACTTCTGGTGGAAGCCTTCCAGACTTCTGGTGGAAGCCTTCCAGACTTCTGGTGGAAGCCTTCCAGACTTCTGGTGGAAGCCTTCCAGACTTCTGGTGGAAGCCTTCCAGACTTCTGGTGGAAGCCTTCCAGACTTCTGGTGGAAGCCTTCCAGACTTCTGGTGGAAGCCTTCCAGACTTCTGGTGGAAGCCTTCCAGACTTCTGGTGGAAGCCTTCCAGACTTCTGGTGGAAGCCTTCCAGACTTCTGGTGGAAGCCTTCCAGACTTCTGGTGGAAGCCTTCCAGACTTCTGGTGGAAGCCTTCCAGACTTCTGGTGGAAGCCTTCCAGACTTCTGGTGGAAGCCTTCCAGACTTCTGGTGGAAGCCTTCCAGACTTCTGGTGGAAGCCTTCCAGACTTCTGGTGGAAAGCCTTCCAGACTTCTGGTGGAAGCCTTCCAGACTTCTGGTGGAAGCCTTCCAGACTTCTGGTGGAAGCCTTCCAGACTTCTGGTGGAAGCCTTCCAGACTTCTGGTGGAAGCCTTCCAGACTTCTGGTGGAAGCCTTCCAGACTTCTGGTGGAAGCCTTCCAGACTTCTGGTGGAAGCCTTCCAGACTTCTGGTGGAAGCCTTCCAGACTTCTGGTGGAAGCCTTCCAGACTTCTGGTGGAAGGCTTCCAGACTTCCGGTGGAAGCCTTCCAGACTTCTGGTGGAAGGCTTCCAGACTTCTGGTGGAAGCCTTCCAGACTTCTGGTGGAAGCCTTCCCGACTTCTGGTTGAAGCCTTCTTGACTTATGGTGGAAGCCTTCCAGATTTCCAATGGAAGCCTCTTTCTGACTTCTGATAGAAGCCTCTTCCATACTTATGGTAGCCTTCCAAGAATTCCAATCCTTCAAGACTGCTGATGGAAGCCTCTTCCAGACTTCTGGTAGCTTTCCAAGACTTACAAGCATTCCAGACTACTGATGGAAGCCTCTTTCTGACTTGTGGTAGCCTTCCAATACTTCGAAGCATTCCAGGCTTCTGATGGAAGCTTCTTCCCATGTTCTGATGAAATCCTCTTCTAGACTTCCAAGCTCATGGTGGAAGCCTTCCAGACTTCTGGTGGAAGCCTTCCAGACTCCTGGTGGAAGCCTTCCAGACTTCTGGTGGAAGCCTTCCAGACTTCTGGTGGAAGCCTTCCAGACTTCTGGTAAAAGCCTTCTAGACTTCTGGTGGATGCCTTCCAGACTTCCGGTGGAAGCCTTCCAGATTTCTAGTGGAATGGAAGGCTTCCAGACTTCCGGTGGAAGCCTTCCAGACTTCCGGTGGAAGCCTTCCAGACTTCCGGTGGAAGCCTCTTCCAGACATCGGATAGAAGCTTCTTCCAGACATCCGATGGAAGCCTCTTCCAGACTGCTGACAGAAGCCTCCTTCCAGGTTCTGATGAAAGCCTCTTGCAGACTTCTGGTGGAAGCCTCTTCCAGCCTTCAGGTAGCCTTCCAAGACATCAAGCGTTTCCAGACTTCTGGTGGAAGTCTTCCTGACTTCTGGTGCAAGCCTTCCAAGCTTCTGGTGGAAGCCCTTCCAGAATTTCTACTGGAATCCCTCCTTTCGAATTTCTTAAAAGCCTCCTTCCAGACTTCTGGGGAAGGGCCCCCCCCCTTCTGCCAGAGAAAACCTCCACTTCTGGTGGAAGGCCTTCCAGACTTCTGGTGGACAGCCCTTCCAGACTTCTGGTGGAAGCCTTCCAGACTTCTGGTGGAAGCCTTCCAGACTTCTTGGTGGATAGCCTTCCAAGACTTCTGTGTGGAAGCCCTTCCAGCTTCTGGTGGAGCCTTCCAGACTTCTGGTGGTAAGCCTTCCAGACTTCTGGTGGTAGCCATCCAGACCTTCTTGGTGTGAAGCCTTCCAGACTTCTGGGTGGAGAGCCCTTCCAGACTTCTGGTGGCGAAGCCTTCCAGACTTCTTGGTGGAAGCCTTCCAGACTTCTGGTGGAAGCCTTCCAGAGAACTTCTGGTGGAAGCCTTCCAGACTTCTGGTGGAAGCCTTCCAGACTTCTGGTGGAAGCCTTCCAGACTTCTGGTGGAGCCTTCCAGACTTCTGGTGGAAGCCTTCCAGACTTCTGGTGGAAGCCTTAGACTTCTGGTGAGCCTTCCAGACTTCTGGTGGAAGCCTTCCAGACTCTGGTGGAAGCCTTCCAGACTTCTGGTGGAAGCCTTCCAGACTTCTGGTGGGAAGCCTTCCAGACTTCTGGTGGAAGCCTTCCAGACTTCTGGTGGAAGCCTTCCAGACTTCTGGTGGAAGCCTTCCAGACTTCTGGTGGAAGCCTTCCAGACTTCTGGTGGAAGCTTCCAGACTTCTGGTGAAGCCTTCCAAGAACTTCCCTGGTGGAAGCCTTCCAGACTTCTGGTGGAACTTCGACTTCTGGTGGAAGCCTTCCCAGACTTCTGGTGGAAGCCTTCCAGACTTCTGGTGGAAGCCTTCCAGACTTCTGGTGGAAGCCTTCCAGACTTCTGGTGGAAGCCTTCCAGACTTCTGGTGGAAAGCCTTCCAGACTTCTGGTGGAAGCCTTCCAGACTTCTGGTGGAAGCCTTCCAGACTTCTGGTGGAAGCCTTCCAGACTTCTGGTGGAAGCCTTCCAGACTTCTGGTGGAAGCCTTCCAACTTCTGGTGGAAGCCTTCCAGACTTCTGGTGGAAGCCTTCCAGACTTCTGGTGGAGCCTTCCAACTTCTGGTGGAAGCCTTCCAGACTTCTGGTGGAAGCCTTCCAGACTTCCTGGTGGAAGCCCTTCCAGACTTCTGGTGGAAGCCTTCCAGACTTCTGGTGGAAGCCTTCCAGACTTCTGGTGGAAGCCTTCCAGACTTCTGGTGGAAGCCTTCCAGACTTCTGGTGGAAGCCTTCCAGACTTCTGGTGGAGCCTTCCAGACTCTGGTGGAAGCCTTCCAGACTTGTGGAGCCTTCCACTTGGTGGAAGCCTTCCAGACTTCTGGTGGAAGCCTTCCCAGACTTCTGGTGGAAGCCTTCCAGACTTCTGGTGGAAGCCTCCAGACTTCTGTGGAAGCCTTCCAGACTTCTGGTGGAAGCCTTCCAGACTTCTGGTGGAAGCCTTCCAGACTTCTGGTGGAAGCCTTCCAGACTTCTGGTGGAAGCCTTCCAGACTTCTGGTGGAAGCCTTCCAGACTTCTGGTGGAAGCCTTCCAGACTTCTGGTGGAAGCCTTCCAGACTTCTGGTGGAAGCCTTCCAGACTTCTGGTGGAAGCCTTCCAGACTTCTGGTGGAAGCCTTCCAGACTTCTGGTGGAAGCCCTTCCAGACTTCTGGTGGAAGCCTTCCAGACTTCTGGTGGAAGCCCTTCCAGACTTCTGGTGGAAGCCTTCCAGACTTTCTGGTGGAAGCCTTCCAGACTTCTGGTGGAAGCCTTCCAGACTTCTGGTGGAAGCCTTCCAGACTTCTGTGGGCCTCAGCTTGGGGAGCCTTCCAGACTTCTGGTGGAAGCCTCCAGACTTCTGGAACCCAGACTTCTGGTGGAAGCCTTCCAGACTTCTGGTGGAAGCCTTCCAGACTTCTGGTGGAAGCCTTCCAGACTTCTGG
Organism: Aedes aegypti; assembly: GCF_002204515.2. Taxonomy (NCBI): domain Eukaryota; kingdom Metazoa; phylum Arthropoda; class Insecta; order Diptera; family Culicidae; genus Aedes; species Aedes aegypti. Next base: position 306,123,902 of record NC_035107.1, on the reverse strand, counting down.
TGGAAGCCTTCCAGACTTCTGGTGGAAGCCTTCCAGACTTCTGGTGGAAGCCTTCCAGACTTCTGGTGGAAGCCCTTCCAGACTTCTGGTGGAAGCCTTCCAGACTTCTGGTGGAAGCCTTCCAGACTTCTGGTGGAAGCCTTCCAGACTTCTGGTGGAAGCCTTCCAGACTTCTGGTGGGAAGCCTTCCAGACTTCTGGTGGAAGCTCCAACTTCTGTGAAGCCTCAGACTTCTGGTGGAAGCCTCCAGACTTCTGGTGGAAGCCTTCCCAGACTTCTGGTGGAAGCCTTCCAGACTTCTGTGAAGCCTTCCAGACTTCTGGTGGAAGCCTTCCAGACTTCTGGTGGAAGCTTCCAGACTTCTGGTGGAAGCCTTCCAGACTTCTGGTGGAAGCCTTCCAGACCTTCTGGTGGAAGCCTTCCAGACTTCTGGTGGAAGCCTTCCAGACTTCTGGTGGAAAGCCTTCCAGACTTCTGGTGGAAGCCTTCCAGACTTCTGGTGGAAGCCTTCCAGACTTCTGGTGGAAGCCTTCCAGACTTCTGGTGGAAGCCTTCCAGACTCTGGTGAAAGCCTTCCAGACTTCTGGTGGAAGCCTCCAGACTTCTGGTGGAAGCCTTCCAGACTTCTGGTGGAAGCCTTCCAGACTTCTGGTGGAAGCCTTCCAGACTTCTGGTGGAAGCCTTCCAGACTTCTGGTGGAAGCCTTTCCAGACTTCTGGTGGAAGCCTCCAGACTTCTGGTGAAGCCTTCCAGACTTCTTGGTGAAGCCTTCCAGACTTCTGGTGGAAGCCTTCCAGACTTCTGGTGGAAGCCTTCCAGACTTCTGGTGGAAGCCTTCCAGACTTCTGGTGGAAGCCTTCCAGACTTCTGGTGGAAGCCTTCCAGACTTCTGGTGGAAGCCTTCCCAGACTTCTGGTGGAAGCCTTCCAGACTTTCTGGTGGAAGCCTTCCAGACTTCTGGTGGAAGCCTTCCAGACTTCTGGTGGAAGCCTTCCAGACTTCTGGTGGAAGCCTTCCAGACTTCTGGTGGAAGCCTTCCAGACTTCTGGTGGAAGCCTTCCAGACTTCTGGTGGAAGCCTTCCAGACTTCTGGTGGAAGCCTTCCAGACTTCTGGTGGAAGCCTTCCAGGACTTCTGGTGGAAGCCTTCCAACTTCTGGTGGAAGCCTTCCAGACTTCTGGTGGAAGCCTTCCAGACTTCTGGTGGAAGCCTTCCAGACTTCTGGTGGAAGCCTTCCAGACTTCTGGTGGAAGCCTTCCAGACTTCTGGTGGAAGCCTTCCAGACTTCTGGTGGAAGCCTTCCAGACTTCTGGTGGAAGCCTCCCTCTGGGACCATCCAGACTTTCTGGTGGAAGCCTTCCAGACTTCTGGTGGAAGCCTTCCAGACTTCTGGTGGAAGCCTTCCAGACTTCTGGTGGAAGCCTTCCAGACTTCTGGTGGAAGCCTTCCAGACTTCTGGTGGAAGCCTTCCAGACTTCTGGTGGAAGCCTTCCAGACTTCTGGTGGAAGCCTTCCAGGACTTGCTTCGGTGGAAGCCTTCCAGACTTCTGGTGGAAGCCTTCCAGACTTCTGGTGGAAGCTTCCAAGACTCTGGGAAGCCTTCCAGACTTCTGTGAAGCCTTCCAGACTCCGTGGAGCCTTCCGACTTCTGGTGGAAGCCTTCCAGACTTCTGGTGGAAGCCTTCCAGACTTCTGGTGGAAGCCTTCCAGACTTCTGGTGGAAGCCTTCCAGACTTCTGGTGGAAGCCTTCCAGACTTCTGGTGGAAGCCTTCCAGACTTCTGGTGGAAGCCTTCCAGACTTCTGGTGGAAGCCTTCCAGACTTCTGTGGAAGCCTTCCAGACTTCTGGTGGAAGCCTTCCAGACTTCTGGTGGAAGCCTTCCAGACTTCTGGTGGACAGCCTTCCAGATTCTGGTGGAAGCCTTCCAGACTTCTGGTGGAAGCCTTCAGACTTCTGGTGGAAGCCTTCCAGACTTCTGGTGGAAGCTTCCAGACTTCTGGTGGGAAGCCTTCCAGACTTCTGGTGAAAGCCTCCAGATTCTGGTGGACTTCCAGACTTCTGGTGGAAGCCTTCAGACTTCTGGTGGAAAGCCTTCCAGACTTCTGGTGGAAGCCTTCAGAACTTCTGGTGGAAGCCTTCCAGACTTCTGGTGGAAGCCTTCCAGACTTCTGGTGGAAGCCTTCCAGACTTCTGGTGGAAGCCTTCCAGACTTCTTACTGGTGGAAGCCTTCCAGACTTCTGGTGAAGCCTTCCAGACTTCTGGTGGAAGCTTCCAGACTTTCAACTTCTGGTGGAAGCCTTCCAGACTTCTGGTGGAAGCCTTCCAGACTTCTGGTGGAAGCCTTCCAGACTTCTGGTGGAAGCCTTCCAGACTTCTGGTGGAGCCTTCCAGACTTCTGGTGGAAGCCTTCCAGACTTCTGGTGGAAGCCTTCCAGACTTCTGGTGGAAGCCTTCCAGACTTCTGGTGGAAGCCTTCCAGACTTCTGGTGGAAGCCTTCCAGACTTCTGGTGGAAGCCTTCCAGACTTCTGGTGGAAGCCTTCCAGACTTCTGGTGGAAGCCTTCCAGACTTCTGGTGGAAGCCTTCCAGACTTCTGGTGGAAGCCTTCCAGACTTCTGGTGGAAGCTTCCAGATTCTGGTGGAAGCCTTCCAGACTTCTGGTGGAAGCCTTCCAGGACTCTGGTGGAAAGCCTTCCAGACTTCTGGTGGAAGCCTTCCAGACTTCTGGTGGAAGCCTTCCAGACTTCTGGTGGAAGCCTTCCCAGACTTTCTGGTGGAAGCCTTCCAGACTTCTGGTGGAAACCTTCCAGACTTCTGGTGGAAGCCTTCCAGACTTCTGGTGGAAGCCTTTCCAGACTTCTGGTGGAAGCCTTCCAGACTTCTGGTGGAAGCCTTCCAGACTTCTGGTGGAAGCCTTCCAGACTTCTGGTGGAAGCCTTCCAGACTTCTGGTGGAAGCCTTCCAGACTTCTGGTGGAAGCCTCCAGACTTCTGGTGGAAGCCTTCAGACTTCTGGTGGAAGCCTTCCAGAACTTCTGGTGGAAGCCTTCCAGACTTCTGGTGGAAGCCTTCCGACTTCTGGTGGAGCCTTCCAGATTCTGGTGGAAGGCTTCCGGACTTCCGGTGGAAGCCTTCCAGATTCTGGTGGAAGGCTTCCAGACTTCTGTGGAAGCTTCCAGACTTCTGGTGGAAGCCTTTCCCGACTTCTGGTTGAAGCCTTCTTGACTTATGGTGGAAGCTTCCAGATTTCCAATGGAAGCCTCTTTCTGACTTCTGATAGAAGCCTCTTCCATACTTATGGTAGCCTTCCAAGAATTCCAATCCTTCAAGACTGCTGATGGAAGCCTCTTCCAGACTTCTGGTAGCTTTCCAAGACTTACAAGCATTCCAGACTACTGATGGAAGCCTCTTTCTGACTTGTGGTAGCCTTCCAATACTTTCGAAGCATTCCAGGCTTCTGATGGAAGCTTCTTCCCATGTTCTGATGAAATCCTCTTCTAGACTTCCAAGCTCATGGTGGAAGCCTTCCAGACTTCTGGTGGAAGCCTTCCAGACTCCTGGTGGAAGCCTTCCAGACTTCTGGTGGAAGCCTTCCAGACTTCTGGTGGAAGCCTTCCAGACTTCTGGTAAAAGCCTTCTAGACTTCTGGTGGATGCCTTCCAGACTTCCGGTGGAAGCCTTCCAGATTTCTAGTGGAATGGAAGGCTTCCAGACTTCCGGTGGGAAGCCTTCCAGACTTCCGGTGGAAGCCTTCCAGACTTCCGGTGGAAGCCTCTTCCAGACATCGGATAGAAGCTTCTTCCAGACATCCGATGGAAGCCTCTTCCAGACTGCTGACAGAAGCCTCCTTCCAGGTTCTGATGAAAGCCTCTTGCAGACTTCTGGTGGAAGCCTCTTCCAGCCTTCAGGTAGCCTTCCAAGACATCCAAGCGTTCCAGACTTCTGGTGGAAGTCTTCCTGACTTCTGGTGCAAGCCTTCCAAGCTTCTGGTGGAAGCCTTCCAGATTTCTAATGGAATCCTCTTTCGAATTTCTTAAAGCCTCTTCCAGACTTCTGATGGAAGCCTCTTCCAAATTCTGATGGAAGCCTCTTCCAGACTTCTGGTAGCCTTCCAAGACTTGCAAGCATTCCACACTACTGATGGAAGCCTCTTTCTGACTTGTGGTCGCCTTCCAATACTTCCAAGCATTCCAGACTTCTGATGGAAGCTTCTTCCTAGTTCTGATGAAATCCTCTTCTAGACTTCCAAGCTTCTGATGGAAGCCTCCCAGACTTCTGGTGGAAGCTATCCAGACTTCTGGTGGAAACCTTCCAAGCTTCTGTGTGGAAGCCTTCCTAATTTATTTGTGGAAGCCTTTCAAGCTTCCGGTGGAAGGCAGCCTCTTCCTCCAATGTTACCAGTCTTAGTTTTCCAATGCACCAATCTACGCCTTCTACTACTTTGCTGAATATTAAAACTCTTTATTTTACACATTGAAGTTTTCTTGATTGTTCTGGGGAGTGTTGCCAATTATCATAATTACTTTTCATCGTAAATGGCACAAAATTTCACTTTATTTTCACTAACATTCGAAATAGCCTTTTTACAGTACTGGTCATAGAATCTTAAACGTCCGATATTGATTTCCGAATCAACACATTTTTCAATCGCAAAACACTTGTTACAGAAATATGAAGTTAATGCAGTTACATATTGAACAATGAAGGCATATCAGTCTCACTTCGGTTTTATTATTCTAATTGAATGCACATACCGGGTACCCCCTTTGATTTGACCACATTTAATCTGAACACTTCTTAATTTGTACCCCGTTAATTTACACATCGTTCAGATTGAAAATGGTTCTAGGGTGACTAGTTGTTCAAATTAAAAATGAACCTCGATGGTTTGCATGAGGTTTTTTTTTTTTTTTGCATGAGGTATCGTTCAAATTAACGGGGGTGCACGGTATTCTAGAAGTATATTTTCTCAATGCCAAGTTTTTCCACGAATAATTAGTAAAAGGGGTTACTGTTCGCACCAAAACGATTGCTAAAAAAATGCACTCTTCAAGTACGGCACCTTTTTTTTCTTTAAAATTGCCGACACAATAGGCTTTTTATGAGCAAGAAATCAAACCAGCTTGTTGATCCAAAACGGGGGTGTAATGGCCTGTCAATCGCCATGAACGCACATTTAAATCCCTTCACCTTGCAATGCCATCACATCTCAATTCGGCTAACCAGTCGCTCTTCGAAAACGATTTTCGAATCCGCACCATGGCTTGCTGCGACGGTATACCGAAGAAGTGTACCCTTTACTGTAAGCTCCCAACGAACGGCGACACCGAAGCCTACTTTGTTGGTGGTGCTTCTTTTCCACCAGTAAGTGGATTCAATGCTTGCTTCAAATTACCTTTCATTATCGTCAATTAAATGGAGCAATTTTCCACTTTATATTGACTTCTGGATGTCTACTGATGCTACTACCGGTGTGAATACCCGCTACTCTTTGCGTCTGAAAATTACCTATTTGCTTAAGTGGCTTGAAGGTCTTCTGTTTTGTGCGTAAAATGTTTGCTGGTAAAACAATTTCGACCCCTAACAGATCAAATTGCTGAAAGTGGAATCATCCCACTTGTACTTTTGCTTCAACTTGAAATAAACCACTTCCACTATGAAGGAGATCGTTGCCAGGCCAAGTCCCACGGCTCCCAGGATAAATGCGCCTTCGATATGCTCCACCTTCAGGACGATCTGCCCATCACCATGGCCATCACCTCCCCCGCCTCCTTCGTCCAAATCCTCATCAATACGAATTTTGTCGCTCTCCACTTGCCACTTGCCCAGCAACCCAGATTCGCTGATCCTCCTAATCAAATCGTTGATCTTCGGCAACAGATGGAAATCCTTCTTCACCATCATTCCCACCGAATAGGTCTGGATGTTGTCCGTTCTGGGGAAGCAGAAGATCTCCGCCTCGCCAATGCTCTTGCTATTATGCGAATGCGCCCGGGAAATGGCCACCGCGATCGTCCGTTCCGAATGCAAGCGCGCCAAGCAGTCGTCCATATTGGGACAAGTCTCATAGATGCGAGCGATGTGCTTCGAGAAGGAATCCGGCCTGTCGAAGAACACCAGAGTATTCTCCGCTCCAGCGAAGTGGAAGTTTTGCTCGATCGCAGTTTCCACCGTAGCGACCTGAGTCTCGAAACGAGGCCGCGTGAGAACCGATATGAGGAAACTGTGATAGGCGGCGCTCCAGTGTATTCCGTAGAACATGTATCCAACCAGGAACAGCCGAACGGAGAATCGTTTCGGCCAGTAATGGGCGTAGACACTCAAGGATAACGCCAGGGACTGCAACGCCATCCAGGTGTAGTTCTCCGGGTAGCCCTTCTCCACGTGGTTGAAGCAGTAGATGATGCCCGCAGCGAAGAACACGATCACGATCGCAATCAGCCAGGTCCACACGTTGAAGATGATGAACACGTTGAGCCACTTGGGAGCGTGCCGAGCCGTCGGAACGCACCACGTCAAATCGTCCTGGTAGTACGGAATGGTCGACGATAGGAGCTTCCGGCTGATGGGGTTCTCGTACAGACCGCCAATCATGACGTCCGTTCGCCTGTCAACAACGAAGGTTGATCAATGTGCTAGAAGACAAATACCTACGAAACCTACCTCTTGATCAAATCCGCGTAGAACCCGGTGATGTTGTCGGCCGTGATCCGCGCCGTGGTCCTTTCCGGTTCGATGATCCGGTAAACCGGCGTGAGCCTCATTCTGGCGGTGATCGCTTCGATCATCAGCACCTCCAGGCCCTTCTCGATGAACGTTTCGTTGCCCACTACGAACGGCTCCCATATGGGCGTGGACACCTTCAGCGGACAGTCGTTGTAGTCTTTCGGTATCTTCGGTCCAAAGTCCGCGAAGAAGTGCTTCTCGCGGAACATCCATACGGTTTCCTGGGAGGTTGATGATGCATCGTCATCTCCAACCTCCAAGTCTCTTTGTATCGCATAAGAACTGTTGGCGTACGTTTCATTCAAATATTCAAGATCCGGGTCTACGAATCCGTTACTTTCCGCTTGTTCCACGTCCTCGACAGATATTTCCGTATATTCGCACTCATCGATCAACCGTATATTCACAATGTCATCCGCACAACCCCCGTTCTCATACGGAAACCAAGTCCACACTTCCAGGACGCTAGTCCCGTACCGCTGAACCATCACATTAGTGTTCAACACCGAGTTCTCGAACAGCTTCTGCAGCGCGTTCCGAACTTCGATCTCGAAAATCAACGGAGTCATCTCCGAGGTGAACAAAACCACCACCTGGGCCAACGGATTCCACGTGGGCAACCGCCGCAGCTGGTTGATCGGAGGATCCAGCTCCGAAGAGTCGCTCACCATCAGCAGGTAGTTCTTGGCCTTCTCGGTCACGTGCGAGGCGTTCTGGTGCTTCTTCCGGCCGTCCTTAACCATGACGCCCATCTCGTGCCGCGGATCTTCGTTGAACGATTTCAAAATGCTCAACTGGAACTGCGACGTGTCCGGTTTGATGTTGATGATGGCCAGCGAACCCTTCATGGCCCGTTCCGATTTGAAGTATTTCTCACAGAGACGCTTCACGCAGGGAACCACCGTCAGGAGATTCTCTTCGACGTTCTGCTCGAAGAAGACTTCCGCGGTTACCAGTTGGACAGCCGCGATCCAAATGAAATAGTGCCGCATTTTTGAGAGATGGTTCCCATTATGATGGCACTTCCGTTATATAGATTTGGGAATTGCCCCGAGGTGAATATTTGATTTGCTGAGCAAACATTTCTCGGTATCAATCGACCGAAATTTGAGAGTAAATATTTGAACTGACGCCGCAGGACATGAAGCTTCAACGAGCAGCTCGCGGGCGCTATTATCGTCGATTACAGTTTTCCACGTTGAATGTCCACCTTTCGCTCATTAAGTTGCACCCTTTATAAAGGAACGGGTATTCTACCGTAAGCTTGCAATGTGACGCGTGTGCCACGAAATACAATCCCCAATATGAAGTAGTAAAACAGCGTATCTTATCACAGTGATTCCTATTCCTTCACGACACTGAAGTCAGATGTGAAACATTTAAACAAATCAGAGTAAGCAAAGTAGTGTTTTCAACAAAAATGTTCAGGAGATCCTGAAGGAGGTGAAGAAGATGAACTACAAATTGAACATTTTTCCTCTGATGATTGCATATTTCGAACATACGCATCTCATAGTTTTGATTATGGGTGTTTTATACGACTAGGAAATTCTACCGGTTTGAACACAATTTCAATGTTAATCACGAAACAAACAAATTGGCTGATCTTGTGAATAATTGTACCGTAATTCGGGGGCAAATTGATCACTATTTTACAACTTTTTGCTGTGCTGTCCGTCGGAATTCAAATATTGTCAAATAAATTTCGACAAAATCAGTACTCCAATATAATAAAAATAGTTTTAATATCAAAAAATTAAAATGACACGCTGGGGTGAAATTGATTATATAGTGATTTCGACAAAGCAGATTTAAGAATAAAAATTCCCCTATCTACTAAATTTTGGTCCCCTGAATTTGAAAATGATATCAAAATTCTTACAACTCGTGCATTTGATCATTTTATTGCAAAATTAAACTTTGAAAATCTATATAATACGCCTAAATGTAGGCAATTTCCTTTGAAATAAGCGCATTATTTGAGATAAACGGTTTTTTTGAGCAAAAAAATATACTTGCTATGCTGTATGATATCAAAAATTTGTTCAGTAGTTCATACTTAAGCTTACACAACATTTTAAACCCTCAAAGTTGAAATGTAGGCATAGCACCAGTGGATTGTTTAGCTTCGACATTTTCAACTGTATTGCTTACACCTTGAAAAAGTGTGAATATTTTAATAATAAAAATCAAATACAGCTGGAATTCGCTGGTTGGAACACGACTGCCTTCCATCTAGCGAATCCGACCCGTTAGTTGGTGAAAATGCTCCAGACTAACGCATCTGGAGATAAAAACGTCACGAAACGCACATTTGTTCTATATATGGAGACTTCAATGCGACGTTACTCGGACGTCAAAGCCAGTTTGACATCTTTTCTTAACATTCGAGTGCTTTTTAGTTGGATTTTTTTCCAACCAGCTAGCATCCAACCATCGAGCCATTCCATGTAGCGGACCCCCGACGAGAGAATTCCCACTGTAGCTCAAAATCATCGTAAGACATCTATGAACTACAAAACATGGAATGTCTGTGGTGCCAACAAAACCATCAGCATCCTTGGAAGGAAATGTTTTTTTGGTATCGGCCTGATCAAATCTCCCCAGTGATCAATTTGCCCCCGGATTACGGTACTTCGGTTGTTGTCACCCTGTCGATGTCCCCGGCAAGAATCAAACAAACTGGAATTATTTTATTTAGATTTTCACTCAAACCTTCCTTCGGTCTGTGAAGATATGGTCTGGTGTCCAGCGGACTTTGATAAACTCAGCTTCAATGCATCTCCTCGAACTTATTTCACTTTTGGTACCTTCACTAGCTTCCAGTAGCTGATCTGTTTACCAGATTCGAACTTCTTTTTGGCATTTTTGGTTTCTATTTTCTGCTGAACTTACTTTTTGATCACCATTCCTATTTTGACCTTCTGGCGTTATTTCAGCGTCATTCAAGTGTTTGTCATTATGCTGCTTTCTCCTTTCAATCGCCTCAAGTCTTCCCGAAAAACATTATTTTCGGACATCATCCGCATTTACGTAGCGATGATAATGCATCGTAGACGAACCTCAAATTTTCAAGAACTATGACATAAGGAATTTTTAACGCTATGAAATATAATGTGTATTCATATAGGTGCTTGCATTAATCAAAACAATTAGGATTTTTCAATAATTAAAAACGGTTTTAGTACATATATTATTGATTATACAATGAAATCGACTCCGCAATGCATCAGCATTATGGTCGAATGACATTTAGTCGAATGACGTTTGGTCGAAAGTACATTCGGTCGAACGGACATTTGGTCGAAAAGGTTTAGTTGCAATACAAAGCATATGATATTTGGTCGAACCGACATTTCGTGGAAAAGATAGTGGTCGAATCTAAATAGTATGAAAACGAAGGTTAACGTTTAGTCTGACTATCGTCGAGAGTAGAATTTTGTCGCTAATACAAGAGTCATCAAATAATTGAAAATGTATTAGCCACTTTACCAACAATCTATATGCGATAAGCAAAATTTTGTTATTCAATTTGATGGACGCTCTTCCAATATCTTGATCAACCTCTTGTGTTTTTTTGACGTTACATGCTGCTTTCGTTTCGGGCATATTAGATTCGAGATAAGCTGATCTTAAATGAAAGCAAGACAACTTTTGTCACCTCAGTCAACTCGCCTTCCCTTCCCCGATACATAGAATTAGTACAACTTTATTTTTTTATAATTCAAAGCTTTTACTGCAAACTCTGTTTTTCACCCGAGGTCATTAACGCTGTCAGCAAAGCCATACATTTGCTTTAGGAATGTTATTAAGCTGGAAGTCACAATACTTAAGCCAATTGGCCATAAGTAGAGTTATCGACACCTAACATTCACTTCGCCATAAAGATGTTCCCAAAAGCAAATTTTTGCTGCCGTTTTAATTCTGATTTCCGCATTTAAAAATCTTACCCACGTCCATAAGCTGCAAGACCCGAAATTCAAAGAAAGATCAAGAGCACTATCTCCGAATGCTTCCATCAAATGAAGATCAGCAGTTCATTACAAAGAACGAGGACATTTCAAAAGAATAATAAATAATGAAAACGTTATGTTCACATCAGGTCCGTCCCACTCGGGCTCAGATTGGGTACCACTTCTAGTACTGCATTTGGTCCCTCGGTAGTGCAAAAGGTACCCAAGTTTGACAGATTGCAGTACACTTTGAACGGCATTCTAGATTACCTTATGAGCCATAAAATTTTAGGCAACTGCAAGGGACATGGGGGTCTTTAACCCAAGTAACACCAAATACTTCTTTATCAGCCGCATTATGAAGGTCTTGTTATATAAGAGCTCTATTGGTGAAATCTGTAATAGTACGTGTAAAATAGAAGCTTAAAGATAGTTGTTGAAAAACATGTTTTGTCAAATTATTAGATCGCTAGCTTGCACCTTTTTTACGTATTATTATTACTATATTAACGTTATTATAACTTCATTCATATTGAAACTTTCTTGACAAAATTTAAGCCTAAAGGCTGTATTTTATTAGGTTTTTCAACTAAATTAAAACATCAGCATATGCCACCTACTTCGGATGATTTTGTCTGTATTTTGAGAGGAAGAATATAAAACTCAATTGGCACAAATCCTGTAGAATGAAGGTGGTCACTAGACTGATGCAAATTTTGAAGTTTTTGCTCCCCTATGCTTAAACGGTGTCAATTATGATGAAAATCATTCTCCCAAAATTTGAAGTGATTTGGAAGAAATTTGGTTGTGCACACGCCATTTGAAGTTTATATGGAAATTACTATGGAAAAGCCAAACCTTTTGTGTTCAGTCCTCTATCTGCTCGTCATAGTAATATATGAAAAAGCGAACACACTATTCCCATGTAAAATCTTCCCAGCTACAACTTTGCCGAAGACCACATTTTGTTGGGACGTAAGGATAATTTGTTATTCTTGATTCCAAAGTCTAAACCATGCTGAGATGATCATTCAATTACTTCAATAGCAACACTGCTTTTTTGCTGTAGAACATAGTAGCCTGGATTACTTTGATCCATTCTTCCCGCCAGGAGCACCACTGTTGCCTGTCGAACAGTTGGTGAAGCATGCTACATGCAAACCAACTTTATGATGATGAATGACAATTTATCCTGACGTCCAATCAAAAAGTGGTCTTCGGCAAAGTTGTAGCTGGGAATTTTTCACATGAGATGAGTGTGTTCACTTTTTCATAAAATTTTATGACGAAGAGATAGAGAGCTGAACACAAAAGGTTGGCGTTTTCCATAGTAATCTCCATATAAACTTCAAACGGCGTGTGCACAGTCAAATTTCTTCTAAATCATTTCAAATTTTGGGAGGATGCTTTTTACCATAATTTAAATCGTTTAAGCATAGGGGAGCAAAAATTTCGAAATTTGCATCACTCTAGTGGTCACTTATCTTTTTGGAACACTCAAATTGAGTTCTATTGTCAGCTCTGCTAGAGGCTCACAAATTTTCATGCATGTCGAATCCGAGATGCTGATCGGAGTCAATGTGGCATAAGTATGTTCATTTTCGCGGACACCTGATCATAATCATATTAAAATCGAGGTAGAATGTGCTACTGACCTTTGCTCGGTGATCGACGTATACATTTTTTCAGCGCCATCGGTAATCGGTGGACAGGCGATTTGCGTTTGTCGATACACTCTTGATAATTTTATTTCGGCTGCAGACATGAAATACCTATGTCTTCATTGATTTGAGGGCTTGCTTATTCCAATCGTTGATCTTTCTACGCTTAAAATACACTATTTAATTAATTAAAGACTATACTGTGTGAGATAGGCTCGTCATTATTATCACAATGTTTATAAACAATTAATATTTTGACGTTTAGATAGATTTTGATCTGCAAATAGAAGAAGCTATAATGAAGTTATTATCGTGTTATATTTGTAGTTGCAAAACATAATAATAGCGTATTTGAGAGCAAACCTTGAATATGCTCTAAATATGTATTATAAACGTACATTCTAAGTATTTTCAAAACTTGCTGTTCTCGTTGAACCGCAAGACGTATAGATTACAGTACCGGCTAAAAATATGGAATTATGACTGCTAGAGATTAATACCCTATTCTTTTGGTTAGAGATTTGGATTCGTTTTGGTGATGCGATGAAGAAATGTGATAGTTGAAATGGACCAATAGTATGAGTCAGAATCAATGCAACCGATTATATTTTTTAATTTGAAATGTATTTTTTTCACATACGCATTACTTTGAAATTACTTTAAGATTTCAACACAAGCTCCTGCTAGAAACGTAAGCCATGTCATCATATTTTGAACGGCACTGTAAGCTTCGCATAGAATCCGCCATATTATTCTCCCATGCGGATCAAAAAAAAATCTATTAAAATAACAAAACTTTGATGAATATATTAATCGTTTTTCATTTGCATTGCTGGCGCATGAATTCTAGTAGAGTTGAATTAGCAGTTTCACGATAAATCTTTCACCGCAATGAAAATACAACTAAACCTGTTATATGAGATATATTATTTTTTATCTGAATTATAATTGTGGTCATCTCTTTCACCACTTGTGAATTATTTCTCAGGTCAATGTAGCCATATTATTCTAAACATAATTTCATTTGTCAGTTTTATATGGAACTCGGCACTTTGAATGTAGCTGTATTTTCAAATGATAAGTTTGTAATACAAAAGTATTTTGTGGGTTAAATCACTCGCAAATAGCTATACTTCAACTAATACAACTGACTGCATTGTATATTGATGAGATTGTGATATAAATGTATTTTACAAGTTATGTTACTTGTAATCTGCTTGATTTCAACAAATAAATATCGGTGAGTTATACTAGTGTTTCGCCAGTGCTTATAGCAAGCAAATAACTTTATTATAACTTATATTTATTTCTGATTCAATGAATGCTTATTTAATGTTGATAATACGTTAATGAATTGACCATTGGAATGATTTTGCAAAATTTCGAGATGTTATATAGGCCGCCATTTTTTGCGCTTTTTCAGTTATATAAATGTGCGATATTAAATCAATAATACTAGAAAAATACAACCGAATATGTATGAAACGTTAATTTTAAACTATTATATGACAAGCTGTGTTACTTGGGTAATTTGTCTTTGTTCACATCGTTGAGCTATAAAATAACAGTTTTTCAAAAAATTATGATATTTTCAAAGAATAATAAACTCACTAGAGTTAAATATCTCAGTCAATGTACAAAAAGCTACTTACAAATTTTTCATTTTATTAATTATCAAAATCCTCGATTTTGACATAACTTCAAATTACAAATAAAAAAAAGTATGGAATTAAAAAAAATACATAGAATGTTCCGTTTTCAATTCAACAACAGCGAATGATTCAGATTATTCAAAAGAATACGTTATCTTACCAACTTTGCAAAACTTGGAAAACAATACTCAATTTTACCAAATGATCTTTCAATAACACAGCGTAACAAAAATGACATTTTTGCGTGTCTCAAGGATCAAATTATGTGTCTCTAGTAGTTTTGGGGTTGCTAAATCTGATGCCATTCTCAGAAATGTTCCAGCACGTCACAATTTTTAGCTACAGGTCGCCAAAGTTGTATAAAACAGTGGTTTAATTGATGTTTACATGAAATTTAAAGTATGATTTATTAAACTTTTTTGTGATCTAATCCACTAAGCATGTGAAATAGGACCTGAACTTTCAATTTGGATATAATTTAGTTGAAATTGCACGATCAAATTCAGTTTAAACCGATTTTTTCAACATGCTTGGTGTCTTCATACAAAATTCTTCGTTTCTCTTATATGGGAATATACAATACTTCTTTAAAAAATCAAACAATAACTTTTCCGCATCGAAAGTATTATAAACTTTACTAATAAGCATTGTTATACACATAAAGTTTAAGTTCTGTGGAAAATTAGGCAAATGAATTGCCTTACAAGCCGGCAAACTTGCATGCAAGTTGGCTAAAATAGGCAATTTTTGCATTTTCAACAGCCAATATCTCAAAAACTAGACGTGCTATGATATTTTTGAAAACGGTAATAGATTCAGCAACCCTTAATCTAATAAATAGCGGTATTTTGGTGCTTGAGACAAAAACGTGTTCCGCAGTGTAATCCATTTGAAAATAAGCTTCCAACCAAATTTTCGTTCAACTAAACGTCATTCGACCAGAATAAATGTTCCAAAGCAATTCGACCACATGTCCATTCGACCAAATGTCCTTTCGACCAAATTTACTTTCGACCAAATGTCTTTCGACCAAATGTCTTTCGACCAAATGTCATTCGACCAAATGTCATTCGACGAAATGTCCTAAAGCCAAACAAACTGGCGTTGAAAGTTTTTATGGCTATTTTTTCTTGATAATGACGGTAAATGAAGCACCGTGAAAAATGGTCAATAGAATTTTGTTTTTTTGATAATTTGATTTAAGGGTGCTATCCCGTTAGGCCGAATTCCGTTAAACCGAAAGTCGTTAGGCCGAAGGTCATTAGTTCTAATGAACCGTAAGGTCGAATGGGTGATTAACAGGATAATGTACATCACGTAGAAACCGCCGGATGAATTTTCAGGTCGAATGGATTGTTAGTTGTTTGATCAGGATAATTTGCATTATCTAGAAGCCCACAACAACCGCTGTGAAATTAAGGCGAAGTAGGCCGTCATTTGAAAATTGTTCGCGTCGTTGATGATTGTTGCTAATTTATCTCACGATTTAGAATCAAAGAAAATTAATTGGTTTTGCACTGACACAGCTGAAAAAGCATCAGCATACTTTATGCATGTTAGCGCGTACAGTGATACTTTTTCAAGTCAATATAAACTATCAAGACTGAGTTTTATCACTTTGAAATGCAAGATGAAAAGTCATCATTGATGCCAAAACAAATGACGGGCTACTTAGCCTTAAACTAAAAGAAAAGCCTTTGATTGAAAGATGGAAAAACACTGATGATTGTGTTAGTAAATGATCAAATGCTGTTTCGGCCTAATGGCATTCGGACGTTAACGACCTGCATCCATTTTCTCTAGATAATTACGGTAAATGAAGCACCGTGAAAAAAGGTCAATAGCAGTTTTTTTTTGATAATTTGCTTTAAGAATACATAGTAGGTATTATCTAACATCTAACCGATGACAAAAATCTATTTGTTCGATCACTGGAAACCGTCCAGTCTAGTAGAAATCTATTAATGAATGTATGAAATAATCTTTGGGAGAAATCTTCGAAGATATGCTTATAGGAATTCTTGTAATATCCTCAGAACCAGGGATTGAGTTCTTAGAAAATTTAGAGTCTTATTGCTCCGCAACACATCTTTCTCATTGCTCCGCAACACATCATGAAGACCTGTTTATCATCTTCTGCTTCAGCGCTGATTAGATCAGGGGAATAACAGTTCACAACAAAACCCATCTAAATCAGCTCCACTATTGCTTTATGATGTCCAAAAATTGTTTAACATGTCAGTAAAATAATACACCTATCCCTAATGGCTAATAAGTGAGAAAAATGGGTTTTTATCATCGCTCTCTCTCTTTTGCAGCTGCTTGTTAGAACTAGGGAAATATTGCCGATCATGGACCGATACATATGGGATGTTTTTCTTCGTTTGATTTGATCGTGCTTCGAAATCAAATGAGAATGAATTCTGCAATGTCTGCTCAGAACCTTCGCTTGAGTAATTTTTGATAGAAACAGTGAGATTACTCCCTGCAGGGTTTAAAAAGACTCCTTAAAATTTCTGTGCGACTTCTTGGCGAAATTCTTCGACTCTTTTTACAGGGATTTCATGATTTTTAAGTGAAATTCGTCGCTGAAGCAAATCTTCCGAATAATTACAAAATCCCGAGTGGCATTCCATGAAAGGTCATTTGAGTAAAGAACGAATTCGCCCCTTGCAGTATTCCGAGTCGAATGCATAAAAGGATTTGAGCGATTACACGAGAGAGTCTTGTAAAAAATGAAATCATTGGAGAAATTCCTAGTGAAATTAAACAAAAATTTGTTTGAAAAATCTGAACTCATGGAAGTGTTCGCATAAAAACTTGTACAAAAAATCCTTCAGTATACGAGAGAAAATTCAAGTTGCAATATCTCGGGATTCCTGGTGTAAATTTTGTAAGTTTCATTGAAGGACTGCCTGGGAGGATTTCAGGTGGAATATCTAAATATATTCTTGGAGAAGTTCATGGAGGAATCCCTGGTTGGATTTTTTGTTTGGATTTGATGAAGAATCCATAAAAAGTATGTAAGCGTGAAAGCATGAGCAAATTCCTATAGGCATCCTCAGAGGAATCCCTGGAGTCCTGCAAGGAGTAATTGGTTGCAAAATTATAGAAGATTTACTAGGAATAATACTAAAAGTATCAAGGATGGAAAAAATCGCCTCTAGCGACTAACAACATAATATTTGAATGGTCTAAGATGGCCGTCGCTCTTGCAGAAGCATGATTTGAACAGCTCACTACGCGCGCACAGTAAGGATATATGGAGCATCTGATGCATTGTTTGTCGCGGGACAAACCGTTTGTCGGATGTTGTATTGTAATAACATATTGCAATTAACATGAATCAGAACGCCCGATTGATTTTCTGATCAGCAATGGCATAAAAGAAGATAGATCGCGGAATAAAAGCTTTAAAATCCTCGAAAAGTTATGACTTTGGTTTGCGAGCAATTGATCGTTAGCACACATGCCGAGCGATTCATTTTTCGCGGAGCGGATTTTGTTATTAGGCCTTGACGACTAATGGTTTATCGTTGTTGCTATGCTCGTACGATAAAGAACAACTGCGATGCATCATTTATTTTGTCATGATTGTAGGGATTATGAGAAGGGCAAAAGGAAATATAATAGAAAAAGATAGAAACATAGAACAGATTTGAATGAGCGGAACGCGAAGTAAAGGGCTATTGAATCGAAGTAGGCTGTTAAGAAAATTTGAAATTTCGAGACTCAGTTTGTTGGTTTGGTTTGAAGGATTAAAACGTGTTTTAGTATAATCCGTGTGTTGTGAGTTTTGTGGAAAGAAATGGCCGGTCACTACATTGGCGCAGCCGCTCCAAAAGGTCGAGCGAAACCGTAAGTAATTTGTCTACAGTGATGTAGGATTAGAAAAGTAATTTGTTAATTCTCGCTTCAATTCGCTTGAAAGTGAAAAACGCCGCTTTTCTGGAAAGCCGTTTTAAGAATTTATTATGAGTGCTGAAATAGATGGTTCTCGAAGGAATGTGAGGAAATTACCCAGAAAAAGTGAGTTATTGTGTTGTTTCAATTAAAAATCATAATTATTTATCACTCACTGCTCAATGGAATATCAAACATTTTTCACTCCGGCAGTATGAGTGAAAAAAATGAAAATTTCTATCATTTTTCTTCACCCACAACCACCATTAAGAGCCGTCATCGGTTGCATAGCAACCGTTAGCTACGTCATTTGCTCTACTCAGTTTTGATACAGTGCGGACCGTCATGGAACTTCTTCCACGCAGTGGATTCTTCTCATTTTACCTATGAATGATTTTAATTAAAATGATTACTAACCTGGAGAAGCATTCTTACCATGTTCAATAAATGCAGACACAGTAGAGTGAATGAACGGCAAAAGAGGTAACATGGTGATAGAAGGAAATAACGGTTATTTACTCAGTTTACTGCGGTAGTACCGTTTTGTGTGAGAATGTTGCTTGTTTGTTTGTCACACTCACACTGAGCAAGTTCTCAATAGTTAACACTAACACGATGTTGTTCGCATCATTATTTAATCATTATCCACGGCTTGGCTTCTTTCACCAAAATGGGGATATAATAAACAGTCATTGGCTAATATCAAAGAGTTTTCATTCACAATTTTAAATATGATTGATCAAATCCAAATCGTATGCTTCGGTTCACAAAACTCACATTCCAGCAAATATCCGTCGGCATCGACGGCACTGATCAATCTATTTTCACAAAAACGGGTGCCACCATCAAATTCAGCGTAAAGTTGCGATTTAAAACCGAGTGCGCTTTGTCATTCTTTGGATAGCAAACTAATTGAAAAGCGGTAAAAATCCGACTGTTTTGAAAAATGAATGTTGTTTTGTCTTTCTTTTTCACTGGTTGAATGGTTGTGTCATGCGTCGAGAAGCCTCGCAAGAAAGAAACACTAATACATACGTACCCTAATACGAGGCCGAACGTTGTGTCAATTTTGGGTTGTAGTAAACTGTCATCATTATAATCGTCATTGATGAATTTACAGTTATTTATTTTTATCCATCGTACACATTAGGACTGTTCAATGAGTGTTTGAATGAAAATGCTAATATTTGTGAGTAATTAATCTTGGCTGTTCATTCATTATGGCATCATTTCGGACTTGGAGCAGCTCAAAAATGTTTTTACAGCTGTTTGTTTATGGTGAAAAAGTTTAGTGTTTTACGTGGTGTAATTTATTGAAATATTCAAGAAACCTTTCCGTGTTCAGGCAGGATAGAACATTTTCAAAAGAAACGCAATGTTCAGGTGCATAGTGAAAAATAAGTGTTTTCTTAATGTGAGTGGTATTTGTGACAAAGAATAACGATGAGAATATGTGTCTCTTGTGTACAATAAGGTAATTTTGTTTTCTTGTGGTAAAAAATATAAAACTGGAAATAAACGAATGCTTTAAAATAAAAATTAAATAGAGAATAATTAAAAGCTTATTGAGAACATTGCAATTTTTGAATGAATAATATCCCAACAAATAATAGGACGGTAATAGGAAACGGTTACAAATGGTTACAAAGCTCACTAGCAATACATGTATATATAAACCTTGATCATAGCAATAGGGATCAATCTGATTAAAAAAAAATAAAAATAAAACTCAAGATGTTCATTTTCTGAATTTGGTTGCATAACGATGAAAAAGTTAGTTTTTTTGTAGCTTGATCGAAAGAGTACATTATTCTATGTATTATAAATAAGAAATATAGATTTCGATAACTCAATGACATTTCAATTTACATAATGACAGCTCGTGCCGCAGTTTAATTTGCCGGGAGATTATTCAAAAGTGATTTCCAAACTAATTTCAAACGTGTTTTAAAAATAGTTACCAGGTGAAAGAAAAAGTTGAAACTATGGGTTCTGGCTAAATTTTTAGCGTAAAATCAGAATACGTAACGGATTCCCCTAAACAATCATATCGGCAATATTCCTAAAATAGATTTCTAAATATCAGCCTATTTTTCATACAAAGTAGACAAGATTGATCTCGTGACCGTTAGCTAGAACGAGGTATGTCTCAGGTAAAAATATGAGATTCCTAGATAGATTCCCTTGAGAGAGTAAACTAGAATGAATAATAAGGGAGAGGGTAGCTAATACAAAGTGAGTCGTCCGTAAAGTGAGGAGAAAGTAAGCTAAAAAGTTCCCTGAGAGGGTAAAAAAAAAGGGTAAAAAAGAGGGTAATTAAAACTAATAATAATTAAAAAGTCCCCTGAGAGGGTAAGCAAAAACAAAAAACCAAAGTCCCCTGAGAGGGTAAGCAAAAAAAAAAAAAAAAAAACAGTCCCCTGTAAGGGAAATTAAAAATAATAATAATTAAAAAGTCTCTGAGAGGGTAAGCAAAAACAAAACCAAAGTCCCCTGTAAAGGTAAGCAAACTAAAAAAAAAAAAAAGTCCCCTGACAGAGAAAAAAAAAAAAAACAAGTCCCCTGAGAGGGTAAGTAAAACAAAATAAAAATAAAACATAAAAGTCCCCTGTGAGGGTAAACAAACAAAACATAAAAAGTCCTCTGGAAGAGCAAAAAAAATAATAATAATAATACAAAGTCCCCTGAGAGAGTAGGCAAAAAAAAAAACAGAGTCTTCTGAGAGGGTAATCTTAAAAAGTCCCCTGAGAGGGTAAGTAAAAAAAAAAAAAGTCCCCTGAGCGGGTATGCAAAAAAAAACAGAGAGTCCCCTGAGAGGGTAATCTTAAAAAGCCCCTGATAGGGTAAACAAAAAAAAAAAAAAAAAAAGTCCCCTGTGAGGGTAAGCAAAAATAAAAAATCCCCTGGGAGGGCAGGCAAAAAAAAAAAAACAGAGAATCCCCTGAGAGGGTAAGCAAAAAAAAGTCCCCTGTGAGGGTAAACAAAAAAAAATAAAAATAAAAAGTCCCCTGAGAGGGTACGCAAAAAAAAAAAACAGAGAGTTCCCTGTGAGTGTAATCTTAAAAGTAGCCTGAGAGGACAAAAAAAAAAAGTCAACAAAAAAAAAAAATAATAATAAAAATAAAAAGTCCCCTGAGAGGGTAGGCAAAAAACAGAGAGTCCCCTGAGAGGGTAATCTTAAAAATAAAAAGTCCCCTGAGAGGGTAAACAAAAAAAGTCCCCTGTGAGGGTAAGCAAAAATAAAAAATCCCCGGAGAGGGCAGGCAAAAAAAAAAAAATCCCCTGAGAGGGTAATCTAAAAAAGTCCCCTGAGAGGGTAATCTTAAAAAGTCCCCTGAGAGGGTAAGCAAAAAAAAAGTCCCCTGTGAGGGTAAAAAAAAAAAAAAAAAAAAAAAAAAAAAAAAAAAAAAAAAAAAAACAAAAAAAAAACAAAAAAAAAAAAAAAAAAAAAAAAAAAAAAAAAAAAAAAAAAAAAAAAAAAAAAAAAAAAAAAAAAGGTCCCCTGAGAGGGTATGCAAAAACCAGAGAGTTCCCTGTGAGTGTAATCTTAAAAGTAGCCTGAGAGGACAAGCAAAAAAAAAAAAAAGTCCCCTGAGAGGGTAGCATAAAAAAGTCCCCTGTGAGGGTAAACAAAAAAAAATGAAAATAAAAAGTCCCCTGAGAGGGTAGGTAAAAAACAGAGAGTCCCCTGAGAGGGTAAAAAGCAAAAATAAAAAATCCTCTGAGAGGGCAGGCAAAAAAAAAAAACAGTGAGTCCCCTGAGAGGGTAATCTAAAAAAGTCCCCTGAGAGGGTAATCTTAAAAAGTCCCCTGAGAGGGTAAGCAAAAATAAATAAATAAATAATTACAAAAGTCCCCTGAGAGGGTAAACAAAAAAATATAATACAAAGTTCACTAAAAAAAAAAAAAAAGGAAAAATAAAAAAAAAAGCAAAAATAAAAAAAAAGTCCCCTGAGGGTGTAAGAAACAAAAAAATATAATAAAAAGTCCCCTGAGAGGGTAAGCAAACAATAAAAAAAAACACCTAGAGGGTAAGTGAGTGAGTGAGTGAGCTTTCTATAAAAGGGTGGTTTATACAAAAATTAATCACTCGAAAAACTAGTGCTTTGAGAGGGTAAGCTAGAGTAAAGAGTGTTTCTCGAGAGAATAATATGGAAAAACATCTCTGACAGGATAAATTTAATAAGTTAGTACCTTGAGAGGGTAAATTAATAACCATATATTTTGAAAGTATGTCTAATAAAATGGCGTGTCTATAAAGGTTTATAAAACAAAGTTGCTATAACGAAAGAAAAAAAAATAAATCTAAAATATTTATTAAATATAAATATTAAAAGTTAAACAGATTTTTCAAGAAACACAAATAACGATTGAAAAATTATTATATTATATAACTAAAATAAAACGAAGCGAGAAGGTCTTATGTAGTTTACTTTAATTATTTAATTGAAAACAAAATCTAAAAAAACGCAATTGTTTGTATTTTTTTTAGAAAAATGAACCGGAGTGTGATCAGCGAATTAGCAAGGGCGTTAGAGAAAGAAAAGAAACGTAATGCTTTACTGGAAGCGCAGCTTAATACACGTAACAGACAACCTAATTGTTTCGAATGGATCGAGGAACCCAACGTTGGGGACAATTTCTCTGAAGGTTTTATGGGTCGAAACTCTACGATGCGGGAGTCTAGACAGGAAACTACCCGTAACGCAAACGATGTTTCCATTTTCAATTCAATATCTTTTGCTTCCCTGAATATCACTGAATGCAGACCTATTGAAGGCGAAGACGAAATTGATAGAAAGTCTTTCGAGCGGTGGCGAGAACTTCTTGACGCCTCCATGGAGTTTGCGGGAGTCGTCGACGAATTTTCAAAAATGAGCATATTCAAAATAAAAGCGGGGTCGAAGTTAATGGAAGTGCTAGATAATACTAGTTCACAGATAGATGATCCGGACGTTACGGTGTATCCATATTCAAATGTAATGAGTCGATTGAAGAAACATTTCAATTCTCGTGACTACGTCCTGCTGCAGCGTCAAAAATTACGATCGATGGCCCAGAATAAAGAAGAATCAGACCTGAACTACGTTAAAAGAGTAGCTGCTGTTGCAAAACTATGTGATTACGCAACAGATCAGTTGATGGAAAACGTCGCAGCTGTTGTACAGGCGCAGGCGCTCAACATTAAGGTGCGTGAAGCTGGACGAAAAGTTATGAGAAAAGGCGGCACTCTTTCTGATTTTTTCGATAAAATTCGTGGGATTGAAATTGAAAAACTCCACGAAGAGAATTTCATTCGCAATCATAGAGAGATCAAACGCGATAATCAGGAAATTGCAGCTGTACGGTATGATCATCCTTCGGTCCCTCAACTCCGGCAACATCCGCAATTCGTATCGAAGCCTCTCAGAAGCTCCCACACGGCGGCGTACAATCAGTTCAGAATGACAGGAAGCTATCGTGGAAGAGGCGGAGCACAGCGTGGTATGAACCGGATTTCCAGCTCTGGGCGAAAACCATGTTGGAGATGTACTGGGAGCTTCCACGGGCCTCAAGAATGTCATGCTATCAACAAAGTATGTCGCAACTGCCAGCGTTTAGGACACATTGAGCGTGCCTGTCGTCAGTTGCCACAGGTTTCTACAAGAAAACGAATAATGTTTGATGAAAAGGAACTACCTTCTCCGTCAAAGCTAAGGAAGGTGGCGATGATTACCACGGATCAAGAAGTAACCGACGAGGAGAAAGATACAGTAAGTGTTCAGTAGTTTTGTGAACAATTCCGTTTGTTTCTTGAAACAGTATTGTGACAGCATTCTCAAATAAACATTTGAATTCGACACAATCCTTTACCGTTTTATTGAAAAAGTAAATCACTCGACCCCTTGTTTGGTTTTCAGAAAAAAACTGATGGCAATGAGATAAGTTACACTGAGACAGCGGTAAACAGTTCTTTTGTGGAGAAAAAATGTTATGATCTTGATCGAGTAAATGTCAAAAAGGATGAAACAGTTTACTCTTCAGATTGTTTCATCAACTCCGGCAAGTCTGAAAATATTGTTGGTGTGGTTGCGGGTCATCCTGTAGATTTTTTGATTGATTCTGGAGCAGAAGTCAACACGGTTAGTGATCACGTGTTTGATCTGTTGATCAATGACAAAAGATCTAATGAAGCCTTGTTTGACCTAAAAATGGGAGCTGACAAACCCTTGAAAGCATACGCGTCGCCCGGAGAAATTTTAGTAACTGCTTCATTCGTTGCCGAATTATTCATATCTGAAGATCGCCCCCGATATCTGGAAAAATTCTACGTAATTCCAAATGCTAGATCGTTGTTGGGAAGAAACACTGCGTTGCGTTACAGTGTACTACAGCTAGGACTCGATATTCCAGTGCTCGATCATGCTGCTCAGGATGCATACAAGCTGTTTCCCTGCGAGATATTGACACTGTCTGTTGTAGGCGAGTTTCCCAAATTCAATGTTCCCCCAGTATCGCTAGCCTTTGACAAAACAATGCCACCATCACGTAACGTTTTTACAAATATTCCACCAGCCTTTAGAGAGGAATCCCAGCGAAGATTAGGGGAGTTGTTAGAATCCGGAATAATAGAGCGAGTTACGAGTGAAATGGATGTCTCATTCTGTTCGTCACTCCTCGTAGTACCAAAAGGAAAAGATGATATAAGGCTAGTCGTAGATCTCCGAGGACCAAATAAGTGTATAATACGAACTCCATTCAAAATGCCCACTTTGGAATCAATTGTTTCCAAACTTCATGGAGCATCATATTTTTCAACGATTGACCTGTCAAGTGCGTTCTTTCATGTTGAGCTTAACGAAAATTCAAGACACCTCACAAATTTTTTCGCCGGTGATGCCACGTACCGGTTTAAGAGATTGCCATTTGGGTTGAGTAATGCCCCGGATATATTTCAGGAGATAATGCAAACCATAGTGTTGGCTGATTGCCCAGGCGTTATCAACTACCTGGATGATGTACTTGTTCATGGAAGTACGCTGGAAGAGCACAACGAGAATTTAGAAAAGGTGCTCTGTCGATTGCGTGAACATAACGTTGTGATAAACGACAAAAAGAGTCAATTTGGAAAAGAGTCGGTGAAATTCATTGGGTACCGATTTTCTCGCGACGGTATCAGCGTTGAAGATGATAAGTTGAGAGCATTAAAAGAGTTTCGTACACCAGAGACAATTCTGGAAGTAAAAAGTTTTTTAGGGCTTTTGAACTTCTCTGAGCGTTTCATTTTTAAAAGAGCAGATAAGACGGAGTATCTCAGAACTCTTGCGAAGTCCAGCACATTTTATTGGACACAGAACGAAGATAAAGAATTTGAATTCCTAAAGAACGAAGCGTTGAAATCCATCAAAATGCTCGGATACTTCAATCATGACGACGAAACCGAACTGTACGTAGACGCATCCCCGATCGGTCTCGGAGCAGTTCTCGTGCAGTATGGCAAGAATGGAGAACCAAGAATCATAGCGTGTGCATCAAAAGCCTTGACGTCTGTGGAAAGAATGTATCCTCATACACAGAAAGAAGCCCTCGCCATAGTTTGGGGTGTTGAGCGCTTTTCGTACTACCTCACGAACATAAGGTTCACAATCCGTACTGACTCGGAAGCGAATAAGTTTATTTTCGGAAGCGAACATAGAACAAGCAAGAGAGCAATGACACGCGCAGAGTCCTGGGCGTTGCGGCTTCTTCCATATCGATTCGATATCAAGCGAGTACCTGGATGCTCGAATATCGCCGATGCGCTTTCCCGTTTGATTAGTAAAACGCAGGTCGATGAACCGTTTGACGAGGAAAATGATAAACATATTCTATATGCATTAGATGCTGTTAACATGAACATCTCGTGGACAGATATCCAGCTGGCATCAGAAACGGACGATGAATTGAAGGCGGTAAAATGGGCAATGATTTCAAAAAAATGGCCAGAACACTTGCGACGTTATGAGATTCAAGAAAATGATTTAAGAATTTTGGACCCAATGGTCTTCAAGGGAGACAAGATCATCCTTCCGAAAATTCTTCGTACCAAAGCGTTAGATATTGCACATCAGGGACATATCGGAATAGGAGCAACAAAAAGAATTATGAGGGAGTACTTTTGGTGGCCGAACATGAGCAAGGATACAACGGAGTTCATCAAAAGCTGTCAGACTTGCTTAATGATCTCGAGAAAAAATCCGCCTATTCCGTTATCAAGTCGAATGCTTCCGAGTGGACCATGGGAGATCTTACAAATAGATTTTTTGTCAATACAAGGATGTGGAACTGGTCATTTTCTCGTAGTCGTTGATTGTTTCTCCAGATATCTACACGTTGTAGAGCTCAAAAATACTGACGCCAAGAACACTAACGCTGCTCTGTGTCGAATTTTTTTGACATGGGGTCTGCCTTCGGTCATACAAAGCGATAATGGTCCTCCGTTTCAAGGAAGTGAGTTCATCCAGTATTGGGAATCCAAAGGCGTGAGAGTACGCAAATCTATTCCCTTGTGTCCACAGACAAATGGTTCTGTAGAAAGACAGAACCAGGGAATAATAAAGGCAATTTCGGGAGCTAAACAGGACAATAAGAACTGGAGAAATGCGTTAGAAGTTTATGTTCATTCTCACAATACGTTGAAGCACCACTCTCGATTGGGCGTTACACCATTTCAATTAATGGTGGGCTGGAAGTACAGAGGTACTTTTCCTTGTTTGTGGAAGGCAGCAGCAGAAGAAGAGATAGACCCTGAGGAGATAAAAGAAAATGATGCAGTTGCGAAGCTTATCAGTAAAAAGTATGCAGATAAACGAAGAGGAGCCAGATACACCAATATTGATGTTGGTGATAAGGTCGTAGTAGCAATACATCAACGAAACAAAATAGACCCAACATTCTCGAAGGAAACTTATACTGTATTAACAAGAGAAGGTGCAAAGGTGGTTATTTGCAACGACAACGGAGTACAAATGACAAGGAATGTACAGGACATCAAACGTGACTCAAGAATTCCCATTGATTTGAAGGACAATGTTCAAGATGACGATTTGATGAATAACGGTATAACAATTTGGAATAATAAGTTTTTGTTTGGTTAAGAATTGCTTGACGTTATTATTAAAAACTTTTCTATTACAGATAATGAAGAAGAAGGAAGAGGGAAAGACGATCAAAAACACTCCGAAATGCAAACTAACAACAATATACGTGACAAGAACCGGCATCAGTGACAAGACCGGCATCAGTCAATTGATCGAAGACCAGCAAGGGAATCTCGAAAACCAGAAAAATTCAAGGACATGATTTTATATAACATTTTTTGCGATGTGTAGGGGTAGTGAAGAATGTAGGGATTATGAGAAGGGCAAAAGGAAATATAATAGAAAAAGATAGAAACATAGAACAGATTTGAATGAGCGGAACGCGAAGTAAAGGGCTATTGAATCAAAGTAGGCTGTTAAGAAAATTTGAAATTTCGAGACTCAGTTTGTTGGTTTGGTTTGAAGGATTAAAACGTGTTTTAGTATAATCCGTGTGTTGTGAGTTTTGTGGAAAGAAATGGCCGGTCACTACAATGATCACTAGATCTCCATCCTTGAAAAGTATCCTATGTCATGAGATTCGCACTACAGTAGCCAAGCGAAGAAATTCACAGTAAGCGAAGCCAGTGAGGCCAGTGCTGGGAATGGTAATAGTAGTAGGCTTGAATTTCGCGAAAATCACGTGGCTCTTCCTAATACAGAAGTTCGAAAACGTGAATCTCATCAAGTAGCCTATGTCGTTGAAGGCTCTAAATGCGGGAAATAGAACATTTTTCTACAGTAATTTTGGGTTGCCCTTAGCAACGGATGTTTTGCTATCTTCAAGGCTTTTTGCCTACAGCAGCGATGGGCGTGAATTTCACTGGCTTCGCTGACTGTGACTTGCTTTGCTTGGCTGCTGTAGAGTGAATTTCAAGATTTTTCCCAACCCTGATCACGGCTATCACAGCTGCAGGCAAAGTGCCTTGAAAGTAGCAAAACATCCGTTGCTAAGGGCAGTTAGCAACACTGGTATATGGAGTAGTCATAGAAGCTAAGTGCTGACGCAAAGAAATGCTCAAAAAGTGCAATAATACCGTAAATTAAATCCCCAGTGTAGTGCATATTTATTTCAAAACTATCATTTAAAATGCAGAAGTGATATCTTGTGCCAATATCAGTTGACAAGCTTAAAAACTGAAAGTAAAAAAATTGCTGTGTTGATTGGTGTCATCAAAAGTTTGGATCGGTTGACTTAGCTGTTTTATCGTTATCGTTTACGGTGTAATTCATCGATAATGAGTACCAAACGAGATCTGAGCACTCGGCGAGCCAAGCAAGATGAGGCTGCAACCAGTAGTGAAGATATGTCCGTCTCTCAGCTTGCCCAGTGGATTTCGTCCAAACTCGACACTACGAAGGAGGAACTGGTGAAGAGGATCAACGAAGGAATGGTGAGCGTAAAAACAGAGATCAAGACCGAACTGGATATTATGCGCTCTCAATTAGATAAATCCATAAGTGATCTCAGCAAGTCGGTGGCTACAAACAGTGATGCTATCCAATCCACTACGTCAGCCCTAAGTCGTTCTCAGTATACGAACGACTTGATCGTGAGTGGTGTGCCGTACATCAAGGATGAGATTCTCACGAACTATTTTGAAACATGGTGCAAACAACTCGGATATACCTCTGTACCACTCGTTGATATACGTCGTCTCTCAAAACAAGCGATGGATGTTGGGAAGAGCTACAAAATTCTGCTCCAGTTCGCAATCACCAGCCAACGAAGCGATTTTTACCACAAGTATCTGAAGGCAAGATCACTCGCGCTGGACCAAATTGGATTTAAGAGCAACGACAGGATTTTCATCAATGAAAATCATACACCTCTTGCGAGAGCAATCAAGGCTAAGGCACTCTTGGTGAAAAAAGAAGGAAAGCTGCATTCTGTCTTCTCGAAAAACGGGGAAATATTCGTCAAGAGATCTGCCGGAGCAAATGCTATCCTGATTTCGTCGGAGAGTCATCTGGTACAAGTACTTCAACAACTATAACCTTTCCTTCGCTACACTCACTCTCCTTCCAATCCATCCTATAACAATCCCATGATTCCTCTCCTAAAAGTCATTCGATAGTTTGCACCCTCTCCTAATAAACGCTCTCTGTCCTTCCAATCCATTCCCACAATTATCAAACATAGGGTATATTACTATGGAGAAATTCTAAGATATGTTCCAAACCCGCTAGCAATGTAATGTAAGTACAAACTTATTATCCCATAATAAAAACTCATTCTTCAAGCCATAATAAAGAAATTTGCTGAAGAGATTAATTCAATCCGACAAATAGCAGAAAAGATATTCATGAGTTTGTTTGTTATCAGTTTGCTAAATATGGGATTATAGCCCTGCAAACATGTATAAAAATCCCAAACAAAATTTGCTCAAAAGGGATTTGTTTTATCAGCAACATCCTTCATTAAGACTTGAAGAATGAGTTTTCAATATGGGTTGATACGTTCCTACTTACATTACAGTACTAGCGTTTTTGAAACATACCTCAAAATTTCTCCATAGTAATTTCCATACAAACCTACTTTGTCTTTGGGCCACCTTTAAATCGCCACCGAAAAAGCTGAAAATTTCACAGAACACTATTTTTATGGTAGGGATGGTAAGGAACATATGGAAGATAGGATTTTCAAACATTTTTAAATTTTGAATCGCCCTAATGTTACACACCTGCAACATACATTGTTAGGTAACTCTTTTTTTAGTTTCTTTAAAGCACGTATATGTCTTTTATTGCATAAGATAATTATAACGAAACAGCCCTCTTACCTACACTCTAAGTTACAACCGTTTCGTAGTAATAGAATAAGAAACTTTTTAATTCCTGCACATCTCACAACTTTGTACGCAGGTTCTTTTTTCGTAAGAGGTGTCATTATATGGAAATCTCTGCCTAATGTCATTAAGGAGTTAAATTCAATGTTTAAATTTAAGAAGCAATGCAAGGTTCACTTCAAATAGTTAGTTGTTAGTAAAATAATCGTTATAGAAAAGAAAAATGGTAGAAAGTAGTTTGAATATTTCTGTGACGCACTTCATGCAAAAAAAAAAACGTTGTAGCGTTCAAAAGATGTAAATCTTATGCTACGTGTGTAATAAATAATAATAAATAAATAAATAAATAAGGGCAACCCAAAATTACTGTAGAAAAACGTTCTGTTTCCCGTTGCACCCGACATAGCCAACTTGATGAGATTCACGATTTAGAACTACTGTAGTGAGAACAGCCACGTGAGTTTCACGATGAGAGTATGTTGTAATAACATGAAGCAGTTTTGTGCAGCCGTCTTTGAGTAATGAGCATTTATGTTGCTGGCACCACGTTGGCCAAATAAAGATCTTGAAAACTCGTTATTTTCAGATATCTCTAAGAATACTAATCCAATTTGAATGACTTTTTCAGAGTAGCTCCTTATTATATGGCATTGTATAGCCCATATTTTATTGTTTCGATAAGTTGACGTAGAACAAAATGGCCGCCTTGGAAAATTTATATGGAAAATGGCGGTCCCCCAAGGAGCGTTGGAATATCTTTAAAATCAGATCACCAATCATCAATATCGATACTGAATGGTGCAAAAATACCGAGAAACAGAAAAGTTATCGCGATTTAAATTTGTTTCTTGCGGTGAAAAATAAAGCTGCCGGTAGAGGGGTCATAGAGTTTTCTAGTGATTTCTGCATTAAATCTCTTATACTGTTATTATTATATATTGTGAAATTTATTCTAAAATTCTGTCAAGAAATTATTAGACAATTTGTTTCAAGAATTTTACCATGAGTGCCCCATAACAAAATTTTAGAAGTTTTATAAATGCCTGCTAAAAATGCTCATGGGCTGCTCACCATTAACTTTTTTAAAGATTTCAGAAAGATCTCATTCATGAATTTCATTCAGGGTTTCTGAGTGTTCAAAAATGTCTCCAAAGATATTTCCAGAATACATTTCTGGATTACTGCAATGAAGACGTAAAAAAATAAGCACGGAAAAATACTGAAAAAGAAATATGGAAGCGAGATGACAAGTAAATTTTCTCAGGAATAAAAAAAAATTAACTGGAAACAGTTTTCCACAAAATTTTCCACCGTTGAAAAAATTCGTAAAGAAAAGCCGAAAAAACTATGTTCCAATTAGTGGAAAACTTTCAAAAAAATATTTTTGAGAAGATAATTTCATAAGTTTTATTCGCTGAAATTTTTGAAATGTACTTTTTTTTTCGTTTTTGAGTTAAGGCGAATTTTGTGGAAAATGACCATATAAGCCTTTTCTTTGAAAATCCATATTTCAATCGAAGCATAGGAAAAACAAAGATTTTTTATCAAAGTAATTGCAAATTTTTTAAAACATCTGTAAAAAAGTTATGGGATTGGTTTTAATGAAGTATAAGTCGGAATGGATGATATTTTTCATAAAAAATTACACCGCTAAGAAAAACTGAAAAAAACTGTTTCTGCCTCAATTTTTCATTACACTGAAAGGGATTCTTTCTTTTTTATGGAACAAATATCATTATTTTTTTTTATTTATTCAATTATTCAGTATATAACTTACATTTTCATCTTAATACTATCTATTTTTTCGACCGGGAAGATTGTCTTTGGTTGCTAACACCAGAAGATTTTCGTTTCTTTGTATTATTAAGAACAAAGCATGCTGTATTTTCTTGGTTTTCATGTGCATCTAAGAATTCACTAGCAAAAATGCTTCGTCCGTCTTTTGGTATTAATGAATGATATTTTTTTGTTCCAGGAATTGGAACAAGGTTAGAAAATCTCTCCTGAAGAAATTTTTCAGCCTCTGAATAGTCATTTTCAGTTGCAAAGATAAATTCCCAATCTTTTTTAAATTGGTCTTTCACCTTTAGCGACACAGCCCTGTCGAAAAATTGTTTGGCGTTATTAATTTCTAGCATCTCTAGCCATTCGCTTAATGTTGCCACCGATATCATCACAAGGACCTTTTCCATGTGAGGTTGGGAAAAAGTGCCATTCTGCTTTAATTTTAAAATCATTTTCATGATTGCATACATTATTGAAATTTGAGATTTCCAGTTAATATTTTTTTTTATTTGCTTTCATTTTCATTAAAAAAAAACTTTGTTTCTACGATGCTTCTTTCTTGAGTTATGATTTTTCAAAGAAAAGGCTCAAAATGGCACATTTGCACATTTTTTTCAAAATTGGTCATAACTCAAAAACGAAAAAATACATTTCAAAAATTTCAGCGATTAAAGCTTATGAAATTATCTTCTCAAAAATATTTTTTTGAAAATTTTCCACGAGTTGGAGCATAGTTTTTCCGGCTTTTCTTTACGAATTTTCTCAACGGTGGAAAATTTTGTGGAAAACTTCTTCCAGATAATTTATTTTTTATTCCTGAGAAAATTTGCTTTCATTTTCATAAAAAAAAACTTTGTTTCTATGATGCTTCGTTCTTGAGTTATGATTTTTCAAAGTAAGTAGTGTCAGGGGAAAACAAAAAAAATTCCAACTGAGTTTTCCGGGAAAATAAGCGACCCTGAATTTTTCTCAATTATTTTTTATTCATATATTGATGTGGAAAAAGGGGCCCAGATAGCCGTAGCGGTAAACGCGCAGCTATTCAGCAAGACCAAGCTGAGGGTCGTGGGTTCGAATTCCACCGGTCGAGGATCTTTTCGGGATGGAAATTTTCTCGACTTCCCAGGGCATAGAGTATCATCGTACCTGCCACACGATATACGCATGCAAAAAATGGTCATTGGCACAGTAAGCTCTCAGTTAATAACTGTGGAAGTGCTCATAAGAACACTAAGCTGAGAAGCAGGCTCTGTCCCAGTGGGGACGTAACGCCAGAAAGAAGAAGAAGATGTGGAAAAAGTTTCATGAAAATCTGAGACCATTCTGCCCAGTTTGTACGGAAATAAAAAAAAAAACCCCAAAACAAATATATTCTCTTTTGATTGCCGGCATTCAATAGATTAAACTTAAAAAACTTAAACAACAATTGCTCTCGGTCTATCGACAGCTTTTCAGGCAAATCCTGACCATATACCATTCCCAACCCCCAAATCCGTAGCACTTATGAGGGCGCCGCTGAGTCGGTGGCCTCTCATTAAGTAAGTGCTTAATCAACATTTCCTTCCCCTATCCCAAGTTACGGTAAAGATGGGCGTGGCCGGGAATAGCGATATTCATGCTATTGGTATTCTTGTTCAAGATTGGATCAAGGTTTATTCCCCGGCCTTGTTCCTGAAAGCAGTCAGGATGAGATTATCAAAGAGAAACATGAATGTTGCTAGTATTCAATCTACGAAGTATACCGTAGCTAACGCTAACGCTAGATCTAAAAGAAGAACGTCATCGTACTGTAAATAACATCGTCTTCAGTGAGGACGTAATGCCAAGAAGAAGAAGAAGTCCGTATAGTTTTGCAATGCTACATTATAGTTTTAGTCGATAAAGTTGAACATCTCACGACTGTAGAAACATGGTGTAGATCATAATCAATATCTCTAATGTGCAGACACATTAAGCCAATAAACCATAAAACGATTAAGAAAATGCTACAAATTCAACTTGCTCAATTGGACAATCAAACCTTACCACGGTACAGATCAACAGAGATCATACAATTCATACAATCTCGAGCAAAATCCACCATTTGCCATCAATCATGACCGGTAATAGCATGCTTCACTCCGTTCTTAAACAATGGACCTATCATCCAACATCCAAATGACATAATGGCCAGCATATGTCGATCGCAAGCAACATACCCAATGCATGGCGTTCTAGCACCCACCTCAGGCTCAAAGACTTACAACAGCTCTCGATCACTGAGGCCCATTCCGAAGATCAAACAGCCCCTCCAATCATTCGAGACGATGTTGTGGCTCGTGGCTGAAAGATCACGTTCGCACGTTTTCAACTCTCACATTATGCTTTCGACGCACTCACAATGAGTGTTGTAGGTAGGCAAATAATTGTTATGTTGTGACGATGAGGCCTTCGTTCGGTTCAGGTGTTTGGAACCGTAATCATCTGCAATGAATACCCCTTTGAGTATGGCAACATCACTGCCAATGCCTTTTGGGTAGAATCATCTATCGATGAATGATGAATGAATCGCCGGTGACCGTAACAGTGCGTTTCTCAGCCATAGCCTACAAGTCAATCATCGTAATGGGCAGGTCGCGTGACGATGATTATGCTTTCGTTGCGACACAAACCGCCCCTCTGTGGAAGGGAGACAGTTGTCTGTTTGAAGAAGATCATAATCGCCAATAATATCGTCCGTTGGTTATTTTGGGTTCCTGGACTGGGTTTCGGTATCATGGTCTTATTATCCAATTGATTTCAAATAATTCACTAGATCAGTGGTTCCGAATTTTTCGAAGCAGTGCCCCTCTTCATATTCCTACAAATATTCAGCATACTCTTAAATATTAAAGTCGTTAAAATTAAAATTTATGAAAAGTAAGAATTTGCCCGAATTGTAAACGTGTATACTGAAATTACCAGACATCCGTCAAATTTCTAACCAGAAATCTAACAAAGATCTCTGAAAGAATCCGCTCCGTTGCCTGATAAGATGTCACAAAAAACTTGTTGAGAAAGTGCTGTTTAATGGAAACATTTCAAAGATCACGTATGCAATCAATGCCAGATCATATGAGACATTTTTCACGACGCTTTGACTAAGTTCACCAACAATGTTCAACGGAGCCATCAAGTATTTGCCCAAAAGGGCGCTATGGAACCTCTTATGGATATTTTCAGGGATGATCTCAGTACCGTAACCCGGGGTAAAATTGATCTTTTTTTTATATTCCCTACAACGTGGCTCAAAAAGGTAAATGTCGCTTGAAGGGGGTACCCAACAGAATGTAGGACATCTCAGACAATACCGTAATCGAGCAGAAAACGATGAAAAATGGCAAACCGTCAAAAGGCAGAAGAACAGAGGGAATAAACACGGCGAAGGAAGTGAAAAGAAAATGGAGAATACGAAGAAAGTGACTAGCCGCCTGCGGCGTAACTGGTCGAAGGGGGACGCCATACTTGTTAAGGGAAATGACCAAACTACGTACGCAGCGATTCACCGTAAGGTTAGAGATGACCCAAACCTGAAAGATCTCGAAGAGAACGTGGTCAGAACGAGTCGTACTCAGAGAGGAGAAATGCTCTTCGAGCTGAAAAACGATCCGGTGATCAAGAGCTCGGCCAGGAGTTGATTGCTGAGTGGTTGACAAACGAGGCAAACGTAAAAGCTTCATCTCAGGAGGCAGTGGTTGAGTGAAGAGATCTGGTAAAGAAGGAAAAGGTGGAAAATGGAGCTGAGAGGCCAGCGATGAGACGGTCCAAGTGCATGAAAATGCGAGGAGAAAGGGCACTTCGGGAAAGATTGCACAAAGCGACCAAAGTGTTTACTCTGTAAACCGGAGGAAGGAAACTTCTATGTAACGGACGGCTTTAAGTATCCTGCGTATGAAAAGGCGATCGCATCACGACAGTAGTGGAGCTAACGGAGATCAGCTTCAATCATTGCGACAGTGCACAGCAACTGTTGTGAGCCATATCGAGTACCGCTCTATACTGCCAACTGGGAATAGCGGCGATACAGGTGATGGGTAGGTTCCCCATTCAAGAAGTGGTTTCTAGCACCAAAGAAGAATATGGGAATCGATAATCGATCTTACATGGTGTAGCCTATCGCTGGTAGACAACATGAACTGGAGGGTAAGCGAAGAGTATACCCATAGCGATCACCAGGCAATTCGCTATACCATTGGCCGACGGGACTATGCGACAACGCCGAGAAACACAACTATCATGCAGCAGTGGAAGACGAATGCCTTTGACAAGGACCTTTTTGTCGAAGCACTTCGTGTAGACAGCAATATCCCTGATCTCGATACGGTGGAGCTGACATAGACGATGGTCAGGGTGTGTGTCATAACAATGCCGAGAAAACGGAAGCCATCAAACAACTGGTGGAACGAGGTACTCTGCACTCTTCGCGCCGCTTCGAGGGAGACACGAGGAAGTCCTTGAAGAGCGGAGAATTGTATTCCAGCAATCCAGAGCGGCTTTCAAACGTGAGATTAAGCGGAGCAAGTCTAACTGCTTCAAAGAGCTGTGCCGAGTAGCTGATGCTAATCCTTGGGGGGATGCCTACCGAGTGACAATGGCGAAAATTAAGGGCCCGTCGACGCCGGTCGAAACATGTGCGGACAAACTAAGAGTCATCGTCGAGGGTCTATTCCCAAAGCATGAGCCTACAATGTGGTCGTCCGCACCACCAGGAAATGCCGAAGCTCGTCTGATCTCCAATGAGGAGCTTATAGCAGCGATGAAAGCGCTGAAGTTGAACAAGGCCCCGGGTCCGGACGGAATCCCTAACGTGGCACTTAAAGCAGCGGTCAGGTTATGCAGAAATTGTCAATTTCCAGATATATGGAAAATTCAGAAACTGATACCGTTGCCGAAGCCAGGAAAACTACCCGGGGACACAGGATCATATAGGCCTATATGTTTACTGGATACACTCGGTAAACTCTTGGAACGGGTTATCCTCAACAGGGGGATGAAATGCACAGAGAGCGAGAACGGGCTACCAGAAAGGCAGTTTGGATTCCGGAAAAGAAGGTCGACGGACGCAATTCGAACGGTACGGAGAGAGCCGAGAAAGCATTAAAGTATTGAAGAACGCGTTCAACAGCGCCAGCCGGTATGCCTCAGCGATTTTGAAGGTCTACTACCGAGTACTGAGGTATAGAACCGACGCCGACCCGAAGCAGTTAAGGATAACGGCTGGAGTCCCACAGGGTTCCAAACTGGGTCCAACGCTGTAAAATGCGATTTACGATGGGATCCTATGGCTGGAGCTACCCCAGGTGGTCGAGATCGTCGGCTTCGCCGATGACGTCGTCCTAACGGTAATAGGTGAGACGCAGGAAAAAGTAGAAATGCAGGCAACGGAGGCAATTGGTCTGGCCGAAGATTGGATGCAGGCAGTCAAGCTGAAGATAGCCCACCACAAAACAGAAGTGCTACTAGTTAGCAAAAGCAAAGCAGTCATGCACGGCGAGATCATTGTCGGCATGTCATAGCATGACGGCAAACGCTGAACCACCTGCTAGACGATCGGCTGAACTTCAACAGTCATGTCGATTATGCAAGCGAGAAGGTGTCGAAGGCGAGCAATGCGCTCACAAGAATTATGCCCAAAATAGGTAGTCCTAGAAGCACTAAGAGGCGTCTTCTGGCTGGCGTATCAACATCGCTACTAATACAGTGTGCCATTCTGGGGCTTGGCGCTACAAACCAAGCGGAATCGGGAGAGGTTTAACAGCGCGTACCGACGCATCACCGTGCGAGTGGTGAGCGCGTAAAGGACTACATCGTCGGAGGCGACATCCGTAATCGGCGGGATGATCCCGATCTGCATCATCCTGTTCGAAGACATAGGACTACGACCCGGAACAATCGGCAAAGACCCACGTGACGAAAAAATGGTTACGATTGTAAACTTGGAACACGGAATTGCAAGTCACTTGGTTTCACAGTTTACGACAGGTTAATCTACGACGAACTACATACCCGTAACTTCGATATCGTTGCGCTGAAGAAACTTTGTTGGACTAGACAGAAGGTGTGGAAAAGTGGGCATCGAGTGGCTACCAAAGCTGTGGAACCACAAATTAGCTAGGAACTGGCTTCCAAGTGTTGGGCAAGATGCGGCAACGCGTTATCGGGTGGCCGCCGATCAACGCAAGAATGTGCAAGATGAGAATAAAAGGCCGTTTCTTCAACAACAGCATCATCAACGTACACTGTCCACACGAAGGGGAGACCCGATGACGAGAAGGAGACGATATATGTCGGATGCTCGCCCCGTCACGTTCTTGGTGACATGCATGCACAGTTAGCGAACGAGAATAAACGTACTAATAAAAGCCGGTTATCGCACGGAACAGCCTGCACGCCGTATCGAACGACAACGGCTACCGATACGTCAACTTTACAGCCTTTCGTAGTATGATAGCACCTCCTCACAAAGATATCCATTGGACCACCTGGAGATCACCCGTTGATCAAAATGAAATTCAAATCGACCACGTTCTAATCGACGCATAACTTTCGACGGTGACCAACTCACGTCGAAGTCGAACACCACGGCTCAACATCAAGTGGCTACGAATCTCAGAAGTAGCCCAAGAATACGCGCAGCAGATGCAAGTGGCACTTCCAACGGAAGAGCAATTTGGCGCTGCCACTCTTGAAGATGACTGGATGCACATACGATCCGCCATATGTGGCACTGCAACAGCAGCACTAGGTTCAGCGGTTCCGAATCAGAGAAACGTCTGGTACGACGGCGATTGCGAGCAGTTGAAGAATGTGAAGATGCAGCATGTGCGAAAATGCTACAACACTGCACGAGAGCGTACGAGGCACGGTACAAACAAACAACGAACAGACAAAACTCGGTCTTCCGGAGAAAGAAGCGCCAGCAAAAAGAACGAGATATTGAAAATTTACGAGGAGCTGAGTTCGCTCAAAGGCTTTGTGACTATGACGGAAATCTTCTCACAAACGAACGTGAGGTGATCAAAAGGTACACCAGGGATACTCTCGAGTCTCTTCGAATTTCGCAGAGGGTTACAAAAAGGTGATTGCCTTTCGTGTTTATTGTTCAACATTGTGGGTGTGATAAGAAGACACGGGTGCCACGATCTTCACAAATTACGTCCAGCTAGGATGACGGATACGTACATACGACTAAGGGCTGGAACTAGGCGAATCGAACTGAACGTCAATGTACCGAAGACGAAGTACATGATAACGAGGGGCTCAAGAAAGGACACGAAGAGGTTGTGGTGAGCTGGGCATGCCACCAAAATGTCGTACAACAATCCGGTGAAAATGGTTCTCGAAAACAATGCGACCGGCACAAGACGACGTGGTGCGCAGCGAGCAAGATGGGTTGATCAAATTGAGAACGGACACTGCGCAGAATGCGTGACTGGCGACGGGCCTATTGCTACCGAGTCGAATGGAGACGTCTCCTACGTACAGCAGAGGCTACTTAGGCCCTAGCCTGACTGGTAAGGTAAGTGAGAACTAGAAGAACCTCATTTAGAGACTATCTTGTTCGGGAATCTTTCCGAGTCATTGGTACAATTCTACAACAATATCATTGACTGTCGTGTCTTTTGCTCAAAATTTTACTAGAAGGTGGTAAGCGAAGAGCCGGGTGTAGCAGCCGAGAGACGATTTCCAACAGATCCAGATAATTTATTTGCTTCGTGGATGATATGGAAACTCAATACATCAACGAGTTGATGGTTGTTCCTAATGTGGATCCACTATTAGATTGCTCTTCCCCGAACAGATTGCTTTGATTGGGTGAGTCGCGTTTGTTTAGCTCGATTGTACAATACTTGAAACCGTTGTTGGAGTTCTTTCTACAATATTAACTTTATGATGAAAATATTACCCTTTAATGTGTTTTGTACTACTACTAGTTTGATTGTACTACTACGACATACTACTGCCATGAATACTACTGAATTATTAAAATTGTTTGTTGTTGTTTCATGGTTTTCATGCTAGGAACAAAGTCTCACATGCTTAAACTTGAATCTTTGTGCGATAACGACTAGCAGATCATTCTACTAAACGTCGTATCCTCCCAGTTATATTTCTGCTTCAATCCAAAGTAGACCAACTCTCCCACAAAAGCAACCGCAGAAATCCCCAATCCAATGCCTACTAAGAAAAATGCTCCCTCAATATGCGCGACCGTCAGCACAATTTGCGCATCACCATGACCACCACCGCCTCCTCCGCCCGAGTCCGTATCGATGCGGATCTTGTTGCTTTCCACTTGCCACTTGCCCAGCAACCCCGACTCGCTGATCCTCCTGATCAGATCGTTGATCTTCGCTAGTATGTGAAAGTCCTTCTTCACCATCATCTCCACCGGGTATGTCTGGATGTTGGCCGTTCTTGGAAAGCAGAACATCTCCGCTTCACCGATGCTTTTGCTGTTTTGTGAATGCGCTCGTGAAACGGCCACTGCTACCGTTTGATCTGAGTTTATCCGGGCCAGGCAGTCGTCTACATTCTTGCACGTCTGGTAAACCGAAGCAATATGTTTCGAGACGGAATCCGGTTTATCGAAGAACACCAGACTGTTTTCCGGTCCAACAAATTTGAAGGACTTCTCGATCGCCGCTTCCGCTGTGCTGATCTGCTTCTCGAATCGGGGCCGCGTCATAACCGTAATGAGGAAACTGTGATGGGCCACATCCCAGTGCATCCCGTAGAACATGTACACCAGCAGGAACAGCCGTATGGACAATCGCTGCGGCCAATAGGTTGCGGAGAGACCCAGCGAAAGGGCCAACGACTGCACCAACATCCAGGTGTAGTTCTCTTCGTAGCCCTGCTCGAAGGTGTTGAGACCGGCGATGACGCCTGCGGATACGAATATGATTCCGATGGCCAGCATCCAGATCCAGATGTTGAAGATGATGAACACGTTGGGCCACTTGGGGGCGAGCCGAGCTGGCGGAACGCACCACGTCACATCGTCCTGGTAGTACGGGATGGTCGACGACAGAAGCTTTCGACTGACGGGGTTCTCGTACAGGCCACCGATCATGATGTCCGATTGTCTGTTTGGGAAAGAGAGATCAATTTGACGTCAATGGACAATTCAGCCATCGAGCAACTAACCTCCTGATCAGATCCGCGTAGAAGCCGGTGTCCTTGTCGACCGTAATCCGCGCCGTTGCCCGTTCCGTTTCGATGACCTTGTAGACCGGCGTGAGCTTCAGTCGGGCGGTGATCACTTCGATCATCAGCACTTCGAATCCCTTTTCGACGGTCGTCTCGTTTCCCACCACGAATGGTTCCCAGATAGGGGTGGATACTTTCAGCGGACAGTTGTTGAAGTATTTGGGCAGTTTCGGCTCGTATTCGGCGCAGAAATGCTGTTCTAGAAACTTCCATACAGTTTTCTTGGGAGCTAGCGAGCTGTTATCCTCACTTTCAGAGCTATTCACGAATGTTTCATTTGGATACTCGACAACTTGATCAATTACTATGAACAATTCCTCTTGTTCCGGCTCTTCGTCCACCTCAGCGTACTCACATTCGTCGATCATTCGGATGTCTATAATCTCCTCAGCGCAACGTCCATTCTCATAGGGGAACCAAGACCACACCTCCAGAACGCTCGTATTGTACCGCTGAACCATAACGTTCACGTTCAGAAACCAGTAGTCGAACAGCTTCTGCAGCGCCTTTCGAACTTCAACCGCGAAAACGTCCGGAGTCATCTCCGAGGTGAACAGA
Source organism: Aedes aegypti (assembly GCF_002204515.2). NCBI lineage: Eukaryota > Metazoa > Arthropoda > Insecta > Diptera > Culicidae > Aedes > Aedes aegypti. The sequence goes on along the minus strand of NC_035107.1, from coordinate 306,082,545 downwards.
ATGACCACCTGGGCCAGCGGATTCAACGTGGGCAGTCGCCGGAACATGCTGATGTGTGAAGCCAGCTCCGACGCCTCCCGTACCATCAAGAAGTAGTTCTTGGCCCTGTCGGTCACATGCGAAGCATCCGGATGAAGTCGTCGGCTGTTCTTGGGCATGATGCCCATCTCGTGACGTGGATCCTCGTGGAACGATTTCAGAAGGTTGATCTGGAACAGGGACGAGTCCGGTTTGAGGTATATCAGTCCCAGCGATCCCTTGATGGCCCGTTCCGATTTGTAGTACTTGTCGCACAAATGCTTCACACAGGGGACTATCGTTACGAGATTCTCCGGAGCTTCGAGAAGTAGGTCCTCCGGAAGGGCTTCTACAGGAACTGACCACAAAGTGGTCAATAGAATAAGGAACCACCACATGGTTGACAATGTCTTCGATGTGGCGATCTTGTCTTATATAGCATGAGTTGGTTTCAAAATTACCCTCCATTGTTTGAAATTGATGATCCAAAATCAATCAATTTTAAACAACCGTGTAAATATTTGAACTAACGCCAATTAGGTTAGTAAATCACATAGAATATAGACAAAAATCAATTTCACCAGGCGCTGCACAATAACTCAGCAATGGGGTCCACTATCGCCGATAATAATTTTCTTTCGTCAGTGGAATGTCGTTGTCCATTCAACGAATCGTTCGTCACGCAATTCTACCGTCATAATGATAATTGGTCGATGTGGGTGGTTAGGAGATATTAAGTTTATTAGATGTGTGTCTTGTATAACTAACATTGAAATTCATTCTGACAATTCTCTTTATCGACTAAATGATAACTGGGAACGTGTATCGAGTGTTTGATCTGTTGAATCTGTTGCATGCTCTGATTTGCACCGCACTATCGGTATCACCATCGGTATCAGGAGTTGATGTATTGAAGAATTTATGTATGTGAAAATAACACGTTATTATTTCATGTATATGTTTCAGTGTGTATAATTTGTGTGTCAGTGCACAATATCTTTGACCTGACTAGAATCTTTTGAGCGTGATCTGAATTGACAGTTCGAAAGAAGGCGAAGAAATTTTTGTAAGGCTGATCACGCTTGACTTGACAACTCCCTGCCCCCTAGAAGCGTGACGTAATTTGTGCATGACTCGCATCCTTAAATTGAACTGCATTCGGACGCAGCCGGCGCCGTTATTGTTTGTTATAATAATGAGAGCACCAGTATTACACATTGAAGATGCTACTGATCCTGAGTAGCGTCTGTTGGTTCCCTGTGTAAGTACAGCTGTTTTTGCAATAACGGAGTAGCAACTGCGGGCGGTGAATCGTACTCAAATGATAGTTAGGAACATGTAGGATCATCTACTGGTCTGCAAAAGTCTGAGATGAAAGGAAGAATCAGAATTACAGTGATATAAGTCGTTCAATTGAGTAGGAGATTTCATTGATTGGTATTCCCAAAAAGAAAGTCTACCTAGATAGCCAGTAAGCACTTTAAAATCATTTATTACGCAGTAGGGTAATCAATATATTTTGGACCCCCTTGGCCATTTTCCTGCAAATTTCCCAGTTTAAATCTAAAGATCAACTCAATGCACTATGGGCCAGAAATCAAAATTTCGCGACAAAAGTCCAAAAACCTTTTTTCTATAAAATGAATTATTGAGATGAATTTCTCGTTTTTGAGAACATATGTGATTGTATACCAACTATCTTATTTGATTAAATACATTATTTTATTGCACTTTATGGAGGTGAATATTGTCTGAACCGAAATACTTGAATTTCAGCTTATCATAAGAAAATTTGGTTTAAGGAGAAAAATGGCAAGAAAAATTATTGTGTGTACATTTTCGGAGAGCAAATTAAGTGCATTTTACATGCCTGGTATAAAAATAACGTTAATTTTAAATTTTCGCATTGATTTTACAAAGTACAAGTAAAATTTACTATACTTTTTACTAGTTCACCTTGAAAGTTAAGGTATTCCACCGTATTCGACTTGCAACCAGCTTGAGGGGGAAGCCTAGATTCCACTCTTTCATGTGCTACCAAAAGTTTTTGCATATATTTGCGGATGGCCGAGATACATCGGTTCAAGTACACGCGATGTTTAGTCGATTTTTTAATTCTATATTTTTAACTTCGCTGCTGTTCAAACAATTAACAAATCAAATAAGTTTGATTGGTATAAAAACAACTGAAGTAGTCATAATCCACTACTTTTGAGCAAGTTTCCGTTCATGGACTATTTGACATTCAAGTTGAGTCGGTTGAAATATTACAAAAAATAATATTTTTTTTTTTCGTGGCCATGAATTGTATGGTATGATAAGACCATAACAGATGAATCTGTTTGAAGTTCCCAATATAGGGACTTGTGCGTGGATTCTGGACAACATCCGATAAAAGACTTTTACAGAAATATCAAACGGCTGAAATTGCTGTGTTTTTGTACAAATTGCAATGGTTTCAATTAAATATAGACCATAAGTAGAAATTTTATAAACAGAATCATACAAAATAAGCTGATAATTTTTCAACCAGGATTGAATCATTGGTATAACATTTCACAAAATTTATAAAAATCAAGTAGAAACATCGAAAATATACCCGTTTTTGAGTTTGATGGTTTCCTGAGAGTGAATTAGAAAATAATGGATTATCAAAGAAATAAAAACATAAAAAAGTATATATTAAGGTTGCTTAATCAACCTCCTGCACTATCTCCATGTACTACGTTGGAATATCAGATAAATACAGTATACAGAAAATTAAAAGGAAATAAAAATGGAAAGACAGCACCAAACGACCAGGTCCACCATTAATGAAAAAAATAAAAAAAATAGTTTTAATCCTTTAATATTGCTGCCAGAAATATCGGCAACGTAAGCGTAATGTTGTTGGGAGAATGTTAGAAGTTTAATCATATGAACTATTCAATTGTACATAAACTAATGATCTAATTTCGTTAAAAGGAAATGAAGATTAGGAAATCTATTTGATTAATTTCAATTTAAACTAAATTTGATCTGGACAAAAGTTCATGATTCTCATATAAGAATTTGCTGCACGTAATCATATAATGGATTCCATAAGCTAGTGTAAACTAGGTGCTCTGATGTTTTAACACATCGAGTAAAGCCCCATAACAGCTAAAATATTTCTGAAAATAATGTTTCAAAAGTGATTTTGATTGAAACGCTTCAAAAAATGTGAATTGTCACCTTCAAAAACAGCATAGCATCTACAAAAATGTAATTTATATTATCTTGTTCCATTTTGGACCATGTCAATATGACTCTTCGATGATTTTATGGATTTTTTCATAGGTTATGTACAGTAAAAACAATGCGTTATAAAATGTTAATAGTGCAAATGATTGATTAAATGCAAATGTACAGTGAAAACGAATAAATATATTAAATAAACAGTTGCCAATGCATTCTAAACAACATATTTTGGAACATTTAACAATAATCACATTGTTCAGGTATTTTTCAACTATTCTGAGAATCTTTAAAGTGTATCTTCGAAATACTTTGAAATGTATGAATCATATCTTTGAAAATGTACTATGAATTTTGTAATATGAAATATGAGCGAATTTTAGTTAATAAAACCTGAATTAACATATTTTTCCAAACATACATAATCCCTACAAATATTCTCAATTCAATTCAAAATGAATTTTAGTTGTCCCACACATGACTTTTCCATGCATTCTTAAGTTTATACTACTTTTAGGTTGAAGTTTGTTCATTTTGGAGGTGTTTGGAATTTTGTTGCGAAATTTTGATTTCTGGCCCATAGTGCAATGTGCATGCCATTTAGAAAGATAGGACTATTCCGCACTTGCATCAACCGTTTGTACAAAGAAAATATGTTTATTTTATCTGAAATTAATTTAATTTAATCGGTGCATCCATGCAACCGTTACAACCCGTTACACAAAGAAATTGAAGCCGTCAGAAATTTCTCAAATGTAAACAAAAACTTTTTTTCCAATTTCTGAACAGAAAGCGTAGAATTTGTTCGGTTTTCCGTTGTCGATCGATTGATTAGACTATGGGCAAGCATATTATACATCCCGTGTCATGGACTTTGACGCCAAACGATAAAAAATGCAGGGGGTCCAAAATATATACTTTGACGGTCCAAAATGTATTGGTGTGTCCAAAATAATGAAAAACAGTGCTTCACAATTCAATTATTTTCGATGTTTATTGGATCCTACATGACCGTTTGGGCATTTTTATCTTGTAAAGGAAGTTTTTCTCGACATTTTGACATGTTCTTTGACTTGGTTACGCTGTGCAAATAATTAATTGGGACACAAAACTAAAATCACTTCCTTAGGGGGTCCAAAATACGACCGTTACCCTACATGCGCCTTGAATGCTAGCAGGTCGTGTATACGCCTTAAATGCTACCAAAATGCAGTATTGGCCCGATATACGGCTGCTTAGGTGTAGTCCGCAACTGAAAAGGAACGATCAAGAATGATTCCGCTGTCGAAATTCCTTGAGCAGTCCGTAGCTTTAACGTCCGATTCTGTAACGCCGGTAACACCTTTCGTGCAAATCAATTGGAGCTATTATTTTTTCCGTGCGGAAAAATGTTCCGCTCAATTATCCAGCTAGTAAAAGTGATATTTCGCTCCTGAAGATCAGCAATCAAAATCACTTTGGTAAATAGCAGATTTTTTTCTTGAGCGTTTTTCTTGTCATGCTTTGAATGCTAGGCGTTCAGAAATGTCGTATTCGCCATTCAAAAATGATAACGTCTTGAACGTAACGTCTCACGTGGAGCGAAACAAGAATTTTCTCTCTCTTTCGCCTTCATCTTTCGCACCTCTCTTGCTTATAGGCCTTTTCATGTGACAGATCCGTCTATGCATTTGTTTACATCGGTGGAGGAGCGGTGCTAACACGAGTCTGTCATTTTCACAGAAGAACTGTCAAAGTGCTTCCCGATCAGCTGATTTGAGACGTCATGTGAATAGGCCTATTACTGTTTTGTCTTCGCCTCGCGTCGCAGCTGTTTCTCTACAACATGTTTTGTTGATATATGTTTATACGCGATTTTTTGTCAATCTACGTGGATTTAAACCTAAGATCCTACGCTTGTTGGGTGGTGATTGGTGGTGCGTTGCGCTACAGGATGATCTGAGAACGAAGTGATAATGTGCGAAGATTTTATGCAATAATTCGGTGGCGATTCCCTGAATTCCAAGCGGATGATTCTGTGGCGAATTTGGTGTTTTTTTTCGACATGTTTACCCTAAAGCCTGCTGGAAAAGAATCACTAAAGCAATTTTCTACAGTGGGAGCCACTGACTCAACAGGCATTTCTTTACAACTGCGTTCCAAGATCAGCAAAAGCGCTTTGCTTTCCTTGCAGGAATTTCCCATGCATCAGAATAGAGCGAGAAATTACTTTTCAGCAGCAAATCAGACTAAAACCGTTAACGCTACAGCAGTTGCAACAGAGCGGATCGAAAACTGATCGAATCTGTGCGATAAGAACGAAGGGTAAGCTCTTCAACTACAGTCTGATCGTCTTGGTAAAACCTTGGTAGGCTTCCATCTACATTCTAAATTCACCACCTTAGTAGGAGAAAGTAGGCTCAGATGCTAATTCTTGACTAACGCCGATCCGACTCTGAACATGGTACCCCTTGTTGACCTTGTCCCTAACATGGCCGCTTCACTGCTTTCATAGAGAACGCTTGGATCACAAAGACAACATAAGGGGCTGTCCATTAATTATGTAAGGGTTTATGGGGGAGGGGGGGTTTCAGATTTCTTACGCGCCATACAAATTATTTTTAATTTTCATACAAAAAATCTTACCATGGGGGGAGGGGGGTTGAAAAACCCCGAAAATTGTCTTATTGGATGGAGCAATACAATAGTGCGAAAGAGCTTCACAAGGAAATCAAGCTTATGGTAAAAGGGATCCGAAGGCTTTACCACAGACAAACAGACGTCACACTCTCATAATTGTCCATCGACCATCTTTTTAACGACCGATTCAAATATATTGTAGGTGGTCAATCCACCACCCGCAGCGCTCGCATCGTTATTCTTCGCGTTTGACGTTTACACACTATCGCCATCTGTTAGCTCATCGGCCAAACACACCGATTTTAGCATTAGGCATACATGTTCGCTCGACTATGATTTTAATCGCGATTTGTTTCAAGTGTTGCGTCTGTTTGTCTGTGGCTTTGCCATCGGCTGTGAAAGAGTACGATGCAGCAGTGGTAGGAGCCGAAATAACGGAACGCCCATTGGAGACGGCTAAAGCTGTCCTAGCTTTAACGTTGGAATAGCTGACTTCAGAAAAGCCAGTAAGGATGGAAAACTGATGTGTTCCATTCCATGAAGGAGAAATGTTTCTTGATCGGCAAGATTATCGGTGGCATTGTAAGCGGTTGTTACGTACCGTAAAACAGGGTAACTTTGATAGTTTTTTTCGAAGAAAACTCCATTATTTATGCATTTTGTTTCAAAGAATATTTTTGAATGATTTTTCCCTCTTAAATAATAATAAATAAATAAATAAATGAATAAATAAAAAAATAAATTAATACATATAAATAAATAAATAAGTAAACAAATAAATAAATAAATACATAAATTTTCCTGACCTATCCATGTTATTTACCCATTCGACTTTACGGTTCATTAGAACTAGTGGCCATTTTCGGCCTAATGATCCTTTCGGCCTACCGGGATCACAGGACTGAAACGGCTGTCATCCACGAACAACTGAAGTGAAGCCAAAAATTTGGTGCTGGAGAAGGTGCTGATTTGACAGCTCGTCCAAAAATACCGTTTTAGGCACGAGACACACTCGTTTTCCAATGCGACATTCATATTTCATCTTATCAATCTGGTGTTGAGTGCGTATTCTTCTTCTTCTTCATGACATTGACGTCCCCACTGGGACAGAGCCTGCATCTCAGCTTAGAGTTCTTATGAGCACTTCCACAGTTATTAACTGAGAGCTTTCTTTGCCAAAGTTGCCATTTTCGCATTCGTATATCGTGTGACAGGTACGATTATTCTCTATGCCCATGGAAGTCAAGGAAATTTCCATTACGAAAAGATCCTGGACCGACCGGGAATCGAACCCAGACACCTTCAGCATGGCTTTGCTTTGTAGCCGCGGACGCTAACCACTCGGCGAAGGAAGTTACGACAATTATAAGTGCTAAAAACTTTTCGGGGAAATAGGCTAATCGGGGAAACGGGATATTCAAGGAACTGGCGTTCGGGGAAACGACATTCGAGGTAAAGTAGCACAACCCATCGAAGTAACTGCAGTAATGGATGTCTCTTTTCGCTGATAAATTGGGTCCTAAAATGTTTGATAAAATCTTGTTTTTATTCAACAACTACTTTAGCAATTTTTCCCGCTCAAATAACGGCTATATCATGTTTAAACATTAATTTTAAAATTGGGTCCATAAATGAACCTTGACACTTGAGATCATGTTTGACGTTCGCTTAGTCGACAAAAACACCACATGGGTTTTAGTTTTAACACTGGGGTTGTTCCTATCTGACATTTCGGAAGGGACACGGAAAACAAAATTCACCCAAAATTTGAGTTTAAGCCAAGGGTTGTGACAAAATCTAGAAAAAACATAAAAAAAAATGTTTTTCGGACTTAAACCAACGGAAAACATTGGAAAATTGGTAAACATGTGTTTTTGGCCTAAACTTAAGCGTTTGGCACTAAAATCGGGACAGGGCTTTAGGACCCTATAGAGAAGATCAATGTTATCGAATGTCGCCCTTTTGTCAGTTGAAAACAATAAAATATTTAAAAAAATATAGCTCCTAAGAACATCCTATGTATAAAAGAAGGTGAAATTAATTTAAATTTTAAATCATCAGTTTTATACCTAAAATTATGTTTACATCATAATTGAAAAAAAAAACATAGAACGCTTGGAAAAAGGGTAATGATGTTCCAAATATATCAAAATCTTCGGTGCAAAATTGTATTCGAATAGCGAAACTCAAAAGAAGAATTAATATTTGAAAGAAGGGTAATTTCTGGATAAATAATAAAATACTATTGGCAATAATTTTCCTAATATGCTTTAGTTTATTCAAGAGCATATGATTGTTGAATAAAATGTAATTTTGTGTCAATTGACTCCACAACAAGCCTGATGTCATCAGGAAGACTCAATAGAAACGTAAAAATGAATGTCATCTTAAAAAATTCTTGGTTTCAGACTCGTTATGCCAAACGACTTTATGTCAAATCTATGACCGATTTGCTTGGTTTTCTCATAGTAATTCCCATACAAACTTTGAAGGGTTTGTGCAGCCTCAATTTTCATCCGAATGAGCTCTAGAACCTGAACTAGAATCGAATAAGCGGTGTGGAGCATACACGGTAATTTGAACAACCCTAACAATGAATGAGAGTGAGTAGTAGTCCGTTACTCTCCTATATTTGGAGCCCGCGTTCTAGGACAATTTGGATAACCTAGAAAAAGACACTTTACACGTCATTAATCATACATGGAACGTGGCTAGAATCATTAAATATGACCCCTTAGGTTTGAAAGATTTAATGCGAGTAACTTCGGCAATCGTTCGTCATATGCGACCAGATTCGACTGGTATTCGGAACCGTGCTCCAACAAATAAACGAACCCAGTGATCTTGGGCCCTGTATGCAATAACAGCAAGAACAGTAGGCTTCGATCGCTTTTACCTCACCATCCGGCATCGTCCAGCTGTTCTGACGCGCCTACTCTGCACGTTCTAAATCCCATCCGCGCCGCGCTGTATATGTATCTCGCGATCATGGCCAACTGAGATGGGTGTGTTGCTGAATGGGAACTCGATCCTGCACCAATCTCCTCCACTCGCCGAACGGATCTTCTATCCATTGAACTCCATTGAAGAAAACAGAATATAAAGTGGGGGTGGATTGGTATTTTGCGCAATCGCTAACTGTTGGTGAATGTCGGTGTAGACCTCCAAAGCGGCGTAATCTACGGGGAAGTTATGATGCCCAAAATGCCAAGGTGTGGAGGCTACTAATTAGTTCAGTTACTTAGCATACCTCATGTGAGTGCCGATAAAGGCAACTTTTCGGCAGCTTGTCCACCAACCCTTGTCTTCATCTGTTGGAGAGGAACCCGTTAAAAACTTAAACGAAGCAAGCGTGTGGTTTTCTGACAGGTTGGGGCGGTTCGCCGCATCAAATCCGATTCACCTATCGCATTCTATGCTCGCCTACTGACTCTGACTGGCTGAGTGCGCCAAATCGATCTTTATTGCAATTCCACACTGCTTTTATGCGGCAGTTGACTGAATAACGACCGCGGAAAGCCTATGGCATTTAAATGCTATTATTTATCTGGCGCGTTTCTATCGCGGCGAAAAAGCGTCGCTTTAGAACGTAATTCGAGCGGACTTTTTTGCATCAACATTGTAATCGCAATTAGAGTAGACTGCGCACAGTTTTGGACAGTTGATCTACACGTAACGATGAAGGGATATCGCTTTTGTGCGGAGTCAACACCCAAAGAATGGCCTTGAAGAAAAACCATTAAATTGTTTTCTCGACTTATTATCCGCAGCGACTATCATATCGCAGGCCAGCCCCAGCATTTATGTTCGAATCGAGCTGATCGATCCTGTTCCGAAGGTACATGGGGGCCGTTCGATCTTGAAATCGAGCTAAATTATAATAACTGGGTAATAATTCACCACCACAGCAGAGCGATTGTCCGGCCAAGGTAAGGCAAGGCGCCGCTATCGTCACCGGGCGCTGCAGTGCCGATCGCAGTAGGCATTATTGGGATTGGTCAGTGTCAAACATTAACCGGCCGAAGGGGCATCAAGGGGGTTCGATCAGTTGAGCAAGTTACATTACAACTGGATTGGGACTTGGAGTGATGGATGCTGTTATGAGAATGAAAGTATAACCGGTCTCGATCACGAGTATCGTGTACTTGTTAATAGAATGAGAAAGTAGAATGCAACTATTGCATTGTTTCCATGCGATTTTGATCCTTATGGAAGACCCTGCGAGAAAAAGGTCCAATTGGGTCCTAAAATTTGAAATGAATTCTAGTTTTGGTTGATAATACGAAAGAGCATGTTCTTGCAAATACTTTAGAAATTTTTGAATCTCAAATAATAGCTAAACATATTTAAACTTTAATTTTAAAAATGGTTCCAAATATGAACCTTGACACTTTTGATCATCTTTGACGTTCGATTAATCGACAAAAACACCACAGGGGTTTTAGTTTTAACAATGGGGTTGTTCCTATCTGACATATCGGAAGAGGCACGGAAAACAAAATATACCCAAAATTTGAGTTCAAGCAAAGAGGTGTGACAAAATCTAAAAAAAAAAACAAAAATAAATGTTTTTTTGGACATAAACAAACAAAAAACATTAAAAAAATTGAGTAAGCATGTGATTTTGGCCTAAACTTAAGGGGGCAGGATCCGTCATTGATTTCGGAGTTTTCAAAACCAGTTTTTTCGTTCAAAATCAACTCGTTTTAATAAGGCATATTTGTTTGATTGTAAAATCCCATGCAAAGACGCTTATAGACAAAAGTTTTTTTCATAACAAAAAACTTTGTAGAAAACACAAAAATGTTAAAAATCTTGGAAAAAAGTTATGATAAAAAATATGATTTTTAGGGGCCATTCACATACAACGGCATATATCTTAAAAAGTATAAGAGATAGAAAAATCGTGTCTTCGACAAAGTTGTTTCAAATTGCCAATTCTACAACTTTGCCGAAGACACCATATGTCTATCTAAATGTTTTGAAAAAATAGTTTTTCTATCTCACTGCTAGGTGGATTGATCACAAAACTTTTTTCGTCAAAAGTTGCGCTTTAATAAACCAAGAAACTTCTCCGAACAAACTATATCGTTAAAATCAACGGTTTGGGTGCTATTCAAAAATCGCATGAAATCGAGAAAATAAAACACAGTGGCATGGAAGCATCACACGCTCCTCGTGATATCACAGCAACTAGCTCTTCACCGTTTAGGTCCAGAGTTTTCCGTTCGTGCCTCAGGACTTCAGTGAATACTTCGCCGTCAAAGCGCGCTGTTTTCCATCCTCGGGCTTTGGTCGAGTTACATCGCGCTGCCGTCCGCCCGCCTGGTATTATACTATAACGAATCGATTAATGATCGGTATGAGTATAACCGTCATCAACGCGCCAGTTCATGGTACCTTAAAGGTTAGGACTACAAAACGTCACGTCGATAATCGATTCTGCACCATTTCTGCGGAAGGTACTCACTGTACCCACATTTGCCAGCTCTACATTTAATGCGGCCAGGGATTCCAACAATAGCTGGCCTCTTTGATTGGTGCAGCGGCTACCCCACTCCACTACCCATGCATTAAAGTCGCCAGCTATCACTACTGGCTGCCGATTAGCTAGTTCGGCTATCATCCTGTCGACCATGTGGGAAAATTCCTCAATCGACCACCTTGGGGGCGCGTAACAACTGCAATAGAACACGCCGTTGATTTTTGCTATCGCAAAACCGTCATTTGAGCTAGAGACTACTTCTTGGATTGGGTATCGTCCTGTCGTCCCTATAGCTGCTAGCTGTTGATATTTTTCCGCCACCCAGTTCCCGTTGTTGGCTGGTATGCGGTATGGGTCCGATAGTAACACCACGTCAGTCTTGGTTTCCGAGACTGACTGCCAAAGCAGCTGCTGGGCTGCATCACAGTGGTTTAAATTTAACTGTGTTACTTCCGTTTTGGCTGCTTTGATACTCCGCTTGTGCCCGGACATTTGGGTCCGCCCGTTAAGTGTCCCTTGTCTGCTCTGTCGACACATATTAGGCACTTAGCGATTTGCTTACAATCGCTTGCCCTATGGCCTTCGGTACCGCATTTTCTGCACATCTTACCTCTGTCGGGACGATTGCAATTCCACGACTTATGTCCCTTCCCGAAACACTTGAAGCAAACCTGAGAGAGACTCGCGAAGAGGAAAAATATCAACGTCATATGCAGCCCAGATTCCGCTGTCACGAAACGTCAAATGCAGCCAGCCGTTTTTATGGCTGCAAAAGTGAAAAGTATTGTATTCACAATTAACTGTTATTAAAAACCTCAGTCAACGGAGCAGTTTTTTCTAAAGTTGCTGAGAAATCTAAACACAAGATTAGTTATTTCTTAGGTCTGCAGCGTTTGCTGGCATGGAATTTCACTAAAAAGGCTATTTATGATTCGGTGTGATGCAAACGCAATCATTTTTTGCTGAAAAGTTCATGTGAGAGTTTGAACGACTTGCGCATGATTGGCATAAACACAAAGTGGAATAAGAAAAAATAACTCAGCAATCACAGAAAAAGAAGACCGTCTTCGCGAGTCTCGTCTCAGAAGCAAACTTCAGGAGGATGTTGTATGCTCAGTAGACTGATGTAAATTTTGAAGTTTTTGCTCCCCTATGCTTAAACGATTTCAATTATGATGAAAATGATCCTCCCAAAATTTGTAGTGATTCGGAAAAAATTTGGTTGTGCACACGCTATTTGAAGTTTATATGGAAATTACTATGGAAAACGCAAACCTTTTGTGTTCAGTCCTCTAACAGCTCGTCATAATAATCTATGGAAAAGTGAACACACTCTTCTCATGTAGAAACTTCTCAGCTACAACTTTGCCGAAGACCACATTTTGATGGGCCGTAAGGATAATTTGTTATTAATGATTCCAAAGTGTAGATCATGCTGAGATGATCATTCAATTACTTTCAAAGCAACACTGCTTTTTTGCTGTAGAACATAGTAGCCTGGATTACTTTGAACAGTTGGTAAAACATGCTACATGCAAACCAACTTTATGATGATGAATAACAATTTATCCGGACGTCCAATCAAAATGTGGTCTTCGGCAAAGTTGTAGCTGGGAAGTTTTCACATGAGATGAGCGTGTTCATTTTTCCATAAAATATTATGACGAAGAGATAGAGGGCTGAACACAAAAGATTGGCGTTTTCTATAGAAATCTCCATATAAACTTAAAATGGCGTGTGCACAACCAAATTTCTTCCGAATCACTTCAAACTTTTGGATGATGCTATTTACCATAATTAAAATCGTTTAAGCATAGGGGAGCTAAAATTTCAAAATTTGCATCACTCTAATGCTCAGCCGGCAAACCGACCAACCTACCTTGGGTATGCCCAAGTTCTTCGCTTTGTTGGCCTCTGCAACCGGCAGCCTGATAGCCGCCACCTGGGTGCCCTGCGGGCCCTTTCTAAGGTGGATGGCCTTACTGGCTACGTCGATGTCACACTGCTCTTTGAGAGCAGCCGAGACCTCCGCTGCGTCAGTGAGCTCATCCAGATTTTTACACTGGAGAGTCGCTTCAGCATTAAGGGATCTTACAGTAACCTCGTCGCCAAGTACTTCTTGTGCCAGTTGCTTATAGACTGCACACTTTACCTTGGCGTCCTTTTTAGGTTTTTTTTTAGGTAGTCTTAGGATCATTTCACCAATCCTAGTTCGCCTTATACTCCGCACGTCTGCGCCCAATGGCGATAACTTCCCGTGCTTCGCATCGCCTTTAGAACCTCGGCGTATTTCGCTTCCTCCGTTTTGATAACGAGGGCTCCGCCTAAATTCCTACGTTTCGCTGTTTTCGGTTTAGAGCTCTCCTTGGGCTGCGTTTTCTGTTTCCTCTGTTTTTTCTTATTTCCAACTCGTATCCACGGGTTGCTGTTGCCTTGCGCCCGTGTTTCCTGTGGATGCACTGCCTGGTTCGGGTTATCCCGTGGCTCCTTTTTCTAGGCTTTCTTGGCCTTAGGCTTGGTGTTGGCCTCTCCTTTGTTGCCACGTCCTCTTGATCGCGGGGCTTTGCTCGTGCCAGCTTTTCCGCTCTGGAGGACGGCCGTGTAGGTCACTTTACGTGTACTTGTACGTCTTTTCGCCACGTATTCATCCTCGGATGGTCCCCTCTGTCGCATCGCGTATCGAATAATATCATCATATAGGGAGTCGATGCCGGTTATGGACCCTTTGCGTATTATGGACCCCCTACAGAAAAACATAAAATTAACACTCAAAACAACCTTATTCTTATGAAAATCCACCGGGGGAACGTCGATTGCATTGTTAGTCAGCAGTTTCAGGCAAAATATTTGGTTTGAGGCGCATAAATACAGATATTTGAACAGTTTTGTAAATGAAACCACACAAGAGGGTCCATAATACGCATTTCCAGGTGGGTCCATAATAGGCTTGTCGGCAGCGAGCCGGATTACATTGGAATCAAATGGAGGGTCCATAATACGCAACGTCAAATTTGCAAACAATCCTATTATGGACCCCGGGAGGGTCCATAATAGGCATTCGGACAACAGTTTTCCAAATGTATATTTCTCTGGGAAAATCGTATGATTTTGTATGTTGCATGGATGTACTGTGAAGTAAAGACATTGAACTTGTTATTAGACTCTACAAAACGTATATCTGCCTGATATATAATTGCGGAAAGGCGTCGAGAATGAATTTCAGCTACTAAGGGGTCCATTACTAGCATTGACACCCTATATTCGCGTTGCCTGTGAAGGAAAACATTTCGGTCTGACACGACTTAGTGTCTCTTTTGCCTTCTACCTTGCCAAGTTGTTCCTTGGCTTTCTCGTAGTCCTGCTTTGCAGCTAGGACTGATTGTCGCAATTTCAGTAGACTTTTTTTTTCTTTGCTGATATTGCTTTTGCTCTTAACGAACTCGATGATGACATCAAGTTGCTCAGCAGCTACCTGCATTTTAGGAAGGTACTCCCTATTGCGATCCATGGCCTCGATTAGTCCCGGGTCATCGGCCACCTCACATGTTGCACTGGAGCGCCCAGTGCCTGCCGTCGTCGCAGCATCTAGGATTTTGCCCACACCGTTTTCACTAAAGTTGATGTTGGTCGCCTCCTTCCATGGCGGGAACCTTAGCCGGTTACTGATAGGTCCAGAAGCCTCTCCTTCACATTCCGGGGGGGGGGGGGGTGGTTCCCCCTAAAAGCCGCTATCCATCTCCGCTGGAATAGTCGTCCCATGGTTATCTATGCAAGCAGGGAGGCCGTGCTACGGTTGACATAGTCCTTTATGGGGTACTATGTTCAGAGCCGGATCGGCGCAGGTCAGGTAATGGCATCTGAGCCTACTCCCGCCAAGTTGGAACAACCAGGCGACGGATTTGGAACGTACTCTAAGGCCTGCCACGGTTTTACGGGATGGGGGCAGCCTGCGCCATTAACCCACTCGCCGTTTCGGGCCAATGAAGAAAAAAGAGATGAAAAACACTTCTTAGAAAAAGAGAAAAAACTATACAGACCCTCTGGAATAAAAGTAGAATCGAATACAGATCTCTCTTTTAAAACAATGCGTCAAATTTGCTTCGTGAAAATGAGTTTTCAAGAATTTCCCGGGAAATGGCCATTTTATTTCCCGTATCCCGAGAAAATTGGAATCCCTAAAGAGCTCTGACGGAACGAATATGGCGTTAGGTACTTTGGGAGACCACTTAACATTGAAATAACCATTTCAAATTTGAACGCGTTTGAATTTCATCTTGTTGCGATTTTGAATTCATAGAATTTGAAAAATAAAAATTAGAAGCGGCGTATTATGGAAGTCAACTAGGCTTAGAGCACCTCGGGACCTTGAGGACGTCTTCAAAGATCAGAGTTCTGCAGACGCCGCTGACTTGTTTGCAAAAAATAAATAAATATACAAATAAGTATCACTATCTTGTGCATTTCTTGCAAGCTCAATCTCTCGCCTCTCTTCGGATCCAAGTAGTCTAGTTATTAGCTCTCGGTTACCGACGACGACGACGCTCAACGCTCAAAGGAGCCTTTTTCTTTTCCGACGACGACGACGAAGACGTTGGTGGAGCCCTCGGAAAAACAAAAGAGCCCACTCGGCGGCACGCGTTCCGCAGTCTGCATTCAGACGCGAATCCGTACGGTTTGATCGCGTTATTCCGCTCTCTTTCTAGTGTGTCCCGTCGCGTGTGTTCCATTATTCGACTGGAGCTGACGTAACCGTGCAGCCTACTGTGAAGTGCCGATCCCGGGTTGAGGTTGACAACTCTTCGAAGGTGGAATTTAAAAAGTGAATCGCAGCAAGCGACCTACTGCTAGGTAGTTCAAATCGATTTATTATTGTCAGGAAGGTGTAACGGCTACTACGATTACTATTGGTGAGAAATCTTTGTGCGAGTTGTGGGAGGGTGTTTTTCGATGTTGGAACACAATTTGGTGCAACCAGGCGAAGAGTCTTCTAGCATTGGGTAGATAAGCATATGGCAGTTGAACAAAAGGGGTGTGACAATTTATGGAACGGTGTGACAAAACGAGTGCAATTTGATGGCAATTTGGAGCAGTGTTGTACGTCAATTGAATTTAATTTTCTCGAGGAACAATGGCGATGGAAACAATTTAATGATGGTCTGTTAAGATGCGATCTGCAAGGTAAGATAGTGAGCTAATGCTGATAGATGATGGTATTACCGTGGGCAATCACGTCGATCAAGATATCCCAAAACGGATCTTGCATTAAACCTAGGTCTGGGAAGCCTCTCTTGACCTAGTAATAACGTCCGCGGCTGCAAAGCAAAGCCGTTCTTAAGGTGTCTGGGTTCGATTCCCGGTAGGTTCAGGATCTTTCCGTAATGGAAATTTTCTTGACTTCCCTGTGCGTAGAGTATTATTGTATCTACCACACTATATACAAATGCGAAAATGGCAACTTTGGTGAAGGAAACTCTCAGTTAATAGACGTGGAAGTACTTATTGGACACTAACCTAAGAAGCAGGCTCTCTCTCTGTGAAGTCGCAATGTCAAAAAGACGAAGAATTTTAACCCAAAACACTGGTACTTGTCACGATAACAATCCAAGCAGGCGGCGTATAATCGACGTCGTCGGCTACAGGTGAGGGACATTCGCTATGGACTACTAGATCGGTTGTGACCCGATTGCGATGTTGCGAAACTGGATTATAAACAGGCTTTGTGATGAAGTGAAATTAGTTAGTGATTGAAGTGGATTGGATTGCCCACACTACGAACTGAGCGACGAAAGGGAAAAACGGTGCTCATCGGGTGGGTATGCTCGATTAAGTGCCCGCCCATTATCCAGTGTCTATTAATTACTTGTAACTGAGTTATAAGTGAGAGCGATAAATGTGAATTATTATTATTATCTTTATTAACATAGTTATTTTCAGTTAACTACTGTTTGATCAAAGAAGACGACTAGGTTGATCTTTTATGACGCGAGATTTTTGCGCGCGTATATATAATTATTATTACCGCTTTAAGAGTGTTAGGCGGCATCCACAAATTACGTAACACTCTAGGGGGAGGGGGGGAGTAAGCTCAAGTGTTACGGCTCATACAAAAATTTTAAATTTTTCATACAAAAAACGTTACGGACGGGGGGGAGGGGGTCCAGAAATGGCCAATTTTGGCGTTACGTAATAAATGGATGCTGCCTTATGTCTGTTGGTCTGTGAAAAAGTGGAACAAACAGAAGCCGCGTTCCCATGCTGGAGCCATTTTTCCAGACAATTATGTCACTTATCTCGATTTCGTCTGTGACATTGAACAATTAAATTCAAATCATTGGCCCTTTTTTCTGCACTGTCATGATTTTTTTTTTTTTATTTTTCATACGTCAATGCATTTTTGGCCCAAAATGCCAATCACGTAGGCACTGATTTTTTTCCGAATGGAATGAAACTTTGCACTTGTGTTAGTAGAATGGGTATAGCCAGGACATGGTGGAGGAGTTCTTGTGCTTACTCCATTGCGTGAAACTGAATTGTTAAGAATATTTTCTGATTTTATTTTTATGGAACAATCAGCATTCATCTTAATTGATTAGTTGCGTCGTAATAAAGTCCCTACAATTTCCAGTATAATAACGCAAGCTTCTATCAAAGATCCTACTAGAAGTCATTCATACATTTTGTCAGGAATCCGTGATTTTTGCTAATTCTATCACTCAATAAATCTATTCGGAAATTCTTCAAAGTTTTTGTTCCAAAACGTTTCTAAAAATATCTCTATGAATTGCTCCAGGCCTTTTTCAACTACAACTTTTGAAAATTCTTCCCTTACAAGAATTGTACTAGGCTTCCAGAAACTTCTATTAGAATTTTGCCTAAATTACTGCAAGAATCTCCTGAGGAATATTTCTAGAGATTGTTCAGGAAATTCATCAAATGATTCTTAGAACTCGTGAAAGAATTATACGCGAACATCTGTAAAAATAATACTCGAGTTTTTCCTCCTGGAATCGTTCTAGGCAGTTCTTCTGGGATTCTTCCCGGAACAAATGCAGTTCAAATTTTTTTCTTCAATTAACTTATTTAGTTGAATATTTGCTGTAGATGATAGCTTTATAAGCACATAAGTATTTTTTTGAAAATCTTAACACCTTCATAAGGCGATTAATTATTTGATAAAGGATACATAAAAATTCAATCTTTGCGCTCAATAATAGATCATTTTGTAACTTGAATTTGAGCAATTTTGATTCATCATGCACAGTTTGTTCCCAAATTGACTTGAGTACTAAATTCACTTGGTTCAAGAATTATGACACTATAGCGGGGTCAGAACACGTGGAGAGCTTCCATATGCGTGTTCCGTACATGTAATTTTTTTTAGTCGAGTGAACTTAGTACACCGGTGGATAAGTCCATCCCCACCGCGTGTTCCGACCACACTCAAGTGTCGAAAATCTTTGACCGAGTGAATTTAGTACATCAGTGGATGGTCTAATCCACCAGTGTACTAAATTCACTCGGTCTGAGAATTGTGACACTTGAGCGGGGCACGCTCCCGTATGATCCCCACGTGATTTGGACCCGCTCTAGTGTCAAAATTCTTCGACCGAGTCAGTTTAGTACATCAGTGGATAAGACCATAGTCGTATTCACTGGTGTACTAAATTCAATCGGTCAAAGAATTTTGATACTAGAGCGGAGCTTGAACACGTGGGGAGTATACGTTAGCGTTCCCCGCTCAAGTGTCACAATTCTTGGACAGAGTGAATTTAGCACACCGGTGGATAAAACCATAAGTCCATACAGCTTAATGTTTATTATTTCTAAATTCATAGTCCAATAATTATGACACTAGAGCGGCCACGTGGAGAGCATATGGAAGTGTTCTCCGTTCAAGTGTCAAAATTCTTGGATCGAGTTAATTTAGTACACCGATAAGTTCATTAATGTGAAAATGAATCGAAGCCAAATTTTAAATTTTTGAGAGTACTAATCTGAAAAAAAATTTGAAAACTTAATCAATTGGTCACCGCCAGCTAGTGACCAATCGATTAAGTTTTCAGCCTAAACGGATGCTTGGTTCTCCAGATTTGTGCTCTTGAAAATTTGAGGTTTGTCTTCGATTCATCGTCACCTTAATGAATCTGAATGAACTTTTATTTACATGATAATGGCAACCATTCGGCAATAGGCCAGGAGAAGTGGATAAATTTGTCATTCATTTTCCTGTGAAATTTCATACAAAATCTAATAATCCACTTCCCCTAGCCTATGGTTCGGCACCGTTCAAACGCCAGATTAGTGAACTCGTGCAGCAGTTCATAGTTCCGGGATAACGAACTGATTGGAAGTTGATCGAATTTCAAAAACGGATGAACATGAAATAAAGTTGATCTCAAGTCTTTTCTCCAAACGCTAATACCCCGAATGTCACATTTTTGAATACCTCGTTTCTCTGAATTTCCCCGAAAAACCTTATCGTGACTTCATACTCGCACGCTTTTTTAGCTGATTAGAGGTTCTTTCGAGTAATTCTATTTGGACCAACAACTACTATATAAATTATTCCTGTGATCAGGCTTGATAATACTCTTCAACATCATTAGAGTTCGGTGAAATACCGTAGAGTAAAATTCCATAAAAAAGGATGCTCTCACAACCCCCCGAGGACTGTCGTGTTCGGGCGGCAGACTCAAGAGCTCTTTTGAAGTGTGAGTACGGGTGAGCATCGCAACAAAAGAGAGAGAGAGCGTACCTGAAAAAATACTCGCATTTTTTGCACTCTCACTCGAATCGCTTGAGGATCTGTGTTGGAAATTTTTAGTACTTTTTTTTCTCCTTAGAAAAACGGCAAAGTCGCCTCCTCTTTGCATTGCAGAGGAGTTTCTATCAAGCCTGCTTGTAATTCATGTAGAAATATGTACTGGTACTCCTAAGCTAAGACATCAACAGTTTTTTTTTCTAAGGAAACCTCCATAAATTCGATTGACTCGATTCTCTAGAAGCTTCTTCGGAGATTTGAGTATTACTTTGGAAATTCCACAAAAAAAAAATCTTTAGGGATTCCACATGGTATGCCTTTGTCAATTTTCCAAAAATTTCAATAATAATTTGACCGCGCAGTTATATTTTTTTCAAAAATGTCATAATAATTTTCAAAAAAATTCCTGAGAAAAAAAACATACAGAATAAAACTCACTCAAAAAATCATGCTAGATCATATATGAAGTAGATTAAAAAAAACTCTGGACCGTGATTAGAATCTGCTACTTTTAACCCTTTCTAATTTTAACTGTACTGCCACTATCAAATTATTTTGTTTGCCTCTTTCATCTGAAAATATTTAACAAGTTTCAACAAGTAATTTTACCAGTTTTTCCTAAGCCATTATAAATATGAACGTAAAAATCGATTGATGTCAAGTGAAAGATCTATGTTAATTTTATTTTATTTATTAAAAAATCATAACTGGTTTGGTTCGTTGTTTTTGAAACTATAATTTATTGAAAAGCCGTCTTGAAATATGGAGAAGTTTCCTAATTGCAAATTTTCCTAATTTTTCACCCAAAAATCTGAAATTGAACCAGTTTTTCACACGGAATCGTTGCATGAATTGTTTTGCAATTTATTTTGAAACAAAAAATCATTTCTCAATTCAGGCAACTTTTATAATACGTATATGAAAGCAGATATACAAATTTCAATATTGTTTTATAAAATAAATAAAAACTGCAGGTTTTAGGGCTGATCTATCCCTTTTTGGAGACTTGGTCACTATTTCAATCAATCTCCCAATAATTCGTCCGGGTATTTATGATATACGAATGCCTGGAAGAATTTCTCAGAACTTGCTCCAATAAATCATGCGCAACTATTTATCATTAAGCACAAGAATTTTCCCAGAGGACATTTCAAGATTTCTTCCAATGATTTTTTAACTTATTTGTCCACCGATTTCTCTGAAGATTGCAACAGCAGTTCTGCGAAGAAAACCTTCAAAGGTTTGTTCTTGCTACAAGTTCTGACGCCGATTATTACAGCAATTCTTTCTGGAATTGTTCCAAAAAATACCTCTTGACACTGTTCCAAACAATCTATTGAGAAGTATTTCAGAAATTTCTAAATAAAATCGAATTAACTCATTACGCGTGGTAAAGATGGATAAATTATGGGTGAAATTATGAAAAAAAAAACACTTGCTCGGCTGGGATTTTAACCCAGGACTCTTGTATGCTAGACGAGCGCTTTACCAACTAATCTACCGAGCCACTTGTTGACCCATGGTAAAGCGCTCACAAGAGTCCTGGGTTCGAATCCCAGCCGAGCACGTGGATTTTTTTCATAGTGTCATCCATAATTTATTCATCTTTAACACGCGTAATGAGTTAATTAATTCAATAACCATGCGGATTGGACTACCGAACAGCTCAATATATGTGTTAATATTAATTAATGAGTTTTTTACAACACCACTGTGATTTTTTGCAATAATTCCTCCAATCGTTTATTTTTCAAAAACACTCTGTTGGATATTGTCTAGGGATTCGATTAAATATTTTTTCAATAATTACCTAATAAATTAAACTAGAAACCCCACCAAGACTTCCTAAGCAGTCCAGCAGTTCGGTCAAAGATCCTTGCAGTAGTTCAACAGGTATTTCTATAGAAGATTCTTGGTGGAATTTCTTTTGGACGTTTTCGGGAATTATTCCAATAATTTCCAATAATTCCAATTAGGCGTTACTCTTCTTAGGAAAACTCTATTCAGTTCTTAAACGACTATCAAGAAGCTTCTTCAGGGACTTCAGAAATATCATTACAGAAAGAGGAAAACTTTCGGGATTTTCTGCAAAGAATTACTTCATGAGTTTTTCATGGATTCGACAGGGAATCCACTGAACAATTTAATGGTATAAATCAAGCAATAAGTTATTGAAAACATACTTTCCTTATATTTTCATTCAGCATGTAGTAGCCAAATTTTTGGCTCAAGTTTATGATTTCTTCTTCATCTAAAAGGTAAAATTTTTTCCAGATGCTTACTCATGGAATCAATTCAATACTTTTCCCAAGCGATTTAAACTGTTTTAACGAGGATTTTTTTTTCAGGTATTTTTCTATAGATTCTTGCACGAGCTAATCAAAAAAACCCTTGGGGGATTTCAGAAATGTCTCTAGATTTTCCGTAATTTCTTTCTGTTTTTCTTCAGCATATTTTAATGGATCATTTCACGAGATAATCCCCGATATTTGTTTCTGAGAACCGAATCATAAATTATGAGAGTTCTGGAAAATTTTACATGAAGTTGATCCAGCAACTTCACCAGAAAAGTATGTAGATGTTTCACCGAAGTTTCCTTCAGTTATTAATCCAGGGATTTACTCAGGAACTTATCAAGTGATTTTTCCACAGATTTCACTAAAAATTCTATCAAAATTTTCGTTCTCGTGCGTTATTTTAATTCCGACAGAAATCTGTTAAAAGCTATTTTGCACGAAATACTCCAGAAATTTCTCCAGGAGGAGATTCTTGTCGTGGATTTTCCTTCAAGTACATCCACTAGGAATTTTTATCAAGAAATTCTGCCAATAATTTCTTTAGAGTAATTTTCGAAATTGTATGAAACGTGCTTGGAAAAACTACTGAAGAATTCCTGAAAAAATCTTTGAAGGAATTCTTGGGAAAATTCAACTTGGAACTCCTGTATTGAGAAAACAATTGAAAGCACTATCAAAATCAGGCTTTGCCGGATTCGTTCTCAACTGATTTCGAAACACGATCAAAGCAAGCGAAGAAAAACATTGCATCCGTATCGGTTCATGATCGGCAATGTTTCGCAAGCTGTAACAAGCTTGATAAACAACAGCAGCAAAGGAGTGCCCCAAAGAGAGAGAACGATGATAAAACCCATTTTTCTCGCTTGTTTACCATTGGAGGTAGGTATTTTACTTTAGTGGCATGTTAAACAAACCTCGAACAGCCGGTAACAATAGTGTCCGCAGGTTTAGATGGCTTTTATCATGCACTGTTAAATATTCCCCGATATAATCATAGCTGTAGCAGTAGACGATAAACAGACTCCCATGATGTGGACCGGATCATGATTGTTACAGAGAGCGATAAGTGAGAAATACTCTCAATTTTCTCAGAATTCAACCCCTGCTCCTGGTTTCTGTTTGAATTAGTTTTGTTTTCTTGGTCCATGTACTGTACTGTGTACTCACTGGCTTTAAGAAAAAAATGCTTCTTTGTAATTAAGTTTTATATTTGGGTACACCCTTGTCTCTGCTGGAACATTGAGTTTCGCTAGAAATAAAAAAAAATCTCGAAAAGGCTCTTGACATTCGACGAATTGTGAAACTTGTTGAAGTGGGAATGTGATCAAATTATGATCAGTGTATCCTTTATTATGGTCATGATGGTCATCATTCGGCTTGGCTCAAAACCATCTTTGAGGCTTGTGTATTCATTCGTAATGTAGTAATGTAGCATTCAGGAAAATATTCTAAGCGCAGAGATATCGAACAAGTTTACAATTGGGATAGTACACTTATTTACAATTATCTCTTGTATGTCAAAGTACTTATTCAAGAACATAACACTTCAATATGAAACTAAATCAAATTGAATCGTATCTATACATTTTGCAATGCGATTTAGTTTTCTACTACGCACAGTTTCGTTCCGCCAACAAAAGCGTAATTGATTACACAATATGTCGAATACAACTGCCAAACCAACGCCTCCTTCGATAGTCCAGTCCATCACTGCGCCTACTGTTTACTAGATACTTGCGTTTAACAGCACGTATGCAAACACAAGCGCTCATTTCCATAGCGCGCATTTCCGAAGCGCATTTTTCGACCATGTTCGATGCGCAAGGCGGCTAATCCTCCACCTCCTGTTGCGTGAACACTCCGCGACATTGAACTACAAGTCGGAGCCTAGAGTCATCAGCTTATGCACTTTCGCTACCGCGGACCTTCACTGAATTGCTCCGCCGATCCAACCGCGGAAAGGTCATTGGACCGACCGGAATCGTCGTGACTGAAGTGCAAGTGCATGTGCCATCCCATTTATAGGAACATCGTTTTAGGTTTACAGCGAAGCCCATAAAAATGTCATCGATGGGATAATCGTGAGAGTGGATTTTTTGCCCAAAAACCGGATTTTCCATCGAATCGGAGTCCGGGAAAAGCAAACCCTTATCACATTGCTGAGCAGCAGCTGTCGTTGCCACCTGGAACGAAGATGAAAGTGTTTTCGATCCAAGCAACCCTGTTGCGCCGAAAAGGTTGAATTGTCGACGAAGGTAGTCTTGTTATTTGCCATTCGCCACTTCTCGAGCGAAAGGGAAGATGCCATTCTTCGATGTCTGAAGGTAATGGCGATTTAGTGACTCCATCCGGGTGGCAGGTTGTTGCTGTGAATCGTGAGAACTATTGCGCAAAGCCTACTAGGGTTGATGGACACGCGAGACAAGAGGCAACCGAATGAAGCAGTTCCAGTTCGAGTTGTTAGATGAAGGCCATATTCATACAAATTGGCGCGTATTTTCAATTATGTAAAAATTCTGTGAACGCATGAACCCCATCGCATGAAGCCAAAGAGCATATTGAATGCCAATTCGAGCTACCGTGCGACCACCAACCGATCTTGATAGGATATTTTACTGACCACCGGTTGGTCGTCGTTGACTGTTGCAATGCATGCACATAAAATAATGAAAGTTGCATAAGACCTAACTCAACCCCGGACCGGGCAATAGGCTTAAAACATCTAAACGCGGATCTCACACGCCGCTCTTGTGTCCCAACTGAAGCGAACCGATTTTTTTTTGTTCTCTATCAACCGAGTCATTCTTTTTATTCTTTTTTTGTCTGACCAACTCTGTCACCGCCAGGCTACACGGAGAAATATGAAAATACTACTTAGAGTACTAATTATGACAACAATAGCATTTGAGACTTTTAATCCTTCCATGTCATATTTATTTATACTTCCCCATGCATATCGGTGAATTATTATAGGCGGTGCATTTACATTCACAGTTGCTACACTTGGGACTTGTTGGTTTTTGTCTGCCAGCATATTTCATTACATTCTCTCCTGACGAGGTGCCATTTTTTCGTGTCTTCAAATTTCACATATTTTATCATAGATTCGGTAGTATACGATTGAAACTATTGTTTCAGAAGTGCCGTTTATACGATTAAATAGAAAGTGGCTGTTGTGTTCTTGCAAGACATATTGCAGAAAGAAAATTTCTACCTGCGGACACATGGTAAGTTCAGAAATAATTTTCATGCTGCAAACAGATTATTACAAACTTCTCTGGACAATTTTCAGATTTCTCGGTTCCCAGCAACTCATCCATGGCAGAAGAAAGTAATCAACAACTGATTGTAGGAGAATCCAGGACAGCTAGCCTTGCAAACTACCGAGAGGGCCGCAGGAGGATGATGACTCCACCATATTGTGCATCCCGATAAAATTCAGAAAAAGAACTTCGCTCATTTTCCTCTTCTTTATCAACGAACTTAAGGTAACACACGATAGACTCATCGTGGCATCCATGAACAATCTATGTTCAAACTATCGTTGAAAAGAAAATATTTCTGGTGTATATCATATCGATCATTCGGTGATCTATCCGGATCAAATGCTTGCTAACAACAGGCATGTTGATACACTTTCAGTTCATCTATGTCCGGTAGAACCGATATCACATCCCCAAAACTACAAAATCGATCATCATTTATGGATAGCAAACAGTTGCACCTTAAGCACCGCCAACACATTTTCAATCGGAAGGATTTTGGCGCGCTCGAACTGACAAATCCTCCGTTGTGGTGAAACTTCTTCCGTCGACGTGATGTTGGACAGTTTTCTAAAACAGTCGAGATAAAAGCCGAGCCGGCAGAGCAATGACAGTTAGTTCGTTCAAAACTTCGCTTCGGAAGTCCAACCGGCGAACTCCAGATTGGTGCTGCGAAGTCAATAGTTCGGCAGCAACTTGTGCGATTATTCATGTTATGTAACTTTTATCAAATAACCTAATTCATTAAATTCATATTTTACCATTTTGTTTTATTAAATTGTCTTTTAGTATGTTTATATAATTTTCCTGGAAATTTTGAAAGTAAACAAAAGCATACCGCAGTATATAAATGAATGCGTAGTATGCATTATGATTGATAAACGCCTTTTATACTATGGCAAGCTTAATCCACAAATATGCATCCCATGGGGTGAATAGATCAAATATCGTTTTAGTATGACTTCTAAGCTTTTTAGTATTTATTTTTTTAACCGTGTATATTTCGCACTAGACCTGTTCAATTTTTGAAAAACCTATTCTTTGATTCCCCGTTCCTCATCAAATTCTAAATATGTTTATCAAAGTATTCTGTTCAAAAATGAGTTAATTTGATATAGTTTTAGAGGTGTTTAAAATAAATTATATGATATTTTTACCTTCTCACTAATGTCTTTCTTGGACTCGAAGATTACTTCGAAAACATCGCTAACTATATGAAAAGACAATAATCTACACGTTTGCCGAAGGTACTATGACATTTTGACTGTTTATGCACCCAGCAAATGGATAAAGTCTCGGAATGCTAATATTTCGACAGTTTTTGACGGATTGCTTTAGCCCCAATGGAGTCGTATCGATTTTTTATGTTTTGTGGACCAACAAAATTTCTGGTATTGTCCACCGGTTCGGAATTATTCATGTCCCAGACAACTAGAATGTATGTATAATGAAATCACTGTTTGCGTTATGTAAACATCGTAACTAAAACAATATTTTTGCATGTGTCTCTGTGTCAAATCGGTCAGTTACAGAACTCGACCATCTTCAATTTGCAGTAAATTTTGCACACGTTTTTGGTATTTTGACTCAAGAACAACTTTTGAAAATGGTCAATGACTTTTTACATGCAATTTATTTCAAGCATATGCTAGAATTATGGCGCATATAATATGATCGATTTTTATTGATCGATCTTCTCTTCTGTGAATAAAGTTGACAAGATTGATGTTTGTCGGCATGTTTCTATTTTAGAATGCAAGATTGCTTCGCTAAATAGCGTCCTGAAGTTAAAAAGTGCTAAGAAACTTGCATATTGTCACTTATATTCGCCGAAGAGAGAATCGATGTAGATAAATCGATCATATTACTTACGCTCTTATTGTAGCATACGCATGAATTGAAAAATTCTAGTTCCATAACAGTTGATTTCAGAGAAAAATGTTCTATGGAGAAGTTGAAGTGAACCGTTTGGACTACATAAAGAATATACCTATACCTACATCGAAAAAATATTTAATTTTTGTTATGAAAATTTAAAAAAAAAAAACTTCAAATTACACAAAAAATGAATTTTCACCAATAATCTTTATAGGAAATAGATGCTTGGGACAGAATTTCATAAACGTTTGTAGATCTTATGAAGTGTACCCAAGTATTTTTTTTGGATAACGCTGAACAGGCGTTGTATTCAAATCTTAGTAGAGTATAGTTATATAAGCCCGTACAGTTATCACCCATAATCCTCCGAAAGATCACTGATAACGCTTGTAGATCTGGAAACCTTACTTAAACAAGGTTTTGGATAACCTTGAATAGTCGTTGAACTCACAACATGGTTCAGCCCAACTTTATCAGCCTGTATCACTTGTTACGCTTGTACTGCCGTTACACGCATAATTGTCCCATGTTGCTTTTTGTGTATTTAGACTTTTTGTCATCAAACAGTTTATTTTTACGCATAGTTTTGGAAAACACTTACCAAAAATTAACTTTGTTCGGAAACTCAATGAAAAGCAAGCCAAGTCAAATTGTCCCATTGTTGAATTTCCACGCATAACTGTCCCACTATTGTAGTTCTACGCATAACTGTCACACTACACAATTCGCTGCGCTGATATCGAACAAAATATTCAGTAGGCCGTTTTTAATTAGCTGGTGTTTGGAAAAATCGTTTTGAACATCTTCTTAAGTTGACTTTACATCCCATGTGGAACACAACCTGTTTTATGTATTCATGCGAGCCTGACGTCAAATTTGACAAATTTGATTGAAATTTTCAATATCAAAATATTATTTCCCATCCGTTTTTCAATGATTTTCTATTGAATTTTCAGGGTCGATCACAACATTCTTCTAGAACCGCAGTCACCGACTAGAACTTTACCGTAATTTTGGATTCATCACGGGGAGTACTGAAGGAATTCCCATTGAAGAATCAGTAACCACTTTAATTTCGAGTCCATGGCTTGTGACAAATCAACTTCATGATTTAGCAAACCAATTCTAAACAAAAAAAGTTCGACCGTTTTTGGATAACTTGGCCACATGCTGGGTTGTTCCGAATACCGGTTCACTGGTGGAAGTGGCCATTATATTGGCGAATCTGAAACCTGGCTTGCGATATATCAATTTTCATGAATTTGCAAATCAAGTCAAAAGGTGGTTCAAATGTATTTGAATGACTTGACCACAAGTCAAATTGTTCCGAATTCTCGGTTCCCTGGGAGAAATGGCCACTAAACTATCACTTCTGAAACCTAGCTGGCAACATCAAACTTCATAAATTCCCAAACCAAGCCTAAAGAAGGGTAACTCAAACGTTCTTGGATGACTTGATAACATGCCAGGTTGTTTTGGATACCCTGTTCCCCAGAGGAAGTGGTCATTATATTGGCGGTTCTGAGATCTATCTTGCGACACATCAAACTTCATGAATTTGCAAATCAAATCAAAAGAATAATAGTTCAAGAGGTTTTGGATGACATAGCCACATACTGGGTTATTCTGGATAACTGGTTCTTCGGTGCAAGTGGCGAATATGTTGGCGGTTCTAAAACTCAATTTGCGATACATCGATGTATCAAATTTGATTTTGCAAACTAAGTCCAAAGAAATATCAAATCGTGTGAAGATTTGTGTAGTGAATTTTGAGTTAAATATTTACTCCGTATAACACCCTTGAGTTCGCAGATGAGTTTCTGACAAGCCTGCAGCTGAAAGAGTCGATATAGGAATTTATTACATCTTATAAACTCTCTACCTTAATCATCCACTCTTTCTTTCACTAAACTCATACATTTTCTCTTTATCACACATACAGAAAACTTTGCTTTCCATCCCAAGCTATAAAATCGTATTTCTTCACTTATTCACACGTGGCTCCGTTTGGCACATGTCACTTGAGCCTTAATTTGGTGCCTTAACATAGTCTTGAGAATATGCGTCCTCTACATTCGGCAGCCGAAAAAAGGAGGAGGACTTCCTGAAGCAATATTTGGGGGGCAATCCCGTAATCCCTGAAGGGCTTTCTGGAGCAATCCCTGGATTGCCTCCTGAAGCAATCTCTAAAAAGTTTCCTGAAGCAATTCCTGGAATACTTCCTGAAGCAAACCCGGGAGGACCTCCTAAAGCAATTTTCAGAGGGCTTCCTGAATCAATCTCCCTGGAGGACTTCTTCTAGCAGTTCCTAGAAAGCTTCTGGAAAAATTCCCGGTGAGCTTCTTGAAGCAATCCTGAAGCAATTTCTGAAGGACAACTACTGTCAGGAAAGTAGTTGGGAATCTTTCCATATTGTAAAAACTCATGGTTAACAGCGAAGTTACTGAACCTGTCATATCGTTAGCCAATATCTTCAAAATTATCTCGTACGAGAATGTTATATTTTAGTAATAACAAAATTTGTCAGTTTGCCAGAAAAAAAATTGACCTCTCTGCGATCGGTTCCACAGAGGTCCGATAAAAAAGATCCAAGTTGGTCCCAAGATGAATTGGAGAGGAATTTGGTAGATGTTGACTAAGGAAGTTGGGGTATAATTTAACCGATCTGAATAACTCCGAAGCAGTGGACATTCCAAAAAATTCCTATAATCCTCTAAAAACTAGAAATCCATACGATTTCATTGGAGCTAAAACAAAAGCATACCGTCTGAAACTGTCAAAATGCCACAGTTTTGGAGTTTTATTCATTTGCTTGGCGCATAACATATGATCTCGCTCTTAAAGTCATTGGTAACCATGTGTGTAGCTCGTTGCTTCTGAGCATTTGAATTGATTTACACATTATTTAACAACTAGTGGTCCCGGCAAACTTCGTCTTGCCATCAAGTAGGCTGTTGAAAAACGCTAAAGATCGTCCCATACAAAATGACAGTTCCGATCACGCTCGTTTTTTGGACTTTCCCGATGAGAATCCTGGGGTTTTTATACACACAAACACGTCGGAACACTTGACGAACAAAACGGAAAAATAATCATTCAAATCCGTTGACCATTTCGTGACATACAAACACCATTCCATTTTTATTTATATAGATGCTATGGTGCAGAAAGGACCATTTTCTATCTGACAGTGATGTTGGTTTGGATGCTTATTCATTCATTTGCTAAGAAACAACGAGCTACACACGTGGTTACCAATGGCTATTAGGGCGTTATCCCAGAGTATGCGAAAATTATACTTTTTACGTAAAATTATACTACATTCTAGTTATCTGGGACAGGAATAATTCCGAACCGGTGATTAATACCAGAAATTAAGAAATCGATACGACTCCTTTGGAGCTAAAGCAATCCGTCAAAAACTGTCGAAATTCTAAAATTTTATCCATTTGCTGGGCGGATACGGGTTAAGAAGCAGTCAAAATATACTAGTGTTTTCGACAAAATTCGATTTTTGTTTTTTTTTGTCTTATCAAATTGTTGACGATATTTTCCAAGTAATTCTCGGGTTTTAGAAAGACATTTTGGTGAAAAGGTACAAGAAAGCTACAAAATCGATTTGATACACCTCTTGAAGTCTGAGACAGTGAACAGGTCTATTGCACACCCTCGCTCTGTGTCACCAAGTAAGCGGCGAAACAGGAGAACGCCCTGAAGTCATGAAGATGACCTCAAACAAGACCCTTTCGTTAGCAGCTCATTACGCTCTGAATGCTGTTCGGCCTGATTAACGACATCTTAAAGCATATCTACCTACTTACTTAGCAGTAGTAGCAGCGTATGATTTATGGCTTTTCTATTTTGACGTTACCCTGCTATCGGCATTTCCCCCAGCTTTCCTTCGGACCCCCCTCAATAATGCAAGACTCCATCGTTGGATAATTATACATAGTAGGCATGTTCACACAGCCGCTACTCCGTTCCGCTAGTCAATCAAACCGAATTCCGATTGTCGTCTTGGCTATTGGTACGGAACAATCTAATATTGCCTTTTGCAGTTGCTCGCCGGGCTCGTCGCTCATGCCGGAATAGATATCTTTCGTCCGGATGCCGCAGGCTAAATGCGCCACCTTCCGTGCCCTACCGAAAAGTCGCGTTCCGCTTTTTCTCGGATTGCTTCGATAGGCCTTTTCATGTGACAGATCCGTCTATGCATTTGTTTACATCGGTGGAGGACCGGTGCTAACACGGGCCTGTCATTTTCATAGAAGAACTGTCAAAGTGCTTCCCGATCAGCTGATTTGAGACGTCATGTGAATAGGCCTATTGAAATCGAAAACGCAGTCAATCAAATGTGCCATCTGAAGCAGCCAGGCAACAGCGCATAAAAGCATACACAAAGTAGGCACAGGGCGCTCGTTCAGCCGGTCGTCATAGCTCCCTTGGCATGGAGGGCTTCTTTGATGGATGGCTGAAGCTTATCAATCATCGGAGATTTTGTTTGTTTTAAGTTTTCTCGACTGCCGGAATCGAGCGACTGGTTGTTTGTAACGCATCGTTATGCAAGTGGTTAAACATTAACGCAGACAAACGGTCTCGTCTCGTGATTGCTGGAGTTTGTCACCTTCGAGGGCGGTTTTCCTGGTTCATCATCATTCATTAATTATGGGTGAGGGCTTTTCCGTCATACCGGTTGCAGTTGAAGATGCACTGCGTGTGCACTCAAGTGCATTTCAGAGTACCGGTGGTTTGTGGTTTCCAACAAATGGTCGAGCGTAAATATGCCGTGACCAATTCTACGGAAACTGTCCACCACTTATTGTTTGCAATCTGAATCGACAAAAACAGCTAAATCCTTATTAGATTTTGGCTTATTCTACGAGTTGTGTGAGGTGAGATATGTCGGTCTTGTACGGACATTGCAGAATTTGTTCTCAGTTAAATGGTGCAACACAAAATGTGTTAAATTTCGTTTTCGTTTCCTTCGATATAAAAGTTTTGGTTTATGTGAAGCTTTATATTGTTTCATTTTTTAAGATGACGCAATTCATGCCCTTAAATACGCGAAGAGGCATACACACCGAAGCATCCTAAACAAAGAACCTTGACAGCGAAGCTTTTGAACGCCGCCACGTATTCTAAGACCGCACTAATTTGCCATATTTCACACCTGAAAGCATTTTCCATCTGATCAAATTTTAATTATAACACCTCACGGCTTGGTCATGGCTTGCTTTGCCCGCCTGCTTGGGTGCAGCGACCGACATTCGGTGAATTTTTCGAGCAACGCAGTAGCCGATATGCAGCGAGGCTCGCTAGACTGGGCTGACGATGGGGCAGATATCCACCAAAAACACAAACGAAAACAAATCTGAAAACCTTGAGCTGGAGTCAACGGAAGAAGGTTAGGCAAAACCTCCACCGAGTTTTCAAGACCAGCAAGCGCTGGGAAATTCGATTAACGGATTTGAACTTGAGAGCGTGTAGTCGAGCGCGGAGGAAGCTCCAATTTAATGCGTGCGATTCATCCAAGCAATCCGATCTGAAAGGCACCACTATGGGTCACAGATTGCCGGGTGTTAATACCAAATTAGTTCAAATGCGTTTGACCGTGATCGTCTGAGTAGTAGCCGCGGGGCCTAAGTAAACAATCGTTCGGTCAGAAGAACGCTCTTACCCGTATCCTAGCGGGTCATTAAATCATTTACCGAAAGTTGTTCCATCCGGTGTCCGCGACGGGGTCAACGAAACCGTCAATTACGCTAATCGTTCCATAAACAACTCAACTCAACTCAACATTTCGATCGGTGTAACGCCTTGCGGCTTTATCACTACTAGCTACACGAAGTAGGCTGTGAGTTGCGCTGTATGTTACGAGATCGTGTTTCCATGGATACTTACGCGCGTGTCTAGATTCGCTCACTTGTGTGATTTACAACCAGCGTTCATCAACTAGAGAAATAAAACAGCTGTTAGCAGCATCTAATCAAGGGATTGAAACGTAATCACCCTCTTATGTTCGATTGAAACGGCATGTAGCGCCAGGAACAGCAAGCCACCCTCTCATTACATCAACCTTGGCCGGACTGACTCACCGTTTGCACAGTGGGCAAAAACTTGTGAAGAATCCTACATATCGCGTCGCTTTTGAGTATATAAATCGATTTAGTCCTTATACAGTCAACTCTCCCATACTCTATATTCTGTATATTTCGATATTTCTCCATTCCATCGAGAATGTGCGGTCCCTTCAATCTCGCATACATATTGATACCTCTCTAACTCAATTTTCTCTAACAGTAACGCGATGCAATTTGTTTCAGTTTCCTATGCAAGTTTACCACTCTAGCTCGGTATTTTCTTTAAAAATTTCATCATCAAAAAACATCCATTGGTAGTACAGTGGTAAGGTCTCCGATTCCTCATCAAGAGCAGAGTTGCTCGATGTCACTATCAATGCTTTAAATTTGCTGATTTGTGCAGGCCGACTGCGATACAAATCGGATCATTCCATATCACATCAACATCATGCTGTCTACTCCATCACCAGTGCATTGATGGCGATAGACTATGGCTATCACTGATGGGTTAAGTTTAGCTTTAAATTAAGCACATAAAATGGCAATTTATCAGTAAGATATTATCGACAGAGTTGCAAATAGATTGAAACTATGTGTTGGTCACTGAAAAACATTAATAGCATGGATAATGACCACGTGATCACTCATTCTGCAGTGATTTTGATCTAGAGTGCGATGTCGCATCACTGCTGTTGGTTGTCAAATCAAAGTGATATTGATTGCTCGCAAGTGATATTGATAGTTTTAGACCATCAGCCATCAGCTGATATGATTGATATTAAGCAACTTTGATCAAGAGGTGCCGTGTTCGAGGCTTGCTGGAAACTTTTTTTTTATTTTCATCCAAATTTTGAGGCATCGTATTTCTGGTTGCAGAAAGTGGGCCTCGTGGCCGTGCGGTTAGTGTTACCAAGCATTTAGTTGCATCGAGTCAAGGGGTGTGGGTTCGATTCCCGCTTCAGTCCGAAAAACATTTCGTCAGAAATGTATTACCCCGAATTCCACTACCGTCAAACGGGGTATCTTGCAACAGGGGTGAAACTTGCAACACTTCGACATGTAACCGGATAGTCGTTTCGTTCAGCATTGAGTTGAATTATTATGATTTATTCCACCGTTTATTGACCTTAGGTATACAACAGAAGGTTTTGACAAGGGTTTGGGTATCGTTTCTTTTTTGGTGAGTTTGCTGGAGGTGAAAATCATATTAAAATTTGGATTGTATAAAACTAATCTTGAAAAACGTTCTTCGTACCACACAAACGGTAGAAATATGTCATTCGAGGCATTTGCTCTTAGTTACAGTACTTAGTAGTGTACAAATTGACACCATAAAAGTTTTGATAATTTTTTGCTTAAACACTCTAAAAATTCAAAAACGTTTTTGACTACCCTTGTGGGGTAACTTGCAACAGCAATTTTGATCTCAATTGTTTGATATTTCCTGCCATTTGTCATCGGAAACACATGAAAAGGCAAAATTGAACATATATTTGTACAGTAACATTAAAATTTTTGTACCTCAATCAATTCAATACACTGTTTGTATTAATTTTTGAAAAATTTAAATAAATTGTATTATTATTAGATTTAGTCTTATTTTTTTCATGAAAATAAAGAATAATTTAGAAAATCTGCAAAAAAATTAACTAACAGATCAGTCATTGGGAACTTTCTGCATGAAATATGATGAAAGTTATGTGAAACCAATTTTACATATCAATATGTTATACGTTGCTTTGATTTAAATATGTCTAAAAAATAAGTTATGTGAAGTAAAGTCCAAAATACCATTGTATTTGTAAAAAAGTTGCATTAAAACGTTTTGATGGCTTTCCAATAACTGTCAAGACTTATAATATGCTAGAATTTTCCAGTGTGGATACCCTATGCAATGCCAATGAAGCTTTCAATCAAATTGATTCAATACTCATAATACAATCGATAATAATTAGTTTTCTAAGAGAAAAGCAGCCTGTTTCTGATAATTGTCATGTTTTTACTGTAGACAATTATTAAATGACCATAATAACACAATATAGGATAATTTTTTAAAAGTGTACTTCAGGTACCATTATGTGTTGCATGTTACCCCACATCAGGGGTAGCATTAAAAATGCATATTTTTCGTCTCTCCTGATTCCAGAAAACTAAATACTGATAAAATTAATACCGTGTGGTATTCTTTACGTAGCGATTAGGGTACCAGATGGTTTTTGTCTCATCTGAATCCTCAATTTTTTCGTCCATATAGCTTTGAAGTTGAAAATTGTTGCAAGTTACCCCGTTTGACGGTACCTTAAACAACTCTTTTTCCATAATTATAGGGGAAAAGCATTAATTTTCGACCCATTCTTATGATTTAGGCCTACTTTGTATGAAAATCCGAAAATTGGCACATAATTCTTGTAGGTCGAAAATTAGTGCCGATTTGCTACAATCAGGTACTTGGAACCCATGATCTTGTTTAATCACTCTTGTCATAACTTACTTTCACTGACAAAGAAAATAGAAACGAATTATTATATACCGTTATCTATAGTTGCAGTATCACTTTAAAGCAGGGGTTTTCGGACTTTTTGGCTTGCGGAGCACTTTTTGAAATAACATTTTTGCGCGTTTCACCTATTCTCCATCGCGCCTCAACCGACCCTTTAATTTCTACGAAAATCGCGAAGCAAGATTAATGTTGGCCAATATTTTAATAAGGTGAAGATGATTCAAAGACAAACCTGAAAATTTCAAGAAACTGAAAATTCAATTGTTCACCTGCGATCAAGTTTTTAACTCAAACGGATGTTCTGTTGCCCAGATTTGTGTTCGAAAAAAATTGAAGTTTGGCTGGTACCAAATTTTAATTGAATTTTCAATAAGATTTGTTTTATTTGATTGAAAAACTTTTTGACTGTGACAGGGTGTCTACTACCTGGAAAAATTTTGATCACAATCAGTGAAATTATTTTGAGGCAGTAATCCATGGTAGAATATGTTTACTACAAAGGAGTTTTTGCGTCAAAATCCAGAGGTTTTCAATATCACTATCAATATCACTAATCAGTAAAGGATTAACATATCTAAGGCCGATAGATTTCTTTATTGTTATGTAAGTCTCCTAAAAGTATCTTTTTTGATGAAAGGTCTCTGAAGCCACAAACTTAATCAAAATAGTCTCTAAAGTCTCTTTTTTCCTTATCTTGCTTGCAGATAGTTTTGATGTAAAATTTCTTTCCATATTTCTCAAGAACAGCTTCAGGTATTATGGTTTTTTCCAGGGATTCCATCTAAAATACTATCATGAACTAATACAGAGTTCTTTCCAGAAATTCTCCAAGAAATTCCTATACCAATTCTTCCAGTAATTTTTCACAGGATTACTCACCAGTACTACCACCAGTAAATTTCTCAGGGATTACTCTAAACAATTCTCCAAAGACTTTCCTAGGAATTCCTCCAGATATTTTTTTTCTAACTTTCCAACCGAATTCTCCACTCGTTACTCTAAGAGATCTTACAAAAATTTCCACAGATTTTTTTTTCAAGAAAACCCGCAAAAGATAATTCAAGAATTTTTGGTAAAATTCGTTCAAGGATTTTTTTTTTTCAAGAAACCCGACAAAAATTTCTACGCCATTTCATCTACGGTTATACCAAAGAATTGCTCCGAAAATTCTTCGAGGGGTTATTCGAGTGAATTTGTTAACATTATTTCAAATAATTCCTTGTGTTCGACCTGTGTTTCATTATTGACTTTTCATAGATTTTTTCTAGGAATTTCTCCAGCATTTCATCCAAGAATTACTGGAGTTCTTTCAAACTCAAGAAAAAAAACCAAACCTTAGCAAAATTTCTAGTTCAAATCTCAAAGAAATACTGAAGGATGATTTTGTACAAAATCCTGAGAAATCCTTGGAGACATCTGGAGTCGTTTCTGTTTGAATATTCCAACATGTTTTAAACGGAAGTGTTAGAGAATGTTATAGAAAAATCGATGGAAGAATCACCGAATAAATTCCTGGAGGATTGAGGGCCTTCTTGAAAAAATATCAGTAATAATATATGAAGGAATTACAGCTGGAAAAAATACTCGTTAACTGAGTGTTGGGTTAATCTGAGGTGTATAGAACCATATTTATGTAACTATTGCGTTGTATTTATCTAATTCAATTTGTCTTAAGGTCGTCGAAAATCAATGGAGCTCTGGAGCTACCATGGGAAAGAGAGGGTTAATTTAGAACACTTGAACATGTTCGAATGAAATGTAATAATTCATCATTTATCCTAATTAATAATTCAATGTTATACATGTCGGACGCGATTAACCGGGGGCTTGATAATTCCGTATTTCTATTATCCGAAAAAATGAATCCGTGAAAACAAGATTTCTACGGATCATTTGTAATAAATTAGATGGGAATATACCTTATCAAATATGTAGCAGATGATTTTTGTAACAACCATTAGCACGATTCAATCAATTTACTTTACTTTAATATACTTCAAAAAATTTGCAGATTAGAACTGTATGTATGTCAATATATTATTCAGGGTACTATCATTTGGAGTAATGGAATTCGGGGAAACGGAATTCGAGCTAATGTTCTAAAGCCCTTCTAAGGGACTCTATGAGCCATACAGGTATATTTTCGACTGCCATTGGGTATTCAAATATTTGATCAATATTTTGTTTACATTTTTCAAACTTGAAAATATGAAATTCTTTGAAAAGCGAGAAAACTAGAGAGAATAAGAGATTTGAGGTTAAATAAGTTTCACAGGTATATTTGCGTCTGTTTGGGTGTATCCAAATCTACTTCCCAATCTATTTTTCACATTTTAAAATATTGACAAAAAAAACGCAATCCGGATGAAAAATTTAATAAAAATGAAGAAAGGTGACAATTACATAATAATATAAGATAATTGGAATTATATGTACACTTTGAGTACATTTACGATAAGGGGTCATGCACAAATTACGTCACGCTCCGAGGGGGGGGGGGGAGGGGGTCAAGCCAAGCATGACAAGCCTTACAAAAATTTCGAAGGACTCATACAAAAAACGTGACAAAGGGGGGGTATGTTTTCTAATCATTAAAACCACTTTAAGCTAACACCTAAATTATTTTTATTGAATACTTAACCTTTTTTCGTTATCACATAAAACAAACGTTAAATGGAGATCAAAAGTACTCTTGCGGCTGTTTGTGAGGGCTCTACTCTATTTCTGTAGGGGAAAATTGGGACTCCTTGACCAGGTTTTAATGCAGTTTTAATAAGGTGTACTAGGAGAATATCCAACAACAATCATAACCCAATGTTAGGGTGGGCTAATAATGGTAGGTGATGATCAAAGCAAGCGAAGAAAAACATCGCATATGTATTGGCCCTTGGTTTACACTGTTTCGCAAGTTGTAGTCTCAAAAAGAGAGCGATGATAAAACACCTTTGCTCGCTTATTTACTATTGGGGATAGGTGTTCTATTATAATGGTATGATAAACAATCCCCGAACATTCTATACCAAAAGACGCCCACAGATTTGGAGCTTACTTAGATGGTTTTATCATGCACTGTTATACCCCCGATTAGAGCAGTAGACGATATATAGGCTCTCATGATGCGTTGCAAATCATCATTGTCATACAAAGCGACAAGTGAGAGATACTCTCATTTTTCTCAGAATTCAACTCGAACACTCGACTTTTTATAGCGATTTTTCAAGAAAACCACTCAAATTTCTTTACAGGAAAATCAATTCTTCTATGATTCGGAATATGATACAAAACTTCTTATCAATTATAAGACATAAAGACACGTAAAGATGAATACAAGCATGTATGATCTATGATTATGACAAACCAATAGAAAACCACACCAAATGTAGGGTCACAGTAGGATTGAAAAGATTATACTGCATATTGTGTAACAAGACAACACTGACCGCACGAAAATATATATATGTTCAAACTAAATACAATAACTATCTAGAATGTGTGATTAAAAATGTCGATGAAAAAATATTCAAACGCTGTTTTTTTTTAAAGAAATCGTTTTATTTAATCATTCTAAGCTTTGGAGTTTTGAGATAATCGTCAATTCTTTACGGTCGTCAACTACCCACCATCCCCTATATTTTGAAACTGTAATTACTTCAAATAACGCACAAATAAAATCTAAGACAACTACAGAAATATAAATAAATCAAGCCTGTAGAGCCCCTAGGTCAGGGTTTTTCCATTCTAAAATGGGATAGATCGATATTGGAACTCATCAACGACAAAAGACATATTATAATTCTTTGCTGGTGTTGGTCAATGATTGCCCACTGTGCGTTGTGAACTCATTTTCCTACGCGAGCCTGCTACGATGATTGATTTCTGCGCAAACAATCGATTGTTGATCACGCGGACATTGCAGAAAAAATGACGAATGCTACAACACGACCTTGCCCGGTATGTTGCCTTCACTTTGACCATTCGAAGGCCTGAAGGAATCGCGTATGATTCTGCATGGAATTCCGTCGGAATGTGGAAGCTTTTGAAGCCTGCGGATGAAGAGCGTGACTTGCAATCTAGATCGTTATTACTCTTCGAGGGTCTCGCTAACAAGATGGTCACCGCCGCCAGCTGTGTCATATAGCAATTAATAACCGAAAACTAAGCGATTGCACAGCGCCTTTACGGTTGTCATAAAATCATAAGGCAACGCAACGAACAAACAGCAATCGATTGTGATGAAACCGAGACCAATTAGGTTCGCACAAACTACGATGGGAATGTGAAATCCGAACCAATTTACTGGATGAACAATGGCATCGCAAATAACTTACTAGCTAGTTGGGCCCTTTTCTGCGGTCGTAAAATTATACTTGCGCATCTTCAACCTCCAACTCCACCGCTTGCTGCGGTGAATGGTGAGGAAGTTTCATACCCCTTCGGAGACACAAAACTAGCGAACTAGTCTAGACGATGACTACGCGATGTGAACCGGTTGGCACGCGACGTGTGCCAGGCCTACTAGATTCGCTGACGTTGCGTCTTAGGGGGTTGGACTGCACTAGTTGTTTAACACCTCTATTTTAACGCATTTACTCAACTGACTCAGTCGAATGTATGGCGGTGTTCGAAGAGCATTTTTGAAAAGCCATAAAGGTTAGATGATCGATCAACGATAACCGTCCGTAATGCGCAAACCGTGAGTGGAGCCTTTCGTCCACCAAAAGTGATTTGTCTTTTGGCACGGGCCTTGGTGAACCATAACTAATATGGCTTCAGTTCAATAGCAAGCGGAGCAGTGCTGATGAAATGGTGGGAAGTTAGCTACACAACAACCTCGGACACGTTGGGAACGACCCTGAGCATGAAGTATCAATTCCATTATTGGTCCGAAACTGTGGCATCACGTCATGTCACGGTCCTCTCTCGCGCCAGTATCGGGGAATATAGTGGTTGACATTTGAATTAAAACAGAGAGGTTATGAACGAGAAAATGTGGATTGTGACCGGATTTAGATTGGCGCTCTTATTGCCGACCGGTGAATGTAGAACAAAGTAGGCTGACAATGGGCCATTCAAGACGACGGTATGCCCCCTTCAAGTGGGAAACTGATGGGATGTAAGAGATCCGCATCTAATGCAAATGGGTTCTAGATTGCGATAGGTAGTGCACGTTTGTGGTTATGCAATCCAGAAAAAATCGTGTTTTATTATGTGAAATAACGGTGAATACAATTCGAAAAGCTGTATGGTAACCTCGAAACCTTGTATCTTATAGTTCAATAAATATGAATTCCTAATGAGCAATCTAGGGGATTATGCTGTAGAAACCTAGGACAGGACGTGATAGCTCAACTAAGACTGCCCCGTTGTTTTTCAGTCGATATCCTTGACGATGCAAAAACCAGTGCTACCAGTGTCCTATTTAAGCAAATCTTGTGAACATATTCAAATATCAATGGCAATAATTTGGTAGTTACTTCATTCATTCAATTCAATAGAGGATGCTAGCTTTTTAAACAATCAGGTTTATATTCAAAACTGGCGAAAGTTTCAGAGAAAATTGGCACAATTCCATTGTAATGCTCCCAATTAAATATTTTATATTTATTTTAGCATTGTAGGAGCACATGCGGTAAACTTAACATCGAATATCAATAGACTTGAAAGAAAAAGATTTAATGCAAATGTTTAAACTTTTGTAGAAACATTTTATTTAAGAATTAGCAACACGGCCTGGCTAGTAACAAAGTGCCCTGCTGCAATTCAAATCAACGATGCGGAAGTAGGCCTTTGCCAAAACGATCAATGAGAAGTGGTCTTTTTTGACAGGCAATTGGTTTCGTTTTCGTACTACTATCTGACTCGTTTTGTCTTAGGTAGATACTAGCTTTCTGCTGCTGTCAGATAAAAAGCAAGACTTGCTATCTAACGGGACTAAATGTCAATAGTTTTATACGACTTTCAAAAAAGAAGAATGCTTCTAAAACTCGTCACATACCAATATAACCCAGATTATCTATGTATTCAAACATTTGATCCGATTTTAGCGCTCCGAGCCATTACTCACTGCAAGCGATTCTATCGGCATTGCACAATTTTGCTGCACCCAGCTGTATCCCACGAGCATTACTCAACAGGTCCTCCATACTGCTGAAAGGCCAAAATGTCCATGTTTAACATGGGAACACCGTTTCATGTGGCTGAGTTGAGGCGGCGATCACGAAATCCCATCGCAGCCAAATGGCAGTCGATTGTTGCTTACCCAATCCGGAGGGCTGCGGCTGCCTAGAACGGCCTGGCTCTGGCAGCTGCTCGCCTTTTGAGTACTTCTCAGTAAGTACTGCTGGAGTCACTTTACCGCGTCTCGCGACCTATCGCGTCCGTTTCCTCCGGCCTACTGGGTTAGTTCTCTTAGCAACCCCCTGACTTTTCCTTTATAGCTAAGCAACAGGCAAATTAAAGTCTTGAATAAATTCAATAAGTATTATTGAATTACGTGTCTCCTCCGTCCGAGTCCTCAGTCTTAGATGGCTGCCTATAACTAAGGTTTGACCTACAACCGAGAGGAAAAAAATAAACAACGAGATTTTAGTCGTGTCGCCAATCGCTGTAACCGGTGCAACTCAGCAAGCCATGCTCCAAAGCGTAACCTGGTCAACGAGTCAGCGGTGAAAGGCACTTGGATCGATCGAATTTGTCGATAGGTGCCTTAGAGTTTTCACAGATCGATGAACGAGAATTCTGGATTTCACGAGTTTCCCGAAGGGAGGTTCAACTTTGCCTCCCACCCCTTTACAAACAGAAAAAAATCCATCAAATGTCAATCAATCAATTGGGCTTACCGGAATGGAAAGATCACAATCACCGATCGCGATACACCCATAAACTTCGCTCCAACATGTGTCCGTTGGCCATGTTTAGAATGCGCCAGTCGGCCATTGCTTGCAAGGTACAGAGTAGTTCACCCGGCGTCCGCATAGACCTAATTATCCCCATAATAATATTTTTCTTTATTTTTACGCGATCGTAGTAGCCAACAATCCACTTAATCAGTGAACTGTTTGACTTTTTTTCACTTATTTTGTGACGGCGCTGCTGCTAATGGCCCATTGACAAGTGAGCAGCGCCTACTATCTCGCGGTATGCTCCGGCTTGAAGGCTGACTAGAAGTAATTTGGTACGCGCAAAAAGACTTGTAACACAAAAATCGATACGTTTAAAAATTCCATGGTTTCTTCTCAGTACTTCTATTAAAACTCCGCATTACATGGTTACATTTCTCCAGCTCAAACGAAATCTCGCATAACTTTTCAAAAGGACCTATCTAACATTGAGAGGTTCTCTTTGATCAATAACTGGGCCACGTTAACGTCATTGTGTTTTTCGTGTGAAACACTAGCAAAAAGTACGTTATCTTTAGATCCATTGTGAAAAACTTCCCAAAAACTTAAGTATAACACTGTTATAATCGAAAGAGAGCGAGAGGGGAGAGAGAGAGTAAAGTTACGCGAGAAATCTCGAACCTTTCTATTGATGGAGCCCACCGGTAAAAGCGTTAGCCTTAGAATGCTAATGCTTTATAGATTTCTGGCGTAAAGCTATTGAGCAAATTCAAAGGATTTGGAACAATTTAAAATCCTTGAACAATTTCCAGAAGAGTACTTCAGCATTGTTGACTAGATTCTTGGTGAGATGCTTCATAGATTTCTTTTAAGATGCATGACAAATTCTTGATGAAAACGATTTCTGTAGGAATCCTAACGGGAATCTATGCAATAATTGATCAGTTACGTGAAAGTTCTCTAGATAATCACATGAAATTTTCGAAATCGATTTTTTTTTATGCCAGATGTCTTAGAAATGCATGAAACGTCGAGATCTGGTGTTATTTGGATTTTTTTTTTAAATCGACCTTTTGGGACTTAAATTTTTGAGTTAGGGGAGTGAATTGTATTTGAAATGAACGATTTGAATTCAATTGCTGAGAAATTCAAGGCCACTGAAAGCATATTATATGTGATATTTCATTAGGGTGGTTCATTTACTTTCCATTAGGGTCCTTTTTTGTTAAAAAATAAAAAAAAAATAGAATTTTAATTGAATATTGAAGACAATAGTATTGGAACATCTCTCACATTATCGTAAGCCATTTTCTACATTTGTGGTATTTTATTAGGGTGGTTCACTTATTTTCCATAAGAATG
This sequence comes from Aedes aegypti, assembly GCF_002204515.2. NCBI lineage: Eukaryota > Metazoa > Arthropoda > Insecta > Diptera > Culicidae > Aedes > Aedes aegypti. Next base: position 306,038,227 of record NC_035107.1, on the reverse strand, counting down.
GGCCTTTCTGTCGAAAAATCATAATTTGAATGGGATATCAAAAACAATAGTATTTTATCACCTCTTTCATCATCGTAGGGCATTTCCTTCATTAGATTCGTGATATTTTATTAGAGTGGCTCACTCATTTTCCATTGGTGTTTGCCGAAAATAAAAAAATAAAAATCAAGAAATTTTGAATTTGATCCTTTGTTTTAGCACAATAATATTTCAACATCTCTTTTTTAATCGTAGGCCATTGTCTTTCCATTAGGGTGCATCATTTTGCGTATAGTTTGAAACCATGATTTCTCGTAAAAGTCTCGTCCACTTTCCTTAATTATGGTGTCATTGTAAAAATTTCAACCTTAATATCTACAGACCGAAAGATTATGGTGTGGACTACTACATAATATTTGCGTAATGTTCGACGAAAAATGTAAAGGTAATTTAGTTAACAACAAAAGAGTTTTCTAGAAAGCCTCTCATTGTTAGAAAGGTCCTATTGAAAAGTTTTGCGTGATTTTCATTCGGAATGCAACACTTCACTAAGCTGAACCAGTTCGGAGTCCTCGTCTCATACAAAATCCGCTTGCTACTTCGTGATTTCAGATGCACTCATCTCAGAGATCAAGCATTGAGCCTCAGTGACCTTTCCAATTCAGTTTTGCACCATCTTTGCAAGCTCAGATAAAAAAATCAGAGTGATTGGTGAGAAGGCTCTGAACTGTAACCCCGGGCCCTTAAGATGGGGAACATTGGCGTAGGAACAGGGGGGGGGGCAGGAGGGCCTGGCCCCCTCCAGAATCATGAATTTAACATGAAGCAAAATCTTCTGATCCAATGTACATGACTCTTGTTATTGACAAAAATCTCTTCTATAGTAACGTTATTTTATGTTGAACATCTAAAGTGAAACCTCGCTTGTCTTATACAACATCAGCGTGGCGGTTCTGACTTCGGTGAATCGCGCGACAACCGAAATCTTAACCGTCCGGCCGTCGATTAAATGGTTATTTGTAAGAAATAGCTTCTTGTTGTTTGCGATAAGCGCAATTTTTCGACATTTCCGTTGCAAAAATATCGTGGTACAAAAATAGGCAATATCCGGGAAATTGGATTCCCAAAATTCGTTTTTTTTTCTGAATAATCCAAATAAATGCTGTTTCAGCATAAAGCAGCATATTCACTGCATTATAATTTCTCATGTTTTCGGGGGATACCCTGCTCAAGGTAATGTCCGAAAAAAAATTAAAAAATATACAAAATTACTAAAGCAATTTCTCAGACAGTACAGAGCGGGAATTTTTGTCGAAAAATGAGGCTTGACTTTCAAAAAATTTCGGCATGGCCAAGTTTTATAAAATTTTCCAAAAAACTTTTCGACATTCTTTATGAAATTTTAGTATGATGAAATTCTTGAAGAAATATTGAAAGGTGGCTTCAGAAATTTTGAAAATCTCTTGAAAATTAGTCGAGTAATTTTGTGGGACTTGTTCATACTTTCAAAGCAATTTCCTCCTGATGGACATTCGTTCTATGTCTACTATTTATTAGAAAACTGATTCCGGAATATGATCCCGGATTTACCAAAAAAAATGTTACCTAATCTTTTAAAAGTTCAGCATTCCTCTAAAAATAATTGATTCTGTCAAATCTTATACTAAGATATTTCGCTGAAAGTTGTATAAGAAATTCTTCTGTTCCTTCAAATAGTTTTCCCAAAAAATTGATTACTAATTCTTTCACGAAGTTTATCTAAAGCCCTTGAGAAATATTTCTAAAATACATAAAAACAATTGCGTCAAAAATTCTCTTATGTTTTCCTTTTCTAGAAATTTTGCTTCAAGTCCCCGGATTATTCAAGAATTGAAAAGAAAATTGTTTTTGGAATGTCTGCTGCCTGCGAATCTTCGGAGGAAATTAGTTGAAAAACTCCAGGAAATTTTTGCTTCCAAAATAAGCATAGCGGTAAAGAAATCTGTAGAGAACCATGTAGCGAAATAACAGGGAAGGAAGTGAGGATTTATTAAGATATTCATAAAGACATTTGAATTGATTTTCCTTTAAAACACTTCTTCAGAAATAATTTTACTATTTTTTGGCAGAATCCATATTTTTGGTTTGCATTTTTCAGCGATACGAGGGCGGAATTTTAGGAGGCTTGTTGGTAGAATTCCAGAAAACCAGAAGTCAAGGAAGGATAGATTCCAAAGACAATTTCCAAAGAAGATTCTGATTGAACTTCTTGAGAAATTTGTTTTATTTGTAAATTCATTAGAGAGGTTGCAACTATCCTATAATTTTCCAGGTTATAAATAATAAGGACTATTCATTTTATAAAGAGGACACTTTGTTTATTATTATTATTATTTATTATTTATTATTTATTGAGAAAATCGAAATCGGTTTTCTGTGCGTCGTTTAACTACTATTCTATAATGCTATGAAAATATGAAATCTTAGAAAATGCTTTTGGTTGATGAGCTAAATAGTTTTTCCAAAAACTCATAAGAAAAGCTGTTCGTCAAAGTTTAACATTATTATTCGCAAAACAAAAATCCTAATTTTTATGAACAAATTGTATGTTTGTATTCTTTACTATCCCACTGAAGGTATAGCTTTAAAAAATCAATTATATTCCACCATTCTCTGACATTAGGTAACTTTACCCGAGCAGAAGAAAATAACTACTGAATACCAAATTGAGGTATTCCATACCAGATAATTTCCAATACTACATACCTGAATGAGGTATGAATTAGCCCTGCATAAGAGGTAAAATACCTCAAATAATATCTCAAGCATATTCTACGAACACCAAACTGATAACTAGATCAGGTATTGTAATACCTCAATAATACTTGATGGATTTTCATATAAAAATGAAATTTTTCAATTGTAGTTCAATACCTCCAGCAGACCTCAATAGCTGTTCAATACCTCAATGAAGTATTTTTAATTGTTTTACAGATTTTTTTCAATACCATTATAATACCAAATTGAAGTATTGACAACTGAACAATACCTAATTTTGGTATGATACTAAAAAATGGTATGCATAAGTTATTGGGGAGTTATTTGTTCCTCCTCGGGTAGTGATTTAACCATTTATGGCCAAATTTTCTGATACACCATCCTTTCACACCCAGCAAAAGAGAAAAGTAGAAAGCGTGTTCAAAACTAGTTTGGCTTACTAAATAAACTATATTTGTACAAACGAGAGCTAAATCGTGCGTTAAATCATAGTCTTAAGTACAAATTTTACTGTTTATGCTAGTTTTACTAAAAAGTCTCATACTTTTAAAATAAAAAAGTAAATTATGATAGTTTAAAAAATGCAGAATTCTTATACGTATGGTTTTGGATTTCTCAAAGCCCATCAGGAATTCCTCAACAAATTTTCAAAGTAATGCAAAGTTTACCCAAAGATTTAAATTCATTAAAATCTTACATTACGAATTTTGCCACAATATATCTTCCGTAATGTTCTTAATAAAATACCGGCAATATTTTCGCGTTAAATTTCTACAGTACTACAATATAATCGATAATACACCCTTTAAAAAAGTTTGCTTGGAATTTCTAAAGTTAGGAAAATGGGCTCTACATTAATATGTTCAACATAGTATCATGAAACTGTCGAGTTCATACAAAATGTTATGTAAGATTTTAGTAACAAATACTTTCAGTTGAAATTCCATCCATTTTAACACCAATCATTTTTTGTTATAGAAGACGAAAGAAAAAGAGCATGAATTTTTGTAGTAAATTCTGCATGGACATTTTTTCTCTGAAATACATTGTCAACAAAAATTAGTAATTTTTCGCGAATTATTTTTAAGCTGCAATTATTGAAAAAAATACCAAAAAAGTTCTTTAATTTTTTTTATGTTTATTTTTTATGAAGTGATTCGTAGGAGGAGTTTGTAAAGCAATCACTGAAAAAAAAATAATATGGATAGCGAATACTACTTCCAAACTTTGAATACGTCTTTTGGCATCTTCATATTCTTTTTTGCAATCCCACTGCGTAATATCAGTTTCCAACAAGGATTCCGGAATCTCTAGAGCATGAAACATTTTTTTAGTATCCTGACATCCTTGTACAAACGAGTGTAGCTCGAGTGTTGAAACGTCGTTTGATTCGATTATCGATCGGTACAACAAATTAAACAAAGTATTTACCTGATGTATGTAAGGCTTCCATAATTCTTTTTTTTTTCGATGAGATTGCTATCCAAATACTGCAGATGATTCAAGAACCCTTTATGTACTGCTTCGGCAAGTTCTTTGTCAACAACCTCGTAAATTTTAAGCGATTTTAACAAATTGAGGTAATTGTTTGCAGACATTGCAGCACACGAAGAAAGAAACCAGTTTCTTAGATATACTTTCACAATGAATACATTAAATCGTGCTAATCCATCTTAGTTGCCTTAGGTAACGCAAAAGTGTATCGGTAAATGAACAATTTGAAAGAATGAATAATTTTAGCCATCCATCTTGCATTATGGAAAGCACCAGGAGCTCTTATTTCAAAGTTTTCATTAATTTTTCCACCCAAAAATATAATCGTAAGCTGAATAACTTCACGATAATCTTCGCGGTGAAGATGTTCTATTAGTTGTCACTCAAAAAATTCTAATAGAATCACCCTCTCGTTGTTTGTTATTGATGATTTAACGAACGCATCATTCAAACCAGAATGGATTTCAAATGGAGCTCACTGTAGAAAATTTCTTGACCATTTCTTCCGCAGAAATTTTTACTTTTTTGCGCGGAACAGCTTACTTAGCTTAAGAGCTGGCACATTTTTTTTTATTCGGTCGGACCCCCCAAATACAACGAGGTTCGCTCTGCCGATTTTTTACGATCCAACCTGAGCGGGGTCAAACAGTCAAAAATTGGTTGTTTTGCAATTATCAAAATTAACGATTATAAAAATATATTAGCGACATTAGATATTTACGACTCCATTCTGCATTGTTCATTAGGTTATCAATAAGACTATGTTTTGTCCTTTTGTACTCAAAAAAAAGTAGACTTTGATTACACTGTGTGGCTGAAAGTTCGAATGTAGAAATGTCACAGTTTATTTGACTCGAACCTGGATCCGTTTTCGTTTGTTTATTGCGAGTCGGGTCAGACCTGACCCCAGGTTTACAACCGAAAACGCCATAACTCAAACCTAAATATTCCCGGCATATCCCTGTGTTCAGTCACGATGGAAAATTTTTGATTGGGAAGCTGCTTAGAATCAAGTCTATCGTATGTTTCGTCTTCGATCAAAGTACAGCCCTTGTGTTTCGTCAAAACACGGTCCTACAAGAGCCTTGCCGTTTTGTTTTTGATCAAGCGTGTACTAGAATGGATGTAACATGATCGATTTCTCTTCATCGATCCTCTCTTCTGTGAAAAAAGGAGGCAAGATGCAAGTTCCTTAGCACTTTTTCACTTCGCGACGCTACCTTGCGAAATAGATCATGTTACATCCGCCCTTATTCCAGTACACGCTTGGTAAAAAAAACGACAAGGCTCTTGTAGGACCGGGTTTTGACGAAGCATAAGGGCTGTACTTTGATCGAAAACAAAACATACACACTTCGAAAAAATCATGTGATTTTACGTCTTTTGGATGCACATAAAAGAAGCGAGCCAAATGACGTGAATTTGTGTCACATTTTAAATACGATGGTGTCTGATTCGGGAAATGTCAATCATAGTGGCATCGTTTTCATGCACTTCATCATGTAAAATTACATTTTTCGTTCAATACATCTTTCAGAACACATTTTTACGTCATTTCATCACTTACATCATATGTCACTCAGTCATAATGTGAATTACGTCCGCAGTAATTTTCATTATTTTTAAGAGTGTACGTCAAACTTGATTTTTGGCAGCTTCCCAAACAAAAATTTTGGTTCCGGGTCATTTGGCCGAATGTCATTTGGCCGAATGCCGTTTGGCCGAAATAGAAAACAAAAGTGAACCATAGTTAGTATGGATTTATGATGAATTCCAAAGAGCTTATTCACCTTATTCATAAAAAAAGATAAATCATCATTGATATACATAAGCTTTTTAGTGTTAGTTGAAGAAACAGTCAGTGCTGAAAGAAGAACATCCTAAATGTAAGCAGTTGTTCACTTCGAAGCTAGGGGTAATAGCCACCAGCAGATGTTTTGGCATCGCGTTTGTACAGTAACTAAAGCTTTTGACAGTAACTAAAACAATACTGTTTCAAATGTTTTGGCTTAAAGCAGCATATTCACTGCATTAGGATTTCTCATGTTTTTGGAAGATGCCTTGTTCAAGGTGTCGGTGATGATATCCAAATTCACCAAATAATCCATATATTAACTAAACTCATTTAATGTCCAACAAAATTATTTGTAAAAAAGCTAAATAGGGTCCTAAAGCCCTGTCCCAATTTTAGTGCCAAACGCTTAAGTTTAGGCCAAAAACACATGTTTACTCAATTTTCTAATGTTTTCCGTTGGTTTAAGCCCAAAAAACATTTTTTTAGATTTTGTCACATCCTTTGGCTTAAACTCAAATTTTGGGTGTATTTTGTTTTCCGTGTCCCTTACGAAATGTCAGATAGGAACAACCCCAGTGGTCGAACTAAAACCCCTGTGGTGTTTTTGTCGACTAAGCGAACGTCAAACATGATCAAAAGTGTCAAGGTTCATTTATGAACCAAATTTTTAAATTAAAGTTTAAACATGATATAGCCATTATTTGAGCGGGAAAAATTGCTAAAGTAGTTACAGTAACATGCTTTTTTGTGTTATTAAATAAAAACAAGATTTCATTAAAAATTTTAGGACCCAATTACTAAAGGCATTTCTTAGACAATATAGGGCGGGATTTTTTGGTAAAAAATAAGCCATAATACTTAACAGACCTGGCTGAGTTTTCTTCAGACGGAAGGTAGAAACTTAACTTGGTTTGAAAAGTTACAACAAAATCTTCTGCATTAAATTATTTCTTTGATATTGCTTAATTTTTCATGTAATTTCGCATGCATAAATTGATTGCCTAAAATAAAAACTACATTTTCCAAGAAAACTAATTTTATTTTCAATTCTTAAGAAACTCAAAAAAATATTTTACTAACTTCCAAAAGATTTGTGGCAAATTTTTCAAATCATCCTTCGATATTACTTGAAAATTTTGAGTATAATCAAATTCTTCAACGAATATCTTAGAGACGCTTCAGAACTTTTGCTACAAATTTCTTGGAAATTAGTTAAATAATGTTGCGGAATTCATACTTTTAACGTGAATTCATCCTGGAGGACAACCAATTTTTATATGTCTACTTTTCATGCAAATTTATTCAAGTTAAAAATTACCTAACCTTCAAAAAGCTTAAATTCCCTCGAAATTCCTCTAAAAATTTTTGATAAGTGTGTGAATAACTTCAAATAGTTTTCCCTAATTTTTTATTACAAACTAGTGGCCGGGCAAACATTGTCTTGCAATTGAGTAGGCTGTTATAAAACGTTATGTATTCCTCGATACATAATGACCCTTTAGTCTTCTTCCGTTTTCCCGATTATTTCGGTGACATTACCGAACTTTTTCCTTGCATTATCACGGATGCTTTGTCGAGTGCAACAGTGAAAAATTAATGTCAATCCGTTGATCCGTTCTCAAATCATTTCGTGACATACAAACACCACTCCAGAAAGATGTATGCTAGATTTCATGAATAATTTCTTAAAAAAATTTTGAGAAAACTTCTTGGGAAAAATATTTTTAATTTCTTGAAAGTGGCTTTAGTTATCTTGCAATCACGTACTTATCAACAAAAGCAATACTTTCAAGAATCTGAAGAAAAATGTACATTTAAAGTAAGTCATAGTTGTTTTTTTTTTTTTTAAATTGCAGAGTTCTCTTACGTATTGCTCCTTATTTCTGAAAGTCCATAAGCCATTCCTCAACAATTTTTCAAAGTAATACAAAAATGTTCTCCAAGATTTCAATTAAGTATAATCTAACATGACGAATTTTACTATAAGACACCTTAGGCAATATTCTTGAAAAATGCCACCAATATTTTCGCTTTAAGCTTCTAGGGTCCTAATCAAAAATATTCCTTCCAAAAAGTTTATTTGGAATTCATGCAAGAAGAAAAATAAATGGTTTCTCCATCAATCTGATCGCCATAGTATCATGAAACTTCGGAGCTCATGCACAATATTTTCTTTGATGTTAGATACAAATACCTCCAGCGAAAATTCCATCAGAATAACGGCAATTGCCCATTGTAGGGAAGAAGATTTTTTTTGTGATCGATTTTTAGATTTTTTTAATAAATGTTACAAAAACTACTTAAGCTTTTCTGTGTCGTGGATCGTTGGGAATATCGTTAAAAAATTTCAGAAATTCAAGCAAGAATTCACAGCAATTCTTAATATTTTCAACAGAAATTCAGTATTTTTTTACGAAATCAGATTAGGCTGAAATTATCAAATAAATTTCTCAAGAAGTTCTTCCAACACTTTTTAAGTGTGTGTTGCTCTATGAATCTGAAATAAAAATGATATGGATATTGAGTAGTCGAAATCCATGAAAAAAAAAAAATATTGAGGTTTTCCTGGAGTAGTTCCTGAACCCAAAATGAAGAATGGATAGATTTCTAGATGTTTTTTCCCCGGTATTAACCTTCGGAAAAAATGAAGTGATTTCTGGTATCTGCAAGAAAATCTGATTAATTGTTTGACGACATTTTTAAGGAAGCCCATTTTTTTTATTTTCTCCAGTATGCATTTTTGAGGTAATTTCAAAATAATTATTTCGAGTGAGTTTTGAAAGAATTAAAAGAGTAACATTAAATTGATTTAAAGAGAAATTGAAAGAAACACTTACAGATTTTTTTGTAAAAAATGCACCAAAATCTCATAAATAAAGGTCTTTGTTCTCTGAGAAATCCCTAAGAACATTTTGCCAATTGAATCCTCTTAGTTTCCTTAAGTCTTGTAGAATATTATGAAGAAACTTATGAGTAACATCTGGAAGAATAATAAAAATTCAATTTTTTTTATTCAGGAAGTCCTGGATATTTTTTGTTGTCAAAATTTAAAGTGATCCTTGAAGAAACTTGAGTGATTTTCTGAAAGATTTGTTGAATGAATATGAAGAAAAACTTATATAAAAACCTCAAAGACAAAGTTTGTAAAACTGTTGGTGAATTCTCTGAAGAATTTGTGGAAAGAATCCAAGTTTGGTGATCTTGTAGTATTTTGGTTTCTTGCAGATACCACTTCTTGGAGAGATCCTCAGTAATTCCAGAGAATCCTTACCCCCTCTACCGGCAGCTTCATTTTTTAACGCAAAATTCAAATTCAAATCGTTATAACCTTTTTGTTTCTCAATATTTTTGCACCATTTTTTCACAAGCTCTCAAAAAACTCTTCTAGTTTTAGGATCTGTGTCGATATTGACCATTGGTCATCTGGTTTTGAAGATATTCCAAAATTCCTTGGGGGACCGGCCCGTAACTAGAACCTCCCGTTAATTTCTCAGACTACAGAATTTTAATCGTATTCGGACATTCATTCTTCAGAACAATACATTAATGAGAGTATGTTGTGAAAAAATGAAACAATTTGGTGCAGCCGTTTTTAAGTAATGGCCATTTAGATTTCTGGAACCACGCTGGCCAAATACAGATCTTAAAAACTTCAAAAACTATCATATCGTAATTTTCAGATATCTCTAAGAATACTGAACCGATTTGTACGATTTTTTCAGAGAAGCTACTTATTACCTGGCATTATATAGCCCACATTTTATTTTTTTGATAAATTGACCAAAAACAAAATGGCCGCCAAAGACATTTTATATGGAAAATGTCGGTCCCCCAAGGAACATCGGAATATCTTTAAAACCAGATCACCAATAATTAATATCGACACGGATTCCTAAACTAGAAGAGTTGTTTGAGAACTTGTGAGAAAATGATGCAAAAATATAAATAAAAAACAAAAAAGTTACAACGATTTGAATATTTATTTTGTGGTAAAAAGTGAAGCTGCCGGTAGAGGGGTTAATTAGGATTTCTAATTAAAAAGTACGTAGAGAAACCTTCCTTGAGAAATTAAAAAAAAAACATCTAAAGCATTCTTTGGCAAGATTTTTTTAAATTAAGTGGGTAGAGATTCTTTGAGCAATTCGATAGACTTTCTCCGAGAAAGCCTGCAGAAACTTCAGGTAAAATCTGGGAATGGTTGTCCGTGGGCATACCAGGAGGATCTCAGAGAAAACTGGTAAAGAAGTTCTTGGAGCACTGAAAAAGTACGGAAATAATTAATAAAGAAATCCCGTGAAAATTCTCAGAGGAATCTCTTAAAAGCACATGTTTGACTACATGAAAAGATCATAAAAGAATCACAAAGGATATTCCTCGTGAGCTCTTTGGAAGAATTTTCGAAGGATGTATTTACTAGACAAAAAATTAATAAGTGAAAATTGACTTGCGACAATATCACAATTAAATAAAATCAGTAGTAATCTATGCAAACTACGAAATTTGTTGAAATCGTGATTTTTGCGACAGACATTACTTCTGTAAAACAAGATTTTTCTAGGCCCCTCCTAGGCCCCCTCCAGAAACAAATCCTAGCTACGCCAATGCTTTTCACAACAAAAAACAGTGTGCTTCTTTAATGTAAGTGTTCATCGAGTCGTTTATTGCTATACGCAAGCAACGGTGCAGTGTTCAGTTCTCATGTTGTAATCTTTATCTTGAAGGAGAATGACATCTCACCTAAGTTAACCCTTGAGCTAAAAAAATGTGTTTTGAATAAAATGTATTATAAGCATTACTTCCAATAACTATAAAAAATATTTCTCTCTTGAAAGAACAGTCTATGATCAAAAGAAGGAAAAATCTCTTATGAAAATTTAAGAAAGTGTAATGCATATAATCATTTCATCAGTACAACTACAAAGAACTGCCGATGATTTAAGAAGGAAAAATGTCCAATTAATATATTATCTAAACAATTGCCGATAGTAATGGAACCAGTATAACCAAAGACAAATTAAAGACCCCCATGCCCCTTGCAGTTGCCCAAAATTTTATGGCTCATAAGGTAATCTAGAATGCCGTTCAAAGTGTACTGCGAACTGTCAAACTTGGGTACCTTTTGCACTACCGAGGGACCAAATGCAGTACTAGAAGTGGTACCCAATCTGAGCCCGAGTGGGACGGACCTGGTATAACTAAGAATAGCCTCTGTTTAAAAGATGAAAAAAAATCTGATCTGATGAAATTATTACACCGTTGGTAATCCAGTGGCTAATCAATCATCACCTCAGAGTCTTGACGCGAAGTGTGGAGTTTACAGCTTCATCCTGAATTAAAGGGTCGGTACACCTTCCCTACCAACACTGGAGTCGTGCAATTTCACATGAGGTGCGTACCGATTTACTTTTGGTCAGCCTTTAGGTGTCGTACTCATAGCAAGCCAGAAGCGGAAAGACAAAAACAGTCCTCGCGCCTACAAGAGTTGGCTTGCTGCTTGCAGCTGGCCAATAGCGGAGGAGCTGTCAATTAAAAGTTCGATCGCCACGCGGCCATGGGAGCCAGGTTAAGGGGGGCACTTGACCGCGTGTGCGGCGGAATCGATTCGTACAAATCAATGCGCGGCAAAACTATCCGGGGAGGGCGGACCGGAGGGTAGTTACACTTTTCAATTAAATCAAATCTCAGCAGAGCGACGCCAAACCGAACCGAAAGGAATCTGTTCCAAGGATAAGAGGTTAGGTTCACGTACGTGAATGTGTATCGGACGCTTCGAGCGCAGCAGGCGAGCATTGTCCGAACCAATCCAATCCATTTCAAGAAAAGGAACGATCAAAGGATGCCAATGTGTGCAGTGTTCTAGGTTGGGCTAATTTGAATTTAATATCCATAATCGAATGGCTATTTGTTGGTTCCATTCTTCAGAGCGGTGTGCTCCATTTACGATTTACCCCTCCTTCGGGCGGTCAAATAATTGGAGTGAGTCGTCGGATGGCAGAACGCTGCTCTTGAAGTTGGTGCGGAAGTAGTCGCAGGCAGGCGAGCGTGACTAATGCGATCAAGTGTGTTTGCATTCTTCGGAGGTGATTTTAATAATTAGGCCATTGTAGTTTTTGGCGGTTCTCGAATTCCTATCGAGATATTTGGGTTTTGTGTCGGGGTTCGAATGGGGTCAAGGTCAGTGGCGTAGCTGGGGTTTTTGAGGCCCGGTGCGGAGTTCCATTTAGGGGCCCTCAAAAATACATCAGTTTACTGAAAATTATCGACAGGACTTCTAGTGAATTGTCATGGAAGTGGAAATATTAGCTGGTGAAGTAGTTCTGGAAAGTAATGATTCACATACAGCTTAAATTGGGAATTCTAGCGAAATATTTTCATTTTCCTAATTTTGTGGTTTTAAGTCGGGATTGATTTTAAAATTCTTGATGGGAAAATCAATAAATTTTCCCCAAGTTTGCTTCAAATAAATTACAGAATAAACTCTTTAGGAATCCATTATGTAATTTTTAAGAACTTCCAAAGGAGATATCTTAGAAATTCAACGTAGAATTTTTCTAAGTATGGCCATAAAAGTTGCCTCAGCGATTTCAGTAGGAATTTCTTCAAAAAACTTTCAGAAATTTTTCTTGAAAATCATATGTACTCCAGGAATGTATCCAATGATTTTATCATCGTTTTCTCGAAACTTCCACCAAGATTCCCACTTACAACATCTTTGAGGGCCGATTTCTGCACCACCGCTTAGGCCTCAGTTTAACTATATAGGTAAGCCTGGTTTACGGCTTAAGCCATGCTGAAGAAATCGGCCCTAAGGTGTCTAAAAGTATTTTCCCATAGGATTTTCTAGAATTTCCTTCAAAATTATCGTTCAGATTTCAACCCGTGAATTCCTTCAGGAATTACTACAGAGATTGTTCCTAAGATACCTTCGAAAATTATTTTAGAAGTTCTTAGAGAAATTTCCCGAAGATGTATTCAAATAATTTCCCCACTATTTTTTCCAGAAAAAGATCAAGCATTTGTTATTAGAAAATATTGGTGGAATTTGTCAAAAATATCGGATATATTCTTGAACAAATCCGTTTCTTTAGGATTAATAGGATATGATGAAACATGATTTTGTTTGATAGTTACTCATGATGAACTCCCACAAAGTTCTCTGAACGAATCCCTGCGCCTTTCCCAAGAGCCCTTAAAGGATTCCGTAGATTTTTTTTAATTGCGTAGATGATTGCAATTACTTGAATATTTACTGTTGTATTAGCTGGTGCGGAACCTCAAATGAACTCATTAAGAAGCCATGAATATTTTACTTAAAAAATACACCACAATTTGTTTGGAAGAACTACAGGAGTCATTTCGCATAAAATGTTGGAGAAATCGTTAGGCAGAGTATTAAATATATTTCCTCGGATAATTCCTGGAGTAATTTTTGAAGCAATTCCTAGGGTAAATGTGGATGAATCCTTAAAAAAAATCCATATAAAAATTCTTCAATAGCAAACTGGACAAACTGGGATATGAATTCTCGTAGATCTTCTTGGAAAAATCCTCAAATGATTTTTTTAGAAGAACGGTAGAATTCTTTTCTTAAAAGTACTCCAGTAAGGATCTTTAGAAGATCAGATGTGTTATAGTAACAACTGTGGAAAACAAAATAGTTGAGAAAAGCATTGTAGTGCTCATGAATTGCCTGGAGCAAATTACGAAGAAATTCATCCTACCATCATTTGGCACAACGCTGGAAGATTTTTTGGGAGACTTGGGTAGTCTCTGAAGGTCTTTCTGAACCCTTTTGAAGCAGGACTCAATGCAGAATAAATAAAAAGATTTGTATTAAAATAGAGACTGACCTTTTAATAAGAGATCTGTCACCATCCTTGATTGTATACAAACCTTATCCCGACGATGGTAACTGATTTATTTTTTTTTAATTATTTCAATGAAACATGGCTTGTTTAAGGATGCCCAAGTAACACCAAGCAATATAACATTGCACGTATTCTACTGCATATCAACAATACTGATGCGACATTGGTTTTATTCGACAAATTACAACCCAGTAAATCACGTATCGTATAAGAATGTGCATCCAAAATCACATATTCGTACGTCAAAAATCGGAATTGCACAATATGCCAAATAAGGCGTTTTTAAATCCCCACTACGATTCATAAACGACAATCTGTGTTGACAACAAAACATGTCGTAAATAGTGCAACATAGAATCGCGTCAAGTTGTAAAAATTGACAGATCATATATCAATCCAGAAAATATTATATGAAGTCGCAATAACTTAGTAAACATTGACACCCAAACTTGGTACCTGCTCACGATGGGCCTCAAAGATCAACAAAGAAAGTGTCGTTGTACATGAAACATGCATTAATATTGGCAAATAATCAGAAATCTGCCATGAAACCCTTGGTGGTACAGTGGTAAGGTGCCTAGTTTATGATCCAAAGGTCCCGCGTTCGAAGCTCGCTGGAACCTTTTTTTTTTTTTTTATTTTCATCCAAATTTTGTGGCATCGTATATCTGATCGCAGAAAGTCTGAAAAAGTCATGCCAAGTGCGTATATAGCCTCCACTTTGGTAGGTATATAGCCTTTTCATGCATTCTATACGATGGGAAGACCTGTCAAGCAAAATAGCATTAACGCTACATTACAAATGTATCAATGCACTAATATTATGAATTGCTTGGTTCTTTATAAACATTATTGCATTAGTCAGACTATATCAGGGCCTTTTTCCACTTTTAAACTACTTTAATGGCAAGGCAGCTGTTTTATATAAGCAATGATATAATGCTCCTTGGTTACTTGGGTATGATCTGTATCATACCTCCAAACCAATTCCTATTACGATTGTGAGCAACGCACATTTTGGTAGATCCGTATGAATTACAAAATAAACCGAGTTATTGAGAATGAATTTTAAATAGCTATCAACACTCAGAAACACGGGTAGTCACAAAATTACTATATTTAAGTAATTAAAAACTATTTTTTATCTGTCCCTCTTTTATTCTGCAGGGATTTTTTATGCTATTTGTCAATTCACCTGGATTGATGCATCGCTAAGTTTCAACCCAATCGAAATAACAGTTAGTGTGATTTGAATTTATTTGAATTAAAGAGAGGCAGATTGAAAATTATCATCAATGCACAAACTTTTGTAATTCTGTGACTATTTTTATTCCATTGATCATGGGGCCCCTACACATTGATCAAGGTCATCTTCATCTGCTTGTTAACGTGGTCAGGTCATTTAATCTGCTTGTTAACGTGTTAGTTTTCAAGAAATCAGTTTCATAGTTTTAAATGAAACTCTTAACACGATTTGGGGGCCTCTACTAACTCGGGGCCCGGTGCGGACCGCACCCACCACACCGCTCTGCAAGGTGCGTTATTAGGGTGGGGCTTATTTCCAAAAATTATCGGTAGTCAGGATTTACAAATGGAAAATGATCATCGGTCCCAAAATAACATCCTATGAAAAAATGAAATTTTTTGGTTAAGGTTTAGAGGTGGCGCAAAGGGCGTAAGTGCAGTTTTATCATTTTAGTGAACTCTGAAAAAATTTGGTATGCTTTTCAGCTTGTTTTGGTGATTTTAGGACCCTTAAGGGCAAAAAATCACTTCAAAATTGCGATATCTCCACTCTTTTAGATGATGTTTGACGAAATATATTTTATGCATGCGATTTTTGGCCCTTGAATAGCTGGGGAGAATTCCTATGCTAGTAGAATGGAACAAAGAGCAAAGAAGAATGAGAGAAAGAACAAAGAACACAGAAGAATGTAAGGTGGGGTGGGTTAAACAGGTGGGAGAGTGAAACTAGTGATGTCTTGAGCGTAACTGAGGAATCTAGAAAACGATGATTATATTTGATGACATCATTTTTTTATTTTTTTTTTCTCGGGATGGGATTCGATCCCAGATCCTCAGCGTGAAAGGTGTGTATTCTAACCACTACATCAGGTCCGACCCCTTGACTTCTATTTAATATTACCTACTTCAGAAATATTTCGAGCAATTTTTATTTATTTATAATTGGAAATAAGCCCCACCCTAGTGCGTTATTTCTCATAGATATCTAGAGATCGCTCATGATCATAATCTTGTTTTATACTGCAATGTATACGAGAGATTTTTTTCATTTCTACCTTGAACTTCAGAAATTGTGGAATTCAAGTCTTCAGCTATGGATTACTCAAAGTTCTGAATGCCATTAAAGTTTTGCGGGGTCCAGATAGCCTTAGCGGTAAACGCGCAGCTATTCAACAAGACCAAGTTCGAATCCCACCGGTCAAGCATATTTTCGCTCAGTCTATGTCTACTATGCTCGACGCCCCGAATTCTCCGTTTCATCAAATAGCCCATTTTCCTGAAAAGTTTTTGGCATTTATCATTGTCATAACTTCATACATCTACCGGTAATCTGATATTCAATTGGCGATTCTTTCAAAAAGCATCGTTTTCAGCATTTTTGGAAATATGCGTTTAGTCGGGAATGACTTTCTTCTTCAGCCTTTTTGAACTGCATTACTTTTCGGAAAAACGAGTTATACCTGCAATTGTCATTTGGGGAAAACGGTTATGCAGGGAGAAACTACGTTCGGGGAACATTCAAGGAAAAGTAACATAATCTAATTTAACAGATCTTCTTCTTTTTTTTCTGTTCTTATCTCAGAGCTTTGTGAGGTATCAAAGTAACCACTATAACCATTTGCCTTTTTGGGCTTATAGGGCTATCAGCACGGCGGACAGTTCTCTTGTGACTACAGTGAGAGTCAGACGTGTCTGCGATAAGCTCGTGCGTGATTGCGAAGTGCTTCAAGTGACGCTTAATTTGGCTTGCGTTTGATCAAAAGTGTCGATGATTCATGGTGTTAATACTAGTGGGGTGTGGGGGTAGTGCAAATTCTTTTTTCGAATCGTCTTGAGGTGAAAAGATGCTTTGGATGGTTGAAATTGAAAGTGACTTGAAAGAAGCAAAGGTTCTGAACAAACGGAGTGGATGAAATCATGAAAAAATGTTGACATTAGTGTGTGTGCGATGGAAAGAACGGGAAAGAGACCCAGAGAGAGAGAGAAAGGGAGAGAGCTAATTATAACGAGAGTGAGGGTTCTCCTGGAAATAAAGCAGTGAGAATTAACATGTTGGCGGCAAGTGCTAGTTGAGATTTTCGGAATATGATGAAGAATTTGATGTACAAGAGATCTAAACATAAGAAAAGTGAATAATTCTAAAATACCAGCCCTTTGCCTAGAAATCGGCCATACTTCAATGTTGTTGAAATGTGTGTTTTGTTTGTATATTGGTAGCTGCAGAAAAAGTTACATCGCACATAGTGTTCCGCTGCTGGCTGATAGATGTAGCATCTGAATTCGGCTGTTTTTGTGTATTTGGTTTGGTGATGATACGTTTTGATGTGGAAATGTGTAGGGCAGCGTTCGCAGGAAAAATTGGTGTTGCGACGGCGGAAACCACTGCTGACCAAAGCTAAGTATTTTCTTTCTGTTTGTGTTTTTTTTTTTATTGTTTGTTTGGTCAATCATTAGCAAATGGACGGCGCACTCGATTCGCATTAGTAAAGTGAAAATTCGTAAACAAAAATAACTAACGTCACTAAATTACACCACCTCTGATGGAAGCTCAATTGCTTGGTATTGTGAAACATTTGCATGCACTGCACACGGATGTCACGCACACTTAATGTCTTCTGGTATATATTCCTAGAGTGCCTGTAAACAAGAGTGACGTCATGTTCCAGTTTTGACAGGTCTCCTGCTCGATTGGAACGCGGATTTGTATGGAAATGACAGTTCTCCGCTGTTCCAATTTTGACATTGACGCCACTCTTATCTAAATCCACTCTGTATATTCCATATATTCTCATTGATAGGTACTGGCACCCTTGTTTTCAGCATTCGAAAAGGAGAGAACGAGAGCGATTTACTGATGTGGTCACCTGGCTAGGTGCAGAGTGGTACCTATTTTGTAGTGTTAGCGAAAGAACGTACATCGTTGTGTGCTCTATTTGAAGCTGAAATCTGAGTCGCACATGGATGTGTTGCTATCGAGCATGGTTTGCAACGGGGGAGCGGCATTTCCCCATCGTTTCTACTCATGTGAGTGTATGCTGGGCCATTTCAATGATTGTGTTATTGAGACTTTTTGACTATTTTAGCTTGAGTAACTAGTTGATTAATATATTTTAAGAATATTTTCAGGAAGAGGATTCCTACAATATTTTAAAAATCTTCATGCATAAAATGTAACATATGGGGAAGGGCTTAAAACGGGCCAAATATCGCGTGATGTAATTTATGGATGCACAGCTCAATTAAATCACTTTCGATTTCAGTACAGTTTCTATTCTGGTTTGCTATGTCCTACTTCAGCGTGTTGTAAATACCAGAATGGTTCGTAACCTTATATAAATCTTTTTCAGCATACATTGTTTACTGAATGGAAAAGATAAAAATTTTTTGTGGCTTTGGTTTTGCTTTTTTGCAGGTATTGTGTTTTTCATGTTTTTCATTCCGGTATTTTAATGCGTTGTTATTTAGCTTTTATATGTAATACAAAAGTATCCAGATAATACCTTTCTCCAATAAATTTACTTGAAAATTTTTATTCCTTATAGCTACCAGACCACCTGTGGCGCACATATATTTGGTTTATTGTCCCAATTAATTGGTTTAACTTCCAGAAGCATCATGGAGTCTGCATATCTGAGATACTAACTTAATAACTGCTCTTTATATTTCAGCATATCATTCTACTATATAAATTATAATTCATCCTTAGTTTGGAGATTACTAAATGAGGTTGGATTCATTACATTTAAGAATCAAATTAAATTGAACATCTTCATCTATTTCATATATAGCTATCATTCCCATTTTTATATTTGGGTATTGGGAGGGTACCGTAATTTCGGGTGAAATTGATCATTTTTCACGGTTTTTCTAGTCTGTTTTCTACAATGTTAACAATCCCAAACAACTAAATGCAGGAAATCAAGTACGAAGGTGAACCTCATCGACTTATGTACCGAAATTTTCTAACAAATGTCATTTTAGTATTAACAATTACCTCTAAAATAAAACATCAGAGGATCTCATTTCGGGGTGAAATTGATCACTTGTCAATGCCATTATTGTAAGTTTCCAAAACAACTCTACATGATAAATTTGAGCACCCTGAATCCGAATATGCTTGTAAAATTCAATATTGCAATTGCAATTGCAATATTTGTATAAATCACGAATAGTTAAATTTCAAGAAAAATGTATGCAATTTCCTAAGGAACTAAATGATATCTAAAAGAAATTCAATTATTTCAACCATATGAGCCAATTGGTACGAGTGTTGGTGATGAAATCTGGTTTGGGGATATATCTCAAGCATCCTCACAAACTTTCAGGTTTATACCATGTTCAAATCCTTGCTTATAAATAGAAGTTAATAGGTGTTTGTCAATACTGCACCGTGCATGATTTTGAAATTTTACGTTATTTTCATAGTAATAAACATTCTTTAACGCATAAAATTTCACAATACACAATTCGACAATAGTTACGATAAGCAACGTTCATTTACTGCAGCTTACATCAATATTTGTGCTCCATTACGAGTAAACAAAATCGTGTGATACGATGATCAATTTCACCCTGCTGATCAATTACACTCGATTTTACGGTACATCAAGGCATCATTGAAGTTGCAGCTGGACAATGGAGTGGACTGCCAGCCGGAGTCTAGGAAAAGAAGGAGCATAAGGGGAAGATTAAAGTTGCAAATTTACAATGAATTGGAATACCTGAATGAGACGCGAACTTCGTTTTTACAAGATTGTTAATTGGAATTATTACTATCAGCCCTGTCCAGCGTACACATCTAGCTTTAGTCATTTTCAGGAAACTGGGTTGGCGTATTGTATAATATTATATTATGTTTCATTATAATACATTATGTTTTCTATATCACATTAAATTATTTAGTATTTTAATACTTTATGTCACTTACATATATACTATATTGACAAGCGGACGGAGCATCAAAGCATCATTGAAGTTATAACTGGACAATGAAGTGGAGTTACTGTACGTGACACAAATTTTGTTTATACAGGATTGTTATATGGAATTATCACTATTTCCGCATTCTCCGTTTTCAAGATACTTAGTCTGGAGATTATAAATACTATATTATATTACATTATATTATGTTTCATTAAATTACATAACATTATATTATATTACATTTTATGCTATATATTATATTACATATTAAACTATATACCATTGACAATATACTGGGAAGGGAGGGAGCACCAGGGCATCATTGAAGTTACAACTGGACAATGAAGTGGAGTGCCAATCGGAGTCAGGAGGAAAAATGTTAATCGCTAGCGATTAATACTTTTCTCTCCAACAGTTGTAATCGATTTGACGCGCCCTTCTTCTAACAAACCATCCCGTGGAAAGCTCGACAAGTACTGCAAATTCCAATACACAATCTGCTTGATCATACTGTTGGAAGGAGATTCTCTACTTCCCGCGGGTTTCGCGTAAGTGTCTCTGCTTACGGGTCCGCCACCCCCCTTTTGGCCCTTCATACAGCAGTATGTTGAAATCAGGTTGGTAGTGAAATTTGACCTTACTGTTGAGTGGAACCGCAAGCAGAGCAAGACTCAAGCAAGGATGGTGGCTACCTACATACATACATACATATAGGGCTATCAGCACGGCGGACGAATTAAAGTGCTACTTGGTTACTTGGATAACTCTTCTTCTTCTTCTTCTTCTTCTTCTTCTTCTTCTTCTTCTTCTTCTTCTTCTTCTTCTTCTTCTTCTTCTTCTTCTTCTTTATTCTGATCGGTGGTGCTTTTCTTTTGTTCGAACCCACCTTCTAATGGACCAGCATCTAAGGCTATATGTCCAACCTATTTCTATTTATACTCCGTGGAGTTTACAATGCTCAAATCTGCTTTATCGATCCTGCAAGTTTGTGTGTCCGTAGACTTTTCTATTCTTTTTACGTCCGTGGACCAGGTCCGTCACACTCGGGCTCAGATTGGGTACCACTTCTAGTACTGCATTTGGTCCCTCGGTAGTGCCAAAGGTACCCAAGTTTGACAGATCGCAGTACACTTTTCACGGCATTCTAGATTACCTTATGAGCCATAAAATTTTGGCCAACTGCAAGGGACATGGAGGTCTTTAATGTGTCTTTGCGTGGACGGCTTCCATTACTGCTAAAGGGTGAATCGAACCCATGACCATCTGATTATCAATTAGACGTGTAGACAACTACTCTACATCCCCCCTCTGGATAATTCTTTGAAAATAAATAAATGCGAAAGCGTGTATTGAATCTATACAAGAACCCATCTTCGAAGAAAGAACCTACAACTTTTCAAACAATACGAAAATTATCAGCGCGGCAAAAGGTACGCATAGGGAAAGATATGCTATTACCCACTTATTACCACAAAGAGAGCAAACTTACCAGCCTACTCATTTCACTATATGTAATCAATTCATAATCATGATTATGTATGCAATAACGACGACGCATATTCACTTTATAGTGCCCATAAAAGACGATCGTGACGGGTTTAGCAAAAGTCAGTCGAGAGCTGTCCTAAAACTAGTCCGAAAACATGTCGTCTCGACTGACTTCGATCGGTCGGATCTTTAATCCTTTATCTTGCAAATTTTCGTTCGCAAAATGTCTCTCGCGCAGACCCGGTTACGCAACCTTGCGCAGTTCCACGTTTTTTAATATTTATTTTCACCTAGTCAAACAGGTCGTGTCGCGTCGTGGTAATCAGATTAATACAGGGTTTCTCAACCGGTGGTCCGCGGACCCCTAGGGGGCCGTGAAGTGATCTTAGGGGGTCCGCGAAGCTATTGGTAGCAAGTGTCGTTTGTCCTAATTGATTAATCAATTTTCGCGTAAAAATTCAAAAGGATCGTTGATTCAGAGAAAATTCGATGTAAATATTGTTCACCACATTTTCAATTCCTATTCCTCAGTATTATAATCAATCAATATGGTTTTTTGCTCGTTGATTGACGAATTACTGTTAGTACACGTTAATAATTGATTTTATTTTGAAAACTGCCTTAGGCAACCACAACTGGCTTTTGGTCCACATTTTTATGTGGAAAAAATGAGTTTAAATGCTAGGCCTATTTTTGATTGTCAACGAATAAGCAAGAGTGAGTCATTGGCCTCTCACCATGCTAAGACCAATGATAGTTTGCGAAATTGTACGATTGTATACCCTCTTGATGGAGAGAGGTCCGATTGTTTTGAGCAGGGGACCAATGAATGATTTGGGAAAAAGCCGTTTTGAAAATGGGGCTTATAAAGGTAAGTTTTATGATTATGTTGACAATGTTTGCATAGTTTGTGGATGTTGGGAGATACTATCGAATAATATCAAAGCACGATTTGTGTACAATTTGATCTTTAACTCCTAAGAATTGTAACACGAGAAATGTGATGAATCTTTAATCCAACTTTCAAGAAAACATTATTACCGAGTTGCAATTTTTTATCTGTGAATTACTTTTTAACTAAAACCGATATTGCTCCTGTGAAAATACTGAGAAATACCATCAATGTGATCCTGTCTGTTAAAGATTGCAAGTCAGCTATAGTTACTCAACGCACATCAATGAAAATTCTATCCAGTGAGAATCTTGAAAATTAAAAACTTGGATAATTTCTGGAGGTATCCATTGGAAATATCTGGTATATTTGCGACTTAATCCTGGGTAGATTTTGCCAGCTTACTGACCAAGGGATTCGGAGATTCCCTGACGATTTTCTATCATTCTCCCTACGGCTTTTAAGGAACATATAAAATGTGCCATTAACTCCTGGGAATATTTTGAACGAGTTATAAGCTGATTCAATTCGACATGTGTTTTTAGAACTACTGAGCTCTTATTTGATCACAATATGCGTTGATTTGAGGCGCCTTTTATTGCCAAGTTTCGTACAATTCGGCTGAGAAAATTCCCTTTGTCAAAATGTATCCTGGAAGAACCAAAGTTCTTAATTTTGTTCTGAACCGTCCATAAATACGACTTACTGTTGTGTTTCAGACAATTAGATGGTGAAAAACCCCAAGTGATTTATCCTACTTACCCTGAATGAATTGTTGAATTTTGTCAAGATCCCTTATGGAACTTCCTTGTCATATTATTGGAAAAATACTAGGTAGATATATCACTCAATTCTTAGTGGACTCCTCCAAAAGATTACAGGTAAAGATCTGTTGTGGAATACATACATGGTTTGTAGGAGTGTCTTCCCAGTACATCGCATTGTGTATATTTTACAACACAGTTGAGAAAACCTCGCTTTTTGTTCACAGCAACTTCTGGTGATGGTCAATCGCGTGACGACCGGAAGGGTAAATCACTGGAGGGATTCGGTATTTTCATAAACATTGATTTAAAGAACATCCATCGTTAGGGGTCCGTGAGACGTTTGTAAAGCTTCAAAGGGGGTCGCGGCTCCGAAAAGGTTGAGAACCACTGGATTAATAAGTAAAATGCATTAACACACAGCTCAGTCGCAGCAGGCCGGCTTCGTTTTACCATGCTCACCACTGACAGACTTACCTACTGCGATGTGTTGGATGCTGTAATGTTTGTGTTTACCTTTTCCAATGTGGCGTTTTTTCTTCGTCGTACTCTCATTGAAAGTATCCTATGCTCGCTACTCATGGAGCCAGTAGACAAACTTCATGGTCAGGCAGGAAATGGTCCGACTATGTTCACGGACCGGCGGAGATGATGGAGTAGCCACATATTTGAAATACAAGGTCACGTGCCTCCATCGAAGCCGGACGGTGGAAAACAAGACGAATGAAGACTTATAGAGAAAGAAATGTAGAGTAATGAGAAGCGATGGGAGGAAAATCGTTATGATTGCGGAGCGCGTCTAGTAGGCCTGGGCTCGGCGGCGGCAAGGCAACCAAAGTCAGTCAGCTCAGTGCTGAAGCCGGCTCGAAGGGAGTCTGTTGCCCGAAGGGACTTCCACTTTTCGCAAATTGGCATTCATCACTGACCAATGGTTACAACAAAACTGGTTGGCCTTACTCGAGCAGGACTTTCTCTCCGGGGCATGTTGACCACCGACCGTTGCACACTGGAGTAATTTGGATTGATCATGGCCAAAAATATATTCTGTCCTCAATGGTCATATTATGCCCGAATATAGTAAAGTAGGGTTAAACTTCGAGTTGGGTAAATATGTCTTTCTAAGATTTCTAACTCAGTTCAAAACAAATACCATAAATGTCCTGGAGGTTCGCATGCTATTCGAGAACGGCATTGTGTTGGGTTTAGACAAAATATTTGTTCTAGTTACTCCTCTGTGGCATTGGTTCGTTCGTTCGCCCGCAATGAATGACCATAAAACACCTCTCGTAAGCCCTAAGGCCCGTAGAGTCAGCTCAGTTCAGCGGGCAAATAGTTGCGATGGACAACAGCGCGACAGACGACGTGAGGTAATTGTACCCCATCAGTAGTCTATTAGTGCGCCTGCGGTGATACATTTGTGTTTTACCAATTTGCTGGGAATACCTTGTTATATCTACACGGGACGGGGCCTAGTAGGCGTGCGCTAGTAAACCGATGCAACATACACCATGCATTTGAGATTTCCTCCGATGCGACGTAAGATGCACTGGATTTCAACGGGGTGAACAATACTCGCAAGAGCTTGAGAGTTGCCGACTTCCTCCTGATCGACGAAAAAACAAACGGCGTTAACGTCTCCCGCACAGTGAGCCATGATTACAATCGAAGAAGGCGCAGAACAGCGGGGCGACGCAGCAGATTAGATAATAAACTCCGCGGAGCGCAGAAGCAAAAAAAAACAGAGCAACCATCGATCGTTCAATGATGCATAACAACGAATTGGTCCGTCTCTTTGGCAACCATTAGGGGACTTGTGCCGGCCACCTGCGATGTCTGACTCTGCCATAGGTGAGCAGTAAAATAGCATGCAAATAGCAGGACGGTCCCCATAAAAGAAATTTCCAGCAGACCGCAATGCAATTTGCTCCACGACTGTTTACGCTAATTGAGGCGTGGGAAATCGGTATGCCGTTACGGATATTTTGAATGTTTTGATCTAATGTACTCCGTTTAACACGCGCCGATGTGGGGCAGTATGGCGATCAAAGTGAGCGTTGATCAGGTGTATCTAGCCAATGTCATAGATACTTGACCAGATCCAATCGCATATATGGTCAAGTGAAGGGTGCTCAAGGCCGTGAAAAATGCTGTTAGATTTGATACGTGGGAGTTTTTCTTTGGACTTCCACGATTGCCTCACTAACCACACTCGACACTTTGAAGTGAAATCCTCCATGTACCTTTATGGATGGTTTATCTAAGATCTAAGAATCGTCCAGGACTGTACTGCCGTGAATCGCAAGTCAGTCCCATCTGCATTTTCGTCAAAATTAAGTTACCCAGACAACCAGAATGTACATATAACGAAAACACCTTTTGCATTGTGCGATGCTTATACGTGCAAAGTTTCAAGTATAAGATGTGCGAAAAGGCCTTATGCGTACAAAAGTGGAGGCGATATACGTGCATATTTTATATGATGCAAAACAGCATGCAATGCGAGTGCGTAGATTTTATTGCGAACTAATATGTACTCTTATGCGACTCAATTTGTGATATAAAAAGTTGATTTGACAGTTGCTACGGATTGATCCGAGTTACTTTGTACGAGCTTACGGGACGAAATGAAATGTACATATGAACTTATAAAACAGCGTTTTATGCGAGGAAACTCATCAATAAAACTATTTCATCCACCATACAGTGCGGGTGTGATGCAGTTTGTATGAATAAACGACTTTTTTCGTAAACTGTTATGCGACTTCTGGTTGTCTGGGTACTGATTTATATCCAATCGAAAATTCTTCAACAGACCGGTTGGTTCCCATATAAACTTTGAAGGGCTTGTGCAATCGTAGTTTTCATCCAAATGAACTCAAATTTTTGGAGGGCACTCAGAATGTGATCTTGAATCGAATTAGCGGTATGGAGCAAACATGATTTTATGAATCACCCTACTACACATGTCTATGGTTGCTATTCCGTGATTGACCGAAGTCAGTGAAGATACACAAAGAATAAACTAGAGGTTCGGCTGGGATTGGCCATGATTTTCTTCAGTGTGCACAATTAAGTGCCTCTATTTATACAGGGTCAAAAATGGCACCGTCACGTCTTTGTGGTCAAGTGGGGTTGGGGGAAGGAATATTAGTGCGTAATCTTCGCTATTTGAAGACCATGTTTACCTCTGCATCTCCAAAAAGGAAGGGATGTTTGTAAGTGGGGAGAAACTTTGAATCACATGATACACTTTGATAAGTGATTAGACTATGATAAACAATCATTTGTGCGATACAGAGCTGCTAGTAAATATAATACTTTTAGTAAAAATGAAAAAAAAACCAAAGGGAAGAAAATTCAGTGACGAATCATTCAAATATTATTGAACAACTTTAAAAATGCAACATTCTTATCGTTATCAGGACGATTTTATTCATTAAAAGAAATGAAAGAAATAAATGAGCTCACAAATTTCTAACCAATCCTTGACTGAACAGCCAAAATCAATTTCAACTCCGTCAACACAAAACGCACAAGCTGATGTACATATTAAATCACTTCGAAGACGCTCGCCAAACGAACTCGATTGCTTGGACCCTCGCAGAACACCCTGCCCAGCAAACCAATCGAAAAGGAAAAAAAACTTCTCCGTTGGCCTGAAAACCTTCTTTTGAGCCTTTCCGGAGCACTGCCCAACAAAATGCGTGAAAATCGGAGAAAAAACTTTTTCGCCGGCTTTAAAACGCTACACGAAAACTGATGAAAAACCTCGATCGTCATTTTATCAACACGAGATTAAATTTGTTATATTTTTTTCACCAGATTTGTCTTATACATATTCCGTGTTAATTCGAATTTCGGACCAGAGTTGTTTAATACCATGACCGACTGTGACACTGTTGAAACGAGTCTTTCCACTGTTACTAGACGAACATGTGCTCATTTCATCATGTCGGAATGACGGAGCTCTCACGAGAGCAACTTTTATGTCTGTTTTGCTTCTAAAATTTCTATATTATTTTGCGAAAGTATACTACAAATGCACCAGGAAAACTGGAAGGATAAACCTTCACACGAGAAGTAGTAATAGTCCCAGCGAATCCACTGAATCACAAGGCAAAGCCTACGAGACTATGCTACGAGGAATGGTCTCAGGAAATCCACGAAATCGCAAACCAAAAACTCGGAAGTACTTTGTTTTTGGAATGGGTGAAAAAATATGACAAGCAGAGAAAAAAAACCGTTTTACCTGGTCAAGGCCTACTTACCGAGTATGCCTCAACTGCCCATACTCGCATAACACTCCCATATTCTATGGGATTTCCTATAAATATGGGACTGTTATCCGAGTATGAGCAGTCATGGTATTCAAGTACCAGCTTGCTAAGGGAGACAATTTCGGCACGGCATAAAAATTAACAAGGCAGGCTTTTTACTGATGTAAATATCAAGTTTCATTGTAAACATGTGACGTCACTCCTATACCTTCCGGATCACTAGGGGCTCATTCACAAATTTCATAACGCTGAAGGGGGTGGGTGGGTGTCTTCATGATGTTACGGCTCACTATGTTGAAAGGCTAGTCCGCTAAGACCACGCAGATCCTAGCAAGACTAGCCCGTCCTTCGGCAGTGGGGTTTTGTGAAAGCTACTGAGCTCATATTTGGCCACAATTTGCGTCGTATTGAAGTGTACCTTATTGCGAGATTCCAGACGATTCGGCCTACAAAAACCCCCCGTGCCAAAGTGAATCATGGAAGTGCCCAAGTAGCTCTGCACCCTACTGACTGATACCTCAATCAGCAGCTGCAACTCTCTTTATTCATTCTAGGTATTTATTTACAATTCAATCACACTTATCCAAATACCATACCTCTCTCAACGAACTTCCACACATTCACCTACGACGACGCATGCTTCTCAACCGACGATTCTTCTACCTGAGGTGTGACACTACCGCTATTCCAACACACTATTGGTACACTGTTCCTTTAGTTGCGGTATATTTTTAATTTGTGTTCCTATAGTTGCGGTATCCGTTGTTTTCTTATGGGATCCTCCACTATAGGAACACTTTACCGCAACTATTGGTACAAGTAAGAAAAGTTTTAGCAATTTTAGTGATATTTCATCACTTTTAAAGCAATTTGAACGCTCTTTTCATCTATTCCGTATATCAACAAGCCAATACGTCGATTGGCAGTGTCGGTACTGTGGCTAATGTAGTAAAATCAGTGAAAACGGGAACACTTACCCTATGCTGTTTTGCTCAAGAAAAGTAAAGAAATTTTTTGACTGAATGGGTCAAGAAATTTTCTACATAGAGCCCCCTTCGAAATGACATCTCTTCTCAACTGCGTACTGCGATCAGAAAAATGTGATTTTCTGGACCATTTCTTATCAGTAGCAAACCAGCCTTAAGCTAAGTATGCTGTTCCGCTCAAGAAAAGTAAAAATTTCTGCACAAGAAATGGTCAAGAAATTTTGTACAGTGAGCTCCATT
Source organism: Aedes aegypti (assembly GCF_002204515.2). Classification (NCBI taxonomy): domain Eukaryota; kingdom Metazoa; phylum Arthropoda; class Insecta; order Diptera; family Culicidae; genus Aedes; species Aedes aegypti. Next base: position 306,009,519 of record NC_035107.1, on the reverse strand, counting down.
TGAATTGACATTTCGTTTCAACTGCGTACTGCGATCAAAGAAAAATGCTTTTCTTGAGCATTTCTTGGAAGAAATTTCCCACGCATCGAGATAGGCGATTACTTTTCTGTTGAAGTGCATACTTCGCTTTAACCATGGTAGATGTCACCAACTTCTTGGCGAGATCCTCGAGAAAGTCGTCGGCGATTGAAGCAATTTGAAATTGTTCACTGTTTCAACTCAAACCATTCGTGGAGGCCTCTCGAATCGAATATTAGGATCAATGATTTTCGACTGATATCTATAGTAGTGATCCTCGGTAGATGTCTATCAAAGAGTTTGTGGCGAAAATTTCATAGATTTTTCCCTGGTTAACTCCTAGGAATCTCATTGGAAAGTTTTGTAAAATACTCAGTTTCGCAGTTCCCAGGGGTAGATACCTAAAATCTTTCCGGATTGATACTGAAGTTTTTGGAGGTATCAATAGAAATCTTCAGAATCTTTCGAGGTGCTTGCCAATCTTCTATAAACTGATGGAAATATTTTTGAAAAATCTCTTGCGTATTTTTGGAATTTGGTTTAAATTTTTCGAAGTACTTGCGAAGCACGCTTCTGTAGGACTTTGGCAAGATCCCTTTGGAAGGATCCTTATAGGACTCTTCAAGAAATACTTGATTTGCATCTCGACCGTAGGTATGACGGAAAGGAAGGAGAGTGTTTTCGACCCTACAAGGGTAGCCAAAACGGATTTGTCCTTCTGATCCGGTTAAATTCTTACATCATTTGCGGTGCATATCCTACGGCCTACGCGATTTTTTAGTGTGCCTTCCAAATATAAGGTAGGTCTACCAGTTTTGATCTGCCATATTTCATCATACGTGAAATTTTCAATATTCATTTGTGATGCAAGTTTCAAATGGCAAGTTCATCTCGTTACTCAGACACGAATGCCATGACAAATGGTAAAGTGTCTTAAATAAAACATAATAATAATAATAATAATCTCGTTACTAATGTTAGAAATGATTCAAAACTTGAAAATGTTCGAAATTGAAACTGGTACACTTTGCTTATCTGTTGATGCATTCTGAGGTTCTACTGCAGATTTCTTAAATTATGATTTCATGCACATCCCTTTTCACAGATCCACGGGTTGTTGGTCGATCTTCCAATGAGGTCGCAACTTCAAAAAGTTTGAGAATCATTGCTGTAAAATAAGTACGACGATGAACCTCATAGGCTCATGTACAGGTTTTCTCTAACAAATGTGTTTTCAGTGCTAAAAATCATCACTAAAATAAAATAAAAAATCTGGGGGAACCAATTTCGGGGTGAAATTGATCACTTGTCAATACTAGATAAATGCTAGTTTTGAAAACAATTTCACATACCTAATTTTGGCTCCCTGAATCCGAATATGCTTACTAAATTCTTAACAATACAATATTTATGGAAATATTGAAGATTTAAACTTCAAGAATACCGCAGAAAACGCCTAAAGGTACACAGTTCGAACGAAACGTGTAAATTTCTGAGACATGATATGTCCTGTAAACATCAATTATATGTCATGTAATCCATCAGGATCCTGAGTGATTTCATTACATATAACACATTTTTACATGATTTCAGACTTAAATTTATACTGTGTAGGCAATGTCCAAAGGAATTTTCTAACATCGAACAGAAATTTAATTATTTCAACAAAATTAGTAAGTTCGTACGAATTTTGATGATAAAATATGTTTCGAGGATATATTCTAAGCTTCCTTACAAACTTTCAGGTTGTATTATTTATTTATTTAGTTGGTGTTACATCAATTAATTTGATAAAACCTCGTTAACGATGTTACGCCAATTTACTCGGTCCATGGCTGTGTCTCTCCAACCTCGATTTTGGCCCACGTCCAGATCTTGTTGCACCTGATCAAGCCACCTCGCTCGCTGTGCTCCCCGCCTTCTTGTGCCAACCGGATTCAACGCGAACACCATCTTTGCAGGATTGTTGTCCGGTAGTCTTGCAACATGCCCTGCCCAGCGCACCCTTCCGGCTTTCACAACCTTCTGGATACTTGGTTCGCCGTAGAGCCTAGCGAGCTCGTGGTTCATTCTCCGCCGCCACACACCGTTCTCCTGCACTCCACCAAAGATCGTCCTAAGCACCCTTCATTCGAACACTCCAAGTGCTTGCAGGTCCTCTTCCAGCATGGTCCATGCTTCATGTCCATAGAGGACCACCGGTCTTATAAGAGTTTTGTACATGGTAGATTTGGTGCGGGGGTGAATCTTTCTCGACCGCAGCTTCTTCTGGAGCCCATAGTAGGCGCGACTTCCACTGATGATGCGTCTCCGTATTTCACGACTAACGTTGTTATCAGCCGTTAACTAAGATCCGAGGTAGACGAACTCATCAACCACCTCAAAAGTATCTCCGTCTATCGTAACACTGCTTCCCAGGCGGGCTCTGTCGCGCTCGGTTCCGCCTATCAGCATGTACTTTGTTTTTGACGCATTCACCACCAGGCCGACTTTTGTCGCTTCATGTTTCAGGCGGGTGTACAGGTCTGCCATCGTTCCAAATGTTCTGCCGACAATATCCATATCATCCGCGAAGCAAACAAATTGGCTGGATCTTGTGAAAATCGTACCTCGGTTATTGAACCCGGCTCTCCGCATGACACCTTATAGCGCGATGTTGAACAGCAGGCACGAAAGTCCATCACCCTGTCGAAGTCCCCGGCGGGATTCGAACGAACTGGAATGTTCGCCCGAAATCTTCACGCTATTCTGCACACCGTCCATCGTTGCTCTTATTAGTCTTGTGAGCTTCCCGGGAAAGCTGTACTCGTCCAAACTTTCAGGTTGACTCCACGTTAAAAACCTTGCGTAGATCAGCAGTGGTTCCCAATCTTTTTGGAACTGTGACCCCCTTCGAAGTTGAACAAAAATCTTGCGAACCCCTAAAAATGAGTATTCTGAATATGTAAGTTTATGTAAGCCTTTCAAATATATTTTAAATCCACAGATATTATTAGTAGGCCACCCAAAAACCACATCTGGAATCTATCACATATAATTCAAAAATTCTGGAAAGATTTTTACTACTCATCATCTTTCCAATAGTTCAAGAAGATGTTTGTGGTAAGTATCTTTCCGAAATCTTTTATTCTACTTATTCGCAAATTCCTAAGTTCCGAAAATTCCTAGAAGATGATTCAGAGAAGTCCCTTCTTAGAGATAATCATAAAAGAATTTATGAACGAATATTTGAAGGTGTTCCTGGAAACAGCTCTGGAGTCATCTCTAGAATATTTCTGGAAGAAATTCTAAAGAAGTTAGAGGAACGAATTTCCAAAAAAAAAATCAGTGATTCTTTTTTGAAATGCATTTTTACACTTGGGTTATGAGGGAAGATCCAACATAAACACGTATCAGTAATAACGTTTTGTTTTCCACAGAAATTATAGCAATACTGACGGTTGCAAACTTCCGGAAAGAGCCCCATGTGTTAGCAAATAGGGAAAATTCCTTGTGTTCGGATTTACCTTAGAAATACACCACTTTCTTTGAGCAGCCTATTGTAGCAGCTAAAACTGTAATTAAATATTTTGTTCGTATTAGTGTTTCACAATAAGTTTAATGAGTTTCACTTACAATAGATAGTTTGACTCTAGGACCTCGTGCTACGAAGTGGTCAGCAGGGCTTGCTAGATACCTGTTCAGTCTGCATATAATTCGTATTTAGGATTTTACAAATGTTGTTTAGATGTATAATTTATGTTTACTTACGTAGATTAAGTTTTAACTTTAGTTTTAATCTTCTAGGTGAATTCACTGGATTTTAACCAAAACCTAGTCCCTATGATAAGTAGATAGATAGCATGTTATTTCCAATTTAGATATATAATTCAATAGCCAGTTTACCACAATTTCACTTTAAGACTTAAGAAAACTTTAAAATTCAATTTTAGATAATAATTTTCAATTACTTAGCGTGCTTTGGGAATTTCCGAATACTTTAGCGATCGTATGCATGAAATACTCTATCCTTGTTTTTGTTTTTATCTCTCCTATTCCTTATCCACTGTCACCTTAATCAACGATCTGTAATACAGACTAGACCGTTAAATGATTGCCCTGTGGTTTTCTGTACACCTTGCTCAAGTAACTATTTGTACTTGTTTATTATGAATCGTGGTTTACGGCTAACCAGCCGAGTGGAAGTTTAACAACTACTGAAAATCTAAACATTACATATAATTTACTAGAAAGATTCGCGAATCAGGCGAAACTGACAAAATGTACACAATTTAAGAAAATATAGCGTTGAAATTGTAGCTCGATTGTCTATTCACTGCACTTGAACTTTTCCCCTATCGATAATTTAACTATTCAAAAAACACAAATTTGTAGAAGACGAAACTTCAACTCATGCCAAACCACACACTTTATTGATTACGCCTGTGTTTTTGTTTATCAAAGTGATGGGCGCATCTGAAATCGAAATCAAAACACGGCGAGAGTAAACGGCGACACTGCAAACAAAAAATAAACAAGGCGTACATGGCGGGCTTAATTGAAACCAGAATGAAAACACGGCGCAAAAGTAATAGGCGACACTGAAAGTAATATCGATTACAGGCTCATAACATTGGGCGATACTGGCATTCTTGAGTGCGTTCAAGGCGAAACCTCATGATATTTTTTTTAGTACGAAATAGCTAGGGAAATTGTAGGAGATGTGTGTGGTATTGATGAGGATTTTAAAACTAGGTTTATAAAATGTGTATTAAAGTGAAAAGGTTAAAGTTTGAGTATATTTTCTTCAATTGGGATTAAAAATCGCACATGAGAATTTCATTGGTTATTTTCTCATTGTTATTGAATTGTCAGATAGGCCCTTATCGCGAATCCCTCTCGATTTGCAATTGGATTAGATGGACAAATTGATGTGAAGATTTTGCGAACAAGTTACACGTCTTCTCAGTGAGAATCGAACTCACGACTCCCCAATCTCTAGTTGGGGCGCGTTACCACTACGCCATGAGAGGACTCATGAACGCAGAAGTTAACCTGAATTCGATTTCAGCTCAATAATCACGTGATCCTTTTTCGCAAATTGCACGCTTTCTATATATACCCTATGCCTAGCCCGGGAGCGCATTGTTTTTTAGGTATAGGAATAGCACACTACACTAGCCAGCAACTGCGCTGTCTGAGGTTTCTATTGTGTGGGCTTGTCCATCTAATCCAATTGCAAATTATATGTTATGTTTAGCTTTTCGGTAGTTGTTAACTATTTATGTTTTGTTGCGGTTTTATAGCTAACTTAAAATCGAAAAATGATCTCCAACAATCGTAATCAAACCAAAATTTTCATCAGGGTAAGATGATATATAAAACCCTAAATAAATTGGATTCCTAATACAATCCATGGAATAATTCTTGGAGATCTCTTTTAGATTTTTCAGGAGAATCCTTAGAGCAATACTTGAAGGATTTCTGAGTGGAATTCCTTGTCGGATTGGGTGGAATTGCTGGGGGAAATAAGTGGAGTTTGTTCTAGGAATTGATAGAAGATGTTCATTGAAGATTCTTTGTAAGAATCCCTGGAATTCTCGAACGAAATCATTTTTTTTTTGTTTCAAATCAAATCTTTGACGTTCAACCTTGACAGGTGCCGAGAGAACACTCTTCAGGACAATCTTTGCGAGAAGCACATGGAAGAATACAAATATGAAATTTTCGTTGAAGAGTTCTCGAAGAATGTGTGTGATATTTTTGAATAATCCATCAGTAGCTTACTATAGCTTACCTCAACCTGGCTATGCCCTTGAGAAAGTTGAGAAAAAAAAAACTACATAAAACAAGCTTACCAATTATTAATGAGGGAATATCGGTCACCAACCTCCACCGACATCAACTTCACTTTCCATAGTCAGTTATTTGATATTATTTGGTCACAAGAAGCTAGCAGACCCAGAATAATTTGCCACCGAGATGCTTTCCTAGAATAAAAATATGTTCCATTGATAATTGAAAAGCAATGAATCTGTATGACTAGATAAAGAATCATCGTACAATTCCATCAAAATCAGTATCTGTCCTATCTGTCATCTAGTAAACCACAATGCCAGACTCTGCCGCCCCTATTCTCTTCGTCGAACCGTTTTGCCCGAGTGCCTTTACGGGGTGAGGACACGCAATGCTTTCTCGTCTCGGGAAACATTATCCAATCGTAGTAGGCTAGGAAAATAAATACGCTCGCCTAAAGACAACCCCGCAGCTTCGGAGCGCGCCTGTTGGTATGAGGTAAGCTTAAAAGCACAGACAAACGTAGACGTAATTTTAACAAAATTTCCATCGACCACGTTTTGAACGATAATTTTAAATTTCCTAGGTAAGTGTAGAACTAGCCCTCGTGCGTTAAAATACACTCAAATAAAGATTTAAAAAAAAAAAAAAAAATTTCCTAGGTTTCGTGTCTTACAGCCATCGTTTTCATTCGTGTTTGACGTTTCTCACTAGCGCCATCTGTAGATCTTGTGGCACATAATCGCATTTCGCGCAACATGGACACTAGAATCTAGTGATGATGATTTGTGAAGTGGGTGATGGATTTTAAAGAAAATTGTTCTAAGTGTTACGTCTGTTTGTCTGTGGTAAAAGCATCACAAGCTCGGAAATCAATGAAACGAACACTTTTTATTTCAACATTGGGGTGTGATTATTTTTGAGTAATCGTTCGGACTGATTGGGGAGGTGGGTCGGCATATGGGGCGAGGGGCGCTCGAAGCGTTCAATTAGATCAAAGCTCTTGATTGAAGACCCATGGGTGATGAGCAATAAGCCGCAAGCGCGACGCGCCATGGCAAGCTAAGATGCGTTTTTTACTCGCTTCATTTTCCATCCAAGCAACCGCTTGGCTCTGCACTAGTAACCAGTAGTGATCCCCTCATACCCCCAAAAGAGTTTTGTCAGTAAACAACAATTAAGTCATCTGCGTTGATGCGGACTTGTTTCGTCATTGCGCTACGCTCAATTATTGCCAATTTCGAGGTCGACACTTAAACGCGGTTCAATAAAAATACTTAAAAGCAATCCTGTTCTGCGCTATATATAGGATATCCGGGGCAAGGTCACTCTTCAGCTTCTGTCTGCATCACGTTCCAACATCCGAAAACAACTTAACTTTCAATGGGTGACGCTCTTTAAATTCCGATCAATCTCTTATACGTTCATCTTTTTTCATGCTTTCGTAACCGTAGATTTAAAAGGCCACAATGTACGGTGGTAAACTGGCGTACCTTGTGGCGCTGTCCAGCCTCTGGTTGGTACACGCCGTAGATTACGCGCCCAAAATGGAGACTGTTAAGCAGTGGAGCTTCCTGTCGTACAATTTTCCCTGGGACTACCCCGCAAACGATAAGGAGTTCTACAACCCGGAAAACATCGTTGCGACCGGTATCGAAGTAGGCTACGATCGCATCTTCGTAGCAACGCCGCGGTTGTTCAGTGGAGTGCCGGCAACGCTGTCTGCGATCCCTCGTGGTACCCATGGTGATTCGCCAGCGCTCCAGGCCTACCCTGATTGGACGCATCACACCGCCGGCACCAAGGAGTACAACTGCTCCGACATCGGACTGGTGTCGGTCTATCGTATCCGAATCGACTCGTGCAACCGACTGTGGGCTTTGGACGCCGGTGTTTCGCGATCGCTAGAAGACTTCGAAGTGACCTGCCCTCCGAAGATTTTGGTCTACGATCTACACACCGATCAGGTTGTGCGGAGAATCGATTTTCCCCCGGAGGTCGTCCGACGTGAATCGCTGTACACCAACATCATCGTGGACGAAACCGGATCCAGGCCGGAGAACAACTGTGACGATGTGTTCGTCTACATTACGGACACCGTGGCGCCAGGTTTGTTAAACTCTCTTGATGGGTAACGATGTTATCTACCGTTAAACTTCTCATTCCAGGAATCGTAGTCTACGACAGCGGAAAGGATCTGACGTGGCGTGTGAGCCATCCGGCCATGTACCCGGACCCAGACTTTGCCGAATCCACCATCTTGGAGCACCGCTTCACCCTCATGGACGGAGTCGTTGGCATTGCCTTCGACCAGGAAGCCGGCATCATCTACTTCCAACCATTGGCTACTGACAGGTTCGCCACGACAATCTACGAACTCACGATAACTCTTAACTATCTCTCTACTTCCGTTTCTAGATTATTCTCCGTGACGACGGCGGCACTTCGAGCTGGACCTCTTCCGTTCGGAAAGGATCTTCCCGTCAAACTGGTCGGCCGTAAATCATCCCAGGGAATCGGTCTGGCTGTATCGCCACGTGGAGGCACCATCTTCTATTCGCCCTTCACGGAAACTGCCGTTGCATCGTGGAACCCCCGTACCAATGAGCATCAGTGAGTATCGAACCCCTAGACGACCCTTAACGCCAAGTAACCCCCTTCCATCCATCTAGGATCGTTGCACAAGACCAGGAACGTCTGCAGTTCGCAGCTGACGTCCGCACCCCGGCCCGCGACGGAACCGCCGTCTATGTCCTGACCTCCAAGTTCCACCGATTCTTCCTCAAGAACGTCGACGCCAACGAGTTCAACACCCGTATTCTGCGCATCGACGGAGTCGTCGCTCCCACCCTACCAACGATAGCCCCGTCCGGATTCGGACCAACTGTCGAGACCAACTCTCCGTTCTATAGCTTACCGGCCGTAACCCCGTCCGTCGCAAATTCCTTCAAACCACTTCCCCCGTCCGTACCCTTTACCAAGTTCCCCGCGCACAAGTCCCCCAACCCCAAGACCTACGCCTTCATCCAGAACTACTACGTGAACAACAAGCAACCCTACGTCTACGAACCGGTTCCGGTCATCGACAAAACCAAAACCAACCCCTTCTTCATCCTGAACAGTGGCGAGAAGCCCTTCCCCGCGACGCAACAGCGACCCCAGTACGGTCTCAACGGAGAAATCTTCTTCCCCAAGATCAATCACCACTTCAACGACTTCAACGGCCTTCGGTACGCCAAAAGCTTACGGGCCAATCTGACGGCGACGCCGTAAGCGTACCAGACTACTGGACGACACCCTTTCGGCGTCTCTTCCGTCCCTCGGCATGAAGAGACGCTCCCGAAATTGGGTCCCTCGTTCGAATCTAGAAGCTCTGACTGCGCGCACAAATTCGACCGCAGAGCCCCAATTCTAGCTGCAAGTGTAAATAGTATCACAAATCTCATCGAATTCGAACTCCTTGCTCTACCTTTCAACCCCATCCATCCCATTCCCGCCCGAATTGAGTACCACCGGAGAAACATTCAGTGTGATGTTCACTTAAGCGTAAGTATTGTCGTCGGTTCCAGCAAAATACTCAGTAATTTTAGGGAACTCCTCCATCTCTATTGGATTCGTCACCTTTGAACTTCTTTTGTAAAGCCATAGCTCAATGCATTTCCCACAGTTCTCGTTCTGTTTTCGTTTGTTGCTCGCGAGGGTTGCCTTTCGATGGAGCTTCCTCCAATTGAGACTTTGACAAAAGTGCAAGATTACATCATAAAGTTATGAAATTTTTCATTTTTGAAAATGTTGCGCTCAATTGTTCCAGAATGTTTCATGGAAAGTGACGCTTCCAATTATGTAGTAAATTATATTGAAAAGACAACTTAAGTTCAGTGTAAATAATTAATAAAAATAAATTAAACATCGTAATATGTGTTCGGCTTAGTGAATTTGATGACATCCATGTCATGTCTACCTATCTCAAGTGAAAGTACTTATGACTCTGGTACCTTTTATTTGATCGTACCTACGGGATTTCTGAACTATAAATACGGGCTGCCGTTAGCGCAGAAGAGGAGGCTTCCCGGACTGTGGACTGATTAACATATTATTTTATTCTTTATTTGCAGGATATAAAAGTGGCGACGAGGATCATGGAAACGTGTGTTGGCGATTATCGTTTTTCTAAGAGGTGGCGAGTTTGCTAATTTTATTTATTTGAGTATGGTGAAATTGCCAATTTTATGTATTTGAGTATGGTGAAAATGCCAACTTAAGTTGAACTAAATTGTTCTTTAGAGCTGACGAAATTGTCGTACATTGTGAACATAGTTGTTCTGTTTTTAAGCGAGATATTATATTGAGGTGGACGAAATTTTTCTTTAGTGTTGACGAAGTTGTCATATGTAATGTTGAGCAATATGAATCCAATGATTTGAATGTTTTATTGTAGTTGTAATACAATTGTGGAATTTTTTAGGTATATTTTCGATTGTTCGTTGTATCAGTTGTTATAACGTGAAAATGGCATTCTAAAGGGGAAAGGACTGTCATGTCTACCTATCTCAAGTGACTCTGACTCTGGTACCTGTAGTAGATAGGGTTCATTCAAATATTACGTAACGCAAAATTTGCCAATTTTGAACCCCCTCCCTCCCCCACGTAACAGCTCTTGTATGAGAAATTTTAATTTTTTGTATGGACCGTAACACTAGTTAAGACCCCCTCCCTCCCCCTGTTGCGTTACGTAATATTTGAACAATCCCATATAGATTCCGTGATAAAAATGTTAAACAAAATGATGAGGTATGACTAATACAGGTGTTACGCAATCTGCGAACGCGCCTTCGCTACGAACAAGCTCCCATACGATCTCGCCGTCCCTGTCAAGCGATACTAGGAATAGGTAGAACGTGAAAAACGATAAAAACAAACAATATGATAAGGAGATGTGTCAAAGGAATGTTGAAAGTTATTATTTACAAAACCCAAATCTAAGCTGCTAAATCTTGCGAAGTTATCTTCTTAAATTAACTGAATAACTAAATTGAGAGTTGCTACAAAACTAAAATAGGAAGTTAAAAGATGATGTGCTAAAAGGTAAACTGAATTTAAAAAGATTATTGTTATTATAAACGAATTCTAATCTAGGTATCACAGAGGTGTATCACAGTTTGGATTTCGATTATCGTTAGCTGTCCCGGTAGATCATTAATTGATTGTAAGAAGTATTGTAGGAGACCGCTTTCCGAAATTGACGGACTAGATAAAATCACTAAACGTAAGTAAACACATGAAGCAATTGTAGAGATAGATTGAATTTAAACATACATTTATATTCCTCTATTTGTTAATTTAACAGGAAAAATTTAACATAAGCCAATAAACGAATACAGTAAACCACTGGAAAATTCACTTGCTGGCAAGTTGTTCAAATTTGCGGAAAATTATCTACCGTCTTGTTGCCGTTCGGGAACAACAGGTTTAGCGTGTCTTACGTTAAATCGAAACATGCCATAAAAACTATTTCCCGCTTAAATAGCATTCGGGTAGTTCAATGTAGACCGATCTCTGGAGAGATCGTCCTAATATGATTCGGAGAGACGAATGCTTCGGCTTTACCAGTGAGAGATAAAATAGGCACGAACTTATCATGTAGTTCGGCTTTGGGTAGTTAGCGTCGGTGGAGTGTGAATGTGAGAATATGGCGGCATGTAACCGTCGAGAATGTGAGAAAAAAAGATAGCACATAAACTGCGTCTCCCTTGCTTCGCGAAGCTAGAAAGAGCGAGTTGATCATCTTGCTGCGATTCAAAGAGAAATTCAGTCTGTTGGATAATTTTAGCGCGATTAGACGTGCCTTCAAAAAGTGCAATGATTTTGGTCCCTAATGATCACAAGTGGATTGTGGATCGTCAATGGACTTTTAAAGAAATTTGGGGAAGTAGTCACGACAGTACCTTTTATTTGATCGTACCTACGGGATTTCTGAACTATAAATACGGGCTGCCGTTAGCACAGAAGAGAAGACTTCCCGGACTGTGGACTGATATAAAAATCCAATAGCATCGAGATTGTTAAAGTCATTCTTTAATGTCCAAAGTATCAGCGAAGTGGTCCTAAACTGTTTAATAAAATCGAAGCGAAGGGTCCTAAACTGTTTAATAAAATCTTGGTTTTATTTATTAACTCAAAATAGAATGTTACTGCAACTACTTCAGCAATTTTTCCGTCTCAAATAACGGCTATATCACATTTAAACTTTAATTTAAAAATTGGGTCCATAAATGAACCTTGACACTTTTGATCATGTTTTACATTCGCTTAATTGACAAAAAAAACCACAGAGCTTTTAACACTGGGGTTGTTCCTATCTGACATTTCTCAAGGAATACGGAAAACAAAATACACCCAAAATTTGAGATTAAGCCAAGAGGTGTGACAAAATCTAAAAAAACATAAAAAAATGTTTTTTGGACTTTATCAAACGAAAAACATTAAAAAATTGAGTAAACATGTGTGTTTGGCCTAAACTTAAGCGTTTGGCACTAAAATTAGGACAGAGCTTAGGACCCTATTAACTGGACCCTGTAAAAATCGTTCCCCTGCGGTACAGCCCTGCTCTTCGCACACTTTTGTGATTAGTCAGTGAAAGTTTTTCTCGTTCATGATGTTCCATGGTTCTGTGCGGTCGATACTGTCAAATATTCTCTACATTTTTAGATGATTTTCAGTACAGTGAAGAGATTGTTAGTCGTGAAAGGGCTCCACTCAAAGCCCGCTTGGCAAGCTTGCAAATTCTCACTTGCCTCCGCTAGCTGTTCTGTTTTACATACCAGCTGTTGAATGGTAAATATTCTTAATCCCCCCTCCCCACGAGAGGTAGACAAGCTTCATGATTAGGGACGTTTCGATACTTCCTTTCGATATATCGGAATATCGATATTTTACTTTCGATATTCGATATTTTGGTATCGATATTTTCTATTCAATATATCGGTTATATCGATATTTCCTTCCGATATATCGTAAACTAATATATTGAAAACAATTGTAGGGTATTAGCATTAAACATTAGTTGGTGGTACAGCCCTAGACCGCTCTATGTGGGTTGCCTCTTTCTCGTCACTTACCATAGACAAAGATCGGGAATTTTCTGAGGTATGGGAAAAGGGTAATTGACTGGATACCTATTTACACCCAGCAGAAAATTCGCCTGATTGTTACGCAAAATCTGCATACAGCGACCACGAAAGTTTCAGAGACCTCTACATGCTCTAAGTGAAAAAACAATTGTATGATTTTCTCCAAATATAATTTTTTTCTTGTTTAAATACAAGAAATAAATTAGATTTGGAGAAAACCCAAAGCAGTTTCCCTTTCAAATGTACTAAAATGTATGTTAACAGAGAATATTAATGTAAATATCGGTCAAAACAGCAATAACCTTGAGTATTCAAAGATTTTTTTGGCAATTTTTAGTGATATAGCAATTTTGCTCCATTGAAATGTATCATATGATATTCCGATATATCGATATTTTGAATCAATATATCGGTGGTATCGATACTTTGTTTCTATAATCGTCGCATAATCAACGTGCACAGCCCTCACCTAGCAAGTGACGATGACGATAAGGACACTTTCTACGCGCAGCTGGAACGTGAATACGACGGCTGCCCAAGCCATGATGTCAAAATCGTTATCGGAGATCTCAACGTTCAGGTTGGCCAGGAGGAGGAATTTGTACCGATTTTAGGGAAGTTCAGCTCTCACCAGCTTACGAACGAAAACGTTCTAGACTGATTGATTTCGCCGCCTCCAAAAACATGGCCATACGTAGTACCTACTTCCAGCAGAGCCTCCCGTATCGGTACACCTGGAGATCACCCCAACAAACTGAATCGCAAATTGACCACGTTTTGATTGATGGAAGACACTTCTCGGACATTATCGACGTCAGAACTTATCGCGGCGAAAACATCGATTCGGACCACTACCTAGTGACGGTTAAAGTGCGCCAACGACTCTCCGTTTTGAGCAACATTCGGTACCGACGCCCGCCACGGTACAATCTGGAACGACTCAAGCTACCCGAAGTCGCAACTGATTACGCGCAAAGCCTTGAAGCAGCGTTGCCGGAAGAGGGAGAGCTCACCGAAGGCCCTCTTGAGGACTGCTGGAGTAGTCTCAAAGCAGCCATAAACAAAGCAGCGGAAGGTGTCATTGGGTTCGTGGAAGCAAATCGACGGAACGGTTGGTTCAACGAGGAGTGTCAGACGGTTTTGGACAAGAAGAATGCAGCGCGGGCGATGATGCTGGAACAATACAAACAGAAGCGAAGACAGCAAACCCATCTATTCCGGGATAAAAAGCGCCGCCTGGAAGAGTTGGAATGCGAAGAGATGGAGCCAGTGGCGTAGCTAGGGTTTCTGGGGCCCGGTGCGGAGTTCGATTTAGGGGCCCTCAAAATTAAAGTGAACTTTCTTAACTCTTGTTCAGAAACACATAAGTTTAGTGAAAATTATCGAGAGGACTTCCAGTGAATTGACATGGAAGTTGATATATTAGATGGCGAAGTAGTGCTGGAAAGCAATGATTCATTACAACTTTAATTAGGTATTCTAAGAAAGTTTCAAGCTTCCTCTATTTTGTGTTCTTGAGTCGGGATATGTTTTGAATACTTGATGGAAGAAATACCTTTAAGATTGATAAATTTACCCAAGGTTTGCTCAAAATAAATCACCAAATGAACTCCAATGATTTCTGCAGGAGTTCATTTTGTGATTTTCACGGACTTCCTGTGGATTTCGTTTAAGACCTTCAAAAATTTAACGTTTAATTTTTCAAAGGGTAACCATAGAAGTTATCTCAGAGATTCCATCATGAATTCTTTTGAAGATTTATTCAGAATCCATCCAATGATTTTATTATCATTTTCCTAAAATTTTAATCAAGATTGTCATTTACAACATCTTTGAGATTTCAACTATTATTTTCTACAGGGATTTTCTAGAATTTCCTTTAACATTTTCGTTCGAATTACAAACAGATAAATCCTTCAGGAATTACTCCAGTGATTGCTGCTAAGATTCCTTCGGGGATTATTCTAGAAATTATATGGAAATTTCTCAAAGATGTCTTGAAAAATTGTCCTTAGTCATTTTCTCAGGAATATCTCCAGAAAGAGATCAAGGATTTTTTTCAGAAATTATTAGGGTTTTTTTTTTAAATCCGAGATATATTCCAGAAGGAAATTTCAAAGTAATATCTGATGAAGCTCGATTTAGTTTGAAGGTAACTCTTTATGAACTCCCAGAAATTTCTCTGAACTATTGGGCTCTTGAAGAAATCTAGAAGGATTTCATAAGCGGATTGCTAAGTAGATGAAAACCCGAATTTAGAACTATACCATTTAATTACACTAGAGTTTGTGTCTTTTGACAAATACGCGTATTTCGACCTCAACTATAAGGCCGTCTTCAGTGTCGTGTACTAGACTCGACATGGATTGCTAAGATGATAAGAATTACTAGATTATTACTGTACTATTAGCTGTAGTGTGGAACCTCAGATGAACTTTAGAAGCAGTCATGAAGATTTCAACTTCATGAGGAATCCTAGGTTAAATTTAAAGTGGAATTCCTGGATGAACATTAATTACATATCCTCGGATAATCCTAGCAGGAATTTTAATAGCAACTTCTAGGGAAATAAGGATTAATAGCTGAAGAAATCCATATAATTCTTGAAAGAATAACTTGAGGAACTGGCATTGGAATCATTATAGATCTTACTGGAAAAATCCCCAAGATGAAATGCAAAGTATTCAGCATGATGCCAGATTTTTCTTCCTGAAAATTTTGTTCCATCTGTTAACTTAATGTTTCTGTAATTAGATTTACCATCATTCTAAAATTTCACTATGATACCGTGCCATTTCATTTTACACCAGCTGTTTCGAATTTCCCCGGTAAACATTAGAGACTTTCAAGGCCTACCGTTAAAATTAGAGACTTGCATTAAAACTTCTAATACGAAATCTACTACCAGTTTTGAATGTGTACAAACCATGTCCCAAAGATAGCAACAGATTTATTTTGTCAACTATAATTGAAATGAAAATCTGCTAGTTTAGAAATATGCTCTACCTCCAAATCAGTTTCAGATACAATAGGGTCCTAAAGGCATGTCTCAATTTTAATGCCAAACGCTTAAGTTTAGGCCAAAAACACATGTTTACTCAATTTTTTAATGTTTTTCTTTTGTTTAAGTCCAGAAAGCATTTTTTTAGATTTTGTCACACTCCTTGGCTTTACCTCAAATTTTGGGTGTATTTTGCTTTCCGTGTCCCTCCCGAAATGTCAGATAGGAACAACCCCAGTGTTAAAACTAAAAGCCCTGTGTTTTTTTTTTGTCGATTGAGCGTGCGTCAAACATGATCAAAAGTGTCATGGTTCATTTATGGACACAATTTTTAATTTAAAGTTTAAACATGATACAGCCGTTATTTGCGCGGGAAAAATTGCTCAAGTATTTGCAGTAACATGCTCTTTCGTGTCATTAAATAAAAACAAGATTTCATTGAACATTTTAGGACCCAATTATGGGCCCCGCACATTTAGGCAGATCCGTGTGAATTACAAAATTAAATCGAGTTGTCATGTAATATTAGTAATAACTAATAACATTGATCATGGGGCGCCTACACATTGTAGATCAAGGTCACCTTCGAACTGATTTTTTATCTGCTTGTTTACGTGTTAGTTTTCTTGAAATCAATATCGTTATCTTCTATATAAATAAAAATGGAATGGTGTTTGTATGTCACGAAATGGTTACGAATGGGTCAACGGATTTGAATGATTCTTTCTCAGTTTTGATTGTAAAGGGTTCCGACGTGTTTGTGTGTATAAAAATCTCAGGATATTCATCGGGAAAGTTGAAAAAACGAGCGCGAACGAAACTGTCATTTTATATGGGATGATCAAAAGCGTTTTTCAACAGCCTACTTGATGGCAAGACGAAGTTTGCCGGGACCACTAGTATTAAATAAAATTCTTACCACAATTTGGGGCCCCCATTAACTCGGGGTCGGGTGAGGATCGCACCCACCGCACCTCCCTAGCTACGCTACTGGATGGAGCAGCTATATCGTTCTCAAGAAACACGAAAGTTCTACAAGAAACTAAATGCATCCCGCAAAGGCTTTGTGCTTCTGGTGTTAGCAACCAAAGACAATCTTCCCGGTTGAAAAAAATAGATAGTATTAAGATGAAAATGTAAGTTATATACTGAATAATTGAATAAAAAAATTTAAAAAAATAATAATCTTATTTGTTCCATAGAAAAGAGAGAATCCCTTTTCAGTGTAATGAAAAATTGAGGCAGAAACAGTTTTTTTTAGTTTTTCTTAGCGGTGTAATTTTTCATGAAAAATATCATGTAAGTCGGAATACACTTCATTAAAACCAATCCCATATCTTTTTTCAGATGTTTTAGAAAATTTGCAATTGCTTTGATAAAAAGTCATTGATTTCCGATGCTTCGATTGAAATATGGGTTTTCAAAGAAAAGGCTTATATGGTAATTTTCCACAAAATTGGCCATAACTCAAAAACGAAAAAAAGTACATTTCGAAAATTTCAGCGATTAAAGCTTGTGAAATAACCTTCTCAAAAATATTTTTTTGAAAATTTTCCACGAGTTGGAGCATAGTTTTTCCGGCTTTTCTTTACGAATTTTCTCAACGGTGAAAAATTTTGTGAAAAACTTTTTCCAGTTATTTTTTTTAATTCCTGAGAAAATTTGCTTTCATTTTCAGAAAAAAAAAACTTTGTTTCTATGATGCTTCGTTCTTGAGTTATGATTTTTCAAAGTAAGTAGTGTCAGAGGAAAACAAAAAATTTCCAACTGAGTTTTCCGGGAAAATAGGCGACCCTGAATTTTTCTCAATTTTTTTTTATTCATATATTGATGAGCCCTGCCTGTGGAAAAAGTTTCATGAAAATCTGAGACCTTTCGGCCCAAACCTGTACGGAAATTTAAAAAAAAAATCTCCAAAAGACACTTTTGTCAAGGGCCTTTCTTAGCCGAGTGGTTAAAGTCCGCAGCTACAAAGCAAAGCCATGCTGAAGGTGCCTGGGTTCGATTCCCGGTCGGTCCAAAATTTTTTCGTAATGGAAATTTCCTTGAGTTCCCTGGGTTATAATGGACCAATGCACGAGTTCACTAATTTGACGTTTGAGCGGTGCCGAATTCACTAGTTGTCATGGTCACGTAAATAACACGGCACCGCTCAAACGTCAAATAATGAGCTCGTGCATTGGTTCATATTACCTGCCAAACGATAAAGGAATACAAAAATGGCAAATTTGGCAAAGAAAGCTATCAGTTAAGAACTGTGTAAGTGCTCATTAAACACTTATCTTAGAAACAGGCTTTGTCCCAGTGAGGACGTAATGCCAAAAAAAGAACTTTTGTCAAACTTTTGCTAGAAATCGCAAAAACGAACAGACTGAGGGATTCCACGGAGGCATGCAAGTCGATTCTGATCGACCATTTCAAAAATATCTGAAACTTTGCACAGTTTTTCAGTTCCATCTAAATCGTCATTTTCCGATATCAAATCTTCAAGTTGAGTCACGACTAACTTTTCAAAAGGGTGTATGTGAAAATGGTTCAAAAATATTCAAAAAGCTGTACAGCAAAAACGGTTCGTTCGATTGTTAGACAACTAAAGAAACAAAGTTAGACAACTAAATAAAGATTCCAAAAAAAATACACACAGTAAAAAATTTATTTTTTTTTTGCATTAAAAAACATCATTTTTGTCACAAAAACTCAAATATCTCAAAACCCTATCGGAATACCAACGTAATTTTTTGAGGGAAAACGGTCCATTATATTAGCTATCTACCATAAAAATTTGGTGATGGTAAGCCAATAAACAAAAAAGTTATGACATTTCAAATATTTCACAAATTTGACACTTAGTGAAATTTTTTTTTTTTTTTTTCATTGTTAATTTTTTTTAGGACCGCAGTTTGTTGCTGAATTTTTTGTTAAGGGTACCACATGAGGTTAACAAGTTGTTTTCATGATATTTTATTTAATTATTCATAACTATTATAGCATCTATTAGAAAGTTAGACGCGATCCAGTGTTGTGATCTAAAGTCTTGATAGTGTCATATTTTTTATTGTACGTAACTGAAGAAAAATTCTCTCATTAGTGTTGAAACCTTTTGATAAAAGAAACCTATAAGAAATCTAATATTGAAGACAAAAGCTACAAAAAAAGTTTTCTATACAGGTATACGACTAGTTTACCTGCAAAAAGTTTACCTCGTAGAGAACAAGGCGGGTCTATACCCAGGTGATCTAGTATACGTAAAGCAGGTCGGTTTTCTCGGCGCTGGTTTTCTCCACAAAGTTAAAATCTGATTACACCTGGGTATAGACCCGCCTTGGTAGAGAATAGACTTTGTTAATCATATTTGGGAGAAAGCGAGTAACTTCAACAACATCAAAAACATGATAGGTACATACCATGAACATACTCACGAAAAAGCTAAAAATATACTACCACTATGGTTATAAAAGATTTAATTGTAAAATTTTTCTTCAGTCAAGCAAACGACACCAAACTAGTCAGTAAAAACTTAAAAGTGATTTTGTTTATTAAAATCTAACGAGCAACATGAGTAGTCGCTTTCTCAACTGTTGCAGGCCGTTTGCAGAAAAAAAGTGTTCGAAAGAGCTACGAAATCTCACCGAAAGCACCATAGATAAACTGAAAGCGGCTGGTTATGCTCCAATGTCTACATTGAATACAAATTTACGCATTTGTACGTCCTGCCGTTTAAACGTTGACAAACGGGCAATCTGTACATCATCGGTGGATTAAAATGTTAACTGGTAGTCTTTTGTGTGAAAATACAACATCAAATTGCTATCTACGATCTTGTTCGGATTGTCCAGATTCTTCATCATTGGAAAATACTTTATTCGCTGAGTTTGAAGAAAATTATATTGATCAGTTATCATTTGAGCAATGGGTGACCACGGATAGGTGTGACCTAGAAACTATTGTAAAACCTGTAGATGAGTTTGTGTCATTTTTTTGCTTGAAATTAGAAAGTTTAATTCCTCACGACTTTATTAAAACAGAGCAATCCCGCTTTTTAAAAAATACGAAAAATACATTACAAGATGGTGAATTTTTAGTCATTTGTGATTTTTCTGAAAACTATAGCTTTGTATTGCAAGATGAAGTGCAGTCCCATCACTGGAACGTACAACAAGCTACAATTCATCCATTCGTTATTTATTTCAATGGAAGTACGCAAATTGAACATTTTAGTTTTATTCTATTTTCCGAAGATTTAAGACACGACTCAGTATCTGTAAATTTGTTCATTGCCAAAATGATTAACTTTTTACGCGTTGATAAGGATGAAGAAATCAGAAAGATATATTTCATGTCTGATGGAGCAGCATCGCAGTACAAAAACCGTAAGAATTTTTCGAGCCTATGTCAATTTAAATCAAAGTACGGAATTGAGGCAGAATGGCATTTCTTTGCTACGTCACATGGCAAAGGTCCTTGTGATGCTATTGGAGGAACCACAAAGCGCATGGCCACAAGAGCAAGTTTAGCCAAAGAACGTGAGCATCCAATTGAAACTGCAAAAGAACTATTTGATTGGGCGAATCGCAGAAAAGAAGAAGATTTAACAAAATTATAATTTTGTTTTACTACTACTGAAGAGTACGAATTAACGACATCAGAGCTCAGCGAGCAATATAATAACGCGAAAACGATCCAAGGAACCCAAAAATTTCACTGTTTCATTCCATTGTCAGAAAATAAAATTAAAGCAAAACTATACTCGAACTGTACTGATAATGATGCAAAAGTGTTCGATATTGTAAAAAAATTGAATAACAATAAATAAATAAATAAGTATTAATAAAATGTTTTCATGATCTCATGACGCATACCCAAATCCAAAACTTTTAAAGTTTATATATAACATTTAGAAACTCATCGATCATACTCTAAAAAAAATTATCTTGTTAAAAAAAAAATATTTTTTCGTGTAATCTGTTAATTTATTTTAATTTATACATTTATACATATACATATAATATTTATACATATACATAATATTTATACACATAATACAAATGAATACATGAAAACGACTTGTTTAATTCACGCAAGGCCCTTAACAATAAAATAAGCAACAAACTGCGGTTCCCGTAATAATTTACACCGAAAAAAATTTTTTTTTTCTACTAAATGTGAAAATTGTGACATGTTTGAAATGTCACAACTTTTTTGTTTATTGGTTTACCATCACCAAATTTTTATGGTAGATAGCTAATATAATGGATCGTTTTCCCTCAAAAAATTACGTTGGTATTCCGATAGGGTTTTGAGATATTTGAGTTTTTGTGTCAAAAATTATGTTTTTTAATGCAAAAAAATTTTTTTTTTACTGTGTGTATTTTTTTTGGAATCTTTATTTAGTTGTCTAACTTTGTTTCTTTAGTTGTCTAACAATCGAACGAACCATTTTTGCTGTGCAGTTTTTTGAATATTTTTGAACCATTTTCACATACACCCTTTTGAAAAGTTAGTCGTGACTCAACTTGAAGATTTGATATCGGAAAATGACGATTTAGATGGAACTGGAAAACTGTGCAAAGTATCAGCTCAATAGAAAAAAATGAATTAAAGAATTTACCAAATTTTGGTGCTGTTGCTTGGAATCACTCTACCAAAAGACGAACGAAGCATTTTTGCAAGTGAATTCTCAAATGCACATGAAAACCAAGAAAATACAGCATGCTTTGTTCTTAATAATACAAAGAAACGAAAATCTTCTGGTGTTAGCAACCAAAGAAAATGTAAGTTATATACTGAATAAGGCTGATACAAATATTAAATTTCTTTTATGTCCGAGACCACTTGGAAGGTACGAGGGGGGATAAAAATAAATAACGAACAAAAAATTAGAAATGAAAAAAAGTAGTATCAAATATTTATTTTTAACGATAATTTTAAACTTTTTTCAAACGTCCACTGGATCATTATTTTACTTGTTTTTTACTTTAAAAATTGAAAAAAACCTATCTGATGTCAAAAAAATGATGAATCTTTTTTATTCTCCCCTTCAAAATTTTCGAATTTTTGAAGGGGGGGGGGGACATAAAACAAAATTTATATTTGTATCAGCCTAATTGAATAAATAAAATTTAAAAAATAATAATAATAATCTTACTAGATTACCCAGCGTGCCTAGCCACGCTTTAAACAAATTTGAAAGCGGATTGCTATGCAGAATCTTTCAAAGATTGATAATGTTTATGCCTAACTGCAAAATGACAACATGGACTGATAAATTTCTGAGCTGAAAAGCATACTCCGTCCCAGAGGAGGTGTAATGTTAGAATTAGAGGATAATGGTTATATTTTTATTAACCCTTCAGTTGCCGTGCGGTTTGCTACCGTTAGAACCCAAGAGTGGAGGGCGGCTGTCAAATGGGAGTAAAATTGAAAAGCCGCCAGCCTAAGTCCAGAACCAGTTTTAGGGCTTAACGCGGAATAGTTAAAAATATTATTCGCAAGATTACAGGTAATAAATGCGCTTGAAGGATGTTGTTTGCAAGCAATTATTTGCTATGTGCTACTACAGTGCGCTGTTGGAAATTTAATTAGAAAATTCTGCTGTATTCCCAAAATGGATGTTTTCGACAAAATTGATTACGCCTTCACTATTGCACATTGGTCCCAAAGCCATATCTAGGAAGACAAAAACAATTGCGCCTAAACCGTCAATTTTAGATATATGGTGTCTTCGGCAAAGTTTCTCCATATTAAACAGAAATTTTTTTCAGAGATTTGAAATTAGGGTGGCCCACATGGTTTACGAGATCAGCACATAAACTTTTTTGCTGACACATTTAGGACTACACAATATTCTACAAAATGTTTTAAAACAACCGATTTGGAGCAACTTTGCCGAAGAACCCAAATTTCTATCTCTTATGGTTCGCGAGTTATGATTTTTTTTTAACAAAAAAGTTAGGGTGGTACTGAAAAATCAGTTTTTTCTTGATAGCTTTTCATACGATAATTTCTCGCAAAAACTTTGTTCCGAGCACTTTTAGAACTTTTGATTGCGCAACTTTTTGCCGAAGAAACTACTGTTCCATCTCTTATGGTTACAGAGTTATAAGAATTTTTCTTCGAAAAAAATGGTTGTTTTCAAATGCCGATATCTCCAAAAGGCGCCAACGGATTTTCAATCTATTGTCGGCATTAGAAAGATTATCTCTTTCTCTGGTTATGGTGAAAAAACTGTGAGGACGTTTTTTGTTTGAAAAGATTGACAAAATTTTGAAAATAATATGTTTTTTAACCGAAAATTGTCCATAACTTGAAAAATATTCGAGATAGCTCATTGGTGCCTTCAGCAAAAATGTGCAAAATTGAAAGTTCTGAAAGTGCTTCATACAAAGCATTCATAAAAAAATCAACCCTTTAAGATATATTCACCATAAACCGAATTGTATATGGTAAAGAAAGCGAAAAAAGAGATATTTGCTGGAACAATCGAAATAACTGTATGTAAAGTCATTTTAAATGGAGTACACATGTATTGATATCGATCATAGTAAGCGGAATCTAAGGAGTTGAAAAAAGGAAAATTATTCGCTGAAGCAGTTTTCAAGTGATCAAGGCCCACCTTCTGGTTCGTTACCTTAGACAGATATTTGGGATTTATATCTGGCTCTTGTTCAAGTTTCATACATTCTTCAACAGGCGAATGCTGCCTTGACTTATTCGTTGTGGCAGATTTATTGGATTTGATTGAATTGAATGGGATAAGTTGGATGCCCAGATAGAATAATTGCAGATACTTCTATATTTCTATGGGAGGATATAACGGGAAGTAAGGTTTTGGTAATTTGAAGGAATTCTTCAAAGTATACGTTTTGTTATCGTTTAGGGATGATAATATAATAAACGGGACCGGTATTGAACGCATGACCTTCTGCTTAGTAGCAATTTATAACCAACCACGGCATAGATTAGCTGGACAAACAATATGTCGCGTGAAATAACAAGACTTCGTTTATGGATTAATGTTCCATGGATCACTGTTACAACTGCTTCAGCAACTAAATTTCCCTAACTCCTTAGATTTCGCCTATTGTGATCGATCTTATTTCATTACATATATATTCAATTTTAAATGACTTTACATGCAGTTATTCCGGTTGTTCCAGCAAATATCTCTTTTTTCGCTTTCTTTATGATATAAAATTCGGTTTTGTATGATGCACTTTCAGAACCTTCAATTATGCACATTTTTGCTGAAGGCACCAAAGAGCTATCTCGAATATTTTTCAAGTTATGAACAATTTTCGGTTAAAAAACATATTATTTTCAAAATTTTGTCAATTTTTTCAAACAAGTTTTTTCACCATAAACAGAGAAAGAGAATATCTTTCTAATGCCGATAAAAGATTGAAAATCCGTTTGCGCCTTTCGGAGATATCAGCATTTGAAAACAACCATTTTTTCGAAGAAAATTTTCGATAACTCTGTAACCATAAGAGATAGAACATTAGTTTCTTCGGCAAAAAGTTGCGCAATCAAAAGTTCTAAAAGTGCTCGGAACAAAGTTTTTGCGAGAAATTATCGTATGAAAAGTTATCAAGAAAAAACTGATTTTTCAGTACCACCCTTTTTATTAAAAAAAAGTTAGAGGTTGTTTCCGAGATACGACCGCCAAGTTGACGTTGGATAACGTTAGCTTCTTCTATTTCCTGGCTTGAGACCGTCACGAACTTATGAAAGATTTCTACTTATAAAAATCCAATCAATTTTCATACTATTGTTGCATGTCAATTCTGACCTGTTATGGACATTGTGTGTTATTCAGTAGCGCAACCAGGATTTGACTCTGGGGGGTGGTTTGTAGACTTGAAGATCATGTGTTTTTGGGAAAGTTAAACGAGTGCAAAAAATGTCTAACGGAAAAAATAAAAATATTGCGAGACTAACATTAAAGAATAACGTAACACCATATGTAAAATCAAGCTTTTCTCGTCCACCCTGGGAATCTATTTTATATGAATTCACAACGTAATGTAAGGAAATCTGTTGTACCTAGTAAAATTTTCAAAAAGTTTTTCCAAATGCGTTTGTTGGGTATGGAAAAACCTTCGGGTTTACAACGGGATTACAATATTCTGATATCATTTAAATCTACATTTTTCATATTTTATTCGAAAGTTTATCCAAGCTACATTTGGATGCACGCACATACATTAGCGTGATAGCGTTCAAACACACTTCGTTTGGTCTGTTCCTTATATACGTGTTCAAATTTTTCAACGAACAGAATGATCTTTCAGTGCGAGTCGCAGTAAGAAGCATTGCGACTATCATTAGTAGTTTGTCGAGTGCAAATCAGCATTGCAGATATTGAAGCGTTTTCAGACTGTAGAAGAATGTTTGTGATTTTTCAGCTTAGCAATGGAACCACGATATCCTTTAAGAGGAATATAACCATCATCGTTTTACAAATTTTCAAAACCAGTTTTTTCGCTCAAAATTAAAGCAATGTTCAAGATAATCTATCATGGCACTGTACTTGCTATCTGTAATGTGATGATAGATTTTCATGAGGATTTATTAGAAGTTGAACGAAAAAAACTGGTTTTCCATTCTTGATGATTGGTGATGATTAAATGATGGATTCTTGAGCCTTAACCTTTCCTAAGATTTTTACCTGTGATCATTATAAACTAAAGAATTGCTTCTACGCAAACTCACGTGCTCTATAACAATTTTGCATTTATCAGTTTTTAAAACGATATGCAAATCTGTATGTTTGTTTGTCTTCAAAAACCTGTAGTTTATTTATACAAAAATTGAGGAAATTAAGTTTTTCAAACTTTTTCAAATTAGAAAGCCACATCTTAGAACAAGTTAATTGTTAATATAACTTACTGCTCCGGTAACTTACTGCTACTTGTGAATTTTAGTGTTGGAGTTCAAAAATATATTTGTTAACTCATATATAACTGTGGGGGTCCCCCAAAGAAGTAATGTGGGTCCCCTCTTGTTTCTCCTCTATATCAATGATCTGGCAAACTTGAGACTTAATGGAAAACCACGAATGTTTGCAGATGATACGTCCCTTTCTTATCGAAACGTAAATCCTGACACTATCGTTCATGAAATGCAAGAGGACTTAGCAAAACTGGTTCCGGATTATGATTCCGGAGGCGCTCTGGAAGAGCGCCGGATTGCTTGTTTGGTTAGCAAAATCGTGGTTTCGGATTGTAATGCAGGAGGCGCTCTCGAAGAGTGCCGGATTGCTTTTTTGAGGTTAGCAAAACTGGTTCCGGATTATGATTCCGGAGGCGCCCTGGAAGAGCGCCGGATTGCTTATTTGGTTAGCAAAATCGTGGTTCCGGATTGTAATACCGGAGGCGCTCTCGAAGAGTGCCGGATTGCTTTTGAGGTTGGCAAAACTTGTTCCGGATTATGATTCCGGAGGCGCTCTGGAAGAGCACCAGATTGCTTATTTGGTTAGCAAAATCTTGGCTACGGAGTGTAAAGCCGGAGGCGCTCCGGAAGAGCGCCGGATTGCTTTTGAAATTAGTAAAATAAATTCCGGAGGCGCCCTGGAAGAGCGCTGGATTGCTCTTGTTGTTTGTAAAAACTGGTCCCGGATTATGATTCGGGAGGTGCTCTGGAAGAGCTCTGGTTTGCCTGTTTGGTAAGAAAAAGTCGTAGTTCTAGATGGTTTAGCCCAGAGCGCTCTAGATGAGCACTGGATTACCATCTGTCAGTTAACAGGTTTTTGGTTCCGGATAGTAATGCAGGAGATGCCTTTGAAGAGCGTGGTTTCAGTCTGTGCACGGAATGTGCTCTGGAAGGGTTGGCGGATTGTTTGAAAGATACAAACAGGAATGATTTGATTCCTCATTGTGATGCCAGAAACGTTATGGACAGCGATGAAATGATGATCATGATGCATTCCAAAAGATTGCTCCGATTGTTTGCAGAGTAGCTCAAGAAAATATTTTTTATCGCAAAACGTAGATGAGGTAAAATGTCATTTTAAATGGTGCGTGCCTTAGAAAATTTCTGGACCAATTTTGTCAGATTTTTTTTTCTACAATTGAGCGAAACAACACGCTTAGCTCTAGTTAGCATTAGGAGATTATCTTACAAACGATTTTTTTTTTTGGCGTTCTCGTTTTTTTAGAGGCATATTTCTACCCGGTGTTCTATACATTTCCATTTGATATATCAATTAGATAATAATATTTTTTCTTCTGCTGATTGCGATTTTACATGGGTGGAATGAGGGCGTGTTGTAAAGACACCAGCGCCATTGATGGCTGACTTCATGGCAACTTCAAGAAGTAAAGAGGAGGAAAGTATTTGATTCGAAACGAATAAATACCGAAAAAAATGCGTTAATAGTGCATTAGTTGTACGAAGTGTTTAAGAACATCTGATTGCTTATTTTATAAACAATAATATATTATTTTGATGTTGCTCCTGAAAATAGCGCGACGAGGCGTTTTCAATTTTCTTGAAGTCTTGAGCTGTGGACTTTTTGTTCTGTTTTTCTTTAGAGAAGGAGTTGAATGTGTGGTATGTAATATATAATGCGCATCATACATTTAGTGTGTATGTTGACATACGAAAGAATTCGCCTTCATCGGCCTCGTAACGGCAATTGTCAGCCAACGAGCAGTTGGCCATGACTCTACCTCTTTCCTCATCGGACGACCGACGCAGATGGACGCATATCAGGAGCGCTCGCGTGGCGCGTCAAAGTGGTGGATTTGTGAATTGCACAATAACTATGAACCATATCAGTACAGTTTCCCGTATTATCCATAACCATTCGTGACACTATATGAACAGTTTCCTTTAGCACCCAAAATAACAATAAGACTACAGTTCCATGAACGGTTTTGACAGTTTGGGAAATGGTAATTGGGAAAAGTACAATGTGGGGAATAGGCGGTTAAGTTATGTAACCTTTTAAAAACGCCAATTTTCCCGAACATTTTTTTTCGTTCACTGTTTGCTAAACAGTTGATATACTATCCATTTTTTGCACAATTGACTGTTAAGCAAACTGTTAGAAAACGGTTTAACTATTACGTTGGAATAAAAATGAATAATGTACGTGAAACTGTTGGTTTATTGTGTTTAATGGTAATGTAACCCTATACCAAAGACAAATTAAAGACCTTCATGTCCCTTGCAAATGCCCAAAATTTTATGGCTCATAAGGTAATCTAGAATGCCGTGAAAAGTGTACTGCGATGTGTCAAACTTGGGTACCTTTTGCACTATCGAGGGACCAAATGCAGTACTAGAAGTGGTACCCAATCTGAGCCCGAGTGCGATGGACCTGCCTATACTGTACTGTACTGTTGTATTTACTCCATATGAAAAGATGGTATATTATAGCTCAATAGAAAAAAAAAAAAAAAACAAATAATTAAGTGTATTAAAACTTTACTTCAATTACAACATGTTAAGTTTAATATTATATGTGTACTGGATACTGGAAAGAACCGGAACAAGCTGGGAACCATTCCCCACTCAAGTGCCAATTCTTGGAGCGAGTGCACTCAGTTCACCATTGTCCATAGTCCGGCAGTCCTGCTTTTTCTCCACGTGTTGCTGGTCCTCCGCAGGCGTTTCACCGTTTGATTGCAGCTTGGATTTACGTTCCGAAAAAACAGAAAGCACACTTCTTCCAGCAAATCCTCACCTCGACGCACCCGACGTAGAAGAAAACCTCCTGTTCGCGACACCGCTCAGCCGGTTTGCGAATGTGTGGTCCAGAGAATTTTCCTGTCCGATTCTGTGGATAAATCCATGTGGGGGATATCGTTGTCTTCTCGATGATTAGTGTTGGAAAATAACACCCGCTGAGGATTTGGCCGTTTTTCGTAAACTGGTGGATGCCCATTCCGATACGGGTGTTTTCGTTGTTTCACTTTGTGTCAAAACAAACATAACATCATGCAAGTAAAAAACTTACAAATACGTAAGCGTGCAACTGTTTGCCAAACTGTTCATTTTAGGTAACATACAGTAAATGCCAAAGTGTGAGTGCGTAACGCAAATTTTAATTGGAACCATTTTGTGAACGGTGGCGATATATTTCCACTGTTTCCACAGGTTTCCATGCTCATAACATTCAAAAATATCCGAACACTGACTGCAACATACTGTTACTATTTGGAATGAGTCACTTAAACAGTTCATTATAGTCTAATACTCTATACATCATATTATTTAACTACAAAGCTACAGTTTGTGACACGGTAACCGTACAGTTAAATGGAATTTACTGTTTTGAGTGTACGACAAAATGTATTTTTCTATGCGGGTTTTTCTGCTCAAAAACTTAAGATTTCCATTCTAAATTAATGCACTTTTGGCATTAATTTATAATCAAAATAATACGTTAAAACTACAGATAACACACAAGACTTGTGTCCCAACGCGCAATCTATAAACTTCAATGAAAAACAATGCATATGGTAATAAAAAGTTTGTTTATTTAAATCAATGTTCATCAATTTCCATTTCTTGAATTTGTATAATCATTATTCCTGAATTCAAAGATATGTCGAAGAATTATTATGTTATCAAAAATTGCATTATAATAGAAAATTCCTATTCAATAATCTGTATAATAACTAATAAAGCCGAGTATCAGGCTCGGTTCCGGTAGGGACGTAACGTCAGAAAAATGAAGAACAATAAAAAGAAGAGTATACGTAACCTTGTTTTTCTTGGTAGCCTCTAAATTCGACATGTTGAGTGCTTACAAGGTGAAAACTTATTCTATTACTTAAAACCAAGATGGCGTCAAAATCCAAGATGGTCGCCATATTTTTTTTTACTAAAAATAATACTCTTATTCCACACTCGACTCGTATTAAACACCAACGATTGAATACTTGTTTCTTTGTTGTACAAAAAATAATGTTTGCATTGATTGCACTCGCCATATACGTCAAAATCGTGGAACATGATTTAGAAAATCATTCATTTCATAGGGTAAATACCATTGCTCACCTAGTTTTTGTAGCCTATCTTACGCAATTTTTCCTCCGCTTTCTGATGGTGATCTCAGAATTCAAACCCAGCGGTGCGCTAATGGTGAAAAATCGATTTTTCTAACAAAAATCAAGATGGCGGCCAAATTCAAAATGGCCGCCAAAATGATTTTAACTTCAAATGAAAGCTATATCCTTTCTCTATACGTTGCCACTAAGTTTGCTATGTGTTTCAAGGGAAATATGAGACACATCACTGTAGTAGATAAAAGGCCCATTGGAAATATAAAATAAAATAAAATGTAATGCAAACTTGTCTTTGTAGTTCTTAGCGTGTTTGACTTCCAACCGATCATTATAAGTTCCCCGGAAGAAAGAAAAAAAGCTATAGGAAAGGGGAAATGACAAACGGGAGAAATCTGGTTGGGCTAAGGCCGAGGGCATAGTAACGCGATGCGTCAAGCAGCGCGTGACGCGTTTTTGTAAGATTTTCAGATAGGCGTTGTGTTACGCGATATATGACATAGTGACGCGTTTTGAATCGCTTGGGGCACAGCTACATAATCGAATATCCGCCAGAAAAATCAAAGAAATAGATGTTTTAGCAAGCCAGCTTAACATTTTTTATCATTAACAACATTTTAACTAAATAAAAATAGAATTCAGGCTGGTCATTAATCACGTACCTACGACTATTTTGACTATTCTCCCATGGTAAGATTTTTGTACGGAAATAAAAAAAAATAATGCCGAGTATGACCTATCAACAAACATGGGGTTTGTCCCATAAAACTTTATCAAAGTTTCAGTCACTTGTAGCTGATGCGCCACTTGGTGTCCCATGATTCTTATTCTTATATCATGCGACCTGCAGTAGTACCAAATTCCACTGAAACCTGTCTCCAGAAATTGTACACGATGGTCCTGCTTCTATACACATACTTCACGATAAGCTTTTTAGCTAACAAAAACTTAAAGTTTTTGCAACGAACGCCATCATAAACAAAATGAAACAGCATCGGACGCGCGTGAAACCACTTCACGGAATGGTTCGACGCGACTGCACGCGCATCGCATCGCGTTCACTTTGTCATGTATACGCGCTGCACCATGCGTTTTGCATTGACGCCTGCCAGAACTGTTCAGACGCAAACGCGTCGCGTTGCGCATCGCTTGACGCGCGGCGTAACTATGCCCTCGGCCTAAATTGATCGTTCTTCTCGATGTCACAAAGAGCGTGCCTGGCCGAGTGAGAGAGAGCCGTACTCGGGTCGAGAACGAACGACGAGGTTGCGCTAGATGAATGCTTCGGATCGATCGGTTGCCTGGAGTGAGAATGTGTCGGTGAGGCCATAGTAACGCGTCTGCGTCCGCGAACGCGATGCGATCAAAGGATTTCCTGATGTTGATATTCTGCTTTGCGGGCTCGCACATGCGGACGCGTCGCTCGACGCGTTTACTATCGGTGCGGCCATAGTAAGGCCGATGGCATAGTAACGCGATGCGTCAAGCAGTGCGTGACGCGTTTTTGTAAGATTTTCAGATAGGCGTTGTGTGACGCGAGGTATGACATAGTGACGCGTTTTGAATCGCTTGGGGCACAGCTACATAATCGAATATCCACCAGAAAAATCAAAGGAATAAATGTCTTAGCAAGCTAGCTCAACATTTTTTATCATTAACAACATTTTAACTAAATAAAAATAGAATTCAGGCCGGTCATAATTCACGTACCTACGACTATTTTGACTATTCTCCCATGGTAAGATTTTTGTACGGAAATTAAAAAAAATAGTGCCGAGTATGACTTATCAATTAACAACAGGGGGGTCTGTCCCATAAAACTTTATCAAAGTTTCAGTCACTTGTAGCTGATGCGCCACTTGGTGTCCCATGATTCTTACATAATGCGACCTGCAGTAGTACCAAATTCCGCTGAAACCTGTCTCCAGAAATTGTAAACGATGGTCCTGCTTATATACACATACTTCACGATAAGCTTTTTAGCTAACAAAAACTATAAACTTAAAGTTTTTGCAACGAACGCCATCATAAACAAAGTGAAACAGCATCGGACGCGCGTGAAACCACTTCACGGAATGGTTCGACGCGACTGCACGTGCATCGCATCGCGTTCACTTTGTCATGTATACGCGCTGCACCATGCGTTTTGCATTGACGCCTGCCAGAACTGTTCAGACGCAAACGCGTCGCGTTGCGCATCGCTTGTCGCGCGGCGTAACTATGCCCTCGGCCTAACGGTGAGGCCATAGTAACGCGTCTGCGTCCGCGAACGCGATGCGATCAAAGGATTTCCTGTTGTTGATATTCTGCTTTGCGGGCTTTGTGGGTGATGGGAAAACGAACGATGAGTCGATGCCGAACTGAGGGTTCGGTTCACCAAATGAAAAAGTTGAATGCGAAAGAGAGCGGGGAGATATTTCGGGGCGTTTGGCTTCGGGTAGCTAGCAGCGGGTGTGATAATGGGTGATGGAAAACGAACGATGGGTCGAGGCCGGACGGAGGGTTCGGCTCGACGAATGGAAAGGTTGAAGGCGAAAGAGATGGGGGATAGTTCGGGACGTTTGGCTTCGTGAGAGCGTAGGTAAGAATGAAAAAAAAAGTCTTTCGATGAAAAGTCTCTCGGGAGAAGCAAAGAAGCGAACCGACCCGAAGCGGCTTCTGATTGATCTGAGTTCAGGTTCGCCGTTGCTGCGGCGGAACGGGTTCTTCATTCTGTTGACAGATGTATGTGCGATTGGACGCGTTTTGATAGTACAAAAACCTTGCTTCGGAGTCCCGAATTGTAGTTTGTTAATTTAACCGGAGATCTATAAGTGATTCGGAATAAAAAAAATGGCGAAACGTTACGACAATCACGTGAAGAAATACCCAAGATTTATCAAAAATTGGGATTTTTCGCAAACTGTTTAGCCAGCTGGCATACGAGGGGTCCACCAATTTGAGAAAATCGAAAGGACCACCCTTAAGTTTTATCGAAAACTAGCGATCAGTGACATAAAATTTGAATTCTAACGATGGGTGCCGATGGCGGCCTGGTTTCAGCGAGAATTGCTCCGATGCTTCTTTCTTGAGTTATGATTTTTCAAAGAAAAGGCTCAAAATGGCACATTTGCACATATTTTAGAAAATTGGCCATAACTTAAAAACGAAAAAAAAGTACATTTCGAAAATTTCAGCGATTAAAGCTTATGAAATTATCTTCTCAAAAATATTTTTTTGAAAATTTTCCACGAGTTGGAGCATAGTTTTTCCGGATTTTCTTTACGAATTTTCTCAACGGTGGAATTTTGTGTAAAACTTTTTCCAGTTATTTTTTTTTTATTCCTGAGAAAATTTGCTTTCATTTTCATAAAAAAACTTTGTTTCTATGATGCTTCGTTCTTGAGTTATGATTTTTCAAAGTAAGTAGTGTCAGGGGAAAACAAAAAATTTACAACTGAGTTTTCCGGGAAAATAGGCGACCCTGAATTTTTCTCAATTTTTTTTTTTTTTGTTCATATATTGATGAGCCCTGCCTGTGGAAAAAGTTTCATGAAAATCTGAGACCTTTCGGCTCAAACCCGTACGGAAATTAAAAAAAAATCCCCAAAAGACACTTTTGTCAAGGGCCTTTCTTAGCCGAGTGGTTAAAGTCCGCAGTTACAAAGCAAAGCCATGCTGAAGGTGTCTGGGTTCGATTCCTGGTCGGTCCAAAATCTTTTCGTAATGGAAATTTCCTTGAGTTCCCTGGGTTATAATATTACCTGCCAAACGATATACGAATGCAAAAATGGCAAATTTGGCAAAAAAAAGCTATCAGTTAAGAACTGTGAAAGTGCTCATTAAACACTAATCTTAGAAACAGGCTTTGTCCCAGTGAGGACGTAATGCCAAAAAAAGAACTTTTGTCAAACTTCAACTTTTGCTAGAAATCGCAAAAACGAACAAAGACTGTAGATTTCAATCCCAATCAAATTCTGAGTGGAATTAGTTTACCGTGATCTCTCCTGTTCGAGTTTTGCTAACAACCCATCGTCAGGTGGCAGCTAAATCGCTAGCAGAGAGCCCGCCCAAATTCACCCGACTTTGTTTTCGTTCATCAGCTGAACCGTTCGCCAAACGGTTCAGCTGATGAATCGTCCAGCGGTCGGCTCTCCCGTTACTCGGCTGTCAGTTTTCAGTCAGGCAGTCGGCTTCGCAAAAACCAAAACAGTGCACTTTTCCTTTTCCCTGCGTCTCGTCTTCGATTGTTTTTCACGCGCAAGAAAACGCAATGTTGTGAAGTCATCATTTTATTTTTGTTCTGGCGAATTTTGTAAGAAGCTGCGTTATCCTTCGTCCTATAGAATGTCCGGTAAGAGAATCAAGCAGTAGATACAGCAGCAGAAAATGAACGAACCGTCCCGCAGCAAATTTGGCCCGCTGATCGGAGTCCTAAGCGTGGGCCATTCCAACTGTAAATTCCTGGTAAGTGGCTTTTTCTTCAAGGTCTTATCTTATCGATCTGATTGCGAAACAACCTTCCTCTCACTCTCGTAGATTTATGCGGCGCGAAACGCCGAAGTGCTGACCTGCCATGAGGAACCACTGGAGGTCATTTCCTCGCACTCGGGCTGGGTGGAATTCGACCCGGCCCGGATCTGGGCCAAAATCCGGTGCTGCATCGAGCGGGCGGTGCAGAATCTGGAACTGCTGGAAATCGATCTGCGGGACATGGTGGCCGTTGGGGTGTGCAATCAGCGCGAAACCAGTGTCCTGTGGGATCGGGTCGGAGGGGAGCCGTTATGTAATGCCATCGGATGGTGCGATACGAGGACTTCTGGTTTGGTGGGAGGGTTGCTGACACGGGTCAAGGGGAAGATTAACTTCCTGAAGGCGGTCTGTGGGCTGCCGTTGGCGAACTGTTTCAGCGCGGGGAAGATCCGCTGGATGTTGGACAATGCCTCAGGAGAGGTTGAAGGCAAGGAAGTGCTGTTCGGGACGCTGGACAGTTGGGCCGTTTGGAATTTGACCGGCGGGGTCAACGGAGGGATTCACGTGACGGATGTAACCAATGCCTCGAGGACAATGCTGATGAATCTGGCGGATTTGCAATGGGATGACCGGCTGTGTCATTTCTTCAGGATTCCGAAGGACATTTTGCCGCAGATTCGGAGCTGCTCGGAGATTTACGGGTACATCAGCGAGGGACCGTTGAGGGGCATTCCCATTGCAAGCGTGAGTAGATTTCAATGCAGAGCTTTAGCTCTTAGCTCCAGAGCTAAACCCATTATGGTACCAGATCTCTTTTCAGAGTCATGGTCATTATTTTAATGCAAGTCTCTAAAAAGTCTCAATTTTCAATAGTTGGTCTGTAGAGTCTCTTTTTTTATCCAAAATGGTATGAAGAATTTTTGTATTTCTTCTTGATGAGAAATTCTAAAGGCTCTAGACTCTAGAGTGTGTTAAGTTCGCGTTGTGCGAGTGCGAAAAATTATTCGTTTCATCCTTATGGTAACACAGTTTTTTCCTTGGCGAGTTGCTGCCCGGAAGCCTAACAGGATTAATGGGCGGTTTCTTCAAGAAGCCTGCCTTAGCTCAATTGTTGTATTTTCTGAGAAAATGGTTATGATGATGATTACTATTTCGATACTCATCAGTACACGAAATGCTCCGAAATTACACCAGGAATTATCCTTAACCTTTTCTTCCAGGAATTCCACGACAAATGCAAGCAGTTTTTTTTTTATTAAATCTGGAGAATTTTTATTTATAAATTTCTGCAACGAAAAACTTCTGCATTTCTTCCAAGTACAGGGTGTCGACTACCTGGACTTTCATTTTTGACCTGAAGAGTCAGGGAATTTCACTTGAGGTCAGGAAAAATACTCCCATACCAGGGTGTCTACTACCTGGAAAAACCTGGAAAACCTGGAATTATCAGGGAATTTTGTTAAACCTGGAAAAAACCTGGAATTCTCAGGGAAATCAGGGAAATTTCTTTGTGGCAGTAAGGACTCCCCAAAAATATTCGGCTGCGCCGCTATCAAAACCCTCCTTTAGATGTTCAGTAAAAAGTTATTGACTTCCCAAGACATGATTGTCTCTATTTTTGATGAAAGGTTTCTGAAGTTTTTTTTTATCAAAATGGTCTCTAAAGTCACTTTCCATATCTTGCTTGCAGTGAATTCTGATGCTAAATGATGTAGGCATAAGAGAAACCTTTGGTGACTGTTACGAGACTTTTCAACTAATTCTTTAAAAATTTAATCTCAGATTTCTCGAGGAAAACCTTCAGGAATAATCCTAGTTGTTTCTCCGGAGATTTCCTCTGGGATACTTCCAGGGATTCCTATCAGGATATCTTCAGAAATTCTTCTAGAGATTCCTCTGCCAATTCTCTAGGTTATTCTCTCAGAGATTTTTATAGAAGATCTTGAGTAATTTATCCAGAATTTTCTCCAGGAAACACTATATGGGGACTTTCTTTAGATATTTTTCCATTAATCCTTCAACCGAATTTTCTAGTTGTTACTCTAGGAGATCTTTTAAGAATGTTTACTGTATTTTTTCCAACAAAAACCACAAAGATCAATTCCACAGTTTTTGAAAGAAATTGTTCAGAGGTTTCCTCTCAAACTCGTCCCTGTGTTTCATCATAGAATTCTTCTAGACTTCTCCAGAATTTCATCGAATGATTACAACTGCAGTCGAGTCTAGTACACGAAACTAAAGATTGCCTTTCAGTAGAGGTCGAAATACGCGTATTTGTCAAAGGATACAAACTCTAGTGGAATTAAATGGTATAGTATTAAATTCGGTTTTTCATGCAGTTCTTCAAAACATTTCCCATTAAATCCCATGGAACTTACAAAAGTGATGAAAGTTTAAGTTTTCAAACTAATTAACACTGTACCATTTTACCAGAAAATTATACACATATTTTTTTCTTTTTTTTCAATTATCCCAACAATTTAACAAGAAAATCTTCTAAAAATTCTTCAATGGTCTATGAGTTCTTCTAGTAACCGGGTGACTTAAAAACTAACACAAGTTTCATCAGAGTTTGCTTTAAAATTTGCTTTAGAAATACCTCACAAATTCAACATTTTCTCAAATTTCTGAAAAATTGCATTAACATTTTCAGGCAGAAAAGCCTAAAAAAAACCTGGAAGTATACTTGAACATATCTGTAAAGACTTCCTTGAGAAATCTTAAAAGGATTACTGTAGGAATTCCTAAAGAAATCTGAGTAATTCCCGGAGTCATCCTTAGAAAAATTGAAGTTGAAATCTTAAAGAAATTATGAAGGACATTTTTTAAGAAATCCATAGATGCATCTTTGGAGAAACTTCTGGTTGAATTTTTGAAGAAGCTCTAAACGGAAGTCTTAGAGGATGTCCAAGGAAAATCGATGGAAGAATCACTGGATGAAATCTTGGAGGACTTAGGTCTTTCTTGGAAAACATTCGAAAGAATCAGTAAAGGTCGTGTTTTTGACATATCTAAAACAAAATTCTTTTACGAATTCCTTAGAAAAATTCTCGAAGGGATTCCATGGGAAACAATCACTTCATGAACTCCTGGAGACATTTAAGATGTGAGCTAGCCTAGTGGTGCAAATTTCACAAATAAAGAAATCCATCCATCTATCCTAGCCTGAGTAAATCTTCGGTGTAACATCTGGATCTTTGGGCAAATACTTGAATTAATGTCTGGTGAAATTCCTTTTGAAAATAATTGAAATATTTATCGAAAAACATGTTTTACGACATGTATTTTAATTGTGAAATATTGTCGCAAACATTTGTAAGTATTGTTTATTTCGCCCTTTTATCTGTCTTGAGTATCCAAACTGCCCATGGATACCTTTTGAGATTTCTTCACTGAACGTGGGCCAAAAATGAATATGTAGTTCATTATCTGTTTTTTGCACAAGTACGCTGTAATCAATATACTTGAAGGGTTAAGCATACTGTATCACTTGAAGGTTCCGTTTAGTTTACAATGATGATCAGAGCTCTCACAAACGATATTAAAATGAGTCTTCTTATCAAATACAATCAAGGGTTTGTATCAAATACAATTCAGTTGACAAAGTTGACAGTTGAAATCGTTCCACCTTTAAATAGCTTCGACATGCATTAAAAAATTTGGAAGCATGAAACGAAATGAAGCAAATTATTTTGTCAATAACTTTTTGCATGTCTGAAATTGAGTATTTCTTAAACCTGGAATTATTTTGTAGAACCTGAAAAAACCTGGAAATATCAGGAAATCTCATTTATGTAAACGAGTAGACACCCTGCATACTATGTTCTAATATTAAAACGAGTTGTTCAACATGAATCAGATAAAAAATCGTTAAAAAGACTCCGACACGTTAATGCTTTCAGTGGACGATTCGCTCTTTGAAGGAAGCACCACACTAGACAACGGACTACCATGCAACGCCCAGTGGCACAGTCGATATGCATTTCTGACGAAAACTTTTCCGGACTGGCATCTTAGCTGCTCGTCAAACTTCAAGCGGACAGAACGAAAACGTAACTGTAACGACACAACAAGCGAGTTCCGAGGGGGCTGAAGGTGGAGGAATCAAACATGGATTTCGGCTTGTTTCAAAAAATTGTACACAAGCTTCATATACACAAGGTCCAGTTTACCCAACACATCTCTAATGTCTTCCTTTTCTGGTTTCCCTTGGGCTCTGAGAGATGCACTAAAAACAGATCTGACAAAGTCGTATTCGGGGCATTCCCACACCACGTGATTAATATCTTGATAGCCTGCATCACAGCTACAGTGATTGCTATTGTTGAGCCCTATTCGATGGAGATGCGAGCCTAGAGCGTAGTGATTGGACATCAGTCGACACATTACCTTGATAAAATCTCGACTGAGGTCCAACCCTTTAAACAATGGTTTCTTTGATACCTGTGGGAGAATGGAATGTAACCATCGGCCTGATTCTCCCGCATCCCATTTTTGTTGCCAACTGATCAAGGCTTGCTGACGAGCAATTGAGAAAAATACGATGAAAGCGATTTGTCTGTCATAAATATCGCCTTCCATAGCGCCCACCTTAGCAAAAGAGTCCGCTCCGTTCCGGGCAATGAGAAGGGATCCAGCCAAATCAAGGTGATGGTATAGAATTGTTTAGATAGAGCACTCAGTTTAGATCGTATTTCGCGGAGGAAATACATGGAGTGCTTTACCGGCCTCATTGATCGAATAGCCTCTATGGAGCTGATGCAATCCGTAAAAATGAAGTATTGATCAGAGGGAAGAGAGGCAATTCGCTCTAATGCATAATGTATAGCCGCTAGTTCTGCGACGTATACGGAGCAAGGGTTTTGAAGTTTATGGGCGGCGCTATGAAATTCAGTAAATACACCAAATCCAGTGGAATCATTTGTTTTTGACCCATCAGTGTAAAACGTTCTGTCGCAATTGACGTGACCGAACTTGCTTGCAAACATTTTGGGAATGTGCTCCGAACGGAGCTGATCTGGAATTCCACGGAATTTTTTCCATGAGACAATCGTCTATGTCTCTAACGTAAATGTTGTAAAGCAGGGAGCTTAAGCATTAGCCCTGGGGGAGACCCATGTAACTTATTCGTGAAGTTGTTGAGGTTCCATGAGAAAAGTTCATGTGTTTCTCAGACAACAAATTGTACAAGAAGTTGTTCAAAATCGGAGAGAGTCCACACTGGTGGAGTTTGTTTGAAAGGATATCCATACAAACTGCATCAAAAGCCCCCTTAATATCCAAGAATACTGAGCCCATTTGTTCTTTTTGAGCATAGGCCAGTTGAATTTCTGTAGAAAGCAACGCAAGACAATCGCTCGTCCCCTTACCTCTGCGGAAACCAAATTGCGTGTCTGATAGAAGGCCATTCGATTCAACCCATTTGTCGAGTCGATGTAGGATCATCTTCTCGAGAAGCTTCCGTAAGCACGACAGCATTGCAATCGGACGATACGAGTTGTGGTCCTACGCGGGTTTTCCAGGCTTTTGAATGGCAATTGGGTCCTAAAATTTTTAATGAAATCTTGTGTTTATTCAATAACACGAAAGAGCATCTTACTGCAACTACTTAAGCAATTTTTTCCGCTCAAATAACGGCTATATCATGTTTAAACTTTGATTTAAAAATTGGGTCCATAAATGAACCTTGACATTTAAGATCATGTTTGACGTTCGCTTAGTCGACAAAAACATCACAGGGGTTTTAGTTTTAACACTGGGGTTGTTCCTATCTGACATTTCGGAAGGGACACGGAAAACAAAATACACCCAAACTTTGAGTTTCAGCCAAGGGGTGTGACAAAATCTAAAAAAATGTTTTTTGGACTCAAACCAACGGAAAACATTAGAAAATTGAGTAAACATGTGTTATTGGCCTAAACTTAAGCGTTTGGCACTAAAATTGGGACAGGGCTTTAGGACCCTATAACCCTCACTGTATTTTATTTATATGGTGCAGTGGCGCAGCCAGAAATTGTTTTTAGTAACATTCGGAGTCTTGAGAAGAAAAAAAAATTGACCAGCATACACAAAAATCCCGTTTTTCAAACCCTTACTTCTTACTTACTTATGTCCTAAACTGAAAAACCATTAATATTGTATATTGTATATTCTCAGGCCCATGGCACGGGACGACTTTTAGCGTAGTCAACATCTCCATGTGTTTACTCATTTTCGGGTAATTTGAATCGAGAGTGCAATCAGAATGCAAAGTTTTGTTCAATGTTTATGATCCCTACTCGAGCAAGTGTCGCAATCAAATCACTGATTGCTTGCTTGGAGGCTTGCAGGATGCCTTTTAATGTTTGCTCTCTTTCCAAAACCATCGAAATATTGAATGTGCTTCAACTTTTTAGCACATTATTAGCTGATCTAACAATATAAAAAATTGATAATCAAACCATAGCAAACAATTAAACAAAACAATGGTCTTTATTTTCACAGTTCTTACAACTGACAGTGGGCGATATTCACTTATCGCCCGGGACATCCTGGCTACGAAGAACAAAACCTGGAAAACCTGAAATTCTCAGGGAATTTTATTCAACCTGGAAAAACCTGGAATTCTCAGGGAATTTCGGCTACACTCAGGGAAATTATTTTGAAACAGTAATAGATGGTAGAATATGTGCTTTTTGCGACAAAAAATCTCCTCAACCATAAATTTTGTCGGGTGCGCCGCTATCAAAACGCTGAACATGTCAGTCCTTTTAACGATTTTTGATTAATCAATATAAAACATGTTTAAACAAGGATTTAGAACTTAAGGTTGTCAAATTGGTAAAATCAAGTACAGTTCCAGTTGGGTGTCGTTCATGAGCAGTTGATAAGTTGAAAACTTAAAAAAAAGTACAAAATTGTTTTTTCGCCTATTATACAAAATAAATAAACTCCTGGTGCAAAATTCTAAAGGCTTCAGAGATACCTACAAAACCTGTTAGACGACTATTCCACAAGCTCTTAATTATATTTTTCTCATGTCTTCAGAATGCTTCAGCATTTCTAGTAATTTCTCCAGTGATTTCTTTTTAAA
The DNA here is from genome assembly GCF_002204515.2 of Aedes aegypti. NCBI lineage: Eukaryota > Metazoa > Arthropoda > Insecta > Diptera > Culicidae > Aedes > Aedes aegypti. The sequence goes on along the minus strand of NC_035107.1, from coordinate 305,968,059 downwards.
CACTTTCATAAATTTCTTCAGGGACGCTACATGCGGTTTTTCAATGGATGATTAGAATAATTTCTTCAGGATTTGGTCCAAAAATCTTAAAGCGCTCTAACGCTTCCACAAAAGTTTATTCGTTTCGACACTTTTCCACAAAAACCTACAATAATTCCTAAGCCGATTTTTTCATTTATTCCAGGTATTTTCATAAGTTTTTTTTTTAAATATTCATCCTCGATTACTTTCAGGAATTGCGTTATTCGATGATGTCTATTATAAACTTTTCAAAGAACTCCTCGATAAATTTGTTTCTAGGATTCCTCATTAAGTTCCTCCAGAAGTTTCTCTTGGAATGTCTCCAGCATATCATCAACATATTGTTGCTGCTTTGATATTTTTTCTGTAAAATTTCCCAATCTACATAGATTTTTCAAAACTTTATTCAAGGTTCAGGGATTCGGTCCAAATACTTCAATTATTTTCTTCAAAACGTCTTGTAGAACATTATTTGAAGATAATATTTGTTTGTATTTTAGGATGAACTTCATCAAACATTTAGAAGGTCTTTTAGAGATCCTCGAAGGAATTCAAGGTAGTCGTACTTAGAACACACTTTTAAAATTCAACGCAGATTTTTTTTTTTATTTTTTTCAAAACAATCTTAAAAAATTGCTTGAAATATTGATAAATAACTAGAAAATATATAAAGATTTCAATGAAAATTGTTCAAAAAGCAAAATGGAGGAATTATTTTATGAATTTTTGAAGATACTCTAAACGGAAATGCTGGAGAAAGTCCTAGAGAAATAATGGAATAATTTTTGGATGGATGATTCCTGATGTGGTTACCTTAGAAAAAATCCAGATTGAATTAATGAAGGTACATATAAAACAATTTTTTTTTTGAAGAATTATTTTGAAAGTTCATGAAAAATTTCAAAACAAACTCCTGAAGAGATCTGCGGAGTAAAACGTGAAAGAAATATATAGTAAATCAAGCTGTTATACTGGTAATGTCATGAGAAATTCCAAAAAGGCCCTTAGAATCATACATAGAAAAATGTCTGTTCAATGTAGCAATCAAACTCTCATCTCGTGCTTCCTGTTAGGTATCTCTGATTATTCATAATATATGTATGGTCTCGTTTTTTTAACGAGAAGTGTCTAAAGTATTTATTTCTAATACCATCATACTACCAGCCTTAATTTCCCCAGAGAAAAAATGCAAAACGCTCTCCAGAAAAATATTGTGGGTACGTCAATGAAGTCCATACATCTGAATCCCATTTTAAGAGAAAGGATATGAGAAAGGCCCTTTCAGATCATTGGATAAACATTCTTGATTTTGTTCCTAGATAAATTCATTTTCGAAGATACTTTTCATTTGAAAAAACAAGTTTTTATTCACCTTAAATTAACTATTTGTATGTTTTGGAAAATTTCTTTAACTTGTAATTATTTTTTGAAACCTGGAAAACTTAGGGAATTTCACTTCTGTAAATGAGTAGATACCCTGACTGTGTATCGATATATGGTTGTCATGGGCCTGTATATTCTATATTGCAATACCAATTTGTTTAAATTTATTCATTAAAATGAAAAACAAGAATATCAAAAACCAAACTCCGGATAATTGAGCCTAAAATTCCGGATAATCGAATCCTAGATAATCGAGTCACCGGATGATCGAGTTCGACCTATACTGTGACTTGAAATATAGTTCAGAGACGAGTTAGTTAATTTCTGTAAAAATTGTCAAGCTTCGGTTTTCTTCCGCTTTTAGCATGCATAGCATAGCATAGCATAGACTGACTGTACATGTCAATGGTTGCTACTCCATGATTGATCGGAACTGGAAAGAATTGCACTACGATCCAAATGAATAAGGGATGGGAACCGCTTACTCTCGAAGTGCAATTTTAGCAGATCTAATATTATTGATCAATAACGGCGCCGGCCAAGTCCTTACAGTCAGTTGGGATGGGGAAGGAATGTTAGGGTGTAATGATTGTTGCTTCTAGAGACCGAGAATACCTCTGCATCTCCACAATCACCACGGGAAGGGTGTTTATTAGTGAGGGAGGAAAAGATCTGGGAGTCACCTCTGGTCGGTGATGCGATCCATAAAGCTAGTTTTTTATTTTTGTCTCGAGAAGTTTTTGGTAGAAGCTTTAAAAAATACGTCAACATCTAATGTCGAACAATTCAAAAGACGTTTTTATTAATGACGAAAACTGAAAATCACATGTATATATTTTAAATTATATGAAACAGGAATAATGCCGACACTTGTAGTGACGAACCATACATAGTTTGTTTGAAAAGTTTTAGAAAATACGTCAACATTCACAATGTCGAACAATTCAAAAAATAATTTTCAAAAAGAGAAAAATATATGTATATTGAAATTGTATAAGAAAAAAGCATAATACCGACACTTATAGGGACGAACCATACAATGTTTGTTTTAATATTACATAAAAGTTACGCTTTCAAGAAAAAATGTGTTATCATAAGCATGAAACGAACTCACCAGTTGGTAATCCATTCTCGACTGAACACAAAACTGACACTGACAGCAAAACTTCTTGGCGTCCCGAAAACAAACCGTCTTGCTTGGGCCTTCCCAAATACATACCCAGCAAGACGCTCCAAAACAGGAGAAAAAAAATTCTCCGGCGACGAAAACACGCGTGAAACCGTGAGCAAAAGCTATCGGACGACGCAAAACCGAACTGTCCTGCTTGGGCTTCACGAAGCACTCACTTCGGTTTTCTTCCGCTTTTAGTGACATAAAACTGAGAAGCAGTTATGACTCCCTATTCTATGCCTTAACTGTAATTAATATATTTTTGTATTCAATATTATAATATAAAATATTGTTGATTTATGAATCAAAAGACCTTTGGTTACTATCAATACATCAAACGAAAGCTTTCAATCCATGCTCAGCAGGGAAAATATAAAAACTAATCAGAAACTTTGTTTTAATATTGAAAGTGGTGGTGGCGAATACTGGACCACTTGCACCAGTATTCGCCACGATTTTAATTTCGATTCTTGAATTCGACACTTACGTTGATTTCTTATCGAGGGTGGCGAATCAGGAACAGGTGGCGAAAAATAGGTGCAAAGGAGCAAAAATTTTAAGGAAAATGATTTTTTACTATTATTTTCTGAGAAAATGTTGCGGTTTCCAAGAATGTTTCCGTATCATCTTAAAGCAATTTAGCGAACACTAAAAAATTGGCAACCATATATGTAGTAAAACGGTATAAAATCTGGGGTGGCGAATAACTGGTACATGGCGAACACCGGTACACCTTCCCTATCAAGAAGTTTCAAGAAAATCGCATCAGCGTAAACCTTCTGATAATCGATTAAATTTAATAACTATGTTAACTTAATCCTACAAATGACCATTGTCGGGTCCCCGGGATGCCTCAAATTTATGATAAAGTGCACAATTTGTGTCTCCACATCTGTGCCAAGCTTATGGGAACGCACTTTAGTGAACTATTATGCTCGATCTATACTTCTAGAGATTTGAAACGGTTAAGTACCTATCCAATCTAGAGCCGGTTCTTCAGGGCATTAAGTCCAAGTGGCCGCATCTGTTGTTGTTGAATATTAGATCTTAATTATTTATGCAAAATGTCCCAAATGTCCCCCATCTAGAAATTAGATATGTGGGCCAGTATACTGACAAAAATCATTTGAATACGTCAAGTATTCATTGCGTGGTAATGGTTTTAGTATTTTTGCTTTCACTCAGGCCTATACGGGTTAAATGATATTCCATATCTCGATACTGAGTTGGTTTTCATGGCTTCCTTGATAGTCGCTTGAACTGCAGTTGTAATTGTTCTACGAATCGATTGTTCTACGAATCGATATTGCCCAACTTGATGGTCTCTTTATTATCGGGTTTTGGAGAGCACAGGATATCATAGGAAAAGAACTTTTATAGAATATGAGTATGTTTGAAAAAAAAAAATATTTTTGCGATTTCTCATCGTAATAGGCTGTTTTTCATCACGCCAATCTATCATGAAACGGCCTACTTTCCTGCACTGAAGTATACAGTGCGGGAAAAGTCATTACCTAACTGAAACGAGTGCTGTAATGACTCATTACGCAACTGTTTTGAGTTGCGTAATGAGTCATAACAAAACACTTTTCAGAAATTGTAAAATAATGGTGACATCATTCCGATATTATTTTTGATACCCTCAAGTGGTCTTCTACGAAATTGCAAAAAATGTTGTACGTAACTCATCGCAGAACTCGATTTTTACAGCACTCGTCGTAATTGGGTCCTAAAAATTTTTAATGAAATCTTGTTTTTATTTAATAACACGAAAAAGCATGTTATTGTAAATACTTTAGCAATTTTTCCCGCTCAAATAATGGCTATATCATGTTTAAACTTTAATTTAAAAATTTGGTCCATAAATGAACCTTGACACTTTTGATCATGTTTGACGTTCACTTAGTCGACAAAAACACCACAGGGGTTTTAGTTCGACCACTGGGGTTGTTCCTATCTGACATTTCGTAAGGGACACGGAAAACAAAATACACCCAAAATTTGAGTTTTAACCAATAGATGTGACAAAATCTAAAAAAATGTTTTTTGGGCTTAAACCAACGGAAAACATTAGAAAATTGAGTAAACATGTGTTTTTGGCCTAAACTTAAGCGTTTGGCACTAAAATTGGGACAGGGCTTTAGGACCCTATTATCCTACTCGGCCTCGTAGGATAAATTTACGACTCGTGCTGTAAAATTCATTAGTAATAGTAGTTTACGGAACAAGTTGCAGAAAGAGGATTTTTAAAGCACGAGTCGTAAATTACGACGAGTGCTGTAAAAATCGAGTTCTGCAACGAGTTACGTACAACATTTTTTGCAATTTCGTAGAAGACCACTTGAGGGTATCACAAATTATATCGGAATGCATTCACCATTAGTTTACAATTTCTGAAAAAATGGTTAACTCAAAACAGTTGCGTAATGAGAAAGCGTTGCGTAATGAATCATTACAGCACTGTTTACAGTTGCGTAATGACTTTTCCCACACTGCATACTTCAGTGCAGGAAAGTAGGCCGTTTCATGACAGAATGGCGTGATGAAAAACAGCCTATTACGATGAGAAATTGCAAAAACTACTATTACAGTACTATCCTGCAGAGTGCGTTTTTAATGAATTAATTTCCGTCTATTTTAAAAGTCATCTTATTCTGAAATTTAGAATGTGCAGTAAGGTACCCCGGGGCAAGTGAGAATCTGGGGTAAGTGGGGCGTTTCGTCATAGCTCACTTGGGAAAAGTTTTTCATGGCGGTATTCTTCTAGGAAGTTGAAGATACAATGACAAGGAATGTATTAGGTTCAAAACATATTGTAATTTTTATTACCATGTGGTTCATGTAACTTTTTGTGGTGACAGAAAACAATTCCACCCGATTAAACGGTTTTTTACTATGCACATAAATAATAACAAAACATATTTATAATTTCGTCAATTATTGATTGTTTATGTTCTAACTTTTAATTAACAACTTATAAATTATATATTTTGAACATGTTTTATTCCTTTTTACGCTTTTATTGAGAAATTTTCAGGTAATATTAAATGGGAGGTGACATACTATTATATACACATTTTCTTCATAAAGCGTTATGTATTTTATGGTTGATCCCTTATGTACATCAAAAATGTACTCGAAATTAAAAATCTATGATTTATCAATCCTATTATTGTAATGGTTGACTTACTGATGTGGATTGACGTATGAAACTGGATGTGTCCCACTTGCCCCGTTTAGCGATGTAACTGCGTCAAATGGCTCATTCTAAAACTTCCTTCCAAGGATTTCACAATTTCGAAATTATTCGATCAGTTTCATGCACACACCAGCAAATATGTTGCCAAAATGTAATTGTGCTGTTGGATTTGAAAAATATTTACAACTGAAAATTTTATTGAACGATTCGTTTGAATTATCGTTTTTTAGTTCCCACTTGCCCCGCTGTACCTTAGGATGTTTTAGGAACTGAAATCTATTTATTTTTAATAGTACATATTTGATAGTTTATCAATAGTTACCAGAGGCGTCGCGTGGCCTAATTATCAACCTAAACACTTATAACACGGAAAAAAATCAAGCTAGTTTGAAAAAATCAAAATGTTTGTTGTTTTTCAAACCAGAAATTTGGTAGAGAAAAAAAACCTAGAAAATGTAGAGATCCCTGAAACTCAGCCAGTCATCGATATTACCATCAAAACATTGAAGTTTGATTTGAGGCATTCGAACTTGGTCCATTACGCCATGTAGAGTGGAAACAGACAGAATTGATTGATTCTGGATGTAATTACTCTGGAACATTTGAGCCTTATCCGCTAGAAACGATTTCGCATCGTAGTAATGATATTACATTCTAACGATTCTAACTTTTCAAGACGAACATTGATTTGAGAAGCGGAAGTATCATCCTCAAAGTTCCTTAAAAACTGGCAAATATTACTTAAAGATAATTTAAGCCCCTTCAGTCCCGTAGTCAACGACTTCAGGAAACCGGCATTTCTTGTGATGGGTTTCGACATGGTTGCTCGCACTAAAGTTGGCATGATGCTCCAGTAGGCCCTGTCGATTTTGGCAAATTTTCGAAATTGAAAATCCGCAAAGTTATAAATGGTAGCAAATGGGCCCAACGAAACCCTGCAAAATTAAAAATTCTAAACATTCGTTTAGCTACTCGGCAAGCGACTTGAAGTTTAGTATGGGAAAATGATTAAATCATTTCAAATAAATTTTATTCAGTATGGGGAAACGAACCATTTCAAAAATAAATAGATACTTTAAGGACGTACTAAAATTCTCCCTAGCTGATAATTTAGGGCATGAAACAGTAAAGATTTCGTTAGAACACATCTTTCTAGTAGCTCTTCAAATAAACGAGTTACAAAAATTGGAGGCAACGAAAATTTTAAACGCATGATTTGCCATTTTTTAATATGGCATCACGGTGCATTTTGAGTAGGAAAGTGGGTTGCAAAGCCGTCTTCCACATCACCGCCCGCTGGATGGAGGTTCCAAGTAGTTGTTGAAACTAGTTTTACTTCAATGTTGAACATTCTTACGATTTTTACTAGATAGAAGAACGATGTCTGCAGCAAAGTTGTTGCCTAGTTTAAGGACTACCCCTTGGTGAGCCTATTTTTTTGGGAATTCAACCGCTAGGCGGCGCTAGTGAGCATACAAACTATACACAAACTATACAGGAAGATTTTTTCTACAATTTTGTTCAGGTTGAAAATTACTGTCAATTAAACATTTTGTAATCCAAGATGGCGGCCTGAAAAACAAGATGGCGACTTTCGGTTCATGAAAATCGTATCTCAAGATCATGATCATTTAGAAGCATGGTTGTGGTATTTACTGATATGAAACCTTGATCAAACTCTTGAAAAATCCATGGAAATTTATTTAGAATTTACTCCAGAAATGTTTGAAAGAACTGTAATCTGAAAGGAGCAATCTTTGGATGAAATAGAACAGTTCCTGAAATAAAAAATTCCCGGGAACAATCTTTAGAGGAATTTTTGGAGCAATTCTTAGGAGAAACTGTGGATAATTTTTTGACCGAATGCATATGAAAATGGCTGGAAGAATAATTGAAAAATCGACGTAGAAACTGAAATAAATCTTGGTTTTCTTGTGAGAACGCCTGTAAAAAAAATCTTTGGAGGATCGCCTGGAGAAGTCTGTATGGAAGACTTTTTGGGATAGCCGCTTGGAGTGTTCATAGGTTTTCTGGTACAAATTTTGGAGAAATGCCACTGAGAATAAAGAGACGAACCAGCCAAGGGCTGAAAGTCTCGATAATAAAGACAATTCATTCATTCATTCCACTGAGAATCCCTTTAAAATCGCTAAAAGAACTTTGGACGAATATTTGGTACCGTGATGCTACCATATTTCGCGCACGCTTCTAATTTCGCTCACTGCTATTTTATCCATATTTGTTGATACATATTGGACTATATATTTATATGTTATGTAATCATGGCTGAAGTAGAATTATTCAAAATATTAGTCAACAAAAATTTCTTTTGCAAAATATGTTTAAGACTCAAGAATCCATCAGTCAATCATCAGCAATCATCAAAAATTGAAAACCATTTTTTTAATTCAAATTTGAAGTAATCCAAACGAAAATCTATCATCGCATTATAGATACCAAGTGAAATGCAATGATAGATTTTCTTGAACATCGCGTCAATTCTGAGCAAAAAACTGGTTTTGAAAATTTGTAAAACGATGATGGTTATTTTCCTCTTAAAATGTCAGTGAGCGAAATTAGGAGCGCGCGCGAAATATGGGTACTTTATGGTATTATAAGTAAAAACAAATATTATACTAGCGGAATTTTCGGTATGATCCCTGTAGGAGTCCTTGAAAGTATTTCAGTGTAAATCTCTGGAAAAAACCATCAAAAGCACTCCTGAAGCTATTCCCAGAGTAATCGGAGAAGACGTTTCGGAAGAACCTACTGAATCTTTTAAGATTTCCAGGACTTGCATTGACTTGTTAGAAAGAGACCTGCGAATCGATGTTAAAAGCTAATCATTTCAATATCTTCCAGTGCATGGGCGACCAGCAAGCGGCATTGGTCGGACAAATGTGTCTCAGCGCCGGCCAGCTGACCTGTAACGTCGACGAAGGATCGTTCCTGCTGTTCAACACGGCTCAGGAAATCATCGACTCGGACAATGGACTACTATCGACGGTGGCCTTCAAACTGGGTCCGAAGGCGAAAACGTTTTACGCTTTGGAAGGTGCCATTCCCCACGCGGGAAGTACTCTTAGTTGGTTGCACGACAATCTACAGTTACCAAGCGATTCCAATCACAATGGGTCGTTGACCCAGAGCTTCCTGGGTGATCCGGGAGGGCCGTCGGCTCTGCTGTCTTCGGTCTGCTCGATGAGTTCATCGTTTGGGGCTCTCCAGAGCGAGGCCAGCAAGTTCAAGAACCCAAACTACGAAGTAATTCTCGTACCGGCCTTCAGCGGTTACTACACGCCTTACTGGCGGTACAAAGCCCGGGGAATGCTGTTCGGCCTGACGCTCCAAACTACGGCCCAGCAGATCCTGTTCTCCGCCTACGAGGCCATCTGCTTCCAGGTGCGCGAAGTTCTGGAAGCACTCACCAAAGACTGCCGAACTTGGCCGGCCATTACGAAGCTGGTGGCCGGTGGGGATCTCAGCGAGAAGCCATTCCTGATGCAGATCCTTGCCGACCTGTGCGGGGTGAGCATCGAGCGGCCACAAACCTCCACACCGGCTTGCCTCGGAACTATGCTGGCCGCCGGTTTGGCCATGGAGATACTCACCCTGGACGAGTTCCGAGCGTGTTGCATTCCGCCGACCGATCAGTACTCGCCGGCCCTCAATTCTAGTCGTAAGTGGATCCGAGATATTTCGGGAAATCACCGTTCTAATGCCTTTCTCATCAATGTTTCAGATCGAGATATGAAGTTCCGTAAGTGGAAAATCGCAGTGGATCGCTGTCTGAACTTCGACTCCGTCTCGGAGACGGACCTTTCCAAATTCCAGCAGGAGGAACTGGGTAAGTGCACTTCATTCTTTTATTCCCATTGGCTACATTAGTCAACTTTGACCTATTGGCACTATTTCCTTCCCCCGTAGATCCGGAATACTCGGTCCGTTGTTCGATTCCCGGAGGGATCTACATAATTTCCTCCTTCGCCCTGATCGTACTGGCACAGATTCTCCAGCAGAGTCGATCGGCCTCCTAGTTCGTATTACCCGTAACGCGGTTTAGGTTTTCTTCGTTCCTTTGTGAGACGTTCCACGAGACACACGAGATAGAGGAAATGTTCGCTTCTCGCCTTGTTGCTCCTCTTCGAAAACTATGACACAAAACTACCATTTTTTTTTATTGTAGATATCTAGGAAATTACGACGCTTTGCTTCTTACGCTGTGAGAGAGAAGCAGTTTATCGAAATACATGTTGAACATTGTTGCAAGATCGAGTGAAAGAAAGAAATCTCCATTTCCGTAACAAAAAACCTTGTCTCTTTTAAATATTTATTTTTTGGTCAAAAATAAATTTTAAACGAAGCATGATTAACAATCTCAAGAATAGAAAACACTAGGGTAGCACTTTGTATTAGCACGTGGTACGACTTTTACACAAATCTTTTTATACAGTACGTAGTTACGATTAATGCACGGCGAAGGATGTGTGAACACATCCTAACAGGTGTCCCGAAGCCGGTCTGAATCCGCTCTGGCCCGCCGCTACTTGGGCTCCGGGACGTCCTTCTTCGGTTTGATCGTCTTCATCGTGTCCTGGAGGTTCTTTTTGCCCGCGTCGGCCAGCTGCTGTTTGCGGTCGTGGAAGTCTTGCTTCTTCTCGGCGATGCGCTCCTGGAGGTTCTCCTTCCGGTCCTTGTACATCTGGACCAGCTTGGCCTTCGAGGGCATCGGCTTGATGTAGCCCCACTGGACGAGGTATTTGATGGAAAGGGTGGTACCACCTGGGGAAGGGAAAGAAGAGGGGTCAGAATTATTCAAAGTAGAAGTAGTGTATATAAAATGAGAAATTTAGAGTTATCTAAGGTTCAAACAAGAAACAGGAAGTACTTTTGAATTCCCTCAGAGAAGCTTGGCGAATCTTCGTTATATTACGTCAGGTCATAATGACGGTTTCTTGATAGAAATGAAAGGATTTTACAAGAATCCGATGAGTATAGACTATAGAAGACTCGTTTGATCATTAGGTGCCGAATTGCAGGACAATTTGAATCACTTCTAGTATTCAATCTGTTGTCAAAATTTAAAAATTTTGTGGACACTTCTATAAGGGCTTTGGGAGTGCTGTAAACAACTAATATTTTCTTACGCCTGATACAGACGCAGTCTGCTAACCAAACAGCAAACCTCGCTGCCATAAATTTACCACCCCTATACCTTTCCGCATAAACTTGTGTAAATGCAGGGTTATATCCGGTCTACTTTGGAAGCCACTTTAATACATCATCAATTCCTGCCCCTTCTCCTCAAGCTCATTAGTATTCACATGTTAGTACAATTATATTGCAAGTCAGGAAAAGAAAACAGTTTGAAACAAACGTTGTAAAAACCAATCTTGCACTGTACAACAAAAATATGTTTTAAATTTCTGTCAATGCTTTTTTCAATGGAATGCTCCGGACACTAACACACTTTTCCTTTTGCTGAAATAGTTCGATAGTTTATCTTCATGTGAGTCGCTTTTAGAGCCCTTGGCGAAGTTCGCCACTTATCAATCCAACAATTGAGATCCAACATTTGAATGTATTTTTCCTTGTGAATTCTACTCGCTCTGGAAGGGCAATATATGTCACACTTTTAATTTATTAAAATTTTCCACAAACTGAAAGATGTATTCCATTTGAACCAAATGTAAACAATGTACATTTGATATAAAGCAGCACCTATGTGAAACATTTTCTCAGTGTTCTAAAAATTCTCGAAACCTATTCTTTTCAAGAAAACACTAGGGTAGCACCGGTTTTGGCCAGCCTAAGAGATTTTTTCAAACTAAATGGGAAGCCCTATCTATACTACAAATTTATCAAACGCAAGCTTTCATTCCATATTATGCATGGAAAATATCTAAACTGAGCTGAAACAATTTTTCGCTTTCAAAATCTCGTTTGTCAATATAGGCCACCAGAACCAGTTTCGGCCACAGATTTAGCTTGGGTTCCTAAAATGGCTAATCACATTAATTTCTAATGAGAGTGGCCAAATCAGGAGTATCCTGGCCAGATTAGGTGTATGGGAGTTGGAATAGTAAGGAAAATGAATTCTTTTTCTTATGTTTTGAATCAACTAAAACGGGTAAATGAATGCAGCTCTATCATGTGAATGTGATCTACTCTATCGAGGTCGATTTCCGAATGTAAGTGTGTAGGCTTATTTCACCTGCAGACTGCTTCTATGTCGAGTGCTCGACATGAAAGACGACTACGCATAGATCTTTTATTTATACTAGAAATGTGCGTATGTATGTGTGGGTATGTTAGAAACTACTGTGAAAACTCCATGATTCGATGTTCCATGCTTCGATATCGACTCATGGAACCATACTAAAAACCAGTGCTGGGAATGGTAATAGTAGTAGGCTTGAGTTTTTGCGAAAATAACGTGGCTCTCCTAATACAGTAGTTCAAAATTGTGAAACTCATCAAGTAGCCTATGTTCAGGGCTGGTAGCAGTCAGGCAGCAAAATAATAGTGACTTTAGTGACCAAAATAATCAAAATAGTGACCAAAAAGTGACCTAAAAGTGACTTCAAAACAACAACAATTAGCCATAAAATGACTAGAAATGAAAATATATTCTATGTGTATATTAACCAATCTACATATTGGGTGAATTTAGAATGTGAAGAACTGCAGTAAGGAGTCATGCGCAAATTACGTCACGCTCCAAAGGAGGGGGGTCAAGCCAAGCGTGACAAGTCTTACAAAATGTTTGAAGGACTCATACAAAAAACGTGACAAAGGGGGGGGGGGTCAAAAAGTCGAAATTTAGCGTGACATAATTTGTGTATCATCCCTAATTTGAAATATTTCTTAACATTTATCTGTTCAGTATAAAAGTTGATTGCCATAAGTTGTCGAAAAGATGGCGAATTGAAGATTTGACCTATCGTATTTTTTTTCACGAGACAAACATTAACTTGATATAAGTTACTGTTTTATGTTTCACATTTCAATCAAATGAATTATAAAACAAAAACCATCACATACACGAACTCCGGAAAACAAACTCGTGATATAATTTTAAGCTAATTCCTGTTCATGAGGAGCTTACTGGCAAAATTTTTTTGAAGAGTTTGGAATAGGGTGTCCGGCCATTTGGCCGAACGCCGTTTGGCCGAACGCCATTTGGCCGAATGCCATTTGGCCGAAAGGGTCATTTGGCCGAATGCCGTTTGGCCGAATCATGAACAAAAAAAAAATGCTACAATGCTGATGTATAGGATTCATAAGCGTGACCCAATAACTGATAAGCTAATTAATATGTCGATTTTTATGATGTGACAGGACGTCATGTTTGCCACTATATGAGCTGATAACATCGAACCTTTAATTCAGGACGAAGCTGTGAACAACACACTTCGCGTCAAGACTCTGAGGTGATGATTGAATCGCCACTGGATTACCAACGGTGTAATAAGGTTTCAAGTGTTTTTATTAATTTCATCAGAAATTTTTCCTTCTTTAAAAAAAAGGCTATTCTTTCGAGTTATACTGGTTTCATAACTATCGGTAATAGTTTTGCTTATATTTTAATTGGGATTTTTTCCTTCTTTAAATAATCGGTAGTTCTTTGTAGTTGTACGGATGGAATGATTATATGCATTACACTTGCTTTAATTTTTATAAGAGATTTTTCCTTCTTTTGATCATAGGCTTTTCTTTCAAGAGAGAAATATTTTTCATAGTTATTGGAATTAAAGCTTATAATAAGTTTTATTCAAAACATATTGTTTTAGCTCAAGGGTTAACTTAGGTGAGGTGTTATTCTCTTCCAAGATTAAGATTACAACATTAGAACTGAAAACTGCACCGTTGCTTGAGTATAGTAATTAACGACTCGACGAACACTTACGTCAATGTAAAGCAAACTGTTTCTCCGTATTGAAAAGAAGAAGCCAAGACTTGTTGGTGCCAGAATTATGACATATCTCACTTAGTACGGTTCGAGAGATCGAAGCAAGCCGATCCAGCAGAAGAACGAATAAACCGTTTTAATTACTGTCAAAAGCTAACTACAGACGCGATGCCAAAACATCTGCTGGTAGCTATTACCGTTGGCATCGAAGTGAACAACTGCTTACATTTAGGATCTTTCAGCACTGTCTGTTTCTTCAACTAATACTAAAAAGCTTATGTATATCAATGATGATTTATCTTTTCTAAGAATAAGCTGACTAAGTTCATTGGAACTTATCATAAATTCATGCTAACTGTAGTTCACTTTTGTTTTCAATTTCGGCCAAACGGCATTCGGCCAAATGGCATTCGGCCAAATGACCCTTTCGGCCAAATGGCGTTCGGCCAAACGGCATTCGGCCAAATGGCATTCGGCCAAATGACCCGGAACCCTAAACGTGTTACTTGAAGCACTTCTTAACAAATCAGTGGAATAAATCGAAAGAAAATTGTTGGTTGTAGACAAAATTGTGATGAAAATCGTGAATGAATTACAGAACATTCTGAAAAAAAAAACCTGACGGAAATAAAAATTCAAAAACAAAAAAAAAAGAAACTCAGGCTAAATTTGTGATGAAATTTTTCGTAAAATTCCACTTTTCTTCTAAATAAACAATTCTAGAATACAGTTTATTGTTGACGAACTCGAGACAAATGAGACTGGCGTGCATAAAGAATTAAAAACAAATATTCTATGCGTAAATTTAGAATATCTATATTTCAACTGAACGTTTCAATAAATCTTGCATAACTTGTGATCTCGCCCTAAAAGCCATTGGTAACCAAGTGTGTAACTCGTTGTTTTTGAGCAAATGAATAGACCGAGATTAAAACTATCACCATTGGGAGAAAGAGGAAGGTCTTGCCTTCATCCTGGAATTGTTGAATAACTTGTAAATCCGTTCATTTGCTCATGCGATAAATGAATAATTGAAAACAATTATATAACTCAGTAGCGACTAACCTTAAGTTTTGTCTGATATACGACCCTGAAAATGACAAACGATTAAAATCGCATATTTCTGGACAAACATTTGAAAAGGTCTCAAGAGGTCTTGAGCCTTTTTTCAGAAACGTTGCTGTTGAGCCCTTTTTAGCCCGCCCATGCAAACTAACACCACTATCAGGAAGATTAGTGTTAGCTTTCCTGATAGTGGTATTGGTGAACGTGATCGAGTAGAATTGGGCTCAACAGCGTTCTGCAAAGCCATTGTTTACCAATGTCGATGTGCCCTTTTGAAATGTTTGTCCAGATTTGTTGCTGAAATTCATGAACAAGTGAATTTGACGTTAGCGAACTGCCACTGATATCACTATGGATCGATGCACGAGTTCACTATCTGACGTTTGAGCGGTGCCGTGTTATTTACGTGACCATGGCAACGAGTGAATTCGGCACTGCTCAAACGTCAAATTAGTGAACTCGTGCATTGGTCCATTGATGAATTATTATCAGTCAAACAATGTTCAAACACCTAATGAACTGGGGGTAAAATGAACACCCTAAGCAATTTTCATGTTTTCTTGTGTATGAAGCTGCCAGATTCTTTTTCAATAGCTCAGAATTGAAGAAGGATGTTTATGCAATGTAACAAGTTGAAGTAGAGTGATGGAAATATAATTTTATCAACATTATTATAATTTTGAAAATTTCTTTCTACATTGTCGATGTTACAAACATGTGGGTAAAATGAACATGTAACGGGGGTAATATGAACACCTGCTGGGGGTAAAATGAACACCATTCAAATTGAACGGGTTGCGGCATGTTTCTCGGCATCTAGTACATGATCAATGCGTATCTCACAGACATTCCGGAATCAATGGAACGTTTAGTTGCGACCGGAAAACTCTCGGAATCTGAAATGATATCCGGTAGTAATCGTCCTACCAAAGTGTTCATCTTACCCCCATCTCGAGTGGTTCAATTTACCCCCAAATAATCAACATAATCAAATCATTTGTTCTAAGAATTCAGAAGATGTTGCCTTAAAAGCGGCAGTGAACACGGATCCGGACATGTTCAGAACCACGATGCAACGCTGCATTGATCAAGGAATCTTCCCGGATGTATGGAAGCGACAGAAATTGGTGCTACTACCAAAGGCGGGGAAACCACCAGGTGACCCGTCGGCGTATAGACCTATCTGTCTACTAGATACGACGGGCAAGTTATTGGAGAGGTTGATTCTCAACAGGCTAGTACCGTATACGGAGAGTGCGGACGGCCTGTCCAACAACCAGTTTAGATTCAGAAAAGGTAAATCTACTCTGGACGCCATCCAGTCGGTCGTTCAAACAGCTGAGGTGGCAATCGAGCATAAAAGGAGCGGCATCCGTTACTGCGCGGTTGTCACTCTGGATGTGAAGAATGCGTTCAACAGCGCAAGCTGGGAAGCAATAGCACACGCGCTTCACCGCCTCAAGGTACCGGTGCAGTTGTGTAAGCTTCTAGAAAGCTATTTTAATGGTAGGATTCTACTGTATGACACAGAGGAGGGGCAGAAAAGCGTTCGAATTACCGCGGGAGTACCTCAAGGTTCAATCCTGGGCCCGCTGTTATGGAATGCGATGTACGATGACGTACTTAGGCTGCCCCTTCCGACGGGTGTTAAGATTGTTGGCTTCGCCGACGATATCACCCTAGTGGTCTATGGTGAATCGATGGAGGAAGTAGAGTTGACAGCAGCGCACTCTATTTCCCTGGTTGAGGAATGGATGAAGTCTAGGAAACTAGGACTGGCCCGTCACAAGACTGAGGTGGTGGTGGTCAACAACCGCAAGTCCGAGCAACGGGCGCTTATCTCGGTAGGTGATTGCACCATAGAGTCCAAGCGATCCCTTAGGCATCTTGGGGTAATGATCGATGACAAGCTGAGCTTCGCTAGCCACGTTGAATATGCCTGTAAAAGGGCATCTAGGGCTATAGCGGCGCTTTCGAGGATGATGTCTAACAGCTCTGCTGTAATTGCCAGCAAACGCAAGCTGCTGGCAAGCGTGGCGCTATCCATACTAAGGTATGGAGGACCAATCTGGTCAAAAGCGCTTAGAACGAACAGAAACCTAAAGCGGTTGGAAAGCACGTACAGGATAATGTGCTTAAGAGTAGCAAGTGCATACCGGACGGTATCTAAAGAGGCCGTGTGCATCATAGCCGGGATGACGCCCATCGGGCTCATCATCAAGGAAGATGTTCAATGCTTCAACCAAAGGGGTACCAGAGGAGTCCGCGACACGTGTAAAGAGGAAACGCTCAGAAGCTGGCAGCAGGAATGGGATAACTCCACTAAGGGTAGATGGACCCATCGACTAATACCAAATGTGTCAGATTGGTATGGTAGAAGCCATGGGGAAGTGAACTTCCACCTGACGCAGTTTCTGTCAGGACATGGTTGCTATAGACAGTATCTGCATAGGTTCGGGCACTCAGAATCTCCTGCGTGCCCCAATTGTGCTGGTGTAGAGGAAACAGCGGAGCATGTCGTGTTCGATTGCCCCCGTTTCATTGTTGTGAGAGGTCGCATGCTCACT
Organism: Aedes aegypti; assembly: GCF_002204515.2. Taxonomy (NCBI): domain Eukaryota; kingdom Metazoa; phylum Arthropoda; class Insecta; order Diptera; family Culicidae; genus Aedes; species Aedes aegypti. Next base: position 305,950,741 of record NC_035107.1, on the reverse strand, counting down.
ACATGCGGAGGGGACACGTCCCCCGACAATATTATAGAGAGAATGTGCGCGGATGCCGAGTGCTGGAATGCAGTAACTACGGCTGTCACTCACATTATGTTAGAATTGCAGCGTCTATGGCGCGCCGACCAAGAGTTGGCTGCAGAGGATTAGCCCTGCCGAGGCTGGTCCCTTGTAACATTGTTTAAGTCGGCTAGGAGAAGCAGTTTGCCTAGGCTACTTCTGCTACACGTGTTGTGCTATATGCACTGGTCCCTTCCCGAAGAAATACCGTAAGGTGGTTCCGGGGAGATGAGGGTCTGAGTCCAAGGGTCATGTCGATGCACTGTTCACCACTTGAGCAATTCTAAATGAATTGCTCATGCACAGTGCATAGGCTGGTTTTAGCGGGTCGTCGTTGGTGCGTCATCCCCGCATTCCCTGAGTTATCTTCTCAGGGGATCTGTTTGCAGATTTCCCCCTTGTAAAAAACAAAAAAAAAAAGAATTCAGAAGATAAAAATACTTTCAATTTCCGTCGTCTTATCATAAATACCTTAAAGATATGATGTGCTGCGCAGTTCAATAGATCATTGATGATTTTAGTCATAAAAACCTTAAATTCCACGAGTGAAATTTTACATCGTATGAGGCGTACTTTGTTTTTGTTTACTTTTCTAGCTTTTGACAGTTCTAGATCACGCTAGAGTTGTCGAAATAGTTTCTTAGTCATAGGATTAAGGATGGTGCTGTGTTTTGCATAGATTTATTGCATAATTACCGTAAAACACAAACCTGTTCATTTTACCCACAGTTCCCCTACAAAAACATGTTTTTTGTATGGAAAGAGTTGACCAACATCGCATAGAAAAAAACAGCAATAAAGGTTAATCAATGGAAAAATGTATAGTTTATTTGTTTGAATTTCTAATGTAATTTCTGAAAAGATTTCTTGCAAAACTAGTACCGTTTTGATTCGAATCCCGGACACTCTACTTTGTAATGGCAATCCATGAAAATTTACAATGTTCAACTAGTTTTGGCGTCTTTCTTACGGCTTAGTGCGTTTAATTATTGATTCGACTATTCTGATTGTGTTTTTCAAGAGCTGTCCGGAATTCGAATCAAAGTGCCCGGAATATGAAGCAAAAGTGTGGTTGTGTCCGGAATAAAAATCATGAAAAGGCCGAACTATTTTATTGATTAAAGTGAATCAAAGATTTGGAATCCAAATCATCACCCACCATTCGAAATTCAAGTGTTTGCAAGGCCTGATTACGCTAAAATTTTGTACAGAACGATTAAATTTATATGTGTTTCGATCACTGAAGCCTTAAGTGTCCGTAATATAAATCAGAACGGTACTTGCCCCTGGTCGTCCTGGACGAGTTTCTGACAAGCTTTTTGATATTTTTGGCTGTTCTTCTCAATGCTTATCTTCCGGAGGAATTTTGATAATGTACTTTAATAAGATAGGTTTAGGATACCTTCTATAGCTGTAGATTACTGCAGAAAGTTCACTGATAATTTTTTCAGCAGATCTGTCAAATATTGGTCCTGGTTTGCGCCAAAATATATTAAAATATTTAGGCTAAAAAGTTCATCCCAAAGTTGCCTTCCGAGTTTTGTCAGAAACTTATCCAAAACTTTTCCCAGAAAATTTTTACATTTTCCTTTGGAAATGTCTACAGATTATTCATCTGAATTCTTCCAGAAAATCAGTCACTTTGACGCTTTGATTTCCAAATCACACTATAGTTGTCTTTACAATAAGAAATATCCATTTATTGCTGTTTGTATTTAAAAAGCTAACCCAGCCTGCAATTTTATTATCATCAGATCGCAAAAATAGTGACTTTAGTGACCATTTTTCTGAAAAAAAAAAGTGACTTTAGTGACTTTTTGCTGGAAATAGTGACTTTTTAGTGACCAGGTTCTACAGTAGTCTTGGGTTGCCCTTAGCAACGGGTGTTTTGCTATTTTCAAGGCATTTTGCCTACAGCAGCGATACGCGTGAGTTTCACTGGCTCCGGTGACTGTGATTCGCTACGCTTGCCTACTGTAGTGTGAATCTCAGAACTTTTCCCAACTCTGCTAAAAACAAAATTTCATGCACACTTAAACGTATTCGCCGAGAACCCAACCGCTGATATCTCGGTAATAACTTGACGATTCTCGGTAAAACTTTTACCGAGATCTCGGTAAAGCGTTTACCGAATCTCGGTAACGTTCGCCGAAATCTCGGTAAAATAAGTATCGAGATTCGGCATTGAAAATTATCGAAATCTCAGCTGTTGAGTTCTCGGCGAAACGTTTTAGGTACTAAGGTCGGCGAAATAATTTAAGTGTGTGGTTAGTACGATGGTCCCTTTAAACAGCTTTTCAAAGAATTGGTTTCCACAACTCAATGAGTCTATGGTCCCCTCAGATATCGACTCATGGCGGTTTGACTGTAATAAAATGTTAGGTATTGAAGTTATTTGAAAAATGTTAGTAGACGATGAAATACTAAGTGTCAGCAGTCTTGTTTGGGAAATTGCAGCGAATGGCTGTACCATAAAAATTGTCTTGTCATTGAAGAGATCGAACGAAGATTTATTCATGTCCTTTTTCATTAAGCACTGATCAAAATATCAAATCTACTTCCACCGATAAATCAAACCCTACGTCACGACACCCTGCATCTACGCCAGTTCATGCGGGAAAGTGTAGGGATGGTAATTTTATGACTTGCTGTTTGGTTTGAAAGACTGCGCCCAAGTATCAGGCGTAAGGTAAGGCGTGCTACAATGAAAACATAAGGAAACGGCTTCTTTCCCGTCTCTGGTTCTAGCGTTTGCTATGAACGAACGAATAGTTTGAGTGTGATAGTTTAAAGGATAGAAGCAAGTGAAAGATACAACTACAAAGTACAAGGAAAAGGACGGGTCTGGGATTGAAGCCATGACCTTCTGCTTATGAAGCAAAAGCGGTAGCCATTAGACCACCAACCCCATCACAAATATATAAGTGGCTCGTTAAACCTTCAAACTATAATTTTGCTATATGCTATATAGTTGATGGAAATTCAATCCAAAAGTGCTGTATGAAGCCTGATTCGCTGCTGACAAGTAATTTCTCGGCCTATCTTGATGCATGGGAAATTTCTGCAAGGAATCGCTCAAGAATGCGCTTTTTTCTGATCGCAGTACGCAGTTGAAAAGAAATGTCAGTTCAAATAGGAGTCGCTGTAGAAAATTTCTGCAAGCAATCGGCGAGAAATTTCTTTAGCGATTCCTGTTCAGCAGCAAATCAGGCTTGAAGATATATCATCTGTTTGCATGCTTCAATTGGGTTTTAAGCGCTTTTATCGACAAAATTTGTGTTATTTTTTTGGGCCCTAATCATAGTGGTTTCTGCGCTCGTGTACATACACATTTCATATCACCAATACTACTTAAAGAGTGCTGGTGGAAAATATAAACAAAGACCAGCTGTTCCCAGCAAAATCAAACGGGAGTATGGACCGTTGCACGAGTTCACTATCAGACATTTGAGCGGTGCCGTGTTATTTACGTGACCATGACAACGAGTGAATTCGGCACCGCTCAAACGTCAAATAAGTGAACTCGTGCATTGGTCCATGGACCGATGCACGAGTTCACTAATCTGACGTTTGAGCGGTTTCAAGTTCACTCGTTGCCATGGCCACATAAATAACACGGCACCGCTCAAACGTCAACGGGTAAACACGTGCACTTGTCCATAGTATCGAGCCATTCGGGTGATTTATGCAACCCGGTGCTAGGCAGCCATGTTTTCGTGGTCAGCATGAAACTCAAGAGCAACAACGTACATTGGCCCAATCATACAAGGGAATTTTTCCTCCAATACTAAAATGTGTTTCTAGCTAATCACATCAACCCAAATTGGCTTGCTGTATTGCAATCCAATAGTTTGTAACCGTTTATTTGTACGAATAACTGTTGTTTTGCGGAAAAAAGAAAATTTTCTGAGAAAAAGATTGATGAGAAGAAAAAGATGATGGCGCATCATCGATTGTTATTCCTCAAACGGTTATTTGTTTACAAACATTGAGCTGTCAGTGGGAACCACTTCCCAGTGGGAACCAGAGATGTTTGCTCGTTATTTTTCAATGGGATTGTATGCGCGGTGTTTGGAGGCTGGATTTATGGTTTTCTTAAACTTGGTAATAACTTCCATATTTTCTGATAATGCAGCCTTCAACAACCTAACTATAATCTATTGGACCATTGAACACCCATTTGGTTGCAAACATAGCACCGAAAATAACAGATATTCGCCTCTGTTTCTTGATCAGAATGAGTGTGGGTCAGCGAATGTTACAAGTGTTGACACCAGGGATGAGAAATGTACTGTAGCCAACATTTACCACCTCGACATTCACATTTTTCTACACGACCATCAAAATCCGAAGCAAACCATGACCGTTCAAAACAAAAAAAAATGTCACGGCTCTTCAAAACTGTAATCTTCTTCTTCGCAACGTTTTTTCAAACCCTAATGCGAAATGACTCGATTTTTCCGGATTTCGGGGTTTTGCATTTTTGCTCGATAAAGGCAGCATGAAATTGAAATTGTTTATATGTATCGCAACGGAATGATTGTGCTCTTGCTGTTAACGCTAATAGATATCAATTAGTTGAAAACACAAGCGAAATATTAGCGATTGAATTATTTTACATTTTTTTCAATCATTCACCTCGAGATGGCTGCCCGAAAACGGTCATAGTGGAGAGACAAAAACAGTCAAGCAGTGTGTGAACCATAGGCCTTTTCATGTGACAGATCCGTCTATGCATTTGTTTTCATCGGTGGAGGACCGGTGCTAACACGGGCCTGTCATTTTCATAGAAGAAATGTCAAAGTGCTTCCCGATCAGCTGATTTGAGACGTCATTTGAATAGGCCTATTGGCAGCGCAACACCTGATGGTATTGATGCTGCTTCTGCTTTGTGTTTTGGTTGACTGGCAGAATCGATGAACTGTGGCAAATTGTGATCACAGTTCTCAAGCCTGGTTGACACACATTGATCGGGGCCAAACAGTGGGTGGTGTGTGTCTGTCTTGCTTTAGTTCATGGCTCGTTATCTTCCGCGGACAATAAATGTCATGCGTGTTGTGTGAATGCAGGCGAATAAATAAGCTGAAATTATGGCTCGATCGGCAATGATGGCAATGATCGTTAAATTTTCCAAAGCCTGGGTCTACTGCTGCAGCTCTGATTATATCAGGGCGTCAACAAATGCATGATAGGGGATCCGTAGCCTTGAGGTTACGCTTTCGCTTCATAAGCGGAAGATCATGGGTTCGATTCTCAGCCCCTGCACAAAAAAAAAGCGTCCAGCCACCAGAAAACACCGCATGGAGGACCGTGCTTTGGGGAACACATCCATCCGCCGTCAGTATCAGATGCTGACTGAGACAAACTGACCATCTTCGAAGGCATCTAGCCTCAAACGACTCAGGAACACGGCAAAACGAACCACCGCAAGAGCAATGGACTATGGATTATATAAAAATTGATTGGACTAACAGCACAGCACTCTCCTACCAGGTCGATTTACAGAAGAACCACAGAAAAATCACTAAAATATTATCAGGGAGATTTCTTAAGGAATTATTTTAAGGATTCTCGTAAATATCTGAAACAATCTCATGAGAATTCCGAATGGATTTTGAATGTTTTTCACAGTGATATCCAAAAGAACCCCAGAAGTTATTTCGCAAGAATCCCTGGAAGATTCAAAGAAAAGTCACAGACATCCAGAAGATTTCATGAATATTTTCCAGAATAATTCCGATGTCCAGAAGAAATCCAGGAAGATTGACGGAATAATTTCAAATAGAATATCCGGAACCATTTAAAAGTAACTTTCAAAAGATGCTCAGAAAAAAAAAAATCAGTAATCAAAGAATCTCATAGGTATTTTTTAAAAGTCCCAGTGGCTGCACGGTTTTTTTTTTTTTTTTTTGAAGGATTTCCATTTGAACTTAAGGGGGATTTTCAGAAGATTCCGTCAAGAATTTAAGAAAATTTCCAAAGAAAATCACTGATAAATCACGAAAAATATCAAAAACACTTCCTTATGAATTTCCAGAAGAATCACCGTTTTTTTCTCAAAGAATCTTAGAAAAAAATTCTAAAGAATCACGAAGGAATTTTCGGAAAAATTCTGGATACAAAATTATCTGAGGCAGAAACAATAAATCAAAAAAAAATCAATAACAATTAATGTGTAAGAATATAAGAAGGATTTCTTTAAGAATATATGGAGGATTTCCAAACAATTTCAGAAGAATTTTTGGATGATTTCCATAAATAAGTATTTAAAAAAATCCCCGATTTAAAAAAAAACGACATCCTAACAGGATTTTCGGAAGTATTCCACAGCGATTTCTGGGAGAATTCCATTGGGATTTACAAAAGAATCCCAGAGGAATTTCCGAAAGAATCCGAATAATTTGCACGGAAGAAAGGGAAATGGAATAATAGTTTTTTTTTTTATTATAGTCTCAGGCGTCTTTCCGAGAGTATTCCAGAATAATAGGTATAATCTAAGACATTTTTCTGAAAAAATCTCAGAGGGATTTTCGAAGAAGTTTCAAAGAGTTTCACGGTAGAAATACTGAAGGATTACGAGGAAAATATCAAAATTAATTTCGGTTGAGAAATTTTGTGAGGATCCCCGAACCCAGATGAAACCCAGATTTTTTAAATAGATCCCATTCCACTGGAAAGCAATAATTAAATAATTTTCGGCAGAATTCCAGGGAAATTTAACAGAAGAATCTTGAGAGGATTTCCATAACAACCCAAGATGGGTTTCCGGGATAATCCAATAGGAAGTCCCAAGGAGGTTATTGGAAGAATCACAAAGCGATCAAAGAAATAACTACATATAATATTCAGTGCGCATCGTACCTTCGTGCTGTGCGTACACGAATTCCCTCTGCTCTTGGAAGTTTTCTTAAAAACTACCTAAAGCAATAAAACAGTACTTTCCAGTGCTATAATTAAAAACAGTACTTTTCAGTGCCACTAAAGCAGTACTTTTCAGTACTATTTTCTACTATTGATCCCTTTACGATCCTTGTTAGGACCCGTGCCTTCGATTTTTCGTTGGACCCGTTGGCGAAAGCTAGCGGTGGTAATCCTTCTTGGACACCGTCTTGGGAAAAAACCTCTCGAAGGTCACGTCTTCTTTCGTTTATTAATTAAACATGGTATCAACAACAAACAAAAGGAAGGGTGAATCTCTGAATTCACTACTTCCTTCCAAAAAAGTGGGTTTTAAAACTGTCACTACACGTGGCAAGAATGGAAGAAAGGACGCTTCCCCGGAATGCGAAGTTTCTTCCAAGGGTTAAATGAATAATTGTATCGAAATGAGCAATCAGTTCGATGCTCTAGACAAATTTTCCGAACACCAAATCGAAGCAGCCTCTAGCCCAGGCTCTTTGATTCAAGTGAGGAGGCAAAGAGTGCCGCCTATCGTAGTCAGTTGTTCCGAATTTGGGGGATTTAGGCAGGAGATCTTGAACTCCATTAGGGGAATCAAGGTTTCCTTCCAAATCGCAAAGAAAGGAGACTGTCGCGTTTTGCCGGAAACTCTTAAAGATATCGAACTTCTTCTCAAACATCTTGAAGAGAAGAAGCACAAATTTTTTACTTATGACGACAAAGTGAACGTTTGTTCAAAGTTGTCTTGAAAGGTCTCTCAAGTGACTATAAGTCACCTGAAGAGATCAAAAATGGAATAAATGATTTACTTGGATTTTCCCCAGTCCAAGTAATCATTATGAAAAAGAGAACCCAATCTGGCATTGTTCGGAAAGGGCTTTCTCAAGAATATTATTTAGTTCACTTTAACAAAAAAGAACTAAATAATATTAAAGCTTTAGAAAAAGTAAAACTTATGTTCGATGTCCGTGTGACATGGGAACATTTCCAGAAACCTGGAGGAAATTACCAGAACCCCACTCAGTGCCGTCGGTGCCAAAAGTGGGGTCATGGTACAAAAAATTGTCGCATGGATGCTAAATGCATGATTTGCGGAGGTTCTTCTCACGCCAAAGACGTCTGTCCAGTGAAGGAAGATACCACCAAATTCATATGCTGTAATTGCGGGGCTAACCATAAGTCCAATTTTTGGAATTGTCCTTCACGCAAAAGGGTCATTGAGGCTCGTGCCAGGCAGATGAAAGATAATATCCGTTACGATAACGGTCGTTTCCGGAATTTGCCTGGTAGAGTATCGAACAATGCTCATTTTTCAGTTAACGATCGCTTGATTAGGAATCATACCCATCAGGAAGATTATAATCATGCTCATTCACAAACTAATTTTAATCCGTCGGGTAGCCGTTCGAATCTTTCAATTTCGAATGTATCTGTTAAGAAGCAAACCCTAGATTAGTAGGCTATGAATAAGTTAGTTAGTTACTTAAAGCTATGTTCTGTTATCACCTGCCAATAAACCGTTGAACCATTAAGGTGATTATAAAACGAAGCCAAACTTTGAATTTTCAAGTACACAAGACGAGAGTCCCTGACAACCGTTCGCGTTGAAAGCCAATCAACTTTCTTGCTTGTTGGTGGTGACCAATGGGATAGATTTTTAACGCGGAGCCTTGTTTGGTTCTCAAGTCTTGTGCTCTTGAAAATTTGAGGTGTGGCTTCCTTTGATAAGCACCTTAACATCACTCTGCTCATCAGGTTATGGGCCCAGTCGCGCGGTTCCCTGGTAACGTAGTTTGTTTGGCATAGTTCGGATCAAGTCGAAAATTTTCACGCGCAAGGTGAAAAATTCGGAACGGTTGTTCGTTTCGAAATAAGTATCGGTTACGGAATTGCGATTCGAACGATCGGTAGCGGAATGGACGAAGAAAGAACACAACGGGTATACCTCTTCGACGGAGCCAACTTCTCGAACTGGAGCTTTAGGATGGAAGCCTACCTGGAAGAATTGGGACTGGCGCACTGCATCCGGAAAAGCTTGGAAGAGGAAGATTTTTTCGCCGATAACGAGACTGACACTGCCGAGATGAAGATTCAAAAGGACCAAAAACGTGAACGACGAAGACAGCAAGACGCAAAATGCAAATCCATACTTATCCACAAGATCGCGGACTCGCATTTGGACTTCATCAAGGGAAAGGCTTCACCAAAAGCAATCTGGTCTACGTTGGAGCGACTCTTCGAGAAGAAAGGTGTTGCTGGTATATTCTATCTATTGAAGCAAATGTCGGTCATGAGGTACGATGAATCTCGCCCCCTGGAAGAACACGTCGTTGCCTTCGAGAAGAACGTTCGTGACTTGGAGTCGGCTGGTGTTAAATTCGACGAGAAGGTAATAGTCTTCAACCTGCTGCAATCGATGCCCAAGTCCTACGAGCAGCTGATAACGGTGCTAGAAACCTTGCCAGTGGAACAATGTTCTTTGGAATTTGTGAAGACAAGACTGCTGAGTGAAGGTATCAAGCGACAACTGGTTGAAGTACGTTCGGAATCCGGCACGGCGTTTTCTGGAAAAAGCGGAAAATTTAATTTCAATTGTTACGCATGTGGCAAATCGGGACACAAGAGAGCAGATTGTCCGGGAAGCGGCCGCAAGCAGGAGTACAATCCAGGAAAGCTGTCTGGAAAGCAGAAGAAGAAGCCAAGGGAGAAGGCCAATGCGGCAGACACGCAACATGACATCGCATTTGTAAGTATCAACGACTTGAATAGCACGTGTGGCGGAAAATTCCGCTGGATACTCGATAGTGGCGCATCAGAGCATATGGTTGGAGATCGCAAGTACCTCAGCAATGTGTATCGCCTGGAACAACCGGTGGTTATTACAGTGGCAAAATCCGGACATCAGTTGGTGAGTGAGTATGCTGGGGAAGTGCGAATGCTTGCTGCTGTGGGTGATAAGCAACTGCGATGCGTCGTCTACGATGTTCTGTATGTTCCGGATTTAACCATGAATCTGTTTTCTGTGAAGAAAATCGGAGAACGTGGAATGCGTACTACCTTCACACGCGATGAAGCGTTTATCACCAAGATTGATGGTTCACGAGTCTGCACGGCTACGAGGAGAACTAAACTATTCGAGCTTAACGTCGAGTTGATTCCACCAAGCGAGTCGGCTCTAGCTACTGATTCCAAAACGCAAAGAATTCTGTGGCATCGGCGTTATGGTCATATTGGAAACTCCGGTCTGGCGAAGTTGGTTCGATGCAACATGGTGGACGGCCTGGACATCGAGAAGAACCTGGAATCAAGCGAAATATGTGAATCGTGCATGAAAGCGAAGCAGGTTAAATTGCCATTTTCAGACACACCGCGAGCTAGATCAAGTCGTCCGTTGGAGTTGATACACACCGACGTTTGTGGTCCGTTCCAGCCAGCTGCTTGGGATGGAGGAAAAATGTTCGTGAGTTTCATCGACGATTTCACCCACTTCACGGCGGTGTATGTGATCAAGGCGAAGAGCGATGTTCTAGCAATGTTCAAGAAATATTCGGCGATGGCAGAAGCACATTTCGAGCGCAGGGTAGCACGAGTTCGCTGTGACAACGGTGGGGAGTATGTCAACGAAGGCTTCATCCAATTTTGCGAAAACAAAGGGATCGTGATGGAGACAACAGCGCCTTATACGCCACAGCAAAATGGCGTTGCGGAGCGCATGAACCGTACCATTATGGAACGATCCCGTGCAATGTTAGACGATTCTGGATTCAAACGATATATGTGGAACGAAGCCGTACATGCTGCTGTTTTCGTGATCAATAGAAGTCCTACGTCAGCGTTACAAGAATCAGTGACCCCTTTTGAGAAATGGTATGGACGTAAGCCTAACGTGTCCAACATGCGTGTATTTGGAAGCAAAGCATTTATGCACGTTCCGAAGGAGAAAAGAAGCAAGCTGGATGACAAAAGCAAGGTGTGCTATTTTGTCGGATACGCTGTAAACGGATACAGACTGTGGGATTCCGAGAAGCGAAAAGTTGTGGTCTCACGGGATGTCATCATCGAAGAACCGAAACCCAAATTAGCGTCCATCTACACGTCCGATCACCTAGTGTCCGATAGGGAAATTGCGCCGGCTGAGAACGAAGTAGTTGAGGAAGGAAGAATACTTGAAGAAGAAGAGGAAGACAACGATGTGTACGAATCATTATCAGAAAATGAAAATGGAGAAGTAGAGCAGGAAGAAATTAGAGCAGTAAGACGAACCGAAAGGAAGCGAAAGCAGCCGGATAGATTTTCCGATTATCATTTGTACGGAGCGTTTGCATTAAATGCTGAAAGCTATATTCAGAATCTTCCTGAAACGATCGACGAGGCAAAGAAGCGAGACGACTGGCCTGAATGGCAGCTAGCGATCAACGAGGAACTCAAATCGCTGGAGAAGAACCATACCTGGGATTTGGTAGATCTTCCAGATGGTTGCCGAGCAATGCCGTGTAAATGGGTGTTCAAGATCAAATACAACGACGATAATTCGATTAGCCGATACAAAGCACGGCTGGTCGCAAAAGGATGCTCGCAGCGATATGGGATGGACTATCGGGAAACATATGCTCCGGTGGTTCGAATGAGTACCGTTCGTGCGCTGCTGTCCGTTGCTGTTCAAAGGAATTTGCATCTACACCAAATGGACGTACGAACTGCATTTTTGAACGGTAACTTGAAGGAAACTGTTTTTATGAAGCAACCGCCAGGATTTGAGAGGGGGAAGATGGTCTGCAAACTCAACAAATCGCTATACGGTTTAAAGCAGGCGCCTCGGAGCTGGAATGAGCGGTTCCACAAATTTATGGTGAAGCTTGGATTTCAACGTTCGAAGTACGATAGCTGCCTCTACACGTACACCGGAGAAAAGGTCCACATCTACGTTGTTCTATACGTGGATGATATTATTCTGGCGTCTGATTCCTTGGAACAGTTATCACACATCAAGAAGAACTTGGCCGCTGAATTCGACATGGTTGATCTTCAAGAGCTGAATCATTTCTTGGGCCTGCACATTGAACACAACAGAAAGCAAGGTACGTTATGCATCAATCAAACTAAATATGTTCTCGATCTGTTGAAGCGATTTGGGATGGAATTATGCAAACCGGTTTCTACGCCGATGGAGCCAAATGCCAAGTTGGTACAGCTGCAAGATGATCAGGAACCATACAGATGTCCCTATCGAGAATTGACGGGTTGCCTTACGTACCTAATGTTGTCATCACGTCCAGATATATGTGCGGCGGTGAATGTCCTCAGTCGTTTCCAGAATACACCATCAGAAGAACACTGGAAAGCCCTCAAACGAGTTGTACGATACCTTCAAGGAACGAAAGACATCTCGCTCGTCTACCATCGTAGCAAGGACGTCCCACTCATTGGATTTGCGGATGCAGATTGGGGCAGTGATATAAATGACAGAAGATCAACATCTGGTTTCTGCTTCAAAATGTTCGGCAACGCAGTAACATGGGTTACACGCAAGCAACCAACGATGTCGCTATCCTCAACCGAGGCGGAATACGTGTCACTGAGCCAAGCAACATGTGAAGCGGTTTGGCTTCGTAATCTCGTTACGGAATTTGGAGTTCAGCTGGATTCACCTTTAATCATTTAAGAAGACAACCAGTCCTGTATTCAAATAGCAAAAGAACCAAGGGACCAGAAACGACTCAAGCACATTGACATTCGTTATAACTTCGTTCGAGAACGCATTGAAAACCAAGAAATCGAGGTGCAGTACATTCCAACCGGGGACCAGGTCGCCGATCTATTCACCAAAGGTTTACCAACGGATGTATTCAAGAAGCATCGCCATGCACTAGGTTTGAGAGGGGGTGTTAAGAAGCAAACCCTAGATTAGTAGGCTATGAATAAGTTAGTTAGTTACTTAAAGCTATGTTCTGTTATCACTTGCCAATAAACCGTTGAACCATTAACATCACTCTGCTCATCAGTATCTACCCACGGTAAATCCTTTGCCGATATTGTAGCAGGTAATTTGAACTCCTCCCCTATTCGTTCCATGAGTACCCATTCTATTTGTTTCAAATCAAATGGAAAAAAAAACCCTACCGCCCCAGGTAACTCCTACTCAGCTTCTTCGTCTACCGATTCTAATGGGAAATCATCAAATGTACTCACTTCAAGTGATATGTCTGCCTCTGATTTTAATTTTCTAACTGAACAATTGAGTCTAATGATTGATGCAATGTTCAAAGCCACCACTATGACTGAAGCAGTCCAAGTAGGTGTAAAATTTACAAATCAAATAGTTATTGGATTACGTTTTTCTTATGGATCCAAATAATTTAAATATTTTAAATTGGAATGCTCGTTCTCTGAATGGTAAAGAGGACGAGCTGTTTAATTTTCTTACAGCTAATAACGTGCATATAGCAGTTATTACCGAAACGTATTTAAAACCTGGATCTAAACTCAAAAGAGATCCTAACTTTTTTATTTATCGTAATGATCGACTTGATGGGGCATGTGGGGTAGTTGCAATCATCATTCATAGGCGTATAAAACATCAACTGTTTTCGTCATTTAAAACTAAAGTTTTTGAAACTTTAGGTGTTTCTGTTGAAACACAGTCTGGTAAATATACTTTCATAGCTGCCTATTTGCCTTTTCAATACTCTGGACAGCAAGTTAATTTGCTCCAAACTGACTTGCGAAAAAATGCTACGTCATTTATGTACGGACCAAACTGGTATTAGTACTCACCCAACGTGACGGTGTACCGCGCCGGCGTTGCAATCTTGTACAGCAGATACGCGACCGCAATGTGCCCCAGGCTGGAATCCCGCACCGGATCGATCAGCTTCTGCGAGACGCCCATCGATTCGAGGAGGGCAATCACGTCCACACCGCTCTTGGACGCATAGTAGAACCCACCCAACCAGAACACCGACGTCACGCAATGGACCGGAACCAACACGTACCAGTACTCCTTGCCCATCTTCTTGAAGCGTGCAAATAGGCCAAGCTTGGCCGGTTCCTCTTGTTGCATTGTGCCACTGCTGCCATCGACGGGTGATGCCTTACTGCTACTATCTGTAGGGTCTTGGGGTTCTCCCTTATTCTTCTTGTCCGGTGTCTGTTCTTGTGGAACATCCCTGTAGAAGTGCCTCACACTTTGGTGCTGTTGAAACCTCGATGCCACGGAATACTCCTGCCCATGCCTACTTCCATTGTCGTCGATTCTTGGTCGCTGCCCACTCCAACTGTGCCATCCACTGGAGCTAATGGCCACATTCCTGAGGTGAAGATGCGACACAAACCTGTTTGCAGGGGATCTCACTGCTAGCGTCGTCAACCGCGATAAACCGATCACCAGTGACGACATTGTATTTCGTAATACTTTGTGCTTCTTTCCAAGCAGTACGAAACCTGGGACAAACTTTCTCCGAATCGCGCTTTCTATCAAAGACACATTCCCGCGAGAACCTTTTTCTGGAAGAACACCCGGAGTCTTATCTGTACAGAACACCACTTGTACGAAACACTATCAACTAAACACGATGTGGTTTTGTAATCAGACCGGTTTTTTTGGTTGCACGGAGGAGGAGGATAAGAAAGCCTCTCGAAGCTGTTTACGGTTCGATTCGATGCGATTCGGCAAGCGTTTGTTTCAACGCAACGCACTGCACGTTTTGTTGACAAACGTCAGGTCGCTTTTCACTTTTTGATCGGGTGGTGGTCGCGTTCATCGCGGATGAAATCACACTCATGAACACTGGCCGTTCATTATGAACTGTTCACTTCAGTTTACAGGGAAAGATGGAAATTTTGAACGCTTCAAAGAAAATGTGCTTTAGCATTCAGAGAGGCAAAGTTGGCTCTCAAAAAGGAAATCAAGAGTCGAAAACGGGCATGCTTTGATAGCCTATGCGAGAGTGCCAATTCTAGTCCATGGGGTGACGCCTACAGAGTGGTAATGGCTAAGGGCGATGACATATTGCAGGAGTAGAGAAGGGATAAAAGGAGAGAAGAGAAAAGAGTCAAAGCTCTCTCAATGCAAACTATATGGAAAACGCGCTTACCTGGTATACTGAAGGCGAAGCAAAGAGGTTCAAAGAGATCTGTGGAAATCATTTGCTGCTTCGACGCGCAAGAACGCTAGTGAACGCTAGAGGAATATGATATGACTGCGCTCGTTTTTTGGCGTAAATGGAGCACGGATCAGAACGTTTGCTAGTAAATTAAATCCACAAATAGGGAATTTTATAATTAAATGAATTAACTTTTGTAACTTTTCATAATTACAACTGATTTATTGATAAACTGTTACCGTGATGAATCAAAATCCGGACAGGACCAATATCCGGACACTCTAGTGTGAGAATATTATTCCTTCTATTAATGTTAACTATTGTTGACCATTGTAACATGAATCGACATCAAGTTAGCCTCGTAAAACATTAATAAAGAAAAAAACAAAAGTCGGTTCCGGTAGGACGCGTTTGCTTTCAAAATTAACAGTAACCAAAAAAATTCTACTCAATGCGCCATCGTAATTCGGCGATTCATCACGCGTTTGTTAGTGCTTATCATATGTGATTCATGTTCTGTAGTGATTTGTTTGTATTTTGTTCTCGGTAAAGTCAATAGTTTCGAAGAAATTAATGAAATGCATGTAATTCTGTGCTAGAAGAAGACTGTCCGGATACTTATATGTGTGGTTTCGAATCCTGACACAGTGTGTTAGCATACAATTTTTCAAAGTTCAAAAAGAAATACAACATCATAATTGTTCGAAAACCTGGAAAACTCTTTGAATGTTGTACCGTTGTGATTTTAAATAGTATTAACTGAAAATGTTTGTAAATTATGTGTAATTATTGGGGGAACGATGCACACATCACAAGTATCTTTTGAAGACTTAAAAACCTACGTTTTATGATGTTTCTGTATAATCCAACAGAGGAACAACATTATTTTTACAAATCCATGAATCTTTGTATCGTGATATCAAGGTATGTTTAATGGTTTTTATTTTTTTTAAGAACAACTGCGATTTTTTGAATGTACGGAATTTGATGCACCGATGTCCGGATTTTGATTCATGTGTCCGGATTTATGGACACGACATGATGCAGAATTAACTCAATTTTCATTAAATTCATTGTAAATTTGGTGAAAATTATCAAGTTTCAACCTAAAAGCTATCATCTCAAAGTAATACATAATAAAATAACGATTAACCAATCGTATGCAAGCATTTGAATATGTGTATCATCTTAGGTGTCCGGGTTTTGATGCATCACAGTAATCAGTATTTTTGTTTTCTATATTATTTTATTGCTTTCTCCAGTTGATAACTACTTCAGAAAATCTTTTATCATTAAATGTGGTGGAAGAATCCCTACTTGGTATTGTTGGTGAAAATGAAAAAAAAGTTTTCGATCGAAATGGCATTTGAATATAAACAAGAACAGGGGTGAATAATATTTTGCTTCTTCAGCACTAATCTCTCTTTTAAATATCTATATTTTTCAACATTTTTATTACAATCATGAATAATTATAATTCGTCAATCATATATTCCTTATTTCTATTTGTCTTGTTTCCTGTCTACATTTTCCTAATAAATCGAGATACAAAGATGTCAAAGAATATGATCAGTTGATCATGTAAGCTCAGGCTTTGATTTAAACTTTCATCAGTTTGAATATTCACTCTTGTATAATTTTCAGAGTACTCTTGGCTTTATGTGACTCCATTTTGCTGATTTGAAGAGCAGATTGTTCACTGTTAGATAGGCTGACCATAAGTTGACCGGATAAAAACGGGACAAGTGAAGAACAAAAACGGAACAAACTTCAAAGACAAAGATAATTATCTCCTAGGAAAATTTTCTTCTTCTTCTTGGCATTACGTCCTCACTGGGATAGAGCCTGCTTCTCAGCTTAGTGTTCAATGAGCACTTCCACAGTTATTAACTGAGAGCTTACTTTGCCGAAGTTGCCATTTATGCATTTGTATATTATGTGGCAGGTACGATTATACTCTATGCCCAGGGAAGTCAAGGAAATTTGTATTACGAAAAGATCCTAGACCGACCGGGAATCGAACCCAGACATCTTCAGCATGGCTTTGATTTGTGGGCGCGGACTCTAACCACACGGCTAAGGAAGGCTCCTAGAGAAATCTACATCCTCTAATTAAAATAATATAAATAAATAAAATTTGTAAAAACTCAAATTTCTTTGCAAAATCCAAATTGTTTATTTTCCATTGTTTTGTAATTATTGTTGTTTCATTTTTAATTTCATTTCAAAATGTTGTTTCATTTTTAAGTATCTATGAAACAACATTTCGATTCAAATGCCGAACACTTTGTTCATTCTGTGTCATAAAACGGAGTGTTCGGAATATAAGTCTGTTGGAACAAAACGGTATACTTATACGTTGGAAACTGCCTAGAAGGTCATTTAATAATTTCTGGAAAACATCGATCTTTAAAAATTTGACTACAATTGGTTACAAATTACAATGCGAAAAACTTGATTCTGGATTTACCCTTAGAAAACCCAAGTAACCAAGGAGCACTTGAAACAGCATTCATTCAGTATTATATGTGCCCGTAGGGCAATGCATTTAATGCTGCTGGAACTTATAGCTGCATATAGTGCTACCTCAATGCAGGTTTTGGCGAAATAACGGGCTGCTTCAATGCTGCACCTTCACACAGAGAAAATGAAGTACTCAAAAGTGAGTTGCTTCCACTCAATTCCGGGGGTTCGTGCGTTAACCTAATTTTGAGTTGATGGGGTAGAAGTTGTTTTCATTTGCAGCCATGCGAAAAAATACCTACTGGCTAAGTTCTTTTCACTCATCCGGCAGATCAAATAACTCAACTTCCAGTACTATGCCACTTACTCAAATTTGAGGTAACGCACTAAGGTTCAGTTTTTGGGTTGTTTTGCTCTTCGCTCTCTGACAACAATAGAAGGAGCGAATGAAATAGGGAGAGAAAAATAACTCAAAAGTAAGTTAAAAAATACTCAAATATGGGTTTTCCGTTTTCTCCGTGCAGGAACGTTGAATCTTTCTGTCAAAAAGGTGTAACGCCTCCGCCAGGAGCAAATCAAAACAAAAATATTTTTCACCTCCTTCTGTCTTCTCTCGTCGGCTCGCCGCTTGTGTTGAGTTATTATGTATCCGGTAGAAATCAAGACCAACATTTATTTATAATTATTTTTTTCTCGGGCACCGTGCATCGCAGCTAATATTTGAATAGTGCGCTGTGTTAATAAAAATCGTAAGAATGCAGCGCCACACTAAAAAACTTATTTCAAAATGCGGCGAGTTGAGGCGCGTCGCGAGTCTCTCTGGCGCGATCCGGTTTGGTGGCGGTGCGACAATATTTTCGGATACTGTTCGCTGTTTGGTGCATTTTTTTTGCATTTCTGAGTAGAGTGTGGCTGGAACTTAGGACCTGGTGATTGCTGCTGTTGGTGATAATGCCTCGCGCTGCAGTATACGCTACAAATGATGAGGTGTCGAGCGCTGATTTTATACCCTTATCAAGAAACGTTGTGTTGCGATGTTAACTAAAAGCTCATTATGAACATGTATGGTATGGCAAAACATTGATAGCTGGAGGGTTAAAAAGATAAACTCAAGAAAAAATCATTCAATTTTCTTTTTCCCATGCCGGAATAATGATAACATTTTGCGTTGTGAAGTAAGCGCCTGAGCGATTTTTGCGCTGGAATAAAACACGCTTCGGGACATTCTCCGCTGCCCCTAAAAATACCATTGGGTAGATAAATGAATTCTCTACCATTGGACCTCATTCAATTTCATACATAAGTGAAGTAAGCGGTGAAAATAAACATTTTGTTCCGAATGTTTTGAAACCATGAATGAGTTTGACATTGCTCTCGTCAACCATCATCATGACGACAGCAGCACACCCCACCGGACGAATTGTCGTATTGGGAGCGAATACTATATAACAAAAAATATCTCAATCAGATCCAATCATGCTCTAAAAATCGGCCATAAATTGGTATATTAAACCACCGACCATAAATTGGCACATTAAACACGAAAAGTTAATCAGAAGCATATGCGTCTAGTTCAACATTGAATGAGAAACTGATAGTTGAGAAACTCGCAAAATGAATAACAGTTTATTAAACTGCGGAATTTTTATTTTCACTGTTGTGCCTATTCTCAATTTCCAAAAATACGGGACAATTTGAGCATTTTCAATAAAACGACGGGACAGCCTATTAAGATGATGAAAACGGTACTGTCCCGTTAAATACGGGACGTATGGTCAGCCTACTGTTAGATGATTTGACAGCAATTAAAAAGAAATACAGAATGATAATACTGACATCTAAATTCGAAAAAAAATATATATATTCAGATGGATTTTCC
This sequence comes from Aedes aegypti, assembly GCF_002204515.2. NCBI lineage: Eukaryota > Metazoa > Arthropoda > Insecta > Diptera > Culicidae > Aedes > Aedes aegypti. The sequence continues at coordinate 305,931,334 of NC_035107.1, read as the reverse complement.
ATCGAAAACTGAAATTCAAGGTAAAAGCAATATTGTCCGTCCCAACCTCACCTATCTAAAATAATCTATCCAGCCCAATGTGAAACAACACCAAAACAACGCCATTATGGGTTCCGGGCAATTCGATCGGATAAACCTTAAGTGACTGTTTGTAAAACGCCTCTAAAAACAGAAAATCTTCCTAGAGTTCTTGATTACGATTCAATATCAAGCACCAGTTCAATAAAATTTTGTGAAATATTTTGTGCAACACTATGGCTTACGTAAAACAAACTTGCTACTTGTGGATCACTTGTCAATGCGGTATATAAAAAATCGACAAGGCATGTTTGATAAAATCTCAAACTATATTACTTAGTACAGACAGAAAGCGAGGATGTGAAAGAGGAGCGTACGCGTCGAAGGTCTCTCCATGCATGTTGTATAAAAATCGCGCTTACCTGGCATACTGAAGCTATGCGAAGAGGGATGGAAAGTGTGGTCAAGCGTGAAAGCAGTTCGTGTGGTGCTTCGACGCGCGAAAACGCTTGATGATAATTTGAACTATTATTGGCAGCACTAATATTGCGCGTGAATTTCGAACTGATGAAAACAGTTGGGAGTAAACTAAATTAACAAACACAAAAGAAAAGTTCTTTTTTATATTTGAAAAAAAAAATGTGTGCACTGATCACTGTTGGCCTTAAGTGTTCGGAATATGAGTTAAAAAGGTACCACTGACTGATCTTATACAATAAAATATAAATAAAAAAGAATACCACAATGTCCCATGACTTATAAATAAGACAGTCGATTTGTTATCAATCATCAAAACCATAGCTTTAATTAGCTACTTTAATAAAACGGGAAATTGCTCTCAAATTTGATCGATTATTACCCGTTCGGAAAATCAATATTTACTTAAAAATTAACTGCAATTGGAACCATTCGTGATCTTGTTTATAATATCGATGATTCAAGCTTAGAAAAGATTCCCATAAACCATTTAAAGTACTCGTAGAAAAGGTATGCAATTAACATACTATTTCATTCCATAGAAACAAACATGATATTATATCTATAACTAGTGTATTGTTTAAACTTCCAGTCGTCGCGCGGTTCACCACCGTAAAAACCACCACACTGCTGTTGAGGACGAAAAGCGAGTTTTTTTTTCAAAAGTGTTGTACAAAATACAACAGCGTGACGACTGAAGTGTAAAGTGAATTTAAAGAAATTTTTCGTTCATAACAGCAGAAGTTTAATAATTTAATTTTGTGTGGAAAAAGGCATTCAATTTCAAAATTCTCGAAAATTATAACTTTTTTTGAAAAAATATTCGGTAGGCTTCATAGATATCATTTTTTTAATTTCTTTATAAGTATCATTTCGAACATTACATTCATTTCTTCTGTGTGTTCTGTGTTATTAGACAACACTATCATCCTAATTTGGTAAAACAAATTTAAGATTTTAATAATATTTTGTTAACAACATATTACATTTCATTTGCCATAGCAGTTCAGATTTTTTACAGGTGAGTTGATTTCACCTGCTTATAGAAGAAAAAAAAACACGTTTTCAATTTACTTAACTTAACTTAACATAAATATATAACGTATTAATCGTGGCAATAGAAGATTGTAACGTTTTTGCCTGAATTTTTTGACATTTTTTCCTAAATTTCAACATTGAATATTTTATGTAACTCATAAGTACTAGGTATATGTACAAGGGAGGAAGCTTCAGAATCATTTTCAAAATTTTATTTTGAATTCTCTGAAGAGCTTTTTTTCCTGGTTACAATTACAACAGCTAGTCCATATTGGTACAGCATACAACATGGCTGGCCTGAAAATTTGTTTGAATATCAAAAGCTTGTTCTTAAGACAAAGTTTTGATTTTCTATTAATAATGGGATAGAGACATTTTACATATTTGTTACATGTGACTTGAATGACCTCAATGTGATTTTTGAAAGTTAAATTCTTATCTAGCATGAAGGTAAGTATCTAGTTACCTTCATCTGACCAATTTATTGGAACCCCTCTCATCGTGACAACATGCCTACTTGAAGGTTTCAAATAAAGAGCTTTTGGTTTATGTGGGAATATTATTAGTTGAGTTTTGGAAGCATTAGGAGAAATCTTCCATTTTTGCAAGTATGAAGAAAAAATATCCAAACTTTTTTGCAATCGACTACAGATGACACGCAGGCTTCGTCTTTTGGCGGAGAGGCCTGTGTCATCCGCAAACAAAGATTTTTGTCATCCCTGAGGTAACTCAGGTAAGCCAGATGTGAAAATATTGTATAATATTGGTCCCAAAAAGCTGCCTTGGGGAACACCAGCTCATACAGGAAGTCTTTCAGACCTGGAGTTCTGATAATTAACCTTAAGTGTACGGTTTGACAGATAACTTTGAATTATTCTAACAATGTATGTTGGAAAATTAAAGTTTTTGAATTTTACGATCAAGCCTTCAGTGCCAAACACTGTCGAATGCTTTTTCTATATCTATATTAGCAAGACCAGTAGAATAGCCTTCAGATTTGTTGGAACGAATCAAATTTGTTACACGTAAAAGTTGATGAGTGGTCAAATGTCCATGGCGGAATCCGAACTGTTCATTGGCAAAAAATGAATTTTCGTTGATGTGGGCCATCATTCTGTTCAAAATGACTTTTTCAAAATATTTACTGATGGAGGAAAGCAAACTGATTTGACGATAGCTAGAAGCTTCTGCAGGATATGTGTCTGGTTTTAAGATTAGTACAACCCTAGCATTTATTCATTTGTCAGGAAAATATGCTAATTGAAAACATTTGTTAAAATATCAACTAAGAATGATAAGCTACTTTCGGGAATTTTCTTGATGAGGATGTAAAAAATTCCATCATCGCCAAGAGCTTTCATATTTTTGAATTTTTTAATAATAGTTCTCATTTCTTTCAAGTCAGTATCCCAAGATTTTTGGAAAACGTTCTCTTGATTGAGAATATTTTCGAAGTCTATTTTGAAGAACTTGATTTTCTATTGGACTAGTAAGTCCTAAATTAAAATTGTGCGCGCTTTCAAACTGCATAGCAAGTTTTTGAGCTTTTTCGCAATTAGCTAGTAGTAATTTGTTTTCTTCTTCCAATGCCGGTATTGGCTTCTGAGGTTTTTTTTTTCAAAATTTTAGATAATTTACAAAAGGGCTTAGAGCCAAGGTACAATTGAGAAATTTTATTTTCAAAATTTTTGTTTCTTAATTGAGAAAAACGTTTCTTGATTTCTTCCTGCAAATCCGAAATAATTGCACATAATTGCAAAAATCCATGTTATACTATTTGTCTTCTACCATTTGTAATGTTAAGCACAACATTCAACCGCTAAATAACGGTGTATTTGACAAATGTTTAGTTGGTACCACACAACTATCACTATATGGTCGTTTTCTGTAAGAAGTGCCGTCAGCATTCATAAGCTCCCACAGGTGGTAAAATTCAAATGTTATAGCATAAAACATGCTCGTTCGCTTCGATTTAGTATGAATTCATCTTTGGAAAACATTTTTCTTGATTGTTGATTCTAAATACCAAATATTAGCACTTCTAACTAGTGATCCATAATATGGACCAGGAAATGATTGTTTACCACGGTTATGGATTAACATCCAAAGAATGTAGATTTCTGCCATTTTAGGCATTGGATTCGACATTTTTAGACAAAAGCACTAAGGATAAAACTAATAAAACATCAAGGTTTGTCAATTTCGTTTTTTAGCAGACAAAATGGGTGGAAAACTTGATATGGAGCGAAAACAGTTCATGTCTCAGTTACTACAATGCAGTATCACAAAAAAGGGCATTTTACCCTTGTTTCCAGCTCTAATACTGCTATTTTTTTGCAGTAATATGTGACACAATGTTAACTTTGGCCAAATCAAGCAATACAGATGCATTGAGTTGAAAATCTCTTGATTTTGCGCACTGATCCGTAATATGTCACAATTTGATCAATAATATGAAAATTGATCCATAATATGGTTTTCAGAAATCGATACAATTTTTAATATTGATGCAATCCTATGTAAATATTACACTCAAAACAGTTTACTATACGAAGATCCAATTTGAAACGATTCAATTCGTGCTTTTAAATTACGTTTACCATGTAGTTTTATTGAATTTTATAGGTTGGACTCCACACTATTTGATCCATAACTGTGGGGTCATGGTATATACTATGAATGATAGCCTACACTGAGGAAACGGAACGTATGAGGTACATAAGAATTTCTTATGAAATAACGACATAAGAAGTATTTTGTTCTTCATTCGAGAATCTTATAACATTCCACAACAGACTTATGAAATAACACTCATTACATAGACAGATATAATTCCATAAGAAACTCTTTTTGGATATCAAACGCATTGATCATTGGCATTCATAAGACAATCTAATGGAGTACGATTTTCTTAACAATTTCATACGAAAATCTTATGAATTACGTGGAAAGATGCTAATAACAAAATATTCACGATTGAGATTCATAAGCGCGCGTATAGGCCTATTATTCACATGACGTCTCAAATCAGCTGATCGGGAAGCACTTTGACATTTCTTCTATGAAAATGACAGGCCCGTGTTAGCACCGGTCCTTCACCGATGTAAACAAATGCATAGACGGATCTGTCACATGAAAAGGCCTATGACAATGATTAGTAACACTTGTGAAAAAGAGTCGACTTCCTATCAAAATCCACGTAAGAATTTCATACAAAATTCTTTTGAAATAAAGACATAAGAAGCATCTAATGAGACTCATAAGAAAAACTTGTGAACTTCCATCGATCATTGTGTTCATAATACAAATAGGTATAATATCATAAGATACTCTTATCATAGATATCAATTATGGAATTCTTTAGGACCATTATGTATTTAGAGAATCGCTCTTTGAATTTAGGAAAATAAAGATATTCATAAGATCTCTAATGATAACGACAAGAATTTCTTGTGAATATCGGACGTTTTGTGTTTCATAAGAATCTTATGAAAGAGAGAAAATCAGTCAAGAAATTAATTCACAAGCGTTCTCTTATGAAATTCGTACGCAATTTCTGGCTCAGTGTATGATTGCTATTTCTGCTTGTTTCATCCAGGTTGTATCGGCCCTACATTGTAATTTCTAGCGGACTGGAGTGCGGATGATGACGAAAAATAAACATACTTAGTGATTTAAATGGTTTTCTTCGCACGCCATCGAGAAGCAGTCTTCCTGCTTGATGAGAAATTATTTAAACAAACTTGCTACATTCTACAGAGTCGCCTTTACAGGCCTCTGTTGATGCGAATGGGACATGGGAAAGGAGAAGAAACCGAATAAAGCAGCCGTGCGCGCTCTCTCTCTGGTCGCAGGCAGCATGCTGTTGCCGAAGCACAAAATCAATGAAAACACGGAGCGCATTGAAACTCTTTCGAAACCTCTCCCAATATGCCATACCATTTTTACCTCTTCTCTTCTCTTTTCGCCAACACTTCACTTCACTTCTCTTCTCTTTCGGTATGCCATCAGCCTAAGACCAAAGGTGTCATAGCGCCTCAAGAGAAGTCGCCCGAGTTGCTGCGATCGATAATCGATGTACTTTTCCCGCACCATCCCATAAGACCAGCTATTAGAAAGCTATTTTGATGGTAGGATTCTACTGTATGACACAGAGGAGGGGCAGAAAAGCGTTCGAATTACCGCGGGAGTACCTCCAGGATGAGTACCTGAGGCTGCCCCTTCCGACGGGTGTTAAGAATGTTGGCTTTGCCGACGATATCACCCTAGTGGTCTATGGTTAATCGATGGAGGAAGTAGAGTTGATAGCAGCGCACTCTATTTCCATAGTTGAGGAATGGATGAAGTCTAGGAAACTAGAACTGGCCCGTCACAAGACTGAAATGGTGGTGGTATCCATACTAAGGTATAGAGGACCAATCTGGTCAAAAGCGCTTAGAACGAGCAGAAACCTAAAGCGATTGGAAATCACGTACAGGATAATGTGCTTAAGAGTAGCAAGTGCATACCGGACGCCCATCGTGCTCATTATCAAGGAAGATGTTCAATGCTTCAACCAAAGGGGTACCAGAGGAGTCCGTAAACACATGTAAAGAGGAAACGCTCAGAAGCTGGCAGCAGGAATGGGATAACTCCACTAAGGGTAGATGGACCCATCGGCTAATACCAAATGTGTCAGATTGATATGGTAGAAACCATGGGGAAGTGAACTTCCACCTGACGCAGTTTCTGTTAGGACATGGTTGCTATAGACAGCACCTGCATAGGTTCGGGCACTCAGAATCTTCTACGTGCCCCAATCGTGCTGGTGTGGAGGAAACAGCGGAGCATGTCGTGTTCGATTGCCCCTGTTAATACTTAAACTTTATCATTATTTTCTAGTTATACTCCTTCCGAGTGCCCCCCGTTATAGCATAAATTCTCTGATCTTTATCATCTCTCTTATTCATTACACGGGGATGAGTAGTTGTACTCGTACGCTCTACGGGTTATCTATGCCTAGGTAATGATCGTTTGGTTTGTTGCCATCAGTCTGTTCGCTACAATACACTCAGTAGTTAATAAAGCTTTGCCTAAGAAGGTCACCGGTTTTGTATCGCTCGATATCTTCATTGTATCTGCTTATTCGCTTCCCAAATTAATAAAGTAAGCTCGTTAAATGCCAAGTATTCATACCTAAGGAGAAAACCGAAACAGAACCAGAAAGAACCGTTGTTCAATGTGTAAGACTTCGGCTAAGTGTCCAAAAATGTGATACCCTGATAGCCCTGTCGAGGCTGGTCCCTTGTAACATTGTTAAAGTCGGCTAGGAGAAGCAGTTTGCCTAGGCTACTTCTGCTACACGTGTTGTGCTATATGCACTGGTCCCTCCCCGAAGAAATATCGTAAGGTGGTTCCGGGGAGATAAGGGTCTGAGTCCAAGGGTCATGTCGATGCACTGTTCACCACTTGAGCAATTCTCAAAGAATTGCTCAAGCACAGTGCATAGGCTGGTTTTAGTGGGTCGTCATTGGTGCGTCATCCCCGCATTCCCTGAGTTACCTTTCAGGGGATCTGTTTGCCGATTTCCCCCTTGTAAAAAACAAAAAAAAAAAACCATGACATTTTTGAGCGTACTTGATCACTTGATGGCAAGACGAAGTTTGCCGGGACCACTAGTTTCATATATCGTTACGAAAATTCTTGAAAAATTCCATTAGAAGTTTTTTAGAAATCTATCTAGAATTACTCCAGCAAACTTTTAAAATTTCTTATATGAATATCTTCTAGAAATGTCGAATTTTAACATTCCAAATTCTTCTTAGAATTACTGGAGATATCTTTCGAGGAATTATTCAGAAAGTTTTGCAGGAATTCTATAAGTACCTTATTAGGTTATTTTTTTAAACAATTGCAGAATACTATAGTATAGGTTATTATTAGAAAAAAATATATTACGCATTTTTAGAAGAAATCCCAAAATTTATAAAATAGAACCTGAAAATATTCATACAAAAACTGGACAGTCTGTATGAAAGTACCTATAAAAATTCGAAATTCTTGAATGAACATTTTGAACTATTGATTTTTTTGTCGAAATCTTAAGATTAGCTTGCCTAAAACTCTTTGAAATAATTCTTGTAACAGTATTTTATGTGGTACTTGAAGATTTTTTTTCCAAAAATTTCTTCTTTACTCATTAGTAAATACAAGTAAATTAATATTAAAGCACAGATAAATTAAAGCATACATGAATGATAATCGACATTTACAGCATATATGAATGATAATCGGTGGAAGAATTTGTGCAATTCTTGACTTTCTTCTTCTTCTTCGTGGCTTTCTCTTGAGTATTTTGCTGAACGGAATCTAACTTCCTCATATTGTTGATGCTGAGGTTGTTGCTGAAGAAGTTGTTGCCGGTTCAGATTCTGACGCGGATCAACTCGTAGGGACTCCGATCGATGTTGTCCTTTGGTGAGCTCAGGTGCCTTGTACTTGGGCACTAATTCCGCTGGATGGCACGGTCACCTGCTCTGTCGTAGCTGGCTGTCCAACGAAGAGGGCTGAGGGGAAAATAATCAAATTATTACCGTTGTAGACGGCACAGGAGGATTAGAAATTCATGTGCTTACCGGCGCATTTCCGGCAGACGTGATGCTGGCAGTTTAGTTTAACCGGGTTGTGTGCCTCAATTAGCAAGCGGCAGCTAACGACAAAACACAATTAACATCCGCAAAGGCACTTCTGTTTCCACGGTTCGTATCGCTGGATAACTTTTTGCATAAGTAAAAATCCTAAAAATCGGGTAGCCAAAACAAAACAAACATTTTGACAGAGTAAAGGCTATGTTCGAATTTCGAACTTACTCTGAATAAAGTATCGTTTTATTCATATGGTTTTGAGTAAACACCAGGGGATGGGAAACTCGGCTCATCTAAAATTGTGCCGACTATGCCGAAGTGAGCGACCGTATCGATATGTCATATTTGTCTGGTTGCACTATCCACTTATCCGCGAGCGGGAATGGCGTCCTGTGGGTGTTACTTTGATAGTGGGTGGGATTCCAAATTTGACGTTTCTTGAAGGTCGTCAAAGCAACTGCACCCAACAGTGACAATTTTGACGTCACTGAATTTGACAATTCATCTCTGTTTTGATTTCAATTAAAGATTATCGAAAATGGTATACAAGTGTTGCGTAAAAGGATGCAAATCCAATTTAAAATCCGTTCCGAGCACGGTGTCATTCCATAGATTCCCACCCGGTACAACCTTCAAGGAAGCTGAGCGGCGCCGCTTATGGATAGAGGCTGTTTCACGAGAGGATATTTCTGATTATAAATATGCCAGAATTTGCGGTCGACATTTTACAACAGGTATTTATTTTTGTTTCATATTTGAACCTAATTAGAACACAATCGATGTCAATATACAGGAAAACCAGCGAAATTCAGTGAAATCGATGCACCAAACTGGATTCCAACACTATTGCTTGAAAAGCCGAATACTCAAGTGAATGTTGTCTTCATCACTCACGGAAAGGAAGACGAGTTTCTCGAGCTATCCGAAGGCTACGATCCAGCAGAGCTGATAGTTTTGAGGAACCTGAACCTGATAAGTGCGACGAAAACAATAACTTGATGCTGTTTGAGAATGGTGCATCGAATAGTGATTCGTTTGAATTTGATGTAAGCTGCGTTGGAAGTGTGCATGCCGCTGATACCAAGCATGTTAGTGAAGCAGTTAAAAGAATTCCATGTGAAAAATACGACAACAGCAGAAAATTCATGCACGAGCTGCCTGCTTCACCGCTTCAGATGGACGTGGAAGAACTATTAGAAGAGTGGTCTGAGGAGTGGTTGGACTATGCAGTAAACGAGGAGACTAATGATGAACTTACAAAGAAATATGAAACGATAATAGCAGAACAACAGATAGAAATTGAGCATCTACAGTCTGTCATTGCTAGTTACGAAAATGCAATATCAAGTCAGGCTTTGAATCTCAAATCGTTCGAGGGAAATGACAAGAAAACGCGTCACTTTACTGGTCTGGCGAATTACGCAACTCTAAAAGTAGTTTATGATTTCGTGAAAAGGGGTATATTAACGTTTTCTGACATTTTGAGTAAGGATCAAGTATTCATCATGGTTTTAATGCGACTGAGGCTCAACTTGTGCTTCACAACCCTGGCGTATTTGTTCAAAGTATCACTCACAACGATATGCAAGTATTTCTACTCAGGGTTGTACTCTTTATATCAACAGCTTCGAGGTCTTGTGAAATGGCCTACGAAAGAACATTTGCGTGCCAATACTCCTCTTAAATTCAAAAAAGTATTCCCCAATAATGTTATCACATCAATTATTGATTGTTTTGAAATTTTTAGCGAAAAGCCAGGTAACAAAGATGCTGTTTTGAAAATGTATTCCAATTATAAAAGTCATTACACTGCCAAACTCTTAATTAGCATTACCCCTTTTGGATCGGTATCATATATTTCGAAACCATATTCAGGTAGAACATCTGATAAATTTATAACTGAATCTTGTGGATACATGAGTAACGTAGACGAAAATGATTTAATTTTAGCTGATCGTGGTTTCACAGTACACAAAGCGATAACAGATAAAGGAGCCTTGTTGAAAGTACCTGACTCTTCAAGTAAAAAACGTCAACTAAGCTCTGCAGCAGTAGAAAGAACAAGAGCTCTTGCGTCTGTTAGGAATGAGGTAGAGCGGCTGATTGGAGCTTTGCGTGGTAAATATGCAGTGCTCAATGGACCTGTTCCGATAACACTGCTGAACCATGAACACAACGGTATAAATGTTTTTCATATGGCCGTAACTGTGTCTTGTGCATTGATTAATCTTTGTCCATCAATAATAATTTGATGAAATGAACTGACATTTTTGTTGACTATTGATGATGACTTAATGTAACTACGAGGGAATAATAAAATGGTTGCAAGTAATTACATAGAGTGTCTACTCATTTACAGAGATAAAATTATCTGATATTTCTACGGTTTACCAGGTTTTGAAAAATTATTCCCGATTTAGGAAATTCTCCAAAATACATAAATGATCATAGAATGCTTAAATGAAGGTGAAAAAAAAATTTATTGTCAAATATAGGTCGTTTGACTTCGGAGCACTTAAAAAGCAATTAATCGTTAAGGCTGGTTTGCTACTGACAAAAAAAAGAATCGCCTATCTCGATCCCGACCAACCAGTCTTCATAATTCTTTATAGATCTTTAACCAACGATGGCGATCGCTAACGGTTCAAAACGAATCTATATCGATCGCTATCGAAAATCACTTACTGGTTGACCGGGATGTGTGGAAAATTTCTTCCAAGAAATGGTTCAGAAAATCACATTTTTCTGATCGCAGTACGCTGTTGAGAAGAAATGTCACTTCAAAGGGGACCCTCTGTAGGAAATTTCTTGACCCATTCAGTCAAGGAATTTCTTTACTTTTCTTGAGCGAAACAGCACAGACAAACAGACGTAACACTTAGAACAAATATCTTCAAAATCCATCGCCCAACTTACACCATCATCACCAGGTGAGCATGTTGCACGAAAAGGTGTTTCGTGCAACAAGACCGGCAGATGGCGGTAGTGTGAAACGTCAAACGCAAAGAAAAACGATGCGCGCGCCTCTGGTTGTGGGATTTGTAACATAGCCAATTCGAAATGATCGTTAAATGGGTGGTCGATGGAAATTTCGTCAGTGTTACGTCTGTTTATCTGTGGAAACAGCATACTTAGCTTTAGAGTATAGCTTAGCTTAGCTTAGCTTAGACTGACTACACATATCAATGGTTGCTATTCCGTGATTGACCGAAGTCAGTGAAAATGCACAAAGAATCAACTAGAAGTTCGGCTGGGATTGGCCATAATCTTCTTCAGTGTGCATAATTCAGTGCCTCTATTTATACAGGGTCAATAACGGCGCCGGCCACGTCCTTGCAGTCAGGTGGGATTGGGGGAAGGAATGTTAGTGTGTAACCTTTGCTTTTTGGAGACCGTGTTTGCCTCTGCATCTCCACAAAGGTTACTGGGAGGGATGTTTGTTAATGGGGAGGATCTTTGGGTCATAGGATTCACTTTGATAAGCGATTAGACCATGATAAACAATGATTTGTGAGATATATACATGCTTATACGTAAATATAATCCATGTACATTTGATATGAACAATTTCTATGTAGAGGAAAATTATGCCGACACTTGAGGTGACGAACCATTCAAAGTTTGTTGAACAAATACCTAAATGTAACATTCCTACAGCTGTCAGGACGAAAGCATGTGTTATTATATTTTACTCATTTGAAAAGAAACAAAAAACTCGATTGGTTGGGACATCATAGAACACTCTTATTCTTATGCCGACACTTACAGTGGCGAACCATCCAAAGTTTGTTGAATAAAGTGAACCTTTCGCAAGTCTACACTTGTAGTGTCGAACCATTCAAAGTTTTTTTAATTACAAAAATAAAGGTATATAAGAGGTGTTCTGAAAAAAAAAATGTTAAACATAAATAAATCATGAATCAGAGTTTGTGTCGACACTCACAGTGACGAACCATCCATAGTTTGTTGAAAAATCATATTTACATCCCACCATTGTAACGATTGAATGTGCAGTCATACATATTTTATAGATTAGAAATAGTAGCATGAAACGAGCTCACCAATTGATCCGTTATCCTTGACTGAGCAGCCACAATCCACTTTCGGCTTCACTCGTTTGCTCGGGTATAAAAAAGCACTCAGGAAAAAAAATAAGCGCGCGACCCAAAAAGAATAAAAAAAAAACTGTTCGGGCTTTCTTGACGCACTGCCCAGGAGCAAGCGTCAAGGTCGAAGGATCAAACAGAACTCCCAGAACTCTTTTTTTTTTTTTTTTTTTTTTTTTTTTTTTTTTTATCAAACAGAACTTACCTGGAAACAGCATACTTAGCTTTAGAGTATAAATTACAAAGTATTTTTCACTTCAATAAAAAAATATCTTAAAACATATTGGAGATTTATTGTCATTTTTTTTTATTTGTTCGTTTAAAATGTGTAAACAACATCCGAAAAAATAGAGTAATTTAATAATTTTTATTTAAGTTCCATGAAAAACAAGATTGTTTATATTTATATTTTATTAACATTGTCTTACACTTTGCTGTACAGACTGAATATCTATTATCTTATCAATGAAGAAGGTGCGAATAAATAAAATGGTCCTAAAGTGTCTTTAATAATCAAAGTCAGATATAAAACAATCTATTGAATCTTAAGGCCGAACGGGACGGTGTTTCAATCATTCTCTCCATTTGAAGAAGCAAATCTCAAGTACCACTTCATATATCGATGCGAAAAATGTATCACTATAATTATATATAAATATGTAGTGCAAATCCCAACAAATTTTCAGCTTAATCGATTCACTAAAACTAGAGATTTGCTTCTGCAAAGTTTTGATGATAATTGTTAGAGTGAGACAAAATATAGGGAAAATAAGACGGTCTCCCGTGTCACCTTAAAGAAAAAATAACCTTTTCCTTAAAATGGGACTTAGATTTGTGGACATCCCGTACCCACAATACTTCTGTGTGGGGCGTTTTGTATTTGTATCTTGAGGAAATCAGGGCTGGCAGCGACTGAGTCTTGGAAATAAAAATTTTAGAGAACCCTTGCCTAAAAAAACAAACGTGGACCACAAAAAGACTAGGAACCACGATATGAGAGTTTGATTCCGTCATTTTCTCTAAGAATATTTCAAGGATTTTGTTTTAATTCTTCGCGACATTACGACAAGTATTACTGGTCGTTTCACTGTAAATTTATTCGACATACTGCTCCAAACACTTCTTCAGGAATTTATTTTGTGATTTTAATTAAATTTTTATGTTATTATTCCAAGAAACGAAGAATTCAGTCTGGAAATTTTCTAAACAAACAAGCTTTTTCATCAAATTCCTTAACCAAATTTTACTATAAATATTATCACAAATTCCACCCACAATCCATTAGGTGAAACTGAACTGTTTTGTTATTTGAATTCAAGAAGCTATTCCACATTACACCAGCTATTCCACATTACACCAGCTATTCCACATTATCGTTGCTCTATCATCAGATCAAGAGAATAGTGACATTTTTTCTTGTTATTAGTGATCTGGTTGAAAATTTTGACCAAGTTACTAAAAGTAACTCGCTACCAGCCCTGAACAAGAAAATTCTACTATGTATTACTGATTCGAAATAATTTCCCTGTAAGTGTAGCCAAAATTCACTGAGAGTTCAAGGATTTTCCAGGCAGAATAAAATTCCCAGATAATTCTGTTTTTTCACACTCTGTTACATATTTTTTTATTTTCATAGGAATCCAACATACACTTACATATCTTAGTTGTAATCTTTACACTGTACTACTACAGACAAATAGACAATATTTAACAGCTGATAAAAAATAATTTAGAATATATTGGGGCACGAACGTTTATGCCCAATACTGGGTTTAGTCAACTGCACCTAGCTGTTGATAGTGCAAAAAGTCAAAATCGAATAAAATTGATACGAGCTCCACGTGTGAGCAGTTGGCCTACTACAACATATTAGAACTGAGAGCAAAATATGTGAGACGAAAATAATCCTAGTGTTACGTCTGTTTGTCTGTGGTACTACGCTACATATACTAATCCTTATTTGTATTTTTATCAGTTGATGTGTAATGCTTCGCAATTATTTCTGGTGCAAGCACATTCTCAAAGAAAAGAGTTGCTTTTTCCGAGTTTTCCTCCCAAAACGGAGCATTTTTTGTTACCTTAATGAACAAGGTAAAGTTTGATGCCCAAACAACAAATATTCCATATGAAGCGTCTGCTAAAAATATTTGCATCTGGATTTGGTAATAATACTCATGATTGTGGTTTAACACAATATTACCATCTGATTCCATTAGTATATATGGATGTTGCCTGTTAAGTAATGAATTAATTCCTTCTTCTCTACTCAAATTTTCAAACTTAAATGGGCATTTTGCTTCTACCACGACTTTGTTGCAGCAAGTGCATTCAAAAATAAAATCTGGCGAAGCTGCGAAGTAAGGATACAAGGGATTTATGATTAAACCGCTTTTCCTACTGCTGAAATTCGAATGGTTTTGAGACTGAAACATTTTAATAGCAGCTGTAATAGCTTTATGCTCGTTTCGCTTACCATGTAAAGTTGCTGGTAATTCTTGAGTTAAATTTGATCCACAAATGGTTTTTAAGAGTGAAGTTGAAGGATTACTTATTTTGGTTTTCACGGACCTACCAAACGTGGAAGCTGTGATTCGTCCGTATCTAAGCTTAAACCACAATGGATCAGAAGACTGATCTCGTGTCAATTCTTCAACCAACTCACAATCCTCTTCAGTTAATGTCCATACAATCTCCTTAGCGCGATCAATTATTTCTTCTACTGAGGCTGAAACTAAATGCTCTTCAAAAAGGTTGCTGAAGGACAAATATTGCTCAGCATAACGTCGTTTTGCGTAATCTTCAGGATCACAACCATCAGATGTATCGAAAAAAGCCTTGCTAGCCGCAACATCTTGGCCAAGAGCGGCTATATTATTAATTAGCTCCTTTAATTCATCCTCGGTCTTTCCTAATTCATAATCACGGAGCTCGCACGTCGTTTGAACTGATCGTCCAAAATCAATCTCGTCAACAGGTTTGTAGAGGTTTTGATGTGCACTTCCTGAGGGTTGGCACCAGTAGGCTGGAAGCTGCGTTACCGATATCTTGAATAAAAAAAATCAAATTATTTACTTTAATCCCCATAATTTCAATCCAGCTATACCTGTTTTCCTAGACACGTTTCTCTGGCGTAGCTTAAAGCGTACAAGACTGCAGCAACATGAGAACATGTTTCTCCTGCGCCCGCTGTACAGTCACAGTGTGCAGAACGTATCTCTCCAACATCGTGTCCATCCACACTTTCATTCTGTATCAATATCCAGCACTCAGCTGCTGGGTCATTCACTCGCATACTATGCAAAACCTATTCGCAAAAAAAAATAACGCCGTTTGAAATATGAATGAAAAGTGCGGAGAAATAATAAGACTTACCTTTCCTCGAACCACAAATATTTGATCACATTTGCATCCTTTAACTTCCTTCACGAACCCTCTTTCAAAATTTTTGTACGAATCTAAGGATTTTCTGTTCCTTAGTGGTTCGTTTGATTGAAAGGATAATGTGTTAAGCAGGTAACATAAAATCATGTCGTAATCAACTGTGAGTGGGAGTTCGTTGGCATCGCATTGTAAGTTATATGGATCTTCACCTCCCAACACCGCAATTTTATCTCGATAACGCGATAAATCTTCTTCGCACAGCGTACTCACTTTAGCAGATAACATTTTAAAAATATTTCGCGAACTGCAGCCAATCTTTTTTCAAAACAAACCGCTCGTTCACCTCTAGGACCTTCCTATTTTGTAAACATAAGCTGTCAAATCCACTGACGTCAAAATTTTTACTGGTGGGTGCAGTTGCTTTGACGACCTTCAAGAAACGTCAAATATGGAATCTCACCCAAGGTATCTAGAAGGGAGGTAGTTTAATGTGTGAAATTGTTCATTCCGCCATATTGGGATCACATATGACAACTGGCTAGTTTGTTGTGATAAAACAGACTAGCATGCCATGAAATTGAAAACATTATTTGACGGTAGATTCCAATCGCCTACTCTCCAGCAACAATAGTTCCTTCGAATCTGCTCAGGGTGTATTAGCGAGGGAGTCTTTAGGTATTATGCTATAGCACTTCAAATAACAGCAAATGCACTGCATGTTAAAAATGGAATACAACAATGCCATGCACAACGAAATCAGCTAGACTTTTTGGAGCTCTTATCTTCGACAAGTTGAGCTCTGTTTGTGTTTCAGCTGCATTTTTTAGAATTTTTTATATACAACGCTCAAAAAAAAGTGTCTGGGGTAATAAAATTGTAATCCACTTGGTCTATGGATAGCCTTTTATCTTTCGACAAGTGTCAGTATTTACAGAACATTATTATTAATTCTTCTTTACATTTAAACTAAATTTCCACGGTAATTTTCACAGCCTTTCAATATATGCTTCAATCATCCAGTAAATGGTCCTCCAAGCTCGGAACGGCATCTTGCAGTGCTCGCTAACAATCAGCCGATCCGTGTGCACTATAAAGTGCGCAACTGTGGACCGTTTCGCCCAAAAGCTTCTCCGGCAAGGGATACACTTGTAAACCCGGGCTATTCGCATCTGTTAACGCTGGATTTCTCACTGATATCCTCCGTCTGTCATTATCCGGATTCATATGGGAAAGGTCTCCTAGAAGGTATGATGCAAAGGTCTCCCAGAAGGTCTTCCGGTGGAATCCTTCGTCGCAAATCAAGCAGTTGGACGGGCGTGTTTCGGGGTGCGCTTGATCATAATGGTCCACGAGGAACTTAATCGATGGTCGCAAATGTAGCATTTGCAAAACTGTGTTTCAAGTTCTAAAATTTAAAGAGATTTACATTTAATTATACGTCACATTATAATTATTATGAAAAACTTATTTAATTTGTAAGGGTGATTGCTCGGCAAAAAGGAGGACTATTGACTCACGCGCGAAAAAATGTTTGCTTGTTTGATAAAAACAAACAACCATGAGCAACCTCGGTTTCTAAGGGATCGAAAACAGAACAACGCACACAAACTAGTCAGCTGTCATTTCCACCTCCCCGGCAGTGTACTACACCCCGCATCCACTGACTGCTTAGATTGCTTTACCTAGCATTACAGGTACCTTGATCTCACCCACTATCAAAGTAGCACCCACAGGACGCCATTCCCGCTCGCGGATAAGTGGATAATAACTGGCAACTCTGTTTGATCTATGGCAGATTGTTATTGTTTATTTTCAAAATCACCGATTGAACTAATTCGACTGAACAGCATAAAATCTAAGGTTTTTGATTGACGGAGGCAGCTATTTAGATTTCTGGTAAGTTTTAAGTAAAAATGTGCCTTTGCCTTCAATAACACATTAATATAATTTTGCAGGCCAGTGGCAAAGAAATCGCGCGGATTATGATCGTAGATTTGAATGCCCAGCATTGCGCTAAGGATCCGATGGATGATAGTGGATTTGCAAAATAGTTTCCGAATTGTAGTGGGTGGCCGTGATCGTGGAAATGCGGGCTTCGAGATCCATCTACAGTGTGTTCGTTGTACTGCTAGAAGTGTTAGGATCAGACAATGGTGAGTCTTTCGGATTATCCTCCGGAAGGACTCAAACTCCTCTTCCGCATATAACCAGTACATTCTCAACAAATCAAGGACAACACGTACACCCTGATCAGCGGAGCAAGGTATCTAGAAGGGAGGTAATACGATATGTCAAATTGCTGAAACCGCCATGTTGGAAAAGCATACGAAAGCTGGCCACTTTGTTTTCATGGAATAGTCCAGCATGCCATGAAATCTAGTCCGCTTTTTTCTCTTCACAGTTTGTTTTGTGCACCAACTGAAACGTCAATATTTTACTATAGTAGAGAAATCAGTTGGAAACTTTTTAGGATAATGAAGTTCTTTTATAGGTTTATTTATAGGAAGTTCTTTTATAGGTAACATAGCATACTTCACGATCTATTGGCAAAAAGGTAAATGATAATCTGACGCATTTCTGCAGATATTAATCATCCGTATTCGGAATCTTTCAGGGCTCCCTCAATTGGCTTTGTAAAACTAATGCTTTGAACTCCTTAAATCGAAGAAGTTGCATCAGACAGAGATAATCGGAAGAGCTGTCAAATTTCACCGAGAAGCGATTGCGAAAGATTATTGCCAAAAAACTACCCGATCAATTGGATACTTTTTGATTCATTCCATTGGTTCAACAATAAAATAAATTTGTTTCAACACCGTTAGTCTTAAAGGGTTTTATCCTGATTAAGGATTTTATCCAGGCAAAAAAAAGAGCTGCAACAACTCTTTTAATGATCATTTCATTCATTATCTATCTCTTAATCAACACAGAAAACTTAATTATAATACAATTCAATGGTGGCTCTTTTTGCTTAGCAGAATGCGTTGTATATTTCCATATTGCTTGGTTGTTCTGGGATGACCGACCATCGTATTGGTCACATGACGATAATCACAATTGGTTTCGCTGAGGATTGATGAAAAACTACACTACGGTTTTAGTATTGGCAACCGTATTCCCGCAATCTGTAACGGCAAAAAAATGATGGCGTCTAAAATAAAATAATTTGATTTAATATTTGAGACCATGAAACTTTATCCTGCTGGCCTTCACTTACGAGACACGCAACGATCTTGCAATAAACATCTCTATGGATACGAAAGAATCTTATGGATGGTAAAATACAAAAACATATCGACCAGCTCGCCGACTCGCCAGCTGTCACTTTTTGTCCCCTCTCGGTTTACCACTCCCCGCATCCAGTGATTGCTTAGATTGTTGTACCTGTACTTTCAATATACCTTGCAGCGGAGCGCACTGCTTCCGGCGATTGAACGGAACGCACATAATCGGGTGCAGTTTCAAACTAAGCGGATCCGTGGGCGTTCTGAGTCGGACATTGATTTTGTGGTGCGAAAGCATCCTGCCCCTCCTTACGGTCCGAATCTGATGCCGCACCTGTTCATGTGGGAATACACCAACTGCGTAACCAAAGTAGTCTTCAATATTCCACTGTAGATCTGGTCAATAAAACAATGTTACGGAGTTGGTGCAGTTTAGCCAGGAATAGCGCTGTCCGAATCAATGAAGCAGATTTTTCGGAGAGGAAGAAGATACGTGTGATGTGGAGCGACCGGAAAACAGTTGGACTCCTTGGGGGACGAGGCTGTTGGAGTTGCTAGAGGATTTCCCCTTTCCGATCTACTACGTGGCTGATCCGGATGAGATGGATAAGCTGTACTACTGCTTCGAGCTCAGAATCTCCGATCGTAGATTTGGATGCTCACCAGAGCGCTAAGGATCTGACGAAACAGTGGAGTTTCACGAAAGGAAAAGCTGCTGCTCAAAAATGGCGACTCATCTGAAGCCCCATATGGTACGGGCCCATTCACAAATTTCATAACGCTGAAGGGGTGGGTCCTTCTGATGTTACAGATCATACAAAACCTCTAGAATATTTATACAAATAGCATTACGAGAGGGTAGATGAGGGTCAAAAATGACCATTTTCTGCGTTGTAAAGTTTATGAATAAACCCTAGATGAGAAGTTCTTGTGGAAATTCTGGACTTGGTTGAGAACTAATCTGGCACGGTCATTATTATGAGTTGCGACCACACTAACTAATCAACAATGCACTGAAGGACGACTCTTCGGGAACGTAATATTTAGGTATTGCCGGCCTCTAAGAGTGGTGGAGAGGGAATAAAATGTATTGTAATAAAATGTATATTTTTATTATTACTGATTTAATCGTTTTTGAGATGAGACGTGACAATGGAACGCCGCTGATGATGCTCCTCAGTGGAAGCTTCAGTACACGGCGTGAGACTGGGAGCGGGTCGTATTATCGATGTCAATTTTAAGCACTTTCTTTATCATTAGACTCATCCATAGATTCATCCTCTTCTTCTTCAGCTGCCTTACCTCGGCCAGCATCTCATCCAAGGGGGGTCTTGTATCGACCAGTACTGGATTTCATGCGAGTACCATTTGATCATCTTTTCCAGGTTAACTCCCAGCATTCCTTGGCGGAGATTTTTAAACTTCTCTTCAGAAGTGGGTCACAATTAAATCCGGCAAGATTTTGGGATGGACGAATAAATTCTCTGAGACTTGTAGCGTTGTTTTGACCCTCGGTGATCACGATAATGTTACGGGTTTCATTGTGGATGCGATTGTTTGCCTGTATAGCAGAGACACATTCGTTAGATTGGCCCTCTTTGGTGGTACAGAAGGGTTTTCTGAGCCGTATAAATTCTTAATTTTATACTTACCAAACAAATTCGTGATAACAACAATCTGATTGAATCGCACGACCATTTTATGTAGTTAGCAAAAACAAAGTTTCAGCCACAGACAAACAGACGTCACACTCTCACCGATGTCCATCGACCACCTTTTTAACGGCCGATTCAAATATAATATATATATATATAATATAGCGTAACATTTGAAAAGGGCCTAACTGCAAAATGTAAACAAACTTGATTATTCATTATTCGTATCATTTTTTACGTAAATTATTCCTACATACTCTTACGGGCATGCAAAATGCATTATTAATGGTAATTTTATTCAAATTTAAAAGGGCCTATCTGAAAATGATAAAACTAAGAGGGCCTAACTGGTCATGAAAGGGCCTAACTGAAAATTTCCATCAAAATCAGATTGGCCCTTCCGTGCATTTTTAATTTTCCTCCATATTTTTCAATATTTAGCCCTTGTATAGTGATCAGCATAACGTAAAAATTGAGAAATGCTCGATTGAAGATTCTGTAACATATTGATCGTTACTATTTTAAACTCATTGCTATCTAATAGTTTAAAACTTTTGTTCGACACTCATAGTCTATTACTGGGCCACGTAACGTTTTAAATCTAACATAACATAAAAACTAGTAAAATATGTTGAATTCAAACATCATCGGCAGATAGGCCCTTTTACGAGTCTTCAAACCAGTTAGGCCCTTTCAATTAGGCCCTTTAATTGACCATGGTTTCAGTTAGGCCCCTCCAGTTAGGCCCTTTTATTTAACATAGTTCCAGTTAGGCCCTTTTGGAATTTGTTAATTTTATTGATTATTGAATAGATTTTCAAAGTTTTAGAACAAAATCAATCGATTATGTGAGAAAATCAACATTGAATATTGAAAATTCTTTATTGAAGATCCAGTACTATATTGATTATTCATATTTCAAACCCTTTCTCCTATTTACTAGTTTTATACTTGTGTTCGACACTCAAAATAGTCTACTAGGTATCCCATAACGTATTAAATCTTAAATAACAAAACAACTCGTGAAAATGGTTGAATTCAAACATCATCGGCAGATAGGCCCTTTTACGAGTCTGCAAACCAGTTAGGCCCTTTCAGATAGGCCCTTTGATTGAACATGGTTTCAGTTAGGCCCCTCCAGTTAGGCCTTTTTATTGAACTTAGTTCCAGTTAGGCTCTTTTGTAATTTGTTAATTTTATTGATTATTGAAGTGATTTCCAAAGTTTTAGATCAAAATCAATCGAT
Source organism: Aedes aegypti (assembly GCF_002204515.2). Taxonomy (NCBI): domain Eukaryota; kingdom Metazoa; phylum Arthropoda; class Insecta; order Diptera; family Culicidae; genus Aedes; species Aedes aegypti. The sequence goes on along the minus strand of NC_035107.1, from coordinate 305,909,566 downwards.
TAGGTATGTGAGAAAATCAACATTGATTAATAAAAATTCTTTATTGAAGATTCAGTACTATATTGATTCCTATTTCAAGCCCATTCTCTTTTTTACTAGTTTTATCATAATATTAATGCGAAGTTAGTTGAAAAACTAATTTTTAATCCTGAAAAAAAAATCAATTACATTAAAAATTTTGAATAATTTTTATTTGTTAATTTTTATTTGTTGCCTCTAGTTGTGGATCGAGTTCCAAAAGTCGCGATTTTCACAAAAACAAATTCGTTTGTTTTTGTAACAGCCCTGCAAGAATTCTTCTTATACTTCTTCTTGGCATTACGTCCTCACTGGGACAGAGCCTGCTTCTAAGATTTGTGTTCAATGAGTACTTCCACAGTTATAAACTGAGAGCTTTCTTTGACAAGTTGCCATTTTCGCATTCATATATCGTGTGACAAGTACGAAGGTACTCTATATTCAGGAAAGTAAAGGAAATTTCCATTACGAAAAAAAACCTGGACCGACCGGGAATGGAACTCAGATACCTTCAGAATGGCTTTGCTTTGTAGCCGCGGACTTAAACTGCTCGGCTAAGGAAGGCCCTCAAGTATAAAACAAGTAAAAAAGTGAATGGGTTTGAAATAGATATAATCAATAAGGTACTGAACCTTCAATCGAGAATATCCAACATTTAGCTATTACATTGTTTTTCTCTCGCTTTATTTTATTTAAAAACTATGAAAATCACATCAAAAAGCAATAAAATCAACAAATTCCAAAAGGGCCTAACTGGAACTATGTTTAATAAAAGGGCCTAATTGGAGGGGCCTAACTGAAACCATGTCCAATCGAAGGGCCTAACTGAAAGGGCCTAACTGGTTTGAAGATTAATTGAAGGGCCTAACTGCTGATGATATTTGAATGCAACCATTTTCACGAGTCGTTATGCTATTTGAGATTACTAACATTCTAGGCCACGTAATAAACCATAATGAGTGTCTAACACAAGTATAAAACTAGTAAAAATAAGTGAATGGGTTTGAAATATCAATAATCAATATGTTGCTGATTTTGTATAGAATAGTTTCCAATATTTAGCTTGTATGATATTGTGTTGTTTTCTCACATAATCATTAAATGTTGTCGAAGAATTATGCAAATCACTTCAATAATCAATAAAATTAGCAAATTCAAAAAGGGCCTATCTGGTTTGAAAATTCGTTAAAGGGCCTATCTGCGGATGACGTTTGAATTGAACTATTTTTACAAGTTGTTGTGCTATTTCAAATTCAAATCGTGAGCCACGTAATAGACCATTATAAGTGTCGAACACAAGGGGTTATCCGAAAATGACGTCCATCAATTGGGGCCTCCTCCAATGGGGGGATGTACGAAAATGTGACAGTGCATGGATTGGGTATTAGAAAAAGCGTGACAGAGGTGGTAGAAGGGTTCTAGAAATCCCGAAAAACGATGGACGTCATTTTTGGATCTTCCCCAAGTATGAAACTAGTAAAAATCGAATGGGTTTGAAATAGGAATAATCAATATGGTACTGAATCTTCAACCGAAAATTTTCAATATTTGGCTATTATATAGTGTTTTTTCACATAATCGCTAAATTTTGTTCAAGATTTATGCAAACCAATTCAAAAATCAATAAAATTAGCAAATTATAAAAGGGCCTAACTGAAACCATGTTCAATCAAAGGGCCTAACTGAAAGGGCCTAACTGGTTTGAAGATTCATAATAGGGCCTATCTGCCGATGATGTTTGAATTCAACAATTTTGACGAGTTGTTGTGTTATTTGAGATTAGAAATATAATGGGCCACGCAACCGACTTTAATGGGTGTCGAACACAGGTATGAAACTAGTAAAAATGCGAATGGGTTTAAAATAGGAATTATAAATATGGTACGGAATCTTCAATTGAGAATTTCTCAATGTTTACGTTTTGCAGATAGGCCCTTTTCAAATGTTACGCTAGATATGGTAGGTAGCCAATCCACCACCCGCAGCACTCGCATCGTTTTTGTTCGCGTTTGACGTTTACACACTACCGCCATCTGTTGGTCCATCGGCCAAACACAGCGATTTTAGCATTGGGCGTACATGTCATCGTGACTATGATTTTGATCGGGATTTGTTCTAAGTGTTACGTCTGTTTGTCTGTGTTTCAGCTGTCAAATCCATTTCATTGTAAATTAGAAGGGTGCCCAGATGTGCCGAGCTGTGCCGAATACTGTGCCGGGCACAGTGAGCCGAGTTTCCCACCCCCTGTGTATACCACACATACCGACAATATGAGGATTTCCTTCAGTGTAGGGTGTTTTATGTATTTTGGACAGAGCGTTATGCGTATATAATTTGGCCACTCCCATTTGATTTTGCCGTCAATGTCCAAATTATATACGTGTAACGGTCTGTCCAAAATACTTTGATCACCCTATTTATCTTAAAATCTGATAGCCCTACATAACAACTGTCTTCAGCAAACTTGTTCATCTCGTCAAAATACACAACTTTGCTGAAGATACCATGAAGCTATTCCTTCAATATTTTTGGTTATAAATAAAAAACCTTTCAAAAAATTCTCTTTAGTCAAACCGTTACTGCTTTTGAACTGATGATTGTAAAAATCACTCAAAAAACCGAAAAAGTTACACATGTTTTGTCCAATACCGTACATACATTTCGAGCGTGTACTGTAGCGATCCATGAGCTCCTTCTGTTTTAAACCTATCTGCTTATCCCCGCTGGGCAGTACGCGTGAACATCTTTCATCCGAAAAGTGCATGCTGTCAAAATGACAAACATAAAAATGCATTTCAAAACTGCATCCAGTAGGTAAACACACTTTTTGACGTTTCGCGTACCGCAGTTTTCCAGTAGTGCGTGGATCAGAAAAAGTAAGCAGGTAGGAACTTGTGTGCTGAATTATCTCGGTATTATTCATAAGAGTTTCTAATGATATGTGCTTATAATTGATGTAATTTTTGCCAGCAATTCGCAGACATGTCGGAAATGGAAAAATCGGATTTGATTCAGCAGCAGCAGGGCCATCGTCTTTCCGAGGACAGTGAATCGGACGACGAAGTGGTGGAAAGTGTCGCGCGGCAGCCGGCGGCGAATGTGGCCGATGACCGCGGAATGAAACGTCCCAACGACGATTCGGATGATGATGACGATGCGGGTCAGACGCCGGCCAAGGAACCGAGAGACAATGCCACTGTGGTCGCATCCCACTACAACAAACTCGAGGAACGCGGTCTATACGAGAGGTCCAAATCGAGGATATTCTACATGCGAAACTTCAACAACTGGATCAAGAGCATCTTGATCAATCGGTATCTAGACCGGATAAAGGACAAAGCGGCGCTCGGAACGCCCCTGAGGGTGATGGACATGTGTTGCGGCAAGGGAGGAGACTTGCTCAAGTGGATCAAGGGCAATATTACGCATCTGATTTGCACGGATATCGCGGAAGTTAGCGTTGAACAGTGCGAGGCCAGATACAACAACATCAACCAGAAAAACGATCAGGGCGGGAAGCCGTTTACGGCAGAATTCTTCGCCGCTGACGCCACACTTCAACGGCTGAGGGAAAAGTACCGGGATCCGTCGATTGACCTCCATCTGGTCAGTTGCCAGTTCGCGTTCCACTATTGCTTCGAATCGCTCAAACAGGCCGAGTTCATGCTGAAGAATGCCGCCGAATGCTTGAAGGAGGGTGGATACTTTATCGGGACCATTCCGGATGCGAACGAGATCATGAAACGGCAACGGGCAGCCGGAGGCGACAGCTTCGGGAACGATGTGTACAAGATTTCCTTCTTGTGCGACACGGAGAAGCCTCCGCTCTTCGGGGCTAAGTACAACTTCCAGCTGGACGGAGTCGTCGATTGTCCGGAGTTCCTGGTCCACTTCCCGACACTGGTAAAGCTGGCCCTCAAGTTTGGCCTCCGGCTGGTGGAGAAGAAACGGTTCGACGAGTTCTACGAGGAATCGGTTTCCAGTGGGCGCGGACTGCTCGAGAAGATGCAAGCGCTCGAAACGTTCCCGGGCTTCTCGAGGGATGACCGCGAGCGGCAGCAGAACCGGGAAGAGTACCGACACGCCCAGCAGTATCTGGACCGGAAGGACGGACGCCACACCAAGGTCGGGACGCTGTCCAAGTCGGAGTGGGAAGCTAGCAGTAAGTAGACTGAATAATTCTCTCGTAAAGTCACCAATTCAATAATGGTCTTCTGTTTTGCAGCTTTGTACATGTTCTTCGCTTTCCAGAAGATGAAAAAATCATGGGATAAGGAGGGAAAACCTGTCTATTCGTAATCTGGTTTCACACGGTTACCTCTTTTTTAATTGTACGAAAAAACTCTGATCAATGTCTATCGTTTTGATTGTGTATTGAAAAATTTGGATAATTTTATGTCTAATTTATACATCTGTGCAGTTATTTTACCTACATTTTCTACTATATTTTTTGATGAAAAACTCATTTTGGATTACATCTTACTGCACCTGTTTAGTGGCATAGCATGAAACCACATTAAGCTCTGGATTTCAACCACCATTCTTCAAATTGTAGAAGAAAGAAGGGTCTTATCAATTGTTTATGAATCCAATAAAAAAATTGAAACTAAATTCCGAATCAAGTTGATCTTCGAAAATTCCAATCAGAAATCTGTGTTAGAAGAATTTTATCTTATTTTAGGCTCACCAGAAAGTTATTTTAGAAAGTAGGACATTTTGCTTCACTGGTTTAAAAAAAAACTTACTTGCTACTGTAACAGTCCGCTACGTTGAATCTACGCCGAATGTATAATTCTTCTCCACTGGGCTCGGTTCTGAGCCAACCGCTTCCAGTCGCCCTGAACGTTAAGTGCCCTTAAGTCCTCTTCAACTACAAAAAGCCAACGTGTGCGCGGCCTACCACGAAGCCGAGGGACTTGTCCGGGTTCTCTACTGCATATTATTTTTGCTTGTCATTCTTCCGGCATTCGTACCACGTGACCAGCTCAACGCAGCCTGCCGTGTTTTATGAGCATGACAATCACTTCTTAATATACTTGGTACAACTCATGAATCATGCGACGCCGCCAGATGCCATTTCAAATATATAACGTTTTAAATTTTTACCAAAGTGAGGGGGGGGGGGGGGGGTTGGGTTAGCAATCAGTATCCTTCGGAAGGACATGTCCTTCTAATGCAGGCCTGCCCAACGTACGGCCCGCGGGCCGCATCCGGCCCGCCGCTTCATTTTGTACGGCCCGCGAAGAGCTCGGAGATCTTCCTCATAACTGGCCCTTTTGCTACTCTACCAACTTGATATTAGAACATTTCAGGACTGATTGTTACAATTTTAGATTATTTTATTTAAAGCTATTTTATTTTAAAGACTCTTAATATTAGCTTTTTGATCCTTCTAAATTTACTTGGTTGGAATAATTTAGAAAGCTTCCTTTAAAAAATAATGAACTTTTATGAGAAGTTAACACAAGAAATCTTGCTAATAACTTTCTTAGCAATCAAGAAACAAAACTGATTTTTCTATCAAGTTCGAACAAATATTGTCAATTATAGTTACACGGGTGGAAATCAGAATCCAAAAACAAGATTATGACTCATGATATCACGATTTCAGAGTGTTTTCAGCTTATGAAAATACACCATGATTTGGATTCATGATATCATGAGTCAGATTGCTGTAACGCAACACAAGTGTTATATTTTTGTTGCTGGATTGCTCGCAATCATGAATCACATGCCTAGAATCATGAGTCGCGCATCCGTTTAAGATCTACAACATTAAAAAAAGAATAAAGCTATAACGAGATTTGAACCAAGAACCATCTGATTGAGAGTCCCGTATCATACCACAAAAATTTACCATGTTATAAAAAAGGCGATCGAAACGATCGTAATGAACCAACTGGATTTCACTGAATCAGAAGCATAGAAAATTTTATCAAATATTAGTCAAATTACTAGCCTATAAAATTTTAACAGAATTCACATATCAATTCCAAGGAGAACTCGGACACGATTCTCACAAAAAAATGTAGAGCAAGATTTTATTTGAAATCCCAGGGGAATTATTCAAAATCATAACCATGATTATCAGCTAATATGGGACATTATTTTTAGAAAGGTCTCCACATATTCGTTAATGAATTTCTTACAGAATCTGAGCAGAGCAGACTTCTTCAGTTTATAGAACGAAATTTTGAAATGTGTATATGGTTGGGTTCTGACGAAATGCTGAAAACATTTTTCACAGAGTCCAATGCTTTATTCTCGCAAATTTAGGAAATTGTTTCTTAAAAAATAGGAAAGGATTCTCAAATAATATTACATTAGATTCTGAAAGAATCCTTCAAACAGGTTTGATTGAATTTTGAGGATGATTTGTATAAAATCCTGGGCAACATACTCACAGCGTTCAAGGCAAATTTTTCAAAAGAATCCTGGTTTGGATTCTGTCGTAATCAGGAGCAGTATTCTCTCAGAACTTAAGGCAAGATTATCTCATCCATTTGCAATTTTTCCAAAAGAATTCTTATCATTTTTATTTGAATTTATTACCAAATTTTGAAATTGCTGTATTAAAAAAAGTTTGGCCCGCCTCGTGATATTGTTTCTTAGATTTGGCCCGCGATTCAAAAAGGTTGGGCAGGCCTGTTCTAATGGAACATACCGGGTACCCCCGTTAATTTGACCACATTTAATCTGAAGCTTTTTAATTTATACCTCACTAATTTGCCCATCGTTCAGAAAAAAATGGTTCAAACGTCATTTATCTCATGGAACAAAGTGAAGTGAAATTGAACGCTGTGGAACGGAAGGCAGAATCAAAACAAAACGAAAGAGGTAACCTGGGAGGTGAGTCAAGGTGAGCCGAGATTCTGCAATTAGGCATTTCACGGCGAAATTCTCTCTCTTTCGCTCCACAACAAAACTTGAAAACAATGGTGCCAGTACCTGTCAACTTTGACAGGTACTGGCACCGTTGTTTTCAGATTTACCGAAGGAGGGAAAGAAAGCGATTTTCTGATGACGTCACCGTGCAATGGGCAATGTGATAGATTTTACTCAGGTGGCGCAGATCATTGCTGTCATGAACTGTCACTGTGAGCCCAGATCTAAAACAATGGACAAACATGATAAAAGCGCGCAATTGATTAAAACGTATTTTTGTATTTTATCAAATGTGACAAAAAATCCATTGAAAAGCTATTCATGCTTATTCAAAAGCAATGTCACAATAGCACCTTTTATCATGATTGAATATATCTCGCATACTCTGAGATAACGCCCTAAAAGCCATTGGTAGCCACGTGTGTAGCTCGTTGTTTCTGAGCAAATGAAAGAATAAGCATCCAAACCAACATCACGGGCAGGTAGATAATGATCCTTTCTTCCCTATAGCGTTGTTAAATAACATGAAAATCCATTCAAATGCTCAGAAACAATGAGCTACACACATGGTTACTGTGTGGTATGGACCAGTCTGAATTCGGACCAGTCTAGACAGCGACTGCACTTGCGGCACTGATGATGTTCTCCGCATGTTCGTCAGTCTATCGGAGACGCGCTCGATTACCGGTCGTGCGTATGTGGCAGCGCTGGGTGATCTTTGGTAGTATTCCAGATTTCCACAGTTACCTATGGCTTTTAGGGCGAGATCAGAAGTTATGCGAGATATTGTGCATTCAGATTAACTTTAGACCGAAGTTCATAAGGCGGCATCCACAAATTACGTAACGCTCAAAGGGGGGGGAGGGGGTAGGCTCGAGCGTTACGACTCATACAAAAATTATAAAATTTCCATACAAAAGGCGTTACGGAAGGGGGGAGGGGGTCGAAAATTTCCAATTTTAGCGTTACGTAATAAATGGATGCCGCCTAAGAGAAATGAACTATCACCAACAAATTTTCGCCAAAGTTCGGCGTCGGCATTCTAACGAAGTGCTACACCGACAAAGGCATTCCTTATGCGTCGGCGAAGCACTAAATTAGAATGCCGACGCCGAACTTCTAATTGTCACTCGAATAGTCAATCAAGTGTTCAAATGCAATTCGAAATAAGTTTGTGTCAGGTCCGTCACACTCGGGCTCAGATTGAGTACCACTTCTAGTACTGCATTTGGTCCCTCGGTAGTGCAAAAGGTACCCAAGTTTGACAGATCTGGTTACTTGGGTACTGCAGTAAGCACGATAATGCGGCACGGTAACAGCATTATATGCGCATATAGGGTAATAATTTGATGCTTGTCAGTTCTATATACGCACATAATGCTATTATAATGCCAGAAAAGGCGAAATAGCGTGCCATTATAATGCGAAGATATAACCGTGCTTCTCGGCATCACTAGTGCTGATATAAGACCACGTGAGAAATGTCAGTTGTTTTCGCCAGGTTTTTCGGGCGAATATTTTGTGCTTTCGCGTACGCAGCCAGAGAGCTTTCGCGTATGCGGCCAAGCAGCTGGTACACGAGGTAAATAAATAAATGAATGAAAACGGAAACCTCGAATAGTATGCAAAATGTTATAAAATGATTGAGATAGTACTTCTCCGTATCAGACTTATTCATTTTGGTGGTTTTCATCCTTTTAAGGACTTGAAATTGCCACATATTGATCCTTGTTTTATGATGATGAAATTCCTCATTTTGCGTCTCGAACCTGCGACACCTGTATTGTTGAGTTGTTGAATTTCTGCTCCTTTGCTCCTTCGCCCACATTAGATGAATAGTATTGGAAAGAAAAGTGACCAATTTAAACCACCACTTTTCCCCGTCATAAAACCTGCAATTGTAGTAGTGAGAAGACTTATGTTTGACTCCCTCTCGCCACTACATGCAAACACAAAGCACGTGGTATATGTGTCAAAACACTGGATGGCATTTAAACAGGCCCTGTATGCGAATATAGAGCCAATATAGTGCTTATTTAATGCCCGTATGCATCAGGCTTAGAAGCATTAATGATGCTGTAATAGGGTTTCTGTTGTGATTCGTCTTACCTACTCTATATGTACCTTGAATTCGATTCACCTATGTTACACTACCTGTCTATCAAACTACCAACCATATGACTGTCAAGAGAAAATGAAATAAAGTGTCATTCTTTGTTGTGAACCACGGTGTACTAAAATTAAGAAGGTGATATACTCCGAAAACTGACAGCTACTTGACGACGTCATTCCTATCCACCTCGAACAAATTTGCGAAAAAAATGATCTAGTGGTCCGGAAGGTATATGGTACGATAGGAGTGACGTCACATGTTTATAATGAAACTCGATATTTACATCAGTGAAGAGACTGCCTTGTTAATTTTTATGCCGTGGTTGTGAACAAGCACGAGTAAGACGTTATATATTTGTCTCCGTGATTCGGCCAATCCCTGCGTTTACGACAGTTGGCGACGAGTGGATTAGTAATCCCGCATTGAAAGTATTCGGCCGGCCATATCAAAATCGTGGCGGAGCTCCCATTGAGGACAGCTTGGACGAGGAGAGATCCGGACAAGTAGCATTCTGCATTGGGGCTCATCAAAGCGAAGTGCTAACTGACACCCACACCACTATACGTTGTTGCTGTTTTCCGGTGAGGGGAAACGGAGTACACATATTTCTGCTATAGTGTACGTGCTGCTGCTACTACCATCGTGTGCGTTGGTATGCAGTGTGTGTGAGGTGCGACGAAGTGAAAAATGACGGAAGAGAGAACAGATGGAACAGATGCAATCGGAGGCGCAGCTGCCGCTTCCGCTGCCGCCGCCGCCGCTCCGGTCATCCCACCTACCTTCGCGTTCGAAGCATTCGACAAAAACAAAACAAGGTGGTCTCGGTGGGTGAAGCGATTTGAAGGCGCACTGCAGATTTTTGGCATCGGTGAGGCTCTGAAGAGGAATATGCTGCTTCATTATATGGGAACCGAGACATACAATGTGCTTTGCGACCATTTGTCTCCAGAAGATCCGGAAGCCAAAACCTACGAAGAAATTGTTACGCTGCTGGGGCAGTACTTCGACCCCGAACCATTGGAGATGGTTGAGCTGTGGAAGTTCCGTCAGCGGATGCAACGAGAGGGAGAATCCGTAGCGGAATACATCACGGCGTTACAGCGAGAAGCGAAGTATTGCGGTTTTGGTGAATATCTGCAGAAAGGACTACGGAATCAATTGGTTTTCGGCCTCCACAACCAACGAATTCGAACCAGACTGATCGAAGAAAAGGATTTGACGTTCGACAAGGCCAAGCAGATCGCGTTGTCCATGGAGGCTTCCGGCGAAGGAGCAGAAGTGCTAAACCGACGAATGCAGGAAGTCAACTTGATGGATCGGAAAAAGTTGCAGCCCGGTAGAGACGCAGCTGTGAAGGTAACTAACCCGACTAACAAGTTTATGTGTTTCCGTTGCGGAAGTGAGGCACACTTGGCTGACAAGTGTGAGCACAAAAATAAAATTTGCGGCCTGTGCAAGAAAAAAAGCCATTTAAAGCGAGTGTGCCTCAGCTCCAATGCTCAAACTAGTAAGATTAAGAACCACCCAAAGAAACATTCAGCAAACCTGGTAGACAATAGCGAAGTATCAGAGTCAGAAGGCTCCGATGAAGAGCGGGTATATGTTGTTGATGTGTGTAAGTTAGAACACTGCTCTAACGATATGTCAAAGATCTTCCTAAATGTTAGAGTGGGTGGAGCGCTGATCCAGTTTGAGGTAGACAGTGGATCTCCGGTGTCGTTGATCAGCAGTACTGACAAAGTTAAGTATTTGGAGAGATTGTCAATGCACCCAACAGATATTGAACTGCGTAGTTACTGTGGGAACAAAATCAGAGTTCTCGGTGTCATCCAAGCGAAAGTTGTGTACGGGGGTCAAATGGAACGCTTGCGTTTGTTCGTAGTGGAAGGAAAACGGCATCCATTGTTAGGACGCGAGTGGATGCGAGCCTTACGGCTGGACTGGAATGATATCTTGGGGGGCACCGTTAGTTCTGTTGACAAAATTACTTTGCTTAATCCTCTTCCGGCAGCAGTCAAAGGGTTGATTGAAGAGTTTTCCTCTGTCTTTGATGAATCAATTGGTAACAATGAGGGTATTCAAGCCGCTTTGCACTTCAAATCAGATTCAAAACCTGTGTTTCTCAAAGCACGCTCACTTCCGTTTTCAACTCGAGATGCTGTGGAACGGGAGATTCATAGCATGGTCGAAAGTGGAGTTCTGGTGAAAGTTGACCGTAGTGAGTGGGCTACACCGGTGGTTCCGGTGATGAAGTCTGGAGGGAAAATTCGTCTTTGCGGAGACTACAAACTAACGGTTAATAAGAGTTTGCTAGTCGATGAACATCCATTACCTACGATCAACGAAATGTTTTCCAACATGGCAGGTGGACAGAAATTCACTAAGCTGGATTTGGCTCAAGCTTATTTGCAAATGTCCGTGCGTGCTGAAGACCAACCAACGTTGACATTGAATACACACCTGGGTCTGTATCAGCCAACAAGGTTGATGTATGGAGTTGCTTCTGCACCTGCCATCTTTCAGAGGGAGATATCTCAAATATTACAGGGAATACCAGGAGTTACAGTATTTCTAGATGATGTGAAGATCACTGGTCCAGACGATAAAACTCACTTGGATCGGCTACGTGAGGTTTTGAAAAGGTTCCATGAGCATAACATACGAGTGAATGTGGCAAAGTGTGAGTTTTTTGCCGACAGTATCGAGTACTGTGGATACATTGTGGATCAGCATGGGATTCATAAAATGCAACAGAAGGTTGACGCTATCCAGAATATGCCGCGCCCAGAGAATCGCGAACAGATCCGTGCGTTCTTAGGTCTCGTGAATTACTACGGTAGATTTATGGAAAACCTAAGCACTAGAGTTTATCCCATAAATAACCTACTGAAAGACAAGACACCATTTGAGTGGACTGATGCATGTGAGCAAGCCTTTTTGTGGGTGAAATCAGAAATGCAGTCGGATCGTTTGCTAGTACATTATGACGCTAAACTGCCGTTGGTGTTGGCCACAGACGCCTCACCATATGGGGTTGGCGCGGTACTGAGCCATATTTACCCAGATGGTAGTGAACGGCCGATTCAATACGCTTCGCAGACACTCAATGCTACCCAGCAAAACTACAGCCAAATTGACAAGGAGGCTTACGCGATTATCTTTGGGGTACGGAAATTTCACCAATACCTTTTCGGACGAAAATTTATTCTGGTGACCGACAACAAGCCTGTAGTACAGATATTTTCGCCTGATAAAGGTTTGCCGACGCTATGTGCACTGCGTATGCAACATTACGCCGTTTTTCTCGAGTCATTTGATTTCGATATTCGTTATCGTCCTTCAAAGGACCATGCAAACGCTGATGGAATGTCACGTTTACCGGTTACAGACCGTAGCATCCGAAATCATGTGGAAGAAATCGACGTGGTTCAGATTAATCAGATTGAAACGCTTCCGGTAGATGCTAAAGAGCTTGGCGAGATTACTATCAGGGACCGGAGCGTCAAAGAACTAATTCAAGGACTGAAATCAGGACGTACTGTTGATGGCCGCTTTCGGTTTGGAGTCGACCAGAAGGAGTTCAGTATGCAAGGTTTGTGCTTAATGCGAGGGATACGGGTATACGTGCCTCCACCGCTTCGGAGCCGCGTCCTCAGCGAGTTGCATACCGGTCATTTTGGTGTCTCTAGGATGAAGTCATTGGCGAGATCTTACTGCTGGTGGGAGAACATTGATCGGGACATAGAAGAGGTGGCTCGGAACTGTGTGGGCTGCGCTCGAGTTCGAGCAAGTCCTGCTAAGGTACAAGTACACTGCTGGGAACGTCCTTCAGAACCGTTTCAAAGGATCCACGCTGATTTCGCTGAACCGTTCATGGGGCTGTACTTCCTAATCATAGTTGATGCTCACAGCAAGTGGCCCGAGGTGAAGGTTATTCCTGACATGACTACGGAGACTACTATTGAGAAGATGAGGGAGTTTTTCGCTACTTTCGGACTACCATCAGTTTTGGTAACGGATCGAGGCACACAATTCACGTCCGACCAGTTTCAGAAATTTCTGAAGAAGAACGGAATTGTGCACAAGATGGGAGCGCCATACCATCCCGCGACAAATGGTCAAGCGGAACGGTATGTCCAGACATTTAAGGACAAAATCAAAGCACTGAAATGCCCGCGCTCTGAAGTCCACGTTGAGTTGCAGCAGATATTGATGGCGTATCGAAGGACTGTGCATCCTGCCACAGGAAAAAGTCCATCCATGTTGGTTTTCGGAAGGCAAATAAAATCTAGACTGGATCTTCTGATTCCCGAACAGCAGAACTCCGCTCGCAAAGATTTTCGGACGGAGGAAAAGCCGGTGCGCTCTTTCGCGATAAATGATCGAGTAGCTGCACGAGACTTTATGTCACAATCAGAGAGGTGGAGATTTGGAGTTGTAGCTGAGAGAGTCGGAAAACTTCACTATATGATCGAGCTTGATGATGGAAGAATGTGGAAGCGTCATATTGACCAACTGAAGCCGGGGCCTGTTGCTCAATATTTACAACCGGGTGAACAGAATCCAGAGAACATTCAGCGACGTAGTGAAGTGTTGTTGCCCACCCAAGACTATCAAGCTGCTGTCCAAGTTAAAGTTGAGCTTGATTCGACTGGGCAAGAGCTAGAAAAAACTGTTGATGTTCCTGAACATAATACGGCAATATCAGACACTGGAAGACAATCTACCCCTGTCAGTACTGCGGTTAACGATACGGGACCAGGTTCAGGGGAAAAGGGTAAGCGGAGTGTAAATTCAAGAGCTTTGATAGGGAATGATGGCGAAACTGTCAGAAAATCTCGCCGTGAAATTAGAGCTCCGCGTAGATTGAACCTGTAATGTGTTGTGACTAACCTACTAACCAAATATATGTGGATCTGTAGACACTTACAAGACAGGATATTACTTAAGGGGGGAGAGATGTTGTGATTCGTCTTACCTACTCTATATGTACCTTGAATTCGATTCACCTATGTTACACTACCTGTCTATCAAACTACCAACCATATGACTGTCAAGAGAAAATGAAATAAAGTGTCATTCTTTGTTGTGAACAAGCACGAGTAAGACGTTATATATTTGTCTCCGTGATTCGGCCAATCCCTGCGTTTACGACAGTTTCTATGCAGCGGAAGTGCTGTTATAAGGTGTGTAAGCATTTGTGGTGCTATTATAATGCATGTACGCATTTATGATGCTGATTAAGGGCTTATTATTAGTGCTTATGGTTACTTGGGTACTGCATATTATTTTTGCTTGTCATTTTTCCGGCATTCGTACCACGTGACCATCCCAACGCAGCCTGCCGTGTTTTATGAGCTTGACAATCACTTCTTAATATACTTGGTACAACTCATGAATCATGTGACGCCGCCAGATGCCATTTCAAATATATAACGGTTCAAATTTTTACCCCCGTTTTAGCAATCGGTATTCTTCGGAAGGACATGTCCTTCTATTGGAACATACCGGGTACCCCCGTTAATTTGACCACATTTAATCTGAAGCTTTTTAATTTATACCTCACTAATTTGCACATCGTTCAGATTAAAAATGGTTCAAATGTCATTTAGCTCATGGAACAAAGTGAAGTGAAATTGAACGCTGTGGAACGGAACGCAGAATCAAAACATAACGAAAGAGGTAACCTGGAAGGTGGGTCAAGGTGAGCCGAGATTGATGCGCAGATCATTGATGCGTTCCACTAGATCTCTCTTTCATTCTCCCGCTGTTCTTATGCAGCGCAAATAGTGACGTCACTATTTGCACTACATAAGAACAGCGGGAGAATAGGCCTATTCACAAGACGTTTCAAATCAGCTGATCGGGAAGCTCTTTGACAGTTCTTCTATGGAGATGACAGTTTCGTGTTAGCACCGCTCCTCCGCCGATGTAAATAAATGCATAGACGGATCTTTTTTTTTTTTTTTTTAAATCTTTATTAGAGTGTATTTTAACGCACGAGGGCTAGTTCTACACTTTATAGACGGATCTGTCACATGAAAAGGCCTATAAAAGAGAGGACTAGTGGCACGCATCAATGATCTGCGCCACCTGAGTAAAATACATCATATTGGAGATTCTGCTGTCACGAACTGTCACTGTGAGCCCAGATCTAAAACAATGGACAAACATGATAAAAGCGCGTAATTAATTAAAACGTATTTTTACTTTGTATCAAATGTGACAAAAAATCAATTCATGCTTATTCAAAAGCAATTCGTGATCAAACGTCAACATCCCACCGCAAAATCGCTAGTGTTTGGAGGGGATCTTAACTTCCAAATTGCGAAATCATCACCTCCAAGTTAGTTTTAATACCCTCCGTTATATGAATTATGGTGGCGCGCCGATCGTCGCAAGTTTCTCGTTATACAGTCAATGTCACAATAGCACCTTTTATCCTGATTGAATATATTGTGCATTCAGATTAACTTTAGACCGAAGTTCATAAGAGAAATGAACTATCACCAACAAATTTTCGCCGAAGTTCGGCGTCGGAATTCTAACGAAGTGCTACACCGACAAAGGCATTCCTTATGCGTCGGCGTGCACACTTAATCCACAGACAGACGTCACACTCTCATAGCTGTCCATCGACCAACTTTTTAACGATCGATTCGAATATATGGTAGGTGGTCAATCCACCACCCGCAGCGCTCGCGTCGTTTTTGTTCGTGTTTGACGTTTATACACTACCGCCACCTGTTGGTCCATCGGCCAACTACAGTGATTTTAGCATTGGGCGTACATGTTTTCGCGACTATGATTTTGATCGCGATTTGTTCTAAGTGTTACGTTTGTTTCTCTGTGCTTAATCGTAGAATTTCATTTAGGTAAACTTAAACGACGAATTCAGTCGGTAAAACATATTTTTACTGAAATCTCGTTCATATTTGACAGATGAGCGACATTGACAGATGCAAATTGACGAAAATCAGTAGTTTACATAAATTACTGAGACTCGGTAATATGTTTTGCCACAAAAATCAGCAAACATATTTTTTACTGAATTTCGGCAAAACGCATCTGTCAAAACCGAAAAAAAACAGAGCTGCAGTTATCAACATGTGCTCGGATTGTATTAAAACGTTCTTCGGAAGAGCGCCTACATGTAAGTATTTACATAATTTATTGTATTATGGCATATAATTTTGCCAATAAATTAATCATTCATTCGATTCAGCAATAATTAAAACCTTTTTTACATTTTACATAGGAATGTTCCCTGGATCTTCTACTCTTCACAATGAAAGTGCGCAGCGGAAGTGGTCGTGTCGTTACTCGGTATTTGCTTTAGTATTTGCTATTTTGGTAAAAGTGTGCCGAGATTTTCGGCATTGGACTACCGATCTCTTCGTCGAATTTTGACAGCTGGGTTGATTTAACATTTTACAGAGCAAATCGGCACTTTGAACTTTTACCGAGATTTTCGCCGAAATCTCAGCTGTTGGGTTTTCGGCGATTATTTTTACCGGCCTCGGCGAAACAAATTAAGTGTGTGGCACTAAATTGGAATGCCGACGCCGAACTTCACCGAAGCTTTGACTGCCGCACTTCTAATTGTCACTCGAATAGTCAATAAAGTGTTCAAATACGCATTTTTTTTTTTCAATAAAAACGAAAATTAAATGCACAGAAAATTTTGACCCTTCTTACCGTTCAAATTAACGGGTGTGTATGGTATATGTATACAGACGGAGATTGTTATAACAAAAACTGTAATAGCGCAGTTTCGCTTTTTTTCCTCCTACGTTACGTTTTTTCCTCCTAGCACAGTCATTTTTTTTCCTCCTACGTTACTGACAGTGCTAACTTTATTTTTTAACATTTCATTAACTTTTTTTTGGCTCAGAGTTTTGAAGTGCTGGAAAAGATCGCATCACGAAGCAGCTCACGAGTGTATACCAACGCATAACAAACATCACAGACTCGCAAACTGGCTAGGTATGAGTAAGGCCCCAAGCACAATGTGAAAGGCAACGCGGTACAACGGCATGCTTATCTTGATCTGCACTTTACTTATCAATCCATGTTGACAATACAGTGTGTAGTATCCGATCATTTTATTAATTTGCTTTCTGCCGATTTCAACATCGGCCAAACAGTTTAGAAACAAAACACCGGAATCAAACCGGCACATCTGTTCGCTACAAAAATCTTCACAAAACTGACTCTTTGGTATCCCGTTACAGACATCATAGGCCTTTTCATGTGACAGATCCGTCTATGCATTTGTTTACATCGGTGGAGGACCGGTGCTAACACGGGCCTGTCATTTTCATAGAAGAAATGTCAAAGTGCTTCCCGATCAGCTGA
Organism: Aedes aegypti; assembly: GCF_002204515.2. NCBI lineage: Eukaryota > Metazoa > Arthropoda > Insecta > Diptera > Culicidae > Aedes > Aedes aegypti. The sequence goes on along the minus strand of NC_035107.1, from coordinate 305,892,192 downwards.
TTTGAGACGTCATTTGAATAGGCCTATTCCGTTCGACCCATGCGGCTGTCAGTCAAACACTCTGAACTGAATATATAGTAAATATTAGAAATCCTTTATAAGAGAGATTCGCGGAAGCTGACATTTCTATCAAAGTGTGAGCCAATCGAGCAGCGAGAGCTGTCAAAGTGTGAGCCAAACGAACATGCGTTATGTTTGTTTTGAACTTTTCTTGAGGAGTAATGTTATCCACTTGAAATTATTTCGGTAAAAGTAATTTTGCATGAAGCAAAATAAATGAAATATTTTTCTTATTAATTTTTTTTCAATGCGATTTTTAGTTGTTGATTTTTTGGGCTGTTTATTAGTTTGAATGTGTAGCTCAAAAATCTATAACGAAACAAAATAATATTTTTAGCGATGAGGAAGTCATGTCCGTGTTACAATATTGTTCTCGACGCCGAGCAAAGTCAGCACTGCTGGTCTGTTGCCAAATATTTCCATTTTACTTCCACGTATCTCTCTATATAGGATCACTAGTAAATATAAGGTTATCGCTGGCATAACACAGACACTCTCAAAAATTTACAAGCACCACTTATCGATGCATACGTAAATCATGACAAATAAAAGTATATATTTAAAACAAATCCGAATCTTAATCTACCAACTCTAGCTACCACACAGTGTTCTGTTGCAATATATTATATTGTTTTTGAATTGTATATCCAAACAAGAAAAATGTTGCTTCGACATTCAATTACAATACGCTGTATTGTATCCAATACGTTATATTGTACATTAATGGTTTATTCCATTCACTGAATGATTCGTTTTTATCCGGGAAGCTCGGGAACGTTTACTCGCGAGTAACCGAGCAAGTTGTGATTTATTATGGTTCTGACAGACAAATTAATTGCATAACCATCAGTTCGACAGTAAACTACTAGATTGTAGTCAAAAATCCTTGGAAATCATAAATCTTGGAGGGGAAGTAGCTTTTTTTCTAAAATTACAATTTAACTCTGAACTGCTCCGAACACGTTCGCGAATCACTTTTAGCTTCGGTTACTCGGGAGCACGGCGGATGCGAGTAAACCAGCGCTCTGTCGCTCGGGAGCGTTTGGTTTTGTTTTTGTTCCAGTTCAGCAGAAATGTTTGCCACTTTCCATGGTTTTGAGTCAAAGTTTAATAGCATCTTGCTGAAGGTTTATGTATTTACTAAAACATATTGGATTCAAAAATTCCTATAGTTGTTTAGGGGTATGTGATTGTTCAAATATTACGTAACGCAACAGCTGGAGGGAGGGGGTCTTACCTAGTGTTACGGTCCATACAAACATTTAAAATTTTCCATACAAAAGCTGTTACGTGGGGTAGGGAGGGGGTCCAAAATTGGTAAATTTTGCGTTACGTAATATTTGAATGAACCCTATCCAGTTTATTTTGTATACCGGGTACCCCCGTTAGTTTGACCACATTTAATCTGAACACTTTTTAATCTGTACCCCGCTAATTTGCATTATATGTCATTGAGTCTACTGATTAAAATATTTATTAAGGCTAAGTAGCCCGTCATTCGTTTTGGCAACAATGATGACTTTTCAGCTTGCTTTTCAAAGTGATAAAACTCAGTCTTGATAGTATATATTGAATTGAAAATGTATCACTGTACGCGCTAACATGTATAAAGTATGCTGATACTTTTACAGCTGTGTCAGTGCAAAACCAACTGATTTTCTTTGATTCGAAATCGTGAGATGAATTAGCAACAATCATAAACAACGCATACAAATTTCAATGACGGCCTACTTCGCCTTAATCATTTATAATGTCAAAATTACGATAACTTGTAACCACAGACAAACAGACGTAACACTTAGAACAAATGTCGATCAAAATCATAGTCAAGAGGACATGTACGCCCAATGCTAAAATCGGTGTGTTTGGCCGGTAAGCCAACAGATGGCGGTAGTGTGCAAACGTCAAACACAAACAAAAACGATGCGAGCGCTGCGGGTGGTGAATCGGCCACCTACCATATTTTTGAACCGACCGTTGAAAAGGTGGTCGATGGCCAATGTTGAGAGTGTGACGTCTGTTTGTCTGTGTTGTAACTTTTTCATCGCTAAACAACCCACAAAATTTGTAATTCCATTTTTGTCAAATTAAAATTTCCAATCGCCAGATGTGCGTACCTAATGCTGCCTTTATGCTGTCAGTTAATCTTTCAAAATACCTATCTATTGCAGAATCCAGCTCTAAATAGTAAACACTGCCGTTTATTTCGAGCGCCGCATCTTTGAGGCTTTTCTGCGGAGGAAAAATATTCATTGCAAATGGTGTAAAACAGTGCAAATTTTACAAACAACTAGTGAAAAGAGCAAATTAAAGTTCACTGCATTGGCCAATAGCGAAATCGCTCTCATCGATAATCCTTTTAGCCACCAAAAGGCGACCGTCAATTTCATCTCACCGATTGAGGTTAGAATCGCGCCCAGCCATGGATTTCAGTGCCCTCCTCCAGCAGGCCCAGAAGCTGACCCACGAAACGCAGGTTTCGGATGATTTGCCCCGGGTGGAACGCACCCTCCCCCAGGTGCTGCAGGCAACGCAGGAACTGCACTCACGGGTGTCGCAAACCGGGGCCCAGGACATGCAAGCGTAAGTTGTTTCGTCGGCTATTTGTTTCTGGGTACGATGTACAATTCTAATGGAGCAGTGATTCCCAACCTAACTGACTACATGGGTCATTTCGGTACTTTGAGATAATGGAGTGGGTCGCATGACAAGAAAGAATTCAATTTGACGGATTTTATCTATCCAGTTGATTATAACAATATTCTATACTGCCCATACTCGCATAACAGTCCCATATTCTATGGGATCTCCTATATAAATGGGACTGTTATGCGAGTATGGGCAGTATACAATTATATTAAAATTTGTGACACACATTAAATTTGGTTTTATTTTTGTTAGTTGCACTTTGAATAGGTCCTAAAGCCCTATCCCAATTTTAGTGCCAAACGCTTTAGTTTAGGCCAAAAACACATGTTTACATGTTTTAAATGTTTTTCGTTTGCTTGAGTCCAAAAACTTTGTTTCATGTTTTTTTAAATTTTGTCACACCCCTTGGCTTAAACTCAAATGTTTGGGTGTATTTTGTTTTCCGTGTCCCTTCCGAAATGTCAGATAGGAACAACCCCATAGTGCTAAAACTAAAACCCCTGTGGTGTTTTTGTCGACTAAGCGAACGTCAAACAAGATCTTAAGTGTCAAGGTTCATTTATGGACCCAATTTTTAATTTGAAGTTTAAATATGATATAGCCGTTATTTGAGCGGGAAAAATTGCTAAAGTAGTTGCAGCAACATGCTTTTTCGTGTTATTAAATAAAAAACAAGATTTCATTAAACATTTTAGGACCCTATTGGTTAAAAAAGTTGTAATTGTAATTTGATCTTTATTATATAAAGTTATGACACAATTCTTGCTTAATTTATGATCTCGCCCTAAAAACCATTGATAGCCAATGGGCACTTCCACAGTTATTAACTGGTAGCTTTCTTTGCCAAAGTTGCCATTTTTGCATTCGTATATCGTGTGGCAGGTACGATGATACTGTATGCCCAGGGAAGTCAAGGAAATTTCCATTACGAAAAGATCCTGGACCGACCAGGAATTGGACCCAGAAACCTTCAGCATTATCAATTGGGCATTTCAGAAATCAAAAAAGTTTGAAAATCCAAACTCCCATAGGGTGTTTTATTGGACAATGCGTTACACGTATTTAATTTGGCCACATCCGTTTGATTTGGCCGTAAATGGCCTAATTATATACGTGTAACAGTATGTCCAAAATACTTTGATTACCCTATCTTCCTTACCATCCTTATGATGAAATTGATGAGTCGTCTGTGAAATTTTCAGCCTTGTCGGTGGCAATTTATAGGTGGCCCAAAGACGATGTAGGTTTAAATGGAAATGGAGAAACTTTGAATGAATGCTGTTCGAAAAATCATATTATTTTTATTGACAATCAATATTTTTATTTTCATGTCTTTCAAATCTCCTTACAGCTTGCAAGAATTTATTCTCCTTTAAACAAGAATTAGTTCATGTTTTCCCGAATCAGCACGATATTCAAATAGATATCGAGTTATGGAGAGCAGTTCACCTTTCATGTGACATCGACTAGTGGAGATATGGAGTTATATAAATATCAACTTTTGGAGCGAGCACGGTGTATGGAAATTTGAAAGGGATAAAACATTTCATCGAGTTGTAGAATATCGAGTTGTGAAGAGTCGACTGTACTTTGATTAAAATGTTTTATTCAATGATAGAATGATTCTAAAGACTGCGGTAGAACTCTCCTCTCAAAATATCCACAATATGATAGTCCTTACGACTTGGATTATAAGGAAGTATTTCTGAATTCACTTATTTATTATTTGCTTAGTTCTCCATAAAATTCTGCTAGATTTGATGTGTATGATGACTTTGTCCTGTCAAAAATTTAAAAATTGATCGTATTTTTATTCACGTTTTTTCCACGCATTTCCAAATAGGAAAAAAAATCTTTTCCAAAGGGCGTAACTGATTCGGACACAACATCATTCATCGAAGCAGGCAATCGCATTTGATGGGAGCAGTCTAGTGGAGCTATTTTTCCGAGTTTCTGCAAACAGTTCATGGAGCCCCAAATGAGCAATATTCCATCAGACATGATAGCTGGTGCATTTTCTAATCATCTATGAACATTTTGATATTGACCTTAGCACATACAATGGTGTATACGACAACTGCAGATATTTGTATTGGCCACTTTTCTCGAACCTCTTTGGGAATCATTAAGTGGTCAATATTGTTTTATTTTTGTTCTTTATTAAGGTGATTTTTAGCGCATACGGCTAGTTCATCACCAAAAGGTCAATATTGTCTTAGATAAGCTGTCACGTTTACTTCGGTTCCGCGTTTCGGACGGTGGAAAATAGATTCGGCTGATGGCGCTATGCCACCTTCAAATTTTTTTGTGATCTCGTTGTTCTCAACTCCGCCGATATTAGCAGGTGCAACGTAATCCGGGTTGTAGTGCTTTGTACAGTGATAAACAGCTGCAATAAAACTGGTTGATAATGCAGTGATTTACGTGTTATTTTTTATTTGCGACGATTTTAAAGATGGCTTGTGGCGTGCTAAATTTTTGCATGATTCCGTTAGTGTTACGCCACCCGGATAGTTTTTATTTTTCGTTTGGAATAAGTGTGACTTTGACAAAATGAGATAAAAAATCATACGGTAGTGAGATTTTTATCATTTTTAATTTGAAAACCTGTGTTAAGTATGAAAGCCGCCTTTGATGATAATTATTGTGCTACGCAGAAATTAGTTCAAACCAAATTCAGATATGAAACCATTCAGAGGATGTCGATTCAAATTTCCAACAGATTAATATTAAAGTTTTTGAGGAAACGTGTTTTTACTCGGCGTTTCGATAAGTGGGCGGATTTGGTGAGTTTGTTCCTATTTAACCGCTATTATTAATTCTGGGCTATTTCTGTAGCATGGAGTTGGGTCACTTTATCTTCTCGTTTCAGAGAGCGAGTAATGGCGCTCAAACCAAAGCTTCTTAGCTAGGGCACAAGGTGGAAATACCTGTGTCTCATCCCTGGAAGACGAACACGCATGGAGTGACTTTAACTTTCTTAGCAACGTCACTCCCAACGATGATGAAAACATTACATTCACGCTTACACTCAATTACATAAAGTATACTAAACTACACATACACTAAATTTCAATCCGGTCGCATCACTCGCTTATAGTGAATCCTAGACCATTACCCTTCCCATCATCCAACTCCTTGACATCTATGAGGGCGTCGGTGAGTCGCTGGCCTCTCTTCAAGTAGGTGTCATATCATCATTTTCCTTTCCTTTCCTCGTAATGGAGAAGATGGGCGTGGCCGGCAATGGAAATTATCATGTCTTTGCATCTCTGAATTCCGATTGGATAACTATTTGATCCAAAATAGTTTTCCATGAGTAATTGGAATAAGTGTTGTAAAGTTTCTAACATGACAGTTTTCAGTATGCAATCTACGAAATACTCCGTTACCACGCAACGCAACGCAACGCAAAAAGGTCAATATTGTCTTAGATAACTATAGATATTTTTGAAAAATTCTAAACGGAATTCTAACAATTTTGATATTTATTTTGATAATTGGCTTAGCTCTATGAGATTTTCAGGAATCCCGGAAACCGTTACGGAATCACTAGGTGATCAATGTAACTTTAGAAAACTTAAAATATGTCTGATGAGTTGAGGGGCCTTCCTTAGCCGAGTGGTTAGAGTCTGCGGCTACAAAACAAAGCCATGCTGAGGGTGTCTGGTTTCCAGGTCAGTCCAGGATCTTTTCGTAATAGATATTTCCTTGACTTCCCTGGGCATAGAGTATAATCGTACCTGCCACATGATATACGAATGCCAAAATGGCAAGTTTGGCAAAGAAAGCTCTCAGTTAATAACTGTGGAAGTGCTCATCATAACACTAAGCTGAGAAGCAGGCACTGTCCCAGTGGGGACGTTAATGCCAAGAAGAAGAAGAAGATAAGATGTCTAATAAGTTCTCTATTAATCGCTCTACCGGCAGCTTAATTTTTTACCACAAGATAACTTTTTTGTTCCTCGGTAGTTTTGCACTATTTTTTCACAAGTTCTCATAAAACTCTTCTAGTTTAAGAATCCGTGTCGATATTGGTGATTGGTGATCTGGTTTTAAATATATTCCAATGTTCCTTGGGGAACCGACATTTTCCATACAAAAGGTCTTAGGCGGCCATTTTGTTTTACGTCAACTTATCGAAGACATAAAATGTGGGCTATACAATGTCATGTAATAAGAAGCTACTGTGAAAAAATCATATAAATTGGTTAAGTATTCTTAGAGATATCTGAAAGTTACGATATGAGGTTTTTGAAGCTTTTAAGATCTTTATTTGGCCAGCGTGGTACCAATAACGTGAATGCTCATTACTAAAAGACGACTGCACCAAATTGCTTATTTTTTCACAACATGCTCTCATTAATGTATTGTTCCGAAGAGTGAATTTCCGTGTACGATAAAAATTCTGTAGCCTAAGATATATACGTGGATTATGGTTACGCGTCGGTCCCCCAAGGAATTTCGGAATATCTCTGGATCCAGATGACCAATGATCAATGTTGACACAGACTCTAAAACTAGAAGAATTTTTTGAGAACTTGTGTTTGAGAACGAGAAACAAAAAAGTTGTAACGATTTGAATTTTTTTTCTTGCGGTAAAAAATGAACCTATTCCAGAACTGCAAGGTGGCCAATATTACTTTAGAACAGGGCTGCCCAACGTACGGCCCGCGTTTGCAAATTCCTCTCATATTACAAGAATTTTGAATGTCTAGTTTTTTAACGGTTATAATTGGTCGGTGATTGGACTAGACTAGACGATATTTTGGCGTTCTAAAGATACGTTAAGAACTCCATTAATTTTGAATTTTCCGATGATATTTTGATACTGTATCATCGAATAGATAAGTTCTATAATTACACCAGATAATGCAAATATTTTGATTTTTCGAATGTCTAGGTTACGTTTTCTTGAAACAATTAAAATATACTTGGTTCAGTCTGTCTGAGTACCGTCCAATTGTTCTACACACAAATCTGACTTGAGAGAATAATTTGAGGTAAGTAAAAATATTTCAAATAAATATGTATTATTTATACATAGCAACAAAAATGTTTCTACCATGACTTTCTTCAACCTTCAATAAACGTAGCCTGAACAAAACTCATTGCCAAGAGTCTAAATTTTCAAACATAATTTTACTGAATCATAGGCTAATAGTGGTTTTCACGCCCGATGGTATGGGTGACCTAGTGTAGATGTAGTTGTGAACCTTAGAGGAAAACAATATGCACTCAGTCTCGAAAAACACCCAGAATCCGTGTATAAATTTTTCAAATTGGGTAATAATTCCATATGCATTTTGATGAGTCTGGAAAGCGTGTGCAAGTTTCTTTGAGGAAAACAAAAACAAACTGTGTATGACGAGCTTATGCTAGTCTACGTGTGTTCAAATGTCACTAAGCTCTATACTCTCATAGGATTTTGGACATCAATTTTACCAACACCTGGGCATGATTCACGCAGAATCCGTAGCATGATTATCAAAAAAGACAGACTTCTATCAGATTTTTTGAAACGACTTTCACGGATATCATAAACATGTTTCTCACAGAATCTTCAACAAGATTCCATAGACTTCTAGCCATGATTTTCAACGAATTCTTTAAAATCCTGGGAAAGGTTACAAAATAACACTGTGTGAGATAATAATAGAATTTTGAACAGGTTTCTGGGTAGCTTTCGATTCTATGCACGATTCTTGTCAAATCCTGGAAATTCTGACCATTTTCGTAAAAGCTCGATCAACATTTTGGGTCATTCTAATAATACTAGGTTGGATTCTGACAGAATTTGGAGAAAGATTTTTATAAAATCCTGGGCATTATTTTCACAGGGTTCAACATGTCTAGGGTAGATTCTTCAAAGTATTCTGGAATAGATTATTATGCAATTTCGAAAAAGACTATTACAATATTCAGCAGCATGCTTAGCAGCAATTATCTTACTTCAATTTATCCAAATGAAATTTGATTCATTCTCTGATTTTTGTCAGAATGCATTAACGTCATTTACTGACTTTTGTCAGACTTCATTCAAATATTTGTGCATTTAAGAATGTGGCCCGCCACACAAAATTGTTTCTGCAATTTGGCCGCGGATCAAAAACGTTGGGCAGGCCTGCTTTAGATAGGGTGCCGGTGCCACTAATGGCACTAATGACTACCTAAGCTATAAAAAATCATAACAAAATAACGAAAAGCCTAAAGATCTCTGTTAGGCGTCAACAGAAAGATTTCAACCTCTACTATATGGGAAAAATATAAAAAGAGTGATAAAAACTATTTTTTTAACACAAAATCGTTTGAGCCACTATTGGTACACGTGTTCTAGTAGTTGCGCTTGTGCTCCAGTAGTAGACGTTCGGGAATGATAAAGGAATTTCAAACGAAATGGTAACATTTTTCCCTCGCAACAACAACTAATATCTTTCGAATGAAGCATAAAGATCATCTCTGGGACTTTTCTCCATGTTTATACTTCCATTTTTAAAACTGCTTCCATCCGTAGATCTACTACTGGAACACGTCGGAAACTATTGGTGCAAGGGAGCAAATTATTTGCGTAAACTTAATTATTTATATGTCTTTTTGTTTCACATTTCTCTTAAAATTGGTGTATGGAAAAGTTATAGATCTAGTTAAATTCTACAACTTTGCTGAAGACAGCACGCCGTTAACTTTAAAATCTTGTGAGTTACAAGCGATATTCGAGTTTTTTAAGTATATTTTTGAAGTGAATTTTCTCAATTTACAAAAAAAAAAACGTGCTCACAGTTTTTGCAGCAAAAGCTGCCTATTGTATGGCCTTTCTAATGCCACTTAAAGAAAAATTTTATCGAACCAACTCCATGAGTTATGGGCATCTTAAGATTCTATAGTTTTTCACTTAAATTTACTTATAACTTCAAAATCACAAGAATTACAAAGTTGCGATGTTCAGCAAAAATGTGTATCTTTACTTCCTCTACAACTCTTCTAAAGACCACATTCACGTAAAACTGAAAACAAAAAAGTTAGATCAAATAACTGATTTTTTGGGTCCACCCTAAGTTAATACTTTCAAAATCAATTTACTTAGCTCAAATGAAGAGTTAGATCAAAAGTGTCTTCGACAAAGTTGTTCAAAATAATATTTTGTAAAAGTTTGCAGAAGAGCGCAGCTACAAATTTAATCAAACAAAAAAGTTTAAGTCAAAATTTTAGCCTTAAAAGATGCAAAACTCAATTACGAATAACTTCTCTGAAGACATCGAACGTCTAAAATCGACGAGAGCAGAGATAACACTTTTTTCCGGCTAAATTGTCGATTCGGTCCAATGTGCATAGTCCAATCTACTGGTACATTACAACCATTGGTACCGGCACCCTAAATGATTTTTTTTTGTGATTAGTTCTCTGTGGATTCTACAAATTTTAATATGCCTCATTGTGGTTCGATTTTGTCAGCCCTTTCATCAAAACGTTTTTCAGCTCTGCTTCAAAAAGAAAACAAGTTGATAATTAATCTTCGAGCTGTATAGTAGAATACCTATAAGTAGATGAAAAAAACGAATTTAGTACTATACCATTTAATTCCACTAGAGTTTGTATCCTTTGACAGATACGCGTATTTCGACCTCAACTGTAAGGCCGTCTTCAGTGTCGTGTACATTTAATATTATTGAATTAAATGCTATAGTACTAAATTCGGTTTTTTCATCTACTTAGAAAACAAGTTATCAGAACACCATATCATTAATCAACAAATAACTTGTTCATGAAAATGACAATTTTTGTTGAGTAAAAAATTATGTTTGACATTGTTCAACAGCTTTTCTTAATGGTATATGGGAATATTATTCAGATCGCCAACAAAAAGCATTTTGTAGGATCTTTTAGTTTCATAACATTAAAGAAGAGTAGTTGAACGGTGTACAGAAAATCGTTCTGTCCACTATCCAGACTCACCTTCGTATCTTGCTCCTGGAATAGGTCGCCCATCATCTCGACATCGTATTGTCCAACCATTTACTTGTAGGGTAAAAGCACTATATTTCGACCCATGAAACCAGCATATGAGTGGAAAACTCCCAAAAACCCTGCAAAAAAGCATCAACTAATATTCAAATTTGGCAGTCGAATAGAAAAACATATTATTTGTTCATGTATAACTTCTATTAGATGATATTTCATTGCATTTTTTGTATTTTTATAGATTAATGACTTTATCTTTTTGTGCTAGTTTTCGACCCGCGGTTTTATTTTTCGGGCCATGCATGTGCTAGTTTTCGACCTGTACCAGATTGAGAAAATATAGCGGGTATGTAGTATGAACAAAACTTGAAACTGTTGAATATTCTTCGATGATTTTTCTTTTAGAATTACATTCCAGTGGAAACAGTATATGCTTCCCATTTCCGTAACGAACTTTATGATAAGCATTTCAATAGTTATTATCTGATAGATCTATGGAAGACTCCTGAATATCATAAATACTGGTTTTGTATCTCTGTCACATCCTTTGAAGATATTGAATGTAAAACGTTTTGTCAATAGTCTAATAGTTTGTTTGTGGAATTGCGTGATTAAGTTGTGAACTACGATATCATAATTTGAGAAGAAAATAACCATCATCGTTTAACGTTTTTTTTTTGCTCAAAATTTAAGCAATGTACAATGTGTGTGTGTGTGTTTTTTTTTCATTTTTGATGATTGCTGATGATTGAATGATGGATTCTTGATCCTTATGTACAACCTGTACGACCAAGGAAAAGCGACATTCATGAACACTGATCGATTTTTCTACCATTTAAACGGTTTTACGTGGATCAAACTACATTATATTCTACTGTTGCGATAGGATATAGTACAGCAATGGGATATTATCATTTAAACATGTAAAACCATTTTGTTTAAAACATTTCATTTCATTATTTAATAGTTCAAGTAAGAACACAAATTCTTCTTTTAGCTCGCGACTTTGACTGCTTTTTTAGGCTTTGATTTTTATTTTATGGGTCATTTCGGTACATTGTTTTCTTTTTGTTTCACTACAAATTTTGCTCGAATCGTTTTGCTTCAGCGTGGTCTTGTTTCTTCATTTCGGATTCTCTCTTCAACTCCTTACTAAGAATATTGCGATATTATTTATCTTGCTCTATCAATTCACCTGGATGGTTGTCTTTAAAATAGTTTTGCCTTTCAGCAGTATCAAGAATCCCTTAAACATGCTCCAACATTGCGTCACGTTTCACTAGCCATCCCCGTCGCTGACTGCCGAATATCAACTCTTCAAATTCAGTCTCCTCCTCCATTGTGGTCGGTCCAGGACGAATAACGGACTGATAGATATTTCTTCGCCAATCTTGAATTGAATATATATATATATATGAAATTTCGGAATTCCATAATCGAGTTCTTGTTGATTACCTTAGATGCTATTTGCTGGATGTCGGTTTCTGCGTAGACTTGTCTGTACTTTTCTGGGCGCTATAATATGTTAATCCATATAATTTTGATAAAATTGAAGCAAGATCAGTATTTTTCTTACCGTTTTGGTTAAAAACCGTTGAAGCAAGAAATTCAACTCCACGGAAGAACAACCACCACTATGAACGATGTTTACTTTTGATGAAGGGTCGAAAACTAAAACACATCACCTGCTGAAATCATGGCATGCTTTTTCGACCGGTCGAAAATTGAAACCTGGTGTTTCAATTTTCGAACAATTTCAAACGCGTAATAAAATTTATTTTCGCTTATAGATGCACAAAACTAATAACAATTTGCTTAAATTTTATCAGGTTTCACCAAACTTTATCGACTAGGCATCACTTTGATCAGTTTTTATACTAATTTGAACCTTTTCAATATGTGACGAATTTTCATCAATGGAAGAAAAAGGACTGATTCAGACACAAGAAAATCAGGATTTATCAATTTACGATTAAAACTCCGTTATAGAGATGCAATTTTTATTGGATCATGATAGATATAACTGCAATGGCATATTCCAGAGATTTATAAATGTTTGAAAATTTCAAATAGTAGTTAAAATAACGTTTGTTTTAACAATGGGTCGAAAATTAGCACTGGGTCGGAAATTAGATCCCTTAAGCGAAATTCAAAGATGACAGTGACATAAGACGGGCGACCTTGAAAATAAGCTGCTGCATTACTTGTCTGTATTACATCTTGTAGGTATTACAACTTCCAACAAGAGAATTGTCCTTCTTTTAATTACCGGCTATTTTTTCAAAAGTTGCACTTGTAAAGTGATTATCGACATCATAGTTTTTAACGTTTTCATCAATGATTTTTTCTTCTTTTATCATCGGGCTGTTCTTTAGCGATGCATTTTTTAAATAATTGTCAGTATAATAGTCTAATGCCATTCCAGACTATGTTGATCATCAATTGATATAACGCTTTTGAAAGAGGGCGGTAGAGGTCTCTAACATTAACATGTGAAAACGAAATCAGTACCAGTATTAGGGATGGTACACAAATTATGTCACGCTAAATTTCGACTTTTTCGACCCCTCCACCCCCCTTTGTCACGTGTTTTGTATGAGTCCTTCCAAAATTTTGTAAGGCTTGTCACGCTTGGCTTAACCCCCTCCCCCCCCTTGGAGCGTGACGTAATTTGTGCATGACCCCTTATGAGCAGTTCGAAAAATGAACACAGCCATCCTCACAAAATTCAGTGCACGCCTGTGAGTGAGATTTTGATTCTCACTTGACCCTTAAAGAATAGCTGTTGCTTAAAAGAAGAATAAATCTTTGATAACAAGAACACGAATTAAAAAAAAAATCAAGTAGTAAATTGTATTTCATTAGCGGCTTCCAGGCTAGTACCGATATTTAATATCATTGCTTTCTGCTATTATGTTCCACGAAGTCATCTTCTCCTCTAGATACTTATACTCACTTTTACTCGCACGTCGGAAGTGGACTTTATCACGATTCGCGGTAGAGGTCTAGACCAGACTGAACTTTTAAACTGTCCCCAGACTCAGGGATCAGCCACCAAAGATCAGTTGGATAAGGAACCTAAACGGTTTTTTTTTTGAGATTTTTAGCCCTGGGCTAGTTCATCTCGGGACCAACGGCTTTACTTCCCTTCCGAAGGAAGTCGTCACTGAAATTTTTAGTGACTATCTCGGGGATGGGATTCGATCCCAGATCCTCGGCGTGAGAGGCGTGTGTTCTAACCACTACACCAGGTCCGTCCCCAACCTAAACGGTGTCAAACTAGGGACTACCCCGCAAGGATCTCTAATAAGAGCGTAGAGGCTATATGTGTTGTTCTGAATTTGAGGTTCAGAAACGACTGATTTATTCAAAGATTTAGTGGGGTTTTTATATGTTAGAAAGTCTACACATAATTGAAGTCAACATTTTGTAAGAGGGAAAGGTTATCCCTTTGTGGCTATGGTTAGAGTGAGAAAACTGGATTAACTACATTTTTCCAAAATAATGCTAATAATGCAAATCGACCTTCGATACATTGCTTCAAAATCGAGGCACTATATTGACGATGTAATTCTTAAGTTTAAATAAATAAAAACATATTTCAAAATATGGGACCCAGATAGCCGTAGCGGTAAACGCGCAGCTATTCAGCAAGACCAAGCTGAGGGTCGTGGGTTCGAGTCCCACCGGTCGAGGATCTTTTCGGGTTGGAAATTTTCTCGACTTCCCAGGGCATAGAGTAGCTTCGTACCTGCCACACGATATACGCATGCAAAAATGGTCATGGCATAGTAAGCTCTCAGTTAATAACTGTGGAATTGCTCATAAGAACACTAAGCTGAGAAGCAGGCTCTGTCCCAGTGGGGACGTAACGCCAGAAAGAAGAAGAAGAATATTTGAAAATGGGTTGTAAAACTTAGGTATATAAATCATTTTTAATTAAAATGTTACAAGAGGATCGCAGATCACTTAGAAACAAAATAGACTCGCGGGCCGCAGCTTGGTAACCACTCTTATTGAGATTCTTTTGATTTCAGGCACATCCTGCTGGGACACAAAGGAATCGATTTGCCGAAGATTTCGCAAAAGCTGGAGACGCTGAGCTCGCGCAAAACGTTCGAACCGTTGGACCCGATTTCCACCACCGACATCCAGAGCTTCCTGAGGAACGAGAAGGAGAATGCGATCCTGTCGGTGATCGAGGAAGTGCACAAGAACTCGTACCAGGCGGCCCAGAACCAGAAGTGGGAACACACCATGAACGATTGGAAGCTGGAGAAGGTGAAGCTGATGAATGCGCTGATTGGCCCGTCGCAGAACTGGATCGACATCCGGAAGGGCCCGGAGCAGACGATACTGAACGAGAGTACCTTTGGGGGGCGATCGTCGCTGAACAACCAGGAGATGGCTTATGCCCGGGAGGTGTACGAATATAACAAGCTGGTCAATGAGGGCGCGATGCGGCCATCGTTGGTTCAGCGGTTTGCCCAAGTGGCGGAGAGTTTCAACGATTCCAAGGTGAACGACATCTGGGAGATCATGAAGTACATGACGAATGTGACGCCAAGTCCAAGGACACAGGATCCGTTGAGGGCCCGTTGCACCCAGGCGCAGTTCATCGAGCAGGCGAAGCGATACTTAGAGAATCGGTACAAGCTGTTCATGCAGACGGTCATTTCTGAACATCTGAGGGACGCCCAACGGGGTGGAATTCCGAGCGTTCTGAATCTGGTCGGATCGTTTGTGGGATTGAAGTTTGCCAATCAGAACAATTCCACCTTTATTGGGCTGCAGGATGGACACGTGGAGGGCAAACCCCTGTGGCCAATGGTTTACTACTGTCTGCGGTGTGGAGATATTAATTCGGCGCTGAAGTGCATGCAGATGGCCGGTCCTGGCCATGACGACTTCATTGCCATCTTGGAGGAGAAGTGCCGGAAGCCCGGTCAGAAGATCAATCCCAAACTGGAGCTCCAAATCCGGATGCAGTACAAGCGTCAGATCAGGAATGCGATCGATCCGTACAAGCGGGCGGTCTACTGCATCATTGGGTGCTGCGACATCCAGGAGCAGCACCCGGAGGTGGCCAAGAGCTCCGATGATTTTCTCTGGATCCAACTGTCCTTGATTCGTCCGGAATCGGATGAGAACTCCGAACACCTGACCTACTCGGCGCTGCAGGCCATGATTTTGGAACAGTACGGCGAGAAGCACTTCAATGCCAACGATCAGCCTCATCTGTACTACCAGGTGCTGGCACTGACCGGGCAGTTCGAGGCGGGTATCGAGTTTCTGGCGCGGTTTGACAAGTATCGGGCTCATGCCGTGCATATTGCGCTGGCGATGAGCGAACTGCACATGATCGGAGGACCGCGGAATCTGCAGGAACCTTTACGTAAGTACTTTTGGGACAAATTTAAAATTTCGTTATGATTCTTCATGGTCTCTACTTCAAAGTTCAATTTAGGGGATTAGAAACAAAAGAAACTAAAGAAAACTATTTAAATGAAACTTTTCTGCTTCAATGTTCCGTTTCAGTTTCGGTTGACATCGAAGACCCGCAGCCCATGCGTCGGCTCAACATCGCCCGGCTGATCATGCTGTACGTGAAGAAGTTCGAAATTACCGATCCGGCCGAAGCCCTGCAGTATTTCTTCTTCCTGCGCAACCTACGGGACACCGAGGGCCGCAATCTGTTCCTGGTGTGCGTTTCCGACCTGGCCATCGAGTGCCGAGACTTCGATTTGCTGTTCGGCAAAATGCAGCGCGACGGAATCCGTTCCCGGGGGTTGATTGACCAGTTCGAGAGCAGTCACATCGACGCCAAGATGGCCTGCGAGATGATTGCCGAGGAGTTCGTCAAGAAGGGCATGTTCGAAGATGCCATCAAGCTGTTCGATTTGGCGGGTAATCATGAGCAAGCGTTGCGCTACACGTCGATCTTGCTATCTCAGGTGGTTCATCAACCGAGCAAAGCTGGATCCCTTCGGGAACGACTCCAGCGGATGGCATTAGAATTCACCGAACGTTACGCCGGGGCCGAAAAGAACTGCGATCCACAGACGTGGTCCACGTTCAGTCTGCTGAAGGAGCTGGTGATCTTCTTCGATCACTATCACAACCGTAACTACCAGCCGGCGTTGGAAGTTCTGGAGAGGATCAAGCTGGTACCGCTCAAAATGGCCGATCTGGAGGCCTGTGTGCACAATTTCAAACGCCTCGGAGGCGAAGTCTGCAAAGTCATTCCGGATCTGCTGCTGGCCACGATGGACATCGCGTACAACAAGTACAAAGTGCTCAAGGGCAAAGACGATTTGAACGAACTGAAGTTGAAGGTAGGTTTACGTCCAGGATTATTGCGTTAATATTCACGACGATCTCATTTTATGCAAAATGCTATAACTTGGTGGTTTTCAAACATTTTTCGGTACGGTTTTGTTTAAAATTATGGGGATTAGTTGTGTCAACAACTGCATAGTGCCTCCTCACTTGTTATGGCAGCCATGAACTGCCCATACTCGCATAACAGTCCCATATTCTATGGGTTTATTTAAGACTACTCAAACTTATGTCTATTTTATACAAGTTTTCTTATCATAAATGGTTTCCATTTATCACAGATAAGCTATTATCACTTACTATTCATAATATTCCATTCAAATTTTGAATTTAAGATTTTCGTAAGGCCTCCAATATACTTGTAAGTTGAAACCTCAAATCCTGAATAGGCAAATCTCTAACTAAAATTCATAGGAAGTACCTCCGACAAGTACCTGGTGATGAGGAAATTGCCCACAGAGCTCTCCGTCATCAACGATGTACGGGCTCCAAAACGGTGAGTCGGCAATCAGAAAGAAGCGATCAACACAGCTCTGGTCGTCACAAGTTCCTACCTCAAGCTTCCATGGGTCAAATGATGACAAAGGCCGCCAGCTAAGGTTTGCGTACTTGGCTGGTAGTGCAGCCTAGGCACTGTTGCACTTCTGACATCAGTTAGAGTGAGGAGGTTCTGTACACCAGGAGGTGCGGCTCAAACAACGTCTGGCATCCAGCGGCTGAGTATGAAATGCTGTATCACGTCAGCTAGACCTAAGATGGCAGCTCCATCAACGTGATGTAGGTAGCGCGACCCCGGTAAAGTAGCATACGGAATTCATGAAAGCTTGTCCACGATTAAATTGCTCTAACTTTTTAACCGTGAAAATTTAGTTCATAGTGTATTATTCACATCCTGCAAGTTTTTAAAGTCCTGTGATCAAAACTCGCGGAAATGGAGTCGAAAGAACAGCTCGTGCGTGATAAAATCTTGCGCATTCATCACGAGAACAAGGATCTCTCGCATCGTTAATCGATTAAGCGGTTCGAGGAACGATTGACCACCGATCGGAAGCCCAGAAGTGAAGGAAAAAGTATTCCGTACAACACCAAAAATCACAATCGCGTAGTTAGCGCCTTCAACCGAAACCCGAACGCCTCCGTTCGGGATGTGGCTAAGAACCTGCACCTAAGCCGAAGTTTTGTCCAGAAGGCCAAAACTAAGGCTGGGCTTCGAACGTTCAAGGTACAAAAGGCCCCTAATCGCGATGAGAAGCAGAATAAGTCCGCCAAAACCCGTGCCAAGAAGTTGTACCTCAACATGCTGACGAAAGTTGAATGCTGCATCATGGACGACGAAACATATGTGAAGGCCGATTTCAAACAGATCCCCGGCAACCTGTTTTTCACGGCCAAGGATAAGTTCAGCGTTCCGGAGCATGTCCGCACTCAGAAGATGACCAAATTTGCGAAGAAATTCCTGGTTTGGCAAGCCATCTGCACGTGCGGGAAGCGGAGTGCACCTTTCGTGACCCAGGACACGATGAACGGTCAGGTGTACATGGAAGAGTGCCTCCAGAAGCGGCTGCTTCCTCTCCTGAAGGCTCACAACCTCCCAACAATCTCCTGGCCGGATTTAGCCTCATGCCACTACTCCAAGGACATGCTGAAGTGGTATGCAGACAATAAGGTCAATTTCGTGCCGAAAATGTTCAACCCTCCCAACACTCCGGAGCTCCGCCCCATCGAGAAGTACTGGGCGATTATGAAGCAGCACCTTCTTAAACGACCTAAGGTAGTGAAGACAGTCGAGGAACTGAAGAAAGTATGGGTTTACATGCAAAATACGATTGATTCACAGGTTGTGCTGAATCCTATGGCCGGAGTTAAGGCCAAGGTGCGGGCATTTGCGTATGGACTGTAAATAATATACGAGTAAAATGAAGTTTAATAGTTATTTTTCAATCAACTTGGCAAGGTAGAAGGCCAAAAAGACACTAGGTCGTGTCAGACCGAAGTGTTTTTCTTCACAGGCAACGCGAATATATCTGATGATATTATTCGATACGCGATGCGGAAGGGGGGACCTTCCGAGGATGAATACGTGGCGAAAAGACGTATGGTTGCTAAGTGAAAAGTGACCTACGCGGCCGTCCTCCAGAGCGGAAGAGCTGGCACGAGCCAAACCCCGCGATCAAGAGGACATGGCAACAAAGGAGAGGCCAACACCAAGCCTAAGGCCAAGAAAGCCAAGAAAAAGGAGCCACGGGATAACCCGAACCAGGCAGTGCATCCACAGGAACCACGGGCGCAAGGCAACAGCAACCCGTGGATACGAGTTGGAAATAAGAAAAAACAGAGGAAACTGAAAACGGAGCACAAGGAGAGCAGCTGCTTTGGCAGTCAGTCTCAGAAACCAAGACTGACGTGGTGTTACTATCGGACCCATACCGCATACCAGCCAACAACGGGAACTGGGTGGCGGATAGGTCTCACCAGCTAGCACCTATAGGGACGACAGGACGATACCCAATCCAAGAAGTAGTCTCTAGCTCAAATGACGGTTTTGCGATAGCAAAAATCAACGGCGTGTTCTATTGCAGTTGTTACGCGCCCCCAAGGTGGTCGATTGAGGAATTTTCCCACATGGTTGACAGGATGATGGCCGAACTAGCTAATCGGCAGCCAGTAGTGATAGCTGGCGACTTTAATGCATGGGCAGTGGAGTGGGGTAGCCGCTGCACCAATCAAAGAGGCCAGCTATTGTTGGAATCCCTGGCCGCATTAAATGTAGAGCTGGCAAATGTGGGTACAGTGAGTACCTTCCGCAGAAATGGTGCAGAATCGATTATCGACGTGACGTTTTGTAGTCCTAACCTTTTAGGTACCATGAACTGGCGCGTTGATGACGGTTATACTCGTAGCGATCATCAATCGATTCGCTATAGTATAATACCAGGCGGGCGGACGGCAGCGCGATGTAACTCGACTCAAGTCCGAGGATGGAAAACAGCGCGCTTCGACGGCGAAGTATTTACTGAAGCCCTGAGGCGCGAACGGAACACTGGACCTAAACGGTGAAGAGTTAGTTGCTGTGATATCACAAGCGTGTGATGCTTCCTGCCGAGAAAAGCCCCTCATAGAGAGAACAGGCCGCCGGTGTACTGGTGGAGCCGGTGTACAGGAGCACAAAAAGAAGAACGCGGTGCAGCATTCAGCGAGGCAAAGTTGGCTCTCAAAAAGGAAATCAAGAGTCGTAAACGGGCATGCTTTGATAGTCTATGCGAGAGTGCCAATTCTAGTCCATGGGGTGACGCCTACAGAGTGGTAATGGCTAAGACCAAAGGTGCCATAGCGCCTCAAGAGAAGTCGCCCAAGTTGCTGCGATCGATAAACGACGTGCTCTTCCGGCACCATCCCACAAACCCATGGCCCCCAGCGCGGTTTAGGGACAAAATGTCGAAAGACAAAAGTGCTTTTTGTAGCAAATGTTTGTTGCTAGCGTTGCTAATGAAAAAATGGTTGCGACGCAAACGGCGTTGGTAGCAGCAAAATTTTCAATTTTCATCATAGCAAGCATGGAATAAATATTCAGTAAAATGTCAATCTTGTATCCATTTCTGACGAGCGATGCAGTACTTCGATGTTGAAGCCTGAAATATTTTGACTGCACCAGTTGTAATGAAGGTGATGAATGTCATGATGAAGAAATATTCAAAGAGGTATGGGAACATTCATATGTGATGAAAAGTGATGAGAAAGAAGTATCATAGCTGAAGTGATGAGAAAGAGTATCGCTGGACTAACAACAACAAATGAAAAAAATCTCCTTAGCGCATTATTCATTTTGGCTACTTCTCATGGGTGAACAATACCTATTTCCACTAAAGCACTATGCATCAGAACATGTGAATATCAGCAATTACGTACAGTTGGGGTGTAACCGTTTCGTTACATCCTATTTTTTTTTTAACAGTAAAATCTATTTACCTTAATAAACTTAAATATTGCACATTGAATTTGTAAAGATTTTGCAGGTTAAAAATTTCTCAAAATCCATGCAGCAAAGGATTTGCTGCTGGTTGAGATTTCTGTTGATTAATAGTGTATTATTTATTCTTTTAAAATACATTCATTCTTTCAACAAACTGGTGCCATATATTTCATAAAATTTTCAACTGGGGTTTTGAGTTTTAGTAATTTCTTTATTCTTATTAAAATACTCATTCTTTTATCAAAAAAGTACAATTGCATCGATTTATCTATTTGCTAAGGGGAACCGATATTCTGTACCAGGATATCCAGCAAGTTCGAAATTTGTGCTAGTGAATTGACTTCTATACATACATTGACATTTCCTACGCATAAATGTTTATAGTTTTATCGTGAAAACACAAAGGAGTACGAACTATGCGATTTTTTGATTTTTTTTTTCCTTCAAAACATGGCTTTCGCAACCATCTTTCAATGTTATACTGAAACTAGCACTTTGTGTATGAGACCCCAATATTTGTTTAAAAACCTGAAAATAATACAAAAAATCTAATGCAATTTCGAAAAATTTCAACTACTTTCAATTACATTTTATTATTATCTTTACTAATTCCAGCGGAAAAATACCGTATCACAGAGATAACATTTGAAAAGGCTACGTTTTTCAATGTTTTAACTGTTCAAAGTTCTTTGCTAAGTATTTAGATTGGAAGCTATATTTTTATCGTTTTTTTTACATATTTCATATTGATCGAATCAAGATCGTCGACCTGGTTTGTTACAAATACTCCCTTTTTTTTCTTTCGACGTCCTGTCGAAGTTTTATTTTTTCGACCTTTTGGCATTCGACATTTTGATTTTCGACGTTTTGTCCTTTCGACGTTTTGTCCCTTCGACGTTTTGTCCTTTCGACGTTTTGGCATTCGACGTTTTGGCTTTCGACATTTTGTCTTTCGACGTTTTGTCACCCAACCCCCCAGCGCCGTATGCGGCAGATGAAGGAGAAGAAGTGGCGAGAGTGACGAACGAAGCGCTGGCAGAAGTCGTGAAATCATTCGCGTCAAACAAGGCACCGGGACCCGATGGTATCCCGAATGTTGCCTTAAAAGCGGCAGTGAACACGGATCCGGACATGTTCAGAACCACGATGCAACGCTGCAATCTTCCCGGGTGTATGGAAGCGACAGAAATTGGTGCTACTACCAAAGCCGGGGAAACCACCAGGTGACCCGTCGGCGTATAGACCTATCTGTCTACTAGATACGACGGGCAAGTTATTGGACAGGTTGATTCTCAACAGGCTAGTACCGTATACGGAAGGTGCGGACGGCCTGTCCAAGAAATAATTTGGATTCAGGAAAGGTAAACCTACTCTGGACGCTATCCAGCCGTCCGTTCAGACAGCTGAGGTGGCCATCGAGCATAAAAGGAGCGATATCCGTTACTGCGCGGTTGTCACTCTGGATGTGAAGAATACGTTCAACAGCGCAGGCTGGGAAGCAATAGCACACGCATTTCACCGTCTCAAGGTACCGGTGCAGTTGTGTAAGCTTCTAGAAAGCTATTTTGATGGTAGGATTCTATTGCATGACACAGAGGAGGGTCATCGGTATCTAAAGAGGTCATGTGCATCATAGCCGGGATGACGCCCATCGGGCTCATCATCAAGGAAGATGTTCAATGCTTCAATCAAAGGGGTACCAGAGGAGTCCGCGACACGAGTAAAGAGGAAACGCTCACAAATTGGCAGCAGGTATGGGATAACTCCACTAAAGGTAGATTAGTATAAAAGAACCCATGGGGAAGATAATGTCCACCTGACGCAGTTTCTGTCAGGACATGGTTGCTATAGACAGTACCTGCATAGGTTCGGGCCGGCAATGCTTGGTAAAAACCAGAGACGAATTTCGTCTTTGTATAAACCATTTATCTATATACATAAAAACGGAATGGTGTTTGTATGTCACGAAATGGCTTGAGAACGGGTAATTGGACTTACATGATTCTTTCACTGTTGAATTCGTCCAGAGCTGCGACGTGTTTGTGCGAAAAAAAAGTTTAGGAAATTCTTCGGGATAGTGGGGAAAACGGAAGAGTACTAATCTGTCATTTTCTACACGGGATTTGCATGGCGTTTTTCAACAGCCTACTAGTGGTAAACTTCGTCTTGCCATCAAGTAGGCTGTTGAAAAACGCCATGCAAGTCCCGTGTAGAAAATGACAGATTAGTACTCTTCCGTTTTCCCTACTATCCCGAAGAATTTCCTAAACTTTTTTTTCGCACAAACAGCTCTGGACGAATTCAACAGTGAAAGAATCATGTAAGTCCAATTACCCGTTCTCAAGCCATTTCGTGACATACAAACACCATTCCGTTTTTATTTATATATAGATATATAAAATTGAGTAGTTTCGAAAAATAACGAAAAAGCACGACTAATCCCCATAATTTGAAAGAAAATTGTACCTTATAAATGTTTGAAAACCACCAAGTTACAATATTTTCAGTCAAATAGGCTCGTCCTGGGTATTTACGCGTTTAACATTTAAAACATTTCTCACGCAATTCCTCTCGACCCACTTTCAGCAACTGAACTACCTCCGCGAGCAGGCCAAGGCCTTGACCAACATGGCAGCAACGGTACCCTATCGGATGCCAGGCGACACCAACAACCGACTGGTGCAAACGGAAATTCTCATGCACTAACAGCACAACATCCGGATGGCGTTCCTTTTCCACGAATAATTTTCCGTTTTTATTGGCAACCCAATTATAGATGTAACACAAAGCTAAAATAAACCAACGTTGAAGAAGTCCTCACTGTCTCTGCTGCAGACTGGTCACGCTGAAATCCTTGCTCAGATCGTCATAAACTCCCTCCTTGAACGCCTTATAGTCCAGCACCATGTCCTTGAAGGCGAGGAAGTCCGTCAACGTGTACAACAGCTCGAAGATTTCCCCGTCCAGTTGGGACTTTTTGTTCTCCAGTTCCACCGCAAAGCGGTCCATGTCGAAGTAGCTCATCTTGTCGTTGAGGCTCTCCACGATGAACGTTTCGATCAGGCTCGTGTACTTCTGGTAGATTTCCGTGTAGACGATCTTGTTCTCCTCGCCCTGGTCGAAGAGGTGGTAGTAGCAGTCCATGAAGTGGTTCACCATGGTCTGGAACGATGGAACATGAGATGATGATGACCGTTTTATCCCTGTCCTTGTGTCCCTCCGTACTGACCTGGAAATCTTCACCGATCACGATGTCCTCGATGTGTCCGATAACGATGTCGAAGTATTCGGTTGAATTTTGCCGTTTGACCAGATTTTCCACGAAATCCATCTTCGTGGATTATCGATATAATTCTGCTGTGGAAGTGCTCGTTCTCAATCGAAGGTGCCGGTTGTCATAATAAGGGGCACTCGCTGGTCCAGGGTGCCATGGTGATGGCGAGTGGCAAACAATACCATGCATGGACAAAGCGCAACAGGTTGTTGTGCATGCCGTGGGTTCGACTAATTAAATCGTCCAAATCAATTAGGCGTGTATTTTTATTTTTAGGAGCAGTTTATGCGCCTCTCTTTATGCAATATGGCATTATATGTTTGTACCATGTTGTCCTAAATCGGGAACACTTGAATCTGAATGACAGTTTTTCGAAAAAAAAATCATAATATTTAGCTTTGGCTTTGTCTGGTTTTATGATTCAATTATATCATTATCTATGGAAAGTTTTCTACGAGCTTTTTTGGAAGTTTCCCCAGCTTTTTTGAAGGCTTTCCCAGCACGCTTTAGAATTTTTTTCAGCAAGCTACCTTTGAGACACTTGTGCTTATTCTGCGCGGCGTGTGAGTCGAGAAGAGTCGCTCTCACCACGAGTGACGTGAGACGACTAATGTTAATCAAATGGGAGCGAGTCGACCTTATTCGACTCGTCTCACCTCACACGCCGCGCAGAATAAGCACAGTTAACTACGTCTTACCGCAATATACCGTTTTGATTCATATTGCGGGCACTTAAGGCCTCAGTAAAGTGTTACTTACGAAAAAGCATATAAAATAAATCAGTTTGTATGATTCCTCCGCGTTATTGAGTCTTGAAAACCCTTAGCTTTCGAATGGTGGGTAAAGATTTTGACTCCGCAACATGAATAAATTTAAATAAATGGAAATGTGTGGACACCGCTAGCGCATGACGGCTCATCATAGTAGCATGTCCGAAAGAACTTGAAACTATTGAGAACCAGAGCTACAGGTCCAAAGCCCTGATAAAGGTGGATGGTTGTGATGGCTATGACCGTGGTCATCATGTAAAGAACAAGCGGACGATGCTGTATCGTGTCAGCATCGAGGAGGCAGCCCCTCTAGCACGATGTAGGTAGCGCAACCCTGGTTAGGTGGCCTATCGAAGACTCTTCACCAACCAAGAAAGGCAAAAGTAGAGCAAACGGATTGATTTTACGGGAACAGACCCGGCAACGAATAAAGGACAACGATTGGAAAGTTGGATCTTGGAACGTGAGAACTTTGAATGAACCCGCGCGTGTTGGGCTCCTGGCTCGTGAACTGCGGAATGTCGGCGTGAACGTGGCAGCTATCCAGGAAATACGCTGGCCGAGAACCGGAGAACGCGAATTCTAAACGGTGGATCCCATCGCCAACACTTCATTCAAGTACCACATCTACTACAGCGGTGGCGACAGAGCAGAACGTGGAGTTGGCTTCATAGTGATTGGGAAGCAAATGAAGCGAATTATTCGGTGGAAACCGGTAAGCGACCGAATCTGTGTGTTGAGAATGAAGGGCAAGTTCTTCAACTACAGCCTGATCAGCATATATGCGCCAACGAACAATAAGCCCGATGACATGAAGGATGAGTTCTATGAGAGCCCGGATAAGGCCTACGGAGAGTGCCCAAAACAAGAAGTCAAGATAGTCATCGGCGACGCAAATGCGCAGATCGGGAAAGAAGATTTCTTCCGACCCGTCATTGGAACGGAAAGCCTTCATTCCGTTACCAATGATAATGGCCTGCGGTTAGTAACCTTCGCTGCTGCTAGAGGGATGGCAATCAGCAGTACATACTTCGCGCGAAATAATATCCGCAAACACACCTGGCGACACCCCAGATAGCCGTAGCGGTAAACGCGCAGCTATTCAGCATGACCATGCTGAGGGTCGTGGGTTCGAATCCCACTGGTCGAGGATCTTTTCGTAAAGGAAATTTTCTCGATTCCCAGGGCATAGAAGTATCTTCGTATCTGCCACACGATATACACATGCAAAAATGGTCAATCGGCAAAGAAAGCTCTCAGTTAATAACTGTGGAAGTGCTCATAAGAACACTAATCTGAGAAGCAGGCTTTGTCCCAGTTGGGACGTAACGCCAGAAAGAAGAAGAACCTGGCGACACCCGAGTGGCGATGCCTGCTCCCAAATAGACCACGTGCTGGTTGATGGGCGACATTTCTCAGATGTCATTGATGTCAGGACCTTCCGAGGCCCTAATATCGACTCGGATCATTATCTCGTTGTAGCTAAAATTCGGGCGCGGTTATCCAGCGTCACGAGTTCCGCAACACACAGAACGCTACGCTTCAATATACAACGCTTGTCGACTGATGGGGTAGCTGCGCAGTACCGTCAGCAACTAGACGAGAAGTTGGGAAAAGTCAACGTTGTTGGAGACGTCGATAGCCTGTGGGACCCTATCCACGAAGCTGTGACAACAACGGCGCGGGAAGTGATCGGCACTGGTCAACGACGAAGACGGAACGACTGGTTCGATGAAGAGTGCCAGAGGGTGACAGACATGAAGAATGCCGCCAGAAGCCGTATGCTTGTGGCCGGTACCCGACAGAACAGAGAGCGGTCAGGGCAGCGAGAGCCGAAGAAAAGCGAATCCACCGCAGAAAGAAAAGGCAGCACGAAGAAAGTGTGGTAGCTGACGCACAAGAAAGCATGAACCGGAATGATATGCGGAGATTTTATGCAACGGTCAATGCAATACAGAGTCAGAATTAGGGCGAATGTGAACACTAATACATTGTCAGCAAAATCGGTTTGAAGTTCAGCGGATATAATTTCAATTCTATATTATGTTTCCGATCGATTTAATCGCATGATGCATTTTTGTATGATCCATTACAATATTACTTTTGTAACAAACCATTTGATTTATTTTCATATTATGAACAACATGTTAAAATAAATAAAAAAGCATCATGCGCCATTCATCAAAATTGAGGATTGTTGCGCCCCTCGGTTTTTCGTCTCCTTCAGTTTGACAGCAGCGATTGCGCCTTTCTACCTCATCCTTCTGGTTTGACTATCATCAGCTTCGCCGTTTTGCTACGCTCTTTCACACGAACCTTCTTCACTATCGACCTTCTGCACACTCAGTTTTAAATGCGCCCTGCTGCAACACTCAATCGCAAATGCGCCCGGTTACCGCAGGGGGAGAAGGTGGGCGAAATTGACGTCAGAGTTCGTATCGAAAGAGAATATCAAATGCGCCTTTATGTTTTTCTCACTTATTTCGTGAAAAACGTTATTTTTAAGAAACAGTTGTGCAGTATATGATTGTAGTTTATCAAATAAACTGTTAGGTGAATAAAACTCAATTTGTTTACATTTGTCAGTTAGGCCGTTGTTCTGGTACTGTATTGAATGGTGCGCGGCACAATACCGTACCAGTGCCCGCCATGTGCAATGACCGAGAAGGGAATTTGCTGACTGATAAAACGGCGGTGGCTGCCAGGTGGAAGGAGCACTTTCAGCAATTGTTGAACGGTGAGAATGGAAATGTAGCGAGGAACAGGATGAACATATATGATGACGATCAAGCTGTGGACCCACCTGTAGTGTGCAATCCGAGTACAGATGATAAATTAATCGATGATCAGTTATTGTCAATTAAAATACGCGAGATGTTAGCACTGGTTGGAAATAGCGCCCTAGTCTATGACAAAACGAAACGCTTCAACGTCATTCCGAATAAACGAATAAACTCGGGCAGAAGAGCTTTATGAATTGAAGCACGGTTCAATGCTCGCATAAGTGTGCGTGAAGTATGTGAATGGAAAGTCAGAATTAGAAAAGCTTCGCGACGACGGAGATGATTAGAGCAGGAAAGCTAAAATGGCTGTGTATCAGAGCAGGATGGTGGTAAAACTCGGATTGGGTTCAAAGAAAAATATGCTTGACGCATGATTCATTCTGTTGACGATTTTATCGGCAAACGGATGTGTGTAAAAACAAGACAGTTTTGATTTCGGACGGTCTAAATTACAAGGTTTACTACACCACCGACCATAGGAGAGGTTAAAAAGGCTATCAGCGAGCTGAAGAACTGTAAGGCTGCTGGGAAGGACGAGATCCCGGTCGAGCTTCTCAAGCACGGAAGCGAGCAGCTTTACCAGTCGATCCACCGAGTACTTCTGAAGGTATGGGAGGACGAAGAATTGCCCACCGGCTAATTAGATGGCCTCATCCGCCCTATCTACAAGAAAGGGCACAGACTGGAGTGTGCCAATTACACAGGAATTACCCTGCTGAATTCGGCGTACAAAATTCTGTCGCGCATCCTGTTTAACAGACTGAGACCGCTCGAGGAGTCCTTCGTCGGCGAATACCAAGCTGGTTTTCGTGAGGGCCGTTCGACAACGGACCAGATGTTTAGCTTGCGAATGATCCTACACAAATTACGGGAGTATAACTTGCAGACTCACCATCTGTTTATTGATTTCAAGGCGGCGTACGACTCAGTGAAAAGAAATGAGCTTTGGCAGATAATGTCTGAAAATGGTTTTCCGGCGAAACTAATTAGGCTGATACGTGCTACGCTGGATGGTTCGAAATCAAGTGTTCGGATCGCAGACGAGGTGTCAACCTCGTTCGTGACATTAGACGGATTGAAGCAGGGAGACGCACTTTCGAATTTACTGTTCAATATTGCACTTGAGGGTGCTATTAGGAGATCTGGCGTGCAAAGAAATGACACTATTATCGCAAGGTCGCACATGCTCCTTGGCTTTGCGGACGATATAGACCTGATTGGAATCGATCGCAGGTCAGTGGAAGAGGCCTTCGTGCCTCTGAAGAGGGAGACAGCGAGGATAGGCCTGACCATCAATTCTACCAAGACGAAGTACATGGTTGCAGGTAGAGATAGAGTCAGGCATGGTGGTGTAAGTGCTGAGGTAGTGTTTGATGGGGATGTGTTTGAAGTTGTTGAAGAATTTGTTTACCTTGGAACACTTGTGACATGTGACAACGACGTTTCCCGCGAAGTGAAAAGACGTGTTGCGGCTGCGAATAGGGCCTTTTACGGACTACGTAACCAGCTTAGGTCCCGCAGCTTGCAAACCGAAACAAAATTCGCCCTATATAAAACATTGATTCTTCCGGTGGCTCTCTACGGGCACGAAGCGTAGACGTTGAAAGAGTCAGACCGGAAAGCTCTCGGTGTTTTCGAGCGTAAAGTGCTGCGGACAATACTCGGTGGGAAACTCGAAAATGGTGTGTGGCGCAAACGCATGAATCACGAGTTGTATCAAGTGTACAAAGATGCGAATATTATCAATCGTGTAAAATACGGCAGACTTCAGTGGGCTGGTCACTTAGTGCGAATGTCGGAAGAAAGAATTGCGAAAATAATATTCAGCAGGGAACCAGGTAGAGGTCGGCGGCTTCGGAGAAGACCACGAATACGCTGGCTGTACGCAGTGGAAAAGGACCTGGCGACCCTAAACGTTCGGGGCAACTGGAGAATTTTCGCCCAAGACCGACGAAGATGGAGCTCTACAATACTCCACTGCACTGTGACGTCACGCATCAATTTTGACAGGTACTGGTCCTGTTGTTTAGAGTTTGGACTTAGTACTTTTTTCGAATCATTCTTAATTTCGTGAAAGTTTGCTGCGAGGAGAGGTCAAATCCACTGCAGATACCCACGGATCGTATTATTCTATCTTCCTACCGTGGAAAATCGTCACCATCAGCATGCTGGTGATAGAAATGTGAAGATGAAAAAATGATGGAAAAAACGACTAAGTCCGAAACGTAAACAACAGGACCAGCAGCTGTCAAATAAGTGAGGTTAGGCTCGTCATATGCAGTGCTCTATACGCCCGGCAATGGGGCTCTGCACTGTTTTGATTGTGTATGGGATTTTGACGTTTACTGGCCTTGTTGTTTACAAATGTCGTGAAAGAGTGAAAGAGAGGCAATGATTTTTGTGCAGAGCCCTATGGCGTGATGCTACGCTGTAGCCATCAAGGTATCAAGGTAGGTAGGTGTGGACTTAGCACAAGGAAATCATAAATAGCGAAGTCAAATAATCGATTTAAATCGCCAAACCACTAAACAGACGTCTACACAGCAAAAAATAATGTAATATTGCTCGATGTAATACCTTTGATGTAAAAAAAATCCGATGTAATCGGGTTTTTCAGATACACAATCACACCAATTCGATGTTATATTACATCCTTCTGAAATTACATAAAAATATAATTCAGTTTTTTCATTACGTTGGATATGTGTAATATTTACCATAACAATATGTGAATATTACACGCAAACAGCTGCAACCAAGTGATTGCCACTACATTGGGTAGAATCACACGAAATCGATGTGACATCACATGCTTTTGAAATGCGATATTAAATCTTGCAACACTGCTCTGATTTTGTTGTGTTCGGCCTTGCGAACGGCCATTTTCAGTTTGCCGCAAACGATGGAAGCTGTTTTTTGGTAAGTTTTTTGTATTCTAATTAAACTATCTCGATTAATTTAATTATTCTTTGCAGGAAAATCATTGACGGCGTTGTTTTTTATTTCAATGAGGTAAGATATGTGAGAATCCTGGACCATTTCTTGTCGAAAGTGCATCTCGCGGAATAAAATTCTCTCCCGCAACTTTCGCGTGTTTCGTGGGACCATTTCTTGAAAGTTGCTAACCGATCGCAGAAGCAATGAAGTGCCAAGTGCTGGGCGTGGAGCAAAGCGCCAACGACGTTGAAATTAAGAAAGCGTACCGCAAGTTGGCCCTACGATGGCACCCGGACAAGAACCTAGACAATCTGGAGGAAGCGGATCTGCAGTTTTTGCTGGTCCAGGCGACGCGACGTACTATGTGCTGTCCGATATTTAGGAACGGGCCTGGGGAACGGGAGCAGATTCTGCGCGGAGGACATACAAATTATGAGAACAATTCGTTGGATATGTTCTAGTATTCAACGACTTCCTGCTACAAGGGTTTCGGGATGATTAGGGAGGATTCTACGCCGTGTATGGAGAAGTGTTCCATACGATAGCCTCGGAGGAGATTGAGTTCGTGGGAGAACAAGCAGAATTTTGAGGATATTTCGAAGTTCGGCAATTCAAAGAACGACTACGAGACGGAAAGTTCGACTTTTCTACGAGAAGAACAAAAAGGTCCAGCAGAAGGCCAGAAAAGTATGAAACGAAGACATTCGTTCGCTGGTGTTCGTGAAAAAACGAGACAAGCGGGTGCAGGCCTATAAGAAGCTGCTGGAGAAACAGGTCAAACAGGACAGGATTAGGTCGCAGCAGAATCGGCTGGAACAGATCAGTCGGAAGCAGAAGGAGATTGAGGAGCAGCAGAGGAATTCGTCCAATGTGTTCAACGAGGATTATGAGGAGCAGTTGTAAGGATTAGGATTGTAAGATGTTCCTTTGCCATAGTGGTTTTATTTATTTTTTTAGTTTTTAATAACGTGGTGCCGTTAATATTGACGGTATAGTTTGTTCAGAGATGTTTTTTGGTATGTATATTACATGGTCTAATCACTTATCAAAGTGAATCCTGTGACCCAACTAACCCATTAATAAATGCCCCTCCCAGTAAACTTTGCGGAGATGCAGAGGTAAACACGGTCTCCAAATAGCAAAGGTAACACACCAACATGGCTTCTCTCAATCCCGACGTGGATTATTGACGTGGCCGGCATCGTTATTGACCCTGTAAAAATAGAGGCACTGAATTATGCGCACTGAAGAAGATTATGGCCAATCCCAGCCGAACTTCTAGTTGATTGTTTGTGCATCTTCACTGACTTCGGTCAATCACGGAATAGCAACCATTGATAGGTGTAGTCAGTCTAAGCCAGGGCTGCCCAACGTACGGCCCACGGGTCGCATTTTGTGCGGCCCGCGGAGGGTTCGAATATTCTTCTCATATTTGGCCCGTTGATGGTTGGTTTGGTTTGACTTTATTAACGAGATTTTTAGCCCTGGGCTAGTTCATCTCGGGACCAACGGCTTTACTTAGTCGTCACTATAACTTTTTACGTCATAAGTGACTATGTCGGGGATGGGATTCGATCCCAGGTACTAAGAGTACTTCCAAAGTTTATTATTGAGAGCTTTATTTTCCAGTTTCATAACAAATACGAAGATACCCTAGAAAGTCAAAAAATTACCATTAAGAATAGATCCTGGACCAACCGGGAATCCAACCCAGTTACCTTCAGCATGGCTATTTGGCAGCTGGGGACATCATCACTGCTCTAAGGAAGGATCCTAATTCCCAAATGTATCTTGAACGAAAATCTTGAAGGAGTTGCTTGGGAGCTGTGTAAATAAAAACATTGAATGATCTCCTGAAGAAATTTTCGATGTAATATCTGAAAAAATCTTGGGGCAATGGTGGTAGACCGATGGTGAAATAAGAGAAGATCGTTATGTCAAGAGGAATTAAAAAAAAGCTCTAGGAAATATCTTTACAGAAATGTCTGGTTGGATTATTTGAGAAATATTTATAAAAAATGTTTTATCTTTGTTTAATTTCTGCTTCTTTTATGTGGGTCCAGTGTGTTCGTTTTTTGGAAGCATGCAAAATAAATATATTTTCTAGTTTTAACTTTTAAGACGCTTAGTCACTACCAGTTGTGTGGGATTTCTGAAAATATTTGATAATGAGTAGTTTTAGTTCGTATTCTCCAAAAAAGTTGAGCAATTTCATAAGGTATTAAAAATTAGACTTCAAGAAAATTTTCATACAAAAAAAGTAAAAGTAAAGCTCCTGGAAGAAATAAAAAAACTTGCAGGGTATTGTATGAAAGCCCTTTTCAAACAATTCCTCGTATCTTGAATTAAAAAAAAAAAAGTAAATGGATTCCTGGAGGTATTCAAAAAAATCCTGAATTGAATTGTGAAAAAAAAAATCCAAAAAAATTATTCCAAGATGAACTCCTGAAAGAATTCCTGGGAATTTGAGATGAATTAAATAATAAATAATGAAAACCTTTTGGCGAACTCTCCAAGGGCGAAAAGCTACTCAAATAAAGATAAAGAAAGAAATTAAAAATTGAATTTAGTATTATACAATTTAATTTCACTAGAATGTGTATCCTTTGACAGATACAAGTTTAGTACCAAGTACTAAATTTGGTTTTCATTTATTATCCGGTATTCCACTACACAACACAGCTTGAAAGATTTATAATTAAATTAAGAACTTATAAAAAAAAATAATCAGGGGCCCAGATAGCCGTAGCGGTAAACGCGCAGCTATTCAGCAAGACCAAGCTGAGGGTCGTGGGTTCGAATCCCACCGGTCGAGGATCTTTTCGGGTAGGAAATTTTCTCGACTTCCTAGGGCATAGAGTATCTTCGTACCTGCCACACGATATACGCATGCAAAAATTGTCATTGGCACAGTAAGCTCTCAGTTAATAACTGTGGAAGTGCTCATAAGAACACTAAGCTGAGAAGCAGGCTCTGTCCCAGTGGGGACGTAATGCCAGAAAGAAGAAGAAGATGTTAGAAGAATTGAAGTATCTAATAGCTTCAGAAGCAATTCACCAGAACATCTTGTAGGCATTCCAGAAGGAACCCTGACAAATTCGAAAATATAATATCTTGATCAAGTTCGAAAGCAATTTCACATCGAGCTCCAGGAAAAATCTGAAGCCTGTAAAGAAATTAAAAAATGAGAAATTAAAAAAAAAAATCTTTGTAAAAAATCCTGGGGAATCCCTGAAGAAATCCTCAAATTCTGAGCAAAATCAAAATAATCTTTTTAAACTATTCATAAGGAACTCTTAGAAGAAATCCTAAAGATTATTCTTGAAACATTCCAAAAACAAATCTTGATGATGCTTCCGGAATAATGGAAAAAAGCATGTCTCATTAGTTCCTTGAAGCAAAATCATCAAGATCTCTAGAACAAATTTAGCAAGGAACTTTTAAAGTAATTACAGGAGAAATTGGAGGAAAGTTCTAATTTCGCTGATTCATAGGGGTATATATATTCCTGGGTCAGTAAGTCATCAGTATCTGTGTTTTGTAATATTCGTGGCAGATTATGGGTTGTCCATAATCCACGCGGTTTTATTTTTGATATTTTTCAGACTACACTCTCCTCTCCTCAAAGTAAATTGTATAATTGGAGAAATCGTAAAACATTATTTCTGCATGTTCAAGGATATAGATTTATAAATAAAATATTCTAATGGATTCGTTTTTCTAATATCTATAAATTCCCATATAGTTTTTGTATCCTTAAAGAACTTTGTAGGATTCTGGACTGATCTCGTTTATAGTCATGAGTTAGTTTATATTCTATAATCATTTATAATGTGATAATTAAGATATTGAAAAACAATAAAATTGTGCTATACTTAGTAAAATTTGCTCTTTCGATCAAGCTACGGAAACCTGTGAGTTTTTAATCGCTAAACAACCTGGAAAGGAAAAAAACGTATGGATGGATTTCAAAAGGAACGCCTAACAGGATTTAAAAAATAACTCCTCTATTGTTGTTATGGAGAAAATTCAAAAGAAATTAACAAATAAATCCTAAATACTTAATTTATTCTAGGTGGAACAATTTCATGAAGAAATTTTAGATTAATTCTAGAAGAAGCTCTTGCTGGATTTACCAAAATAAAACTGGTAATCTTATGGAACAACTCTAAAAGTAACTGTAGGTTCGAATTAAATAATTAAATCCAGAAAAAACATTGGATGAATAACAGAAA
The DNA here is from genome assembly GCF_002204515.2 of Aedes aegypti. NCBI lineage: Eukaryota > Metazoa > Arthropoda > Insecta > Diptera > Culicidae > Aedes > Aedes aegypti. Next base: position 305,857,216 of record NC_035107.1, on the reverse strand, counting down.
TGTTGTTCTTTTAAATAAATTCAATTTGATAACAGTACACTAAAAATATATGAGAAACTCATGGAACATGCAGATTTACAAAACAGTCGTAGAAAACTAAAAATAAATTTCACAGCTTTTACGAACCATGTGAGAAGACTGAGTATTTCTGGATTATTTCGTGTTTTAAAAATTGTTTAAAATTGTTGATAGAAATTTGTGGTAAAAACTAAAGTTTTGTAGGAATTTTTGAGATTCTTTGAAAATATTAAAATTATTTTTAGATTTAGAATATCATGGGAAGAAGGAAGAGGAATGTAGTAGAATTCCCAAAGTGTTTTTCAAGAGAAAATTAACCTGACACAGATTTCAACCAAATTCCCAGAAGATAAATCCCTTGCGAAATACTTTCAAGTATTTCTAGACGAGGAAATTCTAGAATTTCCAAATTACCAGGATTTTTTTTTTTAAATTTGCCAGAGGGTTTTCTGAAGCGGGTTTGTTGAATCTTTGCATCTAAGAGTTCCCCAAAGCAAAGAAAAAACCTTGAAAACTCATATTTCCGTAAAACATTCCGTTTAAACAACTACCTCGAATGTTTATTATATATTGATCTATTGTAGTGTACTTAAATTATATATATGTATGTATAATTCATTAATATATTATTTTGTTATTTTTTTAGATCGGTACGAAAAACTTGAACGAGCTCTGCGATTCATTTCACTGTTGGCTGAAGGAAACTAATCACTACCTGAATTTAATCTCTGTCCACTGCGGGTTCTCGGACTATCACTTGATGCGCTCCAGTCGTTATACATACTACATTATTTAAACGTTTTTAAAGCAATAAAAATAGAATAAATAATAATGTAAACTTATTATTATTTTTTTTTTTGAAACATATCTTATCTCACTACCATCAAATTCCTTTCAATGGTTGATTAAATTGCTTTAATCGATTCCAAAAAATTTTAAGACTCAATAACTTAGTCTGTGGGTTAAACCCAATTTAACATCATAAACTTTATTTAAAAGCGAAAAAAGATTAAAAAGCAATTTTATTCAACCATTGAGCAGAATTTGGGATCGCTTTATTTCGCACGGGGGATTTGGGATTGCATAGTTTTTATATTACACCGCATCGATTACATCGTATTTTGTACGTCGAATATATTACATCGGAAAAATTACATCGGTCGCTTTCATTACACCAATAGACCGCGAGTACGTCGGGCTGTGTAATATTCCACAACCGAGGGAATGACTTGGTTGCAGCAGTTTCGATGTAATATTCAACAACTTTTTTTGCTGTGTAAGGCAGTTGGTCATTGTAAATTTTCATACACATCTATGAAAAATGCTTATTGAAACAAGCTTCGAAAGTGCGAACTTTTGAACGGCAAAAATTGAAACATTTCGTGTGAAATGTTTCCCATACAAAGAGGAGTGTCCGGAATTTAAAGCTGTCCGTAATATGAATCAAAACGGTACTGAGTCTCAATTGAAACTCTAAAATGTTGCGACCGTCACGAAATTATGTTAGATTTTGAATGCTAATAACTTAGCCATTTATCGATAGATTTTCAACATTTTCCCACCAATCGGCTGGAAATTTATACAACGTTTCACTCAAATGGAGAGAACTATTGATTTTTTAGATTTTTGACGATAAACAATTGAAAATTGGGTGTTACTTGAATTTACCACTTGAATCGGCCCTTTTCATGAATAATTGACAATACGGCAAATTGAAATGGATCATTGAAGGTAGTTTTTGCAAGTGCTCACCGCATCAAAACAAAGACGCCACTGTATATGGGATTTAACATTGTGACAGCATTGCTGTTCTGTCAAACACACTATAGGCTACGGTGGCGTTATCTATCACTCAAAAAAATCCAAACGTCATTGCTACGTGAAAAATCACGTAGATCATTCCAAATTCATTTTACCTCCACTTCACCTGACTAAGATAAAGATCACTAAACCATTCATAACCACCAAATAGTGACTCGGTAATGTTTACTGAGGTTACCTATCGCGCTTACGTGGAATTCACGTAGGTGCCTGAGTTCATTTTGACATTTGCATAGTGTAGGTACATTCGGTGTTGAGCTCAAATTCTAAGATGGCGCCCGCTTGATTTTTGAAGAACTTCAGAAGCTGCTGCTGCTTTAAACACTGTGTAAGATTGATTTCAAGGTAAATATGCTTTGAATACCGAAGAATCCCTGCATTACTTCATATTTTAAACGTGATTTATAACCTCTATCAATTATAGCACGCGAAGGCTACAACAAGACAAGACATACTCACAAAATTGAGGAAACATGATTCAAAATGCTCATTGACAATAAAAATATCACAATCTTTTAAGTTTGTTTACATTGGGAATTAGTTTTCTTCCAAAGCCTATTAGAAATAAGATTGGTCTTTATTACAGTTAAATTTAATGCAAAACCATCTAGGTCCTATTGAAACGCTTCGTAAAGGCTACCGGAAAATCCACGTAGCTCTTACGTTTAGCGACGGTGGAATGGACGAAGTTCAAAAGTTCATGCGTTCATTCTGGGCCACCTATGATTAACGTAAGAGCTACGTGGAAAGTGCGATGGAAAAAAATCACGTATGTTTTCACGTAACAATGACGTTTGGATTATTTTGAGTGTATATGCTTTCCATAGCGGCCGTTTTGGTTATCTTAATGATCCATTAACGGTGGCGATGACGATATCGATGACTGGGGTACTTCTCTGAACGGAGAGTTCATCGCTGTTCTTTAATGCACAAACCATTACATTCTAAATTATAACTAAAGGAAGGTTACAATTATAACAATTGACTAAAATTAAAATGCAGCATATCACATGGCGTAGTTAACGTCAAGCGGTCGTGTCTTGTACACAACCCCCGATTTGTCGTAATTGAAAATTTAGTTCAAATTCAATTAACCTTCTAATACCCAACCCCGCCTTTAGACGGGGTACACTTTGGAATTTTGTGTATTTTTTGGTAGCTCGGAAATAAAAATATTTTTATTTTTGGTTTAAAGCTTAGCTCATAACAAGCTTACAAGGGAAGTTTTCTATTACTTTTGAAACTTTTTTGTATTTTTGAAAAATGTTTGAAAATTTGTATTTTTATATAAGCTACAAAAGCCTGGCGTTTGTTTAACGTATAATAAAAAAAATCGTATCTTTTATATTTTTCTACAATCAATCTATCGCAGAAGAAGAGCCTGGTGGTGGTAATATAAGAATAATTTCAAACCTGTTTTTCCGTTAGTTATACGGAAAATAAAGAATATTCTAGAAAACAAATAAAAAATTTAATAAATTCAAAAGTTCGGTAAAAACTTGATTTTTTTTATTATTGCCAAAAATCAGTAACAAGAAGAGGCTTCAAGAAAAAGGATAGGGATGTTCAACAATAAAAATTATAAAAAACAAAAACCAAAATTCATAAATTCGCAAATAAAAATAAATCATTGCCCAAAACGTGTTTAGAACGATTTTAGAAAACGAAAAATGATACTTAGATCAAAAATAAAATTTTTTGGTAGTTTTAGCCGCTTCTTTATATGGAGCCCGACCATTGTGCAGAGAGAGATTGGAATGACTTTTTACTTGGGAAAGATAAGCTACAAGGTTGCAGTAAAGACTAAGACAGCTTCAAGAGGAAAATAGTCATAATCGTTTTACAAATTCGCAAAACCAGTTTTTTAGCTCAAAATTGAAGCATTGCTCAAGAAAATCTATCATTGCATTGCACTTGCTATCTGAAATACGATGATAGATTTTCGTAAGGATTGATTGAAATTTGAACAAAAATAACTGGTTTTCAAATTTTGATGGTTGTTGATGATTGAATGATGGATTCATGAGCCTAGAGATCTAGTACCGTAAGTTCCGAAGACCGACGAGGCAAGCTTAGTGCCAAATGGATGTCATCGAATAACTAACACGAGATTCGTACGACAATGAAATATAGTTATTTCCGTAATTTTGTAAACCTAATATAACCGTAATAAAGGGATAGATCGAACCGCTAGGTGCCCTATTTCTTCTTTTTCTTACTCTCCTCTGAAAAATAAAAAAAAAATCAGTCAAAGTTTATTGAAACGCCTCAGAAGATCTTACCCTTCTTGCTCTTCTTAATCGTCTTCTCGGCATTCTCCACCGCTTCGTCGCCCTTCCGTTTAGCCGCCGCTCCATTCGTTGCACCACCATCCAACGGCGGCACGCTGAACCCTTCAATGAACGGCGTAACAAGCTCGAACACCAACCTCTGGTGCTGCACGTTGGTCGAATCCAGACTCAATCGGACCGTAATCGGGTCGAAAGCGTGGAACTCCACATCCCCGCAGGACTGCGTCTGCGTTTCCTCATTGTACACGAAGCTGGGTCCGTCCTTCTTGAGCTTCTCGTTGTTCTTCCCTGCGACGTAGATGGTTCCCTCGAGACCATACTTCGGGATGATCACCTGGATGGCGTTCTTCTTGACGAACAGGATGTAGCCTTCCTCGTCCTCGGTACGATCGCGGAAGAATAGGTGGGTGTGGAGCGCGACGGAGGCTCGTCCCGCGTATTGGGCCATCCGATTGCGGTAGTTCAGGTTGTTACACAGCTGGGAGCTGGCCTGTTTGTCCAGGAGGGCCGGATAGGTGGCGTCGGCGCCGATGCAGGCCGCCAGAAGACGGTGGACGATTACGTCGGCGTAACGTCGGATGGGGGAGGTGAAGTGGGTGTAGATTGGGGAGGCCAGGCCGTAGTGGAAGTATTCCTGCTGCTGGATGGTTCCGCTGATGAAGTAGACGGCCTGCATCATGCAACGGGTGGCCAGGATTCGCAGCAGGGTGTTGAAGTAGGGGTTGTCTGGTTTGACGGCCAGGTCCAGACTGGTGGCCAGGTTTTTGCCGCAGGAGGTGTCGATCTGGAAGCCTTGGTAGGAGGCGGCCTTTTTGAGGGGGTCGAAGTTGGCGTCCGGGGGACAGGGATGGCGACGGAGCATGGCGCACTCCGGGAATTCGCTCTGGATTTTGGCTGCGACGGAGACGTTGGCGAGCAGCATGAACTCCTCGACCATGGAGTTGGTGTCCAGGAGCTTCTTGGCGACTACGTCGATCGGGTCGTGCGTTTCGCTGTCGATGTTGAAGCGGATTTCTGGGGAAGCCAGGACGAGGGCTCCGTTGTCGATACGACGCCTCTTGAGGATCTTGGCTAGTTTGTTGAGGAGACGGAGGGATTGGGCGGTCTGGTTGGTCTGCGTGGGGTCGTCAATGATGAGTTGGGCTTCCTGGTAGGTCAGGGCGGCTTTGGATTTGATGACGGACTTGTGGAACTTGGTGTTGATGATGTTGGCGCCGTCGTCCAGTTCCCAGATGCAGGAGAAGGCCAGACGTTCTTCGCCTCCGCGCAGCGAGCAGAGATTGGAGCTCAGCACGTCCGGTACCATGTCGATACGTTTGTCTACGAGGTAGACCGTGGTGGCCCGGAGGCCAGCCTCCTTGTCCAACGGGGTTCCGGGTTTGATGAAGTGCGTCACGTCGGCGATGTGGACTCCGACTTCGATGTTTCCGTTGTCGAGTCTTCGGGCGTGGAGTGCGTCGTCAATATCTGTACATCCCGGAGGGTCTACCGAGCAGATGGTGATGTCTCTCAGGTCCACACGCTTCCTGTACTCCTCCGGATCGACGGTCCACGGGAGTTTGGGCAACTGGGACTGAATTTCCGCCGAGAAGCTTCCATGGGGGACGTCGTGTTCCAGAAGGATCACCTCATTCTCCGTGTCCTTCTCTCCAATGCCACCCAAGGCGCGAACGAAGTGTCCTATTGGGTACTTGGAATGCCTCGGCCAGTAATCGATGGCTACGACGATCTTCTGGGTGATCAGCTGCGCTGATTGGCGAGTCTCAATCCGGATCCGAGGGATGTTCCTATCGGAAGCTATGAAGAGATGCCGAGTTGAGGACGCCATCGGATTGGCGGCCAATATCCCACAATATTGACGCCACTTTCTTTTGATGATGCCCACGACGGTTGCAGTCGGAACCCTATCTGCTCCGTCTTCCTGTTTAAACTCTGGATCCGCAGTTTCGACTGCTTCGTTGTCCACTGCCTGCTCATCGACTAGGACCACTCCACTGGGACATTTCCATTCGCTCTTCGGCAGCAGCTTAATGGCCACCACGTCTCCATCAACCGCCCGGTTCAGATTCAGCCTCCCCTGGATCAACACCGGCTCCTCAATGCTCTCCACCCGGACATTTCCCTCCAGAAAGTTATCCCTCGAGGCAAAAAACGCTCCCTGCAGCAGTTCCCCCTTCTTGATGCCCTCGTGGATCTGCGTCGTCGTCAAGTGCGCCGGGAAGATGATCTTCGACTCGTCCTGCCACTTCTCGCTGCTGAAAACCTTATCCCTCAGCTCGGGATGGCCACTCAGCGAAGTCACGTAATCCGCCACCGAAGAAACCAGCAATCCATCCTCCTTCGCTTTCCGTCTATTCTCCGCGTCATCCGTCAGCACCACCACCCGCACCTTATTCCCCGAATCCTCCTCCTTGATATGCTTCCCATACCAAACGGCCGCCCTCCGGATCATCCGGTCGTTCCGGTCATTCGCCGATTCCCCCACCCCTTTCCCCAAATACGTCTCCTTATGATGCTCATTCACGAACGTGAAAAACTTCCTCCCTGGATCACTCAAAATCTTCCTCAGCCTCTTAAAAATAGCCGGACTCCGGTGCCGGACCTCGTCCAGCACCGTACTCAGCACAATCACGTTCCGGACGGCGTCCGATTCCAGCAGATCGATCTGATACAGGATGACGTTCGTGTCCAGCATCAGGTAGTGGGCCCCGGGGAAAGCGGTGCTGCTGAACTCCGGCACCCGATCCAGAGTGGTGCGGGAATCGGTCATGAGGCAGAGGCCACACCGGGCGATTCCGCAGGCGATGTCATCCCGCAGATAGTGCTCCCGAACGACCTTGATTATGCCGCCTGCGGAACAAGCAATTCCGATTACTGGGTGGTCAACCATTTGAAAGGAAACTTACCTTTACGGGTTTTCTTCATAAACACTCGATTTGTTAACATTTTGAGGCGCTTTTCTGTAGGAAATTGATCTAAATCTAAACGAGTTCGCTTCGACGATTTCAAACTGTATCACTGTTTACATTCGCGTGTCGCGTGGTTTTCGTTTGGGAAATGTCATTTGACGGGATTGCACGCTAAAGCGAAGAGCTGAATTTTGGATTGTAAATCTAAATATGGGAAAGAGGGATGACACTTGTTAAAGCCAAGATTTTGTGTATTTTTACGTTAAAACCGGATATAAACGTCAAATATTTTTAATAGAAATAAAAAAATTGTTGCAGGTTATTATTTTAGAAAGATTTTCCAGCGTTTATTCGTTCGAACTGAAAGTTTAAAATTGTAATTGCAGCCAAGTTTGCAGCAAGAAATTAACAGTGTATATGCTGTCAGTACCAACAAAATGTTGGTGCTGTCAGTTACAGTTGCCACACAGTGGCGCGTGTTCATCGAAAAGTTCAACAAAAACTCGAAATAGCCCGCATAGCAAAATACAGTTTGTCTTAAGGCCCAAACGCAATGATAGCGGAACGGCAACGGAATGCGGAACCGGTTCGCCAGCATGAATCACATTTCTCGACTGAGCTGTCAACGAATGAAAGTGAACCAATACTGAGTTGACAAGCATATTATAGTTCATGCTGGCGAACCGGTTCCGCATTCCGTTGCCGTTCCGCTATCATTGCGTTTGGGCCTTTACTTTAAGAATAATAAACATCTTGTAATGGTTACTGTTAATGTATCAGAAATAGTTGCTTTTATGTATAACCATATGGACTTCAAAGCTGTTCACCATTGCAAACAGTAAGATCAACCCATACCTATCAGTAACAATATATGACACTGCTCTGATATTGTTAAATTATATGGGAATGGATTCAAGCAAGATATGGTGGAAATATACCGCCACCATTGGGCAAATTGTTTTTGTTTAAATTTGTGCAACACACTCACACATTTGTATTTGACAATATTGAACTACATTTCAACAGTTCGACAAATAGTTACATTTTATTGGTATTTGTAGGCGACATTTAATCTTGCGTTGAGTGTAGAAAAAAATCGCTGTCGGATTGCCGTCGAAGGCAAACTGTCATGCTGTATTGTTTACTTCTTATTCTACTATTAAAACTGTTCAAAGCTTGCAGTTAATTTATAAAAGTCGAGTTAGACTGAAATTAAGTTTACAAAACAGCAATTCACATGAAAAAAATGACAACTTCGATCGACCCAGTAAGTACATATCTTTCGCCAATCTGTTGGATGTTTGGTTCAAACTCAATCCCCGTAGGATCTGCCCACCAAAATCGATACCGCTTGCCAGATGGAGGAGGAATTCACCAAACTGCACAACGAAAAAGTAGCCCAGAAGCGGCATCAGATGACCCGGCTCTACATGGACAACGGTTTGCTGGTGTGGAACGGAAATGGTGCCAACGGGAAGGACAACATCCAGAAGTAATTCCAGTTATGCTTCGAACACATTATGAACATGTGTACCCTGGTCGCTCAGCCGATCATTGGCGACGGTGTGTCCTCGCAGCTGACGTTCATCATCATCAAGGTTTCGGGAACGGTCATCTACCAGGACAATTCTACCAAACTTTTCCAGAAGACATTCCCGGTTACAGCCCAGGGCGACAAGTGGAAGATTGCGAGTAATTGCAGCGCTGCTTCCGGTTGCTGGATGCGTTCTTTTAAGGGAATCGATCAATACATGGATGTATTGGAAGGCGATATTCCGTGAGTTTCAGAAAGAATGAAAGAATATCCTTGAGGTGATATTTAACTTTAATTGAATCATTGCAGAGCTGGTAGCGGGTCTGGTTTTCTATTTTAATTCGAGTCTTTAAAAAGTGCAAAACTAAGAGGCTAATTACGTGATTATTCATCTGATTCTTCAAGAATTTCTTCTCAAATTCCTCGAAAAAAAAGCCTCAGGAATTATCCTAGTGCTTGCATTATATTACATAACAGAATAGTATAGGGTAAAAATACAATAAAGCACCGTAATCCAATAATTATGCATACGTTATTTATTTCCCTTAAAAACATATGGTTCAAATGTATCAACACGGTTTGGCTTACATTGATTTTGCCGAAAAATGGACAGTATATCTACCTTTTGGAAAACTGTTGATGAGAAATTTTGTTCGAGAAAATCGACGTTTTCAAATTGTTACATAACTTAACCGCCTATTCCCCACATTGTGATTTTCCTATTTACCGTATGTCGAATTGTTAAAAACGCTTCGGGTATGGTGGATATATTGTTATTTTTTATTGTAACCAAAATCATTCAGATATTGTTGCAAATGGTTGTGGACCTTTCGGGAAATTGTACTGATATAGTTTTTGTTTATGCGGGAGTGAATCAATTGTCACCCAGCAACAAAATTGTCGCCTCCTATTCTTGTTGCAACAATTTTATTCCGCAATATGAGTTTATCATCACTTGAATAGAATATGACAAAGATCGATCATCACGTGCGCAGCGATTTGCTGGGCTTTGCATTGCATTTTTCGAGTAATTTCTCCGTGTTGGTAAACATTGAAGCATTATCAAATAGCATCTGTGGTGATTTATCACAATCGCAGTAACCCTTGCTATGTAGAAGATTATTATCTGCCAAGTTGTCAAGCAATACAGTCAACAAACTCCACATTGGCGACGAGAGAACCCAAACTCGTCTATGACGGCCATCAGAAAATCAAAATATTTTGCGAGGAATATGAATATGTGAAGCGTTCTGGCAGTAATCTGAAGAGTTTTTTTTTGGAGAATTGAAGCCCATGAACTAGGAAAACTCGAAAAAAAAAGCAGAAAAGCACAATAACCGGGAACTTCAAGGACAAAAAAAAGGAACATTATTCCACAGACAAACAGACGTAACACTTAGAACAAATCGCAATCAAAATCATAGCCACGATGACATGTACGCCCAATGCTAAAATCGATGTGTTTGGCCGATGGACCAACAGATGGCGGTAGTGTGTAAACGTCAAACACGAACAAAAACGATGCGAGCGCTGCAGGTGGAGGATTGGCCACCAACCATATATTTGAATCGGCCGTTAAAGAGGTTGTCGATGGACATCGGTGAGAGTGTGACGTCTGTTTGTCTGTGATTATTCATTGGATGTACCTGCCACACGATATACGAATGAGAAAATGGCAACTTTGGCAAAGAAAGCTCTCAGTTAATAACTGTGGAAGTGCTCATAAGAACACTAAGCTGAGGAACAGGCTCTGTCCCAGTGAGGACGTAATGCCAAGAAGAAGAAGAAGATAAAATAAATACAGTATTGGACAAAACATTTGCAACTTTTTCGATTTTCCATACAAAGTGACCAACTTTGGTAAGCTATATCTCAGTTGTTTATGGACCGATTCAAATGAAATTAAGGCAGAACATCAGGCATTACTTGAATTTTAACATATATTTTTGAGTGATTTATCCAATCACAAGTTCAAAAACAGTAACTGTTTGACTAAAGTGATTTTTTTGACGATGACATAACTAAACATATTGAAGGAATAGCTTCATGGTATTTTCAACAAAGTTGTAGATTTTAACGAGACGAACAATTTTACTGAAGACAGTTTTTGTGTAGGGCTTTCAGATTTTGAGATAAATAGTTCTGAATTTTTCGTCGAATATTGCACTTTAGTTAAACCGTTATTACTTATAAACTCGTGATTGTAAAAATCATTCAAAAATATATGTCAAAATTCAAGTTAAACCAGTTAAACCAAGTTAAAAGTTCTGTGAAAATTTCATTCGAATCGGTCCATAAATAACTGAGATTTAGCTTTGTATGGAAAATCGAAAAAGTTGAAAATGTTTTGTCCAATACTGTATATAGAATAAATTTTGCCAAAATGTTCGTCCAAGAGGAATTAATTAAGAAACTATTAATAACATGCATTCAGGAATTTATCCATAAATTTGCCTTTATCTCGTTAAGAACACCTCTAACTAAAATCAGATAAAATATTTTTTTCAGATGCCCTTCAGATTAGATTTATGCATTCTACGAGTTTTTGGATTTTAAAGAAATTTCTCGATATATCGATTATTTATTTAGAAGACTTTCAAGGAGAGAGTTGCAGAACAAATACTTTAGGTAATTACTAGACAAATTTATGAGGTATCTACTTGGGTATCTATAAAATTTATTTAGAATATTCTTAGAAAAACTGAACAAATCCGTAAAAAGCTCCTAAAAATTTAAATTAACGCTTGGATTAGTACTAGAAACAAATTGGAAGAATTATCGAGTTCGTTTCTTAATTCATGTATGAATCTTTTAAGTTAACGGTATTTCACAAAGATTCGCAAGAAAGATTACTATGAAAAATTGCGCGTAATTTCTACAGAAAGGGGCCGTCTATTAATTACGAGTGGTCAGAGATACCATACGTGCCATACAATGTATTTTTAAACCTCATGCAAAAATACATTTTTTAAGAACTCTGAAAATTGTCTTAATAGATATTTCCAAAGCTCTAGAAGATGATTCTTTCAGGTGAAGATGAATCGAAGCCAAACTTCAAATTTTCAAGATCACAAAGAATCGAACATCTGTTTGAGCTGAAAACTTAATCGATTGGTCACCACCAGCTAGTGACCAATCGATTAAGTTTTCAGCTAAAACGGATGTTTGGTTCTCCATATTTGTACTCCTGAATATTTGATGTTTGGTTTCGATGTTTGGCATTCATAAATTTCATAACGCCAAAAATTGCATTTATTACAATCAACCAACCCCACCCCCTTGTAGCATGTTTGTATAAATATTCTAAATAAAAAGTATGAGCCGTAACATCGTTACCCCAACCACCCCCTCCAGCGCCATGAAATTTGTGAATGAGCTTTTTTGGTATATATCTTAAGCAAAAGTTCAGTTTTCTGCGTGAATTCTGGAATAATTCCTTAAGAATCCTTAAGGGGGCATTATCCGTCATTGATTTGTAGATTTTCAAAAGCAGTTTTTCGTTCCTAACCAAGAGAGTTTACATGAAAATTGTAACGTATTTTTAGTTTCGTAGCTTAGTTTATTTCGTTTATTTATGTTTTCATCGGCAAAGGGATGGCCTTGGTATTTGCACACCAACAGTCTCTTCGTTTGAGTACCTGTTTGCTCATCGCACTGGCGTTAGTTGCAACTGATTGCCGATCCGGTCACCCGTGGCATGTTGAACCAACTCATGGCAGCTGAATTGTCCGCGATAGATTTCGCCAGTTTGATCAATTTTTCCTTATGGCATCTCGTTGAGTATTCGGTGGGTCCATTCTGCTGAAAGGAATTTATTTATGCTTCTGCTTCTGGTGATGTTGCTTGTCGTAATCCGACTCTAATCGAAGTTGTCGTTTGTTGCATTTCCGTTTATACTTTGTAGGAGATGACGACGTTGAACGCAGCATGCCTTGAATATTTGAATTGAAGCATGTTGCTATGGTTATGCGCATGTTGCGCTTAGCGTTAAGATTCTAGAAAATAAATTTTCACTTTCCCGTTGTAGTTCATAGACACGTGTTTTTATTAGTCTATCCGACCTACGGCCATCCCAATAGGTTATGGGCCATTCGGAAGTTGAGAAAAAGTAGTTCTTTTTTCGGTTAGTGAGAACCGGAAAACCACAAGTTTTGTTCGACGACGCGCCGCAATTGGATTTGCCGGTCACCGACGAAATGGAGAAGTTCAGCATGGAGAGACTTGGCAGCGACAACTACGAGTGCTGGAGTTTTCAGCTGAAAAGCCTGCTGATGCGGGAGGAACTGTGGAAGTATGTGACCACAGACGCGCCAGAACCAGTCACCGAGGCGTGGACAAACGGAGACGCCAAGACGCAAGGGACGATTTCGTTGTTCGTCGAAATCACGCAGCAGTCACTGATCCGTAAGTGTGCCACCGCCAAGCAAATCTGGGAGACGCTCAGGAACCATCACCAGAAAACCTCCCTCACATCGAAAGTGTCCATCTTGAAGCGAATTTGCAACCTTACCTACTCGGACGGCGACGACATGGAACGCCATTTGCACGAGATGGAGGATTTGTTCCAACGATTGGCGAACGCCGGGCTGGAATTGGGAGCCACATTGACGGTTGTGCTCATTCTGCGAAGCCTGCCGGCGTCATACGAAGCTCTGACGACCGCATTGGAGAGCCGCCCCGAAGACGAATAGACCATTTCCGTGAAAAAAATTTATTGGTTCATATGCTTTCTTTCATTATTTTGGACAAACTCTCCAAAGGAACCCATGTGTTCTGAAGCTCCTAACTATTGAAAAACAACGAAAAACTTGCGGCACGCCATTTGACCCCACAGTCTCCCACAATTTATTTTAGAATGATGCCCATCAGACCCTTCTCTCTTCCCACCACGGTTGGTGAATTTTGTATCAGCTGGCTGTCATTGATTTATTTGTTATTGTTTTGTTTTCATCGAATCTGATACACGTCGGAGAAGTGCATCTAAACAGGATCCCGTGATATCAGGAGGATTACGATTACGAACAAGGAAAAATTGTATCACACAGGAAGCGTTTCAAGATCATTCCATCCCGCATATGAGGAACTGTACGGCACATCTTTGCACCGCCGTCAGCCGATGGAGGAGCCGTCAGCGACGGAGCAGTTCGATTTGCAGGCAGAGTCGAATGCGGAAGAAGCTCCGAAACCAATCGATGGCTGTAGAATCGGACCAAGAAGTCGAAGCTCTGGCGTATGGTTCCCCTGACACACCAGTAGGAGAGCTAGCGACTGAATAACACTGGAATGCCATCGAAGAACAGGTGGTAGAACAAGCTTCTTCCGCCCCAGCTGCATAATCCAAACAACAAACTGCTCAGGTAGGGTGCAGAGCTAGTTGGGTACTTCCATGATTTACTTTGGCATGGAGGGTTTTTCTCGGCTGAATACTCTGAAACTTTGCCATGAGAAACACTTCAATGTGACGCACATTGTGGCCACATATGAGCTCAAAAAACCCCACTGCCGAAGTGAATCAAAAGTGCCAAGAATAGGATCCGGCTACCTATCTGCTCGCACAATCAGGTCTTTTATTAGACGTTGTTACCTTCTTTACGCCCATCACCATTTCAGATGTCGTAAAAACGATCCAGGTCAAATTCTATAGGTAATAATTTCATATGTCTTAGCCACAAACGAAAAACAAATTCATAAGCCTTAGCCACAAACGAAAAAAAATTGAAAACAGCTGAGAAATTGTGGTGGTAGGAAAGTGGGTAATAGCGTCGTAGGAGCCCTAACTGTAATCATTTTTCAAATACTTTGTGTGGTGGACGAGCCCGTTAAGCAAATCAATAACGAGGCACCGGAGAAGGGTCAGAATTACGTACAAAAATAATTATTAATTTTTCGTTCATTTTTTCTTGCAAAATCAGATAGGGGTACCGGGGGCAGTATGGACACCCGGGGCAGAATGGACACCCCCTGTATCTTTGCACAAGCGAATACTTTTACACTTTAAATGCAAACAATATTTCAGTTGCCTGTCGGAGGAGTAAATTATCCACAAAAAAATCAGAAAAAATGTTCAAAACATTGATTTTAAATAGAAAAATTGAGCATGTTTTTATTTGGTTCGAAAATTATAACATTCACATCTCACCAAATAAGGTTTCAGAGGCAAATGACTGCAAGTTGACCGATAATGTAGCTCTTGATTGAATCTTCAATTATTTATGCTATATTTAAAAATATAGTAGATTTTTTGCTGGTACTTTAAGACATTGAAAAACTTATATAAAAATTTCTTATACTGTTGGGGCAATATGGACACTGGGTGACATAGTAAAGCTGACACTTCAAAGAGAAAGGGTCAGGGTCAGAATTACGTACAAAAATAATTATTAATTTTTCGTTCATATTTTCTTGCAAAATCAGATACCTAGTAGTACCGTCAAACGTGGTGACTAACAACATATGGTATCAAAAGGAAAATTGTATAAATCGGTCCTACAATGCGTGTGACACCCAATTAAAATAGTGACCACAAGTAAAGCTGTTCTTGTAGGTAATTTTAAAGATAATCATAACTCTTGACCCAGATCTCGGGGCCCAGATAGCCGTAGCGGTAAACGCGCAGCTATTCAGCAAGACCAAGCTGAGGGTCATGGGTTCGAATCCCACCGGTCGAGGATCTTTTCGGGTTGGAAATTTTCTCGACTTCCCAGGGCATAAAGTATCTTCGTGCCTGCCACACGATATACAGATGCAAAAATGGTCGATGGCATAGTAAGCTCTCAGACTGAGAGTCTCAGTTAATAACTGTGGAAGTGCTCATAAGAACACTAAGCTGAGAAGCAGGCTCTGTCCCAGTGAGGACGTAACGCCAGAAAGAAGAAGAAGAAGAACTCTTGAAACATATAGGGTGTCCCCAGAAAGTATGGGCATGACTTTACCATACTGCCATTTAGAGACTAGTGAAAATCTGATTTTCACACATTATGTTCTTGCCAATCAGTTTTGCATAAATAGCGTTATATTTGAGTGACATTGGTTGTACGAAATTTGTGCTAGGTCATAAAGTACGTACAATTTGAAAAAAATGAATCATTGCCGATACCAAAGATGATCAGACCATCACTTATTTGATTGTAAATTATAAACTCAAGTGTTTCATTGATACCTCTTATAAAGGTATATTCATTTATAAGGTATTCATTGATACCTCTTATAAACAGGAACAGTTATAAACCCTTCATGATTAAATGCTCAATTTGGTATAATATTCATTGGAGTAAATTTAACTTTTTTCCCTCAACATTTCTTAGAATTAGCCAGAATAACTCGACGATATTCAGATTTCCCTGATAATTATAAAACTTTAAATATTATTTCTTTATTAGGAAGAACAATTTCTTTATTTGCTGTTATTTTCTTCTTATTTATCATTTAAGAAAGTATAACTAATCAACGAACACCTTCTTTCGCTATACAATTATCTTCATCTATTGAATGATATCCATATCACACACTTCCTCATGCAGAACATACTTATTCAAAATTACCATTACTTTTTTCTAATTTCTAATATGGCAGATTAGTGCAATGAATTCAAGCTGTATATATAAAGATTATTATCTTTTATTAGAAAATGGCAACATGAGCAAATTTAGGTCTTCACATTTAATAGAACAATTGATTTTTTCCATGAATTATTAATGATTTATTGATTTTAATAATTATTACTGTAATAATTGGTTATATTATTATTCATATTATTTTTTAATAAATTAACAATAATAATAAATAAATTTACAAATCGATATTTATTACATGGACAAACAATTGAAATCATTTGGACAATTTTACCCGCTATTATTTTAATATTTTACGACTATTATATTTAATAGATGAAATTAACTACCCACTAAAGGTTTAAAGGTAATTGGACATCAATGCTACTAAAGTTATGAATACTCATTATTTTTTAAATTTTAAGTTTGATTCTTATATAATTCCTACAAATGAATTAGATTGAAATGGATTCCGTTCATTAGATGTTGATAACCGAATCATTTTACCCGTAAATAATCAAATTCTTATTTTAGTTACAGCTACACTGTCCATAACTGCAAAACAGTCACATTCGACATTTCTGGCAAATTGGAGTTAATACCATGGAGAGTCATCAAATGATAAATACTTTCGATCAACTTACCGAAATCTGTGAAATTGTACTAAAAAATTCGGAAAAAATACCAAGTTGTTTTGTTACATTGGCAATTGTAACCGCATAACTGTCACATTGAGATTATACATGAGTCTCATAATGTAGTAGCAACGAAATTTCTATCAGAATAATTTTCTGACTATTCACCCAATATGCGATATGAGTTGTACAAAATTTCAGCCTCAAATAAGCTCTTTTGAATTCTTAATGATTTTTTGAAACTTTAGCTTCCTCCCATACTGCAGCGAAATGCAAACTTAGTATCCCATTTACTCAATGCCTACTTTTGTCGAATGTTACAAATATGCAGTTATGGGCAGAACAGATGTCATTCATTCTTGAACTGTACCTTCTCTAGGAGTTAAAATTGATGCTACTCTAGGGCGATTAACTATTTTTTAATGTATATTTAATGTATATGAACCAACCTGGGTTATTTTTTGCATATTATTATTATAATAATTATTGTTTATCATAATTTAGGTGTTTTTTTACATTTGGCGATTTTGCCACACTGTGCTCAAGAATTCTTTATATAAGAATCGATGAGAATGAAATTTGGTGAAATTAATTTACATTTATTAATTACCAATCATACTCGCAATTGAGTTTAAAAATCTTGTTTCTATTTCAACCTTTTTGTAAAAATGTATGAGTTTTATTTAATCATGTGGAGGGCCAACATTTGAACATGATTGGTTTGCTATGCATGTTGTATTTTTTTCTGGTTTTAAAACGCCTTCCTCGATGACTCAATAGAGTGATGTCTCTCACGGCTTCCATTGAAAAAAAAATCTTATAGAAAGCATATGTTCAAAATTAAATTATGTGTAATCAACTTTTGTTAGTTGTTAGTTTTATCTCATATTCTTTTAAGGATCTCATTTATTTTTTAATTGATTGCTATTTGGTTCGATTTAATTGAAATGTTTTTTTTTTTTTGATTTCATATGATGGTCCATAAATAATACTATACTCATATTCAAACAATTGGTTTTATTTTCTGAACAAATTTAAATTACATATTGGAATTTCATACTTCTTTCTAATGTTAATATACCTTAAATAAGAACATTAAATCGAACGAACATTGATCAGATTTTTTATATTTCATAAATACCATGCCCGTTCAATTTAAGCAAAAGCCCAAAAAAATAATGATGCTTAATCGAGCCATAATCGAACATTTAACACTTCTATAATTGTTGAAATGACCACTAATTGATTTTACCTATTTTGAACATTGTAAACCTCAAAAAGGCCCACAGAAGCATTGAGATTAAAAGAATTGTTGAATGACTCATAATCAACATTTTTGTATATGCATTTCCGTGATAGCAAAACAAAATAACAGTTGTATTGAGTAATGAAATACGAATTAAAATAATAATATGTCTGTAGATTCATTTACAAAAAACGGTAGAATAAAAATGTGTTGTCAAAATTGAACCGTGGCAAAAACGAACCGTGCCAATATCGAACGGGCTCTGTATGCCATTTTCAAATGAATTGCAAGTTTCACAGTTGCTGGCATACAAAAATTATGACTAGATGAAATGTTTCATTTGTGGAAGTCGGGAACATTTTGAAAAATAAAAATGTTATGATCCTTCATACTACTGTTTTATAATTTCATTGATAGAAAATTGAGAAACACTAATAAAATCGATAAGAGTCGCAATTACTTGGGAGTGGTTAAACAAATGAAAGTTATCTGGTAATATTAAAAAATGAAAGTTATTGTTCACTCATACCTTAAAATTAAAAATTAAATGTGGTTTAATTACCTGCATTGTAAATCAAATAATAAAATTTAAAAAACAACAAATTCTTGAAAAATATTTTATCAGTATTTATTATTCAAAGGTCCTCCTTTTTCAAAGTCGTAAGGCAAAATGTCCTCCTTTTCGAAATATTCGTTGGGTAAGCCTACCCAGAGTAATTTTCTAGGTAGGTAAATTTTGGTTTTTGTTTTTTCTAATATTCGTTTTTGAACTTCCCTTTTTTATATATTTTTTAAAGCCGAGTCTAGTACACGACACTGAAGACGGCCTTACAGTTGAGGTCAAAATACGCGTATCTGTCAAAGGATACAAACTCTAGAGGAAATGAATGGTATACAGGTCGGACTCAATTATCCGGAGACTCGATTATCCGGGATTCGATTATCCGGAATTTTAGACTCAATTATCCGGAATTTGTTTTTTGATGTTCTTGTTTTTCAATTTTTATAAATCTGAGATAATTTGGTATTGCAATATACAATATGAATGGTTTTGCAGTTTTGAACGTATTTAAGAAAAGGGGGGTTTAAAAAAGTGGTTTTTGTGTATGCTGGTAAAATTTTTTTTTCTTGTGCTGCTGTTCCTAGAAATAATTTCTGGTTACACCACCGCATCATATAAATAAAACAACAAAACAAGATAATATTTAAGATCTTTTATCGAAGATTTCAATTTTTTTCAAACAATAACAAAATTGTGCAAAATTTCCGAATAGTCTTTGCTTCATAACTTTTTTTACAAGCGTCGGATTGCTTTGCGGTCTTCGATAATGTTGTTCATCGTAAAAATATCTATCAAGGGAAGAATTTTTATAGAGGACAATGGGCAACCTCTGGTGATTTTTCTTTGCAAAAGTAAGTTTTCCCAAAGTAAAGCCCATACAAACTTTGAAGGGCTGACGCTAAAATTTAGTTTCACCGATCGAGCTGAAATTTTGCACAGTTTTTATGGGACCTAAATGCAATCCAAAGAGTGGACTGGAGCGAAAATCTAAAATTTTCATATAACCGTGTCCCAGGCTAATGAACATGAAAAGCATCACATGAAAAGGCCTATTTGAAGTTTTTTTTTTGCGAGAGTTATTTTACAAGGAACGATAATTATAGCCTCTATGGCCAACAAATGCTTTTATTTTATTTGTTCACGAAGTAAACATGTTTTTCTTTCAAAATTGTATCATTTGTAAATAGTATTGATTATTCTGAACCAACCACTATTTAATTTAAGATCAACTAACGGAAATTTACGGTGATAATGCGGTATGATAACTATGCCTTGTCTTCCCCTGCTATTATTTTGTCCGTTTGTGAATGGGGGAGGAGGCACGACGCAGTGAACTTATGAGTGTTTTTTTTTTTTTTGCTTTCTGAGGGAGGGCGGGTTTAGATCCCTTATAGGTCCTTGTCCCAGTCAAGTAGTGCGGTGGCTTGCGATTCCTGCAAACCCTCCTCGATCTGCTGCCAGTCCTTGTCCATATTGACCTCTAGCGGTATGGTTACAAACTCCAGATTCGGACCAACGACAACTTGCAAGCCAGCCACATGGAAGGCTTCTCGAATTAGTACTTAGACTTGGCCGAGCTATCGTTGTACTTAAATCTCTTCTTCCAGTGGAATACGATGACCTTAACTTTCAGTTTGCGATATATTTTTGCACACCCGCGGGTACCCTCATCAAATCTCTGTGCCAGGCGGGGGCTTTCTTCTATGTTTCTCGGGAAGCCACGTCGACGTCGGCGTTGCATTTCCCCTGAAACAGGTATCCGTCTCGCTGCCCACCCACGCATGCTGGCCGGCCATTGCCAATACCTAGCAGTTCATGTAGAACACTAGTGGATGCACCTCAACACCGAGCACGAATGTACTTCTCAAAATCACCGGTTATGTGCCGCATGTAGTCTTTCCGGTACCACCATCGCCGACCAGGACGCACTTAACGTTGGCATCTCGGGAATTGTTTCTGTGGGTTGGTTGTTGCCTCAAATTAAGATGCTATGAATTCCTGCAGCTGTCGCCTCAATGACATCAAATTCCTGAAAGCGGAAGTAAATCCACCGAACAACTGCTCCGTCATGTCGAAGAACTACGATTCATAACATTACTAACGATGGGAAGCCTCATCTCATAATCCACCTCAATCCGAGCTGCTGGTACATTCTCCCCTGTTGTCTTCACTCCTTATACAGGAACTAGAAGCATCTTCCAACGGTACTGTGTGGGAGAATAGCGATTTATTCGGCTACGACGAGGCAATTGAAATTATTTACCATTTATACGCGTAAAGATGGGATGTTCGCGAGAGTACTGGCCGAGAAAGCAAAGATTAAAAATTTTTATATTTACAAATATACTTTGTTTGTTTGTTTTGACGTTTTCAAGAAGTAAACACAGCTGAAAATAGGGTTGAGTTGTTTACTGTTTTACTAGAGTGGTGAATATTATATTCACCACCTTAGAGTTACCATTTTCGTTCCGCATGTCCCAAAAAGTGGTGAAATTGTCAATTTTTGAAAATTAATAAAAAAATCAAGAATGCATAAAAATGAAAAATATTTATGAAAATGGTTGTTTTTAGGTAGAATTTTTCGAAGAAAAATATAAAAAAATAGGGTTAGGTCTGACGGAAATGGTCTATTGACGATGGACATGGTAAAAAGGAAGTTGCTGGATGAAGCCCTCAAGCGAAGCGAGAGATCCGGCCAAGGTGAGTCCATTTTGCGCGTCGAAGCCAACTCCATCACGTGCCACCATTGCAAGCAACCAGGGCACATGAGGAAAAATTGCCCCTCGCTTGGCCGAAAAACCGACGCGAAGCAGAAAAACGACGCCAAGCAAACAAAACCGAAAGCGCGGGTTGCCAAGGGCAACGATGGGGTGGTGATGTTGCCGTTTGCGTTCGCAGCCAACCCGAAGCCTAGGGTAACGGTCGTATTTTGGACCCCCTAAGGAAGTGATTTTGCATTTTTGTCCCAATTAATTAATTGCACAGCGTAACCAAGTCAAAGAACATACCAAAATGTAGAGAAAAACTTCCTCTACGAGTTAAAAATGCCCATACGGTCATGTAGAATCCAAAAGATGACGAAAATAATTGAATTGTGATGCACTGCTTTTCATTATTTTGGACACACCAATACATTTTGGACCCTCAGAGTATATATTTTGGACCCCCGGCATATTTTTGTCGTTTGGCGACAAAGTCCACGGCACTGGTTGTATAATATGCTTGCTCATAGTCTAATCAATCAATTGACAATCGAAAAGCGAAGAAATTCTACGCTTTTAGTTCAGAAATTAGGAAAAAGGTTTTGTTTACATTTGAAAAATTTCTGACATCTTCAATTTTTGTCTGTAACGTGTTGAAACGGTTGCATGGATGAACCGATTTAAATAAATTAATTTCAGATAAAATAAACACATTTTCCATGCACAAACGCTTGATGCAAGTGCGGAATAGTCCTATCTTTCCAAATGGCATGCGGATTGTATTGGTCTTTCGACTTAAACTGGAAAATTTGCAGTAAAATGGCCCAGGTGGTCCAAAATATATAGCGGTCCAAAATATATTGGTTACCCTACTGCGATGCAATCAACAAGCAACTGGATCATCGATTCGGGTGCATCGAGTCACATGTGCAGTGACAAATCGTTCTTCGACCGACTGAAGCCAATCTCGGGAATGTCCGTCACTCTTGCCGATGGTCGCGTGGCATATGTCGCTGGAAAAGGAACCGGCCATCTATTCTGCAAAGACGACAAAGGTAAGAAACAAGAAATAATCTTATCAAATGTGCTCCTCGTTCCAGAGCTCGATGCAAATCTCGTCTCTGTGGGACAACTGACCGATATGGGTGCGTTGGTCACATTCGACGCCAACATGTGTGTCATTCAGCATAACCATCGCGTGGCGGCAGTGGCAAACAAGGGTGGTGGTCTGTACCACCTGAATGTATGCAGCCACGATTCAAAGATCGTTGCGACAAACCACACCAAAAATTGCTTGCACAACTGGCACCGCAAGCTTGGCCACCGTGACATCGAGGCGATCCAACGGCTGGTACGCGAGGGGCTCGCGACTGGCGTTTCCGTACGTGATTGTGGTGTCACCGCAACGTGCGAATGCTGCTTGGAAGGCAAAATGGCGAGGCTCCCCTTTCCGAAGCAATCTGGTCCGCAGTCCACCAAGGTGCTGGATTTGATTCACACCGACATTTGCGGCCCGATGAACACCGTGACGCCAGGAGGAGCTGGTTACTTCATGACGATGATCGACGACCACAGTCGGTTTACGGTGGTGTATTTTTTGAAGCACAAATCCGAAGCCGCCGAGAAAATCGAAGAGTATGTGGAGATGGTGAATACGCGTTTCGGCAGGTATCCAACAGTCATCAGGTCCGACCAAGGAGGCGAATATAAGTCCAAACGCCTTGGACGATTCTACCGCTCGAAAGGAATTTCGCCTCAATTCACGACCGCCTACACACCGGAGCTTGGTGGAAATGGGACGCTGTATGCTGCTCGACAGTGAGATGGGAAACCGATTCTGGGCCGAGGCGGTTAACACCGCTGGTTATCTGCAAAACCTTCTGCCCACGAGAACGACCGAGATGACTCCATACGAAGCCTGGTACGGCAAGAAACCGAATCTCGACCACCTGCACGTTTTCGGCACCCAAGCGTACGTGCATATCCCGTCGGAGAAAAGGTCCAAATTGGAGCCAAAAGCGGTGAAGATGACGCTGGTGGGATACTCCAATCAGCACAAAGCGTACCGTTTCATCGATCCGTCCACCGATAAGGTGGTGTTTAGCCGAGATGCACGTTTTTTAGATGGAGAGAAGCCACCAAAGAAATCGATCAAGCCAACCGATGTTATCGAGATCGATTCACCGCTACCGCGTGATACGCAATCCGTGATTCAAGCTGATGATGAGGATGCTGATTCGTATGCTGAATATGAGTCCGGTGAAGATTCTTTAGACGAGGAGTTTGATGAGCCAGCCACTCCGGTGCGCGTATCGGAGCGCATTACTAAGGGTGTATCTCCTGTTCGGTACCGCGAAACTAGTAGCTTGGTACACAATTTGCCACCTGAACCTAGAACGTACGAAGAAGCACTCAAGGGTCCCGAAAGTGCACTGTGGAAAGTTGCAATTGAGGAGGAGCTGCAATCGCTTCGTGCAAACCGCACGTGGGAGCTGACTCACCTCCCCGCCGATCGTAAAGCTATCGGATCCAAGTGGATATTCAAGCGCAAGCTGGATGAACGTGGCAACGTTGTGCGCTATAAGGCTCGATTGGTGGCACAGGGGTTCACACAGAAGTACGGAACCGATTTCGACGAGGTGTTCGCCCCGGTGGTCAAGCAGGTCACCTTCCGTGTTCTGCTGTCGGTCGCTAGCCAGAAGAAGATGATCGTCAAATACGCCGACGTGAAGACAGCTTACCTGCACGGGGTTCTGGAGGAAACCGTGTACATGCGTAGGCCACCAGGTCTACCTACGAAGGACGAGGGCAAAGTGTGCATGCTTCGAAAAAGCTTGTACGGCCTTAAGCAATCCGCCCGCGTTTGGAATCAAACGTTCGATGCAGTCCTGAAGAAGATGAGTTTCGAGCAATCGAAAAACGATTCGTGCCTCTACGTTCGTCGAGCCGGGAAGAAGTGCACCTACTTGGTGGTGTACGTTGACGACCTGGTCGTTGCCTGCGAAGAAGAAGAAGAGTATGAGCGAATCATTCGAGAGCTAAACCAGCATTTCGAAGTAACGTCGTTGGGAGATATCAAGCATTTCCTGGGCATCGAGGTGAACCGATCCAGTGAAGGCGTAAGCTTGAATCAGTCGACGTACATCCGAAAACTGTTGGAGCGTTTTGGAATGACGGATGCTAAACCATCGAAGTTTCCTCTAAGTCCCGGTCACACACAATCAAAGGAGGAGACAGATGCCGACAAATTGCCAAATAATCACCAATTCGCCAGTTTGATTGGTGGTTTATTGTACGTGGCCGTGAACACGCGTCCGGATATTGCCGCTGCAGTTTCCATTCTGGGGAGGAAGACCAGCTGCCCGACGCAAGCTGACTGGCTGGAAGCAAAACGGGTATTGCGATACCTGAAGCACACGCTGAACGACGAGTTGGTCCTAGGAGTAGATGGATCAGCAATGAAGGTCTACGTCGACGCTGATTGGGCCGGCGACACTAGTGACCGAAAATCGACGTCTGGTTTTCTGTTCCGTTTCGCTGGTGGTTCAATTAGCTGGAGCTCGAAGAAGCAGACTTGTGTCACGCTCAGCAGCATCGAAGCCGAATACGTGGCACTTGCCGAGTGCCTCCAAGAGTTCCGTTGGGTTCGCCGAATATTGAGCGATTTCGACGTTAACTTGACCTCACCAGTGGTGGTATTCGAGGACAACCAAGGGGTGATCAAGCAATCGAATTCACCAACCATTGGCCGCCGTTCGAAGCACATCGAGACGAAACTCCACTTTGTTCGAGATCTGCTGCAGAATGGTGAAATCGACATTCGTTACTGTCCGACTGATGCGATGGTTGCGGATATGATGACGAAGCCTTTGCAGTCCGTAAAACTGAGGGGTTTCCGTGAAGCTGCTGGAGTTCTTCCGTCGAGGAGGAGTGTAGGAGATGACGACGTTGAACGCAGCATGCCTTGAATATTTGAATTGAAGCATGTTGCTATGGTTACGCGAATGTTGCGCTTAGCGTTAAGATTCTAGAAAATAAATTTTCACTTTCCCGTTGTAGTTCATAGACACGTGTTTTTATTAGTCTATCCGACCTACGGCCATTCCAATATACTTTTGTAGGAATTCCGCTGGTTCCA
Source organism: Aedes aegypti (assembly GCF_002204515.2). Classification (NCBI taxonomy): domain Eukaryota; kingdom Metazoa; phylum Arthropoda; class Insecta; order Diptera; family Culicidae; genus Aedes; species Aedes aegypti. The sequence continues at coordinate 305,831,810 of NC_035107.1, read as the reverse complement.
TAGCTATCTGTCCACCGGTATGGATTAAGAAGGAAAAGAAATAATTATATGAACAAATAACACAAACGCAAAACACTTAGGGGCGGTCCATTAATTGCGTAAGCCAATTTTGGCGGTTTTTCGACCCCCCTCCCCCCATGGTAAGATTTTTTGTATGAAAATTACAAATAATTTGCATGGCGCGTAAGAAATCTGAAACCCCTCCTCCCCCCATATTCCCTTACGTAATTAATGGACCGCCCCTTACTGTTGTAGACGGATCGGCTGCAACTTTATCAGCAGGCAATGGACGTGCCCTATATCAACTGCAGCGATTTGCAGTAGACAGGATGTCCCGGGCCCGATCTATCTGCCAAGCCAATCGAGCCCTCTGTCACCATAGAAGATGGTGTCTCCATCATGTCGATAGCCTGGTTTTTAGTCCTTGTAGGTAGCACAGGGTTTTTCCATTTACTCCTGGTTGGGCTTTGCCGGGTGTTGCGAGATTCCAGCAATCGGCAAAATACAGTTAAGATTTGCAAAACCAGTATTTTTTGCACCACTCGGATTCTGCTCCCTCGCAAAAATCAGCTAGCCAAAACATAAACAACATTTTTTGACAGAGTAAAAGCTAAGTTCGAAATTCGAACTTACTCTGAGCAAAGTATCGTTTTATTCATACGGTTTCAAGTAAATGCTCAGAAACTTTACTTTGCTCGAATGGGGTTGAGCAGCAAGTACTCGGTTTTATTCATATGACCTATTATACGGAAAACTACTTAAAATAACAAATTGTTAAAATTTTGTCCGGCCACACAACAAGTGTGTACCCACTGTGCGCCGCCTCGTCCAACTGACAGCATTGCGCAAAAAGAAGAAACCGAATCACCGGAGAAACGTCAAAACCGACCGATGATGTTTTTGTTTTGATTTACGTGTCGAATATCGGAATCCGTGCGAGGAAAAATATTTAATATTCGTGTTTTTTGTGAAATATTCCTCGGAATTGTCGGTAAATCGCGTCCAGTTTCGAATCCGTGACCGAGTGATGTGAGGCAGTGTGGTGGGGGGAGATTTTGTAAAGTTTCGACTAGTGAAAAGTGCGTGTAAGGGAAAATGTCGTGGCTCAAGCTGAACGATAGTTTGAATAAAGTCAAAGGTCAGATTACCAGCTTCGCCCAGGAGGTGCTGGCCGAGGGGATCGTCGAGGAACAGGAGGACGATGGCCAGAGCAATCCGGTACGGGATTTGCACGATGCGAGGGAGAAGATCGGCGAGCTGACGGGACTTTGCGCTACGCAGGATCAAGAGGTAAGTCGGCCTCCTTATTGCACTCGATTGAAAACCGGTTCATACATCTGGTAATTCCATTACCTTTAACATCCTCTCAGTATAAGCGCATATTTAAAGAATCATTTCTAAATTTGGTCTACAGTCAAATAGTTATCAAACAAACTTTGACAAGGGTGGAATGAGCTTTTCCAAAAAGGGTAACAAAATGACCATTTTAACATCCTGTAGGGATCTGGATACATTTCTGGATGAATCCCAGAAAGAATCTCTGAAGTTTTTCTTCACGTATTTCCACAATGAAATAGTTAAATGTTAGTATTCTAGACGAAGTTCTGTAGAAATCCTTGAAGACCATTCTGAAGGAATGTCCTTACTGTGTGGAAAATTCTGTGAAAATTCTAATAAAACATGGAAGAATCCCTGCAGTAAATTCTGTTGTTAATCCTAGAGTAATTCGTGGTGAAATGTCTGAAGGATTTTTTTAAGAGTCCCTAGAGAAATTCTTGGAGATGTCCTTAGTTAGTCATTCTTGAAAAATAGGATTGGGAACCCTTGAAAGAAATTGAGGGAAAATTTCTAGTTCAAATCATAAGGATTTCCTGCTTGAATGTTGCTGGAGTCCTCAACAATATTTTCGAGGAACTTCTAAAAAAAGCTTTTTGTAAAGCTCTTTCAAAAATTTCTGAGAGCTTCATCAGAAGCCTCTGGGATGCTCTTTCTGAATTTTTTTTTCCAGAAGGAGCTCTTTCTCTGAAGCTTCTGAGAAGATATTTCTTAGATGTTTCGCGGAAGTTCTTTTTCAGAAGCTTCTAGGAAGGTCTTTCTCAGAAGCTTCAGGGAAACTCTCTCTGAAGCTTCTCGAAAACTCTCTCAGAAGCTTCTGTTAAGCTCCTTCAAAAGCTTGTGGAAAGCTCTTTCAGAAGCTTCTGGGAAGCTTTTTCAGAGGTTTCTAGGAAGCTTCTTTTGACAATCTTCAGGGAAGCTATCTTAGAAGCTTCTGGGAAGCTCTCGCAGAAGTTTCTGGGAAGCTCTTTCAGAAGCTTATGGGAAGCTCGTTTAGAAGCTTCTAGGAAGCTCTTTGAGAAGCTTTTGGGAAGCTTTTTCAGAAGCTTCTGGGAAGCTTTTTGAGCAGCTTGTGGGAAGCACTTTCAGAAGTTTATGAGAAGTTCTTTCAAAAACTTCTTGGACAATCTTTTCTAAGAAGCTCTTTCTGAAGGAAGCTTCTGAGCAGCGCTGTCATAAGCTTCTGAGAATTTCTGTGGGAAGCTGTTTCTGAAGAATCTGAGAAGCTCTTTCTGAAGCTTTTGGGTAGCTCTTTCTGAATGTTCTGTGAAGCTCTTCCAGAAGCTTCTGGGATGCTTTTTAAGAAGTTTTTAAGAAGCTCTTCATGAACTCTTTCTTTGAAGCTTCTGAGAAGCTATTTCTCATAAGCTTCTAGGAAGTACTTTTTCAGAAACTTCAGAGAAGTCCTCTCATAAGCTTCTTGAAAGCTCTCTCAGAAGCTTTTGGGAAGCTCTTCCAGGAGCTTTTGGGAAGCTCTTCCAGGAGCTTCTGAAAAGCTCTTTCTCTGATGTCCAAGGAAATCTATGTTCCAGTAGCTTCTAAGAATCTCTTCCAGATGCTTTTGGGAAGCTTCTGGGAAGCTCTTTCTCAAAAACTAATAGTAAATTCATTCAGAAGCTTCTGACAAGCTCTGTAAATTTTTTTATTATGGGTAAAGCTTATGGTCATACTCCAGTAAACATATGACTTAAATCGTCTCTCAAATCCTATTGGATTTTATCACTCAATCCACTTAATAACAACCTTTCGCAAAAATCGTGTTCACTGAACATCTAGAGCAATCAGATTGTTCGATCCCGAACAACATCCGGAACATGTCAACTGGAAGCATTTAGATCATAACGGAACCGTTTCTAGAAAACTCAAACCTATTTTTATATTTTCCACCAGCTTCGGTGTATGCATGCGCTTATTGCTCCGATAATCGGTATTATTTGCTGACAGAGAGTAATTATCCGGCGCAAAGGTAACGTTGCACGTTTACTGGTGAGATTAGTTGGCGTCCGGTTAGAATGACGGTGATTTCCCTGTCACCGTTTCATGCAGTGATTCATAATGTATAATATAAATACTCATACGTATACTCATAAATTCTAAAATGTTTCATTCGTTTGGATCAAATTACATACAGTGAACAATGATTGCATAGATCTCAATATCTTGAATATTGTATTATGGTATCTAAAATGTCTATTTCAGATATCATAATCGAATACGGACAACTCTCCGTAACTCGAGATTTCATAACTCAATATGGAGCTAAACAATCATAGAATAAGTTGGTTTTCATGACTGCCTTGACGATCCTTTGAACCGCAGTGGCAATGATTCTGTATTCCTACGCGACCAGTGGTTTACAACTGAATTATTACAGAGTTTTTTTTTTACTTAGATAGGACGTTTTTTCATAATATGTTATAATTTTAGCTAGTTAGTAGTTAAAATAACAAAAATTATAACAAAATTTCCTCTATACTAAACAATATTGCAACAAAATATGTTATAATTTAAACAAAAATATAACTCATTATGTTATAAATAAAATAAAATTATAACTCATTGTGTTTTGTTTCATAACTGAATCATAACAATTTTTATTATTTTCTTAACATGAAATAAAACTTCCAGGATCTTTGTACAAATTATGTTATAGTTATAGTTAAAACAGGTTAGGGGCCCAGATAGCCGTAGCGGTAAACGCGCAGCTATTCAGCAAGACCATGCTGAGGGTCGTGGGTTCGAATCCCACCGGTCGAGGATCTTTTCGGGATGGAAATTTTCTCGACTTCCCAGGGCATAGAGTATCTTCGTACCTGCCACACGATATACACATGCAAAAAATCGGTCATTGGCATAGTAAGCTCTCAGTTAATAACTGTGGAAGTGCTCATTAGAACACTAAACTGAGAAGCAGGCTCTGTCCCAGTGGGGACGTAACGCCAGAAAGAAGAAGAAGGTTTAAAACAGCCTCTGCTATTATAACTGATTTTGTTTCAATTGTGTTATAACTTCCTCAACCAACTCAGATGGCTTCTAAGAAAAATAAAACAATAAAATATTCGTAGCAAATTTTGATATAATTGTGATACAATTTTGTTGTAATCCACTGGTCGGGTATGACTTGATATCTCCATAACTCGATATCCTTTCAATATCACCATGATACGCCATTCAAGTATGTACTAAAAGTTGTCCTAGAGCTCCAATGAGAACAGACTTTCAAAGCTACAACTGTAACTATATAGTTTGTTCTCTCAGATCATGATAGCTTTAAAATCGCACAGGCTCATAAAATTACGTTTTACCGAGCTAAACTCCGAGAGTTCACTCGTGACGCTTGTAGACCTTAAGGAAAAATAATATTCGCTGGAGTTCATGGATAAGCTGGATGCGTAATTGTAATCGAAACAAGGCAGAACAAAATTGTATGAGCTTCCATGAGTAGAATCGTTGTTGATCCGAAGTCCTTTACTCAACGGAGTTCTTGTATAAACCAAGACAGCAGTTGGATTCTAAACTTTGTAGATTATGTATGTTCGAGTCTGCTGGAATAGAACCCTTACTCAAGAACCTTAAAGATACTACTAGTTACGCTTGTAGATTTAAAGGCCTCTAATCAAAGCTGTTCAAAGCTAACCTGAAAGGGTAGTCGGGATCAAAACCTAGTTCAACAGAAATGATCTTATTTATTTATCTTCAAAGGATTATCGATTGATTTGTACTCAATGGAGTTCTAGGATAACCTTACACAGTTAGCTTTTGGACTCTAAACTCGTTAGATTATGTTTGTCCGAGTCTCTTTGAGTATTACCTTATTTATAAGCCTCCGTAAGATCTCCGGTAACGCCAGTAGATTCTAAGAAGGCAGCCAGCTAGTGACCAATCGATTAAGTTTTCAGCTTGAACGGATGTTCGGTTCTCCAGATCCGTGCTCTTGAAAATTTGAACTTTGGCTTCGATTCATCCTCACCTTAAAGAAATTTTTGAATAGCCAACTAGGAGAAATGAAAATCCGCGGCAAAATTTTTGAAATTTCGTAAAACACCTTATTTATTAACGTCAAATGATCACTGATTACGCTTGTAGATCTGAATGCCTATATTCGGATGAGTTCTAGCACAATCTTACACAACTGTTTGATTCAAAACTTGTTAGATTATATTTGTTTGAGTTTGCTTGCGTATGAACCTCATTCAAAAACATCCTTGATATGATTGGTTGTATTTGTCGATTAGAAAGTTTGTACTCAACGGAATTTTCGAATAACCGTATGTCGTCGTTCAACTCAAAACTTGATAGATTATGTTAACCCTTACAAAGTCAGCCTTTGGATCTGAATTTTGTATACTGAATTGGGGATTTTTTTTTATTTCCGTACGGGTTTGGGCCGAAAGGTCTCAGATTTTCATGAAACTTTTTCCACAGGCAGGGCTCAAAAAATTCAGGGTCGCCTATTTTCCCGGAACACTCAGTTGGAAGTTTTTTGTTTTCCCCTGACACTACTTACTTTGAAAAATCATAACTCAAGAACGAAGCATCATAGAAACAAAATTTTTTTTATGAAAATGAAAGCAAATTTTCTCAGGAATAAAAAAAATAACTGGAAAAAGTTTTCCACAAAAAAGCCGGAAAAACTATGCTCCAACTCGGGGAAAATTTTCAAAAAAATATTCTTGAGAAGGTAATTTCATAAGCTTTAATCGCTGAAATTTTTGAAATGGTATTTTGTTTTCGTTTTTGAGTTATGGCCAATTTTGTAAAAAATGTGCAAATGTGCCATTTTGAGCCTTTTCTTTTAAAAATCATAGCTCAAGAAAGAAGCATCGTAGAAACAATTTTTTTATGAAAATGATTGCAAATTTTTTAAGAAATAGAAAAAAAATGTTAACTGGAAAAAGTTGCCCACAAAATTTTCCTCCGTTGAGAAAATTCGTAAAGAAAAGCCGGAAAAACTATTTAAATTTATAAAATTCTATTTTCAAAAATATTTCTTTGAAAATCTTACACGAGTTGGAACATAGTTTTATCGGCTTTTCTTTACGAATTTTCTCAACGGTGGAAAATTTTGTGGAATACTTTTTCCAGTTAACATTTTTTCTATTCCTTAGAAAATTTGCTTTCATTTTCATAAAAAAAAACTTTGTTTCTACGATGTTTCTTTCTTGAGTTATGATTTTACAAAGAAAAGGCTCAAAATGGCACATTTGCACATTTTTTACAAAATTGGCCATAACTCAAAAACGAAAAAAAATAGCATTTCAAAAATTTCAGCGATTAAAGCTTATGAAATTACCTTCTCAAAAATATATTTTTGAAAGTTTTCCCCTAATTTGTACATAGTTTTTCCTGCTTTTCTTTGCGAATTTTCTCAACGGTGGAAAATTTTGTGGAAAACTTTTTCCAGTTATTTTTTTTATTCCTTTCATTTTTATAAAAAAAAAACTTTGTTTCTACGATGCTTCGTTCTTGAGTTATGATTTTTCAAAGTAAGTAGTGTCAGGGGAAAACAAAAAAATTCCAACTGAGTTTTCCGGGAAAATAGGTGACCCTGAATTTTTCTCAATATTTTTGACGTTAACTACGTCTTACGGCAATATACTGGGTGTCAATTGAAAATCTAAAATTTTGCGACCGTCACGAAATTATGAAAGATTTTGAACGCTAATAACTCAGTCATTTATCGATAGATTTTCAAAATTTTCGCACCAATCGGTCGGATATGTATACAACACTTTCCTCGAATGGAGAAAACTATTGAATGTCGACAATAAACTTTTGAAATTTTGGAAAATGTCGACCCCTTTCCTACGCAACCAATCACGTGCAAGCAGTTTTCCACGCTTCTTTTGCGTTCCGCTTCGCACTATAAAAGCAGACCGATTCCTGCTTCTTCGCTCATTCTTCTTTTTGCCGTCAGACCGTGAACATGGTCGGCGAGCAAGTCTCGACAGCTCAGTTTTCAATGGAACGCGAATGGAACAACAACACGCCGCCACACTGAAGCCGCTTGTTGAAGCGGCCCTTTTCAGAGCCAACAATTGCGTTTTAAAGAGTTGATTGTGTAATATTCTTTAATTTGTTCGAGATGGCTGAAGAAAATCGACCAAAGTCGCCAAAATGTGTCCGTGTTACGCAAATTCAACAATTCAATCGGCCCTTTTCAGAGCCAACAAATGTGTTTTAAAGAGTTATTTGTTTAATATTCCCTAATGTGTTTACCACATACTTGCTATAATCTCTTAATTCATCTCATAGCATCATACAATAATTGATTTATTACGAATAATTGACAATACGGCAATTTGAGGATGTTTCCGAGGACGCTGCTGCAGTGCCGTCGGGATGCAATAACAGCATAATGCTTATCTTGTACATCCCTTACCTAAACATCAGTTTCATATAGCCTATTTCCCAGATAAGAAAACGAAGAATTTGAAAGGAGGAGCATCACCTGCTATTCTAAGGGTATAAAGCATCCCTTCTTCGTTGAATTCGGTTTCATTCTGTTTTTGCTTTCGAGCTGGTAAGAGCTCTTCCAAACCTGCTCAGCTCCTCGCTACCAGAGGCAAGCTGTTGATCACCAAGCGGCGGCAAGTTTGTACGAGATGGCTGAAGAAAATCGATCAAAGCCGCCAAAATGGGCCGTTCAGACCATTATGATGATATCTGCGCTGTAGAGATAACTATAATGGGCCAGCAACGATTCTGTTTTGCGTGTTCATTGAGCCGAATACCACAACGAAGCAAAAGAAGTTCTTCATGACGCGGAATTTATTCGAGTATCAGAAGGAGAACAGACCAATGATCGTGATAGGAAATTTAAACATCGATCTTACCAACCAGGAAAATATTGAGTTTGTGGATTTCATGGAGAAGTACCTGAAACTCAAACTAGCTTCGGATCCCTCTAAGCCAACCAATCTCAGCGGTTCTTGTGTCGACATGACCTTCACGCGCAACATTCGGGTGGAAAACAAGAGTTATTATTCTTGTTTCTGCTTTCATCGAAGATTCTTTCGGTGCTACAGTGTTAACCAAACAAACGGTCCTTTTCAGGGCCACCGAGTTTTTCAAAAAGAGTTATTAAACATAGATACATTGCATTGAACAAAGAAACAAACCTTCAAACATGTATCTTTTCTAAATTCACAAACCATTACATTCTGGATTATAACTAAAGGAAGGTTGCAATTATGACATTTGACTATAATACAAATGCAGCAAATTACATGGCGTAGTTAACGTCATGCGGTCGTGTCGGTCGTGTCGTGTCCCCATGCCAAAGTGAATCATGTAAGTGCCCAAGTAGCTCTGCACCTACCTATAGGATCTTGTAAAGTCATCCTTATGGAACCATATGATGATCAGACTTTGGAACGATCGCTTCGAAGCAAATTTCCGTAGGGCATACCCGTATAGTGAATTATATGTGATATTTACACACTTCTAACCATCAAATGTTTGGAATGATGCTTCGAAAGCTTTATCTGTACTATGTTTTAACTAGCTTACCCAACGTGGCTAGCTACGTTCCACCGAAATTTGGAAGCGGTGTACTAACGCTTTTGTATACTCCCCACGTGTCTCGGCCCCGCTCAAGTGTCAAAATTCTTGGACCGAGTGAATTTAGTACACCGGTGGATAAGAAAACTCTGCAGAATAGTAAATTATTAAAATAGGAAGAAATTAATTATAGAATTTCTGGAGAAAATTTTGGGTAACTAGCTTACTTAACCTAGAAGCCTAGCCACGTTTTAGAAGCAGAAAACTATTAATGACCTTTCTAAGATTGATTGCATTTATGTTCGAATGCAAAAAGGAAACTTACGCAAGCAAATTTGTTGGTTAGGGAAGGTTCAAATATGATGTCCATCGTTTTTCGGGTTTTCTAGAACCCCATCCCCCCTACTTACTTATTTGGCTTTACATCAATTATCTTGATAAAGCCTCGCCAACAACATTTCGCCAATTCACTCGGTTCATGGCCGCTTCTTTCCATCCTCGACTGCGACCCACGATCCTGGTGCACCTGGTCAATCCACCTAACTCGCTGCGCCCCACGCCTTCTTGTTCCGACCGGATTCGTAGCGAACACCATCTTTACAGGGTTGTTGTCCGGCATACTTGCAACATGCCCTGCCCAGCGTATCCTTCCAACTTTAGCTACCTTCACGATACTGGGTTCGCCGTAGAGTTGAGCGAGCTCGTGGTTCATCCTTCGCCGCCACACGCCGTTCTCCTGCACGCCGCCGAAGATCGTCCTTAGCACTCGGCGTTCGAAAACCCCAAGAGCTTGCAAGTCCTCCTCGAGCATAGTCCACGCCTCATGCCCATAGAGGACTACCGGTCTTATGAGCGTTTTGTACATCGTGCATTTGGTGCGGGGGTGAATCTTTCTTGACCGCAGTTTCTTCTGGAGCCCATAGTAGGCATGACTTCCGCTGATGATGTGCCTTCGTATTTCCAGACTAACATTGTTGTCAGCCGTTAACAAGGATCCGAGGTAGACGAACTCGTCCACCACCTCGAAGGTATCCCCGTCTATCGTAACACTGCTTCCTAGGCGGGTCCTGTCGCGCTCAGTTCCGCCAACCAGCATGTACTTTGTTTTCGACGCATTCACCATTAGCCCGACTCTTGTTGCTTCGCGTTTTAGGCGGGTGAACAAATCTGCCACCGTTTCAAATTTTCTCCCAATAATATCAATGTCGTCCGCGAAGCAAACAAATTGTCCGGATCTCGTGAAAATCGTGCCTCGACTGTTAAGTCCGGCTCTCCGCATGACACCTTCAAGCGCAATATTGAACAACAGGCACGAAAGTCCATCGCCCTGTCGAGACTCGAATGAACTGGAGTGTTCGCCCGAGATCTTCACGCAGTTTTGCACACCGTCCATCGTTGCTCTGATAAATCTTGTGAGCTTCCCGGGAAAGCTGTTCTCGTCCATGATAGTCCATAGCTCTACGCGGTCGATACTATCGTATGCCGCCTTGAAATCGATGAACAAATGGTGCGTAGGGACCTGGTACTCACGGCATTTCTGGAGGATTTGCCGCACGGAAAAGATCTAGTCCGTTGTCGAGCGGCCGTCGATGAAACCTGCTTGATAACTTCCCACGAACTCGTTTGCTATAGGTGATAGACGACGGAAGAGAATTTGGGATAGTGCTGCTTCCACCGTTCGATCACCTCGCGTCCGTCCGTCAAGATGCTTCCATCCTTATCCCGGCACATCTCAGCTCGCGGTACGAAGCCTTTGCGGGATGTGTTGAGCTTCTGATAGAACTTTCGCGATTCTTGAAAACGGTACAGCAACTCCATCTCTTGGCATTCCACCTCTTCCAGGCGGCGCTTTTTGTCCCGGAATAGGCGGGTTTGCTGTTTCCGCTTCAGTCTGTATCGTTCCACGTTTTGCCGCGTACCATGCTGCAGCATTGCAGCCCGCGCTGCATTCTTCTCCTCTAAAACCTGTAGAAGGAGTTGAGTAGGCGACGAAAAACTTGTTCATAGCAACCAACTTGTTAACTTGTTGATCAAGTTAAAACAGACAATGTCATGTATGAGTGTAAATACAGGAGAGCTCAATAAAGTTATTCATTCGTTGTTTGACCATTGAACAGTTAACAAATTGTTTCAATTCGATCTACGACATCTAAACCTACCGAGAGGTTATGGGCCTTTAAGAAACTGAAATTTGGATTTTCAATTCTGAAGAACTCTGAATTTAAAGATTGGTCGGAACTTTGGATCTGTTTTCAAGATGGACGCTAGCAAGGTCATGATGGAACGTCTGAATAACACCAATTATGAAGCTTGGAGATTCAGAATTGAAATGCTCCTGATTCGTGAAGGATTGTGGAAGCACATCTCGGAGGAGATACCCAATCCGGTCACAAGCGAATGGAAGCAAGGGGACGATAAGGCCAGGGCGACTATTGCTTTTTTCGTCGAGGACAACCAATATCCGATTATCTGAGGAATAATCCTCTGAAATAGATATCCGGGATTGCAAGACTTCGAGAGAAACTTGTGAAGTTCTGAAGAAGCATCACCAGAGTGTGTCTCTCACATCTCGGGTTACGTTATTGAAGCGGATTTGCCAGTTACAGTTCCGGGATGGTGACAACATCTCCAAGAAATGGAACGGCTCTTCTCCCACCTATCTAACGCTGGCCAGAAGCTAGATTCTCAGTTGATGGTCGCGATGGTATTGAGAAGTCTACCAGAATCATACGACACTCTCACGACGGCTCTTGAGAGTCGCTCAGATGATGAGTTAACTATAGATTTGGTGAAAGCAAATTGATGGACGAATCCATGAAACGTAGAAAATATCCGTCACGGGTAGAATCTTTATTGCGCGTCGAATCCTCGAAGAAGCAGATTCTTTGCCATAACTGTGGAAAACCTGGTCACGTCAAGAAAGAATGTCGACTGCAATCCTATCAAAAGGTAGATGAATCCCACCGGAAGTTCAAACCTAAAGCAAGAACTGTGAAAGAAGAAGAAAGTTCAATGTTCTGTTTCACGGTACGTAACAAGCCAACTACGATGAACTCCTGGGTCATTGATTCTGGTGCAAGTTCACACATGTGCGCAGAAAAACGTTTTTTTCAAGCAATATAATACATGCTCAGGGATAACCGTCACATTAGCCGATGGCAGTGAAGTTAGTGTTGCTGGTAAGGGCTCTGGAACACTGCAATGTACTGTAGACAACCGTGAAACGCAAGTAACAATCACCGATGCTCTCCACGTTCCGAATTTGGGCGCAAATCTGGTATCAGTCGGTAAGCTAACTGAGAAGAATGCAGAGGTGATTTTCACTGGAGAAACATGCAAAATTTTGAAACATTGACACGTTGCCGCCATTGCAGTGAAGAAGTCAGGCTTATATCAACTGAAAACATTGAACAACAGCAAATCGATAACCGCTATGTCAGCGAAGCATGCCGAAAATTGTATTCATAAATGGCATCGAATCCTAGGGCACCGAGACGAAGGAGCCATTTGTAAACTGGTACGTGATGATCTAGTAACTGGTATTCAGGTTCAGAAATGTGAAGTTGACGCCGACTGCGAGTGTTGCCTGGAGGGTAAGATGACGCGATTGCCTTTCCCAAAACAAGCTGGCCCTTAATCATCGAAAATGTTGGAACTTGTGCATACCGATTTGTGTGGACCTATGAATACCGTCACACCAGGAGGCGCCCGATATTTTATGACGATTATAGACGATTTTACCCGATATTGCACTGTGTATTTTCTTCGAAAGAAATCGGAAGTGACAGAAAGGATGGAGGAATACATCCGGATGGTTGAAACACATTTCGGAAAAACACCTGCTATCATTCGATCCGATTGCGGCGGAGAATATAAATCAAGCAACCTGGACAGATTGTACCGCCAAAAGGGAATCATTCCGCAATATACAACAGCCTACAGTCCTCAGCAAAATGGAGTTGCGGAACGTAAGAATCGAAGTCTAGTCGAAATGGCGCGATGTATGCTCATCGATGCTGGTATGGATTATAAATACTGGGCAGAAGCTATCAACACCGCCTCACACATCCAAAATTTGTTGCCAACTAGATCTACTGCAAGAACACCATATGAAGCCTGGTATAAGAAGAAGCCAAATTTGAAACATTTGCATATATTCGGGAGCAGTGCGTTCGTCCATATTCCTGACCAGAAGAGGACTAAGCTGGAGCCAAAAGGAATCAAGCTTACGTTTGTAGGATATTCTGATAATCAAAAAGCATACCGCTTCGTGGATCTGGCAACCAACAAAGTCTATCACAGTAGAGATGTACGATTTGTGAATGAAGGAAAACCGTTGAAAATTTCTTCGAAGCCTTCCATCTTAGTTAGAGTACGAATCAATTCTAGAGCCAAGTATTTCAAACGATCTGAGTATTGATGAAGGTAATCAAGAATTCGAAACGGAAGATAATCAATCAACGTCAGATGAATCTTATCTAGACTGTAGTCAAGGAATCGATACGGAAGATGACCTAGTAACCCTGCAAACACCACCTGAGAATATAAGACGTTCGGAGAGAAGCACGAAGGGAATACCACCCACACGTTATGGTGAAGTTGCTGATATGATAAAGAAGAATATCCCTGAACCACGCACATACAAAGAAGCGCTAGCGAGTCCGGAAAGCGAACTTTGGAGAGCTGCGGTTGAGGAGGAGTTGCAGTCGCACAAAGAAAACTGCACTTGGAATATTGTATCCCTGCCACATGGACGTAAAACAATCGACTGTAAATGGATTTTTAAAAGGAAGATAGATGAAACTGGCAAAGTTGTTCGTTATAAGGCAAGATTGGTGGCCCAAGGCTTTACGCAAAAATTTGGAACAGATTACGATGAAGTTTTTGCCCCCGTGGTGAAGCAAACTACGTTTAGAACTTTGCTGTATGTAGCTCACCAAAGGAATATGCTAATCAAACACGTGGACGTGAAGACGGCTTACCTAAACGGAGAACTCCAGGAAACTGTCTATATGAAACTACCTCCTGGTTGTGATTATGAAGATCCAAGTCTGGTGTGTCATCTTCAGAAAGGACTATATGGATTGAAGCAAGCCGCAAATATTTGGAACAAGAAGCTCGATTCAGTTTTACGAAAACTTGAATTCAAGCCCTCTGAAAGCGATCTGTGTTTGTATTCGAAGCACAACGATGATGGTACGACGTCTTTCATTGCCGTATATGTGGACGACCTAATCATTGTTTGCGAGTCCGAGAAGGAGCATGAGGCCATTTACAAGAATTTGAATAGTCACTTCAATGTAACATCACTGGGAGATATAACACATTTTCTTGGCATCCATGTAATACGTTCGCAAGATGGTGTGTCATTGAATCAAAAGGCGTACATCCAAAAACTTTTGACAAGATTTGGACTACAAGATGCAAAATCTTCGGGATTCCACTTGATCCCGGCTATATACAGTCAAAGGAGGAGGAAACAGAAAGATTACCAAACAATCATCAGTTCGCCAGCCTGATCGGAGGATTGCTGTACATAGCCGTCAATACCAGACCAGATATAGCTGTGGCAGTGTCTATCCTTGGACGAAAATCTAGTAACCCAAGTCAAGACGACTGGAATGAAGCAAAACGAGTACTTCGCTATCTCAAAGGAACCATCGATCATAGGCTAGTATTGGGCATCGATTCATCACAACTAGAAGTATTTGTTGATGCTGATTGGGCAGGAGATTCCAAGGATCGCAAGTCAACATCTGGTTTCCTATTTCGTTATGCTGGAGGAATGATTGGATGGAATGCAAGAAAGCAAGATAATGTGACACTCAGTAGTACGGAAGCCGAATACGTAGCCATGGCAGATTGCTGTAAAGAACTCACCTGGATACTTCGTTTGTTCAATGATTTGAAGATCGTAACAACATTGCCGGTGAAAATCAATGAGGATAATCAAAGCTGTATCAAGCAATTAAGCGCACCGAACATCAACCGAAAATCCAAGCACATTGAGACAAAATATCATTTCGTCCGACAACTCAAACAAGACGGAATCATCAATCCTCAATACTTGCCGACCGAAGACATGATAGCCGACATGATGACAAAACCATTATATGGAATTAGCGGACTTTGGGGCAAGTGTGCCATAGGGGCAAGTGTGCCACCCCTGCTTTTTATAAAAACTACAATATATATTTTCTCTTTGAGCTTAACAATATGTTTCTTTATAGTTCACAATACAATGATCAAAATATGATGAAAATTGCTCTATTTTTCACGTATTTACATCGACTTGAGCAACGCCAACCAAATTTGAGTGGATTTTTATAAGATTTCGTTGTTTCTAAATAGCATGATGAAGTATAATTTATTAACAGATTTTTATAACGTACTGTACATCGTGAAACTATTCAATTCTGTAACTTATTGTGGCAGTTGAACGAAAAAAGTATTTAGTTTTACACACGAAATCCAGTTTGGTTGAAATGTATACTTATTGGGGCAAGTGTGCCACCTATTTGGTAAACAAGAATTATTGGAGGGAAATTTATAAAAATGTAAACATCATCAACAAAATCATAATAATAAACTAAAATGCGGCGCCAGTAGTAGTTTCTGAAGTAAAGTAGGGGAATAACTGATATTTTTGCCCCCAAAGCGATTTTTTCTCAAAATATTCAATAATAACATGTCTCGGCTTAATAACTAACGTTTTACATATCTACATCAATATTTTACCGTTATTTAGTGCTGATCTAGTTTAATATTATACATATTCGCCATAATATAAGGGTAATACATACATTGTATTGAATGGGGACAAAAATAACCCTTTTTAGTTATTCGAATTGAATAATAGGAAGTTACGCATGTTTCGAACCTTGTTATAAAGCCCCCCCCCCCCCCCCTTGTTACGGTAACCTTAAAATTATTTTTTGAATTATCGTTTAGCGTCTGCTTTGTAAGTGTAATAATAGGAAATAAATAAAATTTCATTACAAGTAGAATTACATGCGATGTTCATTCGGTGGCCGTCTTGCCCCATAGTGTCGAAAAATATGTTATTTTGGATGATATTTGAGAAGCTCCAAAACTAATACTTTTTGAAATTATTTTCTTTTTAAATGGCACAGTGGTTATGAAAAGATGTGAAACTAACCTCATGAGGCTAAATTAGTGGATTTTATAAGCTTTAGGCAAAGTTAGAGAACAATTTGCTTAAGGTGGCACACTTGCCCCAAATTCCGCTAAGCTCTCAAAATTTCGGGACCAAGCAAGAGTAATTTCGTCGAGGAGGAGTGTAGAAGGAGTTGAGTAGGCGACGAAAAACTTGTTCTTAGCAACCAAGTCTTGTTGATCAAGTTAACACAGACAATGTCATGTATGAGTATAAATAGAGGAGAGCTCAATAAAGTTATTCATTCGTTGTTTGACCATTGAACAGTTAACAAGTTGTTTCAATTCGATCTACGACATCTAAACCTACCAAGAAAACCTCCTGGCACTTCTCGTCAAACCAATCGTTTCCTGAGCTCCGTTCCACATATCCGACAATGCTTTCGGCAGCGGCTGCTTTGACTGTCCAGCAGTCCTCAAGAGGGGCCCTATCGAGCTCGCCCTCATCCAGCAACGCTGCCTCAAGATGCTGCGCGTACGCATTGGCGACATCCGGTTGTTTCAGCCGCTCGAGATTGTACCGGGGCGGGCGTCGGTACCGTACATCATTGATGACGGATAGTTGTAAGGTGAGGGTGTTTCTTAGTACCTTTTTCCGGTACTGGCTTTTGCGCCAACCTTGCGTTTAACAAGGATGCCAGTAATGTAGTTGCGTGCCCGACTAACCCGAGAGAAGCACTCAGGGCAGGTTCTCTAGCCTATTAGATTCTCAAATTCAAACCCCTGATACCATTTGTACTAAATCGGAACTTGCACCAACGAAAATACTCAACCGTAGAAATATCAAATCTCTCTCAATCCGATTCCGACCGATCAAGACTAAACAGGCAAATTCTCCTTACTATTAAAACTCAATACACCTCTAAATGTTCAATGTGTGTTTTAGGCC
Source organism: Aedes aegypti (assembly GCF_002204515.2). Taxonomy (NCBI): domain Eukaryota; kingdom Metazoa; phylum Arthropoda; class Insecta; order Diptera; family Culicidae; genus Aedes; species Aedes aegypti. The sequence continues at coordinate 305,814,907 of NC_035107.1, read as the reverse complement.
TACATGTATTACAGTGAAACCTCCATGAGTCGATATTGAAGGGACCATCGACTCATGGAAATATCGAGTCATGGAACAGCAATCCTTTGGAAAGCTGCTTCTAGGGACCATCATAGCAACCATGAAATTTTGTTTTTAGTATGGTTCCATGAGTCGATATCGAGTCATGGAACATCGACTCATGGAGGTATCACTGTATCAACTTCTCGCATTTGCACAATTTGGCTTACTATTACTTTTTCCCTAGGGGTGTGGTTGTGGCTTAATACTATCGGTACCTGATGACGTTGCGGCCGTTCGTTGAACTGCTCTCGTTGCTGGGATCTTAGGCGTTTCTGTTGACCGCCGGATCATGGGGTTCGCTCTTCGTGCAGGTGAATCTCAGGTGCTGGCTACACCAACCTCATCTCGTGCCAGAATCGGCTCGTGCCCGTCGATGGCGTCGTCTTCTGTTCACGTCGGATCGCCTGCGACGCCGTATGCTGCGTCGGCACGCCAGGCTCACGATTACCGAGGATGAGTACGATCGGCCACGTGCTTGAGGGTCGTCCACAAATCCCGTCGTGGGAAACGTCTCGATCGTAAAAAGCGATATTCCACCCCCTTCGGTGGATAGGGTTCCAATTCCTGTGGATAAAATCCAGACCAAAGGAAAAGCCACGTGGTGTGGCGAAGCCACACAACAGTTAACACACACCCAACATTTAAAGCCACAAAATACTACCTTTTCTGTTTGCTACCGCTCTCGCTTTCAGCGTAGTCTGCGATTCTGTTCTAAACGTGACGTTTTAAAACCTCAAATCTATAGTTAAAACATTGTACACTTATTTTCACATATTCCATGTACTTTACAAGTTTTACCTGACCGGTGATTATATCACTACACAAATTCACCTTTTATTTTGATAATTCACTTTGAAATACTGTTTTTTTTTATTTGCTTTAAACTTTCATTTACTTTTTAACTTATTTGTATAAGTATAAACTTCAGAGGTTTCAACTAACTTTCTTATGAACGCACTAACTTTTTGGTGAAAATAATTTGGACCAACTTGTCGCTTCTAGATGAAGTTTAGAAATGGACGAGTTTTAAGAATTTGAAGATAGATGTGGTCCATCTGACCATGAAATTTTACTAATACGAACGCGATCGTTGGCGGAAGTTCATCATTTTCCTTTTTTTATCAACAGTTGTCCTTCTTCCTCCAATATGCTATTGAACCTGTTCCCGATTGCCTGTCTCGTTTTAAATTTTAGTTTTTTGTCCAAATCTCGTCGCGAACCCCAATACATTGGTGCCCCATATAAGTTATTTGATCATAGGTAGATTTTTTTAGTATTTTAAAGTGCTCACGCCTACATGTGGGTTATTCGAATGAATCTGTTATACATTCGAGCTGCCCAATTATACATGGTTATTTTCGCTATAAAATTCATCGATTTTTAATTTCGGCGTTTTCTGGCAAACAGTAAACGCCTGATTTTTCAACTGTTACATAGTTTTGGGCGCAGTTTCACCATCACCAGGTAGTGCTCGGAGTCAATGTTGGCGCCACGATAGGTTCTGACGTCGGTTATGTCGGAGAAGTGCCGTCCATCGAACAAAACGTGGTCGATTTGCGATTCTGTCTGCTGAGGTGATCTCCAGGTGTATCGATACGGGAGGCTGTGCTGGAGATAGGTGCTACGAATGGCCATATTCTTGGAGGCGGCAAAATCTATCAGTCGTAGGCCGTTCTCGTTCGTCAGCCGGTGGGCGCTGAACTTTCCAATCGTCGGTCTGAACTCCTCCTCCTGGCCAACCTGAGCGTTCAAATCTCCCATGATGATCTTGACGTCGTGGCTTGGGCAGCGGTCGTACTCGCGTTCGAGCTGCGCGTAAAATGCGTCCTTGTCATCATCAGTGCTTCCGGAGTGTGGGCTATGCACGTTGATTATGCTGAAGTTAAAGAATCGGCCTTTGATTCTTAACTTGCACATTCGTTCATTGATCGGCCACCACCCGATCACGCGCCTTTGCATATCACCCATCACTATGAAAGCTGTTCCCAGCTCGCGTGTGTTTCCGAAGCTCTGGTAGATGATATGATTGATTACCTCTAAACATTCGCACCAATGCTCTTGTCCAGCACACCTCCTGCAGCGCTACGATGTCAAAACCGCGGGTTTTCAGTACATCGGAGAGTATGCGAGTACGTCCAATGAAGTTGAGAGATTTGCAGTTCCACGTACCGAGTTTCCAATCGCTAGTCCATTTCCGTCGCTGTGGTCTTTGCCGATTGTTCCGGTTCGTATTCTCTCGTTGACGTTCCTGTGTTGATGTGTTTTTACGGTTGGCTTGCAGGGCCTGATACCAACCCCCTAGATTTCCGAAGGACCATTCCCCATAAATGTTCGGAGGGCCATAGTGCGCAGTTTAGCTTAGAGTCCTTCTCTGGCACTCGGACGATGATCAGCCGCTCCTAACATGGAGTACAGACGCTCCAGGTTTGCAAAAGCATTGGTTTTCATACACACTCCGAAAAAATCATGTGATTTTACGCCTTTTGGATGCACATAAAAGAAGCGAGCCGAATGACATGAATCTATGTTTAATTTCAAATACCATAGCGTCTGATTTGGGAAATGCCGATTATAGTGACATCGTTTTCGTGTCCATTAACGTGTAAAATTACATTTTTTGTTCAATACATCTTCACATCCACATTTTTGTGTCGTTTTATCATTTACATCATGTTTCATTCAGTCATACTATGAATTACGTCCACAGTAATTTCCATTATTTTTAAGAGTGTACATTTCAAACTTTAGTCATCCCCAATACCTCCACAGTGACACCATTGATCACCTGCAACCTGTATTTAACGATCGCATGCTTCAACGACATTTTCAAACATTGCAGCTTTCAGTTTATTCAGTTGCCATTGATAGCGCTTAACAATCGGAGAAAACCGCGGGGGAGAAAAAGCCACGTCGTTTGGGATTGATTGTAACCTGCAGCAACGAGGGTGGCAACAAAACCTCAACTGTGGGAGGGGACAATGGGGGGAGGGTAAAAATGCCAACCGCGCACAGCCTAATGGAAACAAATCTGTCGCTTTGAAACAACAACCCATCGGCTTTGGCGCAAGTCAGTGAGTGTTGTGTGGAACTTATATTCAACAGCTTTTTTTTTTAATGCGAGGAGACCGTAAAATCGAGTGAATTTGGTCACTTTCGAATGATACTTTTCTTAGAGTGCGACAAAAGTTTCTTTTTGAGATTTCTAACTGAATTCAAAGAAAAATGTTATAACTTTCATGATTGATTGATCCACTTCACCCCGAAATACGGTACTCACAGGTAATATACAGGTCGGTCATAAAGGTAGCATGTTATGCCTTCCGGACGACGATAGCGACTCTCTTGGGTGGAGGGAAATTTTTCGTTATCACAAAAAGCGTTTTTTATTATTACTATATTTGTGACTCTGTGTTCCGTCAAACGGTGCTCCACCCCCCCTGGACCAGCTCCGACACGTTGACGGACGATATCAGCGGAGTTTTGTGTTGTTGTATGCCACGTTTGTTCTGGGCTCTGGGGGTTACAGTAGGCAGCAGCAGAATGGTGTCCGTTGTTGTTGGCTCGTTTAGCGGAGGTAATGTGCCGTTCCCACGTCCCTGGTTCCGATTCGGAGCAGCCCGCCCTCGACTCCGGAGCGGACAGGTACCGAGACCGCTGCTGCTGCCTCCACGTATCGCTTGTGCTATATGGAGGGTGTAATGGCGCGTAGTTATGGCTTCAGGGGCGTAGTGAGGGTCGAATAGATGAAAAATAAGCAATTCCACCGAACATGACGAATTTTTTTAAATTTAATTTTTATATTTTTTGAATCGCCTGAAAATTTGCATACAGATTCTTTATGACCAAAAATTCCATTATGCACCTTCAGACCGCCATTTTGAACCTCGCCTTATTTTTGAGAAGGGCGTATCGGAAAATGCATAGCAAATCTTTAAAAAACTGTAACTCGAAAACGGTTTGTCCGATCGATTTGAGATCTTCTACAAAGTTGTAGGTATTGCTTAGGACTATATGGAGAAAAATATGCACGGTAAAAAAAGTTACAGATTATTTTTTATTGCAAAAACAAAATTTTAAAATCGATTTTCTCGAGAAACGCAGTTTTTTATTTTTGGATATGTTTTAGGGGACAACTTATTGTGATTTATTGCACAATGTTTCAAAATGGAAGAATTATGGACAAAAAAGTTATGATTTTTTTAAAAATTACAGATTTTGAAAAAAAATCGAAATAGAGGAAAACAATAATTTTTTATGTGATTATTTGAAAGTACAGAAAAATTGCAATCGAAAAGTACTCTTTGGCAAGACTGGCTCTGGTAGCCATACGTTTTAGTGTCCCTCCTATGGCATCGCATGGCCCTTTTCCATGTGATGTTGCAAAAAAATGCCATATTTGATTTTAAATTGCCAAAGAGTTGAAAAGTTCTTCCTATTTTTATACTGTGATGCAGCTCCGTCAGACATAAAATATATCTTGTTGACAGTTAATTTGTGATCCAATCGCAAAAAATCTATCATTTTAGATTTGAATAAGTTGACAGATACAGAATTACAGAATCGTGGCGCAAATCTTCTGAAATTACAACAAAACTCAAATGATTGACTTTGCCATCTTGACGATAATATATTACAAACGGATGCAAAGTAGCTTGCTGAGCATTCCAATGATGGCTTTGAACTTCATCTTGAAGGATAAATGTGTAGTTTTCCGAAAAATCACAAATTACCACAAATTCACCTTCTATCAAATTGTTTTTTTGTGTTATTTAAAAATGTAGCTTGCTCTTTTTTGATGAAATCATGAGGTATAATTTTCTCCAATTTACGAGTAAAATATGATACAAATTCATCAGGCTGCTTTAAAAAAGTTTCAATATCACACCTGTCGGTTGTGACCCACTATTCAAATTGTAATTCGTCAATGCCATTCTCTTCGATTTCTGATAACAAGCTTCGTTCAAAGGTAGTAGAATCTGAACATTTTTCACAACAACGTAAGGTGCAATCCATGTCCAAATGTATGGGTATGGGAAAAACGTGCTTGTTCATCATACCTACTAACACAGGCAAAAGTGATGAATACCCTTGTGGAGCCTGTTTAGTAGAATGCCAGTAAATATACAAAAAGATGAGTAGTACTGTTCCTTTGAATTCTACTATTGTATCCTTCGACAGATACGCGTATTTCAACCTCAACTGTAAAGCCGTCTTCAGTGTTGTGTACTTGACTTGACTTGGTTTGTGTTGTTGAAATCAAAATAAAATTTTCCGGAATGGAGAAACACGAAATATGTTTGAAAAGGGCCTATTTTTCTTTTTTTATTTGAAAATTTTATATAAGTATGAGTATATCTCGGAATTTATGCAACCTAGAAAATTTTTACTTAAGTATTCTTCCAATGCATTTTCTGTACTATCAATTAAACGCATAAAATAATATTGTTTTCCTCTATGTCGATTTTTTTTAAAAATTGTATTATTTTATAAAATTATAACTTTTTTGTCCATAATTCTTCCATTATGAAACATTTGCAATAAATCACATAAGTTGTCCCCTAAAACATGTCCAAAAATAATAAAAATCACAGATGCATTTTCATAGAAAATCGATTTTATTTTTTTTTATTAAAAAAATCTATCATTATTTTTTACCGTGCATATTTTTTTCCAAATAGTCCTAAACAATACCTACAACAACCGCAGAATATATCCAAAAATTAAAAACATCAATGTTGCGGTTTTTTAAGAACTATTAGCTTCAAATTTTCATTTGAAAATATCGTTTATATTTTTACCGTGCACTCTTTTTTCAATACTTAAGCATAAATGTTTTGATCAAACGATAAACGATTAAGCTACGATTCGCTCAATCAAAATATTTTTTTCTGGAATGGAGAAACACGAAATATGCTTGAAAAGGGCCTATTTTTCTTTTTTATTTGATAATTTTATATAAATATGAGTATATCTCGAAATTGATGCAACCTAGAAAAAATTTACTTAGGTACTTTTCGATTGCAATTTTTTTGTACTTTCAAATAATCACATAAAAAATTATTGTTTTCCTCTATTTCGATTTTTTTTTTCAAAATCTGTATTTTTTTTAAAAATCATAACTTTTTTGTCCATAATTCTTCCATTTTGAAACATTGAGCAATAAATTACATAAGTTGTCCCCTAAAACATATCCAAAAATAAAAAAAATCAAAACTGCGTTTCTGGAGAAAATCGATTTTAAAATTTTGTTTTTGAAATAAAAAATAATCTGTAACTTTTTTTACCGTGCATATTTTTCTCCATATAGTCCTAAGCAATACCTACAACTTTGTAGAAGATCTCAAATCGATCGAACAAACCGTTTTCGAGTTACAGTTTTTTAAAGATTTACCATGCATTTTCCGATACGCCCTTCTCAAAAATAAGGCGAGGTTCAAAATGGCGGTCTGAAGGTGCATAATGGCATTTTTGGTCATAAAGAATCTGTATGCAAATATTCAGGCGATTCAAAAAATACAAAAATAATCGGGTTTGCGAAACGGCGTGAAACCGCTCAAATGTGAAAATAAAAGAACAGAAGAATAGAAAAAGAGAACAATAGAAAAGTGAAAAATGGAAGAACAGAAGACTAGAAGACTAAAAGAGTAGAAGAATAGAAGTATAGAAGAAAAGTAATATAAAAAAATAGAAGAATAGAAGACTAGAAGACCTGAAAACTAGAAAACTAAAACACTAGTAGAATAGAAGACTAGAATACTAGAAGAATACAAGACTAGAAGTCTAGTACACTAGAAGACTAGTTCATTAGAAAACCAGAAGACTAGACGACTAGCAGATTAGACGACTGAAAGACTAGAAGACTAGAAGACATAAAACTATAAGTCTAAAAGACTGGAAGACTAGAAGAATAGGAGAGTCAAGAGAATCATAGAAGAATAAATAAATAGATGGCTAGAAGAATTAACCTTCTGGGAAGCTCTTTCAAAAGCCTCTGGGAAGCTTTTTCAGAAGCTTCTTGAAAGCTGTTTCAGAAGCTTCTGGGAAGCATTTTCAGTAGTTATTTGAAAGCTCTTTCAGAAGATCTGAGAAACTCTTTCAGAAGCTTCTGGGAAGCTCTTTCAGTAACTCCTGGAAGGCTCCTGGGAAGCTTTGGGAAGCTTCTGGAAAGCTTCTGGAAGGCTCCTGGTAAGCTCTTCCAGAAGCTTCTGAGAAGCTTCTTCAAAAGCTTCTGGGAAGCTCTTGGAGAAGCTTCTTGGGAGCTCTTTCGGAAGCTTTTGGAAAGCTCTTTCAGAAGCTTCTGGGCAAGTTCTTTCAGAAGCTTCTGGGAAGCTCTTTTAGACTAGAAGAGTAGAAGACTGAAAAACTAGAAGACTAAATTTTTGATACTAAAAGACTAGAAGACCACAAGACTAGAAGAAAAGAATACTAGAAAAATAGAAGACTTGAAGACTAGACAACAAAAGGACTGAAAGACTAGAAGATTAGGAGATTAGAAGACTAAAGTACTCGAAAAAGAATAGAAACATTGAAAACAAGAACATTAAAAGATTGAAAGAATCATTGAAGTAAAAATACATAGATGAATAAAACAATAGAAGAATATACGGGATTTCTTCCGGAAAGATATCTTCTGACATCATTCCCAGGGTAAAAAAATCCTTCCAAAACTTGAAACAAATTCCTCCTTTGAATAGTTTGTAAACTATACTAATAAGTCGAAACTATTGAAAATAATCATTTTAAGTTGATCGAATGTTATGTCTTTGACATTTTTTTTTTTTTTTTTTTTTTTTTTTAATTTCTTTATTAGTATCATTCCAAACATTACATTCATTTCTTATATCTAGGTGTTCTGTGTTATTTGACAACACTATCATCCTAATTTGGTAAAACAAATTTATGATTTAATTAACATTTTGTTAACAACATATTACATTTCATTTGCCGTAGCAGTTCAGTTTTTTACAGGTGAGTTATTTCACCTGCTTATAGGAGAAAAAAAAAAACGTTTTTAATATACTTAACCTAACTTAACCTAAACATATAACGCATTAATCGTGGCAATAGAAGATTGTAACGATTTTTGCCTGAAATTATTAATGATTGTATTTGACATTTGTTCCAATGTTTCAACATTGGATATTCTATGTAACTCATTGGTACTATACCAGGGAGGAAGCCTCAGAATCATTTTCAAAATTTTATTTTGAATTCTCTGCAGAGCTTTCTTCCTGGTATTACAACAGCTAGTCGATATTGGTACAGCATACAACATGGCTGGCCTGAAAATTTGTTTGAATATCAAAAGCTTGTTCTTAAGACAAAGTTTTGATTTTCTATTAATAAGGGGATAGAGACATTTTACATATTTATTACATTTGGCTTGAATGCCCTCAATGTGATTTTTGAAAGTTAAATTCTTATCTAGCATGAGCCCTAGATACTTAACTTCATCAGACCAATTTATTGGAACCCCTCTCATCGTGACAACATGTCTACTTGAAGGTTTCAAATAAAGAGCTTTTGGTTTATGTGGGAATATTATTAGTTGAGTTTTGGAAGCATTAGGAGAAATCTTCCATTTTTGCAAGTATGAAGAAAAAATATCCAAACTTTTTTGCAATCGACTACAGATGACACGCAGACTTCGTCCTTTGGCGGAGAGGCCTGTGTCATCCGCAAACAAAGATTTTTGACCCTGAGGTAGCTCAGGTAAGTCAGATGTGAAAATATTGTATAAAATTGGTCCCAAAATGCTGCCTTGAGGAACACCAGCTCTTACAGGAAGTCTTTCAGATCTGGAGTTCTGATAATTAACCTGAAGTGTACGATTTGACAGATAACTTTGAATTATTCTAACAATGTATGTTGGAAAATTAAAGTTTTTTAATTTTACAATCAAACCTTCATGCCAAACACTGTCGAATGCTTTTTCTATGTCTAGAAGAGCAAGACCAGTAGAATAGCCTTCAGATTTGTTGGAACGGATCAAATTTGTTACACGTAAAAGTTGATGAGTGGTCGAATGTCCATGGCGGAATCCGAACTGTTCATTGGCAAAAATTGAATTTTCGTTGATGTGGACCATCATTCTGTTCAAAATAACCTTTTCAAAAAGTTTACTGATGGAGGAAAGCAAACTGATTGGACGATAGCTAGAAGCTTCTGCAGGATTTTTGTCTGGTTTTAAAATTGGAACAACCTTAGCATTTTTCCATTTGTCAGGAAAATATGCTAATTGAAAACATTTGTTAAATATATCAACTAAAAATGATAAGCTACTTTCTGGAAGTTTCTTGATGAGGATGTAGAAAATTCCATCATCGCCAGGAGCTTTCATGTTTTTGAACTTTTTAATAAAAGTTCTCACTTCTTCCAAATCAGTCTCCCAGGCATTTTCGAAAACGTTCTCTTGATTGAGAATATTTTCGAACTCCTGAGTAACTTCATTTTCAATTGGACTTGTAAGTCCTAAATTAAAATTGTGCGCACTTTCAAACTGCATAGCAAGTTTTTGAGCTTTTTCGCAATTAGTTAGTAATAATTTGTTTTCCTCTTTCAATGCCGGTATTGGCTTCTGAGGTTTTTTCAAGATTTTCGATAATTTCCAAAAGGGCTTAGAGCCAGGGTCCAATTGAGAAATTTTATTTTCAAAATTTTTGTTTCTTAATTGAGCAAAACGTTTCTTGATTTTTTTCTGCAAATCCTGCCATATAATTTTCATAACAGGATCGCGAGTGCGTTGAAATTGCCTTCTCCTCACGTTTTTAAGACGGATCAAGAGTTTAAGATCATCGTCTATAATCACGGATTCAAATTTTACTTCACATTTTGGAATTGCAATGCTCCGGGCTTCAACAATGGAATTTGTTAAAGTTTCAAGAGCATTGTCAATATCAAGTTTAGTTTCTAAAGAAATGTTAACATCAAGATTGGAGTCAACATACGTTTTATATATATTCCAGTCGGCTCGTAAATAATTGAAAGTGGAGCTGATAGGATTGAGAATGGCTTCTTGGGATATTTGAAATGTAACAGGGACATGATCAGAATCAAAATCAGCATGAGTAATCATTTGGCTACAAAGATGACTAGAGTCGGTTAAGACCAAATCAATCGTAGATGGATTTCTAGAAGAGGAAAAACATGTGGGGCTATCAGGGTATTGAATTGAGAAATATCCTGAAGAGCACTCATCAAATAAAATTCTGCCGTTGGAATTACTTTGAGAATTATTCCATGACCGATGTTTGGCATTAAAGTCACCAATGACAAAGAATTTTGACTTATTGCGAGTCAATTTACGCAAGTCAGTTTGGAGCAAATTAACTTGTTGCCCAGAGCATTGAAAAGGCAAATAGGCAGCTATGAAAGTATATTTACCAAACTGTTTCAACAGAAACACCTAAAGTTTCAAAAACTTTAGTTTCAAATGATGAAAACAGTTGATGTTTTATACGCCTATGAATGATGATTGCAACTCCCCCACATGCCCCATCAAGTCGATCATTACGATAAACAAAAAAGTTAGGATCTCTTTTGAGTTTAGATCCAGGTTTTAAATACGTTTCGGTAATAACTGCTATATGCACGTTATTAACCGTAAGAAAATTAAACAGCTCGTCCTCTTTACCATTCAGAGAACGAGCATTCCAATTTAAAATATTTAAATTATTATTTGGATCCATTAGAAAAACGTAATCCAATAACAATTTGATTTGTAAATTTTACACCTACTTGGACTGCTTCAGTCATAGTGGTGGCTTTGAACATTGCATCAATCATTAGATTCAATTGTTCAGTTATAAAATTAAAATCAGAGGCAGACATGTCATGTGATTTCCCATTGGAATTTTCGGTAGACGAAGAAGCGGAGTTACCTGTGGCGGTAGGGTTTTTTCCATTTGATTTGAAACTAGTAGAATGGGTACCCATGCAGGGTGGCCACCGAACCGGGAAAAACGGGAAAAGCGGGAAAAAGACGGGAATTTGAATCCACCGGGAAAAAGACGGGAAAAAACGGGAATTTGAGATGGTCACCGGGAAAACAATTTTGAAAGAACATCTTCAAGCTATAAATCTATAAATCATCAAACATAAGTTGTAGAAAGTTGATATAGTTGCCATTAAGGTGAAACAGTTTGGAATCAATTTCTAAGATTGCACTGAAACTTCAAAGGAAAGCATCCAGCAACAGTGAACTTTTTATTCTAGCTTTGTGCACTAGCAGAAAGCTTAAAATAAGAATATTAGAAATATTTGCCAACTATTTCGCCAGTTTAGTGCCTTTGAAAACGCGAGTAGGTGCACTAGTCGGCCATTGTGACGGCCATCTTTGGATTCTGAGATGTTTCACCTTAAGCATCTGTTATCTCGGACAAATAACTTTTAAATTTTCTTGTTGAAACAGTCTAGTTTTCTACACTAAAGTTGGTTGGTTATGTTTTGAAATATTTTATGTTTTTTATCTCTTACTATCAGGGCTATTTTTTTTTATCCTATTTGACTCAAAGTTTTGAATCAGATATTAAAACTTCTTGCATAAAGTAACATATTGGATTCATTATTTTCATAGTTTAGTGTGGCTTTGTTTCATTTTTATGAAGAAAAAAAAGTAAGATTGAAAATTAGGTAATAGGGAACAAAAATGGCATATCTAGTCATGTAAATGGAAATAGAATGGTGTTTGTATGTCACGAGTTGGCTTAAGAACGGGACGATTTTTTTGAATTATTCTTTCACTTTTGTTTTCTTTAGGGTCTCCGACGTGTTTGAGTGAAAATATTTTTGGGAAATCCTTCAAGAAAACAATTTGTCATTCCATACTAATTGTGCGAGAGCCAAAAAATACAAGGCAGTCTTCAACGATTTTTTTTTCTTATTGGACGGAAAAATACCGTTGAAAAGTTTGAAATAAAATTTTTGGTGTATTCAATTGAAAAACCGATCAAAGGAATATCTTTTTACGTTCAGGCTCCTTAATTAAAAACCGGGAAAATTTTGGAAATTATACCGGGAAAACCGGGAAAAAAGCGGGAATTTCAAAATGAACATTTGGTGGCCACCCTGCCATGGATCCAACAGGGGAGGAGTTCGAATTTCCTGCTACGATATCGGCAAAGGATTTACCGTGGGTAGATACATTCGAAATAGAAAGATTCGAACGGCTACCCGACGGATTAAAATTAGTTTGTGAATGAGCATGATTATGATCTTCCTGATGGGTATGATTCATGATCAAGCGATCGTTAACTGAAAAATGAGCATTGTTCGATACTCTACCAGGCAAATTCCGGAAACGACCGTTATCGTAACGGATATTATCTTTCATCTGCCTGGCACGAGCCTCAATGACCTTTTTGCGTGAAGGACAATTCCAAAAATTGGACTTATGGTTAGCCCCGCAATTACAACATATGAATTTGGTGGTATCTTCCTTCACTGGACAGACGTCTTTGGCGTGAGAAGAACCTCCGCAAATCATGCATTTAGCATCCATGCGACAATTTTTTGTACCATGACCCCACTTTTGGCACCGACGGCACTGAGTGGGGTTCTGGTAATTTCCTCCAGGTTTCTGGAAATGTTCCCATGTCACACGGACATCAAACAAAAGTTTTGCTTTTTCTAAAGCTTTAATATTATTTAGTTCTTTTTTGTTAAAGTGAACTAAATAAAATTCTTGAGAAAGCCCTTTCCGAACAATGCCAGATTGGGTTCTCTTTTTCATAATGATTACTTGGACTGGGGAAAATCCAAGTAAATCATTTATTCCATTTTTGATCTCTTCAGGTGATTTATAGTCACTTGAGAGACCTTTCAAGACAACTTTGAACAAACGTTCAGTTTTGTCGTCATAAGTAAAAAATTTGTGCTTCTTCTCTTCAAGATGTTTGAGAAGAAGCTCACGATCTTTAAGAGTTTCCGGCAAAACGCGACAGTCTCCTTTCTTTGCGATTTGGAAGGAAACCTTGATTCCCCTAATGGAGTTCAAGATCTCCTGCCTAAATCCCGCAAATTCGGAACAACTGACCACGATCGGCGGCACTCTTTGCTTCCTCACTTGAATCAAAGAGCCTGGGCTAGAGGCTGCTTCGATTTGGTGTTCGGAAAATTTGTCTAGAGCATCGAACTGATTGCTCATTTCGATACAATTATTAATTTCACCCTTGGAAGAAAGTTCGCATTCCGGGGAAATGTCCTTTCTTCCATTCTTGCCACGTGTAGTGACAGTTTTAAAACCCACTTTTTTGGAAGGAAGTAGTGAATTCAGAGATTCACCCTTCCTTTTTTAGTTGTTGATACCATGTTTAATTAATAAACGAAAGAAGACGTGACCTTCGAAAGGTTTTTTCCCAAGACGGTGTCCAAGAAGGATTACCACCGCTAGCTTTCGCCAACGGGTCCAACGAAAAATCGAAGGCACGGGTCCAAACAAGGATCGTAAAGGGATCAATAGTAGAAAAAATAGTACTGAAAAGTACTGTTTAAGTAGCACTGAAAAGTACCGTTTTTAATTTTAGCACTGAAAAGTACTGTTTTTGTAGCACTGAAAAGTACTGTTTTATTGCTTTAGGTAGTTTTTAAGAAAACTTCCAAGAGCAGAGAGAATTCGTGTACGCACAGCACGAAGGTACGATGCGCACGAGACATATTTTTTTTTAATATTAGTCAATCCTTAATCCAAGTCTAAGTGCTTTCGGAATCTTAATTGGATTTAGGAAAAGAGAGCAATAGATTTAGAGAAAGAAAGCAAAAGATTTAGAGGAAAAAAACAAAAGATTTAGAGGAAGAGAACAAAAGATTTGGGAAAAAAACAAACAAGTGATTTAGATGAAGAGAACGAAAGATATAGAGGAAGAGAACAAAAAATTTAGAGGAAGAGAACAGAAGATTCAGAGGAAGAGAACGAAAGATTTGGAGGAAAAGAACAAGCAGTAAGAGCAGATAGCAGAGAACAAAAGAGAGCAGAGAGCAGAGAACAAAAGAGAGCAAAGAGCAGAAAACAAAAGAAAGCAGAGAACAAAAAAGAGCAGAGAGCAGCTCTTTTCGTCGACAAATTTAATACAGAAACTTGAATGGTTCCTCTAAGATTGTTGAGGTTTTAAAAGTAATGAATATGAAGTATTTATTCTACTTGGCACTAGCCAGCAATTTGGCAAGATTTTGAGCAGAATGCTGTTAACCGGTTAAGAGCAAAATGAAGCAATGCTGAAACCGGTTAAGAGCAAAATGAAGCAATTTAGATAAGATTAGATAGCTATTTAGAGGACCAAAAAGTGATCAACAGTGAGACAGCAAGAGCAAGAAAGCTAGACCGAGCAACAAAAGGAGCGAAAGTGATAGATAGAGAAAGAATAATCTAGAGAGACAACGAAACAGCGAAAGAATCTTAATAAGAGATCTGAAGAAAGCAAGAGATCTGAAGAGAGCAAAAGATTTAGAGAAAAAAACCAAAGGATTTAGAGGAAAAGAGCAATACATGCAGAGAAAGAGAGCAAAAGATTTGGAGTAAGAGAGCGAAAGATTTAGAGTAAGAGAGCAAAAGATTTAGATGAAGAGAGCAAAAGATTAAGAGAAAGAGAGCAAAAGATTTGGAATAAGAGAGCACAAGATTTGAAGACCAAAAGCAAAAGGTTTAGAGTAAGAGAGCAAAGATTGAGAGTAAGAGAACAAAAGGTTTAAAGTAAGAGAGCAAAAGATTTAGATATAGAGAGCAACGAATTTAGAGAAGGAGAGCAATAGATTTGAAGTAAGAGAGCAAATATTGAGAGAAGAAGAGCAATAAATTTAGAGAAAGAGAGCAAAATATTTAGAGTAAAAGAGCAAATGATGTAGCGAAAGAGAGCAATAGATTTAGAGTAAGAGAGCAACAGATTTAGTGAAAGAGAGCAAACGATTAAGAGTAAGAGAGCGAAAGATTTAAAGAGAGAGAGAGCAAGAGATTTAGAGAAAGAGAGCAACGAATTTAGAGAAAGAGAGCAAAAGATTTGAAGTAAGAGATCAAAGATTGAGAGAAAGAGAGCAAAATATTTAGAGAAATAGAGTAAAGAAAACAGAGAAAGAGAGTAAAGATAGAATATAATAGAACAGAATAGAAGTCTAAAAGACTGGAAGCCTAGAAGTCTACAAGACTAGAAGACTAGAAGACTAGAACACTAGAAGACTAGAAGACTAAAAAACTAGAAAACCAGAAGACTAGAGGACTACACGATTAGAAGACTAGAAGACTAGAAGACTAAAAGACTACAACACTTAAAGACTAGACTACTAAAAGACTACAAGAATAGTGTAAGAGGAGAGAGCAAAAGATCCAAAGAAAGCTAGAAATCTAGAGAGGACTAGAGATCTATTAAAAGTAAGAGTTTTAGGATAGGCAAGAGATCTAGGAAATTGAAGAGAACTATGAAATACAAGATCTAATAAAAGACATCTAGGAAAGGCAAGAGACCTACGAAACGAAAGAGATCTATGAAAGGCAAATCAAGGAAATGCAAGAGTTCTAGGATAGGAAAAATATCTAAGATAGACAAAAGAACTAGGAAAAGTAAAAGATCTAGGAAAGACAGAGATCTAGGAAATAAAAAAGTTCTAGGAAAGACAATAGATCTAGAGAACGCTAGTGTTCTAGGATAGGCACGAAATCTAGGGAAGGCAAGAGATCTAGAAAAGGCAAGACAACTATGAAAATTAAAAGTTCTAGGATAAGCAAGCGATCAAGGAAAGGCAAGAGATCTAGCAAATAAAAGAGATCTAGGAATGGCAAGGATCTAGGAAAGATAAAAGTTGTAGGAAAGGCAAGAAAACTAGGAAAAGGCAAGAGATTCAGGAAAGACGTAAGATCTAGGGAGAGCAAGATATCTGAAGAAATGCTAGGAGAAGTAGAGAAACGAAAATCGAGTATCAAAAATCTTGGTTCGCCAATCAATTTCGAGAGAAGGGAATCTCTAAAAACGTGACGATTTATACCAAATTTTTAGAGACTGCTTGGAACCTCTGAGAGAGCATGAGAGAGCAGAGAGAGAGCAGAGACCGAGAGAGCAGAGAGAGCAAATTTAGCAGAGAGAGCAGATTTAGCAGAGAGAGCAGAGGGAACAAAAAGAGCAGAGAGTGCAGAGAGAGCAGAGAGAGAGAGCAGAGAGAGAGAGCAGAGAGAGAGAGCAGAGAGAGAGAGCAGAGAGAGAGAGCAGAGAGAGAGAGCAGAGAGAGAGCAGAGAGAGAGAGCAGAGAGAGAGAGCAGAGAAAGAGCAGAGACAGAGAGCAGATCTAGCAGAGAGAGCAGAAAGAGCAGAGAGTGCAGAGAAAACAGAGAGAGAAGTGAGAGCAGAGAGAGCAGAGATAGCAGAAGGAGTAGAGAGAGCAGAAAGAGAAGAGAGAGAGAGAGTAGAGAGAGCAGAAAGAGAAGAGAGAGAGAGAGTAGAGAGAGCAGAAAGAGAAGAGAGAGCAGAAAGAGAAGAGAGAGCAGAAAGAGAAGAGAGAGCAGAAAGAGAAGAGAGAGCAGAAAGCAGAAAGAGAAGAGAGAGCAAAAGAGAAGAGAGAGCAGAAAGAGAAGAGAGAGCAGAAAGAGAAGAGAGAGCAGAAAGAGAAGAGAGAGCAGAAAGAGAAGAGAGAGCAGAAAGAGAAGAGAGAGCAGAAAGAGAAGAGAGAGCAGAAAGAGAAGAGAGAGCAGAAAGAGAAGAGAGAGCAGAAAGAGAAGAGAGAGCAGAAAGAGAAGAGAGAGCAGAAAGAGAAGAGAGAGCAGAAAGAGAAGAGAGAGCAGAAAGAGAAGAGAGAGCAGAAAGAGAAGAGAGAGCAGAAAGAGAAGAGAGAGCAGAAAGAGAAGAGAGAGCAGAAAGAGAAGAGAGAGCAGAAAGAGAAGAGAGAGCAGAAAGAGAAGAGAGAGCAGAGAGAGAGAGAGAGAGAGAGAGAGAGAGAGAGAGAGAGAGAGAGAGAGAGAGAGAGAGAGAGAGAGAGAGAGAGAGAGAGAGAGAGAGAGAGAGAGCAGAGAGAGAGAGAGAGAGCAGAGAGAGAGAGAGAGCAGAGAGAGAGAGAGAGAGAGAGAGAGAGAGAGCAGAGAGAGAGAGAGAGAGAGAGAGAGAGAGAGAGAGAGAGAGAGAGAGAGAGAGAGAGAGAGAGAGAGAGAGAGAGAGAGAGAGAGAGAGAGAGAGAGAGAGAGAGAGAGAGAGAGAGAGAGAGAGAGAGAGAGAGAGAGAGAGAGAGAGAGAGAGAGAGAGAGAGAGAGAGAGAGAGAGAGAGAGAGAGAGAGAGAGAGAGAGAGAGAGAGAGAGAGAGCAGAGAGAGAGAGAGAGAGAGAGCAGAGAGAGAGAGAGAGAGAGAGAGAGAGCAGAGAGAGAGAGAGAGAGAGCAGAGAGAGAGAGAGAGAGCAGAGAGAGAGAGCAGAGAGAGAGAGAGAGCAGAGAGAGAGAGCAGAGAGAGAGAGCAGAGCAGAGAGAGAGAGCAGAGAGAGAGAGAGAGCAGAGAGAGAGAGCAGAGAGAGAGAGAGAGCAGAGAGAGAGAGCAGAGAGAGAGAGAGAGCAGAGAGAGAGAGCAGAGAGAGAGAGAGAGCAGAGAGAGAGAGCAGAGAGAGAGAGAGAGCAAGAGAGAGCAGAGAGAGAGAGAGCAGAGAGAGAGAGAGAGAGAGAGAGAGAGAGAGAGAGAGAGAGAGAGAGAGAGAGAGAGAGAGAGAGAGAGAGAGAGAGAGAGAGAGAGAGAGAGAGAGAGAGAGAGAGAGAGAGAGAGAGAGAGAGAGAGAGAGAGAGAGAGAGAGAGAGAGAGAGAGAGAGAGAGAGAGAGAGAGAGAGAGAGAGAGAGAGAGAGAGAGAGAGAGAGAGAGAGAGAGAGAGAGAGAGAGAGAGAGAGAGAGAGAGAGAGAGAGAGAGAGAGAGAGAGAGAGAGAGAGAGAGAGAGAGAGAGAGAGAGAGAGAGAGAGAGAGAGAGAGAGAGAGAGAGAGAGAGAGAGAGAGAGAGAGAGAGAGAGAGAGAGAGAGAGAGAGAGAGAGAGAGAGAGAGAGAGAGAGAGAGAGAGAGAGAGAGAGAGAGAGAGAGAGAGAGAGAGAGAGAGAGAGAGAGAGAGAGAGAGAGAGAGAGAGAGAGAGAGAGAGAGAGAGAGAGAGAGAGAGAGAGAGAGAGAGAGCAGAGAGAGAGAGAGAGAGAGAGAGAGAGAGAGAGAGAGAGAGAGAGAGAGAGAGAGAGAGAGAGAGAGAGAGAGAGAGAGAGAGAGAGAGAGAGAGAGAGAGAGAGAGAGAGAGAGAGAGAGGAGAGAGAGAGAGAGAACATAGAGAGCAGAGAGAGAGCACAGAGAGAGAAAAGAGAATTTCAAAGATCTGTAAGACCCATGCTACATTCGTAGACTATTCTTGCTCTTTCTATATCACTTGTTCGCTTTCGCTCCTTCAAGCTTTCCCTCACTTTTTTATCTTCCTCGCTCTCTAGTAATCACTTTATTGTGCTCCATACATCTATCTAGTACTCCAAATCGCTTCACATTTCTTGTATTCAATCTCTGGCTGTCCAAATAGCTTTCAGCTTTAAATCGTGCCAAATCGCGTCATACCAAACAGACAGCTCCGCTTTACAGTTGGAAGACACTATTACAATACGTTATTTGTGGATTATTTTTAGACGATGCAAAACCTCTAGCTCTAACAACAAAGCAACGAAAATAAGGGGTTCTATCATCGTTTTTTTGGGCTCTCGGCGGCTATTTATATCATGCTAGTTACAACTTGCAAACTTTGATAGGATCATTTCTTCGCTTGCTTTGATAATGATTCGCCGTCTAATGGTAATGAGTTCTGCAAGTTCTACCCTGATTGAGAATACAACAGATTTTGAATTTTGTGTTTGGGGCTTTTGAAACCTGCTAACGCCCCTGAAAACTTGCTATCGCGCAACGTTAAATTTGTACAGGTTCACATATAGCATGGTCGGCGAGTGTCGTCGCCATCCGTCTCTCCCCAACCGCCTACAAAGCCATCTATCCATCCATCCAGCTTCCCACTCCGTGCGTAATGGTGGAAAATAGCTTGGCCCCCTGCATTCCTACCTCGCCCCCCCCCCCTCTAACAATGGGTCGTTTGCTATGGGCGTCCTCGATTTGACCAGAATGCGAAATTATGAATAGCGTTGCGCTGTGCAACTCTGAAAACTTTGAAGAATAGCAATTACTGGCACATTATAATAGGAAAATTGCTGGGCTTTCCGCCGATATACGGTTCGGCGTGTCACCCACCGGTGTTCTTCGCATTACTCCTCCCTGCAATCGTTCGACAGTGAAATCTATATGAGGCGATATTGAAAGGGCCATCGAGCGATGGAACAGCAATGCTTAAGAATGCTGTTTCGAGAGATCATCATAGTAACCATGACTTTTTAAGTATGATTTAAACATTACATTCATATGTAGATGCATGGTAGACACAACAAGGTAGGCTATTCCCACGTGTAAACAGATATTTTCCATCAAAACATGTGTCGTCATTCCTATCGTCAAGCATGAGGCCTTGAGGATAGTAAAGAAGAGCAGGCCTTGCTTTCTTTTGCACTCGCTCGAGTTTGCGATAGGAATGACGTCACTGCCAAATGTCATTTTTCGGAGTATAATACCTTGCTTCTTTTTATCGTGATGTAGATGTATGTGATCTGTGTTTGGCATCACTATACTGCTTCGCGACTAAAAATGGGTGAACCAACGTGCGAAGTTCGATTTTTGACCAACTTCGCCGCGTCGCAGCTCGATTCTCAATAGTGCGCATAATGCACACGGCGGAGGGCATAGATGCGCTCTATAGCGAAGCGACTCGCGACGCGGCGAAGTTGGTCAAAAATCGAACTTCGCGCGTTGGTTTACCCATTTTTAGTCGCGAAGCAGTATATCATCGCAAATTCATAAGACTAAATCAAATTACAATCGACATTTCTTGCGTTCAGTATCATAAGGGTGTATCTGATATGATCCATTTCTCTTCGTCGATTTTCTCTTTTGATTATTACTTGGCCGGCTGATTGTTTTCGACAGCTTTTTTTGTTTCAATAGGAAGTACTCATCATCCTTCATTATGTAGCTCCGTAAAATGTTTCTATAATCGAAATATCGACTCATAGAGGTTTCACTGTGATCGTAAAACTAAAGTTGACTGAAAACGATAACGAAACTCATGTCGCATGTTATTTTTTGCTTACCCTCCCTCTCTTCCTGACAGATTGCAACACTGCGCAAACAGATTGCGGAATACCAACAACAGCAACGGAAAGAGTCCAAATCGCCAACGGAGCAGCCTTCGTCATCGGGCTCCAAACTGGTAAGTACTGCCAACCCTCTAGAATTGAACCCGTCCATTTTTCTCGATTTCTCTTATCATTATGGTTATCACTAAGAATAAGAACCGAGTAAACTTACCTATCACGCTCACACACCGGCTGAAACTGGTGTGCGGTGGGAACCAGGATAAGGCCACCATGTTTACCGAAATGGTTCCACAGCCGAATCGACTTCAATGGGTGGATGGGTTTATTTCAGCTGCGACTGTTAGGTGGTGCTGCTTTTCGTCTCAGTTCGGTATCCATCGCAGTGTGTGGCCGGCCCATAACCACCGCGCCTACTTCGATCGGTGCTCGAGGCGCTCTTATCAGCGTGAGAGCGAGTGCCGCGAGTCCGTTGGCTTGGTTTCTTCGTTTTAGTTGGTTAGCTGACGTCGTTTTCCATGTGGACGTGTTTAAAAGGAATGATTCTAGGTTCGGTGGATCGAATATTTTGCAACTTCTACGAAAATGGAAGGGGTGATCCTTGATTCAGCTAGAAGTGCACGTGAATCGCATGCTTTCCAATTCTCGACTAGATTGAATTTTAAAATTTCATCACATGGTATTGGGTTGATATTTCTCGATTTACTCTACACAAACTTAAAGATTCCGTTTAAAATTCAAATGAAGCCTCCCTAATGATCTTAAGATGGTTGGCTGAGATAACGTCGAACGTCAAAACGTCGAAATTCTGTCGAAAGCAGTAAAGTAAAGCGATTTTTACATCATGTTCCTTTGATATGTTTGATATGCTTTTGGAACATGATTAATTATTTATTCTTTCGGAATAGAAACATTCTTTAAAAAAAAACGTTTTCTTCCAATTATCTTGTTTTTGACGTTATGTGTCCCTCCGACGTTTCTTACTTTAGACGTTTTGTCACTTAACCGTCAAAAAGAAAATTGAAAAAAAAACGAAAGATTTTTGGAAGAATGATTTTTTTTCGAAAGAATCTCTAAACATCCTAAGACAGCCATTTTGTTTTTGATCATATCAAATTGGGCCGATTGATTGACATCCTTATTCCATGGTTTCCAGATTACAGAGGTTTCTTCAGATATTCCTCCAGAACGTCGCTCATGAATTGCTCCAGAAGTCTCTTAAGATCCCCTTTAATATCGAGCAAGGGAAAGTTGATTGTTCAAGATCAGGCGGTTGAGTTGAAGGCCATTATGTCTAATGCCGCGAAGCCGAAAAATTGTAATAGTAACAAGTTGTAAGAAAAAAAAATTCCATAATATAGAATGCCGTTTGTCCTGAATGGCCTGAGCTCTCTCGTTTGGATGTATGGGTCAATTAGCAATAGACTTTAGAACTACGTACGCCTAATGAGCTGACACTCCAAAAACCCTTTTTCCTGTTTTTTCGATTTTTTGAAGTCATTTTAGGAATTTTAGCTGACATATTTTCCGATTGTGATTCGCAGCTAATCTTTTGAACTGCACTGTTATATCAATGGTAGTTTATGTGTCTTCAAACATTTTTATCTATAATTTTACCATAGCGTCAATTGTTCTTTCGAACTATATTCGACCAATCTAATCATTCTTGTTAAAGGTCTATTAGGTTTGCATAGATTGTGGTAAATAGACGTTGAAATGCAGTATCAGTATTGTTATAACCAGTACTGTTATTTGAGCTGAACATCTGTTCATCAGTGATTTTGCTTTCCTTTTTCATCGGTTGTTCGTTCATTTTTCTTCTTCTTCTTTTTCTTCTTCTTCTTCTTCTTCTTCTTCTTCTTCTTCTTCTTCTTCTTCTTCTTCTTCTTGGCACTAACGTCCCCACTGGGACAGAGCCTGCTTCTCAGCCTAGTGTTCTTCTGAGCATTTCCACGATTGTACCCCGTTTGGCATAGGGGACGGACCTGGTGTAGTGGTTAGAACACTCGCCTCTCACGCCAAGGACCTGGGATCGAATCCCATCCCCGACATAGTCACTTCTGACGTAAAAAGTTATAGTGACGACTTCCTTCGGAAGGGAAGTAAAGCCGTTGGTCCCGAGATGAACTAGCCCAGGGCTAAAAATCTCGTTAATAAAGTCAAACCAACCAACCAACCGTTTGGCATAAGGTCGTTTGGCATAAAGCCGTTTGGCATAAAGTCGTTTGGCATAATGATGGATTTAGAATAAATATCGGCATTTTTAAGCATTTACCGAGATCAACACCACCGAGCCCATAGCAAAAAATGTTAGTAGGTTCTTAACAAGCGTGGTGTTCGTTCAGAGATTTTCCAAGCTAAGAATTTCAAAAATTGTTGTGTGACATTAGAGAGCATTACTGAATAAAACTCTTGACGGGTCTCTACATCTCAGAACATAGAGTATCTCTGAGCTTGTTGCGTTATACAGTCGACTCTCCACATCTCGATGTTCTACATCTCGATATCTCTCCTTATGTCGATGGTTTCATAAGTCTCTTCAGTCTGCATACATTTTCACTCTCCATATCTCGATATCCTCCTTATCTCGATATCTCCATATCTCGATGTGTTTCTGTTGATTCTTTGTTCTAAATTTTCTTTTCGTATGTCGATATGATCTATATCAAAGGTTACTAGACCAAAGTTTTGGGATTCAAAACAAATTAGGAGCGCAAAATGACGTCTTTTTGTGTATTACTTTCTTGGCAACGGAGTGTTTTTCAATCTAGTATTCATTAAAAATTTGTTCTATGTCTCAATCTCTCCCTATCTCGATGGTTCCTTCGATATCGAGATGTGGAGAGGCGATTGTACATATTTGAAAACAGCAAATTGGCAAAGAAAGTTCGCAGTTATTCATCAAGGGAACGCTCATAGAATATTTCGCTGCAGATCAAGCTCTGTTCCAGTTGGGACGTAACACTCGATGAAAATTACTTGATAAAAGAATGGTTTTTTTTTTTTTTTTGCAAAATATCAAAAGCTCTCATCCAAAGATCTATCAATGCGACTTAATGCAAAAATAGCCTATATACGAGAGCAGATTATTTTTCGTTTAAAATGTTTAAGGCTCTAACGCAAAAAATCTTTTCACAGCATAGCTCAAATGAACAACACATCTTCAAAAGAAAATATTTATGGCAAAACTTTTCAACGGTTCAATTTAAATTCTAATTTTGGAAGTGTACATCAAAAATATCGTCTTTTATCGAGAGGAGAGAAAATTTGTGATTGAAATAATATTTTTTCCAGCATATCTTGGAAGGAGATCACGCGTTTGCCCCAAAAAAAGTATATGTTGAATATTGGCAGATTCTAAGGTAATTATCATTTTAACAACACATCTGGCAAGAATTTATAAAATAGCAAAATATAAAAATGGTTAACATTTAGCTTTACTAAATAATAAAATTTAAAACAGTATAAATATAAAGAACAGCCTATTTTTAAAAGTAGGCAAAATTTAGAATTAAACCAATTGAAGAATGGACGCCAAAAATTATTGCGGCATAATAAAAAAAAGAAGGAGGTATTCTGTCATTCTCGGCTATACACATGTTGGCAAAAATGCTGAGGACGGTAAAAATCGAAAGAACCGCCAATTAAATAAAGAAGGGTGTATATTAGATGGTCAGTTCGTTCACCACCCTGAAATGTATAAAGTTACGACAATTATGAGTGCTTAACCCACTAATACCCAAATTTTTATTTTCGATTTAAGTATTATTTTTCGTTATCTAAAATCGTTCTAAACACGTTTTGGGCGTTTATTTATTTTTATTCGCAAATTTTTAAATTTTGGTTTTTGATTTTTATTATTTTTATTTTTGAACATCCCTAGCTTTTTTCATTTTTTCTTGAAGCCTTTTCTAGTTGTTGATTTTTGGCAACAATAAAAATTTTAAATGTTACGGTATTTTGAAAAATATTAATTTTTTATTTTTTTTTTTCGGAGCGTATTTTATTTACCGTGTAACTAACGGAAAAACAGGTTTGAAATTATTTTAATACCACCAGGCTCTTCGTTTGTGATAGGTTAATCGTAGAAAAATATAAAAGGTACGATTTTTTATATTACACGTTAAATGAAGCCCAGGCATTTGTAGGTTATATAAGAATGCAATTTTTCAAACAATTTCTAAAAATACAAAAAAGTTTCAAAAGTCATAAAAAACTTTTCTTATATGCGTGTTATGAGTCAAGGTATAAGCCAAAAATAAAATCATTTTGATTTCCGAGCTACGAAAAAATACACAAAATTCCCAAGTGTACCCCGTCTAAAGGCGGGGTTGGGTATTAGAGGGTTAAAACTTTTTGGGGGAGTGGGCTAGTCGGGGAAACGGGATATTCGGGGAACTGGCGTTCGCGGAAATGGCATTCGGGGAACCGACATTCGGGGAAAAGTAGCACAACCCATCGAAGTAATTGCAGTAATCGATTTCTCTTTTCGCTGATAATTTGAGCAGATCAATGTTATCGATTGCCGCCCTTTTGTCAGTTAGAAACAAAAAAATATAGCTCCAAAGAACAGCCTATGCATAAAAGAAGGAGAAATTTATTGAAATTTTAAATCAACAGTTTTTATACCCATAATTTTGGTAACGTCTTATTTAGAAAAACAAAAATAGAACAATCAAAAGAAGGGTAAATTTGTGCTTAATATATAAAAATCTTCAGTGCAAAAATGTGTTCCAATAGCGAAACTCAAAATAAGAATTAATACTTGAAAGAAGGGTATTTTCTGGATAAATAATAAAATACTATCGACAATAACTTTCCTAATATGCTTAAATTTACTCGAGAGTGAATAATTGTTGAATAAAGTGTTTTTTTTTTAACTAGTTGACTCCAAAACAAGCCTGATGTCATCAGAAAGATGCAATAGAAACGTAAATACTAAATATTGAGAAATTCTTGGCTTCAGACTCATTATGCCAAACGACTATTATGCCAAACGACTTTATGCCAAATGACCATTATGCCAAACGACCTTATGCCAAACGGCTTTATGCCAAACGACTTTATGCCAAATGACCTACCACCCATTTCCACAGTTATTAACTGAGAGATTTCTTTGACAAAGTTGCCTCTTTCGCATTCGTATATCGTGTGGCAGGTACAATTATACTCTATGCCCAGAGAAGGAAATTTCCATTACGAAAAAAAATCCTGGATCGACCGGGAATCGAACCCAGACACCTTCAGCATGGCTTTGCCGTGGACTCTAACCACTCGGCTAAGGAAGGCCCCCATTCATTTTTATAGTGGTGATTATTGGTATTCTAGTAACAAAGTTTTCAAAATATATATTTTCTACTTTTAAACGTCGGTTTTTATTTGAGTTTAACATTCAATCATTTGTAATGAAGATTTGCTTCTTTTGATATCTTACCATTTGGCCGAATGCCGTTTGACCGAATGCTGTTTCGCTGGATGCCATCTGGCCAAATGAGTCTTTTGTCCGAATTCTATTTGGTTGAATTGGCAACTAAATTTATTGTTTATTCATAAACAATTAGTTTAGTTGCCAATTATACATTAAACTGGCTCCCACAGTAGACCGTATATACCACTGCGTCTACGCCGCTTCATGCGGGAAAGCGTAGGGGTGGTAAATTTATGGCATAGAGGCTTGCTGTTTGGGTATCAGGAGTTTTTTAGGAAATTTTTATATTTTTTCATGTAAAAATTTTGTTTACATATTTTTTAAAAAGTTGAAATCTTAAGCTTTTTTCCATAAAATAAGATTGAAAATCGGTTGGGCTGTTCAAAAGTTATGATTTTTTTTAAATAAAAATATCTAATGCGCTGAGACCTACAGTGTGTGCCGATGAAAAATGACTGAGTTTTTATTTTCAACAAATATTGCGCATTTCTTTCACCACTCGACTATTGCAGAAGTTTTTACAAGTGCGGAAATGCCAATAAAAGTGCGCAGTTGCATCAAATCGAGTCGGTGTCTTCAGCAGGGTTATTCCTGGAAGTCCAAACAACAACCCCGCTGAAGACACCGAAATGATTCAATGGAGTCCCGCACTTTTATTCACATTTTCGCACTTATGTAGCCGCACTTCGCAGTCCAGTAGTGAAAGAAATACACAATATATCTCATAAACTAAAAAAACATACATCGCTGAAAATTGTACAGTAAACATAAAATTTTCTGAGCTTTCAAGAAAAAATGAGAACAGCAATAGCCCCTTTTGTCCCGAGGCTTTCAAAACACAAAAAAACGGAAAATTTTGTTTATTTTTTCATGTAAAAAAAACAATTCTTATGAAATTTTTCGTTTTTTAAGTCAAAATCTTTAGCTTTCATTTCGTACAAGAAATTTGAATATCGGTCAAGCGGTTCAAAAGTTAAATTTTTTTTAAAAAATAACAATTTTGCAATGTCGCGAATTTTCTGGTCACCCTATTTCGGAAATGGTCACCTTAATAAAAAATCCAAAAACACGCGTATCGTTATTTCGGGTAAGGAACAAAATAGCAAATTTTTACAGAACGGGCCAAAAGACTTATATGATTATTCCACTGCTACATTGGTCAAGTGTTCCGACGTGTTTGGGTGAAGGAAATGATTTGAAAAATTCTCTGGAATAACTGGAAAACAACTGAAAATATATCAATCGTTTTGTATGGGAGATTGCATGTCATTTTTCAGCAACCTACTTGTTGGCAAAACAAAGTTTGACGGGACCACCTGTATTTAATATTATTTTCACTTAACAAAAACTAGAACTTTAGGTTAGACTGTAAATAAAGATGTACAGCTAAAAGGCGATAGTGGCGCTTTCAGGAATGTTCTAAAAGATAGAGATTGTTTTAGCTAATCTTTCAACTTCTGTCAGTTTACTCCAGGTAAACCAACCAATGTTTTATACAAGTATTCTATACGGATTCATCCAGAAATAACTGCAGAAGTTCCATTCAGGGATAACTGAAATATTTTTATAGTTTATTCTGCTATTATTTCTGCAGAACTTCCAACTGACATTCGGCAAAATGACATTCGGGGAAAAGTTGCACAATCGGAATTTTCCCAAGAAGTCCGACTCTGCCCCTGTTCGCATAATTGCCTCATGTTCTATAAGATTTCCTATATTCTTGGAGCAGTGAGGCAATTACTGAAATTGTTTCATAAATTTTTGCACATATTGTTCCAAAAAATTCCCCTACTTTTTTTTAGCAACTCCTTCAGGGATTAATACGGGAATTCCACTGGTTTCTCCGACAATAACTCCAGGGATTCCTTCATGAGATCTTTCAAGGGTTCTACGAATACAGTCAACTTTCCATAACTAGATATTCTATGTTTCGATATCAAGTTAGAGAACCATAGTAAAAGTTGGTTTTCATGGTTACCTCAACCGCAATTGTGTTAGTAGTATATTAAAATTGTCTATGATCGCTTCAATGTCGAGTTATGGAGAGTTCACTGTATTCATCCAGCATTCTTCCAAGTTTTCTAAAGTGATCCCTTACATAAGTTTTCCAATGAATCCATAACTTTTGAGAGAACGGGTTTTCGGTCCCTTCAGATATTTCTTTATGAGTTTCTCGCATATTTTCGGTACTATATCCTTGAGTAATCCCTTGAAGCCTCCCTGAAAAAAATTCTTGGAGAACTTCATTAAAGAAATTATAAGAATCTTGAAATCAAGTAATTTCATGAGGATTATCTGCACAAATCGTAAGAGATGGTCATAGAGTGATTTCTAGTCGGATTCTCTAAAGAATTCTTAATATATTTCGGCTGGAAATCTGATTAAATTCTTAATGGTATTTAGAGAAGGTATCGACTGTGATTGTCTTATATGACATTGTTATGGCTATATCGGTCATGCGACTCAAAGGCAAAGGGAGTCTGTAGAAGATTTTTGCAAATGATGAAATGAATAGGTGGATATGCGTATCCTCTGTTCATGGGAAAAAACTTAAATCCCTGAGGAATTTTCTTGAAAATCTCTTGAGAAAGACATGAAGGTTTTCCTGGAGAAATTACTGCGAAAATTGTCAATTCAAATGTTTCTGCAAAAAGTTTAGGCAAGAATTGCAAGAAAATTCGCTGACGTACTTGTTGGGGAAAATTCATAAAGAAGTATAGATCGTCTGGAAGGATTTCAGGAGAAATTGTACTCGATAAGGTCGATTCAAAGATATAAGGATTGTTAGGTTTCAAGATGTAAAACCGCCATTTTTTCTTTTTTTATACTGGTGTTGAACGAAGATTTATCAGTATTAATTTTGCTACTGCATACTACAGTAGCATCTTCAATGTGTTAGTACTAGTGCTCTCATTATTATAACAAACAATAACGACGCCAACTGCATCCGAATGCAAGTCAATTTGAGGATGGGATGGAAATGTTGACGTGTTACTGAGAGCCGAAAAGTCCTCTGCTCTTCCGAACCGTACACGATTGATCCTCATTGCATTGCTCTCTCTTGTAAGAACAAGCGAAACAAATGATGGATGAAACACTACTCTTTTGTTTTTGAATCCACCATATTGTATACAAATATGGCGTCGAACAGTAATTACAGAGTTCTACTTGACGAAGTCAGAAGATTACAATAAAATCTCCAGTTGTGTATACTGAGAGGACCATCTACTCAGCAAAAAAATGAGTTGTGGAACAAAAATGCTTCGAAAAGCTGTTTCATCATGAAATTTTTATAACAACCAGGAAAAAAGAGATGACTGACGAATCCGACAAAATAACAGTCCTGTCACTAAACTGCTAACGTATTCACGTGGAAGTGCAGAGGATTCAACGGCATTCATCAAGCGAGTAACATATCAGCAGGTTGTTTCCCATTTCCTAAATTGACCAGCATTCGGACGCAGTCGGCGTTGCCATGATCATTCTAAGTTGCCAGTGTTTAAAGATATTCGATGCTGAAGCATGTTGCCAGAATCCCATGTCCAACAGAAAGGGTTAATGTTGATCGCAACAGTCGTGAATCATAAAACACCGATCAAGCTTTATCTGTAGCTAACTCTACTGAGGCTGTTAGTTCCTTGAATTCGACAACACAACCATCCTGGTTGCTTAGATTGACGTTGACACTAAAACGTACAAACTCTCACCTCTCATATTGCCCTTCTCGCCGCCAACTTCGATCGCGACGCGCCCTGGATCAAAAAAGGCTTATCTAGACGACGACCATTTAATAACCCCTGCCCCGATAAAGCAGCGTTTTGCTGTCTCACTTGCACGCTCTTATCCGAATCCCCCATCATCGCTGGTGAGTGTGATACACATTTTCTCCGGGTAATCGCATGGGATGTTTGCACAATGATACCGAGAGCCGTTCCTCGAACCACCAGCGCCCATGTGTTTAATTTTAAGGGTGTTTCCATGTACACTTATGGCATTATAGGCGAATGCTGGTTCGGCCGTTTCCCGATCAGAAACGGATAACACAATTATAAAAACCTGAGAGATTATTTCAAAACACATCTCATAACACTTAGCCGAGTGGTGAGAGTTAACCGGCTGAAAAGCAAAGCCATGCTGAAGCTGTCTGGGTTCGATTCCCGATCGGTCCAAGATCTCTTCGTAATGGAAATTTTCTTGACTTCCCAGGGCATAAATTATCATCGTACCTGCCACACGATATATGAATGCAAAAATGGCAACTTTGGCAAAGAAAGCTCTCAGTTAATAACTGTGGAAGTGCTCATAAGAACACTAAACTGAGAATCAGGCTTTGTCCCAGTGAGGCCGTAATGCCAAGAAGAAGAAGAAGAGAAGATGATTTCGAAGCACGATCAAAGCAAGCGAATAAAAGCATCGCATCTGTATCGGTCCATGATCAGCAATGTTTCGCAAGTTGTAATAAGCTTGATAAATAACAGCTGCAAAAGAAAGCCTCATAAAGATAGCGATGAAAAACCCATTTGATTTGATTTGATTTATCATGCACAGACTCTCGTGATGTGTTGCGGATCATGATTGTTACAGAGAGCGACAATGGGGCAGCAGGGACGACAGTCCCTGCTTAACGGACCCCCCCCCCAGGACCTCTGCGAGTTGGGGAGTTGCCCAGGATGTGGTGAAGTTCGCAGTGGGCTCTGATGAACCTTCATAAAAACCACAAAAATCCGAATGCAACTCTGTCACAGCGACCGGTGCCGCTTAAAGTACCCTAGCCCAAACTAACAGGAGTGCCAACCGGCACATCAGGATTGATACCAGTGAGATCCTGATTATGGCATACTGGTCGCGATACAAACGGACAAGGCATGGAATTACGAGTAGGAGTGCTTCGAGCACATTGGGACCAACGCCAGTACGGCCCCAATTATGTATACTGGCAGCGCACGACAAAGGACAAGTAACGGTATATGTACTGGATAATATGCTTTGAGGCTGACAGCGGCGACATTCTACTCCCTTAGTAGGGTCGGGTGACACTGGCCCGAAACGGCGAGTGGGTTAATGGCGCAGGCTGCCCCCGTCCCGTAAAACCGTGGCAGGCCTTAGAGTACGTTCCAAATCCGTCGCCTGGTTGTTCCAACTGGGCGGGAGTAGGCTCAGATGCCATTACCTGACCTGCGCCGATCCGGCTCTGAACATAGTACCCCATAAAGGACTATGTCAACCCTAGCATGGCCTCCCTGCTTGCATAGATAACCATGGGATTATAAAGGCGACTATTCCAGCGGAGATGGATAGCGGCTCTTAGGGGGACCCATAAGAGATGATCAACCAAAACAAACAACTAGCGGAATGTGAAGGAGAGGCTTCTGGACCTATCAGTAACCGGCTAAGGTTCCCGCCAAGGAAGGAGGCGACCAACTTTATTGAAAACAGTGTGGGCAAAAGCCTAGATACTGTGACGACGGCAGGCACTGGCCGCTCCAGTGCAACATGTGTGGTGACCGATGGCCCGGGACTAATCGAGGCCATGGATCGCAATAGGGAGTACCTCCCTAAAATGCAGGTAGCTGCTGAGCAACTTGATGTCATCATCGAATATGTTAAAAGCAAAACAAATATCAGCAAAGACTTGAAAACAAGTCTACTGAAATTGCGACAATCAGTCCTAGCTGCAAAGCAGGACTACGAGAAAGCCAAGGAACAACTGGGCAAGGTAGAAGGCCAAAAAGACACTAGGTCGTGTCAGACCGAAGTGTTTTCCTTCACAGGCAACGCGAATATATCTGATGATATTATTCGATACGCGATGCGGAAGAGGGAAGCTTCCGGGGATGAATACGTGGCGAAAAGACGTATGGTTGCTAAGGGAAAAGTGACCTACGCGGCCGTCCTCCAAAGTGGAAAAGCTGGCACGAGCCAAGCCCCGCGATCAAGAGGACATGGCAACAAAGGAGAGGCCAACACCAATCCTAAGGCCAAGAAAGCCAAGAAAAAGGAGCCACGGGTTAACCGGAACCAGGCAGTGCATCCACAGGAACCACGGGCGCAAGGCAACAGCAACCCGTGGATACGAGTTGGAAATAAGAAAAAAACAGAGGAAACCGAAAACGGAGCCCAAGGAGAGCGCTAAACCGAAAACAGCGAAACGTAGGAATTTAGGCGAAGCCCTCGTTATCAAAACGGAGGAAGCAAAATACGCCGAGGTTCTGAAGGCGATGCGAAGCACAGAGAAGCTATCGCCATTGGGCGCAGACGTGCGAAGCATAAGGCGAACTAGGATTGGTGAAATGATCCTAGTCTTAAAGAAGGACGCCAAGGAAAAGGGTGCAGTCTATGAGCAACTGGCACAAGAAGTACTTGGTGACGAGGTTGATGTAAGATCCCTTACTGCTGAAGCGACTCTCCAGTGTAAAAATCTGGATGAGGTCACCGATGCAGCGGAGGTCTCGGCTGCCCTCAAAGAGCAGTGTGACATCGACGTAGCCAGTAAGGCCATCCACCTTAGAAAGGGCCCGCAGGGCACCCAGGTGGCGGCGATCAGGCTGCCGGTCGCAGAGGCCAACAAAGCGAAGAACTTGGGCATACTCAAGGTAGGCTGGTCGGTTTGCCGGCTGAGCATACAACAGCCTCCTGAAGTTTGCTTCAAGTGTTTCGAGAAGGGCCATAAGTCGTGGAATTGCAATGGTCCCGACAGAAGTAAGATGTGCAGAAAATGCGGCGCTGAAGGCCATAGGGCAAGCGATTGTAAGCAAATCGCTAAGTGCCTAATATGTGTCGACAGAGCAGACAACGGACACTTAACGGGCGGACCCAAATGTCCGGGCACAAGCGGAGTATCAAAGCAGCCAAAACGGAAGTAACACAGTTAAATTTAAACCACTGTGATGCAGCCCAGCAGCTGCTTTGGCAGTCAGTCTCGGAAACCAAGACTGACGTGGTGTTACTATCGGACCCATACCGCATACCAGCCAACAACGGGAACTGGGTGGCGGAAAAATCTCAACAGCTAGCAGCTATAGGGACGACAGGACGATACCCAATCCAAGAAGTAGTCTCTAGCTCAAATGACGGTTTTGCGATAGCAAAAATCAACGGCGTGTTCTATTGCAGTTGTTACGCGCCCCCAAGGTGGTCGATTGAGGAATTTTCCCACATGGTTGACAGGATGATGGCCGAACTAGCTAATCGGCAGCCAGTAGTGATAGCTGGCGACTTTAATGCATGGGCAGTGGAGTGGGGTAGCCGCTGCACCAATCAAAGAGGCCAGCTATTGTTGGAATCCCTGGCCGCATTAAATGTAGAGCTGGCAAATGTGGGTACAGTGAGTACCTTCCGCAGAAATGGTGCAGAATCGATCATCGACGTGACGTTTTGTAGTCCTAACCTTTTAGGTACCATGAACTGGCACGTTGATGACGGTTATACTCATAGCGATCATCAATCGATTCGCTATAGTATAATACCAGGCGGGCAGAAGGCAGCGCGATGTAACTCGACCCAAGCCCGAGGATGGAAAACAGCGCGCTTCGACGGCGAAGTATTCACTGAAGCCCTGAGGCGCGAACGAAACACTCTGGACCTAAACGGTGAAGAGCTAGTTGCTATGATATCACGAGCGTGTGATGCTTCCATGCCGAGAAAAGCCCCTCCTAGAGAGAACAGGCCGCCAGTGTATTGGTGGTGCGAATCAATTGCAAATCTTCGAGCAATCTGCCTTCGGGCTAGACGAAGAATGCAACGCGCACGCACAGAAGCACAAAGAGAGGAACGCGGTGCAGCATTCAGAGAGGCAAAGTTGGCTCTCAAAAAGGAAATCAAGAGTCGAAAACGGGCATGCTTTGAAAGTCTATGCGAGAGTGCCAATTCTAGTCCATGGGGTGACGCCTACAGAGTGGTAATGGCTAAGACCAAAGGAGCCATAGCGCCCCAAGAGAAATCGCCCGAGTTGCTGCGATCGATAATCGATGTACTCTTCCCGCACCATCCCATAAGCCCATGGCCCCCAGCGCCGTATGCGGCAGATGAAGGAGAAGAAGTGGCGAGAGTGACGAACGAAGAGCTGGCAGAAGTCGTGAAATCATTCGCGTCAAACAAGGCACCGGGACCCGATGGTATCCCGAATGTTGCCTTAAAAGCGGCAGTGAACACGGATCCGGACATGTTCAGAACCACGATGCAACGCTGCATTGATCAAGGAATCTTCCCGGATGTATGGAAGCGACAGAAATTGGTGCTACTACCAAAGGCGGGGAAACCACCAGTTGACCCGTCGGCGTATAGACCTATCTGTCTACTAAATACGACGGGCAAGTTATTGGAGAGGTTGATTCTCAACAGACTAGTACCGTATACGGAGAGTGCGGACGGCCTGTCCAACAACCAGTTTGGATTCAGAAAAGGTAAATCTACTCTGGACGCCATCCAGTCGGTCGTTCAAACAGCTGAGGTGGCAATCGAGCATAAAAGGAGCGGCATCCGTTACTGCGCGGTTGTCACTCTGGATGTGAAGAATGCGTTCAACAGCGCAAGCTGGGAAGCAATAGCACACGCGCTTCACCGCCTAAAGATACCGGTGCAGTTGTGTAAGCTTCTAGAAAGCTATTTTGATGGTTGGATTCTACTGTATGACACAGAGGAGGGGCAGAAAAGCGTTCGAATTACCGCGGGAGTACCTCAAGGTTCAATCCTGGGCCCGCTGTTATGGAATGCGATGTACGATGACGTACTGAGGCTGCCCCTTCCGACGGGTGTTAAGATTGTTGGCTTCGCCGACGATATCACTCTAGTGGTCTATGGTGAATCAATGGAGGAAGTAGAGTTGACAGCAGCGCACTCTATTTCCCTGGTTGAGGAATGGATGAAGTCTAGGAAACTAGGACTGGCCCGTCACAAGACTGAGGTGGTGGTGGTCAACAACCGCAAGTCCGAGCAACGGGCGCTTATCTCGGTAGGTGATTGCACCATAGAGTCCAAGCGATCCCTTAGGCATCTTGGGGTAATGATCGATGACAAGCTGAGCTTCGCTAGCCACGTTGAATATGCCTGTAAAAGGGCATCTACGGCTATAGCGGCGCTTTCGAGGATGATGTCTAACAGCTCTGCTGTAATTGCTAGCAAACGCAAGCTGCTGGCAAGCGTGGCGCTATCCATACTAAGGTATGGAGGACCAATCTGGTCAAAAGCGCTTATAACGAGAAGAAACCTAAAGCGGTTGGAAAGCACGTACAGGATAATGTGCTTAAGAGTAGCAAGAGCATACCGGACGGTATCTAAAGAGGCCGTGTGCATCATAGCCGGGATGACGCCCATCGGGCTCATCATCAAGGAAGATGTTCAATGCTTCAACCAAAGGGGTACCAGAGGAGTCCGCGACACGTGTAAAGAGGAAACGCTCAGAAGCTGGCAGCAGGAATGGGATAACTCCACTAAGGGTAGATGGACCCATCGGCTAATACCAAATGTGTCAGATTGGTATGGTAGAAGCCATGGGGAAGTGAACTTCCACCTGACGCAGTTTCTGTCAGGACATGGTTGCTATAGACAGTACCTGCATAGGTTCGGGCACTCAGAATCTCCTGCGTGCCCCAATTGTGCTGGTTTAGAGGAAACAGCGGAGCATGTCGTGTTCGATTGCCCCCGTTTCATTGTTGTGAGAGGTCGCATGCTCACTACACGTCCCCCGACAATATTATAGAGAGAATGTGTGCGGATGCCGAGTGCTGGAATGCAGTAACTACGGCTGTCACTCACATTATGTTAGAATTGCAGCGCCGACCAAGAGTTGGCTGCAGAGGATTAGCCCTGCCGAGGCTGGTCCCTTGTAACATTGTTTAAGTCGGCTAGGAGAAGCAGTTTGCCTAGGCTACTTCTGCTACACGTGTTGTGCTATATGCACTGGTCCCTTCCCGAAGAAATACCGTAAGGTGGTTCCGGGCAGATGAGGGTCTGAGTCCAAGGGTCATGTCGATGCACTGTTCACCACTTGAGCAATTCTAAATGAATTGCTCATGCACAGTGCATAGGCTGGTTTTAGCGGGTCGTCGTTGGTGTGTCATCCCCGCATTCCCTGAGTTATCTTCTCAGGGGATCTGTTTGCAGATTTCCCCCTTGTAAAAAACAAAAAAAAAACAGAGAGCGACAAGTGAGAAATACTCTCAATTTTCTCAGTACTAAATACCTGATAAAATGTTATTATGTAAAATGGCCCCTGTCAGAGCCGTACATTATTCCATAAAAGATTTAACGGTAATCCAACTCAATTCCCAATATGAATAACAGCTTTCGGTATAAATGATTTATTTTCCTGCTACATCTTCCTGATCGGGTTGCCTGACACATGGCCTCCTTCTGGCTTTTGCGCTGGTGTGAAATGGGAGAAATTATGAGGAATATAAAAAACACGCCCGCCCTGCTGCGATGCGATGTTGCTCCCACTTGAAGCTAGACAAATATTGGCAATCGGTCGTGTCGGGAGAGATAAGGGCGAAAATGGAACCGATCGATAAAAAAGTTTCGTCGTTTCTGGTGCGGTAACTGCTTTTTTTCTGTATGCACAACAACGAACTATTCGACGCCGGATTGTTGATCAAGTTTCGAAATATTCTGACTGATCATTGGTTTACGCAGCGATCGTTGGATTTTGCGACTTTTTTGCGAATGTTTTTCAGTGACAGCTGCCTTCCATCAAGTGTAATATAAATAGGGAATCAACTCCGACTTGAATGTTCCGATTTCCCTCGATTGGTTTGTATTTACGATGCATTATTATCGCATAGATAAACATATCGATTTTCATCAATTTTCCACCCACAACGGTAGCCCTGATAAGCGACCATTGATCAGCGAAATTAATGCCGCGAGGGAAAAGTCTTATCATTCCAAAATGGCGGAGATAGTGCGTTGATACCCTCTGACATTTGCCCTCATTTGAAGGGGTTCCCTCTTAACACCTTGGAAAAGGTATAAATAGGCAAAACCACCTGCACTAATTACGCATTCAGTTGACGGTTGATCTGCACAAAAGTGCTGGTTGGTAGTTTTGCATAACGATTTGAATAGTGCACTATCGAAGCGTGAGTGAAGTTTTGTGATCTGTGTCATCGCCAAGCCACTATCGACGGAAAAGCAGTTGGATTGAAGGAAAAAAAAAAAAACATCCAAGGAGCCCGCTCCAATCCAACATCGTGCGCAGTGGGTATCTAATTTTAACACATTTACTGCCTTCTTCCAAGTGTTTCCAAGTGTGTACCAAACCAACTTTGACAGAATGCAATATTAACAAAAAAATAGCAAGCCATGAGGCTTTTAAAACCGTTCGAGCAGTGCGCTACCGATGTCTACTTTGATGGGGCATATTTTGTCACCTCACGACCGAGGAACGCGGCGATAACTCAGTTGTGCTGACTCGATTCCTTCACGTGTTTGAATTTATGTGTTTTACACATAAACCTTCGATGGCTACTATGCATGCATGCTCTATACGCATTGGGGCAATGCAACCAGCAGCAGTTGAACAGAACGACGACTCGCAGCTAAAATAAAATTATGTGTGGTGGCGGTTGTGTGTGACAGACAGCTTGTAAAGAAATTGCTTTTTTTGTGTGCGGTTCAAAGCCTCCAAAGCGTGTATGAACATTAATTTCGTTTTAAAAGGTATAGCAGCCTAATTGCGTCCGTCTTCGAACTCTGGGAATCCAAGGTCTGTTATCGGACGGACGTTTGCCGAGAATTTCGGTTATGGTTGGGTGACACTGGTTCTGATAACTGTGTTTGAGGTCTGGGTTTCAATGAACTGTCTGTATCAATCCAGAAGGTTGATGAACTCTTGTTAAAATTATCGTAACAGTTTTCGAGTCGAAAGAAATGATCACGATTTATGAATCACGTCATTCGAGCTATTTTCTGAATCATGTTATAGTATCCTGCATAGAAAAAAATCCGTTCTCGTATTCGTGAACAGCAGACGTGAACTCGTCAACAAGCAAAAATACACCGTGAACTAGATCATGTTTATGTGAACGTTGGTGGTAGTTCATGGTGTATTTTTGACAGTTCACGTTTTCCAGAACTCTATTTTGAACGTGTATAGCGTATATCATCTTCCAGTTTGTCTTCTAAAGACGTTGGCTATGAGAAGAAGTCTTCACGACTCTTTCATGAAAGTTTCCATCCTATCATCCTTTCTCTTTCCATATTTGCTGCAAGGACGTGGCCAACACTGTACTCGACTATTGAAATATGTGTTAAACATAAGAGCCGAATCTTTGACTTTAGCAACGAACTGTCTAAAATTTCTAAACGGGTTTGAAAAATGCACCAATTATGACATTACCCTAAACTGCGCAAGATGTGTTAAGTATCGAATACTTTCAAAGTTTTCTATCATTTAAAATGTTATAATTTCGGGATACCGGGTACCCCTGCCGGTTTGACCGCTTTTAATCTTAATAATTTTCTAACCCCCGCTACTCTGCACATCGTCGAAATTAAAACAAAATGTTCAAACGTCAATCTACTCACGGAACAGAGTAATGCGAAATAGAACATTGTGAAACAGAGCCCAAAATCGAACCCAAAATTTAAAAAATGAAAGGAGCAAACCTATGAGTTTTTTCGTTATGTGAAAACATTCCAGATTATCGGTTTA
Source organism: Aedes aegypti (assembly GCF_002204515.2). Classification (NCBI taxonomy): domain Eukaryota; kingdom Metazoa; phylum Arthropoda; class Insecta; order Diptera; family Culicidae; genus Aedes; species Aedes aegypti. The sequence goes on along the minus strand of NC_035107.1, from coordinate 305,776,604 downwards.
AAGCGACCTCAAAAACATATCTACAAATTTAAACTTTTGCATAAAACGTTAAACTTTGAAGGTCGCCTTCTCCTTTCACAGTTAATAAAGTGGAGTTCGAAACGTGAATTGGTTCAATTTGTTGCCTTAGTAATGGGTACATTAACGCTTTGAAAAAATCCAGAATGGAAAATGCTCGAAGATTTGATTGAAGTCAAGCTACGGGATATAAGGATTTCATAAAGTTCATATAAGAATTCCCTAAAATGAAAGATGTAGAAATGTAGAGATTTTTCCAGGATTTTGTTTTGATTTTCCTATTAGGTAATTTGTAGTCTTCAAGAAACTTTTCCAGAAACTCCTCAAATTAATTTATTGAATTGATTGCTTCAAAAACAGAAGGCATGAGTTCATGAGGCAAGTTTTACACCAAAATTTATTAAGAGATTCCTCCGTAAACTATTTTAATGATTTTTCGTGAATTCCACCTAATATTTGTTTAAAATTTAATTAAAGGTTACTACCTATCGATTAAGTTTTCAGCTTAAACGGATGTTTGGTTCTCCAGATCCGTGCTCTTGAAAATTTGAAGTTTCTCTAGATTTCATTCAGGAATTACACTCGAAATTCCACTAAAATTTTATTCAAGCGTATTGTTATTGTACTCCAAGAATCGATTCAAGATTTTCCAAGGAACTCTTTAAAATTTTCCATGAGTTCTATAAAAAAAATCTTTTACCGAGTTGTTTCCAGAGGACTTTCTCTAGAAGCTCTTGATGAAACTCATACAAGGAATTTATTATACTTTCTTTCTAAAGGCTCATACGGCAAAAATATGACCATAGCAGAGCCACAAACTGCAACATGGATCCACTGTTAAAGTATGGGTTGACTTCCAAAACAGGATGAGGGAGAGGGTCTGTCAAAAAAGAATTCATCTTCAAATCTGCAAATAAAAATAAAAAACACGCACAAAGCACGAGTATCAAACAAAATATGAGATTTCATTCAAAAAACTAAATACGAGTTTAAGTATATGATAACATCTTGTACCCAGTATATCCCGTATAGATACAGGAATTGGATGACCATAATTTATTATATTATTAAATAGTTTATTCCTCGGTAAAATGAACCTAGAACATTGAAGTACAATATGATCAATGTCTTCATAAGATTCACCACATTCACATAAATTTGAATCCACAATATCAATATGATATAAATGATTGTTACAAATGTAATGAAATCAATCGCGAAAATGAACAAATAAAGTTTCTGGTTCCTGGTATATTTTTAAACCAAGGAAAATGACTAACTTTTGGGCAAATTGAATGACACCATCTTCCTTTATTACTGGAGTTCCAACAAGATTGCCAATTATCAAGGAAATGTATTTTTTTTTTTTTAGTATAATGTTCAGAACGAAAAATATCACGATCATAAGTTATACCCCGAACAACACCAAGTTTAGCCAATGAATCAGCCTGCTCATTACCGTATATTCTACAATGAGCAAGGATTTACACAAATTTAATGATAAATCCTTGACTATGCAAATTAAATAATATTTTTTTCATCATGAATAAAATATGATTGATTTGAAATTGAAAGAGATGGTACTCAAAGCACGAAGACAACTCAAGCTGTCAGAACATACAATGTAAACATTTGGTGGACAATCCTTTATCAAGTTACAAGTAAAGTATAAAGCAATCAATTCTGCAATGAATATGGAGCAAGGAGATTTTAATTTGAAACAATGAGCCAAAAATTCATTGTATACTCCAAACCCCGCGATACCTTGAGCTGAGGATCCATCAGTGAAATAAAATTGTGAAGAAGTAATTCCATCAAATTTACGCATAAATAAAATATTGGCAAAAGAAGAATACAGATGATTTGGAATTTGTTTCAGTTCATGGAATAGAGAAAAGTCAATCAAAGGTTGAAAAGTGTGAATATTAATTTCAAAATTATAAAAAACTATTATATGAAATTGGTACAATATTTTCAGATGAGCAATCAATGTAAGATTCCAATATTTTGCTCGTTGGGTTAATTTCGAATAAGGACTTCAAAATATTGATAATCGGATGATTATTTGATAAACAATTCATCAAAAATTTACAATTCAGTTTTTGAAAACGAATTTTAAGTGGTACGATACCAGCCAGTATTTCTGTTGATTGAGTATGAGTTGAATTCATAAGTTTCAAACAAATTCTCAAACAACGAAATTGTATTTTTTCAAGTTTGATAAAATGTGTATGTGCAGCACTTTCAAAAATGAAACAACCATATTCCATGACTGAACGAATAGTAGTTTTGTAAAGTGTATTCAAATCTGATGGATTAGCACCCCACCAAGTACCTGTAATAATACGGAGAAAATTGATTCGTTTCGAACATGTTTTTTGAATTTGTTTAATTTGAAAGTTCCAATTTAATTTAGAGTCAAACCATATGCCAAGGTATTTAAATTCATCAACTTGTTCAATTTCGATTCCATTAAGATATAAATTAATGGAAATGTTCGAATGTTTTCTCGAAAAAATTACATATTTAGTTTTTTGAACAGAAAACGAAAATCCGTTCTCATGAGCCCATGAATCAATAATATTCAAAGCACATTGCATAAAATGACTAATGACTTCTCTAGTTTTGCCGCTAATAGAAATAACATTATCATCAGCAAATTGAAGCAAATAACAGCCATTAGGAATTATTGATGCCATATCGCTGGTAAACAAATTATATAAAAATGGACTTAAACATGATCCTTGTGGAAGTCCAAAATAACTATATCTTAATAATTTTGAGTCTCCATTATGGAAGAAATTCATAATTTTGAAAGAAAATAAATTATATAAGAAATTAGAAAACATACTGAGAATTTTGAAATTATTAATATTTTCAAACAATAAGTCAATTATAACAGAATCATAGGCTCCAGAAACATCAAGAAAAGTGGAAACTAAGTCCTGTTTTTTATTAAATGAAAGTTGAATTTGTGAAGCTAAAAGTGAAACACAATCGCGAGTACCACGACCTCTCCTAAATCCAAATTGAGATGAGGAAAAAATTTTATTGTTTTCAGCCCACAATTCAAGACGATTCAAAATCATTCTTTCCAAAAGTTTACGCAAACAAGATAATAAACTAATAGGTCTTCTGCTATCAGCTGAAGATGGATCTCTACCAGGCTTTAGGATACTGATAACTTTGATAAGGCGCCATTCATTAGGAATGATATTTTGAGATAGGAAAGCATTATATATTGAAAGTAAACGAATTTTTCCATCATCAGGTAAATTTTTCAACACAATAAATTTAATGTTATCAATACCTGGGGCAGTATTTTTAATAATTGATAATGCTAAATTGAACACGGGTAATGAAAATGGTCAACAGAGCTCAGGAAAATAATTTAGTGAACTATTTTTAAATTTAACAAATTTTTGAAGCGAACTCATGTATACATTTTTCTGAATATTCTAAAACAGTAGGAACGGCATGATCATAATTTCTTAGATTTCTGGCAACAGTCCACAAGGTAGATAAAGAAGTTTCTCTATCTAAATTTTGAACAAAATTTTTCCAATAATTTCTCTTTTTGGATTTAGTTAGTCTTATGAATTGTGCTTCAGTTTTACGATATGCAAAAAAATAATTTCTGGAGCCTGATTTACGAAATAATTTAAAAGCATCAGATTTAGTTTTCAAAGCAATCATTATCCCACCAGAAAGAAAAGCGATTTTTTTTTAATAAATCGCGAAACATTTTTTTTATTTTGTGATTTGAGTAAACAATCAATTATTAATTTTGAAAAATTCTTGTAATTTTCAATTGGAGATACCGAATCAATAAGATGAATTAATGAAAAGGATACAAGATCAGTAAATTTCGTCCAATTAACATTGTTACATATATCAGGAAATGTGTTAATTACCACGAACAGGATTTTGAATTTCAATTAAAATTGGTAAATGATCACTACCATTAGGATCACCAATAGTTTTCCAAAAAGATTTCAAAGATAAACTATTAAAACATAAAGACAAGTCAATGCATGAATGATGATTTGGTGGTACAACAATCCTGATAAAAGATCCATCATATAGGATATGCAAGTTCAAATCATCGATTAAATCCATAATCAATGAACCTCTACCGTCCGTCTTGTTACTACCCCAAGCAAAATTATGTGCGTTAAAATCGCCTAATATATAAAATGGAGGAGGAACTTCATTCAATATATTTTTAACTTGCGATAAAGAAAACGTAGAATTTGGAGGAATATAAAAGCCAGTAATTGAAAATTCACACTTTTCTTTTTTAATAGAGACAGCAACATACTCAACTTGTGAATGCATTGATAAATCTAAATATTTAAATTCTATATAATCACGAATGCCAATAAGAACTCCTCCAAATGAAGAATCTCTATCTTTTCGAATTATATTAAATTTTGAAATATGAAAGAATTTGGATGAATCTAACCAAGTTTCATTTAAACAAAACAAATCTATATTATAATTGCATATCAAAGCTTTCAATCTATCAAATTTTGGAATAATGCTACGGCAATTCCATTGTGAAATGTTCATTTTATTTAAATTAATTGAAGCCATTACAGAGAGAAAAATGAAGATAAAAGAGGACCAAAAGAATTAAATTTATTTAAAAAGGTAGCCAAAATAGGTATAAATAATTTAATTTTTTTTCCAAAAATCGTTCCAAAAATTACTATTTCTTCTAAGATGTTCAAAATAGAATTGTCAGTATCTTCTTTTGCTTTTTCTTCCGATTAATTGTTTGAATTTTGATTTTTACTGTTAGATGAAGGATCTGTATCTATTTTATGAAATCTGGGAATGTTTTTAGAAGAATTTGAAGGAGGAAAACTAATATCAAAGGAAGTAGACGGTTGAGGTTCAAAAAATTGATTATGATTGTCAGAAGTTTTATTGTTCGATATTTTTCTTTTGCTAGGAGGTTTGTAAACATAGTTGCCAAAATTTTCTTGGTTCACAACACATCATCATCTGACAAAATTTCAAATGTATTTGCGGAAGTAATGTTATCTGTGGATTCATTACTTCTGCATAAAATAAAAGATTTTTATTTTTAATTTTTTTATTGAATTTTCATTGATTTTCAATGTAAACAGCACATTCTTTCAAAGAATTGTGTTTCTGTTTGCAATAAACACACAAATTAGATTGATTTTTACAAGTGGATGAAGAATGAAATTCATCACACTTAGAACATTTTTGTTTATTTGAACAAAAATTTGAAGTGTGACCAAAAAGAAGGCATCGGTCACAATGCATGAGCTTTGGGTAATAAAGTCTCACGCGAAAAATAACATTGTCAACATTTACGTAGTCTGGAAGTACTGATCCAGAAAACGTAATCTTTATGCAATTAGAGTGTACATATTTAGAATTATTACCATCAATAAATAATTTCGATAAACGGACGCAATCCAAAATCTTGACAGGAGAAATAGATTTGTTCCGAAAAAAAAACATGAACCATGATTCCTACTATCATCACAATTCAAGAATTCATCATATATAATTCCATTTATTTCGCATGAGTCGCAAGGCGCATACACACGATAGGAATTAAAAAACAATTTGGATTCCAAGAGAACATTTGCTTCATCTCGTGATCCAAAAACTATTCTTAATTTATCTAAAGAAAGTTTTCTGATTTCCTTCACAGATTTAAACTTTTTATAAATCTCAGAGGAAATCAGCAAAACATTAATGGGTTTCTCCTTTTTTCGGAAATATACGACAAAAGGCCCAGAAAAACTAGAGGGATAAACTTTTACACGGAAAGGCTTGGTCAAGGAAGTGGATTCTGGACAATCAGTGTTTTCTTTAGGATCCCCCTCATCCCCGTCAGTTTCCATAATGAAAACTGATCACAGAAATTAATAACTATGTCTAATGAGAAATACAAGAAACGGAGAAGAAATAAATAAATAAGAAAAAACTATATTCAAGGTTTTGCAGCGAACGAAACTCCAACAGCAAAAGTAACGAAAACTTGAAATCCAAATCCTTAGTTTACAACTCTTGAGCGGCAAATTCGGATAAGGCTTCAATTAACTTCGGCAACACCAGTAACAGTAATCCAAAAAGGCTGAAACACCAAGACCTACGAAGAGTCTTGCTATCCGAAGTTTCCCAACAGAACAGCACGCCAATTACACTTCTTCTTCTTCTTCTTCTTCTTCTTCTTCTTCTTCTCCTTCTTATTCTTCTTTCTGGCGTTACGTCCCAACTGGGACAAAGCCTGCTTCTCAGCGTAGTGTTCTTATGAGCACTTCCACAGTAATTAACTGAGAGCTTTCTTTGCCGATTGACCATGTTTGCATGTGTATATCGTGTGGCAGGTACGAAGATACTCTATGCCCTGGGAAGTCGAGAAAATTTCCTTTACGAAAAGATCCTCGACCAGCGGGATTCGAACCCACGATCCCTCAGCATGGTCATGCTGCATAACTGCGCGTTTACCGCTACGGCTATCTGGGCGCCAATTACACCTTCTCTTCAGATGCTTTACACACAAAATCCAAATTGCAAAACTCCGGGGTGAAAATTTATCTGAAAATAGAAAAAAATTGACAAGCGCAAACTTCTTGGGCTTGAAAATTGTTAATGTTGATAAAGGAATGTCAAAAATTTGCAGTCTTGTTTTAAGGAAATAGGTATCGACAAACTCTAAATTTCCTATTTTATTCTAATGTTCTGATTATTTTAGGTTGGCAAACATCAGTTAATGGTCCGGATTGATGCTTGAGCTGAAATATAAGTAGAGAAAAATTCTTCATAGATCATGTATATGTCATGTATATTTCATTTCTACTGGAAGAACTTAGTGAACCAATAAACGAACTGAAAATTGAAAGGAACTTTGAAGAACGACCTTCGCGTTTCTTGACCGTGTTAGTTTTTCGAATTATTGCTTTTGTTATGTTAGTGCGTAACAACAGAACGTACTAAAACCTATAATCTATGTACCCCCAATACATGAATTGTCGTCCCACAAATGTTGGACATTATGTTAGAATAAGCCCATGCCCAAGCAAGCCGTAGATGGGAATGGTTGAATCAATGCGTCAGCATAACGCTGGCTCTGTTCATTTACGGCGTAGTCCTTTATAAAAAAAATCAATGAACATCTTGTATCATTCCACCTTTTACATGGATTATAAACTGTGGATGGTCTTTATGTGATTCTGCGCTTTCTCTGAAAATACAGAACAGCCGAGCCCCAAATCTACTAAACGATACAATGTTGTTGTCGACCATATTCCTTCAAAAGCTATTGAAATTTCCATTGGTTTGGTGAAGCAGCTGTTTCCATTTATAAATTTGTGGTCCTACTGTTCCTAAAATGGTAGAATAAGAATTAAATTACTAATAATCCATGCAGCACAAAGGAATTGTAGTCGAAAATAGAGATACAGTGAAAATATTTGACAGTTCAATAAACAATTTGAAATCATTGTCTACTAAGACCAAACCATAAAATCTGTAGCAAGAAATGTCAAAATCGAATCACCCCTGCACTTTTATAGCTAGCGTAAAAAGCTGGATAAAAATTTAACATTTTATTTTTTCTTTTGTAAAAGTGAAGTGAACTGTAGGACGGGGTTGGTGGTCTAATGGCTACCGCTTCTGCTTCATAAGCAGGAGGTCATGGGTTCAATCCCAGGCCCGTCCTTTTCCTCGTACTTTGTAGTTGTATCTTTCACTTGCTCCTATCTACCACTCTTAATACATCACAGCTGATGTATCTATCACAGTTCATAGCATTTGCTAGAACTCGAGACGGACAGAAATAAACCGTTTCCCTACGCTTCCATTCGTTCATCATTATAGCATGCCTTCCTTTACGCCTGATACATAGGCAGTCTGCTAACCAAACCAGCAAGCCTCTCTGCCATAAAAATTACCCCACCCTTTCACCCTTCCCGCATGAACCGGCGTTGACGCAGTGGTATATACGGTCAACCGTGGGAGCCAGTTGAATGCATCATCAATTCCTTCCCCTTCCCCTCATTGGTCTGCATTCTGACGTGGCAGGCACCATTGTCGTCTAAAAGTAGAAGATCACCAGCACTTATACACTGAGGGTGCCTGTTAATCCCAAGCAGTCATCTGGTTGGTTCCTTGTGTAAGTGCAGCTGACCTGGCGATACTGGAGTAGCAACCACGGGCGGCCAATCAAGCTCAAGCTCAAGCAAAAGTGAAATGAACTGTAAAAATTAAATTATTATATTTTTCTAAAACATACTCTAATAATCCCTTCCGAAAATTTGATTTATTACGTCATTTTTGGAAAGTAATTGCGAAAACCAGCTTAGTATTTTCCTTACAAACTATGCAGAGTAAGTGATGATACTATTGAGTAGTGGTAGTGCCCCCTTCATACTATTTTCGTAGAGCCGGTCACAGAACCGACACTGCCAATTGACACATTGGCTACAAAGCAAAGCCATGCTGAAGGTGTCTGGGCTCGATTCCCGGTCGGTCCAGGATCTTTCCGTAATGGAAATTTCCTTGACTTCCCTGGGCATAGAGTATCATCGTACCTGCCACACGATGTATGGATGCGAAAATGGCAACTTTGGCAAAGGAAACTCTCAATTATTAATTGGGGAAGTTGGCATAACAACATTAGGCTCAGTCCCAGTGAGGACGTAATGCCAAGAAGAAGAAGAAAAAGAAGAAAAATTGTCGAAATTTATTTTGAAACGGTTTTACAACGCTTCGAACTATTTATGTGAGCATTTCTATTGTCGGCAGCCTCATTTTATTCGGCAATCCTACCCATAAGAACTACAGGTTAATCTATTGTTCTATTATCGGCAACTCGAAATCGACCGCGTTTTGAGCCGTTTTTATTTCACTAGAGATTGTATCCTACGACACATACGCGTATTCCAACCTATACTGAAAGGCCGTTTTCAGAATCGTGTGCTAGACTCGACTTACGGGACAACTGTTGTTTCGTACGAAAATAAAAAAAATTAAGTGACAGAGAAAGCAACTGTTGTTTTCTACGAAATAAAAGTTTGGTCAAAAGCTCCTTTTGCTTCGTCAACAAATTACGTAATGCTGTGTAATTGAAACTTTGTTGTCCATAGTGCTAATTCAACCTCTCTGTGTTTATGAACTCATATGTCACATTTTCATATGATACATTCCCTCCTACACACTCAGAAATTTTCAACCGAACTTGCAACTGAACTGTCGGTAAAAATTGGCATTGTTTGGAATCGAACAGACACATTAACTGAACTTAGCATTATCAAGATATTTAGGTTAAAAAGAACGATATAATTAGCCCTCAATGTTTTACCGAACTGTTCATTTGCTGAAAGTTCAGTAAACATACAGTAAACTGAAAAGATTTTGAAGTTCGTATGTTACACTTTTTAGATGATACATTTAAAAAAATTGCAAAGCAATTTTACTCAGGAAATGTTTGGCACGAATTTATAGCAGAAATTCAATCTGTATGCTAAGCTGCACTCCATTTTACAACACTTTCAGTGCTGAAAAATCCCATTAAGCGAAATGACTTTGACTCATAATGCAATTTAGAATTATGCATTTTCCTTGCTGAAAAGAAACGAATAGAATAAAGAACAAAGCTCTAATCAAGCTCCGGGCACATCAACTCATTAAAGCGTCTAGAGAGCGAAAAAAAAACATATCGACCCTACCATTAGCGAATGCGTCGGCAGCCCAAGACTGCACAATCACCCGGCCAAATCATTCACGCTGCACTTTGTTCCATGAACTCCCCCTCAGATGCAATGTACTGCAACGCGGATTAACCTTGGCGTTAAAAATGAACCCCCGGTCCTCCAAATCTGGTAAAGTACCGACCGGCCAAAAAGTTTATCGTTAATTACGCGAATCGCAGTAGGCTCTTGCTGGCTAACGCGACGCCTCACGCTATTGCATTGAAGCGCGGCGGCGGTGAGTTTGCAATATGCGTCGCATTCGTCGAATTTGAATAATGCACCGTCGTCATCGTCGTCGTCGTTTTCGCTCTTGTTGTTCAATGATGCAAAGTTCATTTTGTGCGGTCATATAAGCACTGAACTGACCGGATAGAAAATATTACACAAAAACGATATAATGCATTGTAACACTTTTATTTTAAACATTAAAAATAGGATATAGTATATTGTTGAAACAATTCACTGTATGTTCTGTTAAATAACATTTAATGGTTTTTGAATTGCATCCATGAACTAAAATAATGTTCAATTTCAGAATTTAAATTATTGTACATTATTGGTTTATTCCATTCTCTGAATGGTACGTTTTTATCCTGGTGACTCAAGCAACTAATTTATTCGAGAGAAGAAATCATGACACATCGGGACACGACGACCTGACGGCCAGATTTGCGTAATTTTGTCCCGCGCGCACTCGCAAGGACCTACCACAAGACGCACTCGCGGTTCCTAAATATGTAGTCGCGACATGTCACGTTGTCGTTGGAAAGAATTCGTTTCGCTTCGGTCGTCGCTTGCTTGGATTTAGTGCTGTTTGAACAGCGCAGGCGAAAATACCTACCTTGACGGAAACAGAAACAAACGAATCGCCACGGCTGCTCAAAGTCAAAGCAAGCTGAGCCAGCGCTTGCAGTTCAGTTCGGTGGAAGAGAAGTTGCATCCGAAAGCTCAGCGCAGCAAGCTTTGACTTGTGGGACGTGGTCGGGTGGGAGGAAGTGAGGCCTGCTGCGACGATGACACGGCGAGTGAGACGGACGAATTGCATATGGGTAGATGGATGACACCGAAATGATGAAACCGTCCGAGTGCAGTATGAAGACATATTATTTTTATTATGTTCTTAATCTGAAAATTATGGAAATGGAAGGTCCACTGCGCTTGCCCGTTGCTTCGTCTCGCGCCTTGGATGTTTTTTTTTCTGGTGTGTTACCTGGGCGAGAAGTTTATAGACCTGCATGCATACACAACCCAGAACCAGAACGTATTGTCACACATAAATTTTCCTATTTACTACCGTTTTTTCTCCTTCTCCTTCGTTTGTGTGTTCATTATTTAGCAGCTATCAGCCTACTACGACGACAACAACGACGACACGGTTCCAGTTGTGTAAGCTGCTGGCTCACATGTTTTTTAATTTATTTTCTTACGATTTGGAACCGTATGCACAGCACATAGATGACGAACAACTCGGACTCGGACTGCTGTTTGTACATCCATCCGAAAGTGAATTTGAACACATCACGTACATCCATAGGTCTACCTTATAACTACAACGAGACCGAGTCAGCAAAACCTCGATCGTTTGACGGCCACATTATAAGCACCATATCGCACCGAGAAGCTTCGTCGTCAGTCGTTGAATTACCTACATACATGTAGAGATACAGTGGACTCACTGAGAACCGCAGTTGGCCATGACTTGCTGACACGTAAAGCCTTAACCGGACCGCCGCCGCTGCACAGCTGATTTTCCCACTGTGCAAAGATAGTGCAGTTAAGTTGTATGTTCTGCTGCGTTCGCGTATCTGAAAAGTTTGTCACCAGAAGCTTCTGCTTCTTTCGATGCTTTGGAAAGATGCAACAGACCTGTCGCAAAAACCATCATCAACCTAAACTTGAAGTAATCGATGACACATTCTGGATCATTGAGTTTATTATCATAATAGGCTGTTTTTTAGCATGCCAATATGTCATAAAACGGCCTACCTTCTTGCACTGAATTATGCAGTGTCGTTATAGTCATTAAGCAACTGAAATCAGTTGCGTAACGACTGTTACGCAACTGTTTTGAGATACGTTATCAATCATTACAGAATAATTTTCTGAAATTTCAAAATAATGGTGATAACAGTTTAAAATGATTTATCCTGTAAAGGTCTAATGCCTTGTTCAGACTACGGAGTTGTATCATGATACAAGCAACGTGATACAACTGTATCACGAAACCCGTTCACACTGAATATTATGGTGATATTGTTTGACAGCTGATATTATCATTTAACTTCTTCTTATTCATAACAAATTTCATTGTTTACTATCTCTGCCAAAATCTCACAGCTGCGGAAGTTCCTCTAGGAAGTTTATTTTTTTCCTAAAATCCTCCACTTCCAGATGTTTTTCGGAAAAGTTCGTACTGGCGGTTCCATCAGGAAGTTCCTCCGGAAGTTCTTCCGTGTAGTTTCTCCAGCCATTTTTTCTGGTAGTGTATCCACAAGATTCTTCCGAAAGCTTTTAAAGGGAATTCCCCCAGGAATTTGGTGAAGGAAGTTCCTTCGGGAAATTGTTTCGGTTTGTTCCTTCGGAATTTTGACTTCCTTTGTTATTTCCTTCGGAGTTGCCTGTGGAGTTTCTTTCGGAATTTTCTTTAGACATTCATTCGTAATTCCCTGTGGGGCGATCCATTAATTACGTAAGACAATTTTCAGGGTTTTTCCACCCCCCCCCCTGGTAAGATTGTTTGTATGAAAATTAAAAATAAATTGTATGGCGCGTAAGAAATTCCAAACCCCCCCTCCCCCCATAAACCCTTACATAATTGATGGACAGCCCCTGTGGAGTTTATTTCAGAATTTCATTTGGAATTCCATTCGAAATTTCCTTTGGAACTTTCTTTGGAATTTCCTTAAGAATTTTCTTTGAAATTTCCTTAAGAATTTTCATTGTAATTTCCTTTAGAATTTACTTTGGAATTTTGTTCAGAATTTAGCTTAAAAATTTCTTTGTAGTTTCCTTCGGAATTCGAATTTAACTGCGTTTTTTACGGAATTGTCATTGTACATGCCTTTGGAATTTCCTTTGGTTTTCCGTTCGGCATTTCCATCGCAATATCATTTGGAATTTTTGTTGAATTAATTTTAATTCCTTCAAAATTTCCTTTGAATTTTCTTTTGGGATTTCCTTCAGCATTTCCATCGAAATTCTTTAGGAATTTTCATCGGATTTATTTTTCGGAATTTTCTTCGAAATATCCTTTGGAATTTCTTTCGTATTTTCCTTCGGAATTTCTATCAATATTCCTTTGAAACATCCTTCGGCATCCTTTTTGGATTTTTTTTTTTCATCATTTCATTTCCATCTGAATTTCCTTGAGAACTTCTATCGGAACTTCCTTCAGAATTTTTTTGGAACTTCCATGATTTCCTTCCGAAATCAGAACTTTCTGGAAAATTTTCTTTGGATTTCCTGTGGGAATGTTCTTCGACATTTCCTTTGAAATTATCTTCGGAATTTCCATTAGAATTTCCATAGCAATATTCTTTGGATTTTTTTACGTCATTTTCATCAGAATTTCTTTTGGAATTGTCTTCGGAATTCGCTTTGGCATTTCAATTGGAATTTACATAGGAACTTTCCTTTGAAATTTTCCTAGGTGTTTTTTTTTTTGAATATTTTTCGGTATTTCTTTGGAACTTCCTACAGAATTCACATTGAAATTTCTTTCCTTTGAAATTTCTCTTTCTTTTGGAACATGCTGTGGAATTTCTTTTAAAATTTCCTGGAGGGAATTTCTTTATGGGCTCTTTGGAAGAACTTCCGAAATAAATCTCAAAGGAATTTCCGAAGAAAATTCCAAACGAAGTTCCAAAAAAAATTCTTAAAGAAATTCTAAAGGATATTCCAAAGAAATTAAAAAAAAAATAGAAATTCTGAAACAAATCCTCAAAGGAAACTCCGAAAAAAAAATCCGTAGGAACTTCCAAAGAGAATTGCAAACGATTTTCCTTACGAAATTTCGAAGCAATTTCAAGATAAATTTCTAGCAGCATCGTGAACAGGATTCTAGCAGAATCCTGACCAGGAATCTAGCAGAATCCTAACCAGGAACCTAGCAGAATCTTGACCAGGATTGTAGCAGAATTCTGAACCGGATTCTAGCAGAATCCTAACCACAATCAGAGACAGGATTCTAGCAAAATTCTCGACAGGATTCCAGCAGAATCCTGAACAGAATTCCAGCAAAATCCTGAACAGGATTCGAGCAGAATCCTAGACAGGATTCGAGCCGAATCCTGAACAAGATTCGAGCCGAATCCTGAACAGAACTCGAGCAGAATCCTGAACAAGATTCCAGCAGAATCCTGAACAGGATTCCAGCAGAATCCTGAACATGATTCCAGCAGAATCCTGAACAGGATTCCAGCAGAATCCTGAACAGAATTCCAGCAGAATCCTGAACAGGATTCCAGCAGAAACCTGAACAGGATTCCAGCAGAAACCTGACCAGAAATCTAGCAGAATGCTAACCACAATCCTAGACAAGATTCTAGCAAAATTCTAGACATGGTTCTTGCAGAATTCTAGCAGAATCTTAAACATGCAGACCAGGAATCTAGCAGAATCCTAACCAGGAACCTAGCAGAATCTTGACCAGGATTGTAGCAGAATTGTGACCTGGATTCTAGCAGAATCCTAACCACAATCCTAGACAGGATTCTAGTAAAATTATAGACAGGATTCTTGCAGAATCCTGAACAGGATTCTAGCAAAATCCTAACCAGGATTCAAGCAGAATCCTGACCAGGATTCGAGCAGAATCCTGACCAGGATTCGAGTAGAATCCTGAACAGGATTCGAGCAGAATCCTGAACACTATTCTAGCAAAATCCTGAGCAGGACTCTAGCAGAATGCTGAACAGGATTCTAGCAGAACCCTAAACAGGATTCTAGCAGAATCCTAAACAGGATTCTAGCAGAATCCTAAACGGGATTCTAGCAGAATCCTAAACAGGATTCTAGCAGAATCCTAAACAGGATTCTAGCAGAATCCTAAACAGGATTCTAGCAGAATCCTGAGCAGGATTCTAGCAGAATCCTGAGCAGGATTTCAGCAGAATCCTGAGCAGGATTCTAGCAGAATCCTGAGCAGGATTCTAGCAGAATCCTGAGCAGGATTCTAGCAGAATCCTGAGCAGGATTCTAGCAAAATCCTGAGCAGGATTCTAGCAGAATCCTGAGCAGGATTCTAGCAGAATCCTGAGCAGCATTCTAGCAGAATCTTGACCAGATTCCTGTAGAATCCTAGACAGGGTTCCTGTAGAAACCTGGACAGGATTTTTTTTAATCTAGAAAGTGAATAGTCATAAATTCAGTAACATATGGAGCTCAAGGGCTGAAGAATCAGAGCTAGGACTATTTAAAGTTAGATCTCATGACTCTAGCTCAGTTTTAGAGTTAGAGAGCTAAAGAGCTCCTGAGTCAGATGGCTCGGCAGATATACAAAGCTAATGAATGTTAAATTTAGAGAGATTGGAGTTCAAGGGCTGCGAATTATGAGAGTTAGGAATATTTAAAGTTAGATTTCATGAGCTAGAGGGTTAGAGATGAGCTCTAGCGCCAGATAGCTGTACGGTCATACGGAGCTAATGAACTCGAGAGCTAGTGATAAATTTAAGAATATATGAAGCTCAAGGGCTGTGAAATTAGAGAGCTTGGTTATTTGAAGTTAGATCTCGTGGGCTAGAGAGTAAGAGAGCAAAAGAGCTCCAGTGCCAGATAGCTTGACAGCTACACAGAGCTGCTGAACTCAACAGCTACACAGTTACAGATCACCCACAGTGATGGATCACTTTGGCGTTCATCATCGGATAACTAGCTCAAAACATAAACGTTGACGTAAAACATATTTTTCCCATGTCATACTATTTGTCTTCTACCATTTGTAATGTTATGCACAACATTCAACCGTAAGGACTGTTCATTTTATAAAGTGGACACCTTGTACATTCTGTATCTTTTTAATTTATCAATGAAATTGCAAACGGTTTTTGGTGCATAGTTCGACTAACATTGAACAATGTTGTGATAATAAAAAATCTTCCAAAATAATTAAACTTCACACGAATATGAAACAACGTTTAGAACGGTCGATTTTAGAAGGTTATCAAAATCAATGATTGTTAGAAATTTTATTTTCAAAAAAGGCTCGTTCTTCAAAAGCATCATCAATCAGAAGTCTGCTGAAAAATATCAAGTTAGTTTTGGAGCAACAATTTTACAGATACAAAATTATTTTTCACCAATTTTCTTAGGAGCTTTTGGGAAAACTATTTAGTTCTTCAACCAAAGGCATTTTGTAAGATATTATATTTTCATAACATTGTAGAATAATAGTTGAACGATGCACAGAAAATCGATTACGATTTTATCAGAAAATAAAAAATATATAGCATAAACAAAGTGTCCACTTTATAAAATGAACAGTCCTTAAATAACGGTGTTTTTGACAAATGTTTAGTTGGTACCACACAGCTATCATTATATGGTCGGTTTCTGTAAGAAGTGTCGTCAGCATTCATAAACTCCCACAGGTGGTAACATTCAACTGTTATAGCATAAAACATTCTCGTTCGCTTCGATTTAGTATGAATTTAAATTTGGAAAACATTTTTCTTGACTGTTGATACAACTCAATACAGATGCATTGAGTTGTAAATCTCTTGATTTTGCGCACTGATCCGTAATATGTCACAATTTGATCCATAATATCAACATTGATCCATAATATGGTTGTCAGAAATCGACACAATTTTTTATTTTTATGCAATCCTTTGTAAATATTACACTCAAAATAGTTCCAATTTAAAACGATTCAATTCGTGCTTTTAAATTACAATTTTACGTTTTCCATGTTGTTTTATTGAATTTAATAGGTTGGACTCCACACTATTTGATCCATAACTGTGGGGTCATGCTCAACATACAGCTCAAGAGCTGCAGAATTGAAGCTAAGGATATTGAAAGTTAGATCTCGTGAGCTAGGAAGTCAGAGAGTTAAAGATCTAAAGAGCTCCAGAGCCAAATAGCTCGACACCTGTATAGAGCTAATGAACTCGAGAGCTAATGATAAATTTAGAGAGATATGGAGCTGAACTGCCCATAACTGCATATTTGTAACATTCGACAAAAGTAGACATTGAGTAAATGGAATACCAAGTGTGCATTTTATGGCAGTATGGGAGGAAACTGAAATTTCTAAAAATTACCAGGAACTCAAAAATGCTTATTTGAGGCTGATATTTTGTACAACTTATATCGCATTCTAAGTGAATGATCAGAAAAAAATTCTGATAGAAATTTTCTTGCTATTACATTACTGGGCTCATTTATGATCTCAATGTGCCTGTTATGCGGTAAAAATTACCAATGTGACAAAACAACTTGATATTTTTTTCGAGTTTTCTAGAACAACCTCACAGATTTCAGTAAGTTGATCGAAAGTATTTATCATTTGATGACTCTCCATGATATTAACTCCAATTTGTCAAAAATGTCGAATGTGACTGTTATGCAGTTATGGACAGTGAAGGGCTGTGTAATTGAAGAGCTAGAAATATTTAAAGTTAAATCTCGTGAGCTAGAGAGTTAGAGAGCAATAGAGTTTGAGAGTTGGATTGCGAGAGTTTAGTTAGATAACTAGAGTGGTTCAGAGTTACAATGTTTGACAGCATGAGAGCTGAATTTCCAATTAGACAAGTACGTAATACTTTAGGGAATCCTAAAGATGCCAGTTTTTTCTTCTTCGGGGATACTCCAGTAGGAGTGATTATAAAATAATTTTGGTTCTGATAATATTTCAATAGAAGTCCAAAACGCTGTACTTACAGATCCCGTTAGGCCGAAAGGGTCAGTAGGCCGAAAATGACCGATAGTTCTAATAACCGTAAGGTTACTAACAGGGATAGGTTGGGATAATTTGCATTACACAGAAGCCCACAATATTCGCTGTAAAATATAACTAGAAAGAACAGCCTTTGATTAAAAGAAAGAAAAAAACACTAATGAATGTGTGAGCCATATGAAATAGCAGTAAATGATCAAATGTTATTTCGGTCTAACGACCCTTTCGGCCTAACAACCCTTTCGGCCTAGTGGCCTTCGGCCTAACGGCATTCGACCTAACGACCTGCACCCTCCTGATGGTAATAGTGAATCTCCTGGAATATATAGTTTTTTGTGGGAAATTTGCATTTTTGTATCAACATTCTACTATAAATTTGAAAATTGGTTTTGGTAATGTATATCTACTGTGCTTGGCAGTGACTTCAAACCTGAAATTTATGAGTTGCTATGGATACTGGGACCAAGTAACATCAGCGGTAAACGCGCAGTTATTCAGCAAGACCAATCTAAGGATCGTGAGTGCGAATCACACCACTCGAAAATCTTTTCGGTTTAGAGTATCATCGTACCTGTCACACCATATTCAAATGTAAGAATGATCAATCGGCAAAAAAAGCTCTCAGTGAATATTTAACTGTGGAAGTACTCATAAGAACATTAAGCTGAGAAGCAGGCTTTGTCCCAGTTGAAACGTATACTGAAAACATTCTACAAGCTCGATCAATGTGTTTCACACGTGATTTTTCACTAATTGTGAAACACATCAAACGATTATGTAAAACCAGTCGCTATCGGCAACCCAAATTCAAAAGTAAAACACGCTAATTTACTAGTCATCGAAAACATTGCTGTTGAATTTATTTGTGAATTTGATTTTTAAATACCAGGCATCTTTAACGGGCGCATGGTTTCCCAAAAATAACATATTGATCAACATGTCACACGTGATTAGCAAATGTGAGTCCTTGTCATGATAGGCAACTAGTTCTACCAGTGATGGATATCGCCATTGTAAAACACGTTCAAATCATGTGAAGAAGTCTTTGCTTTCGAACCAAAGTCAATCCTTAACAAAATCATAGATTTTACACGTTATTTCCCTTGCCAATCGACACAACAGAATCACGTTGAAAAGAATAAGGATCGAACGTGTGAATTATTTTCAGTGTAACGCCAGGAAGAATAAGATGATCTGACATTTTTCGGAAGGGACTGACGTTTGACTTCCAAATCAGTCTGACAACATACATCAGCTTTGAAACCAATTAGGTTATCTATTTTTTTTCCAAAAGTTATCCAAAAGTTAAAGTTAAGGTAGCTTAACGTTTTATAAGTATTTTTAAGATGTTTTGCACATCTAAATTACGAGAAATCAATAAAAATCGCTTATTGAAAGACGGATAACATAACAGACAGCTCACTTTTTACCAAAAATTTGAGTGGTTTTGATTTATCATGCACGGTTTGTTTACAAATTGCAAAGGAGGTCATGGTGCGAATGGTGCGAGAATAAACTTTTCAATCTAATTTGCAGTTCCTCAATGTTATGTCGTAAGGATTCTAATATTTTTTCTGTCAGTTTTAAACGAAGACTATGAAATTGTAATACTTAATCTCAACACCCATCAAAAACCTATGAACATTATTCACATAATCAAAGCAGCCCATGAAAACTCTACATAGAATCTTTTAGGGGCCCATTCCCAAATTTCATAACTCTGTTACAGCTTACACAAAATTCGAAAAACATTCATGCAAAATGCGTTACGAGGAGGTGGGTGGGTATCGAAAATGACTATTTTCGACCTTATGAAATTCGTGAATATCCAGCTTTTTACGCTAGCCATAAAATAACAGGGGGTGATTCAATTTTGACATTTGTTGCCTATAGGTTTTATAGCTAAGTCTAAGTAGGCGCTGATTTGAATTTGTTGATTGAACTGTCTAAAATTTTCACCAGATTTGTTGTTCATTACGTAGTATTCATATTATTTTACATTTTCCAAATTTATTTCATAAACTTTAATTCTTTTCTACGATTCTAGGTGTTCGACTTGAAGTAATTATTCAGGGCCCTATTTTATAAGTTGAGTCGATCAAAATGACTCGACTGGAGTCACTGTCGACTAAAAAATTCGCTCGACACGGCTCTGTCACTCGAGTTTTTCGACAGTTGTCACTCTATGTGACTGGATTACTATGGCAGTCGACGGGTGAAATCTGAAATATGCCTGCTTACTTCGATCGACAGTAATTACAGACGGGTCACATGAATATGCTCGATTTAGGGGGCTATTTTATAAATCGAGCAGATTCATGTGATTCGTCTGTATTCATTGTCGATCAAAGCAAGCATGCATATTTCCCATAGTAATCCAGTCACATAGAGTGACAACTGTCGAAAAACTCGAGTGACAGAGCTGAGTCGAGCGAATTTTTCGGTCGACAGTGACTCCAGTCGAGTCATTTTGATCGACTCGACTTATAAAATAGACCCCTTACAAAATAGACCCCTCAGTCAAATAGAATGAATTGAATAAGCATTTGTTTTGGAAATCAATGGAATAAAAATAAACTGTTGTATGTTACCGATGAGCATCGACTTAGGGGCCTATTTTATAAATCGAGCAGATTCATGTGACTCGTCTGTATTCATTGTCGATCAAAGCAAGCATGCATATTTCAGATGTCACCCGTCGACTTCCATAGTAATCCAGTCACATAGAGTGACAACTGTCGAAAAACTCGAGTGACAGAGCTGAGTCGAGCGAATTTTTCGGTCGACAGTGACTCCAGTCGAGTCATTTTGATCGACTCGACTTATAAAATAGACCCCTTACAAAATAGACCCCTCAGTCAAATAGAATGAATTGAATAAGCATTTGTTTTGGAAATCAATGGAATAAAAATAAACTGTTGTATGTTACCGATGAGCATCGACTTAGGGGCCTATTTTATAAATCGAGCAGATTCATGTGACTCGTCTGTATTCATTGTCGATCAAAGCAAGCATGCATATTTCAGATGTCACCCGTCGACTTCCATAGTAATCCAGTCACATAGAGTGACAACTGTCGAAAAACTCGAGTGACAGAGCTGAGTCGAGCGAATTTTTTGGTCGACAGTGACTCCAGTCGAGTCATTTTGATCGACTCGACTTATAAAATAGACCCCTTATATTCAAATCCTTCACTGTGTAGCCGTTGCTTCATACCAGATCAATGGAGAAGATTCACTTGAGAATTGTTGTCAATGAAGCGTTAGAAGAATATTTGCTTTCTGGTTTTACTTTTCGTCAATGTGCATTTAGTTATGAATAATGGCAGATTTGACACTATCCACCGATTGGAAAACATCCAGTGGACTGTCTATTTGACACTCATTATTCGCCTTGTGTAGGGTAAGCTACAGGGTAAACAGCATTTAATAAGACAAATTCCAAAGCCAATCAAGAGATTGGCAAACCTATTACCAATCCCTGTGGAGTTATTACTTAGGTTTAAAACTAATTGGAATTGAACCGACATCGAAATATTACCGAAATAATGCCTGGAGAACCTGAGGTGTTTCACCTATGATTACTTCAAATATAACATTGAACCAAAACCATAGTTGAAATCGGATTTTGGGAACATTTTTTACAGAAGACAGTGAATGAAAGATTTATAGACATAGATTTCAGTAAAACCACCCAACACTGTTACGGAAAGAATGGTGTTGCTATACCGAAGGGAATCATTCACATTTTGAGTAGGATCATGAATTTGAAAGTCACAATTTGGCATAATTATTTTCTGCAACAAGCATGATTGTTGAGCGGTGTTTGACGTGCTACTTCCAAGTGATAATTTTTTGTTCAAAATTATTCCAATCAAAAAAATTATCGGATATTTGCTACTATAATTATCTGCAGCGCAGCTTGTTCGCCTAAAAAGATAGAATAAGTATTAAAAATATGAGAAATCGTATTGTAAATTTGATTCCCTGTGAACCTAGAGTGAAAAGTTGTGACACAACTTTGTCAACATTGAAAAATTGTTTCAGCATACAGCTTGCTTTGATTGAACTATAAACAATTATAGTACAGGCAAGAAATGTCAAAATGGGGTGATTCAAAATTTATGGCAAGCTAGCGTAAAAAGCTGGATACCCTAAGTTTCGCAGCGCGATGTTTGCCGATAAAGCAAGATGGAGGAAAAAGCGATGACCTTTTCTCAGCACAATAGTTCTGAACCCGACATGACTTCGGATGAGTGCATGGATGCAAGAGCTTGCTGGAAGTGGGATTTCTCGCGCTTGTTGCACATTTACCTTTGGAACGACGATAATTAATAAATATTAATATGCTAATTGCCGGTACAGTACGGCACGGATCATCGGCAGACAGTACCGGTAGATTCTTGAGAGATTTGCATGCGCTAGCAAAATATGTGCAGTGCACTCCACTGAAGTGACTCCAGAACGAAATCAGCGGAGGAAATTTTCGGCTCATTATCGCTGGATAGAAGTACCGTTAGAAGCTGCTGATGATGATACAGTTCCATGGAAAATGTCACTTCCGCCATCACGGAACAACATCATCAACAGCGGCGTTCTGTGAGCTGATCAATCATCGTCAAGTGTCACAAGTCTATTAGCGGGCAGTAATTGCCCGACCGACCGCGCAGCAGTTAGTTAGTAGGCGGTGCGCGACTCATTTTCCGCTTCCATGGAGCCTAAATTCGGGCTACTGTGATCGGGCGAGTCGATGATTATGATTGCGACCGTAGGGGGTTTTCCATCGCTTTGACGATACAGTAAGGCTGCTTATAGGACGCTTCCACCCGCTTTGCGCCCAGTGCAATATCTCAGCTGCGAATTACACTCGACTCTCCCGTACTAGATATTTCGTATCTCGATATCGAGTTAGATAATCATAGTAAAAGTTGGTTTTCATGGCTACCTCGATGGTCCCTTGGATCGCGTTTGCATTGGTTTTGTATTCTATTACTGGATACCTCCCTTACTCGATGGTCCATTCAATATCGAGTTATGGAGAGTTTACTGTAGATAGAAGTATGTCACCGAAAATTATTCTGCTGAACATCTGTTGTAGTGTTCTATAATTTGTTTGTGTTTCGTAATGAAAATTGCAATGTTCCGACATTTAAAAAATAATTTTGCAGTCCAAATTTATATCAATGAAACATTTAGATGAAACATTTAAAAGCGTTACTGACAGACAGACTTTGGAATTTCATAAATATATGATTTCCTACAGAATTTCACTTGAATTGATTTGACGAAAGCTGAGAAATAGCAATGGGCGTCAAGTGGGTAGTAACGTCTAACAGGACACCTGACTGTAATTTGTTACATCAGAGTACAGCTGCATCCGAACCGCAATGTGAAGGCACCTCTTCGTTTTTTGATGCATTTGGGCACTTGAGGGAGGAAGGTTGTGTTTTTTATGAACGGTTTAATGGTTGGGATTCGAAATACACAACATAGTGGCGAAAAAAAAGTGTGTGACGACGAGTGGCATCAAATTAAACTTATTCAAACCACGAGCCAGTAATAAAATTAACTTTAAATGTAATTTTACCTTCCATGCATACACACAAACACTTATGCACAAAACGGCACGCTGCTGTTTTGTTCCGTTGTTACGGACTTTTTTTTTCAAATAAACTTCAAGTCTTTTTTTTCAACCTTCAGGAGCAGTCAAAACGAGCTTGGGCATAATTTGTGTGGAAAACTCATAGAACAGAGTAGAGCATAGTAGGCTCTTAGTTTTTTTTTTATTTTGTTAATGCATCCTCAAATTGAGACAATGCTTCAAAATTCGAAGTGGATGTTCCAATTCAGATTTTGAAATGTCAGCAATAAGAAATATACGAGAGTGACGGATTTTGAACAGTGCAAACTTTTTCAAAATATGTCTCATAAAACTGGTTTATTACACCCAAATAGAATCAATAACTAGGGTATGTAGGGTAGCAAACCACGTGTCATAAAAAAACTCCCATTTATCAGCGCCAACTTGGTTATCGCATGGTTATCGTATTGACGTCTGAAGAATTGATTGAGAACTCGTGTGTTCGCTCACATTAGGGCAAACGCTCCCTTAGTGGAGGTAGCTCCAATAGTGGAGGTAGTGTGTTTTGGCATGTTTCGCGCTAATAAATGATTATGTGATATTTTTGTATTATGTACGATGCGAAAATGATACAAGTAATCGAATAATATTCATGAAATTTAACCGTAAAACTATTTAAAACAATTTTTTTGCTTAATTTTTTTGCTCCTTTGCACCTATAGTGGTGCATCAGTACCCATAGTGGAGGGTCCCATAAGAAATCAATGGTTTGCGCCACTAAAGGAACCATCCTTAAAATATACCTCCACTAAAGGAACAGTGTTCCTATTATTGGTGCAAGGCTTTTTGCAGGGAAATTTCAAATGAATCGTGATTTTTATACATTTGAATGATAGAAGGATTTGAGATCTATCGAATGATACGTTAAAATCATATATTTCATGATCTTAACACCGTGTTTTAGCAGTTTTCCCTTAGGTGCACCACTAATGGTACACTTGCCCTACTTAATTAAACAGTGCTATTTTTTCTGTAGCATGACAGATTATAGATTTTCCCCCCTGACGAGCTGTGTAAACATTCTTCTAATGTTTATGTGCTGGTCAATGCAAGCTGACCATCCGATCAATTGACAGCAGCAAGGAACTTCTACTCGCACCACGTTTGCAACGACGCGACGTCGAAGGCGATCAAAGCAATCCAACGACTTCAGCCAACACTGCAAACAGCATCGACACACTTTTCCTATTAATAGTTGTCGTCATCGTAGCAGAAGCAGCAAGCAGCCTCATCAAGCAAATGTGTGCTCTGTTTGAACAAGTGCAGCACATGTATATTAAAAACAAAACTGAAACTGTTACATGGCCTCCCTCGGTTGAAGTCGGAGTGAATTACTGGTAGCTAAGTAAGCGACGAACGTTCTTAAAACGGTTTTATTGCCTGCTGCGTCTCTGCGACATCTACACAATTACCTATAGCTAGCTTTGCCAACTAAGCAGGCCGAGAAATCGTTTTGCACCAGCACCAGACCGGACAAATCACGGAACGGATAGATTGATTTGAGTTTTTGCCAACCAACGCCGCCGCTAACAGGCGGAGGACAGATAATAGTCCATAGACGGTAATCAACTTGACGTTTTTTTTTGCTTTTACATTTCCACGAAGATTTGCATTCTGCTTGTCATTGAGGCGATTGTCGCTGGATGGATATTGGCTTGCACTTGCAGCACAAACCACCTGTCGTACGGATGACGGCCCGGGAATTAGTTTCATATTCAGTTTAATTGTCCATTTATCTTCCTCGACGGAGTTGGCGAGGGAGGTTAAACTGACAGCCCATAAAAGTGCTACATATTTGCAAACATTGAGGAGTGGATGATCATTTGTCTGATCAAGCGATTGACGGCAGTGTTGCCAGTAGGCAACATCCTAAACTAAGAGCCAATCAAGTTGGCAGAATCTATGTAGGAATTTTAGAGCATTCTATGTACGAATCTCTGGAGGAACTTCTGAGAAAGAATGACAAAAAGCATACCTGAAATAATTTCCTAAAGAATCTCTGGAAGAAATTCTAGAGTAATATCTGAAGGAGTTTTTGGAGTGATCCCTGGAGGAATTCTTGATGGAGTCTTATAAGAAATTGTTTAAGGAATATTCGGAGAAATTCAGAAGTAATCCCAGGATGGCTGCAACAAATGAAACCCAAACGGAATACGTGGACATTTTTTCGGAAGACTTCATAAAGAAATACCGGATGTAACGACTGAAGAAGTCCCATGAGCAAGCCCTGAGAAATAACTTGAAGAATTCCTGACAAAAACCCTGAAAGAGTGACTTGAGCTCTCTTTAAATTGTGGAGGAATTTTTAGAGGAACTTCTTGAGGAGGCATCCCTGAAGAAATTTCAGTAAATCCATGGAAGCATCCCTGGTAGAGTTTCTGAATTAATATCTGGTGGAATACCAAGAGGATTCTCTGTTGCAATTTTTGGATAAATCATTGGAAATATCTTTGGTGAAATTCCAAGAGGAACTCGTGGTGAAATTCCTGGACGAATCCCTAGTGGATTACCATGAGGAATCTCTGGTAGACTATCTAAAGAAATCTCTGATAGAATTCTTGGAGGCATCTATGGTGGAATCCCTGCTAGAATACATGGAGACATTTCTTGGAGGAAACCGTGGTGCAAGGTTTACTGGAATAATTGTAGATATCTCTGATTAAATTGCTAACGAAAATTCTTTTAGAATCCCTGATGGAATTCTTGTGAAAATCCCTGAAAGCTCACTAAGAATAATGAGAAGATTCCTACAAAAACTTATTGTAGCAAATTGTCAAATTTATGCACCGAAGTACAATTCAAGATTTGTTCGAGAACCATCGCAAAAGATTTTAATTGTGTATTTCCAAGGGTTCCACCAGAATCTGCGAAGCTCTCTTCAAGAAATCTGCCAAAAATAGGACACCAAGCATGCTCTGTAAGCTGTTAGGACTCAACTGAAGGCCGTTGGAATAGTAGTTTACGGAACGAGATGCCGATTTATGATTTTTACAGCACGAGTCGTAAATTTATCCTACGAGGCTTGCCAGGTAGGATAATTACGACGAGTGCTGTAACAGTCGAGTTCTGCAACGAGTTACGTACAACATTTTTTTGCAATTTCCTAGAAGATCACTTGAGGGTATCAGAAATTATATCGGAATGCATTCACCATCATTTTAGAATTTCTGAAAAATTGTTGTATAATGATTAATTACGCAACTCAAAACAGTTGCGTAATAAGAAAGCGTTGCGTAATGGATCATTACAGCACTGGTTTCAGTTGCGTGATGACTATTCCCGCACTGCATACTTCAGTGCAGGAAAGTAGGCCGATTCATGACAGATTGGCGTGATGTATAGTGTCCATCCCGGGACATCCCGGGGCAAAAAGTCCCGGGATTTGAAAAATTTCGGGACTTCCCGTTTCCGGGATATAAATAATGCCGTCCCGGGAATCCCGAGATTCTCGAAATGTATGTAAAATTAGTTAGAAATCGGTAAATTTTAATGCGAAACAATGACACTTTGCCTCAGATTCAAACTTGTTTCAACAAAATACACCAAAACATGCGTTGAAGTAATGAGAACCATGAACTAGTTTCTAATTTCATCACGCACGATTGAGCTTTCATGAACGCTTTTTATTTGCGTTTTGATCTCTTTTCAATCCATCCACATCGATAGCCGTACGGTAGACGTTCGCGCTTGACAATCGCAAGATCCCCGGTTCGATTCTGGCCTGATACATGTTTTAACCATGAAAGTATCATAAAGGGAATAAAGGGGTAATTATTTCCATGTAAAAGCTAAATTACTAAATGAGAAAACATGTTTTCATTGATGAAAATCACTGAAGTGCATGCGAATAACTGACACTAAAGAAGACTAGAAGTGGTAGTCGAAATACGCGTATCTGTCAAAGATAAGCAATTAGGGCGGAATTAATAGGTACAACGTACTCAAATCTCCTTTTTTAGTTCTCTATTGAGAATCGTCTCAGAGGGTTCGATTACATTAAACAGACTTTAATCTTTGTTCAGTAATTTCATTTGAATAAATTTGTTGTAATTTATTTTATACTTCAAATATTTATCAAGATAAAAATTATTCAATTTAAATTTAATTGAGGTGGTTAGAAATCTTTAAATTCATTTTACAGTAGCCAAGCAAATCAAGTCACAGTCAGCGAAGCCAGTGAAACTCTCGCCTTGAAAAGAGCAAAACACCCGAAAAATTACTGTAAAAAATGTTCCATTTCTCGCATTTAGAGCCTTCAATTACACTAATGATTTAGAAAATTCATGCACCCAAAATAGGCTACTTGATGAAATTCATGTTTTTAAACTACTGTACTGGGAAGAGCCACGTGAGTTTCTCGAAATTCAAGCCTGCTACTATTATCATTCCCAGCACTGGTTAGAAGCAAAGGGATGGTAGTGACAAAAACCTAGTTTTGAAAAAACGATTTTGAAGTTTTTTCATAAATTGAGAAATTACATTCCATACAAATTGTATGGGAGCTAGGAAAACAAGTCAATCTTCTACAAATTATGTTATTGGATCGAAAAATCACCTAAAAATACCATTGCAAAGCTTGAAAACTGTGGATTTTTTTTGCATACATAACTTGAAACCGACTAAAATGTCACTTGCACCCCTTTGCGTTTGGGATCCTAAATTGTTAAAATATTATAGAGTTGAAATTTTACTTAAATTTCAACAAAAATACAAGTTTTATTGAAATTTTAGAAATTCCGGGATTTCCCGGGATAAGCATCAATTTTTGTCCCGAATCCCGGGACAAGCAAAATGGTCGGGAAATGAACACTCTAGCGTGATGAAAAACAGCCTATGGACCTATGCACGGGTTCACTATTTGACGTTTGAGCGGTGTCGTGTTATTTAAGCGACCATGGCAACGAGTGAATTCGGCACCGCTCAAACGTCAAATTAGTGAACTCGTGCATTGGTCCATTACGATGAGAAATTCAAAAAAAAAAAATGCTGTCTGCATTTGAGATGCAAACCTTGACTAAAAGTTGGAGGACGGTAACAGTAACACAAAACAATCAAAGGACACCTAACAACGATTATATAGATCACCGCCGCCCTAGCAAAAAAGTATTTCTTTGATACCGCATTTCTTATAAAAAATCTCACCGCGTTAGTGTTCCCGCATTTGATATTTGCATTTCAAACGCACACAAGAATCCAAGAGCTCTTCAAAAACCATGTCAGATGTTCATAAAAAATCATCGCTTATATGTATGTTCGAAGTAAAGCCAGAATGTTACTAACGATTGTTAATTATTTCAGGAATATGAATTTGTTCAATCCTATGAATAGTTCACCAATGAGCTTCCTAGAAATTATTCGAAGATCTCGCCAAAAATCAGTCAAATTTTTCAAAAGATTAAGCCCAAAATATTAAAGATTTGCTTCGCGTTTATTCATAAATCAATAAAAAACGATCATTATTGATAATGGTTTCTCGGACCCCTTGATAACTCGTCACGTTCCCCTAGTGGTCCATGGATCACAGGTTGGGAAACCCTGTAATAGAAGTTCAGGCCATTGTTTATACCTATGGGGCTCTGCACAAAAATCATCCTCTCTCTTTTACTCTACTATGAAATAAGTAAACAACAAGGCCAGTAAACGTCAAAATCCCATACACAATCAAAACAGTGCAGAGCCCCATACGCTTTGAAAGCAAAATTTAATTCCCATATAAATATTCAAGATGCTTTGAATTGGCTTCTTATTCTTCTTTGCATTACATCCTCACTGGGACAACGCCTGCTTTTCAGCTTAGTGTTCAATGAGCACTCAACTGAGGTTATTAACTGAGAGCTTTCTTTGTCAAAGTTGCCATTTTTCGTATCTGCATTGATCGATTTCTCTTCGTCGATTTTCTCTTTTACAAATTATATGGCCTGGCCCATGTTTCCTTCTACTGTTTTTGTTTTAGTAGAAAGTAATCATCGTCCTTCGTCATGCAGTATCGTAAAATGTCCCGAAAATCGATTAAGTTTCGTGTATTGTAGGTTGATTTCCTAATCAAACACGACCGTTGGTAACAGTCGTGTTTGGAATACACTGAACGAAATCTTCCGCCATGAATTGAATGATTTTTGCCTCATCTGAGCCCCATACCTATTTTCAGACACATTCAGGATGATTTTCATCTTCGTTGAAATCATCTGTTTACACATCTCACCGAATGAAAATCTTCCAATCTTGCAATGATTTCAATCCCTCTAAAAGCTGAATAGAATTGAATGATTATCATACATGAAAGTAAACAACCCATGCTAATTGTTATTTATGATTCAGAAGGATTCGATTTCACAAATAAATAAGTCTCAACACTTGACAATTCTACGTAAGGCGTATTTAATTCAATGTATGATTATTTAACTTGATTTGGGAAAGTATCCAGAACATTGATATCGCCAAGAACAGTTGCCTCATGTTTGACTCCAGGAACTCCACGATCCCATTCGGATTATGTGCATATCAGTGATTTAAGTAGCCTTTAGAATAGAAGAAACATGCTAAAAGTAAAGATTATCCTGAATCATTTTACCGCAACACACAACTACCTGTTAAATTCAATCAGGAGTTCCGGAGTCACCACGCTGCTGCCGCCATATTTACACTACTATTCAGAAGAATAATTTGACAACTATCATCGTACGCTTTCTGTATGTTTTGTCAGACGGCAATTGAATGATTTTCGATTTGGGACATGGTAGAAACTAAAATCCGTCATAAGTTGGATGTTTTTTATTTGTGTTCGCATAATTCAAATGTCTACTTAATGTCATACGGATGTATAACAAAAGTCATCACAGAATTGGATGATTTAGCGTTAGCGTAGTTACGGTATACTTCGTAGATTGGATACTAGCAACATTCATGTTTCTTTTTAATAATCTCATCCTGACTACTTTCAGGAACAAGGCAGGGGAGTATACCTTGTTCAAATCATAAACAAGAATATTAAAAGCATGAATATCACTATTCCCGGCCACGCCCATCTTTACCGTAACTTGGGATAGTGGAAGGAAATGTTGATGTAGCACACAGAATTGGATGGAAAAATGGCGCCTTCAGCAAAATTGTTCAGTAGCTTAAGCGCTTTCATTATAAAAGTTATGAGATTCGAAATTTTGCCACCAGGCGGCGCTAGCGAGCATAGAATTTTTGTTTTGCGGATAGCTCAGGATCCTGGCCACTTAGAAAGATGGCGTCTTCGGCAAAGTTATTCAGTAGCTCAAGGACTATCATTATTCTTCGGCAAAGTTGTTCAGTAGCTCAAGGACTAACATTATTCTAGTCAAGAGATTCGAGATTTTGCCACCAGGCGGCGCTTGTGAGCATAGAATTTTTGTTTTGCGGATAGCTCAGGATCCTGACCACTTAGAAAGATGGCGCCTTCGGCAAAGTTGTTCAGTAGCTCAAGCGCTATCATTATAAAAGCTATGAGATTCAAAATTTTGCCACCATGGGGCGCTAGTGAGGATGAAACTTTTGTTTTGTGGTTGTCTAAGGATCCTAGCCACTTAGAAAGATGGCGCCTTCGGCAAAGTTTTTCAGTAGCTCAAGCGCTATCATTAAAGAAGCTATAAGATTTAAAATTCCGCCACCAGGCGGCACTAGTGACCATATAACTTTTGTTTTGCGGATAGCTCCGGATCCAGACCACTTAGAAAGATAGCGTCTTCGGCAGAACTGTTCAGTAGCTCAAGGACTATCATTATAAAAGCTATGAGATTCAAAATTTTGTCACCAGGCGGCGCTAGTGAGCATGAAACTTTTGTTTTTTAGGTATATCAAGATCCGCTCACTAGCGCCGCCTGGTGGCAATATCTCGAATCTCTTGGCTAGAATAATGATAGTCCTTGAGCTACTGAACAACTTTGCCGAAGATGCCATCTTTCTAAGTGGTCAGGATCCTGAGCTATCCGCAAAACAAAAATTCTATGCTCACTAGCGTCGCCTGGTGGCAAAATTTCGAATCTTATGACTTTTATAATGATAGCGCTTGAGCTACTGAACAACTTTGCCGAAGACGCCATCTCTCTAAGTGGTCAGGATCCTGAGCTATCCGCAAAACAAAAATTCTATGCTTACTAGCGCCGCCTGGTGGTCAAATCTTGAATCTCTTGGCTAGAATAATGATAGTCCTTGAGCTACTGAACAACTTTGCCGAAGACGCCATCTCTCTAAGTGGTCAGGATCCTGAGCTATCCGCAAAACAAAAATTCTATGCTTACTAGCGCCGCCTGGTGGTCAAATCTTGAATCTCTTGGCTAGAATAATGACAGTCCTTGAGCTACTGAACAACTTTGCCGAAGACGCCATCTTTCTAAGTGGCCAGGATCCTGAGCTATCCGCAAAACAAAAATTCTATGCTTACTAGCGCCGCCTGGTGGCAAAATTTCGAATCTCATAACCTTATTAATGATAGTCCTTGAGCTACTGATCAACTTTGCCGAAGACGCCATCTCTCTAAGTGGTCAGGATCCTGAGCTATCCGCAAAACAAAAATTCTATGCTTACTAGCGCCGCCTGGTGGTCAAATCTTGAATCTCTTGGCTAGAATAATGACAGTCCTTGAGCTACTGAACAACTTTGCCGAAGACGCCATCTTTCTAAGTGGCCAGGATCCTGAGCTATCCGCAAAACAAAAATTTTATGCTTACTAGCGCCGCCTGGTGGCAAAATTTCGAATCTCATAACTTTTATAATGATAGCGCTTAAGCTACTGAACAATTTTGCTGAAGGCACCATTTTTCTAAGTAGCTAGGATCCTAAGATAACCGCAAAACAAAAGTTTCATGCTCACTAGCGCCGCCTGGTGGCAAAACTTTGAATCTCATAGCTTTGATAATAATAGTCCTTGAGCTACTGAACAACTTTGCCGAAGACACCATCTCTCTAAGTGGTCAGGATGCTGAGATATCCGCAACTGCCTGGTGGCGCAATTTCACTTAAGCAGTGTTGCCAGCTACGAAAAAAATTTTGAACCCTTCATGAAAAACTGGATTACAGATGAAGAGTATTGCTATATTGCAAAGCATTATATTTTTCTGTTCCGCTCAAGTTTGATGGTTTTGATCTTTGCTCTATTCTTCCTAAACAGTGTTGCCAGCCACATGAACATTTGTGATTCGGCCGACTGTATGGCACGCAACACTTCCTTCAACTTTGGTGAACATTCGGTATCGTTATCTCTAATTTTTTTTTTGGTATTTGCATATCACACCCCCATAAAATTGGCTCTTTTGATAACAATCGAGCAGTGTTGCCATCTATTACCAAAATATGAAAACTTGAACGGCCATTTTGGAAAGTTCTCAACCCATGCTTCAACTTTGCCGAATATGTCGAATCAGTATTTCCGCATTTAGACGTTGCATTTTTCAAAAACATAATTATAACCCTGATTTTTTTTACGACCCCCCGATAACGGTCGTAAAAAGAGGTTGGGGTGTACCATTGTTTATATGGGTATTACTTTCTCGGATTATCACGGACGCAGTTGTCAACGCTCTATCAGAAATGTAAATCAACGATAAGTTCGTGGATTATTGATTATGAGCGAGACGGAACCCTGAATTCCAGCAAGCGACAAGTTGTTTTTCGGAAATTCAATCAAGAAAAACAGAACTGGTTAGTGGAACTGTACCTGAAGCATCCTTTTTTGTACCTTGAAGAGGCCCGACAGCAGTTTGCCATCCACTTTGGAACTTCAATCATTGCTTCCTCTATCTGTAAAATTCTCCATGCGCATGGCTTATCCTGGAAATCTTTGGAAAGAAAGGCCATGCAGATACGTAAATCCGACATTGAACGATATGTTGAAGAGCTGAAAAGTTTTCCATGGGATCTTCATCAACTGATTTTTTTAGATGAAGTTGCGTTTGCCAATCGTTAGCTAACGAGAAACCGGGGTTATGCACGGGTAGAAATCAGAATCCAAAAACAAGATTATGACTCATGATATCATGATTCCAGCGTGTTTTCGTCTTATGAAAATACACCATGATTTGGACTCATGATATCATGAGCCAGAATGCCGTAACGCAACACACGTGTTAGGTTTTTGTAGCTGATTGCTCGGAAGCATGATTCAAATGCCAAAAATGCTGAGTCGCGCATCCGTTCATGATCGACAAAATAAAAAAAAAAAGTTAAAAATAGCATACATTGAGATTCGAGCCAAGAACCTTCCGATTGTGAGCCACGTGCTCTACCACTCAACCACTTCGTCATCTTGAATTTAGAGTGATCGATACGAATGAGATGAAGCAAAGTGCGCCGCTTAGTGTTTTCACACTGGATGTTACGCTTATCATGAATCATGATTATAACTCCAGGAACCATGATTTGTGATCCTGATATTATGACCCAACCAATTTATGAATTTCATGATTTGTAAATCATGGTGTGGGGATCAGATTTTTATCCGTGTGGAATCAGAGGACAAAGGCTTGTTTTTAGAGGGGAGTTTTGTCGGAAACCAAGGGTTTCTTGTCTATGTTTTCTAGGGCAAAAAAGGGCTTGTCGAGTGCTTTGAAACCGATGGAACATTCACCCGGCAAAAGTTTTTTGAATGTTGCATAAAAATGGCCCTTTCAAACGGTAACGTTCGGTCTTTTCCGGGAAGGTACTCAATTTGGATAATGGATGGCGCCAAAATTCACTGCGACTCCAACATAATTCAATATTTACGATCCTTGGGTATATTACCCGTTTTCTTGCCAGCATATTGTCCATTTTATAACCCAATCGAAGTGGCATTTGGACTCGTAAAAAGATACTTGAAAAAAAAAAACTTACAAATAAAAGGATAAAATGCGATAAATTCACATTTGTTTTGTTTTTGATTTCACTGACGTTTGATTTCGAGCGTAACATTTAGAAATGGTCCAAGCAATTTTTCAGCAATGACTCCAATGACTGGTAAAGAAAATAACATCAAGTTTTTTTTACTTATTTGGAAGAAGATTGACATTGATTTTTTATTAAAAGATATAATAAACCAAAGTGACGACGATATTCATAATCCATTTATTGATGTTAATCAAAGGTAAATTATTTATTCGTGGAAAGAAAATAAACCTCAATGAAATGTTAAGCAAGGTTCTTTTACCGTTATACTTTGGAAAAGGTAGGGCAATCGACCTTAGACTCCATAAATTAAGGAAACGTACAATACTAAGCCAAAGAGAAAATCGACGAAGATAAATTAACCACTGCAGATTCGCCTGTATGATAGGGTAACGGTCGTATTTTGGACCCCCTAAGGAAGTGATTTTAGATTGCCGAATTGTAGAGGAAAACTTCCTCTACGATGTGCCCAAACGGTCTTGAAGGATCCAACAAAAAGCGTCGAAAATAATTGAATTGTGAAGCATTTTTTTCAATTTTGGAAGGGTCCAAGCATATTTTGGAACTTCAAAGTATACATTTTGGACGCCCGGCATTTTTATTGATTGGCGACAAAGTTGTATAATATGCTTGCCCATTAGACTGATGCAAATTTTGAAGTTTTTGCTCCCCTATGCTTAAACGGTGTCAATTATGATGAAAATCATTCTCCCCAAATTTGAAGTGATTTGGAAGAAATTTGGTTGAGCACACGCCATTTGAAGTTTGTATGGAAATTACTATGGAAAAGGCAAACCTTTTGTGTTCAGTCCTCTATATGCTCGTCATAATAATATATGAAAAATTGAACACACTCTTCCCATGTAAAACCCTCCCAGCTACAACTTTGTTATTCTTGATTCCAAAGTCTCAATCATGCTGAGATGATCATTCAATTACTTTCAGAGCAACACTGCTTTTTTGCTGTAGAACATAGTAGCCTGGATTACTATGATCTATGGATCAGTGCACGAGTTCACTAATTTGACGTTTGAGTGGTGCCGAGTTCACTAGTTTCCATGGTCACATAAATAACACGGCACCGCTAAAACGTCAAATAGTAAACCATTCTTCCCGCCAGGAACACCACTGTTGCCTGCCGAACAGTTGGTGAAGCTTACTACATGCAAACCCTTATTATGATGATGAATAACAATTTTTCCTGACGTCCAATCAAAATGTGGTCTTCAGCAAAGTTGTAGCTGGAAGAATTTCACATGAGAGGAGTTTGTTCAGATTCCCACGAAATAAACGACGAAGAGATAGAGGGCTGAACACAAAAGGTTGACGTTTTTCTTAGTAATCTCCATATAAACTTCAAATGGCGTGTGCACAGTCAAATTTCTACCGAATAACTTCAAGCTTTCGGAGGCTGCTTTTTACCATAATTAAAATCGTTTAAGCATAGGGGAGCCAAATTTCAAAATTTGCATCACTCTATTGCCCATAGTATAATCAATCGATTGAGGATGGAAAACCGAAGAAATTTTTCGCTTTTGATCCACAAATTTGAAAAAAGTTTTTGTTTACATTTGAAAAATTTCTGACGGCTTCAATTTCTGTGTGTGACGTGTTCTAACGATTACATGAATAAATCGATTGAATTAAATTAATTTCAGATAAAATAAATACATTTTCTATTTATGTACAAACGGTTGATGCAAATGCGGAATAATAGTCCCATCTTTCCAAATGACATGCGAATTGAGTTGGTCTTTTGATTTACACCTGGAAATTTGCAGTAAAATTGCCCAGGGTGTCCAAAATATATTGGTTACCCTACTCGCCTATTCTAGCACACGCATGCTGAGTGGGTCCAAAATACGACCGTTACCCTAAGCGATATGAACGATTTCGCTTCGCCGATGCGCTCTTCTGCGAATGACGTTGACAAGATGCAAGTTTGATTGAACTTTTTCGTCTCAGAACGCTTGGCAACGAAGCAATCTTGCGTCATGGTGTGCAAAAATGCCATAAAACATGCCCCCTTTATTCACGGAAGAGAGAATCGACGAAGAGAAATTGATCATGTTACTTACGCCCTTATTTTGGCACACGTTTGACAGGTCGTTTTATTTCGCATATCAAACAGCTGTGTGTTTCCATTTCCTTCGATTTGTCGATTGTTACGGTGAAATATGTTTTTATGTTTTGACATTGCTCATACTTAACTAGGATCTTAATAAATTGATAAAGCTAGGATATGCTGTTCCGTTCAAGAAAAGTAAAAATTTCTACGGTAGAAATGGTTATAAAAACTTCTACAGTGAGCTCCATTTGAATTCACATTTCTTTTCAACTGCGAACTGCAATCAAGAAAAATGGTTTTCTTGAGCGTTTCTCCTCATAGTCCTTATAAGGACTCAATGCTCGGGAAATCTGGCATCGCTGGCGCTAACCGATCTGATTGAATGCACTGATGGACATCAACGCCTACTATCTGTGCGGTCGACCGCACAGATCGGTTTGCTACTTTGTAGATTAGATTTTATTCCCAACAGAGAAAACAACAGAATGGCAAGTGGCACATTCATGTGGACCAACGTTGCATAATAATACACGCCGAGCGGAAAACCGACCCTTCTCACGAGGGGGAGGGCTGTCCTCGCGTGCAGCAGTGATTAATGAAGGCGGATCGATACCTTGAAAATAAAAACCCATCTGTTTACAGATGGGTTGGGGGGCGAATATGGCACTGGGTAAAAATCACACCGTTTATTACCGAGGCACTTAAAAGAAGCCTCAAACGTTTCGAAACCATTTTGCAATAGCAGTTGTGGCTTCCGCTTGGCCTTCGGTGGGTGGTGACACCCTCTTAACAACGACAACTGCGACGACGACGATAAAATGTGCGCAGGCATTTTTCTGCCGCAATAATATGGTGGACGCGGACAATATTTAGTGTCCCCCTGGTGAAACGGTATAATTACCATTCATGTGTGGCCATTTTGTAAAGGTGCATGTGAACACAGAGAGTGTGCGCGCATTTGTCCCCCCCGGTAGGTACTGATCGCAATCGCAGCAGGCCGTTGTTGCATTGCAACAGTCCGCCATCCATCCATCCATCCATCCAAGGAGGTGGCAAATTAGTTCCGCTGATTGGGTAACTGGGAAAATAGGTTATCTCGAAAACCACAGTCCGCACACATGTGTCACCGCGGCCATCGCAGCAGTTGGTTTGTTCTGACGACCAGGGCTGGTAGCGGCTGGGTGGCTTGAAAATGAGAACATTACAGACTTCATACCGTTTTGCTCCGACATCAGGATCAGGGTTGGGAAAAAATCTGAAACTCACTCTACAGTAGCCAAACAAAGCCAATCACAGTCAGCGAAGCCAGTGAAACTCACGCCCATCGCTGCTGTAGGCAAATGCCTTGAAAATTGCAAAACACCCGTTGCTAAGGGCACCCGAAATTACTGTAGAAAAATGTTCTATTTCCCGCTGCATTTCCCGCATTTAGAGCCTTCAATGACACTCATGATTTAGAAAATTCGTGCACCCATCAGAGGCTACTTGATGAGATTCACGTTTTTGAACTACTGTACTGGGAGAGCCACGTGATTTTCGCGAAAAGTCAAGCCTACTACTATTACCATTCCCAGCACTGATCAGGATACCTAAGCACTTGAAATATTTGAAGTTGATGTTATCAATGAAATTTGACGAATATTTAATTTTTTTTCCGTTGCTATTTCAATACATGTTGGTTTCAGGTTAATTAGGTTGTAAAGTGAAGAAAAATTCACAGTTTGTTGCAGCTTGATCGAAAGAGCACATCATTCTAAGTATAACACGATTTTATTGCACTCCAATATCTCAATGTTGATATTATAAATGATAAACAAAAATGTCAATCCGTTGACTCAATGACGTTTCAATTTACACAATGACAGTTCGTCCCGAAGTAAAATTTGCCGAGGGGTGATTCAAAATTGATTTCCATACTAATTTCAAACGTGTTTTAAAAATAGTTCCAGGTAACGGAAAATTGTGAAACTTTGGATTCTAGTTCAATTTTTAGCGTAGATTCGGAATATGAAAGAAAATTGATACCCCTAAACAAGCCAATTATCAGAACTCCAAGTCTTCCTGTAGGAGCTGGTGTGGGACCAATATTATACAATATTTTCACATCTGGCTCACCTGAGTTACCTCAGGGATGTCAACAATATTTGTTTGCGGATGACACAGACCTTTCCACAAAAAGACGAAGCATGCATGTCATCTGTAGTGGATTGCCAAAAAGTTTGGATATTTTTTCTTCGTACTTGCAAATATGGATGATTTCTCCTAATGCTTCCAAAACTCAACTTATAATATTCCCACATAAACCAAAAGCTTTTTATTTGAAACCTTCAAGTAGACATGTTGTCGCGATGAGAGGGGTTCCAATGAATTGGTCATTTGAAGTTAAGTATCATGGGCTCATGCTAGATATAAATTTAACTTTAAAAAATCCTATTGAGATTTTCGACAGATATCTGCAGTAAATAGCGTTGTCTTTGAAAGAGTTTCTGGTGTATTTTAAATGTATTCTTCCAATGCAAGTAAGTTGGTTGGGCGAAGATAATGCTGGATAGATAACTTATCTTTGGAAAATTTCGTGGTAAGAACTTCGCGGATTCTGGTGAAACCCAAAGAAATCTTTTCATTCTTTATCGCACTCCTGGAAATATGTTTGACACATTTCTGTAGTTTTTGTTGGAATCTTCTCAAATACTTGACTTTCGTTTTTAATTATGTAAAAATCTGATCTGTTTTAAGTGTGATTTGGCAAGATCTTTTTCTACCATTTTTATCAGACTCTTGGAAACACTTTCAGTAGACTTAGTGAACTTAAGATCAGTGATGGAAAGAGGAGAGCATGTCTGCTGATCTGGAACAAAAACAAAACAAAATGCTCGCGACCATCAGAGTGCTGATTTACTCGCATCTGTCTTGGTCGCGAGTAAACGAAGCTTAAGTGATTCGTAAACGTGTTCGGACCTGTTCAGATTCAACTGCGCTTAACGCTTTTTCTCGTCCGATATTTCTGGTTTTCAAGGGTTTTTTACTTAAAACTGAATTCTTATCTGTTGTGAATCACAGACGTAACTTTTGGGTATGTCTGCCAAGCAGTGTTGGGAAATCCTCAAAGTCTCATATATCACCCTTGAGAATATTCATACAAGAGTTGTCACTATTATGCAACTTAAGACTCAAATGATCATGGATGAATTGGCTCATCCGTTTGACTCATTGTATAATATTTTTTATTTGTCTTTTCTAACGCAAACGACACCATTAAGTTTTAACGAAGATGCGACTGGTTTTATGACAGAATCATATTTGACAACATGAACAAGATTTGATCTTTCATTTGAGTTGATCTTAAAACAGTCTGCTCTTGTGGGAAATGAGGATTGATTAAGACTTCTGTGAATCTACCGATACTGCTGTCAAGAGTTTATTGATAATGCGATCTTTGGAAAGCTATCATAATCGGTCGTTTCGGAAACACCCATTAAAAAGAATACGCGGAATGTTTTCAGAACTTTTAACATGGTCGCACCTTCAAAAAGGTTGGGAACCACCGCTCCTTGTATTTTCGCATTTGTTTTTTCAGGAAATTCATCAGAAGCTTATCCAGGAGTTTGCCCGAAGTTTCCTTTTACGGAGTTTTCGAAGAATTCCTTCATGAACTTCGTTCAACATTCCTTAAAGAATTCAACCAATCAATTTCATCCATAATTTCCGGTTAAGACATATTCACGAATTCAACCAATAATTTCCCCAGAGATACTTCCACTGATTTCTTACGATTTCCTCCGGGAGGTATTGCTCAAAGAAATAAAATTGAAAAACAAATTGATGAAAATCCTATTTAAATGCCTGATGGATTCCTGCAAGCATCTTTGAAATGACTCCTGAATTTCTGAAGAAATCTAGGAGGATATTCTAGATGAATGCCTAATAAAAAAGGTAATTATTTAAAAAATAATCAATCAAAAACATCAAACGGAAATCCCAAAAGAAATTTTCAAAGGAATGATTGCTATATTTAGTTGCTGTAAAATTCGATGATATGAAACATTACAATAAAATTTTAGAAATCCATGGTATTACTTGATAAGTTACTCGAGAAATGTTTGAAATAATTGCAGCAGTAATCTCTGACTGAATATTGGAATATTGGAGAAACCCATGTTTCTAGCCCATATGACATAAAGCCATTTGACATAGTGCCGTGTGGCACAATGGCCGTTCGGCATAAATTAAAAAAAAAATATACACACCTAATTTAGAAAGCCGAATCTCTGCTAATTTTAAACGAGATCCGCACAGCCGAGTAGTCGGCAAACAAATTACCTGGGATCTCAGGAAATAAAAGCCGAGTATCAGTTGATCGTGCTTCGTTGCTAAGCAACCGAACAATTTGTTAGCTGAGTCTCGGTTTAAATCGGAAAACGAGATTTGCACAGCCGAGCTCGTGAAAAAATCTAAGTGTGTATAATTTTCCTTTAATATTTCAAAACGTTCATTTGAAATGTTAGTCTTAGACAAATAAAGTTTACTGGAAGAAGATGCTAAAATTGGGTATGATTTTTAATATAAAAAAGTTGATGTAAAGTACAAGGAAACACTTAAAGAGACACTCGTTGTGTATTTTAAAAGTATATTACGGGGAAATTCAAAAAAGACCTACAATCACACAGAAAAAAAAGTAATAAAGTATGCCTTTGAGACTGATAATAAAAAACATCAGTAGTTACTACTTGTCACATCTACGATTGAGCATAGCGCTGGAGAGTAAATAAATAATTTTTCTTGGTAGACGAACAAATGTGAAGCATCTCTTAGTTTTCTTGTTCAGCATGTTGCAAATATTTTTATACATTTTTTTAATATGAAATGTAGGTTTTCAAATTTAACTTATTGTGTGTTATATGCTTATACAAATACAAAAAAAATACTTAAATTTTCATTAGGCAGCGTCCATTTATTACATAACGCTAAAATTGGAAATTTTTGATAAAATATTAAATTCCGCACTGTTTCTACTATTCGCGAAATTCTTTTGAATCTATTAGCAATGTTTCCTAAGACTGAAAGTTATAGTATAACCCTGGAATGATTTCTACGAATATTTTTGAAGGGTCCATCAATGTTTCCAAGATTCGCAGGCTATATTTGTGACAAATTGTACCAAATACCGTTAGTTGCCTCTTAAAACCTCAACAGCAAGTTTCTTGAAATATTCAAATCGGTTGTTTTCGGTGATGTTTTTGAAAAAAATCTTGTCGAGAACTTCACTTATTCTGGAGTTACCTAAGGAAATCTTCCTTCTTCGTTTCCTTCTTCTTGGCATCTTCACTGGCTGAGAAAAGCCCCTGTCTTCCATATCCTATAAATATGTTTTGTTATTTTTCTCGAGGAAACCTTCATCAAACGCCTATGAATATATTTAGCATATTACTGTCGGGAGTTGGAATCTTCCCAACACCGATCTGTAAAATTTTGTGTTGAATTTTTGTATGATCCTTTTTCAGAAGATTCCAATCGAACTCATGGAAATATGTTTGACAGTTTCTTTGGTAGATTCTTAGTGAATCATGCAATTTTTTGCATTATTTGTGATGAAATATGAACGTGACT
The DNA here is from genome assembly GCF_002204515.2 of Aedes aegypti. Taxonomy (NCBI): domain Eukaryota; kingdom Metazoa; phylum Arthropoda; class Insecta; order Diptera; family Culicidae; genus Aedes; species Aedes aegypti. Next base: position 305,734,750 of record NC_035107.1, on the reverse strand, counting down.
TCCAATTTTAGGTACCTGTTAAGGATATTTATTGATTCATTATAAGTTTTTTTCAAAAAATTATGTTTGTCAGAACATCCATTTTAGGGGTTCGCGAGGTGTTTCTAGAGCTTCGAAGGGGAGCACAGCTTCAAAAAGATTGTGAACCGCTGTACATTGGTCCACGGAACGAACTTAAGTGGAATAAATTAATAACTTGAAAAGTATAAGATATAGCGTTTTGGTGTCTTCTGAACATTTGTTTGTCTGGTCAAGGCACGTTATATGCAAAAGTGTCCAAAGTGCCAAATTTCATAGCTATAAAAATTTCCTCTCAAACTTTGTCATTTCAAAAGTGATATCTATAAAAAAAAACGTTCTACAATATTGTAGATTATTGAAAATATCAAAACTTTCTTGAACACTATTTTTTTCTGGGAGATATAGGTCACTTTAGAATGTTATGGTTAAAAATAGGGTTTTCCTTGTTACTAACGAAAATTTCATTTATACACTACTATGTTCTGAAGACTTTTAGATATGAGCAAAATACACATTTTTTCCGAAGACGTCATACCTATAAATTTACCCTATAACAAGATATAAGAGTTTTAGTAGTTTTTTCACCCACTTTTTCAAGCATAACATTTTAAAATGGCGCAAGTGACATCAATAACTATTTACGCTACTTGAATAAGCATATCCCAAAGTGTGTTTTAAGAAACTTTGGTGAAGGTATTTTTTTATTTTACCATTATAAGATTGATTTATGTGTGCTCACTCTATGGCGCCAACCTTCATACTCCTTCATGAAGCAATGCGAATAAGTACTCAGCAAGCAGCAAGGTGCCATTCCGAATTCGGAAGTGATCCAGTTCTATTGTCTAGAGCCGAAGATGACACACATTTGATTTGGGCAGAGCATTATCGAGTCCAAAGTGCAAAAAAAATATTTGGAAATGTATTCCAAATGGCCGTAATGCTAAATGTGGGAGAGCAGAAATCCACAGAAAAATTCTAGAGGAACTCAATAAGCAATCCCTTCCAGGAAGAATTCTCAATTAATTTGCTGGAATAATCCCGGGAAACTTTTTGTAGTTATTCCAGGGAAAAATCGAGGATGATTCCTTGAAGAAAACTTCATGAGTATAGCGGACTTTGGGGCAAGTAAGCCACCCCTGATTTTATGTAAAAAGTACAGAATATATTTTCACTTTGAGCTTGACAATATGTCCCCTCATAGTTCACAATACAATGATCAAAATATGATGAAAATTGCACTAATATTCACGTTTTTACATCGACTATTGTAAAAAACAGTCAAATTTCAGTGGATTTGTATAAGATCTGATGATACGATGTATAAGATAGATAGTTTCTAAATATCATGGTAAAAGGTAAATTATTACCAGATTTTTCTAACATACTGGACATCGTGACCTAAGACAAGACTTGACAGGTCAAAGTACACAAACGAAAACAATTGCCTGTCAAAAAAGACCACTTCTCCTTGGTCGTTTTGGCAAAGGTCTACTTTCACATCGTTGAGTTGGATTTCAACAGGGCACTTTGTTGCTAGCCCGGCCGTGTTGCTAGTTCAAAGATTAGAGTTTTTATCAAAAGTTTGGAAAATTTCCATTTATATTCGATGTTAAGGTCACATCATGTGCTCATACATTGCAAAAATGAATGAAAATACCTTATTGTAACCAATATAATAGAAATTGTATCAATCCTCTCTAGAAATATCGCCTGTTTTTAATTTTAACCTGAATTTTAAAAAAAATATATACACAGTTCGAACGAAACGTGTAAATTTCTGAGACATATACTGCCGTGAATCGCAAGTCAGTCCCATCTGTAAAAAGTAGGCATTGAGATAATGGACTGCGAAGTTTTCAAACTCGTTTTCCATACGAATATTCAAAAAATTCCAGAGGATTGGAAGATGTTCCAATCTTAATTAAACTTTCACAATTTGCTTTTCTTTACGATATCTTTCCGAGAAAAATATAAAGATGATCAAAACAAGTTACATTTTTGTGTTCCACGGTGCAAAAGTCTGTAGTGAGACTGATATGCGGTTACTTTTCATTATGGGACAATTTGACTTGCTGTTTTTTCCTATTTTTTCCGAACAAATTATATTATTTCATTAGTGTAGCTGAAAGAGCGTTGGAAGAGATGTTGAAAACTGAACTCAACTCAATTTTGACGAAAATGCAGATGGGACTGACTTGCGATTCACGGCAGTATAATGCACATAATTGGAGCGTGGTATATAATAGATATTTACATGATATGTCATGTAAACTTCAATTATATGTCATGTAAACCAGCAGGGTCCTGTGTGATAACGTGACATATGACACAAATTTACATGATTCCAGACTTAATTTTACATGACATCATGTTTACATCGCATGAATGAAGTTTACATGACGTCTAATCTTCATTATTTTTAACTGTGTAGCATCCTCTGTTGTGCTAAATGAATGAACCGTGCAAGAAACAATCAAATTATGAGCCTCGATATTTAAATTTTTTAACAAGATTTGCTTAAAAAGGTTACTGTTAACACTGAATTTAGTATCGTCAAGGTTATGGACTGAAAAACAACGGGGCAGTCTTAATTAAGCTATCACGTCCTGTTCTAGATCGTGACACTAATCAAATCTCGGAAACTTATTCAAATAGTCTCAAATCAGAAAAGTGAACAAACGTACTTTATCGATCCTACGTGTTTCGCAGACGAAATTCCACACGGTCCGCTCTTACCCAACTAGATTTTTCACTTTTAGAATGTTTAATTCCGGAATTACAAAACGGCGTAAGTAAGAATTTAAACTTTCGCAACACAACTGCTACTTTCACCGCTCCGTTGTATGGAGAGACAAAGTAACTTAAGGCTCAAGAATCTATCATTTAGTCATCAGCAATCATGACAAATGGAAAACCAGTTTTTTCGTTCAAATTTAAAGAAATCCTCATGAACATTTATCCCTGTATTACAGATAGCTAGTGTAATGCAAGGATAGATTTTCATAAAAATTGCTTCGATTTTGAGCAAAAAAACTGGGTTTGAAAATGTGTAAAACGATTATGGTTGTTTTCCTCTTAACCACGAATCAAAACAAAGCACTACTTGAGCCGATTTTACACTGGTACAAAAACGTCAGAAGTAACTGAATGAAACGGCTTATCATTTTGTTATACTTTTTTTTGTGGGAAATAATAGAAACTACCTGGTTTTTTGATGCGATCTGATTGTAAGCAAAATTTAAGCGATGTACACGGTGAAAAAATGTTAGAAAGGTGATTCATTTTAAAACAGTTTTAGAAGACAGGTTGTGATTTTTCCTAATTAATTATCTCAAAACCGTATGAAAGTTACTTACGTTAATTTGAAAAAGTAATCGAGAAATGTGTTTTGAATTGTGGCATTTGAACGAAAAAAGTATTTAGTTTTACCAAAGACATACGAAATCCTGTTTGCTTGAAATCTATACCGATTGGGGCAAGTGTGCCACCTATTTGGTAACGAAATTTCTTGAAGTAAAATTTATAAAAATGTAAACATTATCAACAAAATCATAATAATGAACCAAAATAAGGCATCAGGAGTGCTTTCTAAAGTATTGTAGGGGGATAGCTGACATTTTTGCTCCCAAAGTTATTGTTTCTCCACATATACATATGTGTTAAGTATTATTTTACTTGTCTACATCAAGATTTTACCGATATTTAGTGTTTAGTGCTTATCTAGTTTAATATAGTGCATATCCGCCATAAAGGTGTCTGGGTTCGATTCCCGGTCGGTCCAGGATCATTTCGGAAAGGAAATTTCCTTGACTTCCCTGGGCATAGTGTATCATCTTACCTGCCACACGATATACGAATGCGAAAATGGCAACTTTGACAAAAGAAAGCTCTCAGTTGATAACTGTGAAAGTGCTCATAAGAACACTAAGCTGAGAAGCCGGCTCTGTCCCAGTGAGGACGTAATGTCTAGAAGAAGAAGAAGAAGAAGGCGCACACTGGGGCAGATCGCTGTTTTCGACGGCCAAAACCTCTAGTACTCTAGATCTGCACCCTAGAGGTTTGGTGTCTTCGACAAAGTATTTTGGAATAACTTGTACTACATTTTGACACATTCAGATTTGATCTAGATAAGTGAAAACTGATCTAGATCAGTTTTATCTTTTGATTGGAGCGTCCTAGCAAAAAAAACTGTCTTCTGCAAAGTAGTTCATTGAGGCATTTTTGACATTTCTTCGGAAGACACTCACACTCTATCACTGACGTGGATTACGATATATGACAATTTAGTAAAAACAGTCAAAAAATTGATTTTGACCATTTTTTCATACAAAACAAATGTTAAAAAATATTTTGTCATCAAGTATGAGAAGCTTAACTTTAACAAAGTAAATATACATCATTTACTAGCAAAATTTTCAGATTTAATTATATTTTTGGTAAAAACAGTCTAAAAATAGACTTTCACAAAATCTAGGATAACTCATGAAGCGGCAGATGGCGGCAGCTAATTTTTTGTATACGACTAGTCAAGATCATAAATTTCATTGTCCTGAAGAAAGAAAAGTGGCGCCACGTAGGGCTTTTTTGTTGTGGTGGTTTGAAAATTTGATGAAAATATGTTAAAAAATGCTTATACATGAGAAACTTTTCATGAATATATATATTTTTAAATGTATTACTAAAACATATTGCATATTGACGAAGTGTTTTGAAAAGTCATTACCAAACTTTTATCGTTTAATATGACTTTCATTAAACACAATACTATTACTCTAATAAAAATCAAAGGATAGATAGATAGGTAGATATACATATGGGACAAATTATCTTGAATTCCGTTTGAAAGTTTATTGGAACACCAGTCATCTCTAAACATCTTCAAAACACTTCGTCAACATGCAATATGTTTCAGAAATACATTTACATACATCGCTTCATATATTCATGGAAAGTATTTCAATTATAAGCATTTTTTAACATATTTTCATCAAATTTTCAAACCACCACAACAAAAAAGCCCCACGTGGCCCCACTTTTCTTTCTTCGGGACAATGAAACTTATGTTCTTGACTAGTTGTATACAAAAAATTAGCTGCCGCCATCTGCCGCTTCATGAATTATCCTGGATTTTGTAAAACACCATTTTTAGACTGTTTTTACCAAAAATATAATTAAATCTGAAAATTTTGCTAGTAAATGATGTATATTTACTTTTTTATAGTTAAGCTTCCAATACTTGATAACAAAATATTTATTAACAATTTTTTTTTGTATGAAAAAATGGTCAAAATCGATTTTTTGACTGTTTTTACTAAATTGTCATATATTGTAATCCACGTCAGTGATAGAGTGTAAGTATCTTCCGAAGAAACGTCAAAAATGCCTCAATGAACAACTTTGCAGAAGAAAGTTTTTTGCTAGGACGCTCCTATTAAAATATAAAACTGCTCTAGATCAGTTTTTACTTATCTAGATCAAATCTGAATGTGTCAAAACATAGTACAAGTTATTCCAAAAAACTTTGTCGAAGACACCAAACCTCTAGGGTGCATATCCAGAGTACTAGAGGTTTTTGCCGTCGAAAACAGTGATCTGCCCCAGTGTGAGGCGGATCTTCGCCATAATAAAAATGGTATAACATTGAATTAAGGATTGAAAATTGAATGATGAAAATAATAACCATTTTAGTTATTCGAATTCACTAGTAGAGAATTTGATGACCTTTGTTATAAAGCATCCCATTATGACGGTAAACTCAAAAATATTTTTTTAAATTATCAATAAGTCTCTGCTTTGTAATAATATTAAAATATTAAATAAAAAAAATTTCATTAAAAGTAGAATAACATGCTATGTTCATTCGGTGGGTAACCAATAGAGGAAATTCTGGGGGGTGCCCGAACTTGCTCTGAAAGTATTTCAGAAGAAATCTCATCAGAAATCCCAAGAAGAATTTCTGAATTTTTTCCTCTAGGAATTTGAAAATAAATTCGTGAAGAACCTGTCAAATGTTCTCGTAAGATTCTTTGAATGTTTTTCTGGAGCTTCTAGAATTTCGCATTAGCACACTGCAAGAACAATACGGGAAAAGTGTTAGTTAGAGACCTTCCATTAAAAAGTAGATTTTTAGGGGCTTGCATTGAAATAGTAACCAAGTCTCTAAAGCGAGACCTGCTACCAGCCCTGTGACGCTCGATAGTTGGTCACCCAGGTCGTGGGAGTAAAAGGCATCCATCCAGGCAGGGGGGGGCGGCGGCAAAAGCGAAGGGTGATGATTACTATGGCATGCCAAGCTGCACTAATCGCACCAATCTGGGACGGTAATCGAGCGTGATGCGGGGCCAAACGGATTGTTTTCAAAACTTCGATTAGGACTTTTCCGGTGCTCGGTGTTCGGAGTTGCGCAATGTGCCGCCCTAGTGGGAGCTTCTAGAGTCCGATCCTGAGGGACACATGTACGTTGCCAAGTATGACGCTCAGGTGAAGACAAAGATGAGTCACCTTCTAGATGGAAAATACCGGACACGACGGAGGTGTCATAAGTACTTCCTGTCAAACAAGTTCGATGAATAGTAGGGTCGGTTATACCGAACGGGTCATTCGAATTCATTACAGCTTGTAGCACATATTCGAGGGATCGACAGCAAAAGTGTTAACTGTTGTTTCTTTGACTCACGTAATCATCTGCATGTAGATTACAGACTTAGAAGAGGTCCCAGTTGTCGAAATTTTGGCCCACTGCGATCGTCACATACCGCCAAAACACTTCATTTGGTAAGGTATGGATCACATCCAAGAAGGCGCATTCAACAACATTCAATGCTCGAAACGAATTTTTATAAAGGTTTAACGGGCACTTCATCGATACAGTAATCCTGGGTGAAATTGATTAGTTTTTTTTCATATTTCTTCAAAATTAAACTAAAAATGCACCTGTTGCAAGTTTAAAACAACTAGTGAAATGCCTTGAAAAAATCTTAAAATAATCTCAGAAAGAATCCCAGAAGGCTATCCCTGATGAAGATGAAATTTAAATTACCTTTCAAGTCTATTCATACCAATTCTAACATTCTCTTTTTGTTGTTCTTTTCTTTTCAGGTGAGTGTTGAATGCGTGTTACATGGACTACCCCCCTTATGAATTGTCCACGTGGTATATGGACAGCCCCTTATTAGAATAGAGAATACAAATGGCAAATAATAGGAAAAACTTTTCAGCAATTTCCACGAAAAATTGAAAAGCATAATCATTTATTATACAGTAAACTCTGCATAACTCGATATCGAAGAGACAATCGAAAACCAACTTCTACATGGCTCTCTAACTCTATATCGAGATACTGAATATCGATGTAAGGGAGAGTTGACTGTAGCATAACAAATGTGTGAAAAGAAACAAGAAATGAAGGTCAAATACGACGAAAATGATATATTTATGGCCAATCAGATTGTGGAATCCTGAGTGAAAACGCTTGTAGAGCACTATCGTATAATACTACGGATGTGCACAATGAAGTCTCCCAGAGGCAGTGCCAAGCAGGATGCAAAACAATTGATCAAATATAAATTGAAAGCCCCACTCTGCCATCATTCCTGCCTGCTAACCGTCGTACCACCTTGAAGGTGATGATAATTAATCTTGGCATCCCGCAAAGTACCCAAGTAGGCGCAGAGAGATGTATCGATGGGCTAAATACGCAAGACAACAGCCGCCTCCTAGATGGAGATTACGCCACCCAGCCTACTGTGTTCTTCGGAGGCGGACTTGTTGAGGCTGCACAGGTGTCGGCTAACATCGCGCCGATGGGGATAAATATGCGCCTGCTCCTCCGTTCGAGAATGACAAATCGCACAGCCACCTGCGATGGATTCCTTGCGGCTCTGAATTGCGCTTGCTGACGTGGCCCATCAAATCGAGGCGAGAACTCGCATCCATGTTTTGAGGAAGGCTTATCCCTCGGGGCTCGAAGATGGTGCCGAGCATAACTAAACACACTAATTGAATGTTGTGTTGAGTGATTTTGATTTAATTTACGCTTCTTACAAGCAGCAACTATAAAGCTACATGTAGCCTCGAGGGTGCCGTCATCGTCATCGGGCTCAGAGAATCTTATGCGCGGCCGATTAAGCCATTCACTTTGTGCGATAAGTTGAAAACGATGCTGCACTGGACGTGCCAATCGCTGCTGCAGCGCGCTGCACTGTGGTTCAATTGTCATACGAGACGATCATAAGTTGTCTTATATAACATTTGATAAGAAATATCATCAGAACTGGCCAAGTCAAATCATTGCGGAACACATTTTTGTCCCAAGCACCGCTAGTTACTTAATTGAGGGTTGCTGAATCCATTGCCGTTTTCAATCATAGCACGTCTAGTTTCTGAGATATTGACTGTTAAAAATATAGAATTTGACTATTTCATCCATCTTGCATACAAGTTTGCCATCTGGTATTTACACGTTACACACGATTAACACGTTATTTAACAATGCTATGATGAAGAGGAGATGCTTGTCTATCTCCCAGTGGTGATAGTTTCTAGTTTTAGGATGAGATCATATGTTATGCTAGAATTGATCCACGAAAACGTATGGGAGTGAAAAACTAGACACTAGATTTCTCGATTTTTGCCCTTTGGGTGGTACCACTGTGCGTCGCTTCGACTGATATGGCCGAGCTGAGCCGTCGTCATGTACATAATCCAGCAAACGTATTTAGCGTGCAAGGTTTTACCTCCCCGATGCATATCCGTTAACCGGCCGTTTCCATGGTGAGGTGAGGGCTGTTAGTCAATTAGATGTTATTGATGGTGAGGCATTCATCAGGCACCTCATCGATCGGGCTCCGAGCGAGAAGATGCAACTTGCTCCTGTCTGTCTGTGTGTCTGTCCGCAACTGCCAATGAGCGTGTCCTCTGGCCTTTCCGAGGAACTCACTTAACACCTAATTAAGTGATTTATCGGGTGTTCAAATTCAATAGCCCGGTACGCCATTTTTATACTGCGCTGCCACGGGTGATGCATTTCGTCAGGACCAGGCCTGCTGCGATTGGTCAACACACTTGACCTGCGAGCATAGAGTTTCCATGCGTGAAAAGTCATGAGAGGGTGGAAAATTTCTCTAATACATTGACCTCATTGAGAACCTTCCCAGTTAGAGTGCGCCGCCATTCATCATCACGAGGAACGAACCTGTTGTAGGTCCGATGAAGCCATGCCGTTGCGTTTTCGGCACTTTTCAAACAATTTCCAATATTTTACAACCAAATTCCACACTTAATTTAGCCGCTTTGCTGCGTCTAATTGTACACGACGGGTCTTCCATACGACGACGGTAATGCACAGTGGCGCGGTCTTGTACAAATGCCGGACAAAACATTAAAAGAGCATCAATTTAATTGAAAACGATAATTTACCAACTTTACTCGATGCTTAAGGCTAAGTAACCTGTCATTCATTTTGGCAGTCATTATGGAATTGAAGTTTTAAATATATTATATAAAGGTGCAAGTAAAAATGAAGCAAATGTTAAAAATTAAAAAGCAGTTTTCGCCCAAGGGGAATGCCTCTCGCCAGTTTTCAAAAAAAATGTCAACGCTTTTCAATCGATACACACAGTTTTTTCATCTTAAGAAATCTTTCAGTGTCTTAGCATGGGATGATGACGGTTAGAAAATCTTTCCGATGGTTAGGAACGGTTAGAATCGGTTTTTTATGGGAATTTCGTGGAAATGAAAAAAGAAAATGAAGATACCAACGGATCACCTCGCATTTTGTTTTGGTTTGGTTTCTTTCAATCTGTATTAGCGAAATGAAATGAGAATATAATCGTCTACAAATCCTTGGACAAATCAGGCCTATGCAAGAAAAAATTGAAGCTGTCGTGAATATTGAATTTCTTCGGAAATCCAAATCCCAATGAATGTAAATATAGAGATATTCATTGCCACAAAACGTCTAGAACCTCTAAAGTTTTCTCTTTCGTGTCTCCTGCACTCCAATCAGCAAGTCGATCCATGCGAATGAGAATATTTCTGGATCGATTATCCGCTTGATTATCTCATATTTTTATGGTGATGCTTAGGATGAGGAGAAACTCAGTGCACATCCCGCTTGTTGATCTATATGTAGGATTAGATACATACGTGGTCATCTCAAACGAAGCAGATGTTTCCCACGATTGCTTTCTTCGATTTTTGCTTTGATTGGAAGTTTTGTTTTTGTTTCGAAAGAAAATCAATTTCTTCTTATTTCTCGCGGAACATTATTGAAGGACCTATCTAACATTGAGAGGTTCTCTTTGTTTACTTTCTCTTTCATTAATAACTGAGTCACATTAACCTCTTCTGTTGCGTTTTTTGTATGAAACGCTAGTCAAGGAAATTGACTTTCGATCTATAGTGAAAAACTTCCCAAAATCTTTAGTATTCCACTGTTATAATCGAAAGAGACCGAGAGAGAAGAGAATCTCTCATTTGTACATAGGTCCTTTAGTAATGTTCCGCGAGATTTCTATCTTTTTCACTGTTCATACCAGTTCCGATTGCGTTCACGATGAAAAAAGCAGTGAACGCTTCCGAAATACAAAGCGCTTAGAAACGGATAGATGCGCTTAGAGACGGTTAGATCGGGTTGGGTAAAGCTGGAAAGGACATTGTGGGATAAACGATATTCTGTAGCGGTTAGAAGAAGGTTTTCTGCCAAATCCGTCAGTGCCGTCCCCCTTGGTTTTTCCATTGAAAAAATAAAAGAAACTGCTAGCAGCGATACAATTTTAGCTTTCTAAAGAAAGCTAAACTAAAATTTTGCCACAAAAGGGTTCTAAAATTTTTGATAAAATCTAGTTTTTATTCTTTTACGATAGCGTGTTTTTACTACTACTTAGGCAAATTTCTCCCCTAAAATACCAGCTATATCAAATTTGAATTTAAAAAAATTGGGTTATCCTTGACACTTTTGACCATGTTTGACGTTCACAGGGTATCCATCCATTCGGGAAATCCGGGAAAAACCCGGGAATTACAAATGAGCGGGAAAAATACGGGAAATATCCGGGAACTTGGAGAACACCCCTGGAAAATATGTATTGCAAACATAAGACTACACAGAAAAAAAAAATTAATTTTCAATGTGATGTAAACTGAAGTCTAATGTAAAAATAAATCAAATTCGTGTGTTATTACAGCATCATGTAAACTTGAATGAATATACATTTAACTTTCAATTAGAAATGATTGAATATTACATGATCGTGTAAATTTAGAGTGAATTTGATTGAAAAATAATGGATAAGTCGTTGAAATTTAGGTTTATTTTGATGCTCCAAATTTGTGCATGAAAATAAACTTAAATTTACAACATTTTTTTAGCTGTGTACCGGTTTGTTTAAATTTCAAGTACTATGGGGTAAAACATGAATTTTTCCCAAGAAGTGGACCACGGTCTGTTATTCGTACTTTGCATTATGATATTTTTTTGTGAGATAATTGTGGGATAGGTAACGATTAGGATCTTTGAAACATTTCTAGAAGGGAACTTAGTGATTTCTGGAAAGATTCTGGTTAAAATGCATGTTAGATTTTCATTTAAATTTATGATCACTTTTTAATAAAATCTTTGCTAGATCCTAACGGGAACCGAACCGATAATTGACCTCCAGTTTTTATTATCTTTCTGAGAGATCACTGAAATGGTTATTATTAGATTTTTGGCGGACTCTTAAAAACATCCTTGGCTGATTTTGCTTGAAATTCTTGATAGATTGGTAGAGGTTGGTAAAAAGCTAAGTTAAAAAATGGCATTTCTTGGGCGATCTTCTGAAATCCTGGACAGATTTATTAAGAGTTCCGTTCGGCGGATTTCTAGGATTGTTGATAATACTGATTATTGATGAAGCCTTGTCGGGGTTACTACCCGAGGAGGAGAGAATAACTCGCAATAACTTATGCATACCATATTTTGGTATCATACCATAATTAGGTATTGTTCAGTTGTCAATACCTCATTTTGGTATTATAATGGTATTTAAAAAAAATGTTTAAAACAATTGAAAATACTTCATTTTGGTATTCGATAGGTATTGAGGACTGCTGGAGGTATTGAACTATTATTGGAAAAAATCACTTTTGTATGAAAATCCATCATGTATTACAATACCTGATCTAATTATCAGCTTGGTATTTGTAGAATATGCAGAAGGTATTATTTAAGGTATTTTACCTCTTATGCAGGGCTCATTCATACCTCATTCAGGTTGTAAGTATTGGAAATTATCTGGTATGGAATACCTCAATTTGGTATTCAGTAGTTATTTTCTTCTGCTTGGGTAGTTTTACTAGTCCTTGATCTATGACAAAAGGGGTATTCACTTAAACTCGCGTAAAGCAAATTTTTGCGTATCTTGAGCAATGTATTATGTCAAATGAAAAATTTACCTTGTAATGTCATATGAGAGAATAATAATCTAGTGAGCGGCTATAAACGTCAGTCATTCATAGCAAAAGCTTTTGTTTGAGCTAAAAATTGCTCGTTTTAGGATTTATTTAAATTCGATTTGACAGTATATATTTTGTAATGTCACACATCTTTTAAATTACCAACGGAAACAATTATTCAAAATTAAATTAATTAACAAATAGATATTGTCAGGGTGTCCATCCATCCGGGAAAACCGGGAAAAGCGGGAAAAACCCAGGAATTCCAAATGAGCGGGAAAAATACGGGAAATACCCGGGAAATTGTAGAACACACCGGGAAAAGAACTATGGGCGAAACTAGAACTAATAATTTACTTTTTATATCATAACTGACATTATGACTTTTTGTGAGTCGACAGAGTTAGTTTTTCTAGCAAAATCCTGTAAAAGAATCATTGGTTTTCGGTAGATATCTGGGAAAATTTTTCTCACAATTTCAACCGGTTTCTTGTTAGATCTTTTGTGAATTTCTGGCTGAAGATATTGAGCAGATTCATAAAAAATCTTATGGAATATACTCAGATCCTTAAAAAATTTGTAGAAAGTTACTTAAAGATTTCTGGCAAGATTTTTGGTAGGATGGATGATAAATTTCCATTGAGGTTCATGGCTGATTCTTGATAATATTTCTGCAACAATCCTAACGGAAATCAAGATGAATAATTAGCGGAAATTCTCTAAAAGATTTTATTTTTCATTGAATTCTTAAAAAATCCTAACCGTTGGTAAAAAACTGAATTGTTCTTTCTTGGGAAATTTCTTAGGAGATCTGGACTTTCCTGGGTTTCCTGATTGGTGGATTCCTAGAGACACCAATACTGATTTTTAGTGATGCCTTGTTTCGATTACTAGCTTAATTAATCTACAGTCCTTATGAGGTCCCTGACGAGATTTCTTATGGTTTTCTGTAGATTTACCAAATTATTACTGTTTTTCAAAACGAATTGCTTATGAGATCCAGTATGTATTGATGGCGAGATCATTGATGGATTCAGAGGCGCGTCCGCGTTCGAAACCATGAGTAGGACAAACTGTGGCAAACAATTAGTGCACAGTGAAGCTGAGAAATAAAAAATACCCATGGACTGGAAATTGAAAGTTACTGTATTTGAGGGTTTCAAACGCAAAGTGGTGTAAGTGACATTTAGGTCGATTTTAAGTTGAGTTGAGTTGAGGAAATTCTGTTTGTGAGCACTCTAACGATATTTTCTGTTGATTTTTCCGCTCAACAGAAAACTTTCTTTGCAGACTGGTTTGTTTATTTTCTTGACTCCCATATAATTTGTATAGAATGAACAACTTCAAAGTAGATTTTCTTCAACTAGGTTTTCGTCACTGACACCCCTTTAAGGGCTTCCCATTAATTACGTAAGACAATTATGGCGGTTTTGTGACTCCACTCCCCACATGGTATGATTTTTTCTATGAAAATTGAAAATGATTTGTATGGCGCGTATTCCCGGTCAAAAAGTCTTCTAAAATTCAATCAATAACTTCTCCAGAAATTTCTAGGGATTTTCCTTTAAAATTGTCTCTTAGGATTTACACAAGATTTCAAACAAGGAATTTAGCTAAATATAAGTTCAGAAATTGTTCCAGAGATTCCTTTTAAGATGTTTACAGAAATTCTTTCAGTAATTCTTTGTGTTTATCTCAAGTAAGTCCTGAAGGTTTTTTCACGAATTTTTTCAGGAATGTTCCATTTCGCCAAGAAATTTTATCTAAACAAATAAATCCATGAGGTATTTTTAAAGAAAATGTTAAAGTAACCGCTGATTAATATTGTGTAAGTTTTAAACATAATCCGTAATGAACAACGATCTCTGAAATAACTCTTGGGCTCTTGGGCAGTTCAAGAAGATTTCCTAGATAATTGGCTAAGATAATAAAAAAAAATCAATTGTATTTCGGGATAGTATTCCGCAGGATTTTCTGAAAAAATTTCTCGAAAAAAATTGTACACTTTCTCTATAGAAATTTGTGTATTGATGATCGGAGTATTTAAAAGTATTGTAGTATAAACTGGTGTGATTTTTTTGAGAAACTTTTCAAGAAATAATTGGTAAAACTGTAGTAGTAATACTTGGAAGAAATTCTAGAAACAATCCTTCAGAAAAAAATTGATTTGTTCGAATAACCCCTCAAGGATTTTGGATTTCTGGGTGTAAACCTAGATGAATTCTTAAAGGAATCCACATGAACAGGTGTAGGAATTCTTGCAAGGTTTCTTAAAAAAAAACCCTTTAAGCTATTTTTTTTTTCAAACACTCTGGAATAAACTTTTAGGGATTTCCTCGAAAGAAATTCTGTAGAAATATTTGGAAGATCTTCTAGAGTAACAACTGGAAGTTTCGATTGGAAGATTAGTAAAACAAATATCTGGAGGAGGTTCTATGATAGTTTTCAAAACAAAAGTTAAAATACCTGAGGAAGTTACTGAAGGTAGTAGCTTTGGATATCTCAAGCATTTGCTTGGAGAAATTCTTCTGAGCATTCTATGACAAATCACTGGAAAAATTGGTAGAGAACTCTCTAGAAGAATATTTGGAAAGCTCTTTGGAAGAGACCCTGTAAGTATTCTAAATAAAATCATTATGATAATTCCTTAAGCTTTTCCTCGAGGAATCTGAGACGAAATTCTGAAAGAGTTTGTTGAACCCAGTGCTGTAAACATTTGACACTTTGCGCGACGTTCGTTTCGTTGCCATGGTCAGCAGTCACAGCACGAGCGTTAGAATGAACGTCGACAAACCCAAAAAAGTGTCAATTGAATGTCGTCTGATACGATGAAATTTGCATAAATCATAAGTTTTACATAGAAGTCAGACAACGGATCATAATCAACATGAATAGTTTTATCTTGTCTGTTATGTCGAATGTGACACACATACAGTGAAAGCAGAACAGAAACAAACAAAACCGTAACGCTTCCTAGCGAAGCTGTCGTGGTCAGTGGCATTCAATTGACATTTTTCTTTTCGACATTCGTTTGATCGCTCGTGTTGTGAATGTTTAAGGGAAGCGCTGCTGAATTTCAGCGAAAACGTGTATATCCCTTTAGCGATCGCACGTTCATATATCGCTTCACCATCAATTCTCTATGGATGTTCCAGAATCTTCTCAAGAACTACTTCCAGGAATACTCATGGCAATTTGGCCCAGAACATATACAGAGTTGACCGTAGATATTTTATAGAAACCATCCATTGATTCATTAAGAAATGCAGAGGATTGCTCCATTTGTTTTTCTAACGGTTAAAGAAGTTTCTTGCAGCAATCATTACAGTAAGCTTCTCAGGATCTGCGCTACATTCTCAACTGTTTTTCTCACGAGCCAGAACTGTTGAGGGTCATTCATAAACCACGTCACGCTTCACTAGACATTAGAAAACCTTGAAAAACCTTATCGCGTCTTTCATCTTCCATAAGAAGATATACGACGTTGATCGAGCTTGTATGTATATTGAACATATATTGAATAACTTAATTTATTTTTCAAGCTTTCTGTTGATTTTTTTTTCTGTTGAATAGTGGGTTGGACAATGCTTTGAGTGTCCTTCCCAGGTAGTTTAGTAAATTACTATTCGTGGGACTGCAATAGTGTTTCTAATGTTTTTGAACATTTGACTATTTTTAGCACAAAAATGAAATGGTGTTCTGATGTATCAAACTACATAGAGTTTTTGATCGGTGAAAGAACTTGTTTTTTGAAGACATTGCTTCGAAAGCCATGGTAGGATATTTTTTCTTTTTAATCAAATTTAATATTAAAACTTTCTGTTAAAAATATCTAAAACTATGAAATCGCAGAACCATGATGTCGGTCGGTTTTAATCTTTTAGGCATCTTTCACTGTCAGATCATTCCGTTCAAATTCTTAGGATTCTTCTGGAAATTCCAATAAAATACTAGCGGAAATCATGTTCAAATTCTTTCAGATATCTCTTGGGGATTTATTTGACAATCTTTTTTTATGAAAATCCAAAATAACAAAATTACTATGGAAAAATTTTGCAAGAATTCAGAAATTCTTCCGAAAACTCCTTTTTCGGAAGAGAAGCAAAGCCTTTTGTCTCGAGATGAAAGGTTAAGTTAAAAAGGTTAAAAATCTTGTTAATAAAAAAAAAAAAAAAAAAAGAGCATGCGCCACTGTGCGGACGGCAAAGGAGACGCTAACGCACATAAATGTCCATTCTCCGCTTCTTGGCCAGGTCGGTGTATACGCGAATGGTACCACCTCTATATATGTAGGAAATATGTTTCTTAATAAATATGATTTTAGTGTTTTCTGCCACTCTGTTTGCTTACACCATTTTTTCGGGTGATAGCAACTGGCAGAAGCAACAGCCTACTTTGCTGCGATCGCGCAAGCAAGCGCTACCCGGAAAGGAAACAAATGTCTGTCTGTGTTGTCGTCGAGGTTCCCGGTAAAAAGTATGACGAAAATATGGAGATAAAAATGTAGCAATGTGGTCACGGTTCGTATTAATATAATGTCTTACGAGAGTTGTTGTTGACGAGGGTGAAATTGGACCAGTCGGATTTCCTTTCGTGTCGTTTCGTTACTCGCACACAGAGGACACCACACCTCGTCCGGGAAGAAGCGGAAAAGGAAGAGCAAACATCAGTCGCTTCAAAGTTTGCGTCAGAGTAGGCTGTGGCTGCGATGGAAAGTGTCATGCGAGTTGCTGTCATTGTCGATAAAACCTATAAATAATTGGTTTTAAAGGTTTCATAGCCGACTGCGATCATGATCACGCGCATTGATCTTTTGAAAAGTTCCTCTTGAACATATTTCGGGGATTCTTTCAAGATCTTCTCAAAGAAGTAGACCATATTGTCATTAGAAAAAGTATTCACACTAGACAACGAACTAGCATTAAACGACCTGTTGAATTGTCGGAAAATCTTCCTCCAGAAAAGTTTTCTGGACTGAAGCGGAAAACGAACCCACACTCCTTGACACGATGCGGCTTAATGTCTGACGACACGGCAACTAAGCCTCCATATGTTTTGACATAATTTTCGTAGGAATCACTAAATCAACTGCTCCGTTATCGAGCATAAGTACAAGTTCAGCGAATTCTGATTGTGATGTCAGTTTTTGTACTGGCCTGAAATTATAGGCACACGTTCACTACTATCACCTGATTAAGTTACGTCATTTTCAAGGAATTTGTTTCATAAATTCGTAGAACGACTTATGAAATTTAGTAACCCAATTCTCCACTGAAATCACAAGTCCGACTTACAAGTCTCAATAACAACCGTTGTGAAGCCAAATCATAATTATTTCTTCTTAAATTGGTAAGTATTTTTTGCTCCAGTGTATTGTATTTTGGCTACTTAAAAGTTGTACAAATTTGAATCAAATTTCTAGTTTTCTACCTGTAATTTTCACTGTTATTTTTTCCTTGACCTGAAAAATGGTAAACCGCCGTTGTTACTAAATAAATTACAAATTACAAATTAAGATTGAGCAGGAAAAGCCATTCGAAGGAGAATTGAAATTGATTATACAGTGTTTGAAGAAAAAACAATCAAACAGTATCATTGCGGTATAATGATCATCATTCGAACAACTTAGTAGCCACAGACCTTTCGATAATAACTGTCGTGTCACAGAGTGACAATAATAGCTGGGGAAAGTGGTACCAAATGCGTCGCACTATTTGTCAAATATTCACTGAATTACCCTAGTAAAGAGCGAAATTTCAATTCCTATTCATTTCTGAAACATTCCTATTGTTAACTTTGTGTAAAGCACTCAGAGATATCGATTGAGGCTCTCATAAAATGCACTTTATCCCACACTTCCCAAGGTGGAATATAGTTGTGTTCCTCATACTGGACGGACGCACACGACGACGGTGCCTCAGCAGTTGATTGGGCAAGTTCATAAAGTGCACCCCATCGCAAGTCATTAGAAGACAACACATGTAACTCCAGTTATCAGCACTATTACCCGAAACAGTTCTCGCGCGGCGATATCCAGTTCCAATCGTTCGTTCGTTTGTTCGGGTGCCATCGCAGCAACCATCGGAACCATTCATTCCGAGCGCAAATATGGCGCACACAGCGATATGGGAAGAGGCTCAAGGGGATGCCAAGTTGTGTTTTAAAAAATCTGAATGATTTAATAAAATTTGTCTGAAAAAAGACCAGATTTTTTAAATATTGACCCTCAAAAATTTGGAAAATCTTGGATCTTGGAAGTTTGGCATCGCTGCTGCTTAAAGCGTTAAAACAGAGGCATCGCATCGCAGTAAGCGACGAAACTGCATCAAACTAACCTATGGATCTAGCGCGCAAAGTGTGCGATGACGATCGCGCTTCATCGAGGAGGTCTCTCTTTTCTCTCGGGCAAACATCAGAACCCGCGCGCGTGATAATGATATACACAAACACAGGCCGTCGTCGTCGTCGTCGGTTGGCCGGACCGGGTCGGAACAGAGCGGAGCGGAGCCGGGCACCATCATCGTTGTCGTCGTCGGTCGGAAGAACACATTCAACGGAACGAGAAGGAGAACCGTACCAGTAGGGCAAAGTGGTTCAAAATGCTCTCAGGTTATAAAATGACGTAGTTTACATATTAATGAAATTGATACATTTTTCGCAATTTCTCATCGTAATAGACTTTTTTTCATCACGCCGATCTGTCATGAAACGACCTATTTTCCTGCACTGAATGATGCAGTATTGTAAGAGCCATTATGCAACTGATTTGAATTGCGCAACAACTCATTCCGCAAGCTTTTTAACAACGCAACTCTTTTGAGCTGCGTAATGAATTATATACAACAATTTTCACAAAACGAAATCATACTGATGCCCTCAAGTGTTTTTCACGAAATTGCAACGTTTTTCCTTTGCGTAACTGTTTTGAGTTATGTAACGAACCATTGCACAACAATTTTCCGAAATTGCAAAATAATGATGAATGCATCCCGATATGATGTTTGATACCCTTAAGTGGTCTTCTACGAAATTAAGAAAAATATTGTACGCAACAGCAACTCGATGCAGAACTCGCTCTTTTCAGCACTAGCAATAATTATCCAACTCGACAAGCCGCGTTTCATAAATGTATGACTCGCACTGTAAAAATCATACACATACTATTTCTGGGCTGCTCATCGTACAAAATGCCCGTAGTTTCATTTTGAACGGCCCGCGAAGAGTTTGAAGCTACTTCTCATATATGGCCTGTTAATTGTTCTACTAACTTGAAGTCATTCCAAGTCCAAATTTTTCCTCTTTCCTTTTATAACATTTTCAAGTTTACAACTTAACTTAGTACTTATACTTTGAAGCAAGCGAATATTTAGTAGCTGGATTCTACGCACTATTTCTGCAGATCAGAATTCAATTAACCGTTAAAACAGTTCATAAAAATGTATTTTTAAGTTTAAGTTCGTATCGTGAGAGCTCATTTTTCACTACTGAATTTCCATTGAACTTTAACAAACATTGTAGAACGCATTGATCAAGCAAAATCTCACTGGATTTTTACAAAATCCTGTACATTGATTTCACACAATTTTGAGAATGATTCAAACAAAATCCTGGCCTTTTTTTTTGCTGTAGATGCGACTGCCTGTCACTCGTTCTTCGCATTATTAATAACTTTTGCTGACTCAATAGAGAGATGGTTAACGGGTAAGATCTTTGAAAATTTTCTATTAATACCTTAGGAATCCTTGGCTAACTTCTTTGCAAGATGCTTGTTATATTTCAAAAATATCAATGGAATCTTAGCTGGAATCCTACCGGGAATCGATCCGAAAATTGCCCAGTTCCTCAATAGTTCTTTCAGAAAGAACTGAAATGGTTATTGGTAGATTGTTAATATGGTTTTTAGTGGATCCTAGAAAAGTTCCTAATTGATTTTGCTTGAAATTCTTAGTAGATTAGTAGAAGTTAGCGAAAATATTTGGCATTTTTCTTGGGAGATCTACTAAAATTCTGGACAGATTCATGAGGAACTTCGTTTGGTGGATTTCTGGGGTTGTTCATGATAATGATTCTTGGTGAAGCTTTGTCTGGATTACTAGTTTGACTTTTTCTGCAGAATCACTGTGAATTCTTCCAATCATCCCCACCAAATTACATGGCTAGATCTTTGATGAATAAATATATAGCGAGGTCCTTTAGATATTCTTGGCCAGATTGTTGTTAAGGTTCTGTTTCTGTTCGGGATGAACCACTGCGATCAGTTTTCGTTGATCTTTTGTGGTATACCCGTGCCCTTTGTATAGTGCATGTCGTTCTACTCCATTGCTTTTAAGAAAAAAAGAAGTAGGGTCGATATACCAATAGCCGCATAGCTAAGAACAAAAAATCGTATAAAATCAAAAAATAACTCTAGCGGCATTTTTTTACATTATTCGAAAGCTTTTTATCTTGGTTTTGTGGGAAAAATATGAAAACTACGAAAACTCATATGTTTATATTTATTATCGCTTGTGCCACTATAGGGATACATGTGCCTATAGTAGCACTATTTCTAATATATGTTCCTATAGTAGCACTAGCATCACGGCGTTGGCAAAATACTAATCAAAACCGTACTTTTACAAAACGTTTATGTTTTTCTTTCTAAAAGTGGATCAAAAGCTTTTGTTTGATGTAAAAAAAGTTCCTAATTCGTTAATTATTTTGTATAATAAAAAAATAGTTTCTCTGAGTAGTGCTACTATAGAAACAATAGGTTAACTATAGGCGCAAGGGAGCTCAAATTTTAAGCAAAACTAATTATTTCAATCATTTTTTGAACAAAACCAAGCTGTGGATCAATGGTACTTAGATAAATAGCTCCTGACCTTCATGTCAAAAAATATTTTGAAAAGATTTATATCAAAACGGTCGTGAAAAGCCACTAGTGCGACTATAGGAGACTGTCCACTAAGGGAACACTGACCCTAGTCGTTTTTTATACAATTAGCATTCTCTACCATTTTGCATAGAGCCTCCTTAGAAAGAGATTCCACTATTTATACCTTTTGGAGAAAACAGTTTGTCACCATTAAACTCGAAAAAGCGCGCCCCTCATTCAAGTTCGGCCACTAAGCTGGTTGAATGACACTGATTTTGACCATGCATGCATCAAATTATAGCTTTTACTTATAAGTTTTGCGTAACTGTGAACAGGTTTAATGCGATGACACTTAAATTCCTTAAAACAAGAAGCTTAATTGAAGAAAGTAGGAGGTCCGCTACTCCCCTGGTTCGAAATCGTTTACCTCCTAGATATCGAAAGCTAAGCACCTGAACTAGGAAAGAACTTGTCTCATGAATTGAAACCAGCCTCAGATGCTGATTGAGCGAACTAGTTATCAACAAGCAGCCAGGCTGCTGTAGAGCTCAAATTTCCGTCAAAATGATCCGAGTATGCCTTGAAGTGAGCGGTCATTATTGCGTCACGCTAAAAATGTGATACATTTGATGTGACACAGAAACAATCAACTGTTGAAGAAACGTTTTACTTGGTCTTATTGATGCGATATATTTTCAAAACTTTTGTGAAATATATTTATACTAACATACGGTCAGGAACTATTTGTTACAACTGATTCATTGGACTTATTGCCCTCATCAAATTGCAGAAGCTTAATGTGAAGCATTTTAAGTGTGCACCTTGAAAACGGTTTCCTGCGATACAAGCAAACAAACAACGGTTAGCACTGGTGGAAAACTGTGCTTTATTTGAATGATTAAACTGTTCGAGACCGCACCCTTCAGATACCGTGCACCCCCGCTAATTTGAACGGTACCTCATACAAACCATCGGGGTTCATTTTTAATTTGAACATGTTCCATGAGCTAAATGACGTTTGAACCATTTTTAATCTGAACGATGTGCAAATTAGCGTATGTGTATAACAATACTTATTAGCACAGTTTATAATACTATCGACGTTTAAAAGTTATTTTTTGGTGTTTTAGAAAAGTATTGTATTTCGCCATATAAGATAAACGGAGAGTTTGGTATGGAGACTGCAAGCATGTTGAAAAAAACGATTTAACCTTAATTTTATCGTGCGATTTCAAAAACTTTTCATCTGAAATGAAAGCTGAGGACCTATTTTGCATGCTTGCTGGATTAGACCACAGAAAAGTTTGATAAATCATACTTTAAATTTCGTGTAAACATCAATTAAACTAGTGTTATATACAACTTTGGCGACCTGTAGCTAAAAATTGTGACATGCAGGGACATTTCTGAAAACGGCATCTGATTCAGCGACCCAAAATCTACTAGAGACACATAATTTGATCCTTGAGACACGCAAAAATGTCATTTTTGTTACGCTGTGTAACGGTTGCATCGGGTTGCTTCGTCTTCAACCAGGCTATTATTAAGTTCAGAAGTCCAAAGTGTGTTGCTGATCACTTGCTTAATTTCCTTCAAATTTGATGAATAGTGCCAGAACAAAAATCATTGCCAAAAGGCTGAATTTTGTAGCATAATTTCACTGAATCATACTCTAATATTCTCTGAGAATCCAGTTAGTGAAGCTTGCGGGTATCTTTGGCTGCGACTAAATTTAGTCGGCAAAGTAGCTTCTTATGTGAGCGTCATAATATTTCTCTGTAAAATGCGATTAAGCTTAAGCTGGCGTTTTGAACCTCCTTACCCTAGGCACAAAACAGTCGCGATCGAGATCGCGTGCGGCCCACTATGGGCCAGAAAACAAAATTTCGCGACAAAATTCCAAACACCTTCAAAATCAACAAAAATGAACCTAAAAGTAAAACAAAGTTGAGGAAGCATGGAAATGTCATGTTTGGGATGACTTAGATGCATTTTGAATTGATTTGAGAATATTTGTAAGGAACATGAGTATTTGGGAAAATATGTTAATTAAGGCATTATTAATTCAAATTCGCTCATATATCATTTTACAAAATATATAGTACATTTTCAATTATATGTTTCCAACATTTCAAAGTATTTTGAAGATACACTGTTAAGTTTCTCAGAATAGTTAAAAAATGCATGAAAAATGTGATCATAGTTATCATAGTTGTTTGGAATGCATTGGCAACTGTTAATTTGATGTATTTATTGGTGTTCCACCGTACATTTGCATTTAATACACTATTGAAATTTTATAACGCAATATAGTTACTGTGCCTAACCTATGGAAAAGCCATACAATCATCAGAAAGTTATATAGACTTGGTCCAAAATGGAACATCAGAACATCTGGTTTACCCAAGCTTATGATACCCATTATATGATTACGTGCAGCAAGTTCTTATATAAGAAACGTGAATTTTTGTCTAGATCTCGTATAAAATTGATTTTAAATTGATATAAATCAAGTAGAATTAAAAATCTTCATTTCCTTTCGCCGGAATAAGATGATTGCTTTATGTACAAATGAATAATTCATCTGATTAAACTAGTAACATTCTCCCGACAACATTTCTAGAAGGAATTTAAAAGGATTTGAAATGATTTTTTTAATGTTCTTCGTTGATGGCCATTAACCTGGTCATTTGGTGCTGTCTTTTTTATTTTTATTTTCTTTCAATCTTTTATACTGTATTTTTTGATATTTCAACGTAGCTTAGGAAGATAGTACAGGAGGTCGCCTAGTTATTTTATAATCTATAAGGGAAAATCAATTCACTCTATGTGAACCATCAAACTTAAAAACGGACAAATTTTCGATGTTTCTACTTTTTTTTTAAATATTTTGTAAAATATTATACCAATGATTTAATCCTGGTTGAAAAATAATCAACAGGGTTTGTATGATATTTTTTAGAAAATTTCTACTATATGTCTATATTAAATTGAAGCCTTCGATTTGAACAAAAAATCATAGACACATAACAATCTCAGCCGTTTCATATTTCTTCAAAAATCTATTATTTTTACCTGGATGTTGTCCAGAAGCCACGCATTAGTCCCTATATCGCAAACCTCAAATAGATTCCTCTGTTGTGGTCTTATCATATCATTCAAATCATGGCCTCGAAGAAAATTAGCAAAATTATTATTTTTTGTAATTTTTCAACTGATTCAACCCAGATTTCTGGATGTCACCTAGCTCATGAACGGAAACTTGCTCAAAAGTAGTGGATTATGATTGCTTTAGTTATGTTATACCAGTCAAACTTATTTAATTTGTGATTGTATGAACAGCATTGAAGTTAAAAATATGGGGTTTAAAAAAATCGACTAAATTATCGCATGTACTTAAACCGATGTATCTCGGCCATCCGCAAATATATGCAGAAACTTTTGGTAGCCCATGAAAGAGTGGAGTCTAGGCTTCCACCTCATACTGGTTGCAAGCCGAATACGGTGGAATACCTTAACTTTTATGGTGAAATAGTAAAAATATAGTGAATATTACTGGTACATTGTAAAATCAATGCTAAAATTTGAAATGAACTTTATTTTCATACCAGACATGTAAAATGCACTTAATTTGCTTTCCAAAAATGTACTCACAATAATTTTTCTTGCCATTTTCTTCTCAAACCAAATTTTTTTAAGATAGGGTGAAATTCAAGTTTTACAGTTTAGACAATATTGAGCCCCATGAAGTGCAATGAAATTATGTAATTAATCAAATAAGATAGTTGGTATACAATCACACATGTTCTCAATAAAGAGAAATTCATCTCAATAATTCATTTTATTGAAAAAAGGTTTTTGGACTTTTGTCGCGGAATTTTTATTTGTGGCCCATAGTGCGGCCATGTGGGGTGGATCGCAGTTGGCTGCGGAGGCGGACGGACGGACGAACGGAAAGACGGGCGATATGTGCGCGAGTATGTAAAAGGTATTGTTGTTTAGTATCGAAGTTTGTCACTTGGAGGCGCCTTCCACCACCGACCGAACAAACGACCGACCGACCGACCGGTGACGACCTGTGTGTGCCCGAATGCACATATAGAAGGCGGCATACACACCTGGGAGAGACCCGGACCCGGAGGTTGGCGGAGTGCAGGCAAAGCACAGCAGAGCACACTGAACGAACAACGACGTATCGTGCAGGCAACCAACCAGCGTTTTGGAGGAGACTTAGTAGCCGTGTCAGCGCAACTCAACTCATTAGTGACCGAGCGTACGTGCAGGGCGACGGTTGGTTCTTCCTTCCCTGAGGGAACTTCCCTTCCGAGCGAAAAAAAAAACTCAAGCCCCGGGAAGGCACGATTCTGGTGTTCAGTTATAACAAGTGTGCAAAACTCAGCAGAACTCTTCGGTGCACAGAAGAACAGATCTCGAAAGTTTTTGATTTATGGAAATAGAAGTTAGATCATCGAAGCAGGCCAAGATATTGCGTACCGTTGCGCTTCGTTTGACGAAAAATAAACGTGTCGATGATAACAAAACATAACATCCCAAAAAACAGGAACAAACAACACGCCTACGCAGTAAAGATAAGATCCGTTGAAGAACACTTACTCCGGGTCGGTCCCTATCTATCTGTCTTCGGTGTTCGGTGTTCCGCGCGATAGAGATCCGACAACAAACGACCATCAAAAAAGTGCTCGGTGATGATCACACACAGTCGGCGGTGACATTTTTTCCAGAACATTTCGCGAGTGTTTCCTCCAAACCAGTGCAGCCGCCGCCTACTGGTGAGCTGCGATGAAAAAGTGCTGAAAACGGCGGAAAAATAAAAGTTTGCTCGATCAACAATCACCGGAGCCACCCGGCAACAGTTTTTCGCCGTATAGCTGGAAGTGCAAAGTCGAACCCGGGGACGATGGTTTCAAGTCTCGGGGCGGTGGCGGCGACATCAGCCAACGACAGGTAATTAGCTTTTATTCTTTGCTCCGCGAGCTGTGCGAAATTCGAATCCGAAGAGTTGTGAGGAGAGGAGAGATTCTGGTGTAGATTTTTCCGCTGAGATCTTTCCACGGCCTACTCGCGTGTTGCTGCCACGTGGGGAAGTGATTCAGAATAGGGGGGACTTTTTATTTTTTCAGTGCAGTTGCAAAAGTTTGCGATCTCTCGATTGGCAGTGCCTTCAATGTGAAATGAGTGATGTAAGTTAGATTACGGACACTTGAACGTACTTCAAATTCAAAAATCTTGACCGAGAAAGATAACATACTGAAGAATCTTGGCTCGAGTTGAGTGATCAGCTTAGCTTTGCACTCGTATCAATGGAAACCACTGCTGGTATTTCCAGGAAAGTGCAAGGTAAATGCCAGGCAACTAGACAGCGTCTAAATATGCAAACGCTGCTGGGGATCACATGCACATAAATATTGATTGGGAAAAAATGTCGCCTACTTTGTCAAATGCAGATTATTCTGGGAAGTGCGATTGAATATGACCGAGCGCTGTCGAGTGAGTGTTTTTGCTTACTGAGCGCCAAAGAATCCTCTGTATTTTTTAGTCAGATGAGTATACCTCTGAATGTACTTCTGTGAGCTTCTTCTAATCCTGCTGCATCAGATTTATCTCTCTGTGTTCTACTGCTGCTTCTTGACATTAAAATTCCCATTGGGGTCGATTCTGTTTTTCAACTTCGAGTTCTAAGTGCACATTTCCCGTAATAAGAGCTTTCTTTGGCAAAGGTGTCACGTTTGCATTCAAAATTAAAATTTGAAACTTGAAAGTTTTGTAAGACGCCAGATTACTGTCGGTCCTAAGTCTTGCTTACTTCATGTTGAATAACCCTCTGCATTTCTGTATATCAGAAAATTTCTAAAATTATCAAGAACTCAACAGTGCTTATTTGAGGTTGAAATTGTGTACAGCTAATTTTGCATATTGAGGGAATAGTCAGAAAATAATTCTAACACAAATTTCATTGCTACTACATTACAAGTCTCATGTATAATCTCAATGTGACTGTTATGCGATTATATTTAGCAATATGACAAAACAACTTGGTATTTTTTCGAATTATCTAGAACATCGTTTCCCAAACTTGGATTTCGCGACCCCCAACGCCTCGCCACATCAGATTGCCAGTTTGTTCTGCACCTTGAAACTTATAAAAATATGAGTGCCAAAAACTTTTCGGTGAAATTTCTAATATTTTTCCCATTAACTTGTAGCTAATACCGCTTTTAATTCGAATTCTTTGACTATTTTCTGATGAACTTGAGTCAACGAAAGCTGCTGTTCCTTCTAGGGTTTGTACCTGAGAACAAAATTCTCAACAACAATACTGTTGAGATTATCAGGTATCAGAAGGCCGGCTCCAAAGGCACGTTCCCCACCAGTTGGGAGATTTGTGCCATCGCCATATTTGAGCCTATTTCATCATCTACCCGATGGGAGAGGAAAGGGAAGGGAAAGATGGGAGGAAATAGGAGTGGGGTCCCTTGAAGAGGGAAGATCGCATAAGCGAAATGAGAGCATGTAGCTCCATACCACAATGGGTTCGAACAGTGCCCTAAAAAGGGCACTGCAAAACGCATGAGCGTAAAGAGAGCCTATAGCTCAACTTGAGTCAACGAAAGCTGCTGTTCCTTCTAGGGTTTGTACCTGTGAACAAAATTCTCAACAACAATACTGTTGAGATTAAGTTTTATGGTTCGTCCCCTCGATATGTACAAGAAATCCTTTAAAAATCCTAGCAAAACATTTTAAGGACGAACACGAGATTATTGCGACACCGAAAATGTCATGCCAATTTTCTTATAATGATTAGAATCAAACCAAAATTTTAGGGTAGTTTTATACATATATTTACTTCAAAAATAAAAAGTAAAGGTAATCGATGGAGCTTTAATGTAAAATTGAAGGCATTTTCGCTTGATGCCCTCCATGAAAATCTTTACAGTGTTATCCGGTTCCAGTTTCTCAGTTTTTTTTTTCATTTTCTTAACATGTCCTTCGCGTCTTAGACTGTCTTCTTGCTCTTCCGAAGTTCCCGCTTCATTATTGCCCAGTACTATTCCACCGGGCGCAGCTCCAGACAATTTGGCGGATTCATGTCCTTTGGAACAAAATGGACAGAATTGGCCTCATACCACTCCAGGATACTTTTAGAATAGGGGCATGATGTCAAATCTGGCCAAAGTAGCGGAGCTTTGTCGTGCTGCTGCAAGAACGGCAAAAGGCGCTTCTCGAGGCACTCAGATTTGTAGATCTCGCCATTTACTGTGCCCTTTGTCACGAAAGGCTCACTCCTCAGTCCGCAAGAGCAGATGGCCTGCCAAATGAGATATTTGGAGGCGAATTTCGACATTTTCTTCTTCTTTAATTTGTCGTCCACATCGAACTTGCTCTTGCCGGTGAAAAACTCCAACTCCGGAATTTGCTTAAATGCGCTCATCGCGGTTTGGGAAGTTCTGTACCTTGTATGTGTGTAGTCCAGCTCTCTTCTCTAAATTCTGGACGTAGCTCTGCGACATGCCGATCTTTTTAGCCAAATCACGGCTTGAGACGTTGGGATTTGCTTTAATCATCCGCTTCACTTCTCCCTCCGTCTTTTTGTTGTCCGGTCCCGGTTTTCTTCCAGCTTCTTTGCCGTAGTCCAACGTCAACCACTCCTGGAACCGCTTTAACACTCTGGAGACGGTTGAATGGTGAATGTTCAACATTTTTCCCAACTGCCGGTGCGACAGGTCAGCAAATTCCAGATGTTTGGAAAGAATTTGTTCTCTCGACTCGCGTTGGTTCACCTCTATTTTCATTGAATCGAAAAACACGACTTCGAGTTTGACAGCATGTAAACAAACACATCAATGAGAAAGTGTGCAAAATTTGGTTGATTTTTACCCAATGGTAGGAAAGTTATGCCCTGTTGAATGTGTCGCAATAATTTCGTGTTCGCCCTTTAGCCTATGGCTTAAAATCTGGTTAATGAAGATTATCTTCTGCATTTGTGTAAGTCAAAATACAGCTTGCTATAGCAGATACCCATAATATGACGTATGGAGCTTCTAGACAGTCCAAATTTCTAGAACATGTTGGTTTTTGTTTAACATTAGAATATTTAATATTATATTTAAACTATTAGCCGAAGAATCTTCTACATACTTCTGAACGTACAACTCTCTTACCAAGAAAGTCAAAAACATCCTGTTACAAAACGATTCCGTTCGTAGCCCGTAGTTGTACTTTGGCAAGACGTCAGGTTACTGTGAGAATGTTAGTGTAAGTCGCTTTAAAGGAATTATAATCTGTGGGAAAATTCTGACCTTGCTTACTGCATGTCGAAGAATCCTCTGCGTTCCCGAGATCAACTAACCTAGGTCTAAAAATCTCATTGATTTAGATAAAAAAATTCCTCTGCATTTTTGTAAATCAGATTTCAGCTTTACAGCAAGCTATTATATGACCTATGATATGACGCATGGAGCTTCTAGAAAGTCCAGCTTTCTAGAACATGCTAACTTTCATTTAATCTTTGATGTTTTGCTATAAATTTGAGGTCTAAACTGATCAAAATGCTAGGAGCTTCTGCCCAAGTCCATTAGTTGTAGTTTTGTCGTAATGTAAGAATCTAGCATGTGAAGTAAAACAAACATAATTTAAAACATTACTAACAGGTTAAGTTTCAAGCGAAATCTTGCATTTTTAAAACATACTAGTGGTCCCGGCAAACGTCGTCTTGACATCAAATAGGCTGTTTAAAAATGGCATGCAATCCCTTATACAAAATGACAGATTAGTTATCTCCAGTTTTTCCGACTATGTATTCCGGAGACTTCCCCAAACTTTTTTTATTATACTAACACGTCGCATCCCTGGTCAAGTGAAAAACTAAACTCAAACTGTTCATCCGCACTCAAGCTGTTTCGTGACATACAAACAACACTCCATTTTTATTTATATAGATTTCACGTCGACAAATGTGAACAAAAAAAGGCTGCAAAGTATTGTCATTCTCGTCTAATCAAAGTACAAAGTTAGTCGTTATCGTCTAATCACTTGATACCAATAATGTCAGGAACAGTATAACTCGTAATAATTGCCAATCATTTGAAGAAAAATGGCCGATCAGATTGCCGGTATGTTCTGCACCTTGAAATTTATAAAATTATGAGTGCTAA
Source organism: Aedes aegypti (assembly GCF_002204515.2). Lineage (NCBI taxonomy): Eukaryota > Metazoa > Arthropoda > Insecta > Diptera > Culicidae > Aedes > Aedes aegypti. The sequence continues at coordinate 305,704,264 of NC_035107.1, read as the reverse complement.
AAACATGTTTGTTAAATTGGGCTATTCGGGGCATTCGAGAAAGTGGCGTTTGGGAGAAAACAGCAAAACTCATTATCTTTAAGTCAATACAGCTTTTCATTGGATTCTCCCCTCAATATATACATGAAATTCCATAAGAACCCTTGGAAGCATTGTTAAAGCTAATCTAGATGCATAGTTTTCTAGCATTTTCGACTGCGAGCCTTAGAAACCTCTGCATTTTTTACAAACTCGGGAAATTGTACTAAAGGCACATTTCAATCTAATTCACAGTGAAGCAAAGAAAAATGTTAACCCTATGGATTCCGAAACTGAAAACCTAATGTTACTATATTGAAGGGACTCAAACGCAATGGGTTCCAGCCGTTAACACAAAACTAAGAAAGCTTTACGTCTCTGGAGAGCTGTGACAGAGTACCTTAAAAATAGGATATTAAAGACTTGTTGCCTGAAAAAAAAAACCTAAAAGGAATCAAAAAGAGACTAAACGGGAGGCAAGAAAGCAAAGCGAAACCTAATAAGAGCCAGGAAACAAGAGTTTGATTTTGATTCTTTATACCATCAGAGTAGATATTTTTCTAAGACCTAAGTTTTTTTTTCAGAATTCCTAGTGATATTACGACAAGTATTACTACTCGTATTACTGTATTTATATTTTCATGATTGTCTCTAGGACTTTTATCAGAAATTATGTCAGGTATGTACAGATATTACTTCGGAGATTTCTAAAGGGGTATATTTAGCTATTATTTCTCAAGGAATATTCCTAGAGATTTTCTCCAAGAATTTGGCTTAGGATGCCTCCGATTACAGCCTAGTTTTCTCAAGGAGTACTAAAGAAAGGGGCATTTCTGCAAAGTTTATTTCGGAAAATCATAAAATATCCTCAAAAACTTTTTTTTTTTTATTATTTCACAAAAATCATAATTCTTCTAGGATTTTATCCAAAGACTCATCCATAAATTTCCCTGGGAAATTTATCAACCAAGAACTTCTTGACACTCTGGGAGTTCTATAGGAACTTCTCCAAGAAACTTCAAGATGTTCAGCGATGCTTTGATAGATTGTATCAAGAGTGATGGCATGTTCAGAAATCGCTAGCACCACCACACTCGTGCTTTGTACAACACGATGCGACTGGTCTTAGATTAATTTATGACATCTTCCTAAGATTTTTCAAGAAACTTCTGATTATTCTCTATGGATGTTTCAAAAACTTCTCACGAATTACCTCCTTTCGATAACTTAAAGATTCCTTTTGATACGTTATAACTAAAATCTCTACATTTATTGAAGGTATCCAGTTAACGTCCAGATACGTCTCGGATTCCAGTCTTCCTCTCAGAGCTTGTAATACAAGTTCGAAGTTCTACGCGAGGCTTGATCGATTTTTGAAGATTCTACTTTAGAACTCTCGCGTAACTATTTAAAAGGAGCTATCTAACGTTGAGAGGCTCTTTTTGTATACTTTCTCTTTAATCAATAACTGAGCCACGTTAACCTCTTCTGTTGCGTTTTTTGTATGAAATGCTATCCAAGGACATTGCCTTTCGATCTACAGTGAGAAACTTCCCAAAAGCTTCAGGATTCAATCAGGATTCAATCCTGAGAAAATTGAGAACATCTCTCACTTATCGCTCTCTGTAACAATCATGACCCGCAACACATCATGAGAACCTGTTTATAATCTTCTGCCACAGCTATGATTGAATTTGGGGATAAATGCTGAATGATAAAACCCATACAAACAAGCTCCGCTCCAAACCTGGGGGACACTATTGCTATCAGCTGTTTGGGGATTACTTATCATGTCAGTGAAATAGAACACCTACCCCAACGGTAAATGAACCCGAATAATGGGTTCTATCATCGCTCTCTCTTTGGGGCTCTCGTTACAACTTGCGAAACATTGCCGATCACGGACCGATACAGATGCGATGTTTTTCTTCGCTTACTTTGATCGTTCTTCGAAATCAATTGAGAACGAATTGTGCAATGCCTGGCAGTACCTCTATCTATTCTTGAAAATGTTTGCCACCGAAATAGCTAAATGGGATTGTTGCGTATTATAAAAGACAAGAAATTTCATAAGTCAAGAACATTTCAATAACAAGCTCCGTTCAAAATGACATTTATCCTCGAGTGGGACATATGGACAACGAATTTTTATTGAGTGAAGTAATTTCCATATAATCAAGATAGGCCATGACTTTTCAGATGCAACCCGTATGCACCTGAAAAGTCATAGCCTATCTCGATGTATGGGGAACAACTTATCTGAATTGAAATTCGATTGAAAGGAATTACAGGTCCAGAGACACTAGATTAGGCTTTAGATGCACAGTAACGAATCTGCTTATCCACAGCTAGAACCTTTGAGCTGTCATCCAGTCAACCAACCAAATCAGTTCAACAATGTATCCCTGGTTTTCTGTCAAATAATAATGGGACCACTAGCGTGATTCGTGATGCGACCTTAGCGGAAAGCGACACACGAACATCATGCGTCAGAGTCGTAAAACCAGTATTCTTCCCCAAACAGTGCATCCGTCGGGGACGTATCGCCTATGTGCACTTCGTGAGCACAAGCAAATTGGCACTTCGCGCAAACCAACCGTGTCCGCTCTTTGAAGCCCATATCAGCGGTAATACATCCCCTCAGGTCTCGAATCGAGTGGATGCTCAAACCCGGCCGAATGGCACATTTTATTATTATTTATATATATTATTTCCTATCAATTGAACTCACGTATGAAGGGCCAAAAATGGATGGGCTTTGTGAAGTTGTCATAGTCACTTAGGCGGAAATGTGAGGATGTGGGCGGAATTTGAATAAGTATCGATAATTTCGCACGTTTGGGACATATTTTTGTCTCTTACACGAAATTGACGCATCCTTCAACAGTCGAAAGTTGTTCTGGCCACGTCTTTGTGACAGGAAAGGATAATTGATTGGATATCTACTTATATCCAACTGAAATCTCGCCTGATTGGTAAACCGAATCTGCGTTTGCAGTTATTGTTTACCGATCTGTCATTTTCTAATCCGGTACATGGGAGACCTCTACATTTTCTCATAGGTATCACGGGACGTTGGGTGTTCAAATGGACAGAGCTTTGGCTTGTGTAGCTATCGCAGAACACCACCGTTTATCGCAGTAAGCTATCCTATCTCTTAACTTAATCTTTGCTTTAGAAAGTTTACTATTATCACTGCACAACACACTTTTTTTACTAGATCATTTGCCAAGCGGTATCGCTCATCAGCTGATTCTATTTTTCATCTACCGAATAGAAAATTATGCGGAACCGGAGGAAACGTGACACATCTTGAACGCAGCCGCTTGCGCACACAGCTTGCTGCGATCAATGAAAGATATTTCGTCGTGTTTAACCTTACAAATTCGTTTAACCCTTAAAGGCGTGGACGAAATTGTTTGCACGCTTTTGCTAATATCTTTTGACCAGTTTTCAAAATTTAAACGGTTTTGTGCAGGCCCTTAATTGTATCTCCAAATGCATCTACAAAGCTTTGCATACCGATGGTCATTTCGGATGCACGGCTGGAAATGTAGTGTACGCATCCAGTTTCGCCATTTGACATGTTCAAATACAGGAGGTCGGAACTCTCAGTATGCGATTCCAATGTTGATTTCCATACAATAACATATCAAATCATTATCCGACAGGAGATGACCATCGGATGCTAACCTAATCATTTTCAATACATGTGACCGTTTCAGGTCCAGTTTCAGATCGCCGATATTAGTTAGAAAAGACCATGTTTTATCATTGTTAATAAAAACCCAAAAATCAAACAACTCGAATTCAAATTTATTGTTAGGGATTAATAATCTTGTGTCACATAAATACCAGTTTTAAGAAAATTCTCATCATGAGAAATATTAGTTCCCGCTGTTTCGTAAAGGTAAAATAATCGGAAGCTAAATTGGATTATTTAGGATTGTTCGATAATTATGTCGAAATTCTAGTGCAGTAACAAAGTTTCCCTTCTTGATTTCGGGAGACCATTGCTTTATTTTTGAAATTTTCATTCTAATCATAATCCTCAGAGGATTCTCATGAGAACCCTCGAAGGTTTCCCTGGATTCTCATCAGAATCCTCTAAGGATTATCATTAGAGTTTCTTCTCCGCTCATCAGAATCCTATCAAAATTCTCATCAGAAACGTCTCTGGATGCTTTTCAGAATAATCTTAGGGTTCTCATCATATGAGGATTCTCATTGGAAGCCTATCAGATATCTCATCAGAGTCCGCTAAGGATTCTTATTAGAATTCTCATTTGAATCCTTCCCGGATTCTCATCAGAATCTTCTCAGAATTCTCATCATAATCCTTTAAGAGTTCTCATCAGAATTCTCCCTGGATTTTTTTTTCTCCACCGCATCGTAACGCTTATGGTATGAGTCGCAACGCTTGAGCCTTCTATTTATCCCTCTATCTTCGAGCGTTACGTAAGCTGTAGACGGCGCCTTATTGGAGTAGAGAAAAGCCCATAGTAGTAGTCCAGTATGCTCAGAATCTTTTAAAATTTCTCATCTGATTTTTTCCAGAATTTTGATCATAATCTTCTCAGTAGAATCAACTCTGCATTTTCATCGAAATTCTTTCAGAATTATCATCAAAATATTCTCGGGATTCTCATCGAAATTTTCCAGGATTCTTATTAGAATCTTCCCAGGATTTTTTTTCTTTATACAAGATTTTTGGTCCTGGGCTAGTTTTTCTCGGTGGTAGGTCATTTGGCATAAAGTCGTTTGGCATAAAGCCGTTTGGCATAAAGTCGTTTGGCATAATGAGTCTGAAACCAAGAATTTCTCCATTTTTCGTTTTTACGTTTCTGTTGAATCTTTCTGACGACATCAGGCTTGTTTTGGAGTCAATTGATACAAAATGACACTTTATTCAACAATCTTACGCTTTTAATTAAATTTAAGCATATTAGGAAAGTTATTGCCAGTAGTATTTTATTATTTATCCAGAAATTACCCTTCTTTCAAATATTAATTCTTCTTTTGAGTTTCGCTATTGGAACAAATTTTTGCTCTGAAGATTTTTATATATTTAACACAAATTTACCCTTCTTTAAACTGTTGTATTTTTTTTTTCTAAATATGATGTAACCATAATTATAGGTATGAAAACTGGTGATTTAAAATTTCAATAAATTTCTCTTTCTTGTATGCATAGGCTGTTCTTTGGAGCTATATTTTTTAAGTATTTTTTTGTTTCCAACTGACAAAAGAGCGGCATTGATCTGCTCAAATTGTCAGCAAAAAGAGAAATAGAATACTGCAGTTACTTCGATGGGTTGTGCTACTTTTCCTCGAATGTCGTTTTTTCGAACGCCAGTTCCCCGAATATCCCGTTTCCTCGACTAGCCCACTTCCTCGAAAAGTTTTTAGCACTCATAATTGTCGTGACTTTATACATTTCAGGGTGGTGAACGAATTGACCATCTATTATGCACCCTTCTTTATTTAATTGGTGGTTCTTTCGAGTTTAAGCATCCTCAGCTTTTTTGCTAACATGTGTATAGCCGAGAATGACAGAATACTTCCTTCTTTTGACTGTTTATCGTTCTTTCTCGTCACCACTTTTCTGGGAAACCAGTCATTCGGGGAAATGGCATTCGGGGAAAAGTAGCACAATCACTTCGATGATACTGAACGCACTTTTTAATGTCTTTTTGTTTTATTATGCCGCAATAGTTTTTGGCGTCCATTCCTCTATTGGTGTAATTATAAATTTTGCCTTCTTTTGAAAATAGGCTGTTCTTTATATTTATACTGTTTTAAATTTTACTATTTAGTAAAGCTAAATGTTAACCATTTTTATATTTTGCTGTTTAATCCATTCTTGCCAGATGAGTTGTTAGAATGATAATTACTTTAGAACATGCCAACATTTACTTTTTTTAGGACAAACGCGTGATCTCCTCCCAAATATGCTGGAAAAACTATTATTTCAATCACAAATTTTCCCTTCTTTTGAAAATAGACGGTGTTTTTTGATGTACACTTCCAAAATTAGAACTTATATTGAACCGTTGTAAAGTTTTGTCACAAATATTTTCTTTTAAAGATGTGTTGTTCACTTGAGCTATGCTGTGAAAAGATTTTTTTGCGTTAGAGCCTTAAACATTTTAACCGAAAAATTATCTGCTCTCGTATATAGGCTATTTTTGCATTAAGCCACATTGGTAGATCTTTGGATTAGACCTTTGATATTGAAAAACATTCTTCTATCAAGTAATTTTCATCGAGTGTTACGTCCAAACTGGGACAGAGCTTGATCTGCAGCGAAATATTCTATGAGCATTTCCTTGATGAATAACTGCGACCTTTTTTCACCAATTTACTGTTTTCAAATATGTACAGTGCTGTTCTGAATAATAGCAGCGCATGTCGATTTTCATACAAAATGCTCAACTTTGACATGCTGTAGTTTTGTTCCCTTTCAAGCAATCGAGTTGAAATTTTCTCCACAGAACTACAAATATGCCCAATTTTGTAAACACAAAATTTCAAAATTTTCTAAGCCCCTGCCGGAAAGTGAGATACTAGGTGAAATTGTTCGAAAAAATAGCAGTTTTAAAAATTTGAATTTCGGCTTGACATTATAGTTTTAAATTGTATATCACTTGCCATTGGAACAATCTCCTCCTACTTATCAAACCTACACCTAAACCGAAAATGTTTAAAATATTTGTAGAAGAAAAATTTTAAAATGAAGAACTGCTATTTTTTCGAAAAATTTCACCTAGTGTCTCACTTTTCGGCAGGGACTCAGAAAAAACTGAAATTTTGTAGTTACAAAATTGATTATATTTGTAGTTCTGTGGAGAAAATTTCAGCTCGATTGCTTGAAAGGGAACAAAACTACAGAATGTCAAAGTTGAGCATTTTGTATGAAAATCGACATGCGCTGCTATTATTCAGAACAGCACTGTATATCGCAACAAGCTCAAAGATACTCTATGTTCTGAGATGTAGAGACCCGTCACGAGTTTTATTTAGTAATGCTCTCTAATGTCACAACAATTTTTTGAATTCTTAACTTCTTCTTTTTGTCAGAAAACTTACAGGATTCTTATCAGAAACCTTCTTGGATTCTCTACAGAATCTTTCCAGGAATATTATTGGATTGATTGACAATATAAATATATTGTCATAATTGAAAGCGAAACTGTCATTTGATTAATGCTCTCTATAGGCAGTTCCGTCTTATAGGGTCGGTGTACCAATATATGCAGAGCTAAGAACAAATATTCATATAAAATCGAAAAATAAAGCCAGCGACATTGGTTTTACGTCATCTGCAAAAATGCAAACTACGAAAAACATGCTTTTGTATTCAAAATCGCTTGTGCCATTATAGGTACACATGCTTTTAAAGTACCGTAAAATGGGGTGAAGTTGATCTCTTTCGAGCGATTCTGTTCTGTAACTCCTAGTAGAATACATGTATTATTATCCAAATATTTTTAAAACATGTACTGGTTGGATGTCTATCGAATTATATAAACGAAATTTCGACGAAATGTTCACTTAATAACAAAAACATTAAAATAAAATCGAAAAGTGAAGTTGTTGATTCCGGGGTGAAGTTGATCAATTATTGCGATAAGTTTCCTAAAATAAAGAGATACCGTTTTGATTCATATTACGGACAGCTTCAAATTCCGGACACTCTACTTTGTATGGGAAACATTTCACCCGAAATGTTTCAATTTTTGCCGTTCAAAATTTCTCAATTTCGAGGCTCGTTTTAGTAAGCTTTTTCCACTAATATCTTTGAAAATTTATAATGTCCAACTACCTTAGATGTCTCTTTAGTGGTTTGACGATTTCAATTGATGATTTGACTGTTCCATTTATGATTATCATGAGCTGTCCGGAGTTCGAATCAAAGTGTCCGGAATATGAGGCAAAAGTAAGGAAGCGTCCGGAATAAGAATCATGAAAAGGCCAAACGTTTTGATTTATTTAAAATTTTTCAAGTTGCGGAAGCGTATTCTTTACCCACCATTCGAAAGTTAAGGGCTTCCGACGCTCGATAAGCTAAGGAATCATACAGAATGATTTATTTTGTATGCTCTATGCTGGGTTATACTTCACTGAGGCCTTAAGTGTCTGTAATATGAATCAAAACGGTATGCTATTCACTAAATTTGGGGTCACTGAATCTGGACCAAGTCTAAAAAATCTTACAACTTAATGATTTATCGGTCAATTTTAAATTTTAATGTTGTAAATTACAGAACACCCCACATTAAACGCCTAAAGGTATGCAATATTATTTGAACTTAGCAACTCGCGCACAAAAATATACATTTTTTACTCAGAAAATGATTGTTTATCCACTAAACAATTTCAAAACTGAATTCACAGAACATATCTGGAATGTATGAAACAGTTTATTTATATGGCGTCTTTATATAGGCTTGATAATAGTCGATTGTTTGGAGAAGAACCCTTTAACAGTTCATCAAACATTTCATAAAAAATATGTTTTTCCATGGTATTATTATCTTGAATGTCAAACGGAACTAAGGAACATTAAGAGCAGCCATCAGGTAATACGACGTCACAGAAATTGTGCTAATTGAAATCGAGTCATAGCTCTCTTGACAGTTTAAACATGTGGGTACGCGAATGATCAACTTCTCCCCACTGATCAACTGGTGTCCGGCCATTTGGCCGAACGCCATTTGGCCGAATGTCGTTTGGCCGAAAGGGTCATTTGGCCGAATGCCGTTTGGCCGAATCATGAACAAAAAAAAAATCAAATAGCTACAACGCTGATGTGTAGGATTGATAAGTGTGACCCAATGACTAATAAGCTAATTTATTTTTATGGTTTTTATGGTGACAGGACGTCATGTTTGCCACTATATGAGCTCCAATAGAATGATAACATCGACCTTTTAATTCAAGACAAAGCTGTGAACTCCACACTTCGCGTCAATGCTCTGAGGTGATGATTGATTCGCCACTGGATTACCAACGGTGTAATAAGGTTTCAAGTGTTTTTAATAATTTCATCAGATTTTTTTCCTTCTTTTTAACATAGGCTATTGTTTCGAGTTATACTGGTTCCATTACTATCGGAAATAGTTTAGCTTATATTTTAATTGGGAATTGATTTTTCCTTCTTTTGAATCATAGGCTGTTCTTTCAAGATAGAAGTATTTTTCATAGTTATTGGAATTAAAGCTTATAATACGTTTTATTCAAAACACATTTTTTTTAGCTCAAGGGTTAACTTAGGTGAGATGTCATTCTCCTCCAAGATTAAGATTACAACATGAGAACTGAACACTGCACCGTTGCTTGCGTATGGACCAATGCACTATTTCATTAATTTGACGTTTGAGCGGTGCCGAATTCACTCGTTGCCATGGTCACGTAAATAACACGACACCGCTCAAACGTCAAATAGTGAACTCGTGCACTGGTCCATAGCAATAAATGACTCGATGAACACTTACGTCTAAGATGCACACTGTTTCTCCGTTGTGAAAAGAAGAAGCCAAGACTTGTTGATGTCAGAACCACAGACAAACAGACGTAACACTTAACGAACAAATCGCGATCCACGATCAAAATCATAGTCGAGAGACCATGTACGCCCAATGCTAAAATCGGTCTGTTTAGCCGATGGGCGAACATATGGCAGTATATGTAAACGTCAAATGCGAACAAAAACGATGCGAGCGCTACGGGTGGTGGATTGATCACCTACAATATATTTGAATCGACCGTTTGAAAGGTACTCGATGGACAATGACGAGAGTGTGACGTCTGTTTGTCTGTGTCAGAACTATGACATACATTACTTAGTACGGTTCGAGGGATCGAAGTAAGCCGATCCAGCAGAAGAACGAATAAGTGTTAAACCGTTTTAGTTACTGTCAAAAGCTAACTACAAACGCAATTCCAAAACATCTGCTGGTGGCTATTACCGCTAGCATCGAAGTGAACAACTGTTTGCATTTAGGATGTTCTTCTTTCAGCACTGACTGTTTCTTCAACTAACACTAAAAAGCTTTTGTTTTCAATTTCGGCCAAACGGCATTCGGCCAAATGACCCTTTCGGCCAAATGGCGTTCGGCCAAACGGTATTCGGCCAAATGACCCGGAACCGATCAACTACACCCCGAATTACGGTAGCACTAGCTTTACGGCGCAGGCAAAACACGAATCAAAACCGTAGTTTTTTGAAACCTTAATATATTTTCTCTGAATAATGAATTCAAAGCTTACGCGATTTAATGTAAAAAAAAGCTCTTAATTCTTTCTTTGCTCTTAGTAGTGCTATTATAGGTACCTACAATGGGTCCATTATAGCTGCAAGGGAGCTTAAATTATACTCGTAACTATTTATTATTTTTTAACAAAATCGAGCTATGAATCAATGGTACTTAGATAAATCGCTCATGATCCTTTAGTTTACTTCTAACACTATCGTCGAAACCAAATTTTAGCCTGGGCCGAGTTTCCAAACTCGTTTTCCACACGAATATTCAAAAAATTCCAGAGGTTTGGAACATGTTCAAATCCTAATGAAACCTTCACGATTTGCTTTTCACTCCGATATCTTTCCGAGAAAAATATAAATTTTTTTATTCATTTTTATTCACAGTTCATTTAGGCGTTACAGGGTGCGGAAATCTTTAGTGAGACTGATATGCGGTTACTTTTCAGCTTTATTTTTACAGCAAAACTATATTCAAATCACGATAACTTTTTGTTTTTTAATTTTTTTGCACCATTTTCTCAAAAAACTTCTAGTTTTTTAATCTGTGTCGATATTGATCATATAGGTCATCTGGATCCGGAGATACTCCAAAATTCCTAGGGGTACTGATGCGTAACCACCGTTATTTTGTCAGGCTACCGAATTTCTATCGTACTCGGACATTCACGCTTCGGACCAATGGAGAGTATGTTGTGAAAAAAATGAAGCATGCGTCTTTGAGTAATATAGCATATAGTCTACATTTTATTCAATTTTTTGACAAATTTACCAAAAACAACATGGCCGCCAAAGGCATTTTTTATGAAGAATGTCGGTCTTCCAAGGAACTTCGGAATACCTTCAAAACCAGATCATCAATGATTAATATCGATGTCCTTAAACTAGAAGAGTTTTTTGAGAACGTGTGAAAAAATGATGCAAAAATATTGAGAAACAAAAAAGTTATCGCGATTTGATTTTGTTTGCGGTAAAAATGTTGCTGCTGGTAGAGGGATTAATAGTGAGCGCTATAGTTGAAATTGTGGTCACTTTCTATGAAAATATTTCTGATTTCGAATATACTCCTGATTCCTTCAATTGCTTGCTTGCTCTATCGCACTAATTGAGTTATACGCGAGAAATGGAATATCTTGAATACGTTACAATTCTTCAACGTTTAAACATTAAAATGTTTGGCATTACCGTCAACTGTTCGTAAGTTGTGCGAAGTTCACTATTTTAATTGTGCGTGAATCAATAAAATCGGGCCAATGATTCTCGAACCAATTCATGCTATACAAACACCATTCCATTTTTATTTGTGTAGAAGTTTTGTAAGGTTTTCATGCAGAATTGGCTTAAGATCTTGCGACTGTTATGAAAGTAAATTAGTTACTTGACAAAGGAGTGCAAAGTTCTCCGATTCACAGAATTCTTCAACATTCGTCAGCTCGTTCGCTTCAGCTACATAGTATTGGCAGACATTCCCTACTCAGTTGAACATCAAAAACATAGTATTGAAAACTTACGTGTGTAGTAGCTTACTAGACACGTAAGGCGTACTACTTTTTCGACACTATGTTTTTGATGTTCAACTGAGTAGGGAATGGAATTACTAATACACTTATTCCACAACGTGGAGGTGTATGTAAATTCGATTGAAATCTCAGAAAAAAGGCGTAGTCATCTGAAATAATATTCGTTTAACGGAATGTACAAAAATCAAGGTTATTGCATTCGTGAGGAATGTTCTCCCGTTCCCTTGAAACCGTTCTCGACAAAAATGCTCACTCAACTAGTAGGATTCCTTCGCAGTATCTTCCGCACACAAAATCTCATAACAAAAGTGCAGTGCACATAAAAATGAAACACTTTGTGTTGAGGCTTCCTTCTACAAGCAAAGCAAAGCATCTCATAAACCGCACACTAAAAACATGAACCAGCAAAAATGACAGACAAATTAAATTAGCATGCACTTTTGCTGCGGCAGCTCCGCACAATTATATAAGCTTACGTTTACAGCCTAAAAGAAAAAAATGCATTTGAAGTAGCTCATACAGACAACGATCGTCGTCAGGTCGCGGTTCTAAGCGATCACCCGATGCGACGACCGCAAAAATGTCTATCATAAATATGACGAAGTGGAAGAGCGTTTGGTTTCGAGGAAGCTTTTCGCGATAGGCGGCGCCACCGCATAGGTACCTGTGTTTCACAGCTTTCGCAAGAATTTTCATTCCGTATCAATTTTTATTGTTTCGTTACAATGCGCGCACGCACAGCATATCAATTCAGCGTGCGCAGGCGTAATTTTCCAAATTGCATGTTTCCACATTCATCAAATTAACGACAAATTGAAGCAGGCTGTGCGCGGAGCAACAACGTTGGTTGACGTTCGGGTCGCAGTAAGCCGCGCGCGTCGCGACACATCAATTCATGGCCTGCCTCGTTGGCTTGCGACGGACGGTTTAGACTTCCAGAGTATAGGTACGAGGTGGGTATGCATTTTTGTTTTCCGACAAAATATCACATAAATAGTTGCTGAGTTGCACACACAGGCGTGTAAGGCTGGGTGGAGGAGTAGGAAGACCCAGGGCCAAGAGAACAATATTTATATGGACAGCTTAATGTTCGCACGTCTGCATTGGCTGGCTGGCCGCCGGGGCCTCGGGGGTCGTAAACCGAAAAGAAAACACCGGTAGAGTTCATACCGTCGAATGCGCGCTCACATGTGCATTTTTTCCGAATGGGAGAACTGGGGGTAGTTTGCTCATAGGGGGGTCAAAACGCGTCACCCTCGATTTGGACAAACGACGTGTTTTAGAATGTACCGTAAATGTTCTTTTCTAAAAAAAAATCGTAAAAAACTATAAAAACGCATTTTTATGGTTTTGTTGCGATTTTGTGTGTTGTTCTAGAAGTGATTTTTCAGATTAATAAAAACCAAATTTAAGTCTAAAAGCCACCTAGTGCACTGCCAAATTGTTCAAATTGGCCTTAAAAATGACATGGGCACCGTCTTCAGCCATTTAGTTACGAAGACAACCGTTTGAATTCGTATTCTACCAAACGTACCGCCACGTTGAAGTTACGTGCAAATTGGAACCTTACAAATGCGCAACCAGTTTCTTCCTTAACACGACCGCCATGCCCCCAGTTCCCCATTACACGGGGAACTGTCATCGTTCCAATCCGTTCCGTTCGGTGGTGTGCTTTGTTGGTGGAGCTTTTTTTTCCGCTGATACGACTTTTTTGTAGACCCACGTTACGAAAACAAAATATGGTAATGTACACGGAATGACACTAATGGTGGCGCGAGGCCTTAGGTCTGCGCGCCGTCACCTTCAGTTCCGTTGCGTGTAACTAAACCCCCCTTCCCCCTCAAACTGACATGGAAACTGAAGGTCTCTCCAATCAGTCCTCGTCAACGAAATTGATTGGAGGAATGAACATCCCTCATTTTTTTTTGCTTTCATCACCCCCAAACCATGGCCTACTGCTGCTGTTGGACTATTTCCATTTGTGTCGAAACCTCCTAACAACCTTCCTCCCAACTCGACAGCAGGGCTGTGACAGAGGGAGACAAGGGGTGGGCAAATTACTGTCATCATTATCATCGTCAATTTTCCGTTTCGGTGCCCGATTGCTCATTGCTGTGAAAGCAGAAGCAACAACACAAAAAAATCGGAACCGAATAGAAACTCGATGGATAATTTCCCGGCTACCGAATATGACATTGTGGATTGTGCAGCCCTGGAATGAGCGGGGAGGAAAGGGAGTTGGACATACGCCAGATATGAGGCAACCTTGATGGGGTTTGGTGAGTGTAGCATTCAATTAGAAACTCATTAGTTGTAAACGGATCGTATGTGATGACGGTTCTTATCGAGTGCCATGTGTCACTTGAACTGACGTTGCGATCAATCGGGTGACCTTCGTAAGGGACATCCGATTTTACACGTAAGTTACATATGTCTATAACTACTCTGGATTTCTAACATTTGCAAGCGCAATTTCTACTTGAAGTCTTTCTTAATGTCTACTCTATTCAAAATCCTTCCGGATTGCTATTCGAAATCCTTCCGGATTTTTCTATTCGAAATCCTTTAGGATTTCTACTCGAAATCCTTTGGAATACTCGAAATCCATTGGGATTTCTACTCCAAATCCTTCTGGATTTCTACTCGAAGTCTTTCTAAATTTCTACTCAAAATCCTTCCATATTTCTACTCGAAATCCTTCTGGATTTCTACTCAAAATTCACTTGGATTTCTACTCGAAATTCTCTTAAATTACTACTCGAAATTCACTTGAACATCTACTCGAAATCCTTCTGTATTCCTACTCGAAATCCTTCTGGATTTCTACTCGCTCGCAATCTACTTGGATTTCTACTCGAAATCCTTCTAGATTTCTGCTCAAAATCCTTCTGGATTTCTACTTAAAATCTTTTTGGATTTCTCAAAATCCATTTGGACTTCTATTCGAAGTCATTCTAAAATTCTACTCGAAATCGTATCGCATTTCTACTCGAAATCCTTCTGGTTTTCTACTTAAAATCTTTTTGTATTTCTACTCGCTATCCTTCTGGATTTCTACTCGAAGTCCTTTTGGGTTTCTACTCGAAATACTTCTGGTTTGCTTCTCGAAATCCTTTTGGATTTCTTCTCGAAATCTTTCCGAAGTTCTACTTGATATCCTTCTGAAGTTCTATTCGAAATCGTTTTGAAGTTCTATTCGAAATGCTTCTAGATTGCTACTCAAAATCCTTCTTAATTTTTACTCGAAATTCTCCTGGATTTTTTCTCGAAATTCTTCTGGATAGAAATCCTTTTTGATTTCTACTCAAAGTCGTTCTAGATTTCTACTCAAAACCCTTCTGGATTTCTGCTCAACATCTTCTGGATTCTACTTGAAAACCTTCTAGATTGGTATTAAAAGTCATTCTCGATGTTTACTCGTAATCCTTCTAGATTTCTACTCGAAATCCATCTGGATTTGTACTCGGCATCCTTCTGGATTTCAACTCGCATTCCTTCTGGATTTCATCTCGAATTTCTTCTGGATTTCTACTCGAAATCCTTCTGGATTTCTACTCAGAATCCTTCTAGACTTCAACTCAAATTTCTCCTGGATTTCTACTTGAAATCCTTCTGGATTTCCACTCAGAATCCACCTGGATTTCGACTCGAAATATTTCTAGATTTTTTTTGAAATTCTCCTGGATTTCTACTCGAAATCCTTCTGGAATTCTACTCGAAACACATCTCGATTTCTACTCAAAATCCTTCTAGATTTCATTCCAAATTTCTTCTGGATTTCTACTTGAAACCCTTCTGGATATCTACTCGAAATCCACCTGGATTTCTACTTGAAGTTCACCTGGATTTCTACTCGAAATATTTCTAGATTTTTACTCGAAACTCTCCTGGATTTCTTCTCGAAATCTTTCTGGAATTCTACACGAAAACCATCTGGATTTCTATTCGAAATCCTTTTAGATTTAAACTCGAATTTCTTCTGGATTTATACTCAAAATCTATCATGATTCGAGTAGAAATCCTTCTGGATTTATAGTCGAACTCTTCTGGATTTCTACTCGAAATAATTTTCGATTTCTTCTCGAAATCCTTCTGGATTTGTACTCGAATTCCTACTGGATTTCTACTCCCTTTTGGATTTCTACTCAAAATCTATTCAAATTTCTACTTGAAATCCTTTTGCATTTCTTCTCGAAATCCTTCTGGATTTCTACTTGAAACCCTTCTAGATTTGTACTCGAAGTCCTTCTGGATATCTTCTCGAAATCCATCCCAAGTTCTACTCAAAAACCTTCTCGATTTTTACTCGTAATCCTTCCAGATTTCAGCTCAAAATCCATCTGGATTTGTACTCGCCATCCTTCTGGATTTCATCCCGCATTCCTTCTGGATTTCAACTCGAATTTCTTCTGGATTTCTCCTCGAAACCCTTCTCGCTTTCTACTCGAAATACTTCTGGATTTTTACTCGAAATTCTCCTGAATTTCTACTCGAAATTCTTCTGGAATACTACTCGAAAACCATCTGGATTTCTACTCAGAATTCTTCTGGTTTTCTATTCGAAATTCTTCTGCATTTCTACTCGAAATTTTTCCAGATTTCTACTCGAAATTTGGATTCCTACTTGAAATCCATCATGATTTCTACTCGAAATCCTTCTTGATTTCCACTCTAAACTCTTCTGGAATTGTGTTTGATATCGTTCTGGATTTCTACTCGAAATTCTTCTTGAGTACTACTCGAAAACCTTTTGGATTTCTTCTCGAAATCTTTCTTGATTTCTGTTTTTTTTTCGATCATCTCGAAATCTATCTTGATTCCTGCTCGAATTCTTCTGAATTTCTGCTCGAAATTCTTTTGGATTTCCGCTCGAAACCACCTTTCTTGGATTTCTACTCGAAATCCTTTGTTGATTTCTATTCGGAATCTTTCAGAATTTCTATTCGAAATCACTTTGGTTTTCAACTCAATTTTTTCTAAATTTCTACTCGAAATCGTTTTGGGTTTGTACTTGGAATACTTCTAGATTTCTACTTGAAATACCTTTGAATATCTACTCGAAATTCTTTTAGATTTCTATTTGATATCCTTTTGGAGTCCTATGTTGAGCTTAATAAAAGAAGATATCCAAACGATCGGAAGCGGTTTTTGCCATGTCAACGGCAATCTTACCGCGTTGCCTTCGCGTCTACCGGTGTTCATCTAAGTGGTGATTCCACCTTTCAATCGAAGAACTTAATCTCCAAAAGTCTTAAGCAATGCTTTTGGAGACACTCCGTACATACTCGTAGTTTTCCATGCCTCGAACTGGTTTCCTGCTGAATATTTTCTTTCGGCATTCGCTGTAGGCAACCAGCCTGCTTGAGTCTGTCGTGTTTCGAACTTTTAATGATACTCGTTTTTTCGTACGTCTTGTACAATTCGCAATTCAAGGTCTGTACAAACACCTTTTTCAAATTTCAGGCTCTCTGCGCAGCTTTGGCTCTGGTAGAATTGATGACCGAGCCTTCTTCTGGTGAACGAAAAGATTGCTGAAGAATATTTTCGTATTTGCGAAAACAATTTTTCCTGATTCCTGAAGAGAATCTTCAGGTTCCAGAAAAAAATCTCCAGATTCGCGAAGAGAATTTTCAGGTTCCGCAATAGATTCTTATTTATGATTACAATTAGATTCGGAAAATGAATTTTCAGGTACAAGAAGAGAGTCTAATTTTCATGTTGCTGTAGTTAATAATCAGATTGCTTGAAAATATCATCAGATTGCTGAAGAGAATCTTTGGATTGCGTGGGCTTTGTGGCCTGGCGGTTAGTGTCGTCAGGCAGTTACGCGCATCGTGTCATGGGGGTTCGATTCCCGTCACGAGTTTTCGTAAGAAGTATTTCGATGTAGGGGAAGGGGTGGTAAAATGAACACCTTAAGGAAATCATCTTGTTTCTGATACAAAAACGAGAAATTTGTTAGGTTCTATCGCATAACATCAAAAATAGGGATGTAATCTATAGCAGCGACATAGATTCAGACTAAAATAGCTGAATTTTCACATATTTTCATCGCTATCAAAAAGCGATGCAAATGTTCATTTTACCTGCACTATGTGGGTAAAATGAACAGCGGTTGGTGGTAAAACGAACACCATGCAAAAAACGTGAGCAAAACAAATATTTCTGAAAATTTTTGTTGCTCTACCGAAAATACATCCATTAATGATTGTAACCCATTCAAAAAAAAATTCTTAAGGTATCAGATTTGACATCATATCATAACGATATTCACCTCACTGAAAAACCTCAAGTCTTCCGAGCTAAAAGTTACGTCAGTTCTAATTTTCAAGCGTGGTTTTCTAAAATCTTAATTTTCGTTGATATTTTCACTTCAATTGACCTACGTATCAACTAGAACGCTCAGATTTATGTTTTAAATCGTCCGTGTGTGATAAAAATTCATCGAAATTTGTTTTTTCTCGGTAGAAGGCACGGTGTTCATTTTACCACCCCTGTTCATTTTACCACCACTTCCCCTACTATTGGAGCATGCTTGTCCGTTGTCTACTGTTTAAGTTGCAGTCTTAGCAGCTAAATGGCAGAAGACAGTGTCCGTGTCTCTTGGAATCTTCAGTTTGCTGAAGAAAATTTACTCTTCAAATTTTTGAAGAAAACTTCAAATTTTAATTGAGAATCTTCTAATTTCCGACGAGAATTTGAAGAGTAGCGACGAGAATCTTTCGATTCCGGAAGAGAATCTGCAGATTAGCGGAGAGAGATAATAAGTTATAAAATACATTTCTTGATATTCCGGCAAACTCTCAATCAGAAAACAGCCTACTACAGCTAACTGAGATTGATTTCTGTATGGTGACCAGGGATTGAGTTCTGAGAAAATTGAGAGGATGTTTTTCTTCGCTTGCTTTGATCAGGCTTCAAAATCAAACGAGAACGTATTCTGCAAAATGCCACATTAACAAAGAGCAACGAAATATTCTTTAGTGAATGCACTCACTAACACAGTTCCCTATAGAAAGACCCAAAGTGAGCCAAGGATGTTGGTTAGTGGAAAAGAACCTTTGTCATCATCTTTAAAGGCATGACAGGAACCTGGTAAACATCTCAACAGGAATCCTTGAAAACAGTTTCGCCCAAAGGTTTGTAGTTGACTTTACAGTACTGTTTCCAAGACTTTGGAGATTTCTAACACCACACCGGTTCCGAATGATTTAAAAATCAAATCTAACTCTCTGTGCTCATATAGTGATTGACTAATGATTCTAACATCCCCGGTTGACTGCTAGGTGGTTTTCTTCCCATGCAAAATGATTCGGTTCTCACCGCTCAGACGCATACTCGTTAGGTACTGGAATTGCACCTCAATTTATGCCGTCAAGTCGCTTCGATTAGCCACACTGCGTTGCTGCAACAGCTGCAATCGTTTCCACCGCAGATTGAGATCTCAATCCAATTAGACTGTCAAATGGCTCATTTGAATGCTGTCCTCTCTGCTCATAGCGTCATCGTCGGTCGAAGTCACCCAATCATAGTGTGCGGCGACGACGCGGGCAGTGCCAGCGAGATGAGTTAACCTACTTTTCAGCGCCTGCTTTGCTTTGGCGCCGATCTTCGATCGCCCATTCATCCGCTTCAGACGCCGCGCCCAATCAACCAACCGCCAAAGATCCAAGACACCCGATGGTGCCGTATGACGTTTTGCATCCATCCGCCACATCTGCCTACCGGATCAGTGGTTCACTCGGACGCGGACACTTTGTGCAATGGTGAATTTCAATAACCACAGCAGGGCTGGTAGCGAGCAAGTTTCTTGAAACTTGAGAGACCGCATGCCTGAAAACAGAGACCAAACGGGAACAGAGAGAACGAAAAGAAACTATTCAACAGCAACAAAAAATGATTCTCCATAACTCGATATTGGAGGGACCATCGAGTTAGGGAGGTATCAAGTTACATAATACTAAACCAGTGCAAATGCGATTCAATGGACCGTCGAATTTGCCAACTTCTACTATGGTTCTCTAACTTGATATCAGGCCTGTTAAACCTTTTTGAATCGCGGGCCAAATATCAGAAACTACATTTTACGGCGGGCCAAACTTTTTTTAATGCAACAATTTTATTTTTTTCGGAAAAATCAAATAAAAGTGATAAACATTTCTATTGAAGAAATTGAAAATAGATATTCGCATCTATGATAATCTTGCCGAAAATTCTGTGAGAATTGTGCTCATGATGACGTCCAGCCCAACATTCTTTAAAAAATGTCCTGACCCTGTGAGAATATTGTCCAGGATCATTCTCAGAATTCTAACAAAAAAATAGGATTCTGTCAGAATCTCATCTAGTATTATTTGATAATCCTCTTCAGAGTTTTCTAAGAATGAAATCCCAAATGTGAAAAATGTCCTTAGGATTCCTTCAGAACCCCAACCATAACTTTACATAAAATCCTGTTTTAGAATCTGAAGATGTCTGTCCTGCTCAGAATTCAGTTAGAAATTCACTAAGGATTGTGTGAGAAACTTTCACAGAATGATGTCCTGGATTCGGTAATAAACCTCCCTAGGATTTTGTGTAATCATTCGAAAAACTTTGTGAAATTTCGCTTTACAGTTGGTAAGAATCCTACCCAAGTTTGCCGTTAATATGAAGATGCATAAATCTAGAGAACTAGACAACCGTTTGCACTGAAAACTATATTTGATTTCTATATTTGTGTGCTTTCGAGGTTTGGCTTCGATTCATCTTCACCTTAAATTTATGTGAGAACTCTGTATTGAATTTTATAATCTAATAATCTGCCTTTAGACATACTTCATATTTGTTATGATCGTTCTTCTGTATAGTTTGCGACAATCCCCCTATTGATTCAGCGAGATTGTGTTTGTCCTTAAACTTTTTGTCCATTTGTTCGAACTTGATATAAATTTAGTTTTGTTCATTTATTGATGAAAAAGTTATTGACTAGATTTATTGTATTGTATAATGTTGGCTAAATGTTTGACAATGAAGCTGTTTTACACATTTAAGAAAGCAAGCACATTTTGAACGTTCAATAAACTTTGGTGAAGAATCTTCAAAATAAAATAGTTGAAAATCGAAAAATCTAGTTGTAATAATTAGCCTTGGAATGCTGAAACATCTAGTTGGTTGTGCTAAAAATTGCCAGATACGAGATGGAGCTTGAAACTCTTTGCGGGCCGCACAAAATAGGGCAGCGGGCCGGATGCGGCCGTATTGATATCAAAATATGAAGTATCGAGCAAAGGATGGTTAAATGTAGTTTCTATAAGAATTCAGAGTACTTTACGGTACTTCATTCTCTTCGGTACATTATAGTGCGTTACGGGTTAAGATCTAATCAATTGGAACCCTAGTCTCATCTTGTTTGTCGGCCCAAGGTAATATGTTCTGGTAATGCAAGGATTCGCGGTAACACACATGTGTCAAATATACAAATTAGAGTTGAAAGAAACCTCGAGCTCCGGTGAGAATCAAACCCACGACTCCCTACTCGCTAGATGGGCGCTTAAACTTAAAAGCCCTGCGAAGCCCCACGAGAGACCCCGACATCCGAAGGAGGTTTAGACTGCGAAATGATGGTATCATGTGCTTTGGGATAATCGAATCGAAAGGGAACCGTAGCTTGTAGGTTGAAGCGCCCATCTAGCGAACAGAAAGTCATGGATTCGATCCCCACCGGAGCATGTGGTTTCTTTTCGCAATTTCTACTTCAATTTGTACATTTGACACAAGCATTTAGAACATTATACTCGCGTAACTTTTAAAAAAGAACCTATCCAACATTGAGAGGCTCGCTTTGTTTACTTGCTCTTTAATCAATAAGTAAGACACATTATGCTCATCTATTGCGTTTTTTGTATGAAACGTTAGTCAAGGACCAATGTCGTACTTTCGATCTCTAGTGAAAACCCTCCCAAAAGCTTTAGTATTGCAGTGTTATGATCGTAAGAGGAGAGAATCGCTCATTGTTACAGGTCTTTTGAAAAGTTACGCGAAAATTCAATGGGCTGGAATAGGCTAGAACTAGACAATTTAAATGTGCAAATATTTTATCTTGATTCGGTTTTGCTGCCAGTAAAAAGCACCCTTTTCAAGTATTTTTTCTGGGACTAATTTCAAAACGAAACAAGAATAAGGCTAGTGGGCGCCATCGCTGAGATGTAAATAGCGGTACCTTTTCATCATATTAAATTTTTCCTTCAATCTCTGAGGAATCAAAACTAAAACTGTACTGAAATCGATACTTCATTACATACCTATCAATGGAAATGGAGTAATGCGACATGCCCCGTATTTCATGAGAATTTCATCATAAACTAACTCAGGTGTTTGTCCAAAGTTTCCTGCATATATTAATCCGCAGATGTTTTCAGGAGTTCCTTCAGTGGATATTTTAGGGTCTTCCTCAGGAATTTACAAGATTTAGACCCGAATTTGTTTTCAGACCCAATAATAATTCAGAGAATTCACCGGTAAACCCTCCAAAGATTTCTACGGCAGTTTCTCAAGCAAGTCCAACAGGAATTCTTCCAACGATACTACCGTTACTTCGAGGACAACTCTTTTGGGACATTTATGAGAATGAAACCAGCTAATTCTCCGGAGATGTCTCCAGGAATTTCTCAGGATTTCCTCAAAAATCCTCGTTCAGGATTTCTCTAAGATTTAAACCCAGGATTTTCCCTAAGGCTACCTTCAGAAATAATTCCGGAGGTTATTTCTGAAATTCTTTCCGAAATTTCCCAAAAAAAATCTTGTTTCTGGACAATTTTTCAGTATTTTTTGGAAGAATTCCTGAAAGGAGGTGTTTCTAAAGGAAATATTAAAGGAATCTCTAATGAAACTTCTGCAGATATTATTGATGAACTTCTGCAAGGATTTCTGACTAAAACTCAGGGACTCTTGTGGAAGTGTATGAGTATTGTCTAGAATCATGGCTGCCCAACGTACGGCCGGCGAACTCATTTCGTGTGGCCACGTTGGGCACCTTCTCAACCCGATTTTTTTTTCGATCTTCTCAAATACCTGATTTTATAAGTGATTCAAATTCCGAATCATAAAATTCCAAGCGTTTTGCAGCTAGTTTTTAAACACTGTCGAATTCAATACGAAATTGTCTGAAATCATGGGCAAACAGGGTTACAGTAACCCTACGTAAGATTTTGACAGAGACTTAAGCAAATTAATAATGGAATTTTCAGCAGGTTTTTTCAACACTGGTTAGAATACTCAAAGATTTCAAGGTATGATTTCGCAATGGTTATGATGCTAAGATTCTGAAGGAATCCTGAAACGATTCTTGCAAAATCCTGGAAATTCTGACCAAAAGCTTTATCAGAATTTTAAAACATTCTGGGTCATTCTAATACTACTGGGTCGGATTCTGACAGAATTCGGAGTATGATTTTATAACATTTTTCTCACAGACTCCAAACTTTGTGGGGCAGGTTCTTCAAAGGGTATGGGTCATTTGGCATAACGCCGTTTGTCATAAAGGACATTTGGCATAACGGTCATTTGGCTTAATGGTCATTTGGCATATCCATTTTTCATCAAAAACAGCCGTCTTTTGAAAGGAGGGAAAATATTTTTGGTTATGCCAAATGACCTTATGCGAAACGGTTCCTATCCCATTACCCCGAACGCCACTACCCCGAACGCCACTACCCCGAAAACCATTACCCCGAATAGTATGAGGTATAATGTTTCGCGTCCCAAAAATGACCAGCTATTCATGTATATATCTCTAATGTAAACTGGTAATTAATTGTGCGTAAAATTTGGTAATTGTAGGTAAAATTTTCAACGTTTATTTTCCCTTCATCCATATGTCAGATTTTCTCTTGCGAAGTATCTCCTTCTTCTTTCTGGGACAAGGCCTGTTTCTCAACTCAATGAGCACTTTCACAGTTATTGTCTGAAAGGTTTCCTTGTCAATCGACTAGTGTTGTATGTGTGCTTCTATGCTCAGGGAAGTCAAGGAAACTGTTAATTTCATTAAAATCACCAACCAGAGGAATTCGAAACCATTTCCCTCACCGCACGCTCACCGCTATTTGGGCCCCTTGATGGTGACCATATATAGCTTTTGTTGCTTTGAAAAATAGGTTTCTTTCCTACGAACAAAGGCCATAGAACTACACTGTTATTGCGGTTATTCACGTCACACTTGCAGCTATTTTAGCAGATATTTGCCCTTCTTTCTTAAATAGGTTGTTCTTTCATATGGAACAGCATATTTGTGTGGAAACGGGATATCCTTACAGCTTTCATTAAAGTTAATCCTGCTATAATTTTAATCGAAAATTGTTATTACTTCTATCATCTCGTGTTAAAACAGGCAGGTTTCTTATGGATTTGCTTTTTCTACCATCATCATTTCTCCATTGTATTGATTCCAACACAGCCAATTTTTGTCGAAATTCTTCTGAATCATCCCATAAACCAACGAAAGTTTTCATCCTTGAAAAACAAAATCTTTTGGAAAATCCTAATCCCGGTAGACCGGCAATTAAGATCATCAAAAAAAATATGATTGAAGAAAGTAATTTGCAGCCTAAGACAAGACGTGTCAGGTCAAAGTACACAAATGAAACCAATTTATCTGTCAAAATAGACCACTTCTCATTGGTCGTTTTGGCAAAGGCCTACTTTCACAGCGTCTGGTTGGATTGCAACAGGGCACATTGTTGCTAGCCCAGCCGTGTTGCTAGTTTATAAATAAGAGTATCAATCAAAAGTTTGTACATTTTTCATGAACTCTTTTTGTTTCAATTCTATTTATATTGGATGTCAAGTTTTCGGCATGTACTCCTACAATGCTAAAAAAAAGTAATTGAAAGAACAATACAGGAAATTGTGACAATTTTCTCTAAAAATTCGCTGGTTTCTAATATAAGCCTGGTTTTTTTAAAAAGTTAACATCCTCTATTGCACTAAATTAATGAAGCGTTCAAGAAACAACCAAATTATGAGGCTTGATATTAAGATACTGGTAGCACTGGCTTTCGTATCGTCAAGTCCTAAGTAGCAGCGTCCAAAAGGAAACTTTACTACATTGTAATTTTGCGCATAATATAGCTATACTTTTCATAATAAATTCACCCTTCTTTTTGAAAAAGGGCGTTCTTCAGAGCAAAGCATTATGTCTGTGTGAATCTCACCAAAATTAAAGGACAAAGCCAAACGAATTATTCACTGAAAGTCTAATTCCTATTTTGTCTTCTGATCTTTGAAAAATACATTGTATAAGCCAAAGTCGTTTAACGCTCATAAGGAACCATACAATTGGGTCCTAAAATTTTTAATGAAATCTTGTTTTTTTTTTCAATAACACGAAAGAGCATGTTACTGCAACTACTTTAGCAAATTTTATCGCTCAAATAACGGCTATATCATGCTTAAACTTTAATTTAAAAATTGGGATCATAAATGAACCTTGACACTTTTGATCATGTTTGACGTTCGCTTAGTCGACAAAAACACCACAGGAATTTTAGTTTTAGCACTGGGGTTGTTCCTATCTGACATTACGAAAGGGACACAGAAAACAAAATACACCTAAAATATGAGTTTAAGCCAAGGAGTGTGACAAAATCTAAAAAAACGTAAAAAAATGTTTTGGGCTCAAACCAACGGAAAACAATAGAAAATTGAGTAAACATGTGTTATTAGCCTAAACTTAAGCGTTTGGCATTGAAATTGGGACAGGGCTTTAGGCTCTTCTAATCAGAATTAATCTCAAAATGTTATTCATTCAGGGTAATGGCGTTCGGGGTAGTGACCCATTCGGAGAAGTGGCATTCGTGATAGTGTTCGGGGTAGTGTCATAGAGTCACCAAACGACCTTATGCCAAATGACCCGCTCCCATTTTGAAAGGCACTATCACAATATTTTGCAGGATGCTAAGCAGCAATTATCTGTTTTTTTTTATTTCTTCAAATTAAATTTGCTTTATGCATTGATACTTGTCAGATTTCAAAAACTTAATTTACTAACTTTTGTCAGACCGGCGGTTCAAATAGGTTCGGCAGGCCTGGTCTAGATAAATATGCTAAGATAATTATTAAGGATTTTCAGAACCGATTGCTTGAAAAACATAAGAAGACATTAAAGGTTCTGCTGAATAATAGCTATAGAATTTTCAGGTGTGATTTTAAAGAATAATCCTTGGAGGATTTTATTGGAGCGTAGAAACTCCCTTATGAATTTTTGTGAGGTGTTCTGGGAAAATCCCTTAAAAAACTCTTAGGGACTATCCAAATATGACGTCCATTGTTTTTCGAGATTTTTAGACTTTAGACACTTTCATAGAGTCTCGAAAAATTTCTCTGGAACCGCTAGAATTTTGGCCCAAAATTCACTTTAAGCATACAGTGATTCTAATTAATATTCGTACAGGAAACTGTTTTCACATGGTAAACAATTAAGGGACCGTTCAAATATTACGTAACGCAACAGGGGGAGAGAGGTGGTCTAACATAATGTTACGGTCCATACAAAAATTCAAAATTTTTCATACAAAAGATGTTACGTGAGGGTGGGAGGGGCTCTAAAATTCACAAATTTTGCGTATGTAATATTTGAATGAACCCTTATCAAATGATAAATTAACTTCGAAACACTTTATCAATAATGAAGTTCATAGGCATCATCTACAGTCAACTCTTCACAACTCCATAACTTCATATTGAAGGGATCATCGAGTTAGGGAGCTATCGAGTTACAGAACACAAAACCAGTGCAAATCCGATCTAAGGGACCATCAAGTTAGCCATGAAAACCGACTTTTACTATGGTTCTCTAGCGCGATATCGAGATACAAAATATAGAGCAAGTTCGAGTTGATTGTAGTTAAATGTTCTCTGAAAAGAGCTCCGCTACTAGCCCTGCGCCATCGTAGCAACCACTGACCTTCCGGAGATCTGCGCTCGGTTTCGACGCAATCCGACCGGGAACCGCATAATGCGACGAAGTGCAAATTTATGTTAAAACCACACTAGGTATACTGACTGGTCTGCGTCTCGCTCTCTCGGGGTCAAAGCATTGAAGTCTTCTGTGCGTCGTCGTCGCCGTCGTCGACGAAAAAACGGTTCTTAACTCGTGGTGGACCCCGTCTTTTAGTAAGTACATGTTAATTAAAATGCATCACGAGTTCATACGGTTATATAAATTTTAATAAACATACATTTTTAAATTCTTCACCTCTTATTCACACGACTGAGGAACTCCTGTGCGCCCCCATCGAAGGAGGCCGAGCCGAGAAGTCACACTTTTGAGCCGCGCGCGGCCCGGAGATCTGAACCCAGCAGTTGGTAGCCGGATTTTAATAATTCATAAAAATCTGCGCCGGTATCTCGGTGGTTCTCCGAAAGTCGTGCTCAATTATTGCGCCCGTTGTGTCTCTCGGGCTCGGCAATACTTACGGGATGTGTAAATTGAACTGGTTCGGAGTTCCAGTGAACCGGAGCGGTATAGCGTCTGGCTCACGGGTTGATCTAATGATGTCGAAGACGTAGGGAGGCCCGACTCGAGCGGATCGTTGTTTGTCTTCTTGATTTTCACATTTCCTTGGTCCATTTGTGCTAGGAAGGGCTCACAGGGACCTTATCGACGGCGGGGTTGATGAACGCTGCGGTTATTTGAGTCTCATGTTTGGCTTACTTTGATCGGGTTCACTTGAACAGATGAAAACGTGATCAATCGAAGTAGGCAGCGCTCGTCTTGTGGACGGAAATTTGAAAAATCTTGAGTTTTTCGCGATTAGTATCCCTCTTTCAATACCGAAATTGGTCTCTGGATTATTTTTCAAAATTTATCTTTTTTTTTTTAATTTCCAAAAGGGCTTAGAGCCAGGGTCTAATAGAGCCTTTGGGTACTAACTTTTGTCAATGACTATACACATGTTTCATTAGCATTAGCATAAAGCATTTCGCACAAATTCGTAGGTGGTACAGTCCTAGACCATTGTATGAGGGTTGCCTCCTTCCCGTCCGTTACCAAAGTCAGAAATTTGGAACTAACCTCTAAGTCTTAGACAAGATTGATGCATCTTCCAATAATCGAAAGCTGTCCTGGCCACGTCCTTGCGAAAGCTGGAGAATGGGAAAGGATGATTGATTAAACACCTACTTAAGAAAGATGCAGAGAACTCTACGATCCCTCATAGGTGTTACGGGATATTGTGGAATGTTGATGGAGAGGGTAGTGCCATGACATACGTTTGGTAGACGTTCTGGCCGACGCATTGTGATCATGCGCTGCTGATTAGAACACCACCAAATTACTCTTTCGAAGCTCCTCTGCAATCCGCCGCTCCTCTACAGTGAACACTACTTAACATAAACGAACATACTTGTTTGAGCCGTATAGCACCATCCGCTGAATCTAATTTTCACCAGCCAAATTGAAAAAAAAAAATGCGGAGCAAGGTGAACGTGACACAAAATTCAAAACGCTGCCGCTCGCGCGCATAGCTTGCTGTGATTACTCCACTGACTAGAAAAACATGTTTCATCATTGTTCCAGAAAGCGGCAATAAACGAGCCGTGCGGTTTAGTGAGAAGAAAGGATTTTCTACAGTCAAACCGCCATGAGTTGGTGTTCCATTACATGATATCGTCTCATGGATCTAATACTAAAACAAGATTCCATGGTTACTATGATGGTCCCTTGGATAAGCTTTGCAAAGCATTTCTGTTCCATAACGCATTATTTTTATGACTCAATGGTTCTCTACACTTTTTTATATTAAATTTAGGGGAGGGATTATGAGAGTATGTTTAAAACTACAAATTGAACTTTAACACTTCACTTTTTGCAAAAAAATAAAGTACTAAAATCAAAAAAAAAAACTTAAATCCACTGTAGTGGATTGTTAAAGTTCAATTTGCAGTTTCAATGGTTCTTCCAATATCGACTCATGGAGGATCGACTGTATATCGCATCTTGGAAGCTTGTACGGCAATTCACGACACACACACGCCCTCAATAGTTAGGTGCACATTTTTACGACTCTCTTATACATGATGTTCGTGTCAGCTTGCTTTACGGTAAGGTCAGATCACGAATCACGTCTGTTGCCTTATTTTTATTTATCAGCTCTACGTAGCTGAGTTGTACATTGTTGCACAGCTTACTAACTTGTGAATTGCTGATGGTTCTTTTGCCAAAGATGGTTCTTTTGCCCTATTCAGGTCTTCTAGGCTTTTCCGGGCACGATTTCAGTACCAAACGCTGAAGTTTAAGGACTGTTCATTTTATAAAGTGGACACTTTGGACATGCAATATCTTTTTAATTTATCAATGAAATCGAAATCGGTTTTCTGTACATCGTTCGACTAATATTGTACAATGCTGTGGTAATAAAAAAGTAACCAAAATAATATGATTTCACACTAATAAGGCACAACGTTTAGAACGGTCGATTTTTGGAGGTTATCAAAATCAAGGATTATTAAAAATTATTTATTTTCAAAAAATGGTTGTACTTAGAAAGCATCATCAATTAGAAGCTTGCTAAAAAATATCAAGTTATTTTTGAGGAAGCAATTTTGCAGATATCATAAAATCATTTTTTATCAATTTTTTTTAAAGAAAAATATCTTAAATTTAAATGGAACTGATATGAGTAGAATTTTAAGGTTTAAAGTACGTCCAGACGGAAGTAATAATATAGTATTGATAATAAAAATAACTTACGCCTTCATAGAGTTGCTGATTTAGTCCCCACGTCATATTTTAAGCACAATAGAAAAACAAATAATTTATTTTCAGAAGACCACTCAAAGCACAATGACAATCATCAAGATTGGGAACACTGCTTGAATTAAATCAAATTTATTTTGCATGTATTATTTTCAGAATGTGTTATTCTGAGACTACCTATCAAAATATTTTGAGAAAAACGCTTACAGTTTGCTCTAGATCGATAAACATGCGTATAAAATTTTAAAAGTATGGGATTTTTCAATAAAACGACCATAAAGAGTAAATTTGGTACCCAAGAATGCGGTTAAAACTTAAGATTTTGCTTTTTTTTTTGTACATATATAGTTTCTTTAGAAATCTAAACCAGTTTTGAACACGCTTATTACTTTACTTTTTTGCTGGTAGTAAAAAGATGGTGTATCAGCAAATTTGACCATAAGGAATAGATCACTAAAGTGACTCAGCGTCAGGAACTGATGGAATATTATTGATGTTTTTAAAAGCTCTACCTTAAGTTGAATAGTAAAGGATACCAACATACAATTTGTTCATTAAATTAAGGATTTTTTTCATGCGAAAAATAATGCTTAAACTTGACGAACAGTTTTTCTTAGGAGTTTTTGCAAAAACTATTTAGTTCTTCAACCGAAAGCATTTTGTAAGTTTCTGTATTTTTATAACATTGTAGAATAATAGTTGAACGATACACAGAAAACCGTTTACGATTTCATCAATAAATAAAAAAGATATAGCATAAACAAGGTGTCCACTTTATAAAATGAACAGTCCTTAGGTCAGAAACACATATTTACTCAATTATTAAACGTTTTTTGTAGGTTTAAGTCCACAAAACATTTTTTTTTTTTGGTTTTAAGCATTTTTTCACACCCCTTGGTTGAAACTCAAGTTTCGGGCGTATTTCGTTTTCCGTGTCCGAAATGTCAGAAAGGAATAACCCCAGTGTTAAAGAGGTGACACCACGGGGATTCTTTGTCGACTAAGTGAACATCAAACATGATCAAAAGTGTCAAAGTTCAATTTTGGATCCATTTTTAAATTAAAGTTTAAAGATCATTTAGCCGTTATTTGTGCGGGAGAATTTGCCAAAGTAGTAGTAAATACCAAAAACGTCACAATAAGTAATTGAATGAAACGGTGTATCAATTTGTCATCAAATTTTTGTGATAAAATAGAATAAAATCCCTTGATTTTGAACGTGAGCTGATTGTATGCAAAATTTAAGTGATGTACACGGCGAAAAATTGTTCAAAAGGGTGTTCATTTCAAAGCAGTTTCAGAACAAAGGTTTAAATTCTCCTGAATTAATTTTCTCGTATGAAAGTTACGTCGATTTGAAAAATTAATCGAGACATGATTAAATGCCTCAAAGAACACACTAAACGCTTTTAAGTGTGTCATTAATGATTTATACAATAGAAACAGAAAACAATCTATCCCGCAATGAGCTCAATAAACTGATTCAAATCTAATCTAAATGGTCAATAAACATTTTCAGAGCCAATAATCCGATCGGTCGATCATCAAAACAGTAGTAATCTTCTCACCAATTGATACACGCGTGGACACGAATACTTCATACCCCTACCTAGTGAGCCATAATTCACATCGACACATTTACGGAGTCGATAACACTGTTCGACAAAAAAAAAAATTTGGCTGGATCAGGGACGCGGTTATATGGGTCTTGAAGTGCAAGAAAAATGTAGAAAGAGGCCGTTTTCAAATGATTTGCAGCACCCCTGGATTAGTTTTTGACAAAGTTTGAAAATTTTGCATTTTTCATCAAAAAAAGCGTAATAAGTAGAATATCAATACATTTTCAAATTCAATTATTGAACCATTGAATTGGTCAAATCAATATTTTTTAGCCCTAGATCGCTTCAGGGAAACGAGCACCATTTCAGAAGAATATTGGCATCATTTTTATATATGAATTTGGAATGTTAACGATCATTAAACAAGCATACGAGGATGTGCACCATATAAATACTACTCATTTTTCTATTCCACACATCTGGTTCATTATATAATAATTATTATAGGTTCAAGAAGACGCTTGATTATGATTTAATTTTTTGCTCCATTTTATAAAGCAATGAGCAATGCAATCCAGTAACATTTGAGTTCAACAAGGATACGACTACGGAAAATTGATGTGTCTGTGATGTGATGTGATGTGAATATATAGGCTGGTTGGTCTAATAAACTCTCAGCAGAAATACAAAATTTATATAGGTTGGACACTGACATGTAAGTGGTCTTACATGCGCTAGTCGGTTTATCGGGAGACGATGTCTGTAAAAAAATGTGATAACATTGTTATTTGAAATTTCTAAATATTTCGATAGGTACTCATTAATAATTGTTTACTTATCGTGACATTCATTTTCCTCGGAATACCCCTAGGAAAATTACAGAATAACATAAAATAGCAACAAATAATTTAGTAATCATCATTATCACATTTTTTGCGAAAGCCGCTCAGGCAGGCATGAGCTCTTTTTGATTCAGTCTGTGCACAATACTAATCATTTGTGAAAATTGATTTAGTGGTAACATGCCTGCTTCTTACTTGTAAGATGAAACAATTTCTGGTTAAACCATTTCCGATATTTTTTTATTTTTCGGTTCTAAATTTCACATGTTTTTTTGGCAATTTTAATCAAACTTTCAGTTTTGAGATTTGGAATGAATTTCACAAATAATTGCGATATATTCAAAATGAGTAAAACACATGTTTTTCTATGTCTTCTTGTTTAAAGAAAGAAAAATAGAAATTACGTGAAGTTTCGCAAAATTGTTCATCACAAATGTATGGATAAATTGTTTCTTCACTTAATTGAAAAGCATTTTTACTCGTTTCGAGGCTATAGGAATGGGGGCTCATAAATGGACACGTTTGTCCTTATATGGGAGACGAGTTTAAATTTAACCTTAATGGTCGACTTCTTTATGTTTCCAATATGCTTACAACTAAACCCATTTGAAGAAAACATCCCATTGAACAAGAAACTAACGCTCCATTTGAAAATTTGATTAAAATTGCCGAAAAATATGTAAAATGTCGAACCAACAAAAAAAAATGGGAAATGGTTTAACCAGAAATTGTATCATCTTACAAGTAAGAAGTAGGCATGTTACCACTAAATCAGTTTTCACAAATGATTAATATTTTGCGCAAACTGAATCAAAAAGATCTCATGCCTACCTGAGTGGCTATCAAATGTTGTCACAAAAAATGTGGAAATGTTGATTACTGAATTATTGGTTGCTATTTTACGTTAGTCCGTAATTTCTAAGGATATTCTGATAACAAATGGACCTCACGATAGGTAATCTATTCTTAATGAGTACCTTTAAAAATCTTTGGAAATCGCAAATAACATTATTATGACATTTTTCACAGACTTCGCCATCGGCTCCTGATAAACCGACTAGCTCATGTAAGACCACTTACATGTCAGTGTCCAACCTAATTTTGTTTTACTGCCAAGAGTTTATTAGACCAACCAGCCCATATAAACATAACAGACACATCAATATTCCGTATTCGTATCCTTGTTGAAATCAACTGTTACTGGATTGCATTGCTCATTGCTTTATAAAATGGAGCAAAAAATTAAATCTTAATCAAGCGTCTTCTTGTACCTATAATAATTATTATATAATGAAACAGATGTGTGGAATCGGAAAATGAGTAGTATTTATATGGTGCACATCCTCATATGCTTGTTTAATGATCGTTAACATTCCAAATTCATATATAAAAATGATGCCAATATTCTTCTGAAATGGTGCACGTTTCCCTGAAGCGATCTAGGGCTAAAAAATATTGATTTGACTAATTCAATGGTTGAATAATTGAATTTGAAAATATATTGATATTCTGCTTATTACGCTTTTTTTGATGAAAAATGCAAAATTTTCAAACTTTGTTAAAAACTAATCCAGGGGTGCTGCAAATCATTTGAAAACGGCCTCTTTCTACACTTTTCTTGCACTTCAAGACCCATATAACCGCGTCCCTGATCCAGCCAAAAAATTTTTTTTGTCGAACAGTGTAATATTTCGAAATTTTACGATCTCACAACCTTCGGACGGAACGACCTAAGATGAGGCGAGGGTTGCTTCGATCGATCTGTGGTGGTTATTGGTCGTAAAAAAAGATCACACCGAGAAACTGTCGCCATAAAATCGCTGCTCTGAATGCGCATCATAGTCCCTTCCACGATGATGGGGGTGATTTGACAGGTGGCCCGAAGCTCTTGGTTACTTTGTTGACGTACCAGGAAGTGGCCATCGCAGTAGGCCGAGTCACCGAGCGAACGAGTAAAATGTGAAGTGCATCCGAACTCACGAGTGAGTTAGTGAATGAGTGAGATCACGCTGCGCTGACCTTGAACGCGGTGGGAACCCTGAATTATTACATCTAGTCATAAATGATTGTGCATCAGCCGGTGATCAGGTGAGAGGTCTGGGATTTACTGTAGTAGTGTTATTGGGCCTACTTAGATCCCAATCGTTTGAATGGAAAGTAATATCTAACCCGCAGGGAGCTCTAATCCGCGCCAGCGATCATTACTTATTACCGTCATCTCCAGCAGTGGAGATCGCCGTTTTGACCGCCTCACCTGGACCGCCTCCGCTCTTTAACAGTTCACTGCCGATGTTTATGGTTCCAATCGGAATTAATTATATAATCAGCTGATGCTCAGTTCGCGTCTCGCTCCCTTCGGTATGGATTCTCACTATTCAAACTATTTATATGTAAAGAGAGGTGCCGATGATGAGTTGTGTTGATGGCGCACATATTATAACGAAGCGGGGCCGTTTGGTGGATATATGAGTAATTACTATTCATTGTGCATAAATATGCATTCGCTAAGTAGCTTCTCACGGTGTGCCATGGCGTTCGATAGCTGCGGTCGAAGTGCGGCACAGGTGCGCGCGCGGGTTCCCCTTGAAAGAGGCTGTCCGTCCGGGTGTGTATGTGTGTACAGTCAACTCTCAATAATTCTAATTCCGTAGCTCGATATCCAATTGGGTCCTAAAGCCCATTTCATTTGTTTAAGTACAAAAAACATTTTTTTATGTTTTTATAGATTTTGTCACACTCCTTGGCTTAAACTCAAATTTTGGGTGTATTTTGCTTTCCGTGTCCTATAACTTGATACCGCCCTAACTCGATGGTCGTTTCAATATCGAGTTATAAAGACTCGCCTGTATATAGCACCGCCGCCCAGCTGTCAGATTCGCTTAACCAAGTCAGAATCGAGAAAGAGAATGAATTGATTTGTTTCCGATCGTGTAATTTCCAACGAGATTTGCTCAGCGTTATGGTGGTGCCAACCGTGCAACTGCACTGCCGGTGGCATTTATTCTCGATTCCGAGGAATCGAGTTGCGTTACAGCATCCATACCCGGGTAGATGAGAATTGCAAAACGATATCAAATTTTATCAATGTCAAAACTTGTTATTTATTTGAATTAATAGTTAAAAAAAAAAACAAAAATGATAACTCAGTTTGTATGGTACAAAAACGAAACAAAATCTTGTTTTGCTATTGGGCATTTTTTTTAATTATCGGACAGGTTTGGGCCGGAGGTTCTCCGATTTGCATGAAATTTTCACCAGAGGTAGAACTCGTGGATACATGACCAAAAGTGAAATTCAAAAAAAATATAGTGGCCTATTTTCCCGGAAAACTCTAGATGAATTTTCACGATTTCTCTATATACCTCAATTTTTGAAAATTCATATCTCCTGAACTATGCATCGTAGAACAAAAGTTTTTTAGTAAAATCGAAAGGAAATTTTCTCAGCAATCTATCAAAAATATAAAAAGAAAAACATTTCTCGGAAAATTTTTCACCATCGAGAAAATTGTCGGAAAAATAGCGAAAAAACTATCGTCTGTATCATGAAAAATTTTCAAAAAAATATTATTTGTTTCTTTAATCCATACTCTAACTTTCGTCCATAGACGCCAAAGTGGTATCTTTTACCGTTTAGGCGACATAACTGAAAAACCGATGACCACCAGCACGCTTCCCATAGGAAAATGTGTTCTATTGTGGGCCTCATAACCGTGCGCTAACGGCGGCAGTAATTTACACGCATTGTGAGTGTAACACAGTAAACCATCCTTTACTTTCCAGTCAGAAGAAGCTTTTCGTCAATCGGACCACTCTCTATTGGTCAGTTGGGTGTTTTGTGTGCCCTTCATCAGCAACGTTATTTAGTATTAAAGCTAACAGCCTCTATGAAAGCCGCACGGGAAGTTCTTGTTACAATCAATCATTATGGTAACGTTTGAAGGATCAACTCTCAAGATCCACATTCTTTGAAAACCTATCAATATATTGTAAATATGTTGTTTCAGCCAGGACGTATTTCCTACGTTGTGTCTTTTACGATACAACGGACGGCAGACAAGGCTTCACTTTAACAGATTTATTACCACTGAGAGGCAGCATGCCTACTCGGTGGAGAAACGAAAGCAACTACATTCTTACAAATTCAATGGGTGCGCCTTATATAGGTGCACGATACGGCCAGACAAAACATACAATAATTATTCATTACGCGCGTACGCTTCTCAATACAGTTTGGCGCGCTGTTGGGTTGGCGCCAACTGTAGAGGCTGCACGCTGACTGGCAGTGGAATATTCCACAGCAGCCATCAATGGAACAATAGATAGCGTCCCTGAGTGTTATACAGTTGATTGATATTATATACATGCAAATACTATACTATATTCTTCCAAGGAACAATCAGAATTTATATCAAATGTATCACTTTGTATAGAAAACAAAACTGAAAATTTATTCGCGCGCTTTTAGTTAATAATCTTATCATTTGATAAATTGAACAAAATTTGAAAAAAGCAAGAAAATTACAAATAGCACTTTATGTATGCATAAATATTCTTTTTGCATGGTAACTATATGATACTGAGGGTCAAGCATGGGAAACACTCACTCAGTAATTGTGTTTCCCTCAATCGCTTCCACACACAGTCGGGAGCGAGAAAGCCGTTTTTTTAACCAATTTCCAGTGCCCATTCTGCTTCTTTGGCGAGCACTAAGCGAAACAAAAAACGGCATCTGATCAGTCGAATGCAATACCGAAATTCGGACAAAGGACAAACATTTGAAAAGGGCCCAAGAGGTCTTGAGCCTTTTTTCAGAAACGTTGCTGTTGAGCCCTTTTTAGCCCGCCCACGCAAACTAACCCCACTATCAGAAAGATTGGTGTTAGCTCTTCCTGATAGTGGTATTGGTGAGCGTGATCGAGTTGAATTGAGTTCAACAATGTTTACCAATGGCGATGTGCCCTTTTGAAATGTTTGTCCAGGAATGATTGTTTACATTCTGATTCCGTTCGATTGGCATTCGGGTTTGAGTGCTAATGAGCGTTCACTGACTGGCAGTCCACACCACGGCATGATTCAGTGAGTAGGAATCCTCTCAGTCAGTTCAATGCATTCGGCAAATGGATGCTAAGTGCATTAAATCGTGCCTCGCAGATACAAGTGTATTGGTATTCACTTCTCTTCGCGTTCCTTCCGATTGTCGCTTTTACACAATCGATTTCGACGCTTTCATGATACACTCCGCCTAGGACGGTTCAGCTATCACTGAATGTTCGATAGCAGCATATTTTTTGCTATTTTTCATCGGTGGCGTTCGGGTGAGTGAATGAATTTTCCCATGCTTGCTGAGGGTCAGTTCCTATTACCTATATTATTAAATGTTTGGATCGTTTTCAATTAAAGACTGTTGGTCTCAATAGTAAAGGTTACGAATAAAGGACATACAAAACACCCAACAGGCCAAAACAGAGTGCTCCGATTGACGAAAAGCTTCTTCTGACTGGAAAGGAAAGGATGGTTTAGTGTGTTACACTTACAATGCGTGTAAATTACTGCCGCCGTTAGCGCACGGTTATGAGGCCCACAATAGAACACATTTTCCTATGGGAAGCGTGCGGGTGGTCATCGGTTTTTCAGTTCTGTCGCCTAAACGGTAAAAGATACCACTTTGGCGTCTATGGACGAAAGTTAGAGTATGGATTAATGAAACAAAAAATATTTTTTTGAAAATTTTTCATGATACAGACGATAGTTTTTTTGCTATTTTTCCGACAATTTTCTCCATAGTGAAAAATTTTCCGAGAAATGTTTTTCTTTTTATATTTTTAGTAGATTGCTGAGAAAATTTCCTTTCGATTTCACTAAAAAACTTTTGTTCTACGATGCATAGTTCAGGAGATATGAATTTTCAGAGTTTGAGATATATAGAGAAATCGTGAAAATTCATCTAGAGTTTTCCGGGAAAATAGGCCACTATAATTTTTTTGAATTTCACTTTTGGTCATGTATCCACGAGTTCTACCTCTGGTGAAAATTTCATGCAAATCGGAGAACCTCCGGCCCAAATTGTCCGATAATAAAAAAAAATCCCCTATTGTAATAACAAACCAATTACAAAAATATAAACATAAGGAAATAACATAATAAGTATTAATTGAGATATTGTATACAAAATATCAGCCAAATGAGCCTTCACATCGAAATAGTGCTAAATTTAGCGGTTAAAATTATTTTTCTGCATTTTGATATTAGATTGTCATTACAATGGCAAAATAAGATACAGTAAAATCTCCATTACTGGTTGTATCGTATCTTGATATCGAGTTAGAGAACCACAGTAAAAATTGATTTTCATGGCTACCTCGATGGTTCCTTGGATCGCAGTTGCACTGATTTTGGGTTCTCTGTGAATCGATAGCTCCCTGACTTGATGGTCTCTTGCTTGTGGGCTTTGTAGCCATGCGGTAGCGCCGTCAGTTCGTATTGTGCTACTGAGTGTGGGTTCAATTCCCGCCCCAGTCGGAGAAAACTTTTCGTCAAACGAAAAACTCTTCACTGGTCCACTGGTCGTTCCGTGTGTCCGTTGTCTAATGTTAGTTATGTTCAGTCTGTGCAGCCTATGGCTGAAGACGGTGTAAATTGTCTTTAATATCGAGTTATGATTTTTTTTTTGGTATTCACATTTACTCGGGTAGCAGCTCTCCAAGAGGTGTTTTCAGCAGTGCTAATAATATTTTTTACACTTCCTACCGAAGGTGGGGAGAGTTCTAAGAGGTGTATAGGGGCGGTCAAGGTTAAGCCACGCGTGCGTTTCGATTTCTATTGGAAAGAATACTGATCTCCCTCGGGATTGAATCATTCCGCTAACCGGTTCGTAACTTGCTGATGCATTGAAGTCTTTCTGCGGGATTCTCGTTGCAATTGGTTGGAGATAGGTATTTTTCAATGACAATGAGTTCCATACACACTAGACAGTAAGCAAGAATCCCAATGTTGCTTTAGAATCGTCAGGAACATCGACAGATGCATTCCGAATCGAAGTAGGCTTCTCCGAATGAGCTTAAAGTATGGTTTGAACCTAGGGGGTGCGGATTCGAACATTTTGGTTGCTCAAATCGAACACAAAATTTTCCAAGAGTGCAATTCCAATTAATCCAATAAATATACTAAATCAGAAAGTTGCCAGCCGTATGTTAGTTAGAAACATATTTTAGAAAAGTTGGAAAATACTCATGCATAATTTAGGCCAAGTACAACTTTTCTTAACAGTTGGTGGTCTTTGTGTTACATAAATTATGAAACTTTTTTTAGCGTGACGAAATCACGACCGTGCATTTCTAGGCGTGCCAGTAAGGGAATCTGGGATAATATGCACCCTTGATGCAAAACGGTGCTCTTTTGGGCTATTTGCGTAGTAATTGGAAACAACTGATAGTAAGGATTCCCTACGTACGATTTGACAAGGAAAAGTTTATGGAAAATGTCTCAATTTTTTTCAAAATATTCGAAGAAACCCCAAAAAGTCGTTTTGCCCCGAGGGTGAATCTTACCCCAGATACCCTTAATATTTCTTCAAATCACCCAAGCAGTTTTGGCAGTAGATCTAGTATGTGCGAAATAGTTATTTATGCAACAAGTTGCATTTTTTCAGCACGAGTTGTACATTTACTAGTGCTGAAAAAAATCGAGTATTGCAACTGCAACTCAACTCATGTATTCAACAGGTCCAAATATTTTGTATAATAACCAAGCGCAAATCTAAGAAATAAGTAAAAAAACACCGTCTGATTTAGACATTTTATTGAAAAAATGGCAGACAGGGTAGACAATGGTACTGTGCAAGAATTTTTGGGTGGAATTCGGCAAAAGTTTAAAAATTCAACTTTTATTTTTTCTTATATTTTT
This sequence comes from Aedes aegypti, assembly GCF_002204515.2. Classification (NCBI taxonomy): domain Eukaryota; kingdom Metazoa; phylum Arthropoda; class Insecta; order Diptera; family Culicidae; genus Aedes; species Aedes aegypti. Next base: position 305,664,423 of record NC_035107.1, on the reverse strand, counting down.
TCCTTGAGTTTAATTAAAATGCTATAAAATGATTCGCCAACATTTTCTGTACCTTTTTTCTTCTTGGAGAAATCACCCATTTTGTGAGGCCCAATTCTAAGTGGAACAGACTTTAACAGAATCACTTGTAATAGAGCCGTTAATTCCTCGGGAGCAATGGAAACCTCTCGATAGCAGCTTCAAGATTGTAAATGTAATTCAATTATTTCGTTAGAAACTGTTTTACAGTACGGTACCCATACATACATTAAAATTTCGCGGGTATCTCTGTCCGAGACACGGCTCGTCTAACCTTGCTTCATGAAGGAGTAACGATTTTGGCATATTATTTACCTAAAAGAAAATTTACAATTAATATGATGTGTTATATAACACTGCAAAATATAAATGAACTGCAGATTTTTACTTACATCTAAATTATGACAGTAGGCACTAATTCAAGTATTAGTGGACAAACGAAACATAGAAGTCTGGAGTCACTAAATACGATAGGAAATTCAGTTTTTTCTCAACAACTTAACTGTACCTTGTCTTATCTTTTTGCACAATGTTTTTCATGTCCTTACTACTGGCATTTCGATGAATAAGTGTCATATTTAGGAATCCCGGGATATTTTCGAAAATCCCGTGATTTCCCGAAATTGCATGTTGAACCAGAAAATACTATTGTATTATTTTCAAATAATGACACAACACAAGTGGCATGTTTTTTTGGTGACTGTTGATGCAAGAATGTATTTTAATTATTACATTTAGCTTACTCAATAAGCGGTTTTATTGAGGTTCAAGACCACTTATGGTGAACTTAAAATTTTCAATAAAATATAGCAGGTTTCTTTACGCTTTGTTCCATTTCTCGCATTCAGTATCATAAGGGCGTAGCTGCAATGATCGATTTCTCTTCGTCGATTTTCTGTTTAGTCAATCTCTTAGCCGGGCGACTGTTCTCGATTGCTATTTTCGATTCAGTCGATTGTCCTTCATCAAGTTGTATCGTAAAATGTTACCAAAATGGATTGAACTTCGTATACTAATTAAGAGAGAGAATCAACGAAGAGAAATCGATCACTGCAGATAGGCCTGTATGATACTCAACGCGAGATTTGCCAACAAATGCCGGATGGTAGGTTAATTTTTCATCATATAATATTTTATCGATGCCATTTTATCGTCCCGTAGTCGTTTTAATTTTCCCGGCCTGTAGCTGTCATTTATTATCTTTGTCTTATGCATGGGGGACCAGGTGTAGGTGTTAGAACCAGGAACAGATGTAGGTATTAGAACACGCACCTCTCACACCGAAGACCTGGGATCGAATCCCATCCCCAAGATAGTCACTTATGGCATTTGAAGTTATAATGACGACTTTCTTCGTAAGGCTCAAAATCTCGTTAATAGAGATAAAAAAATCCTATTCATCACGATTGATTTTCGTTTCAAATTAACTGTAATAAATACCCATTTACTTTTACTGTAGTTAGTTGAAATATTGATGAATGAAATCCAAGATAACTTGTTTTTTTTTATTATTATAATTCAACTTATCAATCTAAAACAGGTTTGGTTATTTTGAAACTGCTCTATAAAACTAAATATTGCTTCAAAACCCGCTCTAATAGTTCTATAGTCGTTTTTAAAGCATTTCATTTTTATCCCGGGATCCCGGGAAATCCCGGGATTTTTAAAAATAAAATCCCGAATCCCGGGATTTTTTCGAGTCCGGGAAACAAGACCCTCTAGTCATATCATCCTTTCCTTGTGAAGGAGGGGGAAAAGGGAGAAAACTGCTTCCAGATTCCTTAGAAGAAAACTCAGGCAGTGTGGGGATGTTGCACCATCGACGACCCATCAAATCCAGCCCAACTAGGAGAAGGTGGGAGTGGCCGGCAATGGCGGTTATCTTGCTTTCCATCTCTGACCTCGAATTGGAACGTTGTTTCTGTTCAAAACAGTTTTCCATAAGTAATCAAACTAATAGTGATAAAGGTTTCTGTAGTATGTACAGCTTACGAGATACTATTGTAATGCAGTTAGGGGGTCGTCTATTAATTACGTAAGTTGTTATGGTTGATGTTAATCTCGATTTCTACCGCGCCACACAAATTTTCATACAAAAAATCTTACAAAAAACGGCCTAAACTGTCTTACGAAATCAATGAACTAAATAAGCTTTCTGAATATCCCGAAATTATAACAATTCGATTACCGTTTTGTCTCAAATTCCGAACAGTGGCGATTTTAAAGGCACATATTGATATTTTCACATTTTTCAAATGCAGAGAACTTGAATCATAGAAGAATAGATCATCCTGAGAAGAAATGTGAGTGGTTTTCTTGAAAAACCGCTATAAAATGTCGAGTATTCGAAATATGAGCCATGCTCGGAATTTGAGACAAAATGGTATGCTGTGTACTTTCTAAATAATCTATCAAAGAAGATGTCAAGTATTGGCTAATACCAAATGCTGCCATTACATTTCGCAAAAACTCTGTAGAGTAAAGTGGGGCAAAAGTACGAGTGGGGTAAGAGTTTCTTTTTAAGATTTCTAGCTCAATTCAAAACAAATCTTATAAATGTCATTGTGGTTCGAATGCTATTCAAGTAAGAGACTTTTACTCCAAATATCATGAAAATCGATTGAGATTTGGAAAAGTTATTGCTATTTGTTGTTTTTCGACGTGAATATTGTAATTTTTGGTCAAACTTTCGTTGCATGAAACCAATTGAAGATAAAATCTTTTTCAATATTTTATGTAAGGGCGTTTCTAGGCCTATCGTAAGATTGCTTTGACGTGTATTAGATTTTGCATAAATGCTTCAAAACCATTTTTGGCCCATAGTGGGGCAAAAGTTCGAATCAGCGGGGCAAAAGTTCGATCCATGTATAAAATCACGGAAAAATTTTCAAATTGTCTAAAATCCACATATTATCTTCAAATTCAGTTAAATTTGTCTGATCGTGTGAAAACTGTCACCAAAACATTACATTTCCACTCAGTTTTGCGAAAAACTGCTATTTTTGAGTATATTACAATTAACCCGGTTTTGGGCAATTTTTTGATGAAAATTTAGTGTGTATTTTTCGGAAAACTTAAGTTTGCGGCTGGTGTAAAGTATGCCTGTCATAAAAGGATCGATATTTAGTGTATTAGCCAGCGAACTTTTGCCCCACACTATATTCGAACTCTTGCCCCACCGGTGGGGCAAAAGTTCGAATACGACAATAAATTTTGAAACTGTTATAACTAAAAATAGGTAAATATTTGGACACAAGTTTGTTCAGCAAAATTATAGCCAATATGTTGAAGGTCCACTGTATGGTATTTGTTTTGTTTAAACTGCTATCGTTTTTCTGGAAACTTTGATTATACCACTAAGGTCGAACTTTTGCCCCACCTTACTCTATTGTTTCCAAGATATCCATTCATAAGACACGTATATCGTGCACCCCCGCTTATTTGAACGGTACCTCATACAAACCATCATTTTCATTTTTAATTTGAACATCTAGTCACCCTAGAAACGTGCAAATGTTAATTCGATAAAACATGAAACCTTCAGTGGTGCACTGGCTTGTCCATTTGCCAAATGACAATTAAGTTCGGTAACCTTTAAACACGATGCTCTAGAGTGTTTCATTTATATTTGCTAAAATATCAAGTTCTGCAACAACAACGGCGCGGCATAGTGGTAGCGTATCTGAAAAGTGATCTAATATGGTCAGAGGTTCGAGGCTTGCCTCGTGATATTTTATTTGTTTTTATTTTATTTGTTTGTAAAAATGAGGTCATACATGAAGTTATCGTGAACGCCTAATCAAATTGCCTGAAGTTGTATTGATCATGATAAATTCTCTAAAATGTACGTATATGGCCTCCAGATTTGTGCGAATAGAGGGAATTCATGCATTTTATACAATCTGTTTTCACCGAAGAAGTGTTTACTTTATTGAGTTACAGTCTCACTTATGTGAACATTTTTGTTGGTTGGGTTGCCTAATAGCAGTAATAAGGGCACATTCAATAATTACGTAAGCACATTTTTATACAAAATTTTGAGATAAAAATCCTTAGAACCTATTTGCAGCTCTCGAAAACCGCCATATTCCATTGAATATCGTCAATGAATCGAATGGTGACAGATTCACCCATAGGAATCGTGTGGAAATGCCCGTTTTACCTCATTATGCGCTGGAAACACTATTTTTTAAATAAAAACAGCTGTAACTGATTACGGCTAACTAAATTTATGTTTTATAGTGTAGAATAATCTGTGTTATATGATGAATAACACTCCATTTTAGTGTCTTTGGCTAGAAAAGCCCGTTTTGTTCCATTTTGTCCTGTAAATTGATTTTTTTAGTATTACAGCGTATTTCTAATTGATTGCGGCAGTTCAAGTAATTATTCCCTTACACAAAATCAAATATCTCCTGATCTAAAATCATTTCAATCGGTTACAGTGGCTGTCGGTGACCATTTGTCCCCATGTTACCCTGAAATTGCTATTTTTCTGGGATGAACAACAATTCTCGCTAAACATTACTGAAGGACCTATGTACATGTATGTCTCTCTCGCTCTCTTTCGATTATAACAGTGGAATACTAAAGGTTTTGGGGAGTTTTTCTCTGTAGATCGAAAGACATTTATCTTGACTAACCTTTCATACAACAAACGCAACTGAAGAGGATAATGTGACTCAGTTATTGATTAAAGCGAAAGTAAACAAAGAGAGCCTCTCAATGTTAGATAGGTCCTTTAGAAACGTTGCGCGAGAATTCGAGAGAGATTCGCGTTTTGGGTGTTACTGACAAAATGTACATAATTCAAGAAAATATAGCTATGAAATTGTTGCTTCATTGTCTATTCACCGTTCTTTAACTGCTTTTTTTCCCCCTATCGATAATTCAACTTTTCAAAAACGCACATTTGTAGAAGACGTAACTTCACCTCATGCAAAACAACACTTTTCATTTATTACGCCTGTGTATTTGTTTGTCAAAGTGATGGACTAATCTAAAAACCGAAATCACAACACGGCGACACTGCGAAACCAAACTTAACAAGGCGAACATGGTGGGCTTGATTGAAATCAAAATGTAAGCACGGCGCAAAAGTATAGGCCTATTCACATGACGTTCCAAATCAGCTGATCGGGAAGCACTTTGACAGTTCTTCTATGGAAATGACAGCCTCGTGTTTGCACCGGTCCGCCACCGATGTAAACAAATGCATAGACGGACCTGTCACATGAAAAAGCCTATTGCGCAGTTCCCAACTTATTGGACCCCGCACTTCAGAAGTACGGAAACGTCAAACCCTTTGTTTTCGCCGTTGCCGGGCAGGAAAAAGCAGTGAATCGGTTTTTTTGTTTACATTTTAGCAAAACCATGTGCTCTCTGCAGGGTTGCTAGTCTGTTTGTTTTACTTGTTTCACGAAAAGCTTGCTTTAAACCATTTGTAAAAGTATTGTGTATTTCTTTCACTACTGGACTGCGAAGTGCGGCTTCATAAGTGCGAAAGTGTGAATAAAAGTGCGGGATTGCATTGAATCCTGTAGGTGTCATCAGATCACTTATTCTTTGATTTACAAAGAATAAGTCCCCCGAAGACACCTACACGATATGATGCAATGCGCACTTTTATTAGCGTTTCCGCACTTGTAAAAACTTCTGCGATTGTCCAGTGGTGAAAGAAATGCGCAATATGTCAGCCACTCATTTTTGAAAATATTTGGAATTACTGCTTGGTGACCTTCGAAGTGCGATACACAACTTTCCCAATAATCCATCTATCAAAGCAAAGCACTATAATAGGCGATATTGAAAATGATATCGATGATAGGCTCATAACATTGGGCGATACTGACATTCGCGAGTACGTTTTAGGGGAAGCCACAGGCAAACAGACGTCACACTCTCATTATTGTCCATCGACCAAATGTTTAACAGTTCATTCGAACATATTGCCACCTGCAGCGGTGGCATCGTTTTTGTTCGTGTTTGACGTGTTACAGTGTTACGTCTGTTAGTCTTTGGCAAAACCTCATAAGATTTTTTAGAACGAAATAGCAAGGTAAATTGTAGGAGAAACTCAGAAAATGTCAAAAAATAAAATTGATTTTTACATTTTCTATTGGAGATTTCACTTTAGAAAGCATTGCTAACTAATCGAGCATCAGAATGATATGGTCAGGCTCACCAAAAACGTTTTCTTTAGGGGGCGATGAAATTCACAAATTTCAAATCTCATTTGAATTGAAATTCACTGACATTTTAAGGCCCTGGTAGGAGGTATGTGGGGTATTCATATGGGTTTTAAAACTAGGTTTATGAAATGTGAAATATAGTGAAGAGGTTTAAGTTTGAGTATATTTTCTCCAACTGGGATTCAAAATTGCACATGAGAATTTCATTGATTATATACTCATCGTTATTGATTTGTCAGATAGGCCCTTATCGCGAATCCCTCTCGAATTGTAACGGATTGGGGCCAACCAAATAAATAATGCCAGGTGTAAAATAATCTGGGTAATGACATTGAGCACACTTCATTAAGTGTAAATGACTTTGAAAACCCGTTTTGACCCATTTTGCCCTAGGATTGATATTTATGAATATTTATAACTGATTCTGGCAGTGCAAGTAATTCTTTTGTGATCAGAATCTTCTGAAGAATGTATAAATCGGTCTTAGTTAGCTCCGAAACTTTTAATTCTTGAGAAAAACGTTCTATGAAGAAGTTGCAGAGAATCGTTTGGGCCACATGAAAATATGCACTGAAAAAATATGTAATTTTTATAATGAAAAATTCTAAAATAAAACTTAAATTTTAAATTACACAAAAATCCAATTTTTATTTTTTTTTCACCATATATAATCTTGAGAGCTGGGTTAGATGGTTGGGACAAATTTCTAAGATGGAGACTTTTTTTAATAGAAAAGTTTTTTTAAAGAATCGCTGTTGGTCGACTACAGATTTTTTTTTTATTCAATCAATACGATGCAAGTGAATTCAATAAAATCGTTAAATTATTCTGGACCATGGTGATTATCATGATTACTTTTCTAGAAGTAGCTATTCTCGCGTTATTTGAAGTTGAATGCAAAAATGAATAAATTAAATACTTGTTTCATTCTTTAATTTCCCAAAGTTATTTGCGATTTTCCATCAAGAACAAACCCTATACTCTCTAAAACTTTTTTTTCTATATGAATAATCTCGAATAACTTATAAAAATGGCTAATTTCACTATTTAAATAATATGTTTTTGCATTAAACTTCAAATAACATGTCTACTTATAGAGAAGTAATCATGATAATCATTATATCAATGCTAGTTCGGAAAGAGTTTTCCAGGCTCATAACGTCAAAATAAGGGATCAAAAATTTCTTAAACTTCAACAGCAGAAAATGCTTTAAATATTCTCATTCTATTTAATAGGCTATCTATATTCTCAAAATGCTACTTTGAAAAGCATTTTTCAGGCTCATAATATAAAAGTGAGCGTAAGAGATTGAATTTTTCCAAAACTTCAACGGTAGAAAACGCTTTAAGCATTCCAATTGTGTTAAACTGGCTCTCGGTTTTTTGTTTTAATAGTACATCGGAAAAATCTTTCTAGGCTCATAATTTTAAAATGAACAGAAAAGATTGGAATGTTCCAAAATTTCTACAGCACAAAACGTTGTACAGATTCCAATTCTATGTTCCTAAAATCTCTATTTGAGTTTTCTAAGCTCATAACGTGAAAGCAAGCTTTAGTTATCAACACCTTCTAAATTTTCAAAGTGCTTAATTTTGTAGTAGCTACCTTCTCGCTAATTGAAGTCTATCCTTTAAGGTGTTCTATTCAGATCAGGGACGAAAAAAATCATGCTCACTATACTCAATTCACTGACATTTATGCCACCATCAAAGTAACCGCACCACCACCAATATGATTGCACCAATGAAGATGGCACAAAAGTAGATGAAAAAACAAACAACGATGCCCGTACGTCGCTGGTGTTTTTGATTATCAGGAGCAGAAGAGTGTCAGTTTTAGAAAATTGATTATCATTGAGGTTCATACTAATTAAAAAATATGCTGCTTTACGGGTAATGAACGATCCGATGCACGGAATCGATGATGTTGACGCGTCTTTACTGTGCTTTGTGCAAAAATTACAACTTCCCGAAGCGGAATGTAAAAAAGTCAAGCTGTCCAGAATGAATATCATTTTTTGCTTCCGATGATCATAAAGCGGTTGAGTATCAGCAGGGTAAAAGGAAACTGACAATCTTGCGGCAAGCGCTTTGCCAATCTTTGTTGTGTTGTCAAGGCGAGGATAAAAACAAATAAAAATCAACGAAGATTCTACCCAGCAAGTATCAATGTAGGCGAGGGTAGATTGAGTATTTTCGTCCCTGATTCAGATACCTTCTTGCAAGGGCTCCATCCCATTACCCCGAAAGCCATTACCCCGAATGGGTCATTACCCCGAACGCCACTACCCCGAATGAGCCATTACCCCGAATAGTATGAGATACAGAGCGATATCTTGTTTGGCGGGCAAAAATGCATCTCTTATGAAAACTGGTAATTAATGGAACGTAAAATTCATCAGTAAAATGCTCATCACATATTTTCCCTTATTTTTTATGTCAGCTATTCTTTCGAAATATCTTGTTGGTTACTATCTTCTCCTCATTCTTTCTGAGACAGTGCCTGTTTGTCAGCTCAGTAGATACTTTCGCAGCTTTAGGGTTCATTCCCAAATGTCATATCGCTAAAAATATCCTTTTTTGACACCTACCCACCCCTTCATACCATTTTTTGTATGGAAATTCTACATATTGTGTATGGGCTGTAACATTTAAGGCCCACCACCCACAACACTTGTTTGTCCCCTTCAGCGTTACGAAATTTGTGAATGGGCTTTTAATAAAATTAGGGTGGCTGATCCAGTGGTAGTGTGTGTACCAATAATAGTGGTAGTGCGGTTTCGAGCGTGTTATAGTCAATTTTTATTTTTATGTGTATTTTTCTAACATGGCCCTTGTTAAATTGAAATGAATGTGTAAAAAATTTGGTTGAAAATTAGTAAGGAAATAGTAGAAAACAATTAAAAGCCTTAACTTTTTTGCTCCTTTGCACCAGTGATAGTGGGACGTTCCTATAATAGTGGGTTTCAATGGAAAATCAATGTAAACCACTATTATAGGAACAGACGTTAGCAAATGCTGCTATTACTGGAACATGTTCCAGTAATGGAGGAAGTGCTTTTTTGAAAGATTCGGTGATTTTATTATTCTTCGATTATTTTTTTACATAAAATAGAATAGAAAAGCTTTCATATAACGTATTCAGATATGAAAAAAAGAGCATCCGTTATTTTCTGGCGATTTTTTATTCCTCAACCCGTCACTATTGCCACTATGACTGGTACAGACGCCCTACTCTTTTATTGACTAAAAGCTTTCCTTGTCAACTTTCCATTCTTGTACATGTGCCTCTATGCCCAGGGACTACAATAAAATGTTAAATGCATAAGATCAGCCACCGGAGGAATTCGAACCCATAACCCTCAATATGGTCTTGCTGAATAACTGCGTGATCACCGATATTTGGACTTCTTAGTGGTGTTCAAATTTCAATTTTGTGATTAAACAAATATTTTCCTTTCTTATGAATGTACGTTGTGCTATAGCATCACGTTGTAACAGTGATCATTCACGTCATAGCTGAAAACATTTCACCAGAAATTTGGCCTTCTTCCTTAAATAAGCTGTTCTTTCAAGTTTTCGTTGGAAAAGCTAGTCACTAATATTTCCATATAGAACAGTTTTTTTTAAGGATGCACTAAAGTGAATACTGCTATAATTCTAATCAGAAATTTTCCCTTTCTTTTATCTTCTTGTATTTAAACAGACAGGTATCTTATGGATATGCTCACCACTTTCTGCCATAATAATTTTTTCATTGTCTTGAATTAAATAAAAAAGTTTTTTTAGTGATTATCTCAACGAAATCCAAATTAATGATCCCACAAACCAACGAAAGTTTTTACTGTAGCAAAAATCAGAGGCTGCTGGTTTTTCTAACATGTACAAGTGTATTAAGGTTTCCTTGCTATAGCGGAGCGGTTGTCTAACAGGCTGGTCTTCAAGCGGATTCCATAGGACAACACTTGCGACGACTATCTCAGGGTGATCTTCCATTACCATTGTTTACGAAACAAAATCTTTAGGAAGAACCTAATGCTAGTAGCCCGACACCTACAAAAATGAGTAAAGGAAGTGGGTACTGACGTCCAACAAGAGACTTTACTACATCCTATTTTTTGCATATTATAGCTATCCTTATCATAATAAATTCACCCTTCTTTTCGAAATAGGCTGTCTTCAGAGTATTGCGATGTGGCTGTGTGAATCTCACCAAAATTAGAGGATAAATCCAAACGAAACTTAGTATGTAAAAATTATTTGCTGAAAATATAGTTGCTTTTTTATCTTCTTATCTTTGAAAAATACATTGTTGAGCCAAACTCGGTAAATACTCATAAAGAATCGTGCAATTGTCTCCTCACTCTCTAACTAGAATAAACCTAAGAATGTCATGCATTCGGGGTAATGGCGTTCGGGGTAGTGACCCATTCGGGGTAGTGGCGTTCGGGGTAATGACCCATTCGGGGTAATGGCTTTCGGGGTAATGGCGTTCGGGGTAGTGGCATTCGGGGTAGTGGCGTTCGGGGTAGTGTCATAGAATCTCTTGCAAGACTTGCCTTTTCAGCTACCCTTCAACGAGATTTGCTTTATCTCAACTACCCTCTCAAAGGATTCTATGACACTACCCCGAACGCCACTACCCCGAATTCCACTACCCCGAACGCCACTACCCCGAAAGCTATTACCCCGAATGGGTCATTACCCCGAACGCCATTACCCTGAATGGATAACATTTTGAGACATATTATAGTTAAAGAGTGAGGAGATAATTGTACGATTCCTTTTGAGTATTTCACGAGTTTGGCTCAAAAATGTATTTTTCAAATATTAGAAGATAAAAAAGCAGCTAGTTGTTCAGCAAATAATTTTTACACACTAATGTAGTATCGTACTGTTAAGAGTAGGCCATGGATGTTGAGAGTGACATAAGAGGTTTGGAATAAATTATTGTTATTTAGAACACCATTGAAATCAGACGTGTTTTGGTGTCTCTACATTGGCGAGTCGCCAATGGCGCCAATGGCGACGAGAGTAAAATAGTATCAAAAAAGAGGAAAAGAACAGTAAGATATGCCCGGTTAAGACTCTGTATTGATACAAATGCAACGTGGAGTCAGATTCAAATCTTTCACAGTACCGGCAAGGCGCATCAGACAGGAACCAAGTTGGATGAAGGGCACGATTTGGAATGGTAAATATGAAAATACTTTGGATATACATTGCAAGTTGACGCCATGAAGGTAGCGTGTTTATAAGAATTGTTTGCAAAGATTTAAATTTACGAGAATAATTCTCAAAACTGGTTTTTGTACTGATTGATTGTACTATAAAATGGTTATTGAAAGATTGTTTGCAAGTGGATTTTAAATATTATCAATAATATTTTCTAACAAGTATTATTTTCAACCGGAGTTTACTAATTGAGTTTTATTTTAGCAAAATTCTAAAACTATAAAAAAATACACTAAACTGTCAGAAAAGGACGTTATCGAGATTGTTTCAATATATTTAGAAAAAAAAGGAGGAGAAAAAAACAATTAAAGCTTCCGGTAAAAGTCATTAAATGTTTAATTCAAAATTAAGACAAGTGACAACCATGTTCCAGCCCGTATAAATAAACGAGAATCAATTGGAATGAACCGATTAAATGCATTGAACTCTAGTTGGTACTTATTTGGAGAACTTCTTAATGAGTCGATAAAAAAAATAGCGAGCTTTTCATGATTTTAATATGAAGGTGCAAAATAACAGTAAATAACAGATACTACCCGTATATCAACATTTTACATAACTGTAATTGCAATCATTTTGCGGCTGTTAGTGAAGGATAGGGAAGCCATATTTCCAATATTGAATACACTACTTTTCATCACATGTTGGATACATTAACCACACTGCTTAGTGAATGAAACAATATCCACATTCATATCCAGCACAAGCACTACAGGTCTGAACTTTGGTAGCCTGAGTATTTCTTATTAGGATGCATACAATGCTGTATAAACACAGTAATAAATTAATAAGCATTGGTTTGTTGAACGGATTGTAAATATAGCGATTTTGTGTAAATTTGAATTTAGGAAATTCATATTATGATTATCAACTGCTGTTTATTCTATGAAAAAATAAAATTAATTTTTGAAAAACACATATTTATATTGAAAACTAAGAATGAAAAACAAATATACCAGACTTAGCTCATAGAAATTTGTCGTAAGTATAGAAATGAAAAGATTGGTAACGGTGAGGTTATTTATGTTATACTATTAACATTGACATGCTTTTAATATTTATGATGATTCGGAGAGTTGATATAAGGGTGTAATAAAAACAATATATTTCTGATTTGAATATTAAATGAATTATAAGAAATCTACCATAATTGTATATTACCGCATAACTATAAAAACAAGAAAAGATAGAGCAATCAAAACATTAAATTAAATTTTGAATGAGATCATTTGTGACATTTTAGTCTTCGAGGCGTAATATTGATGCCAAGACATTTGAATTCGATTCCCACTCCAGTCAAAAGTTTCTAGCCTAAGTCGGAAGAAATTGCCTGTGTATCTTGATAATTAATAATTGTCATATTTATTGTTTTAACGTTACTATTATATGGTTATTCCCATTCGAAACTTTGATCGGTACAAAACTTCCTATAATTCATGTTTCATAGATCAGATGTACAATTTTCAATGCAGTAATAAACAATTTATTTAATTGTTAGCATACGCAGAAAATATATGTGGTATTTTAATTTTAAAGCAGGATTCCAAAGATTGAAATTTTATTTGGAAATAGGTGTTAAAATGCATGTTAAATCCCAGCTTAATAAAAAAACAGCTCAAAGATGAAAGATATGTAAACCATAATCATATAAAAAAAAATAACTTGGAGCTAGTACAGATGCGAGTATAGATTGAAAATTATAATGAATAATGCTTCCTTGACCTTGTAAAAAGTTTAAAATTAATAGGTTATCATTAAAAATAAATAAACATACATAAATTAATCAAATATAGATGAAAAGAACTCGTAAAGTAATCGCGGTCTACAAAGGTACTAGAGCCCTTGTTAGTATCTGCAAATGAGAGGATGGCAGATGAAACAATTCTGTCCATTTCTAGTGTGATATGAAAGGATTTCCAGATTAGTAATATATAGTAGAGAGTAAAGGGAATACTAAAAGTAATTCCGGTCTACTTCTCCAAAAGAAACGAAGAGGATAGAAAACCTGGTCCGTTTCTGTAACAAGAACGAAGGGAGTTTATGAAAATTCGGTCCGTTTCTAGAAAGAAATGAAGGAATAACATAAATCGTCCGGCCCGCTCTTAGTCAATATGTAGAGAGTAAAGAGAACATCTAGAATGATTCTGGTCTACTTCTCCCAGGTTTCTTCCTTACTCTTGACTTATCCTCTTTCTCCCCCTTTTAATGATCAACTACAAAAGAGAAGCAATTTTACCCACACACAAACTGAGCGTACGAGCTCTGCGGGATGAAGAGTTCACATGTTTGTGTTTTGTTATTTTCATTCCCACAGTGGTGAAGAGTTTGTTTTGACAACCTCAGTGCTTAAAAGAGAAAGAGATTATTTTCTCCCTTTCTCAGTTAGGGGAAGAGCATGTTTTCCCATTTCTCAGTTCGGGGAAGAGCATTTCCAGACAGCTCTTCGTTGTCTCTTTGTAGCTCTTTGCAAAGAGGAAAGCGAAATCATGCTCTTGCGTTGACGGAGAAACCAACCTCAGTTCATCCCAAAAGCAATGATGATGTGTTTGCAGAGCCTCGCAGTAAGTTAGAGCTGTCAAATGGAAGATGTGCGTTTGGATAGAGCCAACGTTTCTCTCCACTCTCTCAGCCACGGATTATTCAACCAACAGCGAATGCTGGCTCATAATTGTTGTGAGCGTACGAGGTCGCTTCATCTATCAGATCAAGGTGAGCAGAATAAAGCCTGACTTCTCCATAAGAAATGAAGAGAAAAAGATAATCCTGGTCCATTTCTGGAAAAAGAACGTAGGGAGAATGTGAAAATTCGGTCCTGTTAAAATCTATACAGTAGGAATAACACATATCATCCGGTCCGTTTCTTGAAAAAAAAAATAATGTTCGAGAGAACATGGAAAACTTCTCCATTTGAAACGAAGAGGAAACAAAATCCTGGTCCGTTTCGGTGAAAAAAAAAAACATAGAAGTGGAGCGATTCGAAATGATCATAATAATATATATAAAGAAAAATAATACCAAATTTCCAATTCACTATTAGTCAACTAGCAGAGAGTAAAGAGAACATTTTTAATGATTCTGGTCTACTTCTCCTTAAGAAATGAAGAGGATTAAATAATTCTGGTCCATTTCTGGAAAAGAACTTGAAAACGTATCATTTGGTTAATTTCTTGGAAAAATAGAAATTTGTAAATTTATGCAAAGGAAATACAAAGTTTCAGTCTGCAGACTAAGATTCATATCAGTCCTTCTGGCTGTCCTGTTGTTCATGAGATATAAAATGTACGATAAGTACATCTAAATTTTCCATAAAAAAGTAAAATATTCAGTTGTAGGTTAACTGGTGGTCAAACCCACAACTAGAGTTCATTGGTATTAAATTTGATCCTTTCCCCTCATGCAAAAGGGAACTTCACATAAAATGCGTTTAAACTTTAATTTTATATGTTTTATACATTTCTCGTAGTTTAGGTGCAGCACGAAATATTTGAATAAATTTTGGAAAATACTGTTATACGACAAACGATTTTCAAGAATGAAAAATGGGCAAGAAAAATGTTTATTTCAATGGAAACAAAAGTACACTCGGTAATGATTGAAAAAAGGGCACATCATTTAGCGATTAAAGAGGAGAGAAAGGTATCTGAATGAAGCTAAGTATAAATGATGACGTATCGGTACTGTAAATATTGATGATATGGTTTTACTAATTGATTTCCTTTTATTTAGAGACAAGAGATCGTGTGGCGGGTTACTTACATTAGCATAGAGACAACAACAGTACAAGAATGAAGACCTCTTGGATGATTTGCTCAACACGGTCGTACCATCAAACATCCGTAATAAGTTTTATATCAAAGAAAAAAAGTTCACCTTATTCTCTAGTTTATAATCTCAGGTGTATGCATTAGATTAAATTATTTTAAAATTATAGAAAAAAGAAGAGATGTAGTATCGTACTGTTAAGAGTAGGCCATGGATGTTGAGAGTGACATAAGAGGTTTGGAATAAATTATTGTTATTTAGAACACCATTGAAATCAGTCGTGTTTTGGTGTCTCTACAACTAAGTTTTGTCCTCTAATTTTGGGAAGATTCACACAGCCACATTGCAATGCTCTGAAGAACAGCCTATTTCGAAAAGAAGGGTAAATTTATTATGAGAAGGATAGCTATAATATGTACCAAATTAGGATGTAGTAAAGTCTCTTATTGGATGTCGGTAGCCACTTCCTCTACTCATTTTATAGGTGTCGGGCATTAAGATTAAGATCTTCTTAAAGATTTTGTTTCGTAAACGATGGTAATGGAAGTTCACCCTGAGATAGTCGCTGCAAAAGTTATTCTATGGAACCCGCCTAGAAACCAACCTAATAGACGACCGTTCCGCTATCGCACTTGTACACTTGTACATGTTAAAAAAAATCGGCGGAATTTCTGTGAGATAACCACAAAAAAAATATTTTTGATTCAAGATAATGATTCAAGATAATGCAGAAAAGTGGTGAGTAAATCCATAAGAGACCTGTCTGTTTAATACAAGAAGATAAAAGAAAGGGAAAATTTCTGATTAGAATTATAGCATGAATCACTTTAGTGAATGCCTTCAAGATATATTCCTTTATATAAAGCTGTTCTATATGGAAATATTAGTGACTAGCTTATCCAACAAAAACGTGAAAGAACAGCCTATTTAAAAAAGAAGGGCAAATTTCTGGTGAAATGTTTGCAGCTATAGGCCGGTTTGCTACTGACAAGAAAAGGAATCGCCTATCTCTGGAAAATTTCTCCCAAGAAATGGTCAAGAAAATCAACTTTTTTCTGATCGCAGTACGCAGTTGAGAAGAAATGTCACTTCAAAGGGGGCTATCTGTAGGAAATTTCTTGACCCTTTCAGTCAAGGAATTTCATTACTTTTCTTGAGCGAAACAGCATACTTAGCTTATGACGTGAATGATCACTGTAATAACGTGATGCTATGACACAACCTATATTCATAAGAAAGACAAATATTTGTTCAAAAACAAAATTGAAATATGAACACCACCAACAAGTCCAAATACCAGTGATTACGCATCTGTTAAGCAACACCATATTGAGGGTTATGGATTCGAATTCCTTTCAGTCAATAAAAGGCTTATTTTATTAAAGCCCATTCACAAATTTCGTAACGCTGAAGGGAGCAAAAAAGGTTTTGGAGGGTTGTCCTCAAAATATTACAGCTTATTCACAATATGTAGAATTTCCATACAAAAAAAGTACGAGGGGGTGGGTAGGTGTTAAAAATGGCAATTGTTGGCGAAATTAAATTTGTGAATGAACCCTTGAATTGCGAAGGTGCCCACTGAGCTGATAAACAGGCACAGTCTCAGAAAGAATGAGAAGAATATAGTTGCCATCAAGATATTTCGAAAGAATAAATATATGATGAACATTTTACCGACGAATTTTTCGTGCCATTAATTACCAGCCTTCATTAGAGACGCATTTTTGCACGCAAAACAAGATACTGTACTGTATCTCATACTATTCGGGGTAATGGTTCATTCGGCGTAGTGGCGTTCGGGGTAATGGCGTTCGGGGTAATGGGATGGAGCCCTCTCAAAGTGTTCATTTTTTTAGACTCGCTTCATTTCATATTTAATCTTTTAATTGCTTTTCATAGCCACTTTTTTTTTAAAATCCGCCTTTTACAGTTACAGGACTCACTTTTTTATCATTTACGATCTCAGGAAACTCGTTTTGAGCTAAAACAGTTACCCTTGAGGGGCACTCACTTTGTGCAGCTTTCCTCACATAAAACTTGCTTTGTGTTAACTACCCTCGCAGTGGACTCACATTTTTGGAGCTTACCCTCTTAAGGTACTCGCATTTTTGTCACTTACCCTCTCAGGGTACTCACTTTCAGTTAACTACCCTCTCAGGGGACTTGCTTTTCTGTTAGCTATCCTCTCAGAAGATTCGCTCATAGCTCACTCGCTCTTTTGTAAAATACCCTCTCGGGGGACTCGATATTTTCGTAGCTCACTCGCTCAGTGGACTCGCTTTTCTACCTCACTCACTTTTCTGTAACATACCCTCTCAGGGGATATTGTTGTAGCTTACCCTTTCAGGGAACTTGTTTTTTTTTTTGTAGCTTGCCCTATCAGGAAGCTCGTTTTTTTTTAGTTTACCCTCTCAGGGAGCTTGCTTTCTGTTAGCTACCCTCTCGGGGGACTCGCATTTTTTCAGCTTACCCTCTCAGGGGACTTGTTTTAATTCAGCTACTTATTTCTAAAAGTTTTTAAATTCACTCAAATTTAACCGGGCATAGCAAACTAAGCAAAAAATTGGCCTACTTACTTAGGAGACTCGTTTTGTGTTAGCTAGTCTCTCAGAATTCTCGCTTTTTACATAGTCACTGTAAACACACTCTATTGTACATACCATTTCTGGGATTCGCATTATTTCTGATACCTTTTAGCAAATCTCGCTTTTTTATGTTGTTTTAACTATACTCTGTTTTGAGCCTCTCATAATCCCTACACCGAGGTTTTGCAGAAGAATTGGTGGAGCTTATAGATAAATTCGTTGAATATTTATTGCAGATTCTTCGCCAACTGTCCCAGCAGGTGTACTATAGAGTTGAATTTTTGATATTGCAGAACTCTTTGGATGTGTTCTGAGAAGCTTACACTAGAATTTACGACTGACGATCTAAGATTCATATCATTTCCTGAAATTATTGCACGAAAAAGCTCTAGAGATATTCAAAAGAAGCTTCTAAGAGAAATTCACTTAATGACTGGAAAAAAAATCCGTGGATTACTGATTGAGTATTTACGCCCAGTGTCGTCAAATTTGTTCACATCTAGTCAAGACTATCAATCGAACAAATCTCAACCACGAAAACACAAATCTATGACGTATTTTACACGATAAAATCTCTTCCGAAGTAGGATCCTAATCGATCTTGACGTCTGTACAAATTACCAACCTCGCGGCAATCGCGCGGCTATCCGCAGCGAAGAAAAAAACCCATTTCAAACTGCATCGAAGCAACCATCTTCTTCTCTTCTCTCTGGCGTTACGTCCCCACTGGGACAGAGCCTGCTTCTCAGCTTAGTATTCTTATGAGCACTTCCACAGTTATTCACTGAGAGCTTACTATGCCAATTACCATTTTTGCATGTGTATATCGCGTGGCAGGTACGAAGATACTCTATGCCCTGGGAAGTCGAGAACATTTCCAACCCGAAAAGATCCTCGACCGGTGGGATTCGAACCCACGACCCTCAGCTTGGTCATGCTGAATAGCTGCGCGTTTACCGCTACGGCTATCTGGGCCCCTCAACCATCGAAGCAACCATATGCGCGACGATTCATTCATTTGCATACCATGACGACGAGGAACGTGCTCATCGCAGCCGTCCTTCCCCATCCGTCTCGTCGAATCGCGTCATTTTAATTCTATTAGGTACATGCTGCCCAACCGAGTAGGTTTCGTTGCGCGCATCGCAGCAATCCATTCTGTGCGGCGAACATCAGAGAACGGCGAGCATAACCAACCAACAGGCAATAACGATCAAAGTACTCTCATTGACAACTGGTGTCTTGTTTTCGCGCAGGGCGACTCTAATCTCGCACTGTGCGGAGTCAATTTGAAGCCGATTTGTGACAATTAGAAGCTGCTGTCACGTATTGTGTTTATGGCTGCGCTCTTCCTCCTCCTCCATTACGGAGGAGTCTAATCGCCCGTTGAAGTACAGCTTCAAGGGTCTTGCTGACACGTGCGGAGATAACTTCAGGATCCAAGTTGCCTGCGATGACAAACGCAGCCAGAAATCCGTTGTCGTTGTCGCAGCGTACTAAAGCAGCGAAGAATAATTATTATGCAATCGCACTTGAACGAGAACGCTTGCTGAGATGATGCGGTCGGTATCAAGTGCGCTGAACATGTGACTGCGCGACTGTATTCTTCAATGATGACGATGATGACAACGTCGCATACACACACACACACATAAGGCTGTCCATCGAGGAAGGTCAGGTTGCGCGGTGATTTATGAAATCTAGCATGCGACCGCCGGCGACGACTTCGGACGATCGTCGTGCGTTCCTCCAATGCAATGGCCGCAACGCTCGACGAATTCAGATGATTATAAGGTTATAGATGCTGAGTAGGATTAAATCGGCCGGGCTCCGTCAACTCCAGCTGCATCAGCGCAACTATCCGTTGCGCCTATGCTTTGTAGTTATTCAATTTCGAAATAGGTTGTCATTAATCATACACAAACGATTTTCGCTTGCTGTTGTCCATTGTTGTGCGCTCTCACGGAACGAAAGCTCCCAGAGAGACATGCAATTTTGTGCAGCAGCAGCAGCAGCAGCAGTAGGCCGTGCGAACTTCCGAAGGGGACGACAAATGTGCCCGTCATCCAAGATGGCTGCGCGGGAAGCACACCTCGAACAAATTGACAAATTACCGACCGATTGACGTAAGCAGGCGATGAGCAGGGATAGAGGGAATCGCTTCGACAGGTGAAGGTTGCGGGATTATACTAAACGACGACGTGACTTGGACTTTGAGATCTGTATATTGGGCTGACTTGGTGCTAAAGGTGGGACTTGGCAAAAATCCCCTTACTGCGGCCCTTGCATAATTACATCGTTTGCTGATTCATGGCTCTTATCTGCATAAACTACAAATATTTGTCGCGTGAATGGCTTTCCTCTGTTTGCTCTGAGCGGCGATAAGCTTGCAGTGCAAAAATGTGGCATAGCGCAATGGTTCTTTTTCCGCTGGATATGTGTCATCGTTTAAATATGGTTGCTCCAGTATTTTGCAAGCGATGATGATCGCCGCCTAAGTCAAGCACGTTTTCCGGTAGAAATCGTACGATTCGATTTTTGGTTGACAGAAGGCAAACGATCAAAGAAGGCCTCTTCGAATAATCCCCAAATTCGCCGCCTACTATTCTGGTACATCTTTTCTAACAGTATCTTCAATAACAAAGCCATAAGGTTTTGTCACATTTTTTTATTTGAATTTCTTCTGAATAAAACTGTTAGTGACTTGATTCACTATTTTGCCCTGGAGGGCTTTCTGGAGCAATCCCTGGAGGGCTTCCTGAAGCCATCCCTCGAAGGCTTCCTGAAGCCATTCCAGGAGCGCTTCCTGTAGTCATCCCTGGAGGCTTTCTGAAACAATCTCTGGAGGGCTTGCTGAAGCAATCCATGTAGGGCTTCCTGAACCAATCCTTCAAGGGCTTCCAAAGCAATACCTGGAGAGCTTTCTAAAGCGGTCCCTGGATGGCTTTCTAAAGCAATTCTTGGAGGGCTTCCTGAAGCCATCCCTTGAAAGCTTCTTAAAGCAAATCTTAGAGGGCATTCTGAAGCAAACCCTGTAGAGCTTCCTGAAGCTTTTCCTAGAGGGCTTCCTAAAACCATCCTAGGATCTTCCTGAAGCCATCCCTGGTGAGCTTTCTAAAGCAATTCTTGAAGTGCTTCCTGAAGCCATCCCAGGAGGACTTCCTGAAGCCATCCCTGGAGAGCTTCCTGAAGCCATCCCTGTAGGGCTTGCTGAAGCCATCCCTGGAGGGCTTCCTGAAGCATTCCCTGGAGGGCTTCCTGAAGCCATCCTTGGAGGACGTCCTGAAGAAATTCCTGAAGGGCTTCCTGAAGCAATCCCTGGAGGGCTTCCTGAAGCAATTCCTGGTAGGCTTCCTGAAGCAATCCCTGGAGGGCTTCCAGCAATCTCTTGAAAGTTTCTTGAAGCAGTTCCTGACCATTTCGAATAATGGCCGCCTACTATCCTATTACATATTTTCTAACATAGTCTTCCTTTTCTTCTCTTCTTCCAGGTCGATCACCACCATGGCCCCAGCACATCAACAGCCATGCCCGGAGCAGCTCCGGCTCCCACGGCGTCCGCCCTCGAGGACAGCTGGTTCTGGGACCCGGAGCAGAACGTCTCATCCACATCGTCCTCGTCCAAAAAGGACGACGACAACGACTCGCCCCGGTCCGGGACGGATCTTACCACGATTCCCCTGGAAGCGCCGGCATCCGAGGGCGAGATCATCGAGCGGCTGCACCGTCAGCTCGGCGACATTCGCCATCAGCTGAAGAAGCAACAGCTGGAGAATGCTCTTCTGAACGAAAAGCTCACGCAGGTTAGTAACGAAAATCGGGAATTGAACGAGAATATCGAGGAACTCGATCGACAGCATGAAGTGGTGGTAGAGAACCTGTTGACCGCCAAGAAGGGACTGCTGGAGAAATGCAACCGACTGGAGGAGGATTTAAGGGTAATGCATGGCGAAGCCGCTGTGACGAAGGAGCTAGATGAGCTCAAAGTCAGATACAACAAACTGGAGCAAAGCTATGTAGGATCGTGCCAGGAAAGCGTTCGACTGAAGGCCGAACTGGAGAAGGTTGTCGTTGAAAACGTAGAAACCGTAGCGGCATTGGAAAGGAAACTAGAAGATCTACAACAGAAGTTGGATCAATCAGAGCAACGGCTCCGAACGGAGACGATGGAAGCTCAACAGCGAGCCAACGTCGCCGTCACGGAAACGATAGAACTGGAACAGTTCCTGGCGGCGCTAAAAGACGACAACGAGTACATCAAAACCGAACTGGAAGAAACCCGGACCCGGTGTGAGCAGCTCGAGTCGGAAAACATCCACCAGAAAGCCGAGCTAGACGAACTGAGGCAGAAAGCCGAAGAGGAAGCCTTCGTGGCATTGGCGCCTAAGGAGGACGACCAAGCGGAGATCGAAGAGCTGCGCCGGACGATCGAACAGCTGCGATCGGAATCGGACCGATGGAAAACCGATTGCGACCGGCTCCAGGAGGATAATCTTGCTTTGCAGAAGCTCGAGAAGAACCTCCAGGCGCAACTTGGCGAACAGAAGCAACTGCTCAAGCGATCCGAACAACAAACTCTCCACGAAGCGCAAATTCAGCAGCTACAGCAAGAAGTAAGCGAACTGCAGAATGAGCTCAAGAGCGTCATCATCGACAACTCGGTACAACTGGACGCCAAGGAAAGAGAATGGCAGGACAAGCTCAACTTCCTGAAAGCGGAGAACAACCGCATCCAGCACGGCAAGGATACGCTCGAAGCCGACCTGCTGGAGTACGAGAAGGAGTGCTCCAATCTGATGAAGAACAACGACGTGCTGATTGCGGAGATCGACCAGCTGAAGTGCAAGAAGCTTGAGACGATCAACGAGAATGCCGAGGACAGCATCGTGATCCTGGAGAAGCAACTGGAGGATTGCAGCCGGTTGAACAAAAGTCTGGACGATGAGTACAAGGAGATGAACAAGAAACTCGAGGAGGTTCTCGAGGAGCGGGAAGAACTCGAGATGAAGGTTGAAAGCTTACAGAAAGCGTTGGACGAAAAGAGTAAAACTGTGAAGGATCTTCAGCTGTCGGTGGAAACACTGGAAAGCGAAAAGAGCAGTCTACTGTTTGAGATTAACGAGACACAATCGCGGGAACCGCCTTCAGAGCTATCCAGCGAACTCGAGAAGTACAAGTCGAAAACGGAGAGTCTGCAAGCGCAGCTGACCACCATCAACGAGGATCACGCGAGTCTGGTGTTGAAGTTGCAGCAACTGCAGCAGAAGTCGGTGGAGAATGTGAAGACATCGGAGGGCAGGATAGCCGAGCTGGGCAAGTCGCTGGAGGCGAAGGAAGCTGTGATCGTGCAACTACAACAGGAGTTGGAGCGGCGAAGTGAAGAGGTGGAAACGTTGAAAATTACCAGTGAGAACGAAGTTCAAGAGGAGTTGAAAGTTTTGCGGGAGCGATTGGAAGCTGAGTCGACGAAGTCTACGGCGTTGGCCGTGGAGAAAGATGAGCTTGAACAACAGTTGACGAGGAAGCTGGAGGAGATGGATGAGGTAAGAGGTTGTGAAGATTTTGACGAAAATACAATACCTGGGGATTGACAATCTCAATAGAGAAGAGACTTCATAAGCTAAATTAAATTGAAATCAAGATCAAATCGAAATTGCAACGAAATCGAAATCAAAACGAAATCGAATTGAAATCTTATTGAAATTGAATCGACATCGAATCGAAATCGAGTCAACATCTTATCGAAATCGAATTGAAATCGAATCGAAATCAAATCGAAATCGAATCGAAATCGAATCGAAATCGAATGGAAATCCAATAGAAATCAAATTCTAATTGAAAACTAGTCGAATTAGAATCGAAATCGAATCGAAATTGATTCGAAATCGAATCGAAATTAAATCGAAATCGAATCAAAATCGAATCGAAATCGAATCGAAATCGAATGGAAATCCAATAGAAATCAAATTCTAATTGAAAACTAGTCGAATTAGAATCGAAATCGAATCGAAATTGAATCGAAATTGAATCGAAATCGAATCGAAATCGAATCGAAATTGAATCGAAATCGAATCAAAATCGAATCGAAATCGAATCGAAATCGAATCGAATTGAAACCGAATCGAAATTTTAATCGAAATCGAATCGAAATGGAATTGAAGTCGGATTGAAATCGAATCGAAATCGAATTGATATTGAATCGAAATCCAATGAAAATCGACTAATTTGCAACAAAATCCTTCTATTAGATGAACCGTGTGAAGCAGGCAGAACTCAGCCAAACGGTCGAAACGCTGACCCAACAGAAGGATAATCTGGTTCAGCTGATCACCGCCAAGCACAACGAGAATGTCCAATACCACGGGGAGATTCAACGGCTCAGTCAACTACTACAAGCAGAGCTTGCAGCAAAGACAGAAGCCAAAGCACCTGCGGAATGTACAGATTGTCCAACTCTACGAGAGAAGCTCGCATCCCTCGAGCAGCAAACCAAGAAGCTGGAAGACTTCGACAAGATGGCCGATCAGATCCAATTCCTGCGGGAAAAGTCCGAAATTCTCACAAACAACCTGCTGATCGAGCAGAACAACCAGAAGGTGCTGCAGCAGGAGAAGCAGGAGGCGATCGAGCAGAAGAACAACCTGGCCAAAGACTTGGACCGGCTGCGGCAGCACTTGCTGGAAACGGAGGAAGCTCACACCCAGGAAACGGTCGAACTGCAGCAGCGCTACGAGGAAACCAAGCGGAAGCTGCAAGCCCTGGAGGATGACGTGAAGAAGTCGACCAATGCGCTTACGTCGGCGAGGTGAGTTGTGCGATTTTTTTTTATTTGTTCGATTCTAACCTCAATTTTTTGAGCAGTGCGCGCGAGCGCCCGTCAATCCAAGCTAGCCTTGAAAACGCCTTCGGCGCTTTGTCATGGCTACTTTGATTGCGTTTCCATGCACACATGGGAAACTGATTGCGGGACTGGCAGCAGCATTGTTTGTACTTCGTCTCTCCCGGTTCTATGAGCTAATCATTCGTCTTTGCTCACGAATAATTGTTTTTTATTCTGTTTTCGCCTTCTTGGACGCAGCATTCGGGCCAATCAGCACGCCGAAACGCTGCAGGCGCAGTATCACCTGTTGCAGCAGCAGCGGGACGAGCTGGTGGCGAAGCTGAACACGGCCGACGACCGCGACCACAAGAATCAGGCCTCGCTGACGAATCTGCAGTGCGCGCTGGAGCAGTTCCAGATAAGTGAGTATACAAACATTTTGTGATTATCATTTTTGAATACGTCTGGTATAATAGGTTATGGGCCCAGACGGTAGGGTTTTGTGGGGCTTCGCTTCTTCATAGTATGTATCGTTGTCATTGATAGAAGGTGAGCATACACGGAAGAAAAATCTGTGGTAAAAATTACTTTTTTAGCTGACTATGCCCATTCTTAAAACTATCATGGAATTTCAGAGAAAATTACTATGTTTGTAGTACATCCCACCCACCTTTCTGGAACATTTGACAGAAATCTTTTTATGCGCATTTGTGGTCTGCTTAAAAATGGTCGGTGCGAGCGCTTAAGTTAACCCCCTAAAATGGTAATTTCTACGCAATCTATGAAAGGCTTCCTGAAGTAATCTCTGGAGGGCTTTCTGAAGGAATCACAGAAGGGTTTCTTGGATGAATCCATAAAAGGCTTCCTGGAGGAATCCCAAAAGGGCTTCTTGGAGAAATCCCGGAAAGGCTTCCTGGAGGGATTCCAGAAAGGCTTCATGGAGAGGTTTCAGAAGGGATTCCTTGAGGGATTCCAGAAGAGCTACCTGAAGGAATCTCAAAAGGACTCCTGGAAGAATCCCAGGAGGGTTTCCTAGAGAAATCCCAAAAGGTTTTCTGGAGGAATCTCAGAGGGTTTCTTGAAGCATCCCCAGAAGTGCTTCCTGGAGGAATTCTAGAAGGGTCTCCTGGAACAATCCCAGAAGAGCTTCCTGGATAGAACTCAGAAGGGCTACTCGGAGGAATCTCAGAAAGGCTGCTTGAAGCTTCGTAAAGCAATCTCTGGAGGGTCCTGAAACAATTCCTGAACAGCTTTCTGAAACACTTTCTGGAGAGCTTCCTGAAGCAATCCTTGGAGGGCTTCCTTATCCGTGGAGGGCTTCCTGAAGCAATCCTTGAAGGGCTTTCTGAAGCAATTCCTAGAGAAATCCCTGGAGGGCTCCGACGCGGAAGTTCGGACTAGATTGCTGAGCAGGGTCAAAGAGCGAACCGACATCACCTTGGAGCAAATATCGGATGACGTCTCCTCAGCATCAAACACGACACAGCAATGATTGAGGCAGGGCAACATTCAGCAGTAGTGCAAGCAGTCAAGAGCAAGCATCACGTCGGGAAGGCGTGCGTCTCGATACGAACGGCGTTCTCTTGTTTCGGAAATTTTTCCGGGTCAAATAAAGCCACCGGAACAGGTCCAGGTTCGCCATGTTGGAGCTGTGGTCCCATACACTACTCCAAGGATTGTCCCTTCAAGAAGCATCAATGTCGGGAGTGCAGACAAGTCGGTCACAAAGACGGATACTGCTCTAGCGAAAGGAAGGCAAGAAGTCAACGATCTCCGAACAAGCGATTTTCTCCAAGGAAAACCAAGAGTGTCGTGATGTAGAACGTGAAGAAGAGAAGCAGATTTGTGAGTGCGCTGGTCGGCAGATCAATCTTCAACTAGATACGACATCGGACATCAGCATAATCTCCGAGAAGACTTGGCGTAGGATCGGCCGTCCCACGTCCAGTCCATGTGGCTTGTACGACGCCCTACAGCCGCACCAGTATCCTCTCCCGCTGCCACAGGACATCTTCGCGAAACTGGCCAATTGTAAGGTTGCGAAACCATTCAAGCATTCGAAGCTCAAAGAGAGCGTTAAGACGAGAAGCATCCACACGGTTCGCACCATCGGAAGCAAGCGGAAGTTCATCCCGGTCGAGCTCAACGGTGTAGCCAGTCAAGCTTCAGAACGACTCGGCGTCCGACATCACCATCGTATCGAGAGATACTTGGATCAACATCGGACAGCCAGCCGCTCAACCGACGGAAGAATCTGCTACCACGGCTTCTGGTGGCAACCTCAATCTTCTCGCCGAGTTCCAAGCCAAGATGACCATCAAGAATGTTAC
The DNA here is from genome assembly GCF_002204515.2 of Aedes aegypti. Classification (NCBI taxonomy): domain Eukaryota; kingdom Metazoa; phylum Arthropoda; class Insecta; order Diptera; family Culicidae; genus Aedes; species Aedes aegypti. The sequence continues at coordinate 305,637,482 of NC_035107.1, read as the reverse complement.
TCAAAGCGGTCTCCAACAGCGCAGGACTCAACGTTCTTGGAATCTAGACTATGGATCTGTTCGATCTATGGTCCGTACCGATCACCAGATTGGTCAACGCAGTGCACCATCGTCCCGACCAACATTCCGATCAGTACGTCAGTCAACTCAAGCAGCACTTCCCGGAGGTATTCCGAAATACGCTGGGTAAGTGCACCAAAGCGCAAGTAAAACTATACTTGGAGCCTGACGCACGTCTTTCCTATTGCCCGATGCGACCAGTGGCGTACGCTGCACTCCTCAATGTAGATGCAGAACTCGAAAGGCTCCAGAAGAACGGTATCATTTCTCCGGTTCAACTCTCGAACTGGGCAGCTCCAATAGTCGTCGTGCGCAAGACGGATGACATATAAGTCCCCGTGTGTGGTGATTATTCGACGAGGTTGAACAACGCGCTAGAATGTGATCGCCATCCACTGCCTCATCCTGATGACCTCTTTGCGGAACTAGCTGGGGCACGTTACTTCACACATCTCGACTTATCCGACGCTTACCTGCAGGTCGAGGTGGAGGAGGAATCGCGAAAACTGCTCACCGTGAACACTCATCGTGGCCTTTTCCTTCATAACCGACTGCTAAAGAAGCTACGGGCACTCTTGGACAATCTGCTCAAGAAGGATGCCCGCTGGAATTGAACCAACGATTGCCAGCAATCCTTCGATCAGTTCAAGGCAATTCTCCTCTCCGATCTGCTGCTTACCCACAACGACCCTTCCGAGGAGATCATTGTCACAGCAGATGTATGTCGAAGTACGGTCTTGGCGCAGTCATCATGCAGCGGTTCCCGACCGCTGAGGTGAAGGCAATCGCTCATGCCTCTCGTTCACTGACACCAGCAGAGATGAACTACGGCCAAGCGGAAGAGGAAGCATTGGCCCTGATTTTCGCAGTCACTCGGACGCCACTTTCCCCTTCAGACCGACAGGTTTTCGGTTCAAAGAAGGGGATTCCGGTATGCTGTAAGACTTCGACATCAAGCACAACGAACTTCAGCTACGCTGTCGTACCCGATTGATGTCAGCGCAACATAGATTAGATGAAGATTACGTGATAGCGCCCGTGCACGTCGAATCTGAAACAAAAGCAATTCTCGACGACACCATCAGCAACCTTCCAGTCACGCACCAGATGATAGTGGTTGAAACGCGAAACGCAGGTGGTGAACTTTCTTCAAGAAGGTTGGCCGGGCCATGTGAAGCAAATTGAAGATCCTGACGTCAAGAAGTACTTCGCTAGACGAGATAGACTTCAAATCCTCTACCACTGGCGAACGAATCGTCGTGCCACTCGAATTCCGCAAACGGAATATTCGATAGCTACATCGTGGACACCAAGTAATGGACCGGATCATGGATGCCTACTCCAAGTGGCCCGAAATTTTCCGTACGCGATCCATCACCACAACTGCGACGTTGGATATGCTACGTGAGACGTTTTCCCGTTTCGTCAACGCGGATAATTTAGTCTCGGACAACGGCACACAATTCACCAGTCTGCAGTTTCAGCAGCATTGCAGCAAAAATGGTATTGCTAACCTTCGCACTGTTCCTTACTACCTGTAGGGATTGAGAGGGGTATCAGAGAAGATATAAATTAAGCAAAAGGGCATATAGTTTCAGTAACAAGGAAAAACTAAGCTAACGAGAAGAGACGAATGACACGTCAGTCTTGTAAAGTGTTTTGAGCGATGAGGTTGTGCTGGGCTTGCTCCTGCTGCAATTCGGCTGATCGAGGCATTAGCTTTGCATGTACCGGTTCCTCCCTCCGGACACTACAATGGCACAGTTGGTAAGTGTATTGTGCGCATTTGAAGCCTCGGCCTGGAACGGAAGACAAAAGGATTTGAGTCGATGCTGATTGTTTTTTTTTTTCGTTTAGTTTGAGTCGGAAGTTTACTGGATGGCAAGCGGTGAAAATTGAAATGTTCTCGGTTTTGTTTGGCGTTGCCGTGTGATGTGAAGATATGTTGATATAGTAAGAAGAAATAGTGACGTCATATTGTTGATTGTTTTGATGGAGTTTGGAGGATACGATTAATGTACTTTTAGATTTGTTTTTCTTGTTGCTTATAACGAATTTAAATGTTGGATAAGATATTAATTTGTTTATGTGTATGAATGAGACCAGTATTAATCAGTGTGATATAAATAACCAACTTGGAACATGGTCGGAAAATAGTATTGTGCGAAACCTCCAGATAAAATCCCGGGATCTAAAAAATCCCGAATCCCGGGATATTTTCGAAAATCCCGGGATTTCCCGAAATTGCATGTTGAACTAGAAAATACTGTTGATTTTTTTTTCAAATAATGGCACAGAACAAGCCGCATGTTTTTCCGGTGACTCTTGATACAGGAATGTATTTTAGTTATTGCATTTAGCTTACTCAATCAGCGTTTTTATTGAGGTTTATGGCCACTTATGCTTGAACTTGTTTGTTTTTCTGGTATGTTAGTTACGTAATGTCCAATAAACTATAGTTTATTGACATTACGTAATAGTTTGTTCCATAAGCCAATAAATTCTTTGGTGCTTTAATAATTCATCATATTAAAATTTTATTGATGCCATTTTATCTTTCCGCACCCGTTTTAGTTTACCCGGTGTACCTTACAATTTTCCAGGACGAACATGCCTGTGTTTGTCATGCCAATTTCAAATCATGAAGATTCCATTTGACACAACAATGTAAATAAGTGGCATAATGAGAGTAGATTTTAAAAAATATGATAAAATTTCAGAGTGATTGGTATCACCTATACTATACCTTATGCATCACAATTGATTTTCGTTTCAAATTAACTATAATAAATGTCCGTTGAGTTCAACTGCAGATAGGTGAAATATTGATGAATGAAATCTAAGACAGCATTGTTTTTGTCTTTTATATTGCGGTTATTTTGAAAAATGTCCGTTCTGCGGTAGCCGTCAAGTTTTACCGCATCTGTCAGAGTTCTACCGCAGGCTTGAAAATCATTGTATCATTGAACGAAACCATCTAATCAAAGTCTGCTTTGATCAAAGTCAAAGTCATCAAAGTCAGAAATCAAAGTCTCCAAAGCTTTGGAGAACAGCAGAAAACAACAGTCATTAGCGTGGTTTCCAAGGTTCATCGTTGCCGGTCAATGATGCTTTTTGAAAATTAGCAATTTGACAGCTGCGGTAGCTTTCTGTTCAACCGTAGAACGGAAAGTTATCTATGAAATTGCAATATATCAACTTAACCTTCGAAAACAGGTTCGGGTATTGTGAAACTGCTTTAAAAAACTAAACAAAGCTTCAAAACGCGCTCTGCTCGTTCTATAGTCGTTTTGGAAGCATTTGTCCCGGGATCCCGGGAAATCCCGGGATTTTTAAAAATAAAATCCCGAATCCCGGGATTTTTTCGAGTCCGGGAAACAAGACCCTCTAGGTGAAATACATCAAGGCAGTGCATGAACTTCCCTGAGAGGATAAATCAATTCCCCCGAGAGGGTAAGTCAATTCCCCCGAGAGGGTAAATCAATTCCCCCGAGAGGGTAAAGCAATTCCCCCGAGAGGATAAATTAATTCCCCCGAGAGGGTAAAGTAATTCCCCTGAGAGGGTAAGTCAATTCCCCCGAGAGGGTAAAGTTATCCCCCCGAGAGGGTAAAGCAATTCCCCTGAGAGGGTAAGTCAATTCCCCCGAGAGGGTAAAGAATGAGGAATGAGGTGTAAGGAATTAGGAGTAAGGAATAAGGAGTGAGAAATGAGGTGTGATGAATGTGAAATGAGGAGTGAGGAATGAGTATTGAGATATGAGGAACGAGGTATGAGGCAGTGACAAGTGAGGAATGATGAATAAGGAATGAGAAGTAAGGAGTGATAAATGGGGAGTACGAAATGAAGAATGAGAAGTGAAGAATGAGGAGTGAAAAGGAAGGAATGAGAAATGGGGAGTGAGGAATAAGGATTGAGAAGTGAGGAATGAGGAATAAGGAATGATAAGTAAGGATTGTGATATGAAGAGTGAAAATGAGAAGTAAATACAGAGGAATGAGGAGTGATTAGTCAGGAATGAGGAATAAGGAGTGGTAAGTGAAGAATGAGGAATGAGGAGTGACGAATTAGGAGTGAGGAATGAAGTGTGAGGAGTGAGGTACGAGGAGTGAGGAGTGACGAATAAGAAATTAGGAATGAGGAGTGAGGAATAAGGAGTAAATAATGAGGCATGAGGAGTGAGAAGTGATGAATGATGAACGAGATGTAAAGAGTGAGATGTGAGAAATGAGCAGACGAGTGAGCACTAGAAGATGAGGAATGGGGAGTACGAAATGAAGAATGAGAAGTGAGGAATGAGAAATGGGGAGTAATGAATCAGGATTTAGAAGTGAGGAATGAGGAATAAGGGTAAAGAATGAGGAATAAAGAGTGATCAGTAAGGATTGTGATATGAGGAGTGAGAAATGAGAAGTAAATACAGAGGAATGAGGAGTGATTAGTCAGGATTGAGGAATAAGAAGTGAGAAGTGAAGAATGAGGAATGAGGAGTGAGGAATGAAGTGTGAAGAGTGAGGGGTGACGATGAAGAAATTAGGAATGAGGAGTGAGGAATGAGGAGTAAAAAATGAGGAATGAGGAGTGAGAAGTGATGAATGATGAACGAGGAGTAAAGAGTGAGATGTGAGAAATTAGCAAAGACGAGTGAGCACTAGAAGATGAGGAATGAGGAGTGAAAAGTGAGGAATGAGAAATGGGGAGTAAGGAATAAGGATTGAGAAATGAGGAATGAGGAATAAGGGTAAAGAATGAGAAATAAGGAGTGAAAAGTAAGGATTGTGATATGAGGAGTGAGAAATGAGAAAAAAATACAGGGGAATGAGGAGGGATTAGTCAGGAATGAGGAATAAGGAGTGAGAAGTGAAGAATGAGGAATGAGGAGTCAGGATTTAGTAGTGAGGAATGAAGTGTGAGGAGTGAGATACGAGGAGTGAGGAGTGTAGAATTATAAATTAGGAATGAGGAGTAAAGAATGAGGAATAAGGAGTGAGAAGTGATGAATTATGAACGAGGAGTAAAGAGTGAGATGTGAGAAATGAGCAAAGACGAGTGAGCACTAGAAGATGAGGAATGAGGAGTGAAAAGTAAGAAACAAGGAATGAGGAGTAAAGAATGAGGAATGATGATTATGATGAATGAGGAACAAGGAGTGAGTGTAGAGTAGAATATGAGAAATGACGAGTGAGAAGCAAGGAATGTGAAATAAGAAGTAAGGAATGTGAAATGAGGAGTGAGGATTGAAGAGTGAGAAGTGAGGAATAAGGAGTGAGGAATGAGGAATTAGAAGTGAAGAGTGAGGATGAGGAATGAGGAATAAGAAGTAAAGAGCGAGGAGTGAGGAATGACGAACAAGAATTTAGGAATGAGGAACGAGGAATGAGGAGTGAGAAGTGAGGAATGAGGAGTGAGAAATGAGGAATAAGAAAAGAGTAGTGAAGAATGAGAAGTAAGGCATAAGGAATGCAGAATGAGGAGTTGGGAATGAAAAGTCAGGACCAAGGAATGAAAAATGAGCAGTAAGTCATAAGAAGTGAGGAGTTAAAAGTGAGAAGTGAGAAATGAGAAACGAGGAATGAGGAAAGAAGAATAAGGAACCAGAATTGAGGAGTAAGGAATTAGGAGTAAAAAATGAGGAATGATGAATGAGGAGTAAGGGTTCATTCAAATATTACGTAACGCAAAATTTGCTAATTTTAGACCCCCTCCCTCCCCCACGTAACAGCTTTTGTATGGACAATTTTAAATTTTTGTATGGACCGTAACACTATGCTAGACTCCCTCCCTCCCCCTGTTGCGTTACGTAATATTTGAACGATCCCTAAGGAGTGAGCAGTAAAGACTGAAGAATGAGCAAAGAGAAGTAGTAATGAGGAAAGGGTGAGGAGTGAAAAGTGAGAAATAAGGAATGAGAAGTAAGGAATTAGGAATGCGGAATGAGGAGTGAGAAGTGAGATATGATGAATGAGGATTAAGGAATGATGAATGAGGATTGAAGAATGAGGAGTTAGGAATAAGAAATGAGTAGCGAGAGATGAGTAATGAGAAGTGAGGATTGAACAGTGAAAAGTGAGGAATGAGGCGTAATAAGGAATGCGAAACGAGGAGTGAGAAATGAGGAATAAGGAGTGAGGAGCAAGAAATGAGGAGTGAGGAATTAGAAGTGAGGAATAATAAATGATGATGAGTGAGAAACAAGGAACGAGGCATGAGGAGTGAAGAGTGATGTATGATGCGTGAGGAGTTATGAGTGAGAAATATGGAATGATTAGTGAGGAATGATGATACATAATGAAAGATCTTTTTACAGGTCACACTCGATTATCCGGAGACTCGATTATCCGGCGACTCGAATATCCGGGATTCGATTATCCGGAATTTTAGACTCGATTATCCGGAATTTGTTTTTTAATATTTTTATTTTTCAGATTTTATGCATACAATTGATATAGTTTGGTATTGCAATATACAATATGAGTGGTTTTGCACTTTTAGACGTAGGTAAGAGAAGTGAGGTTTGAAAAAGGTTTTTTGTGTATGCTGGTCAAAAAATATTTTTCTTCTCAAGACCCCTAATGTTTCTAGAAATAATTCTAGCTAAGCCACTGCATCATATAAATTAAACAGCGAAAAAAAAGATAATATTTAAGTTCTTTTATCACAGATTGTAATTTTTCTCATAGTGATTCGATTATCCGGAGTGAAAAAAATCGATACTCCGGATAATCCGTGTATTATAAGAGAAGATCAGGAGGAGAATGTAGGGATTGAGAGGGGTATCAGAGAAGATATAAATTAAGCAAAAGGGCATATAGTTTCAGTAACAAGGAAAAACTAAGCTAACGAGAAGAGACGAATGACCCGTCAGTCTCGTAAAGTGTTTTGAGTGATGAAGTTGTGCTGGGCTTGCTCCTGCTGCAATTCGGCTGATCGAGGCATTAGCTTTGCATGTACCGGTTCCTCCCTCCGGACACTACACTACCCACAGTCCAACAGCCAAACGGAGCGATTCGTCGACTCCCTCAAGCGTGGTCTGAAGAAGCTCAGTAAGGGGGAAGACTCTGTAGCTCACTAGAGCACTTGCAGACATTCCTTTCCGTGTACCGTTCAGCGCCAAACCGAAACACATCACAGTCGGTGTCTCCGACAGAATCGTCTATCGTACGACAGGTACGTACTACGTTGGACCTTTTGGAGAAGCCTGATCCTGTAGCCTCGGCAGTCAATAACCACAAGCAGAATGCGGTTTCTTAGGCAGTCGAATATAACATGGTCCGATGTCTCCTCGATATTTGGACAGGCCGGACAGAGAATCTGCGTGTCCGAATCTGTGCAGATATTTCCGGAAGCATCTACGGCCTGACAAAAACTGGGTCAGGAAGATGTTAACTTCTCCATGTTTTCTCGTCGTCCACACCGACAAGAAATGAGCCTGTGGGTCCAACTTGCTTTCTCCTCTTATTCCACTCTTGCTGCCACCTCGCCATTGTATCCATTCTGATGGTATTCCTCACCTTCATTGTATAGTGGTAGCATGCGATGTCCTCAACCAGAGTGATGCAGATGGGGATCATTCCGGCGATAACGCACACTGCCTCCGACGATATAGTGCGGTAGGCACTCGCTACCCGTATAGCCATGAGCCGCAACCTACCTCCGTACCTCAGTTAGACGATGATACGGTCACCAGAAGACGCCTCGTACTGCTTCTTGGTCGTCCAATGTTGGGCATGATCCTAGCTACAGTGTTAGCTGCTTTCGCAGTCATAGTCTACGTGGCTGTTGAAGTTTAGCCTGTCGTCGACCATTATTTCAAGGTAGCTTAGAGAACGCTTAGATGAGATTGCGTGTCCTCCTACGTTGATCTCGAACCGCTGAACCGCCTTGCAGTTGCTGATCAGCACCACCTCCGTTTTGTGATGAGCCAACTGCAGCTTGAGTTCAGTCATCCACGGTTCAATGGTGTCTAGCGATTCCGCCGTCAGCATCTCCATCTCGCTAGTTATCGCAAGAACGACGTCATCTGCGAACCCGACGATCTCGACTCCATTCGACAATTGTAAGGTTAGCACTCCATCATACATCATATTCCATAGTGTTGGACCAAGTATGGATCCCTGTGGAACTCCTGCCGTTACTTCAATAGACATCCGTCCCTGGTTTGTGTCGTAAACCAGTACCTGGTTCAGAAAGTAACTTTGCATACACAGATATTCGGGAACACGCATTCTGTGTAGGACTGCAGCGATAGCCTCCCAACTGGCACTATTCAACGCGTTCTTGACGTCTATTGTTACCACTGCGCAGTATCGAATGCCTCTCCTCTTCTGCATGGACGCTTCCTCTGCGCACGTGATGACTGCCCGAATAGCATCCACCGTCGAAGTCTTTTACGGAATCCAAGCTGCCTTTTCGACAATCCGTTCTCGCCTTCCGTGTAGATCGTCAGCCTGCCGAGGATGACCTTCTCCAGTAGTTTACCAAGAGTATCCAGCACGCATATTGGACTATATGAAGCAGGATCTCCTAACGTTTTTTCCGGTTTTGGCAGCAACACCAGCTTCTGCACCTTCCATCTGTCTGGAAAGCAGCCTTCCGCTGGACACTTCTGCAACGCTGTCCTGAATATGTCTGGAAACGCCAGGATTGCTGCCCTTAGCGCTACGCTAGGAAAACCATTTGGTTAGAACGCGGCTCTGGCCAGCCGGTAGGTCACCTTACGCTCTTCCATGCTGGTTTCCGATCTAGCTCTCTGCACGCGTCTTCTGGCTCTCAAGCAGGCTGCACGGAGGGTGCTGAATCTGTCGTTCCACCAGTACGCAGGACGCCGCTGATTCCTTGGCTCCAATTTTCTCGGCATAGTTGCGTCACACGCGTCAGCTGTCAGCTCTCCTGCATTCATGTTTGGAGCGTCGCTTACCGCTCGGAGTGCTTCGACGAAAAGATCCTTGTCGAAATGCTTCTTCTTCCACCTACGTTCTCCATTCCTCCTCTGTCATACTGCACAACTTCTCTGGCCAACGCAGTAGTGGATCGCTTGATGGTAACTGTGGCGTATTCTTCACTAACTCTTCAGTTCATATTGGTGATCATCGACGGGCTGTAAAAGGTCACCCTACCGTCTTTGTGAAATGTGCTAGCGAGACCGTCGTTGCACAGCCTTACGTCGAGCTTCGCTAAAGCGTCCAGCAAACTGTATCCTCTTGCGTTTGATGCCCGGTGGCCGAAAACCATGCATCTGAATCATCTCTCCACCGAATTTGTCTCCCGGAAGATCAGTTTCAGCGGGCAGACCGATCATCCCTCCTTGATCTTACCAGCCTCGACGAGTTTTTTGGCTGCTGTGACTGGTATTCGGATCGTCGCTATTTGCATACCCCCGTACGCTCTCCTCAGCCGGATGGATGGTTGCATTGAGACAACAGTGCACCCCTCACGTCGTCTTCTGTTGTGATCTCGCCCAGTTCTCTACATTCGATCACTGCCTCCTGGGATAAGGCTCTCACACTTGTCTCGTTGCCCAGCAACTTCGCGACGAGCTCCCGACAAGCCGAACTCTTGATCGACGGATCTTTTTTGAGCTCAAAGAGCATATCACCTTTCTGGGTACGCCTGGTTCTCACCACGTTTTCACCCAGCTTTTTCAGCTCTGGAATCTTTCTCACTCTCCTGAGAATCGCCGCGTAGGTTGTCCTGTTACTTGCCTCAATGACAAGAGCATCGCCCTTGAACCACTCACGAGGTGACCGTCGCTTTTTTTTCTTCTTCGGTTTCTTTCTCTTTCTATTCTTCTCCTTATGTGCCGCATTCTTCTCCTTCTGGCTTTTCACGGTGCGCCATTCACTGCCGTTATTCTGCTCGCTGACGCACTCATTGTCGCTTCACTGCTTTTTAGGATCTTCCTGTTCTCTTGGTGTATCCTTCGATCGGATTGCTTCTAGGCGTCTCCTGTGAAACGGCTTTGTATTCACCGAAATCAATGCCTTTTCGGCTTTCTCCGCTCTAATCCGCAATCCCTTCGGTCCGGGTTCTGCGGCTGTAACGGTGGACTTGATGCTCGTCATCAGCTGCTTGATCCTGAAGTGGACATTGTTTTTGGTCTTGACGAATTCATAGAGTTCGTTGACCTTCCTCTTAACTTCCGACAACTCCGACTTCTCCTGCAGTCGGTCGTCTTGAACGGTGCTACATTCGGCTTCCTGAAGCCATTCCTGGAGGGTTTCCTGAAGCAATCTCTGGAGGGCTTTCTGAAACAATCTCTAGAGGGCTTTTTGAAGCAATCCCTGGAAAGCTTCCTGAAGCCATCCCTGGAGGGCTTCCTGAAACCATTCCTTAAGGGCTTCCTGAAGCAATCCCTGGAGGGTTTCCTGAAGCAACCCCTGAAAGGCTTCGTGAAGCAATCCTTGAAAGTTTTCCTGAAGCAATCTCTGTAGGGCTTCCTGAAGCAATCACTGGGGAGCTTCCTGATGCAATCCTTGGAGGGCTTCCTTAAGCAATCCCTGAAGGGTGTCCTGAAGCAATCCCTGAATGACTTTCTGGAGAAATTCCTGGAGGGCTTCCTGAAGCCATCCATGGAAGGCTTCCTGCAGTCATCTCTGGAGACATTCCTGAAGCAATCTCTGTAGGGCTTCCTGAAGCAATCCCTGAAGGGTGTCCTTAAGTAATCCCTTTCTGGAGAAATCCCTGGAGGGCTTCCTGAAACAATTCTTGGGGGGCTTCCTCAAGAAATCCTTAGAGGGCATCCAGTATTTGACTAGTCGTTCTGAAATGTGATACAGAATTAGTGAACTCGATTTGTAGAATCGTGTTGCTGCTCGTCTGACACATGAAGCCGATAGAACCAAGATTGCTTCATTGAAACAATGACAAGCAAAGCAGACCCAATCGATCACGACAAAGCCTACTATAATTCTATCAAACATAATTTCGAAACGCCTACTACGATTCCCATCATTCATATTAACCAACGCTTCCATTCTTCTTTCCCCTTCAAACAGATCGCGATCGGGACATCGAACTGGCCACGGCCACCATCCGCCGGGAGCTGGAACAGGCCCAAACCCGGGAAGCGAACCTTCGGGCGGAGATCCGCCAGCTGCAGCAACAACTAGCCGATGCCAAGAATGGCCTACTGGCAGCAGCTCGCATTTCCGACCAGCTGGAGATCGCCCAAGTTACCGTCGCTTCGCTCAAGGAAGAATGTAAGTATTGTTCCTAGTAGTTCGTTAGCAATGCATGAGGCGTGTTTTACTTCTCTAATCTTAACCTAATTAGGTATTTTCTGTAATGGGCATGTAGTTCCTTGATACTAATCGCACTTCCCGAACCAATCAATCTAATAGAGAGCTCGCATTTATCAGTTACTTTATATAGCGTTATCGTTCCTCCAGTATCACTTGGCATTATAAAACACAGAAAATCTGATTACCTATTTAGACAATCACTCAAATTAAGGAAGTGCCAAGTCGCTCGCGATAACGGCTGTTTGAAGATAACCGAAGTACGTGAGGGGTCCCTCAATGGCCGGCACCACTAACCATCACAATCATCATCGCGCAAAAATCAATTAACAGCGGTAACGTTCGCCGGAGCGATCGCAGGACGTCATGAGAATTGAGTCGCCATTTTCTAATAACCAAAATCGCACTTTCACCCCTAGCAAAAAACATACGCACATCCAACCACCCACCCACGCATCGCATCGCAACCTGGGATCACCTGGAGAGTTCAAAGCAAAAAAAAGGTTCGACTGAAAGGTCAATATCAGCTGGTAATTCTGGGCTTACCCCACCGTTATACGCTTCCCGGAATTCCAACTGATATCCACTTTTTAGTCGAGATGGTCAAAATTGTTCACCATTAATATCCGTTTTTGTTTTCTTATGATTTTGTTTGTGAGTTTTTTTTCTGTGTTTGAGAGTGTAGAGTTATGCCAGTGAAAAACAAAATCGATTGAAAGTGCTTTTTGAACCGACTAAAAAACAAGTGACGCATCACGCAATAAAAAAAACGAAAATTTGGAAGGTGTTATTTTGGAATTCATCATAGTAGGCTTGGCAATTCGCGCGCACATTATCAGTTGGTCATTTTCATCGCACGACGGTAGATGGCAGTAGGCGGGCAGGAGGAGGTGACGACGTCGATCGTCGAAGGTTTCCAAAGCACAATGTCGGGGGGCATTTGAAATTCACACCTACGCACACCAATGCACGCTACGCACATTTTATTTGTCCTCGCACTTTTACGCACCTTTTGTTTACCCGAAAATAATTGAAGACACACGACGACGCACCGCTTTGGGTCATTTGGTTGGGTAGATGGAACGGTTGGTGGAGTTTATGTAAACGAGTTTAACCTTAAACCTGGCATTTTCGGCGCAACGGTTGCTGCGACTCGCAATCGCAGACAGCCATGATCGGTTATTTCTAGTACCCGAATTGGAATGTGTCAAAAATCCAACATGCGTGGAAGGCATCCAGTAGAAAGTGACTCATTCCGACCGATATAGAGTTGGAGACTTTTTTTTAAAGCAATAAGGAATTCACCAGAATCAATGACGAATCGAACGAATTAGGCATTCTAGTCACCCTTTTGCTTCTTGCTCTTTCGCGACGCGACGACCAGCAATCGGATCCATTGAATCGCGCGTAACTACTTATACTTGTACACATATATTGCACTGTTTGCACTGATTGTTTGACGTTTACCTTCATACACTTCATTAGGTGCACGTTCGATCCATTTTTAGCCGACTAATTTGTAATTCATCAAGTTGAAAGCCATCGCGGTGTCAGCAATTCCTCCTCTTTCATATCTTGATACGCCATAGTTTACTTTAATTTCATTATGAGAATTTTCCTATTGAGATTACGAAGTAGTTTTCGATCAGTGTTTTTTTGGAAAAATCTAATTCAGTCCGTTGTATTTCACCGTTAATTGTACAGTCTCGTAACGCATCCGTTGATTTTTAATACGTGTGTAGTACTAGAATAGTATCACTAGAAAATCCCGTTCAGTGGCCTTGTATGTACTCGGCAATACGCGCAAGGGCGTACGTGATTGGAATAGAACATCGGTCATTTGGTGGAGATCGAGAGCAGTAGATTAAAGTAGGCTATTTGGAGCGATGCAAACGTGATTGCGGACGTGACTGAAATGAGGAGTAGGCGCAGAACTAAAACTAACTAAAACAGCTCGTGCCTGAACGGATTCACGCAATTGGTATATCTTTAGCGACGGTCACCATTAGGGCAACCTTATTGGTGGTGTGTTGTTTAGGCTATATTTATACCACATTTCATTCAATATCTGAATGCCGCTGCCGTAAATTTAAAATTTGTTTCGGAATTTTGGAGAAGCCTCAAAGGTCTTGGAAGACTTTCCAGCCGAAGCTTGGAAGTACTTCCAGCAAAAGGCAAAAGCTAGATAGAATTTCGAGAGCTTCGAGCAGAATCATGAGAAGCTTCCATCTGAAGCTCGAGAAGCATTAACTGAAGCTTATCTCTGAAGCTTGAGAAGCTTCTATCAGAAGCTTGAGAAATTTTCATTGGAAGCTTGAGAAACATCTATCAGATGCTTGAGAAGTTTCTATCAGAAGCTTAAGAAGCTTCTATTAGAAGCTTGAGAAGTTTATTTTCTATCAGAAGCTTGAGAAACTTCTAGCAGATGCTTGAGAAGTTTCTATCAGAAGCTTAAGAAGCTTCTATTAGAAGCTTGAGAAGTTTCTATCAGAAGCTTGAGAAGCTTCTATCAGAAGCTTGAGAAGCTTCTATCAGAAGCTTGAGAAGCTTCTATCAGAAGCTTAAGAAGCTTCTAGAAGAAACTTGAGAAGTTTCTATCAGAAGCTTAAGAAGCTTCTATTAGAAGCTTGAGAAGTTAAGTTTCTATCAGAAGCTTGAGAAACTTCTAGCAGAAGCTTGGAAGCGTCTAGCAGAAGCTTAAGAAGCTTCGAGCAGAAGCTTGAGAAGCTTCTAGCAGATAGCTTAAGAAGCTTCTATTAGAAGCTTGAGAAGTTAAGTTTCTATCAGAAGCTTGAGAAACTTCTAGCAGAAGCTTGGAAGCGTCTAGCAGAAGCTTAAGAAGCTTCTAGAAGAAACTTGAGAAGTTTCTATCAGAAGCTTAAGAAGCTTCTATTAGAAGCTTGAGAATCAGTGCGCATCGTACCTTCGTGCTGTGCGTACACGAATTCTCTCTGCTCTTGGAAGTTTTCTTAAAAACTACCTAAAGCAATAAATCAGTACTTTTCAGTGCTACATAAACAGTACTTTTCAGTGCTAAAATTAAAAACGGTACTTTTCAGTGCTACTAAAACAGTACTTTTCAGTACTATTTTTTCTACTATTGATCCCTTTACGATCCTTGTTTGGACCCGTGCCTTCGATTTTTCGTTGGACCCGTTGGCGAAAGCTAGCGGTGGTAATCCTTCTTGGACACCGTCTCGGGAAAAAACCTCTCGAAGGTCACGTCTTCTTTCGTTTATTAACTAAACATGGTATCAACCAGGGACGAAAATACTCAATCTACCCTCGCCTACATTGATACTTGCTGGGCAGAATCTTCGTTGATTTTTATTTGTTTTTATCCTCGCCTTGACAACACAACAAAGATTGGCAAAGCGCTTGCCGTAAGATTGTCAGTTTCCTTTTACCCTGCTGATACTCAACCGCTTTATGATCATCGGAAGCAAAAAATGATATTCATTCTGGACAGCTTAACTTTTTTACATTCCGCTTCGGGAAGTTGTAATTTTTGCACAAAGCACAGTAAAGACGCGTCAACATCATCGATTCCGTGCATCGGATCGTTCATTACCCGTAAAGCAGCATATTTTTTAATTAGTATGAACCTCAATGATAATCAATTTTCTAAAACTGACACTCTTCTGCTACTGATATTCAAAAACACCAGCGACGTACGGGCATCGTTGTTTGTTTTTTCATCTACTTTTGTGCCATCTTCATTGGTGCAATCATATTGGTGGTGGTGCGGTTACTTTGATGGTGGCATAAATGTCAGTGAATTGAGTATAGTGAGCATGATTTTTTTCGTCCCTGGTATCAACAACTAACAAAAGGAAGGGTGAATCTCTGAATTCACTACTTCCTTCCAAAAAAGTGGGTTTAAAAACTGTCACTACACATGGCAAGAATGGAAGAAAGGACGCTTCCCCGGAATGCGAAGTTTCTTCCAAGGGTGAAATGAATAATTGTATCGAAATGAGCAATCAGTTCGATGCTCTAGACAAATTTTCCGAACACCAAATCGAAGCAGCCTCTAGCCCAGGCTCTTTGATTCAAGTGAGGAAGCAAAGAGTGCCGCCTATCGTGGTCAGTTGTTCCGAATTTGCGGGATTTAGGCAGGAGATCTTGAACTCCATTAGGAGAATCAAGGTTTCCTTCCAAATCGCAAAGAAAGGAGACTGTCGCGTTTTGCCGGAAACTCTTAAAGATCGTGAACTTTTTCTCAGACATCTTGAAGAGAAGAAGCACAAATTTTTTACTTATGACGACAAAACTGAACGTTTGTTCAAAGTTGTCTTGAAAGGTCTCTCAAGTGACTATAAGTCACCTGAAGAGATCAAAAATGAAATAAATGATTTACTTGGATTTTCCCCAGTCCAAGTAATCATTATGAAAAAGAGAACCCAATCTGGCATTGTTCGGAAAGGGCTTTCTCAAGAATATTATTTAGTTCACTTTAACAAAAAAGAACTAAATAATATCAAAGCTTTAGAAAAAGCTAAACTTATGTTCGATGTCCGTGTGACATGGGAACACTTCCAGAAACCTGGAGGAAATTACCAGAACCCCACTCAGTGCCGTCGGTGCCAAAAGTGGGGTCATGGTACAAAAAATTGTCGCATGGATGCTAAATGCATGATTTGCGGAGGTTCTTCTCACGCTAAGGACGTCTGTCCAGTGAAGGAAGATACCACCAAAGATACCAAGTAATTGCGGGGCTAACCATAAGTCCAATTTTTGGAATTGTCCTTCACGCAAAAAGGTCATTGAGGCTCGTGCCAGGCAGATGAAAGATAATATCCGTTACGATAACGGTCGTTTCCGGAATTTGCCTGGTAGAGTATCGAACAATGCTCATTTTTCAGTTAACGATCGCTTGATCATGAATCATACCCATCAGGAAGATCATAATCATGCTCATTCACAAACTAATTTTAATCCGTCGGGTAGCCGTTCGAATCTTTCTATTTCGAATGTATCTACCCACGGTAAATCCTTTGCCGATATCGTAGCAGGAAATTTGAACTCCTCCCCTGTTCGATCCATGGGTACCCAATCTACTTGTTTCAAATCAAATGGAAAAAACCCTACCGCCACAGGTAATTCCGCTTCTTCGTCTACCGGAAATTCTAATGGGAAATCACATGACATGTCAGCCTCTGATTTTAATTTTCTAACTGAACAATTGAATCTAATGATTGATGCAATGTTCAAAGCCACCACTATGACTGAAGCAGTCCAAGTAGGTGTAAAATTTACAAATCAAATTGTTATTGGATTACGTTTTTCTAATGGATCCAAATAATAATTTAAATATTTTAAATTGGAATGCTCGTTCTCTGAATGGTAAAGAGGACGAGCTGTTTAATTTTCTTACGGTTAATAACGTGCATATAGCAGTTATTAACGAAACGTATTTAAAACCTGGATCTAAACTCAAAAGAGATCCTAACTTTTTTGTTTATCGTAATGATCGACTTGATGGGGCATGTGGGGGAGTTGCAAGCATCATTCATAGGCGTATAAAACATCAACTGTTTTCATTATTTGAAACTAAAGTTTTTGAAACTTTAGGTGTTTCTGTTGAAACACAGTTTGGTAAATATACTTTCATAGCTGCCTATTTGCCTTTTCAATGCTCTGGACAGCAAGTTGATTGGCTTCAAACTGACTTGCGAAAATTAACTCGCAATAAGTCAAAATTTTTTGTCATTGGTGACTTTAATGCCAAACATCGGTCATGGAATAATTCTCAAAGTAATTCCAACGGCAGAATTTTATTTGATGAGTGCTCTTTAGGATATTTCTCAATTCAATACCCTGATAGCCCTACATGTTTTTCCTCTTCTAGAAATCCATCTACGATTGATTTGGTCTTAACCGACTCTAGTCATCTTTGTAGCCAATTAGTTACTCATGCTGATTTTGATTCTGATCATGTCCCTGTTACATTTCAAATATCCCAAGAAGCGATTCTAAATCCTATCAGCTCCACTTTCAATTATTTACGAGCCGACTGGAATATATATGAAACGTATGTTGACTCTAATCTTGATGTTAACATTTCTTTAGAAACTAAACTTGATATTGACAATGCTCTTGAAACTTTAACAAATTCCATTGTTGAAGCCAGAAGCATTGCAATTCCAAAATGTGAAGTAAAATTTGAATCCGTGATTATAGACGATGATCTTAAACTCTTGATCCGTCTTAAAAACGTGAGGAGAAGGCAATTTCAACGCACTCGCGATCCTGCTATGAAAATTATATGGCAGAATTTGCAGAAAGAAATCAAAAAGCGTTTTGCTCAATTAAGAAACAAAAATTTTGAAAATAAAATTTTTCAATTGGACCCTGGCTCTAAGCCCTTTTGGAAATTATCTAAAATCTTGAAAAAACCTCAGAAGCCTATACCGGCATTGAAAGAGGAAAACAAATTATTACTAACTAATTGCGAAAAAGCTCAAAAACTTGCTATGCAGTTTGAAAGTGCGCACAATTTTAATTTAGGACTTACTAGTCCAATTGAAAATGAAGTTACTCAGGAGTTCGAAAATATTCTCAATCAAGAGAACGTTTTCGAAAATGCCTGGGAGACTGATTTGGATGAAGTGAGAACTATTATTAAAAAATTCAAAAATATGAAAGCTCCTGGCGATGATGGAATTTTCTACATCCTCATCAAGAAACTTCCAGAAAGTAGCTTATCATTTCTAGTTGATATATTTAACAAATGTTTTCAATTAGCATATTTTCCTGACAAATGGAAAAATGCTAAGGTTGTTCCAATTTTAAAACCAGACAAAAATCCTGCAGAAGCTTCTAGCTATCGTCCAATCAGTTTGCTTTCCTCCATCAGTAAACTTTTTGAAAAGGTTATTTTGAACAGAATGATGGCCCACATCAACGAAAATTCAATTTTTGCCAATGAACAGTTCGGATTCCGCCATGGACATTCGACCACTCATCAACTTTTACGTGTAACAAATTTGATCCGTTCCAACAAATCTGAAGGCTACTCTACTGGTCTTGCTCTTCTAGACATAGAAAAAGCATTCGACAGTGTTTGGCATGAAGGTTTGATTGTAAAATTGAAAAACTTTAATTTTCCAACATACATTGTTAGAATAATTCAAAGTTATCTGTCAAATCGTACACTTCAGGTTAATTATCAGAACTCCAGATCTGAAAGACTTCCTGTAAGAGCTGGTGTTCCCCAAGGCAGCATTTTGGGACCAATATTATACAATATTTTCACATCTGACTTACCTGAGTTACCTCAGGGATGTCAAAAATCTTTGTTTGCGGATGACACAGGCCTCTCCGCCAAAGGTCGAAGCCTGCGTGTCATCTGTAGTCGATTGCAAAAAAGTTTGGATATTTTTTCTTCATACTTGCAAAAATGGAAGATTTCTCCTAATGCTTCCAAAACTCAACTAATAATATTCCCACATAAACCAAAAGCTCTTTATTTGAAACCTTCAAGTAGACATGTTGTCACGATGAGAGGGATTCCAATAAATTGGTCAGATGAAGTTAAGTATCTAGGGCTCATGCTTGATAAGAATTTAACTTTCAAAAATCACATTGAGGGCATTCAAGCCAAATGTAATAAATATGTAAAATGTCTTTATCCCCTTATTAGTAGAAAATCAAAACTTTGTCTTAAGAACAAGCTTTTGATATTCAAACAAATTTTCAGGCCAGCCATGTTGTATGCTGTACCAATATGGACTAGCTGTTGTAATACCAGGAAGAAAGCTCTGCAGAGAATTCAAAATAAAATTTTGAAAATGATTCTGAGGCTTCCTCCCTGGTATAGTACCAATGAGTTACATAGAATATCCAATGTTGAAACATTGGAACAAATGTCAAATAAAATAATAAATAATTTCAGGCAAAAATCGTTACAATCTTCTATTGTCACGATTAATGCGTTATATGTTTAGGTTAAGTTAGGTTAAGTATATTTAAAGCGTTTTTTTTTTCTCTTATAAGCAGGTGAAATCAACTCACCTGTAAAAAATCTGAACTGCTACGGCAAATGAAATGTTATATGTTGTTAACAAAATGTTAATAAAATCTTAAATTTGTTTTACCAAATTAGGATGATAGTGTTGTCTAATAACACAGAACACCTAGATATAAGAAATGAATGTAATGTTTGGAATGATACTAATAAAGAAATTTAAAAAAAAAAAAAAAGAAGCTTGAGAAGTTAAGTTTCTATCAGAAGCTTGAGAAACTTCTAGCAGAAGCTTGGAAGCGTCTAGCAGAAGCTTAAGAAGCTTCGAGCAGAAGCTTGAGAAGCTTCTAGCAGAAGCTTGAGAAGCTTCTAGCAGAAGCTTGAGAAGCTTCTAGCAGAAGCTTGAGAAGCTTCTAGCAGAAGCTTGAGAAGCTTCTAGCAGAAGCTTGAGAAGCTTCTAGCAGAAGCTTGAGAAGCTTCTAGCAGAAGCTTGAGAAGCTTCTAGCAGAAGCTTGAGAAGCTTCTACCAGAAGCTTCTAGCAGAAGCTTGAGAAGCTTCGAGCAGAAGCTTGAGAAGCTTCGAGCAGAAGCTTGAGAAGCTTCGAGCAGAAGCTTGAGAAGCTTCGAGCAGAAGCTTGAGAAGCTTCTAGCAGAAGCTTGGGAAGCTTCGAGGAGAAGCTTGAGAAGCTTCGAGCAGAAGCTTGAGAAGCTTCGAGCAGAAGCTTGGGAAGCTTCGAGCAGAAGCTTGAGAAGCTTCTAGCAAAAGCTTGAGAAGCTTCTAGCAAAAGCTTGAGAAGCTTCTAGCAGAAGCTTGAGAAGCTTCTAGCAGAAGCTTGAGAAGCTTCTAGCAGAAGCTTGAGAAGCTTCTAGCAGAAGCTTGAGAAGCTTCTAGCAGAAGCTTGAGAAGCTTCTAGCAGAAGCTTGAGAAGCTTCTAGCAGAAGCTTGGAAGCTTCTAACAGGAGCTTGGAAAATTCTAGCAGTAGCTTTAGAATCTTTCAGCACAAGCTTAAAAAGCTTCCAGCAAAAGTTTGAGAATTTTCCAGCTGAAGCTTGCAATGCTTCTAGCAGAAGCTTTTAACAGAAGCTTGAGTAGCTTCTTGCAAAAGCTTAAGAAGCTTCTAGCAGAAGTTTCGAGCAGAAGGTTGAGAAGCTTCGCGCAGAAGCTTGAGAAGCTTCGAGCAGAAGCTTGAGAATCTTTCAGCAGAAGCTTGAGAGGCTACTAGCAGAAGCTTGAGAAGCTTCGAGCAGAAGCTTGAGAAGAATCCAGCAGAAGTTTGAGAAGCTTCCAGTAGAAGCTTGAGAAGCTTCCAACAGAAGCTTAAGAAGCTTCCAGCAGAAGCTTGAGAAGCTTCTAGCAGAAGCTTAAAATCTTCTAACAGAAGCTTAAAATCTTCTATCAGAAGCTTGCAAGCTTCTATCAGTAGCTTAAGAAGCTTCTAGTAGAAGCTTGAGGAGATTCTTGCTGAAGCTTGAGAAACTTCGAGCTGAAGCTTGAGAAGCTTCGAGCAGAAGCTTGAGAAACTTCGAGCAGAATCATGAGAAGCTTCGAGCTGAAGCATGAGAAGCTTCGAGTAGAAGCTTAAAAACTTCGAGCAGGAGCTTGAAAACTTCGAGCAGAAGCTTGGAAGCTTCGAGCAGAAGCTTGGAAGCTTCGAGCAGAAGCTTGGAAGCTTCGAGCAGAAGCTTGGAAGCTTCGAGCAGAAGCTTGGAAGCTTCGAGCAGAAGCTTGGCAGCTTCGAGCAGAAGCTTGAGAAACTTCGAGCAGAAGCATGAGAAGCTTCGAGCTGAAGCATGAAAACTTCGAGTAGAAGCTTAAAAACTTCGAGCAGGAGCTTGAAAACTTCGAGTAGAATCTTGGAAGCTTCGAGCAGAAGCTTGGAAGCTTCGAGCAGAAGCTTGGAAGCTTCAAGCAGAAGCTTGGAAGCTTCAAGCAGAAGCTTGGCAGCTTCGAGCAGAAGCTTGGAAGCTTCAAGCAGAAGCTTGGCAGCTTCGAGCAGAAGCTTGGCAGCTTCGAGCAGAAGCTTGGCAGCTTCGAGCAGAAGCTTGGCAGCTTCGAGCAGAAGCTTGGCAGCTTCGAGCAGAAGCTTGGCAGCTTCGAGCAGAAGCTTGGCAGCTTCGAGTAGAAGCTTAAAAACTTCGAGCAGAAGCTTGGAAACTTCGAGCAGAAGCTTGGAAGCTTCGAGCAGAAGCTTGAAAAGCTTCCAACAGAAGCTTGAAAAGCTTCCAACAGAAGCTTGAAAAGCTTCCAACAGAAGCTTGAAAAGCTTCCAACAGAAGCTTGAAAAGCTTCCAACAGAAGCTTGAAAAGCTTCCAACAGAAGCTTGAAAAGCTTCCAACAGAAGCTTGAAAAGCTTCCAACAGAAGCTTGAGAAGCTTCCAACAGAAGCTTGAGATGCTTCCAACAGAAGCTTGAAAAGCTTCCAACAGAAGCTTGAGATGCTTCCAACAGAAGCTTGAAAAGCTTCCAACAGAAGCTTGAAAAGCTTCCAACAGAAGCTTGAAAAGCTTCCAACAGAAGCTTGAAAAGCTTCCAACAGAAGCTTGAAAAGCTTCCAACAGAAGCTTGAAAAGCTTCCAACAGAAGCTTGAAAGGCTTCCAACAGAAGCTTGAGATGCTTCGAGCAGAAGCTTAGAAGCTTCGAGCAGAAGCTTGAGAAACTTCGAGCAGAAGCTTGGAAGCTTCGAGCAGAAGCTTGGAAGCTTCGAGCAGAAGCTTGGAAGCTTCGAGCAGAAGCTTGGAAGCTTCGAGCAGAAGCTTGGAAGCTTCGAGCAGAAGCTTGGGAGCTGCGAGCAAAAGCTTGAGAAGCTTCCAACAGAAGCTTGAGAAGCTTCCAACAGAAGCTTGAGATGCTTCCAACAGAAGCTTGAAAAGCTTCCAACAGAAGCTTGAAAAGCTTCGAGCAGAAGCTTGAAAAGCTTCCAACAGAAGCTTGAAAAGCTTCCAACAGAAGCTTGAAAAGCATCCAACAGAAGCTTGAAAAACTTCCAACAGAAGCTTGAAAAGCTTCCAACAGAAGCTTGAAAAGCTTCCAACAGAAGCTTGAAAAGCTTCCAACAGAAGCTTGAAAGGCTTCCAACAGAAGCTTGAGATGCTTCGAGCAGAAGCTTAGAAGCTTCGAGCAGAAGCTTGAGAAACTTCGAGCAGAAGCTTGGAAGCTTCGAGCAGAAGCTTGGAAGCTTCGAGCAGAAGCTTGGAAGCTTCGAGCAGAAGCTTGGAAGCTTCGAGCAGAAGCTTGGAAGCTTCGAGCAGAAGCTTGGGAGCTGCGAGCAAAAGCTTGAGAAGCTTCCAACAGAAGCTTGAGAAGCTTCCAACAGAAGCTTGAGAAGCTTCCAACAGAAGCTTGAGATGCTTCCAACAGAAGCTTGAAAAGCTTCCAACAGAAGCTTGAAAAGCTTCCAACAGAAGCTTGAAAAGCTTCGAGCAGAAGCTTGAAAAGCTTCCAACAGAAGCTTGAAAAGCTTCCAACAGAAGCTTGAAAAGCATCCAACAGAAGCTTGAAAAACTTCCAACAGAAGCTTGAAAAGCTTTCAGCAGAAGCTTGAAAAGCTTTCAGCAGAAGCTTGAAAAGCTTTCAACTTGAAAATCTTGAGCAACTTCCAGCAGAAGCTTGATAAGATTCCATCTCAATCTTGAGAAGCTTCCAGCTGAAGCTTGAGAAGCTTCTAGCTGGAGCTTGAGAAGCTTCTAACTGAAGCTTGAGATGTTTTTAGCTGTAGCTTGAGAAGCTTCTAGCTGAATTGTTTAGACTTATTGCTGTTTCCAACAGCGATACATCATTTAATGCATGTAACGAGCGAAATTTGCGCTTTATTTTCTTCTTATTCTTTCTGACTTTACGTCCTTAAAATAGACAGAGACTGCTTTTCAGCATAGTTGAACAGTTCCACAATACTGATTCCCTAAAATCGCATAGCCTACTTGGCGATAAAAACAGTCATCCAGCAAACCATGAAACGCCACGCCTCGCTTCGCCTACTGCTCTCGGACTATTGTTCACGCGTATTTCCGCTCAAGCCTGCTACGATGTGTTTGCCAAAGTGACCGAAAAGTGCGTAAGTATCGATCGAAGCTAGCGCTTGTGTGCCTATTTTCTGTGTGTGTTAGAGCTAATAAGATATAATTTGAACAAAACCTTAGAGTCAAAATATAAGCAGAGTTCGCATGACATTCCCCGAGGTAATCTCAAATTGTAACAGTGGGTTGATTTTCCTGGTGAATCCCGGCCTTGTCTCGAAAACGTGTTCGCTATACCCACGTTACAGATTGGGGTTTCCCCGGGTCATGCCGTAGTCATCGTTGTGCCTCTTTTTTTTTAGTTTTCTTCGATGTGTTTGTGTTATTTTTTTTCCTTCTTACATGATTTTAGTTTTTTTTCTGTGCATAGCAATGTGAATGTATTTCGTTGTTTTCGATGTGAGTTGTTGTCCATCTACTATTGCTCATTTGAATGTACATAATCATAAGACGCATCGGCTGCCATTTGCCAAGCAGGCTGTTTGAAAATTCGAATGAAGCATGAAAAGTGTTGAGTTGTTAAGTGCCCTTCCCGTGGAACCCTAATCCTGGCCCTGTTCGGACTGAGTATTACATCAGGTACTGGTGTCGATATTCGAATCACCAACGAATCGGGTTCCTTTGATTAACTTACCAGTACTTATGTTATGCTCTCTCCGCGGTCAGTGCATGCTGCGATCGGAACAAAAAAAATCAGTGAAGAATGAAGATCGTGTTCTAGGAAGATTGGATTTATGCGTTGCGTTGTGAAGGACTTCTTCGAGAATGTGAGCATGCGTTTTTTGAAGCCTAATGGAATCCCGTAAGATTACTTGAAAACCTACTTATACACTGAACCAAATGATCTTCTCCAAAGCATATGAAAAATCTTCTAGGTAAAAATTTCACAAATATTCCCAATTCTTCCATTTTAATCCCCAGTGGCGAAGAGCAACGAAAAGTACGAAACCCTCGAGGGTCGTCTCCAGGCCACCGAAGCTAGTCAGGCGGACAAGGTCGAGAAGTCGTTGGTCAAAAATCTGGTCATTGGGTACGTCGTGGCCCCCAATCAGAACGACAAGCACCAGATTCTGAAGCTCATCTCGGCCGTGCTCACCATGGACCAGGCTGAGTGCATCAAGGTCGGACTGAACCGGACCGGCGGCGGTTGGTTCAACAGCATTTTGGGCAGTGGAAGTGCTCCGTCTACTCCGGGAGGTATGTTCAATTATACTATAACAAGGATTGAGTTCAACGACTGTTTATGGTTACCCAAAAACTACTTGGAGAATAGGTCATCAAATGATCTTCCGAAGGGTTGTATCCATACTGACTTATATAGTTAGGTTGTATCAAGTTTTGAGTTCAACGATTATTGAATGTTATCCAAAACCTCTTTTGAGTACCGGTCTTCAGATCTACAAACGTAACTTGTGCTCTCTCGATCTCTCGAAGGTTCAAGAATCTAACCTCCATCTCACTTCTTCCCCTTCCCCAGCCAACTACAACAAGGAAAGCCTGACGGAGGCGTTCGTCAAGTTCCTGGAAAAGGAATCGGCACCCCGACCGCCGGGAACCGCCGGTGGAGGCCTCCTGAACATAATGGCCCATCCAAGTCACTCGCAGCAGTCCGCACCGACGACGGCCTCCCGGACCGCCACGCCAACCCCACAGCAAGCTCCAACCGTAGATCAAAATCAGAATCCGGCGTCGGCGACGGCGCAGGCCGCGACTGCATCTGCACCTGCACCGGTTCCGGTGAAACCGATTGTACTCGGGGAGTTCCTGAAGCAGTCGACGACGACCTTCCAGGCGCCGCGCAGTTCCAGCTCGATACTGAAGGACATCCTCAGCGATTCCTGATTCGAGCTGTAAGGGACGAGACGTGACTACGTCCCGGAATGTCGGAGTACTGCATTGAGGTAGGTCCCCTACTTGACACCGTAGACCGGCGGTTGTGTATATATAACCTTTATGGACCTTTTTGTCTGTTTTGTTCGACCTAATTTTTACTCTTTGTGCAATTGAGAAGAGATGTACTAGATGTAACATGCATTGTCATATAGATCTATATCTATTAATGTAAGACTGGCTTTTCAATATGTGTACAGCCCAATTTGAAGCAGATAGCACGCGTTTAGCTAATATAATCAAACGAATGTATACAGATTGGGGTGTCAATTATCTAAGACAATCCGAAGGCCGACGGTATTCAAGCACATTGCTCTATCAGGGCTTAACAGCAAAATTCTATATAAAGATTTGATTACTGTTTCAATGCAAGTCTATAAAAAGTTTAAGCTTATAGTGGAAGATTTTTAGATACTTTTTAACCAAAATGGTCTCCTAAATTCACTTTTTTCTTAGCAAAATTCTAAATGCTGCGGAGAATACTTTAGAAGCATTTAGCATTTAATCCACTGATTCTGTAGGGATTACTTTCAGGGACTCATCCACTAATCCCTCCAGAAGTTCCTCTAGAGATTCCCCATTAATTCTCCGAGGGTCAACTCGAAAGATACTTAGCAATCTGCTCCAGGAGTTTCAAAACAATCACTTTCAGTAACTTTCACAAAGGTTACTCTGAAAATGTTTACCAAAGACCCAGGATTTTCTTTGAAGATTTCTCCATTATTACATCCACTGATTTCATATTTAAAAAAAATATACAGAAGTTCTTCCCAAAAGCTTCTTCTGGGACAAAGCCTGATTCTCAGCGCAGTGATTTTTGAACACTTCCACAGTTATTGAGAGCTTTCTTTGCCGGTATGGCAGGTACGATGATACTTGAAAAGTCGAGAAAATCTCCAACCCGAAATGATCCTTGGCGGAATTCGAACCCACGACCCTCAGCTTGGTTTTGCTGAATAGCAGCGCGTTTATCGCTACGGATATCTTGGTCAAACTCAAAGGTTTATTCCACAGTTTTGGCAAAAAAAGGTTAGGGATTTTCCTAAGAAATCTTACAAACACACTTCACCTGGAGTGTGTTTGTTAGATTTCTTTTGAAAATCAGTCATTTTTTATGTCCAGTTTCTCTCAGGAATTGCTCCGAAAATTCTTCCAGGAAGTCTATTGGGAACTTTTTTTAGCGACATCCTTGGGTTTATTCTACGACTGGCGTGAGGTGACAATTGTCGGTGTCGTATAGCGAGGTGACAATTCTCGACTCGAGTGAAGTGACTCTCCATTTGATTTACACGGCGGGTCACTTCACTCGAGTCGAGAATTGGGTCCTAAAATGTTTAATGAATTCTCGTGTTTATTCAATAATACGAAAGAGCATGTTCTTGCAACTACTTTAGCAAGTTTTTCCGCTCAAATAACGGCTATATCATTTTTTAACTTCAATTTTAAAAATGATTCCAAATATCAACCTTGACACTTGTGATCTTGTTTGACATTCACTTTTTCGGCAAAAATGCCACAGGGCATATAGTTTTAACACTGGGGTTGTTCCTATCTGACATTTCGGAAGGGACACGAAAAACAAAATATACCCAAAATTCGAGTTTAAACCAAGGGGTGTGACAAAATCTCAAAAATCATAAAAAAAATGTATTTTGTACTTAAACCAATGAAAATCATTTAAAAATTGAGTAAACATGTGTTTCTGCCCTAAACTTAAGCGTTTGGTAATAAAGTTGAGACAGGGCTTTAGGACCCTATTGTCACCTCGCTATACGACAACGACAATTGTCACCTCACGCCACTCGTAGAATTAACCCACCTTATTAAACTCCTTAAGAAATTCAAAAAATATCATCAGTATTTTATTCAACTCCTGCAATCCTTCTAACTACAGTCGACTCTCCACAACTCGATGTTCTATAACTCGATGTATTTTTCAGTCCCTTCAAATTCCCATACATCGTGCTCTCCATAACTCGATATTTCTATAACTCGATATCTCCACTAGTCGATGTCACGTGAGAGGTAACTTTCTCTCTATAACTCGATATATATTTTAAAATTGTTCTCATTTTGGGAAACTTGGTCTAATTCTTGTTTAGAGGTGAATAAATATTAACTAGTTGTAATTAGAATTGAAAAACATGAAAATAATTAAAAATATTGTCAGTGAAAATAAGGTGATTCTCGAGCATTTCGAAAAAGTTTTTAAACTATAATTTGTTTAATACTATCAACAAAATAATATTGCTTTCTTACAGAAGAGATCATGTATGTATTGGAAATACGGAAGTTTGTTTATTCGATTTTGTGTTTTTTTTTTGTGTCGGCATATTCCATAACTCGATAATTCTGTAAGTCGATGGTCCCTTGAATATCGAGTTATGGAGAGTCATATTTCATATTTTTTAAGTAATTTCTCTAATGGAATAATCAAATTCAATTCAAAGTTTCACCCCTGCCAATACTAGTATGATTTATTTTATTTATTACTAGTGGTCCCGGCAAACTTCGTCTTTCCATCAAGTAGGCTGTTGAAAAGTGTCATAAAAACCACATACAAAATGGTATATTCATTTTTTCCCGCTCTACCAAATTTTCCAAAAACCTTTGTATTTTGTTCCTTGACCCGAACACGTCGGAACCCTTAAAGAAGACAGAAGTGAAAGAATTGTGCATATGCCATTTCGTGACATACAAACACCAATCCATTTTTATTTATATAGATTTTCATTTTAAGAATTCCTCCGATTATTCATATACAAAATTCATTCAAGGGGTTTTTTTTTTTTCTTTATTATTGAGATTTTCAGCCCTAGGCTGGTTCATCTCATGTGCATAAAAAGAGGGGGAGGTTGTTTAGGAAAAAAGGAAACCTGGCTATAAACCAGGGGGATGGGAACTGGCAGTTTTCGACAATACATAATTGTTTTTCTGTTATGACGAATTTCAAATTTGTGCTGTTGTATCGATTTCCGTCTCATATCCGGGTACTTGCGAGGTCTGTGTCTATTTGTTTCCGTGTTGCTTTTTCGGCATTCATTGTTGCAGTTGAGGATATCTCTCGGGGCTCAGCGTCCTGCAGATTTTGAAAGTAGGTTCTATAGGTAGCAGAGCCGCTGATTTAAGGTTCCGCGTGCTTGGTTGGTGCCTATATTGCGTCATAAATGTTCGCTTGTTTTAAAAATTTAAGCAGCTTGGCTTGTCTTTCTTTATCTCCACTTAGTGCTGTTTGAACACACGCAATGTCGTGTTCTCTTCGTAAGAACTCCAGAGTAGGGCAACGCACAATAAAATGTTCGACGGAGTTGTGGGTGTGGCAGGTTTCGCAAGATATTCTGAATCCGTCCCCATTGGCTCCCATATTATGGGAGAGTCTGGTATGTCCCGTGCGTAATCGGGAAAGGACAATTTGGTCCCTCCGTGATGCTAGGTCGTCCCATCGTTCAACATTAGGTTTGATTTTCCATGCAAAAGTTGTTTGGTCTTGATGCCAACGAAGAGACCATGAGTCCCAGACCACATTCTTAACCCAAAGCCTTACGTCGTCTGCCGGTGCTTTAGGTGTTAGTAGACGGCCTTGTCGACTCCGATTTGCCAGCAGGTCCGCCTGTTCATTACCGTGTATTCCACAGTGGCCTGGTACCCACATAAAGGATACGTCAATTTCTTGCTCGTCCAGGGTACGTTGTATCCGTTGTATAAAAGGGTGCTTGTTCATCGGGGATTCAATGGCCTGTAGTGCACTGGCTGAGTCGGTAACTACCAAGATCGATGTTGTGCTCGGTTGGGTCACCGCCCGGAGGATCGCTGCTGCTTCCGCCGAGAAGACAGAACAGATCTTCGGCAATTTATGGGATTCACTAATATTCTTTCCAAAAATGCCAGCGCCCACTGAGTTGCTCTTCTTGGAACCATCTGTGAACCTGACGTCCGCGTGTTGGTACTTTTTTCCGATCAGCTCATTGAAGTGGCCCTGCACTTCGTATGGAGTAGCATTTCTTCTGAATTTTTGTTTAATATGATTGTCAACAGTTGGATTTTTTGCCAACCAGCTTCTTGGCCCAACGCGGTGGAGCCCAGCCACCGGGGGAAGCCGGTAATTGGCCACGCTTTGCAGGGTACGGTTGGCTTGATCGGGAAGGAAGCCAGCAGACCCGTTACCTCTGGTACGTTCTAGGAAGCCAATAGCTCGGTTGCAGAGTGCAGATGCTATTTTGTACTCAAGTGGCAATATTCCGGCTTCCGAACAGGCTGCGAGAGCAGGTGTGGACGGCAACAGACCTGAGATAATTCTAATTGCTTTATTGAAAGTTGGCTCAAGCATGCTTAAAAGGGAGTCGAGAGCACGGCTGGTGATTTCGATACCGTACAGAATCTTGCTAACGATAACGGCGTCAGCGACACGGAATCTAGTGGTCCGATCACTGCGTGTTCTTCGCCCAGATATCGCCCTTATAAGGTTCAGTCGGTTTAAACAGCTGTCTTTTAAATTTTTAAAATGTTTTTAGAAGTTAAGTTTTCGATCTAGGGTCACGCCTAATATTTTAATGGCCATCCGCATTGGAATTGCATTTCCATTGATTGTCACTGGTCTTTTTGGTGGTAGGTGATTGGACCCACAGATATGCAATCTAGCACACTTCTCAGCTGCTATATCAAAACCGTTTCGAGTCGCCCACTTAACGACGGCAGTTACGGCTGCTTGTAGCTTCCTTCGGATTAGCTTTGGGTGCTTACCCGCTACCAATAATAGTACGTCGTCGGCGTACACCAAAATGAAAACGCCCGCCGGGAGCCCGATGAAGACGCCATTCATAGCTATAAGAAATAGGGTTACAGCTATGACCGAGCCCTGAGGCACTCCGGTTTCTTCAGGGACCGTTTTTGATCGGTAATTACCAACAGTAACTTGAAAGGTACGGTGCGACAAGTAGTTTTGCAGGAATTTCAGCATATTGCCAGTAATCCCCCAACTAGCTAATTGCTGTAGTACTCCGAGCATCCAAGCTCTATTGTAAGCTTTGGCTAAATCCAAAGACGCTAATTCTACATGCTCATTTTGCTTCATGGCGTCATCCAGGATCTGTCCTAATGAAGCCAGGTACGTGCCAGTTCCGAACCGGAACGAAACGCATGCTGCCAGGGGTCGAGCTTTCGGCCAGTTTCGAGGAATTCGATTAGCCGACGGTTCACCATCCTTTCCATCACTTTTGCTGAGCAACTGGTTAAGGTGATTGGCCGGAAATTATTCACCAAGTTTGTTGGCCCCGTTCCTTTTGGGATTGGGACCACTAACCCATGTTTCCATTGTTCTGGAAGAGTACCATTAGTCCACTCCCTATTGATACTTTCGAGAAGATGACGTTTGCCGCAAGGCGGTAGATTTTTCAACATTGGGTAACCAATATCGTCGACACCTGCAGATTTCCCTTTGACCTTTCGAAGGGCAAAGACTAACTCTTCCATGGAAAACGGAGTGTTGAAGTCCTGTCCTCGGTCCGGCGGTATGTTCAGGTCTGCGATTGCTGTTGCAGCGGTCGGATGATGCTTGAGAAAGGTTTCATTATAGCGCTGTATGGACGAGGCATCCTTAAAAAAGTCCGCTAATGCGTCCGCAATGATGGTCGGATCCCTTGTAACGGTATTATTTATTTTCAGGGCAACACCTTTGGATCGCCTCTTACCCTGAAGGCTATTAAATCTGTTCCGTATCTCGGTCGCGGATTGACTGTCATTTATGCCATCGAGGAATGCTGTCCATGATTTTTCCTTGGCCTCTCGTATAACTTGACGGCAGGTGTTGCGGACCTCATGATATCGGTTTATGGCTTCGGTTTTGTTGGGGTGCCCATCGGGAAGTCGCTTGCAAGCTCTCAACGCTTTTCGTCGTGCCTTGATCGCTTTTTTGGTGTCGTCCGACCACCAATGTAAGGCTCGTCGTCCAGGTTTGGAACTGGTTCTAGGTATCGTATCAGTTGCTGCACTGTTAATGATGGCGGTAAGGTCCGTAATATTCGATGGAGGGCATGCGTTGAGTTTACTCTCTACTGTTTCTTGGAAGCTATCCCAATCGGCAGCCTCGTATTTCCACCTCTGGCGCCTGGACGTTTCCGGCACTATGTTTTCAGCTAGAGACAGTAAGACAGGATAGTGATCACTTCCATGCAGATCTGACTCAACGGACCAGGAGAACCTGTGGCCATAGCGCGAAGAAACCAGAGAAATATCGATTGCGGACTCTGTGTTCCCACGTATAAAAGTAGGAGAACCGTCGTTGAGGAGAAGAAGCTGATGTTTGTTAACAATGTTCAGGATATTTGAACCGCGGTGACAATTTTTACCGCTACCCCAGGCACGGTGGTGGCCATTGGCGTCTCCCATCAGTAACATCGGTTCCGGGATCGTTCTAATTATCTCCTCTAACTGCTTTTTAAAATTCGACAGTTTACCGTTTGGTAGGTAAAACGACACGATCGATATAGGAAAGGGCCATGATAATCGAACTGCTACTATTGGCAGTTCAGTGTTCACATGAATCTCGTCGGCTGGTAATTCGGCGGCTATTCCCACCCGAGCAGAAGAAAATAACTACTGAATACCAAATCGAGGTATTCCATACCAGATAATTTCCAATACTACATACCTGAATGAGGTATGAATTAGCCCTGCATAAGAGGTAAAATACCTCAAATAATATCTCAAGCATATTCTACGAACACCAAACTGATAACTAGATCAGGTATTGTAATACCTCAATAATACTTGATGGATTTTCATATAAAAATAAAATTTTTCAATTGTAGTTCAATACCTCCAGCAGACCTCAATAGCTGTTTAATACCTCAATGAAGTATTTTTAATTGTTTTAAAGATTTTTTTCAATACCATTATAATACCAAATTGAGGTATTGACAACTGAACAATACCTAATTTTGGTATGATACCAAAAAATGGTATGCATAAGTTATTGGGGAGTTATTTGTTACTCCTCGGGCACAGCTACAGAACGGTATAGGTTTGTTCCACCTTTGGTGTACCATTTGTAGCCATTACTGAGGGTCTTATTCATAATCGTTGAAGTGGCTCGGTGGATTTCTTGCAAGGCGAGTACCGTAGGTCGCATCTCGTGCACAAGTGACTCCAGGCCAGGCAGATTATGGAAAAACCCATTGATATTCCACTGTATTGCGAAAATCCTGCTACTGGTTATATGCGATGGCGGTGATGTACGGCCTGTTAGATCTCTATCGGGCGCAAGCTCTGGCGTGGAACCCGCGACTGATGGAGGTGATCGGGTTGCGACGGTGATGGGATTTCTATGTGATGCCTTTACAGGATTTTTCGACAGGAGAGTAGATTTGTGACCAGGATTTGTGGAGCACCCGGGTACTATCAACGCTCGACGACCATAGCGGGAGCGATGCAAAATGTCATACAAGTGGGAATTGCTTACTTCTGGGCCTAGGGGGGCAAAAAATCGTTCCTCGTTAGTGGGGCAGCCAACAGTTGTACATTGTTCTGATACACAATTAGTGTGTCGAGATGTTGCCATTTCAGGACTTTCTGGGACAAAAAACGGGCCAGTTGCGGACCCCGACAGAGCTCCACCAAGAGCAGGTCCCGATGTAGGACCCAGGCTTGGCAAAGATGAGGGAGCCGCAGGCTTGCGATTTGGGAGTTTCTGGACTTTTGTTGCTCCCAAAGTTGCCGATGGCGTGTAAGTGCGACACGATCTTCTTGGATTTCGTCTGGGAGGATTCTTGGTTTCGTCGTTGTTCTTCGGAGGATTGGGCGTCTTGGTCTTTGCCTTCCGATTGGTTTCCAGGGCACTGAATGTATTTTTCCTTTGCTTGCATCCCTCGTTGTCCTTAGGGGAATAGGACATATGTCCCTTTTGCGTCCCTCTTCCAACCCTGACAGAGCACCAGAGGTTATCCGCCGGTTCCGGTACAGCCAAGACTTCCGCACCGACGGGGCCCTGATTACCCGGACAGTATGTTGGGGATTCCGGGGAATAGGCACTGTGACCTTTGTGCGTCCCGGGGACAACAGTTACGCCAGGATGTCGAGGGTTGTCCGTTAGTTCCGGTAGGGGTGTATCGTCCGCACTAACGGGGCCCCGACTGTCCGTGGCCCCTTTGTCATCGTTCTCTTCGTTGGTTGTTCATTCGGAGGTTGTTCAGTTGGGGATTGCTCAGTCATCTTTTGGATGTCTACAGTCTCTGCGGTGAATTGCGGAGTGAAGATGGTAAGAGATAAGTTAATCTCGGATACTTAGGCTGTTGCGATGAGAAAGAACTGAGCATGTTCGTTTTTCTTTTTAGTTTCTAGCTTTACCTCCTCTTTTGCGGTTTTTACTTTTCCGCTTGGAGTCGGTGAGTAAGCAGTTGGACTCGCCAGAGGGACTGCTATAGTCAGAACCAGAGTGGGCTCTTTTGGAAGGGTTTGAGGTGTAAGTTGCATTCGAAGTTCCTGTCTTCTTGGATAAGGCCGAAGTCATGCTGTGGTCTGATACATTGCCATCATGCTCTTTTCCATTTGCTGGGTTTTTGTCGTTATTTGATGCTACATTCGATATCCATTTTGTGACCCTTTCGGCCACTTTGGGGTCAAGAATCGACGATTCAATTGCGGATTCTTCGGAGGACGAATTAGAGGCCATAGTCACCATTTGATCCTGTGGTTCTGTTAGATCGACGATCGTTGGAGTATCTTGCTCACTTGGCGCCTTTTGGCTGCCCTGGAGTTGGGAAATGATACGATGCAAGGAAGAGGGTCAAACTGATCATTGTTTTTTTTTTTAAATGATTCAACAAGAAAAAAGTTTTTTTGCCATTCCGTTGCAAATCAATCAACTTTTCATTGAGAAGATTTACAACATAACGGCCTGCTTTTCCTACCAAAAAAAACAATGCTGAAAAGTGCTACTTTTCAGCACTCTTTTCGGTGCTGAAAAGTAGCACTTTTCAGTTCTGTTTTGGGTGGCGTCAACTAACCATCCCATATCTACTGCCATAGCATCTGATGTGTGATCCGGATCCGATAAAGTCTAGTGATTCTGGTTTGGGACTGGATCGTCCAACATTCGTAGAAGATGCATAAGGGCCCGCCACTGTTCTGTCCTCCAATATGTAATATAGATCATGATGTGAAAGAGAAAATTTGTGACATTCCTAGCCACTACTGTATCACGGCCTAAGCGATTGAAAAATACTGAAATGATACAACACATGGATGCATGGCCACGTGGTTCTCTTGAAACGTTTATTTGTACTTTAGGAAATTATCCAGTGGAGTTTTTCGTAATAGCAAAAAATGTTGTATGCAACTCGTTGCAAAACTCGATTTTTTCAGCACTCGTTGGATTTATCCAACTCGGCGAGCCTCGTTGGATAAATGTACAACTCGTGCTGAAAAAATCATCATTTTGCATCTTGTTGCATAAATAACTATTTTCCTTCTCTTCATCCTCATCCACATGCTTCTTTTTATGGCATTATATCTCAACTTAGAAAGACCCAACTAACAATTTTAGCGCTATTAGCCAAGATTATTTGCTTTGTACTGTATAACAGTTGAATTGAAGCAGCGAACGCAGCAAAAAAGGAAAGCTGTCAAAAATAGAACGATTAGCGTTAATACAGCTGTAACGCAAACGTTTTGCAGCTACAAATCTTAGCTGAATAAATTTCGTCAGTTATCGCTTTTGCTGCATTCACTAAGCTGTAACTCAACACCGTAAAAGATAACAACCTAATGATGTGGAATAACACTCGCCATCATCAATCCGGCTGTTTCTATACAATATGATTTGTTATGCTGCTCAATATATATTTAAGAAGCGCTTTGTCGTTAGTTATACAGCGAGCATACAGCAGTATGCTGTAAAACAACAACTTGTGGCGCATCTACTCAGCTTGTTGGATGTAAACATTGCGTTTGACGTTTCGCACCCTTTTACAGCCTGATGAAGTGGTGTAAGCGCGGCTATGGCATCTTTTACGATCATTATAAAATATTGTGTGAACTGTTTTCGATGTAGAACAAAACGGTGTGTTTTCTTTGCCTTTCGATATAGACTGTGGTGGCAACAAGGACAGCGTCGAGACTTGTGGATGCAGAGATCGTGAGTTCGATTCCAAGTGGTGGCAGGTAACGTTGGGAACATTATATTCAGATACTTATGATATGAATTCCGAAAGCAGCTTGAAAATAATATTTAATCGATAATACAGCGAAGCTGTATAATAATTATTCAACAGTTGCGAAATGGTTGAGAAAGCGCCTTCCGAAGATGTTACACAGCTACTTGTCGTATAACTGTCGAGATAGAGCAATGATCGGTATGAATAAGAGCTTCCAACACAGCTTAAAAGTAGCTGAGTAGATTCGCCAGATTTGTTGGTAAAAGAATCGCATAGAAGCTTTCGTTCGTATGTACAGCGCCTTTACTCAGCATAAAGCCGTACAAAGAGGGCCTAGAGAATGTTTACATTTGCACTAAATGTTAGTTAGTCTCGAGACTTAGATAGGAAGACTCGAGACTTCCTATCAGCTCAATGGTCTTATAAACACTTCTGCAGTTGTCTGCCGTTATACGCATAATTGTCCCATGTTTCTTTTTGTGCATTTTAACTTTTTGTCGTCAAACGTTTTATTTTTACGTATAGTTTTAGAAAACACTTATCAAAATTTAACTGTGTTCGGAAACTCAATGAAAAGCAAGCCAAGCCAAGTTATCCCATTGTTGAATTTCCACGCATAACTGTCCCACTACTGTATTTCTACGCATAACTGTCACACTATACAATTCGCAGCGCTGTTTTTGTATTATCGGGGCGCATTCATCATTCATGCGAGCCTGACGTCAAATTTGATTGAAATTTTTAATATAAAAATTTAAAAATATTTCTCATCCGGTTTTCACCGAATTTCAGTTGAATTTTCAGGGTCGATCCCATAATTCTTGTAATTATTTTGAACCGCAGTCATCGATTAGAAATTTATCGTAATTTCGGATTCATCACGAGGTATACTGAGGTAATCTTACTTAAAGAATCAGTAACCACTTCAATTTCGAGTCCAGAGCTTTAGCAAACCAAGTCTAAATAAAAATAGGTCAACCGTTTTTGAATGACTTGGCCTCATGCTGGGTTGTTCTGATTACCGGTTCACTAGTCAAAGTGTCCTTTATATTGGCGAATCTGAAACCTGGCTTGTGGCATATCAATGTTCATGAACTTGCAAGTAAAGGTAATGTTGGAATAATAATGGATAACAGAAGATGAACTAGGGTGTTAATCAGTGACGCAATATTTTCTTAATTTGAAATTGAAAATTGAAAACAAGCTAATGACTTTGTAAAACAGAAGAAAAAAATGCAACAACATTGCTACTACAATTATCTTTTAAATAACATTTAGTGTTCCAACGAACCCGATCAACCAGTGCACACTGGTCCAGGAAGCTAATTTAGGCGGACATTAGGTTTTCGTCTCGATTTATTGATTTTAGAGCCATAGTTACTTCTGATAATATGTTCAGAATTTTCGGTTCCGGGTCATTTGGCCGAATGTCATTTGGTCGAATGCCATTTGACCGAATGCCGTTCGGCCGAAATTGAAAAAAAAAAAATGAACTAGCATGGATTTATAACGAATTTCAAAGAACTTATTCAGCTTTTCCATGAATAAGGTTACACCATCATTGACATACACATGATTAGCTTTTTAGTAGTATTTCAAGAAACATTTCGTGCTGAAAGAAGAACATCCTAAATGTAAGCAGTTATTCACTTCTCTGTTAGCGGTGATAGCCACCTGCAGATGTTTGTAGTTAGATTTTGACAGTAACCACAAAGGTTTAAGACTTATTCGTCCTTTTGCTGAATCTGGTTGTTTTGATCCCTCGGATCGTACTAAGTAATACATGTCTTAGCTCTAGCAACCACAAGTCTTGGTTTTTTTGACTTAAATATTCCCGAGTCGTTTATTGCTATACGCAAGCAGGAGGAGAATGACACTCACCCAAGTTGAGGTAAAAAAATGTGTTTTGAATAAGACGTAAGGGAATCTGGGGTAATATGCACCCTTGAGACAAAACAACCCCACGGTGCCTTTTATGAGTATTTGTAAAACAATTGAAAAAAAAAATCGTCAATAGTATAACTCGAATGAATAGCCTATGTGCAAAAGAAGGAAAAAAAAATCTGACGAAATCAATAAAAAACTTGAAACCTTATTACACCTTTGGTAGTCTAGAGGCGAATTAACCGTCACCTCAGAGTCTTGACGCAATGTGAGGAGTTCACAACTTCGTCCTGAATTAACGGGTCGATTTTATCCTTCTCTTAGAGCTCTTATAGAGTGACAAAAAATTACGTCCCGTCACATTATGAAAAACCACAAATTAATTAGCTTATCAGTTATTGGGTCACACTTATGAAACCTACATATCCGAGGTGGTGTTATTTGATTTTTATTTTCATGATTTAGTCAAACGACATTCGGCCAAATGACCCGTTTGGCCAAGTGGCCGGACACCGAATTTTCAGTACTACAAAGTGTACGCATCAAAAAATTTTTACGATGATTACAAGATTGAAGTAGGTATAGGCTAACTTCTTTAT
Source organism: Aedes aegypti (assembly GCF_002204515.2). Lineage (NCBI taxonomy): Eukaryota > Metazoa > Arthropoda > Insecta > Diptera > Culicidae > Aedes > Aedes aegypti. Next base: position 305,599,683 of record NC_035107.1, on the reverse strand, counting down.
TTTAACGAATCGTGAGTTGGTATGTTCAGCAAAGTTGTAGCAAATGATCAGAGTTGCTCAATATCAGTCATAACAGCGTATGGCTGATTTACATAAACTATTAATATCAGTTGCGAGCTATCAATATCACTTTGATTTGGCAACCAAAAGCAGTGATGCGACATCGCACTCTAGATTATAATCAATTCAGAATGAGTGATCACGTGACAATTCTCCTTCTCCCTGGGGCCTTCCTTAGCCGAGTGGCTAGAGTCTGTGGCTACAAAGCAAAGCCATGCTGAATCCCAACTGAAAAACAGGCTCTGTCTCAGTGAAGACGTAATGCCAAGAAGAAGAAGCGATAATTCTCCAAGCTATTATTGTTCTTCTGTGACCAACACATAGTTTCAATTCATCTGCAGCTTTATCAGAAATATCGTATTGATAAGTTGCCATTTTATTTGCTTAATTTAAAATTGAACTTAACCCATCATTGATATCCATAGTCTATCGCTATCAATCATCAATGCATTGCTGATATTAGATTTGTTTTACCAAATTAGGATGATAGTGTTGTCTAATAACACAGAACACCTAGATATAAGAAATAATGAATGTAATGTTTGGAATGATACTAATAAAGAAATTTAAAAAAAAAATGCATTGGTGATGGAGTAGACAGCATGATGTTGTATGTGATATAGAATGATCCGCATTGTATCGCAGTCTGCCTGTACAAATCAGCAAGTTTTAGGCGTGGATAGTGACAGCGAGCAACTCTGCAAACGATTAGCTGAAGAGCCGCGATAATTGAGTATTTTTAATAAAAAAATCATCTCTCTCAAGTGTTTTATTTTTTCGATTTATTGGCCTACTAAGCTCTACAAAGTTTTAATACTTATCATTTGCTACAACTTTGCCATAGTTGTATTTCTTATGGTTTTCATGTTATTTGAGTTTTTCATCTTAAAATTTAATATTTTGTGTGCCTTGTATCTCAACTATGAGCACCTGAAGAAAATGATTCTTCCCACCTAATGATTTTGCAGTCTTTAGAATATCTCTGAGCAAAATTAAGAGAAGATAATATTGCTGTTTGCATTTGACGTGCAAATCCAGTATAACTGAGCTGCAAATGCGGTAACACAAAGTAGCCAAAGGATACTTAGCAACCTGGGAGGGAGAAACCAATACAACATTTCTGTACGTCATAGTGAGCCGAGATTCCGCTGTCACGAACTGTCACTGTGAGCCCAGATCTCAAACATTGGACTTACATGAAAAAAGCGCGTAACTGATTAAAACACTTTTTCGTATTTCTTCAAAAGTGATAAAAATCGAATGAAAATCAATTCATGCACATAACGCAAGTAATGTCACGTGAGCACCATTTAATCTGATTGAACATAAAGCATTGAAAAACGCATCGTTCTACTTTTTCCAATGAAAATGAATATTTAGTGCATAGAAAACTGTGGCCCTTTTTTCATGTTTGTCAGGAAAGATCGAAGGTGCACAACAAAAGGAAACTACCGATTTTCTCGAAGCCTGTCTTGATTGTTGTTGGCAAGCTGGAGTTATCTTGCAGTTCAAAATAACGTTGTCTTATATTTCGTGTGTAGTATCGGTGCCTCCCTCCCAGTTAGCAACATAGCAAAGAAAATCACTTTTTGACTTCGCCTTCCTTATTAAAAATCTTACCGCGTTTGGTGTTCCCGCATTTGATATTTGCATTTCAAACGCACACAGCAATATTTTCTATCTCGTTCAAAATCGATTTTACTAATAGACGAAATGAGATAAATCCATATTTATTGAATATTCACACATGCTCAATTCACAAAAGTCATCACCTGAGCAAATAAAATCTGAAAGAAATTCACCATTTTTATTTCGTCTATTAGTAAGCGAGATCATTGGAAGTCAACATAAGTCGTATAAAATACATCTACAAAGTTTACAATCCGAATGAATTCGGTGGTATGATTTAACCGGAATCTTCTGATGGATTCATACCGCACTTGTTGTGCTTCTTCGGCGGCTTGCCAGAGAAGAGAATAAATAAATTATGATAGAACAGATTCAGCTGTTACTAAAATGAAACAGTAATAAAATGCTAAAATCTTCAATTTAAGTATGTACAGAAAATATAGTGAAATTATGCCAAATGTCCGTTATACCAAATGACCATCATCTTTCACTTAGTTAAAAATTATGCCAAATGTCCGTTATGCCAAATGACCGTTATGCCAAATGTCCTTTATGCCAAATGGCGTTATGCCAAATGACCTTATGCCAAATGGCCCGCTCCCGGCAGAGCGCCTGCGATTTGTTTAGTGTCGAAACTGTTTGCCTATCATACCTACATCGCTTCCACAACAACTGTATTGTGGAAGGGTAAAGATGCGGAGTGAGTGAGTGAGAACGACACGTTGATAGCCTTCCCGCTCGGTAGCTTAGTTGGTAAAGCGCTCGTCTAGCATACAAGAGTCCTGGGTTTAAAACCCAGCCGAGCACGTGGATTTTTTTCTTGATTTCACCCATAATTTGTCCATCTTTACCACGCGTAATGAGTTAATTAATTCAATTACACTCTTAATAAACATTTTGGTTTTCGTGTGGAGAAGCGGTGCGTGTCTGCTCAAAAATCAAGATTTCAGCAAATTTGAGATGCGAACGTGCGTTTGTGGGAATGTATCAGTATCAACAGTTTGTCGAATTGTCAGCCATTTCAGCCCTCTTCCCTCTTCCTCGATGTAAACTTATTGTATAGGGATTTAAAAATTCTCAGTGGATTGCTAATTAGCAAAATTAATTAGTAAAACGTTTTACTGGACCTTTTCCCATACCCCTTGGGACAGGGCCTAATCAAGAGCTGTTTGCTATAATCTGTACAATGCTATCGAATTTGAGAGATAAAAGATAATTTTCGAAATATGACGGGGTCAACAGTTTTGTCAATAATAAAATAAACTCGATCATGCCCATCGAGTTTATTCCCAGGTGCATCCCTTATAACAAAGAACTGAACATATATGTCTATCGCATTCATATAAAGAATTCTATGATGTTATGGTATATGCTATGTTTGAAAATTCTAATTGATTAACGGATAGAAAGGAGCTGGGATGGAGGCACCGATATTACACACGAAATATAACACAAAGTTATTTAGAATTGCAAGAAAACTCCAGCTTGCCAACGACACTCAAGGCAGACTTGATGAAAATCGCTAGTTTTCTTTTGTTGTGTTCCTTCGATCGTTCTGGACGAACATGGAAAAAGGGCCAAAGTTTTCTGTGCATTTCATTTTCGTTTTTATTGGAAAAAGTAAAATAATGCGTATTTGAACACTTTATATTCAATCAGGATAAAAGGTGTTATTGTGACAATACTTTTGAATAAGCATGCCAAGCTTTTCAATCGATTTTTTGTCACATTTGATAAAATGCAAAAATACGTTTTAATCAATTACGCGCTTTTATCATGTTTGTCCATTGTTTTAGATCTGGGCTCACAGTGAAAATTCGTGACAGCAGAATCTCGGAAAGCAGCTTTCCAAAGAATTGCTGTTCCATGACTCGATATTTCCATGAGTCGATGGTCCCTTCAATATCGACTCATGGAGGTTTCACTGAACAACATTTTCAATGTTAGTTCTTATATCATGGGACGACAGCAATTGAATTTCTGTTTTGTAGAATTTCTACCGGCCGTAATTTGTTTTTTTAGAAAGTCGGATATGATGTCGGATTAATCCTCGACAGGGATCATTCCTTGGAACGGAATCCTCCCATAAACTATTTAGACCCTTTTTGGTGTTAATAGACCATTTTTATGTTTAAAACTAGCTTTGCATCGACATTGCTTAGCCTTTCTTAGCCGAGTGTTTAGAATCCGCGGCTACAAGGTAAAGCCTTCTTGAAGGTGTCTGGGTTCGATTCTCGGTCGGTCCAGGATCTTTTCTGTAGTAGGCGGATATTCATGTATTAGATCATAGTAGGAGTTGGAATAAAAACCTCATTCATTGTTGTGACTTTCACTGGATCAGTCAAGCTTTGAATTCTTTCCGTAATCCGAACGACTGGGACACTACAACTGTCGACGACTCTGGGATCGAACCAAGCGAAAAGCTGCAGGAAAATTCCGATAGTCTTCAAGCCAAAAAAATATTGGAAGTAATTTGGAAATGGCGTCGGTAATTATACCAATTATTATTCTGTTATTAACTGTGATGATTTTTTTTAGAGAAACTGATTTTGAAATTAATTAATTAAATTGTTAAGTAGAGAGTACAGGAAATGCTATTAAGCAATTTCGGTCTGCTCTCCATAATGAAACGAAGGGTATTACCGGTCCGCTTCTGTTTAAGCAATCGAAGGGAATCATAAAGATTTCGGTCCTTTTCTTATGAAGAATTGAAGAAAGCTTTATGTGTCCGGTCCGTGATGCTAGAAGTAAGAAAAAACGAAGGGATTATGGAAATTTCGGTCCATTTCTGACAAGGATATGAAGGGAATTACATAAACCATAATCCGGTCCGTACTAAAGAAAAAAATGAACGAAGGGATCCATGGAAATTTCGGTCCTTTATCTTATTAGAAAAGAAGGAAATTTCTTGCGAATAAATCCGGTCCGTTTTGAGTAGAAAATAATGTAAATTTGGTTTCGTCTGTCAATAACAGAAAAAGTTGTTATGCGTTGCTATGGAGACTGAAAATACAACTCCGGTAACTTAATACCTATAAAAGCTCGATTGCTATGATGGAAAAAAAGTCTATCGCGTATCACTAATGTACGAACCTAATTAAGAATGAAATTAATTACAGCAGAACTTTAACATCCATCCATTTTCCGAGATCGGTGACGGATCGACGAATATTCGCTGGGAATTATGGAAGGACCAGTTCGTTTCGTACCTAACGCTAAAAGGTATTGAGGACCACGAGGAAATGTTTAAGGCGTTAATGTGCTTTGTTGGATCCGACGTTCGTAAGATTGCGCGGGATGTGAACGTAGGTGAGTCGGCGATTGTGGACAACCGGTACAGATTGGCAATGGAAGTTTTAGACAATTACTACTCCCCGAGGATGTCGCAGAGGTACGAGCGGTTTAAATTTCGTCAACTTATGTCCAACCCGAATGAGCGGATTGACAAATTTGTCATTCGTTTGAAAGAACAAGCTGCACAATGTGGTTTTGGTGAACAAGTTGAAGAGATGATCATGGATCAAATTGTGTTCGCTACACAGTATGATGACAAGCTTCGTGCCAAGTATCTAGAAGCTGATTCAAGCCTGGAGAAGATGTTGGAAATTGCACGCACGCACGAATCGGTGAAATCTCAAATTTAAGAGCTTCGTGGTAAACCCGTTCCTGCTGTTGAGTTGAATGCTGTAGGAGAAATTGTGAAGAATCCCAAACAGGGTAGGGTATCTTGTTCTCGGTGCATGGGAAACCATTTCGCAACTCATGTTCGTTGCCCTGAAAAAAAAGTTCCTTTTGCAGCAAATGCGGCAGACTAGGACATTATGCGCGATGCTGTAAAACCCAGCAATTCCGACCAAGCGGCAATCCAGCAATTCAGAATAGCAAGAATCGTGATCGAAAAGAGAAATTTGTGCGAGAAGTGGATGATGTTACGAGTACCGTCCAGATACGTGAGTTGTTTCATCTTGAAGGCAAGTGTACTGTAATTACTGTTGTTGGAAGTGTAAATGTTCGGTTCGTTATCGACACCGGGGCAGATGAGGATGTACTAAGCGTTGATGATTGGAAAACCTTGAAACGTGTTGGATTCAGTGCTTTTGACGTCAGGAAAGGCAGTGACAAAATCTTCCGTGCATATGGATCAAGGAAGTCGTTGGACGTTTTAGGCGAAGTGGATGCTCGAGTTGCTGTTGGCGAGAGATACTGCAACACAACGCTCTTCGTGATCAAAGATGGCAAATACTCGTTGCTTTCTGGTAAGTCTGCAGAAGCTCTCGGACTCATCACGTTTCTGCATGCTGTTACGAATGAAGCATTACCATGCATTAAAGATTATTCCGCGACCATCAAAATTGATAAATTAGTCCCTACTGTGAGACAAGCGTATCGTCGTATACCTATCCCACTTGAAGAGCTTACTCTACTTAAGCTTAAAGAGCTTGAGCGCCAGGACGTAATTGAACGTGTCTCTGAGGCTTCAGAATGGGTGTCGCCGATGTTGGTGAAACGTAAAAGCGCAGATGAAGTAAGAATTATAATTGACCTCCGAGAAGCTAATAAGGCTATAGTGAGAGAAGTTCATCCTTTGCCAACATTTGAGCACATGGTTAGTCGATTGAAAGGCAGTAAAGTGTTCGCTAAATTTGACATCAAACAAGCGTTCCATCAACTAATGCTTAGTGAAGACTGTCGATACATAACGACATTCATTTCACCTTTAGGATTGATGCGTTATAAACGACTAGTTTTCGGATTGTCTGCTGCACCCGAACTATTCCAAAAATGTATGGAATCAATGTTAGGAGATTTCCCGTGGCTTATTGTATTTATCGACGACATCCTGATTTTTGCCCCAGACAAGGAGACCTTGGTGCGTAGAACAAATATTTTGAAAGAGAGATTACTAAAATACAATGTAGCTCTAAATGATCAGAAAACCGTAGAATGTGCAGAAGAATTGGAGTTTTTAGGATTCTATCTTTCTGCTGAAGGAGTCAGCATTTCACGCGAAAAGATTGAAGCGATTGTCAGATTTCGGCCACCGCAGTCAGCGGAAGAAGTCCGGAGTTTTCTGGGGCTGATAACATTTGTTGGGCGTCATATTCCACATCTATCAACACTTTGTAGTCCTCTTAATGCGCTCACAAGAAAAGGACAGAAATTCGAATGGACCAAAGATCATCAACATTCTTTTGAATTATTGAAAAACAACCTTGCTAGTGTGGAAACGTTAGCATATTTTGATCCGGATTTAGAAACTTTTCTCATCGCTGACGCTAGTCCAATTGGTCTTGGAGCAGTTATTTACCAGAAAGGGCCTGACGACATACTAAGAATAATTAGTTATGCATCTAAGACACTCTCCGAAATTGAACGTCGATACGCGCAGACAGAAAGAGAAGCTCTCGCTCTAGTATATGCCCCAGAAAAATTCCACTTTTATCTCTATGGAAAATTTTTCTGGCTTATAACTGACCATAAACCATTGGTAACAATTTTCGGAGATAAATCCAAACCTTGCGCCAGAATTGAGAGATGGAGGTTGCGATTAATGTCATATGACTATAAAGTCGTCTACAGGCCGGGAAAAAGTAACATTGCAGATCCATTTTCGAGGTTATGTCAGGAAGTACCAGTTGAAAAAGGTAGCTACCATGAAGAATGCGAAAGAATCGTGCGTTTAATGTCCGTTGACGTTTGTCCCGTTGCTGTTTCACTCACGGAGATTATGGAAGCAACTCGAAATGACATTGAATTATCGGAGCTCATTCGTTGGTTACCATACCCGACGAAAAGATGGCCAAAAACGTTGATACGGTACAAATCAATTTCAAGCGAAATTTCATCGGATGGAGACCTTATCTTGAAAAACAAGAAGATTATCATACCGAAAGCTTTACAGTTGAACATCTTAAGGCTTGCTCATGAGCCTCATCTAGGTACTAAAACAGATATTAAAAAAAAAATAATCATAGTTTTAAAGGTTAAAATTTAACAAACAATTATTTTATGTTATCTCTAGGCATTGTTGCAATGAAGAAAAAGTTAAGGGAAAAAGTATGGTGGGTACGAATCGATGCAATGGTGAAAAATTTCGTAAAAGATTGTGATGGCTGCGTGTTAGTCTCGACTCCAGCAACCGATCCGATGGTTAGAACACCTCTACCTGCAGGACCATGGTAGAAATTAGCGATGGATTTTACAGAGGTGACAAATGGTACACATCTTATGGTTGTCGTTGATTATTTCTCAAGATTCCCTGAAATTGAAATAATGACAACCATAACTGCCAAGGCTACAATATTTAAACTACGCACGATTTTTGCGCGATTTGGTTTCCCTAGGGAAATCATTTGTGACAACGGACCTCCATTTTGATCAGATGAATTCGTCACATTTTGCAAATCATCTGGAATAATTCTCAATCATTCGGTATTGTTCCGCCATCCGCGGACGCGCCTCCGCTACCAATAAGCCCCCACAAGGATTCGACGCCACTGACTCAGCGTGATGCGCTTGTGTCGGTGGACAAACCTCAATGGCTTGCGTATGTATAGCTGAGAATGTGTAGGCATACGAAGTAGGGAGACAGAAAAAATATCCAAGTATAAACAAACAACCTGTGAACACTTCCCTGAATTAAAATCCACTTCATTTGCAAATAATTATTAAAAAAAACCAGTAGTGAATTAGATCGTTTTTGAATTAGTCGGTAGTGGGTTTATCACTGAAGAATCAGCAGGTAAAAATGAATTTATTATCCTAGATTGTAAACTTAAAACTATATGTACTTATACTATGTTGTAAATATCACAGGTTCTATCACAGTCGGCAAAGAAAATAAACCACTAGATTTGTAGCTAATCCTGAGGCAGTGATCTGAAACAAGAACTATAGGATAGTCAAGGTAACTTACTTTAGTAATACATTATCAGAAGTTAACAAAACATGCAATATTGAAATGCAGGTATCAGGCACTGCACCCGCAGCAATACCGTACAGTACCGATTTTCGGACCCAACGGAAATTAGGAAATAGACACTAAACGTAAGTAAATGTAAAATTTCGAGATTTAACTAAAGTGACTCTGGCAAAGAATTCGTCAAGATGAATAATCCATAAATTTGAATAATTGTATCCCAACAGGGAAAATTTAACGTGCCAGCCGTAATAATAAACGTTGTAAATTGAATTCGGCGAGTCGTTTAAGTTTTTGGAAGTTCGTCTACCGTATTGTTGCCGATTGCGGGAACAAATTAAATTTTCCGTTTAATTCCGGAATGTCAAGCGGAAGCGTAGCGGCTGCCGGGGAATTTTCCCGAAAGAAACGGGATTCCCCTGGTGGTGAGGGAGCGAGTTGCGGGTCGTGCCGTCGTGTCGATAATAGTCGAATGGTGCAATGTGACGAGTGTGACGTGTGGTACCATTACGACTGTGTGAATGTGGACGACAGCATCCGGAATCACGATTGGAGCTGTAATGGCTGCCTAAGGACAGCACTGGAAAAGCAGAGATGTGCTTTGAGCGAGCAGATGAAGCGACTTGAGCAGCAACAGAGACAGTGGCAACAAGAGCAACAGAAGCGTGTTGATCAGATGGAGGAACGGCAGAAGCTTGAACAGCTGCGGAAACAACAAGAGTTGCAGCGGCAGAAGCAGGAGCAGTTCTACCAGACGCAGACAGCACAGTTGCAGTTGCAGCCACAGAGTTTGCGGTTCGAAGCAGCTATATCAGAACTTGAAGCTCCTTCAAAATCGCTTGGTGTTATCCCGAAGCAGCAGCAGCAGCGTGTCACGATCTTGGAGAAAGCTGCATCGAAAGGAGTCGAAACGAATGATCGACGTGATCTGGAACCGTTGGCAAACTCAACCGTCACTAATGCGAAACCACCTAGCAGAACCGACGGAGCTTCATCGATGTCATCGAGGCGGTCAACAAAACTTCGGCTTTTGCAAGCTAGAGCTCTGGAAGCGAGACAATCGTTGGAGAAGAAGCAGCTAGAAGAGCGGTTAGCTTTGGAGCGTGAGATGCTCGAGACCAGCGATTCCGAGGTGGAGTCGATTATCAGTATCGAAAAGATAAATGATTGGCTGGAGAAAACGGAGAACATGGGGGAAGAAGCAGGAATCTCGATGAACGATACGCCATTGCCGATATACGACGAATTATTGCGGAAAGCGACCGTGTCATCATCTCAACTACGTCCCACATGCAGCGGTGCTACAGCTGGACACTCCGTTCAGCAACAGTTCATCGGGCCGATTGATTCGATTCAGTCACGCATTCCTCGGCAGCAACCTGGTGGAAGTTGCACTCACGCGAAACATCCACAGTCTGGCGTAAACATCTCAAAAGCTTACCAGCCAGCGTTTGGTGAATATCCACCAGCATTATCCGGTTTCGCTTCGCTACCTGTACACGGCGTAGCATCGCAGCAGCCACCGTCAACAGCCTACCCGGCGGCAAACCATCCACGCCACGTCGTTCAGAGCATGACGTCCGCTGTTCAAGGTATCGGGCAGCCACCCCTGACCACATCAACTCCGCGGCAAAATGTCGAGTCCTCTCAGCAACAATACCCACTGCAGATGAGTAGCGATGCTGTACCGCTGAACAGTGGTCATTTAGCGGCGAGGCAGACGGTGAAAGATTTACCCAAGTTCGGAGGTGATCCAGAGGATTGGCCGCGATTCATCGCTGCCTACGAGCGCACTAGCAGGATGTGTGCATTCCGGAACGATGAACTGCTCGATCGTCTGGAGCGTAGTCTGCACGATAAAGCGCTCAACGCCGTTAAGAGTCTGCTGTTGCATCCCGACAACGTTCCGGTGATAATGAGTCGGTTGAAAACTCTCTTCGGCAATCCGGAATCCATCGTCGAGACTATGGTCCGGAGAATCCGTATGATGCCACCACCGAAGGCAGAAAAAATGGAAACAATTGTCGACTTCGGCGTTGCAGTACAGAATCTGTGTGCGACTATGCAAGTGTGCCAGATGGACGAGCGACTATACAACGTCGCATTACTTCAAGAGCTTGTCGATAGCCTGCCATCAGCGTTGAAAATGAAGTGGGCGTTCCATCGGAAAGATAAAGGAGCTGTCACACTATTGGACTTCAGCGACTGGATCGGTGAGCTGGTGGATGCCTTATGCCAAGTGATTCATCCAGCGGTGTGGGCCAAACCACAACGGTCCGAAAGCAAGCCCGAGAGGAAGGTAAGGAGAGATGAAGCCTTTGTCCACGCGCATTCGACAGACCCGCAGGAACAGTCAGATAGGAAAGAATGTCTAGCGTGTGAAAACGAGTGTACTTCCCTAGAAAAATGCGACAGCTTTCTCAAAATGACACCGAATGCACGATGGACGCTAGTGAACCAGAAAAAGATCTGCCGGAAGTGCCTTACCAAGCATTTCAAAGCCTGTGAGAGGAGGGTTCCCTGCAACCAGGGTGGGTGTAGCTTCCTGCATCATCGGCTGTTGCATGATGACAGTAGACACCAAAGGCCGTCACCCAGCATACCGACGCAGGTCGCCTCAGTCAACACTCACAGCTTGCTGGGAAGGGTACTGTTGAAGTACGTTCGTGTCACGGTATATGGCAAAGGTAAATCAATCACCACATACGCATTTCTCGATGCCGGATCGACTTCAACGCTGATGGAACACAGCTTATGGGAGGAACTAAACCTCAGCGGAGAGAAATCCCCTTTGTGCATATCGTGGACTGGCGGACAAGGCCGATACGAGAAAGATTCGGTTGTATTCTCTGCAGAGATCACCGGCGCCCATACGCCAAAACAAAGCTACCGTCTCCCGGAGGTGCACACAGTTCGAAGTCTTGATCTTCCTGCACAAACACTGTCGGTATCGACTCTAGCAAAGAAATTCCATCACTTGTCGGGTTTACCGATCGAATCATACGTCGCAGTGAAACCACGAATTTTGCTCGGCGTCGACAGTTCCAGACTGGAATATCCGCTCGACTCCAAGGAGGGTGACGAAAATCAGCCGACAGCAGTCCTGACGCGGCTGGGTTGGATAGTTTACGGTCCGTGCTCGGCGCCAGGGCAACCAATCCCGAAGAAAGAAGTTTCTTACGGCTACCATATTTGTCAATGCGAGGGGCTTCATTCGACCGTTAAAAACTACTTTTCCATGGACAGCCTCGGAGTACAACTTGCCGATAAGCCACTGATGTCCAAGGACGACGAGCGAGCGCTTGAGCTGCTGCAAAAGAATACGATTCGCCGAGGAAAAAGATACGAGACGTGTCTGCTGTGGCGTTATGACGACCTTCGGATGCCGGAGAGTAAAGCCATGGCCTTGAAGCGACACGAATGCTTAAACAAGCGCATGGCTCGCGAACCAAGGCTAGCCAAGGAATTGCATGAGAAAATCATGGACTATAAAGCCAAAGGGTATATCCGAAAGCTATCGGCACAGGAGGAAGCAACACACACCGAGCGTTCGTGGTATCTACCAATCTTTCCGGTCGTGAACCCAAACAAACCTGGAAAGCTGCGAATTGTTTGGGATGCCGCCGCCAAAGTGGGAAGGATCTAGTCATGCCACTGCAACACGTCCTACAACGGTTCAGAGAGTTTCGAACAGCGGTGACAGGAGACATACGCGAAATGTTCCACCAAGTCCGAATTAATCCTGAAGATCAACACTGTCAGAGGTTCCTGTGGAATGATGGCGTTCCCGGAAAAGTTCCTTCGACGTACGCGATGCAAGTGATGACGTTCGGTGCGAGCTGCTCCCCAAGTAGCGCACAGTACGTGAAGAACCTGAATGCAGAACGATTCAGAAGCCAGTTTCCAGATGCGGTTGAGGCTATATGTAACGGAACGTACGTGGATGATATGCTCTGCAGCGTTGAGTCCGAAGCAGAAGCTGTGAGGCTTGCGCAAGATGTTCGTGCAATACATGCAGAAGGTGGATTCGAGATCCGGGGATGGTTATCAAACTCCGAGAAAGTTGTGGAAGCCATGGGCGAGTCAAAATTGATTCAGAAGGACCTGAACAAGAATGGTGAGCTGTCCACCGAGAAAGTTCTGGGAATGTGGTGGCACACAACCAACGACACATTCACCTTCAAGATTCCGAAGCGATGCCAACATGAGCTGCTATCCGGAGCGTGAAGCGTGAAGCGTGAAGTGCTACGGATCCTAATGTCCGTCTTCGACCCACTGGGACTCCTTGCGAACGTGCTTATGTTCTTAAAGGTACTACTTCAAGAGATATGGCGTTCTAAAATCGGATGGGACGAACCGATAACCAACTCCCAACTAGAAAGGTGGAGAACCTGGCTCAGCGTGCTGCACCAAGTGGAGAGTGTTTCTGTTCCTCGGTGTTATCGGACAATAACGACGTCGTCAGTCAAAACCAACGAAATTCAACTGCATGTCTTTGTTGATGCCAGTGAAAATGGATACGCAGCAGTTGCCTATTTCCGATTCGAAGAACGAAGTACAATAGAATGTTCATTTGTCACTGCGAAAACACGTGTTGCACCCCTCAAGTACGTTTCCATCCCTCGGCTGGAGCTTCAAGCGGCAGTGATTGGTACTCGTTTGGCAAAGGATATTGCTGAAACCCATCGAATCCCGATAAGAAAACGGTTCTTTTGGACCGATTCTAGGGATGTTCTATGCTGGCTGTGCTCGGACCACAGAAGATACAGCAAATTCGTCGGTGCCAGAATCGGTGAAATTCTGGAAAATACTGGACACTCGGAGTGGTTTTGGATTCCAACAAGGGAGAACGTGGCAGACGAAGGCACAAAGTGGCAGAAGCTTCCCAATCTTTCTCCATCAAGCCGCTGGTTCAAGGGACCGGATTTTCTGTGGCGTAGTTATGCGGTGTGGCCAACTCAGCCGGCAACCCACGGCATAACCACGACCGAAATAAATGCTTCAGTTAATGTCCACGCGGTACACGAACCCATCCTAAACTTTGCTAAGTTCTCCAGCTGGCGCAAGCTTTTAAGGGTGACGGCATACGTATTCCGGTTCATCAGCAACATTCGAGCCAGATTGCAGAATCGTCCATCATCTACTGGCATTCTCGATCAACCGGAGCTGATCGCAGCGGAACGTTGTATATATCGGCAAGCCCAACTAGAAGTCTTTGGCGAGGAGATCTCTCAACTGAAGCTTTCCACGAATGCAGAAGGAAAGTCAGTGGCACCAATTCCTAAAAGCAGCTCACTCTACAAGCTATCACCGTTCCTTGATATCCACGGAGTGCTGCGTGCGAGTGGACGGACCGCCGGGTGTCAATTCATCGATGAAGACGCTGTTCACACCATCATACTGCCGAAGAAGCACTCAGTTACGACACTCGTCGTTCAGTTCACCCACGAACGTTACCATCACCTTAACCACGAAACAGTAGTCAACGAGCTGCGACAACATTACTGGATTCCCCAGCTGCGAAGAATTTGCTACAAAGTCCGTCTGCATTGTCAGTACTGCAAAAACGCTGGAGCTCGACCACAGCCACCCGTTATGGCTGATCTACCACCTGCTCGCCTAGCCGCTTACTCGAGACCGTTTTCCCATACCGGGATCGACTTTTTTGGACCAATGCAGGTTATTGTTGGGCGGCGAATCGAGAAGAGGTGGGGAGTGCTAATCACCTGTTTGGTGGTACGGGCTATCCATATTGAAATTGCCCATTCACTCAACACTAGTTCTTGCATCATGGCCTTGCGGAACTTTATGGCACGACGTGGAACCCCTGTGGAGCTATTCAGTGATAGGGGAACAAACTTTGTTGGGGCTAACCGTGATTTAAGCGAAGCGCTCCGAGCTCTCGACAAGGACAGGCTCATGGAGGAATTCGTGACGCCAAACACCAAGTGGACTTTCCTGCCCCCAAGCAGCCCGCATATGGGAGGAAGTTGGGAAAGGTTGGTGCAATCGGTGAAGAAGATCCTTGGCAACATGCACCTTCCAAGGACACCCACCGACGAAGTTCTTCGTAACAGCTTGATGGAGGTGGAAAGCATCATCAACTCGCGCCCTCTCACCTATGTTCCCATCGAAGACGCCGAGTGTGAAGCACTAACGCCCAACCACTTTCTTCTGGGTACCTCTGGTGGCACGAAACCATTAGTGCCCTACGACGATAGCCCCGCTACGCTAGTGAACAGTTGGAAAACTTCGCAGGTTTTTGCCAACATGTTCTGGAAACGTTGGCTTCGTGAGTATCTGCCAACGATTACCCGCCGGACTAAATGGCATTATCCAGCTAAGCCAATCCAAATCGGTGACATAGTTATAATCGTCGATCCAGACCTACCCAGAAACTCGTGGCCAAAAGGGCGTGTCGTAGACGTGAACCTTAAAAATGGACAGGTACGTAGTGCAACGGTACGAACACCCTCGAACGTTTACGAACGCCCAGCAGTGAGACTTGCAGTATTGGACGTAGGCGCAATAGGTAGTACACATCAACCCGGATCCTGTGTACCGGGGGGGACTGTTCCGCCATCCGCGGACGCGCCTCCGCTACCAATAAGCCCCCACAAGGATTCGACGCCACTGACTCAGCGTGATGCGCTTGTGTCGGTGGACAAACCTCAAAGGCTTGCGTATGTATAGCTGAGAATGTGTAGGCATACGAAGTAGGGAGACAGAAAAAATATCCAAGTATAAACAAACAACCTGTGAACACTTCCCTGAATTAAAATCCACTTCATTTGCAAATAATTATAAAAAAAAAACCAGTAGTGAATTAGATCGTTTTTGAATTAGTCGGTAGTGGGTTTATCACTGAAGAATCAGCAGGTAAAAATGAATTTATTATCCTAGATTGTAAACTTAAAACTATATGTACTTATACTATGTTGTAAATATCACAGGTTCTATCACAGTCGGCAAAGAAAATAAACCACTAGATTTGTAGCTAATCCTGAGGCAGTGATCTGAAACAAGAACTATAGGATAGTCAAGGTAACTTACTTTAGTAATACATTATCAGAAGTTTACAAAACATGCAATATTGAAATGCAGGTATCAGGCACTGCACCCGCAGCAATACCGTACAGTACCGATTTTCGGACCCAACGGAAATTAGGAAATAGACACTAAACGTAAGTAAATGTAAAATTTCGAGATTTAACTAAAGTGACTCTGGCAAAGAATTCGTCAAGATGAATAATCCATAAATTTGAATAATTGTATCCCAACAGGGAAAATTTAACGTGCCAGCCGTAATAATAAACGTTGTAAATTGAATTCGGCGAGTCGTTTAAGTTTTTGGAAGTTCGTCTACCGTATTGTTGCCGATTGCGGGAACAGGTATCATACGCTCCATTTCAGAATGGATTAGTCGAACGTTACAATCGAACACTTTTGAAGTCCATCAAAATAAGCGTTGCCCAAGCACGTGACTGGAAAAATGATGTTTATGATTTTTTACTAGCATACAGAAACACACCACACTCTATTACAAATGAAACGCCAGCGAAATTAATGTTTGGTCGTAATTTGAAGGATAAACTTCCAGATTATTCAGATGCAGATGTACAAGGATCATGGGCTAAGCTCCAGAAAACTGATCATATAAAGAAGGAGAAAGGCAGAATATATGGAGACAACAAGAGACGAGCTAAGCATTCAGCGATTGATATCACGAGATCACGTTGTAGTGAAAAATTTCTTGAAACGTAACAAACTAACGCCAACTTTCGATCCACAGCCATATATAGTTACAAATAAAAATGGAACCCGTCTCACTCAGGAGAATTTAGAAACCGGGGTTGAGTATGACAGACACATCAACCATACCAAACGTTTAACTTGTATTGCTGTGTGCGTTTGAAATGCAAATATCAAATGCGGGAACACTAAATGCGGTAAGATTTTCAACAAGGAAGGCGATGTCAAAATTTGATTTTCTTTGCTAGGTTGGCGGTGATTTGCATCATGGTTGCTAAGTATCCTTTGGTTACTGTGTGTTACCGCATTTGAAGCTCAGTTAGACTGGATTTGCACGTCAAACGCAAACTGCAATAATAGCCTGTTTTTCAATCTTGACCAGCCAGCATTGGTATTTGATGAAATTGTCAAAGCAACCGAAATAATTGACCATCCGAAGGCGGAAGATGATACACCGGCAGCATCTGGACCTGTGAGAACTAAGAAACGTCGTGAAGCTTGAAAGCCAGAATATTTGAAAGATTATTTAGTATATTATCTATCTATATAAATAAAAATGGAATGGTGTTTGTATGTCACGAAATGGCTTGAGAACGAGCTATCGGATATTGAAAATTCTTCCACAGTTACGTTCCTTAAGTGTTCCGACGTGTTTCTGTACATAAAAAGCTAAGGATATTGAACGGAAAAGTCAGAAAAACGGGAGTGAAAAAAACTGTCATTTTGTACGGAACGTTTCATGATGTTTTACAACAGCCTACTTGATGGCAAGACGAAGTTTGCCGGGACCACTAGTTTAGTATATAAATGTAAGAGAATTGCTTAGTTTTACGGAGTTCAATTTAAATAAATTAATTTAAGATGAAAGGAGAGATGTAGTAGGCGGATATTCATGTATTAGATCATAGTAGGAGTTGGAATAAAAACCTCATTCATTGTTGTGACTTTCACTGGATCAGTCAAGCTTTGAATTCTTTCCGTAATCCGAACGACTGGGACACTACATTTTCGTAATGGAAATTTCCTTGTCTTCCCTGGGCATAGAGTATAATCGTTCCAGCCACACGATGTACGAATGGCAAAGAAAGCTCTCAGTTAATAGCTGTGGAAGTGCTCTCAAGAACACTAAGCTGAGAAGCATGCTCTGTCCCCGTGATGACGTAATGCCAAAAAGAAGAAGAGCCTACGAAGTAAGATTTTTTCATTGCCTTTCGAATGCGCTATAGAAAGTTTTAATTAGACATGTAATCACAGAGTTATGATACTTTTGTATGTTTTTAGGGGGTCAACCCGAACTATGGAACGGGGGTGTATCTAGGTATTTTATGATCTGTCTTTACTCCAATCATTTGCTTATTTCTTGATTTTTTAATCTACTTTGTATAATCACGTGGTAGCTTACAACGTGCATAGATAACTCCAATTATCGCATGCCATAGTCTTACTTCAGACTACGCGATGGACGTCGAACTTAGGCAGAACAAATCTTCAGAACTACCCCAGCGACATTTCAAACTGTTGGTAGTACATTTTCCAAGTACCTCCGCCGACACAAGAGACCAGTTCGGAATCACGCCGTTGGGAAATGATTAAGTATCTACCTTTCACGGAAGCCGAACCTCTTCGAACCAGACCAGGCCTCCGCCTAAACTGGCTCTGGAAATTGTTGCATTGGCGGCGCAGCAATTATATGCGTGCGAGGGTACCTTCGCTACTTGGACGACTGGTAACTACAGTCGAACCTTCATGAGTTGATGTTCCATGATTCGGTACATCGACTCATCAAACCATGCCGGAAATTAAATCTGACTCTTGGTACCATATTGGCGTAACTTCAATGATTTTTTTTCCTTTTCGTCAATTTTTCATTGATACGTAATTCAGCCGATTTTCAGTACCATAAACCAAATTGATCACTATTTTATAACTTTTTGTTATATTATCCCTACGGATTAGGACATTGTCAGCTTAATTTCGACAAAACCAGTACCGAAATTTTTCAATCGATCGATACATATAACTTTTTAATGAATACTAGATTGAAAACACCGGGTATTTCCGTTTGTTTGACCGCTTTTAATCTGAACACTTTTTAATTTGTACCAGTAGAAGCATTAACCTTAGAAAGCTAATGTCGCTGCTGTTCGTGTTACCAACATCTAGTTTGCCACGAACTGACAGCCTGAGTACCGGGCATCAAAGTGTCAAATTAATTATAAAAACATAAACAACGACAAGGCATTGAAAAAACAAATAATAACCATAATTTAAGGTAATAATAATTAAAATCAGTTTTGTGACAACAGCGCTACTAGCGTTCTACTACTAATATTTCTATTTTTGTACCCCACTAAATTGCACATCGTTCAGATTAAAAATGGTTTAAACTTCATTTAGCTCATGCGACGGAGTAAAGTGAGAAGAAGCATTATGTAATGGAACGCAGAACAAAACAAAACAAACGAAAAAGTTGAAATTTAGCGTGACATAATTTGTGTACCATCCCTTACTGCTAAGGTAGTGATACTTTTAAAAAATGGTTGTAGATCGTCGCAGTTACTTCAAATCGTGTTGGTGTCTTCTGCGCGATTATTCCTGATTTTCCGATCATTCGCGCAGAAGACATCAAGACGATTTCAGGTAACTGCAACGATCTACAAGCGTTTTTTTCTCTTTAAGATCCACGGCGCAAGAATTTTCTGAGCCACTCATACACAGTATTGCCATGAATTCATGGTCCCATCAATTTCGACCCGCGAAGGATTGACTGTGAGTTCCCCAGGTTGAGGTATCGCAGTTCAGTTGCGCGTCGTCAGAGCAATGCGCGTAAAACCAAATTGAATGGTAATCATGCTTAAGGAGATCTCAGATTGTAATGTGTGTTTGCGTTGATATTTGCTTACTTACCCAGCTACTTACTTTGGCTTGGCTCGGGTTGGAAATTGCTTCCGTCGTGATCGTCGACGTCGAAGAAGTTGGTTATTGCGCTTAACTGTGGCGGAAAGGCAAGCCGATAATTATGTTGATTGAGTTTACGCAACTGTTGGTGAGAGTAATATTGACTGCTGGATTATATCGATTACTACTCACTGAGGTATTGCAGCATAAGCTAGGACAAAGCGCTTGAATTCTTTGAAGGGTCAAACATACACTGTAAACTAATGTTTGTTTTCGTGAATCAGAGTATGTTAAAACGGAATATCTTTCATAACATGTTTTATCAATCAGTTAACGATTGCAAAAGTTAAGGGTATTTATATGATACATACTTCATGTTAGAGCTGACGGATTTCACGCCAACTCGACACGCGATTGGCAGCACCCCTTCAGAATTCAATGAAACTTTCTGGATGTCAAAAGTATGTGAACTAAGATACTTTGCATATATTGTATTTTCAAAATCGATCTAGACTAACATTTGGAAAGGGTCAAAGTTTTTTTTACTTTTTTTTATAAACCCGTACAACTCGAAAACGGTAAGACCTACAAAAAAGTGTTGTATGGGGGACTGTCGTGAAATTTTAGAAAAAAAGTTTTAGAAAAAAATATTGAAAAAATAAAAAAAACATTTTCTACACCGAAAAAACAATGATTCAAAACTTTAAAGTCGATTTTAAAAAAACGGCCATTTCAGATTTTGATCATCCTTAAGCAAAAAGTTTCGTAATTAAATTTACTAAAAGTCGTCCATACATTGCAAATTGGGCATATTTTAGGGAAAAAAGTTTTTCTAACAATGAATTTTTTAAGCCCTAATTTATTTTTTTTTTTTTTTATTTCGCTTTAAATAGTCTAGTATGCTCATATTTTGAAGTGATAAATGAGTTTTAATCACAAAATAGATTATATTTGTTTTATTGGGAGTAGTTAAAAGAAATAAAACGGAATTATACAGAGTTTTTTTTTAATTAAATACAATTGATCTCGCACCAAACCGCTTATGAGAAAATGAACTCCGTCTAACAATCCGATGGGTTTTTAATGGTTGGAAAGATATCACAATAATATTTTATTTCTTATTTGGTCAAAGCCAATCTTAACAGGTGTTTGGAAAGGGTTAATATTATGCTTATAAAAAAAAAGTCGTGGTTTTTTTTATCATGCATCATTATTTTTATTATTGCTATATATCCTAAAACGTAGTATCTGCACATGAATATTTACATTATTTTTGGGCTTTACTGAATATATTGAATATTTTTGGTTCATCCTCTGAATTGGTATACCGTTTGCCTGCAATTTGTGTATCACTAATAGGCATAAAACAATGATATTTTTGGGTACCAGGGACAGTTTTAACCTTATCAAACAATTCCATCAATTCCTCTGACATTTAACATACTGTTCATTAGATATATAACAGAAATTTAATTTGGTGATACATGTATCAGTTTGTTGCACTGTCCAGTCGAATAGTTCTCGCGGAGTTGCGATTGTGTTTCCATAGTCTTTTGCAAGACTTGGCCTTGCGTGAATTAAACAAGTCGTTTTCATGTATTCATTAGTATTATGTATATTATATGTATGAATATTATGTATATGTATAAATATTATATGTATATGTATATATGTATAAATTAAAATGAATTAACAGATTACACGAAAATATTTTTTTTTTTACCAGGATATTTTTTTTAGAGTATGATTGATGAGTTTCTAAATGTTATATATAAACTTTAAAAGTTTTGGATTTGGGTATGCGTTATGAGATCATGAAAACATTTTATTAATACTTATTTATTTATTTATTGTTATTCATTTTTTTTACAATATCGAACACTTTTGCATCATTATCAGTACAGTCCGAGTATAGTTTTGCTTTAATTTTATTTTCTGACATTGGAATGAAACAGTGAAATTTTTGGGTTCCTTGGATCGTTTTCGCGTTATTATATTGCTCGCTGAGCTCTGATGCCGTTAATTCGTACTCTTCAGTAGTAGTAAAACAAAATGATAATTTTGTTAAATCTTCTTCTTTTCTGCGATTCGCCCAATCAAATAGTTCTTTTGCAGTTTTAATTGGATGCTCACGTTCTTTGGCTAAACTTGCTCTTGTGGCCATGTGCTTTATGGTTCCTCCAATAGCATCACAAGGACCTTTGCCATGTGACGTAGCAAAGAAATGCCATTCTGCATCAATTCCGTACTTTGATTTAAATTGACATAGGCTCGAAAAATTCTTACGGTTTTTGTACTGCGATGCTGCTCCATCAGACATGAAATATATCTTTCTGATTTCTTTATCCTTATCAACGCGTAAAAAGTTAATCATTTTGGCAATGAACAAATTTACAGATACTGAGTCGTGTCTCAAATCTTCGGTAATTACAATAAAACTAAAATGTTCAATTTGCGTACTTCCATTGAAATAAATAACGAATGGATGAATTGTAGCTTGTTGTACGTTCCAGTGATGGGACTGCACTTCATCTTGCAATACAAAGCTATAGTTTTCAGAAAAATCACAAATGACTAAAAATTCACCATCTTGTAATGTATTTTTCGTATTTTTTAAAAAGCGGGATTGCTCTGTTTTAATAAAGTCGTGAGGAATTAAACTTTCTAATTTCAAGCAAAAAAATGACACAAACTCATCTACAGGTTTTACAATAGTTTCTAGGTCACACCTATCCGTGGTCACCCATTGCTCAAATGATAACTGATCAATATAATTTTCTTCAAACTCAGCGAATAAAGTATTTTCCAATGATGAAGAATCTGGACAATCCGAACAAGATCGTAGATAGCAATTTGATGTTGTATTTTCACACAAAAGACTACCAGTTAACATTTTAATATCCTTTGATAAATTGATTCTTTTCAAACTATGTAAGATTAGGTTAATATTTTCGTGTGTTGTGCACACACAAACATTATGTGTTCCTGAATTGGATAGAAGCTTGCATTGCCTTGGACGAAGGCTTGCAAATGAGGAAAAACCTACCTTAATATTTTCGTTAATTTCCTTGAAGCGTGTATACGCTTCTTTCAAAGTAGTCATCATTAATCGTTTTTGGATTGCTTGACGCTTTCCATCTTTTTTTACAGATACATAATCTTTTTGGCCAGGCATAGCTCTACTTACTTCATCGTCTTCAAAACATTGAATTATTTTTTCTTTTGTCTCATCTGTTAATGAAGTACTCGACCTAGCATTTTTGGTTGCAAGACAGTTATTTTTGAATTGTTTTGCCTCTTTTGCTGTATTTCTATTGGTTTTGAACTCATCAATGGCGTCTTGAATAGACCACGAGCTTGGCAGCATCGACAAAATCAATAATTTTTCTTTCCTTGTCGTGGCTAGATTCGAGAACCTTTCCTTCATATTCATAATTACCTCATCGTAGTCTGTATTATCCTCAGATCCTAATTTGAAGAGGTTTCTTCGTACAGCTTCGTTGATTTCACGGTATTTTTTCTCGGGATAATTGACGTAACCCATCTTCGTCCATTTAATCGGAGTCACTTTTATTCCAGCTATCCCTTCGTTGAAGCGTTCGATGTTGACCTTCTGGATGCACTCATCTTCTGATTGATTTGTTGAAACAGATGTCGCTGATGGTACCGTGGCAAGACTATCTGCACTTGGTACTTCTGGTAACTCCTCAGTTGTTGTCGGTGCATCTAGTAATTCCTCAGTTGTTGTTGTTTTCGAACTTCCTGCAACCTGACCCACCGATGATGTACAGATTGCCCGTTTGTCAACGTTTAAACGGCAGGACGTACAAATGCGTAAATTTGTATTCAATGTAGACATTGGAGCATAACCAGCCGCTTTCAGATTATCTATGGTGCTTTCGGTGAGATTTCGTAGCTCTTTCGAATACTTTTTTTCTGCAAACGGCCTGCAACAGTTGAGAAAGCGACTACTCATGTTGCTCGTTAGATTTTAATAAACAAAATCACCTTTAAGTTTTTACTGACTAGTTTGGTGTCGTTTGCTTGACTGAAGAAAAATTTTACAATTAAATCTTTTATAACCATAGTGGTAGTATATTTTTAGCTTGTTCGTGAGTATGTTCATGGTATGTACCTATCATGTTTTTTAAGTTGTTGAAGTTACTCGCTTTTTCCCAAATATGATTAACAAAGTCTATTCTCTACCAAGGCGGGTCTATACCCAGGTGTAATCAGATTTCAACTTTGTGGAGAAAACCAGCGCCGAGAAAACCGACCTGCTTTACGTATACTAGATCACCTGGGTATAGACCCGCCTTGTTCTCTACGAGGTAAACTTTTTGCAGGTAAACTAGTCGTATACCTGTATAGAAAACTTTTTTTGTAGCTTTTGTCTTCAATATTAGATTTATAGGTTTCTTTTATCAAAAGGTTTCAACACTATTGAGAGAATTTTTCTTCAGTTACGTACAATAAAAAATATGACACAATCAAGACTTTAGATCACAACACTTGATCGCGTCTAACTTTCTAATAGATGCTATAATAGTTATGAATAATTAAATAAAATATCATGAAAACAACTTGTTAACCTCATGTGGTACCCTTAACAAAAAATTCAGCAACAAACTGCGGTCCTAAAAAAAATTAATGAAAAAAAAAATTCACTAAGGGCAAATTTGTGAAATATTTGAAATGTCATAACTTTTTTGTTTATTGGCTTACCATCACCAAATTTTTATGGTAGATAGCTAATATAATGGACCGTTTTCCCTCAAAAAATTACCTTGGTATTCCGATAGGGTTTTGAGATATTTGAGTTTTTGTGACAAAAATGATGTTTTTTAATGCAAAAAAAATTTTTTTTTACTGTGTGTATTTTTTTTGGAATCTTTATTTAGTTGTCTAACTTTGTTTCTTTAGTTGTCTAACAATCGAACGAACCGTTTTTGCTGTGCAGCTTTTTGAATATTTTTGAACCATTTTCACATACACCCTTTTGAAAAGTTAGTCGTGACTCAACTTGAAGATTTGATATCGGAAAATGACGATTTAGATGGAACTGAAAAACTGTGCAAAGTTTCAGATATTTTTGAAATGGTCGATCAGAATCGACTTGCATGCCTCCGTGGAATCCCTCAACTAGACTGTAGTTAGTCTTTTCGAGACTGAGACAAATTGTTGATAACGCTCGCATTTGAATATCTTCATCGACGACTTGACCCTCCTTTTGCATAATAGCGCACCAGGAACCTTCACGTATTAAGGTCATCTTCATGGCGAACGCCCATGACGCGTAATTTTCTCGGCCTTTGAGCTTCTCGATCGAAAGACATATGCTATTACTACCAGTCGCACGAACCACTCTCGGATCCACAGTACTTCCTGCCCTTGATCCAGATTGAACTACACCGGAAACTGCATCTCCAGATCCTCCGCTACCAGCGCTCGAGAACATCTTCACAATTACCGTTTGATAAACTTGAAACTTCTTCAAGACTACGTTACGGCCAAATTCGGATTTGCGTTACGGCCAATGTCCTGGGCCCATAACCAATCGTAAGTAAAACACGTCTGATAGGGTTTAACGTTGGAAAGCGAATTAAAAGTTTTATTGATTATTACAACTAACAAACTTCGGTTACTAAGGTCGTCATGGATTACTTGATGCTAACAAATTCGTTCCAATATCTCTAAATCTCCTGATCCTCTTCCGGATGTAAATTGTTGACCATTTGAAATAACCACACGAGTTGTTTTTTAAGGCTCAAGAATCCATCATTCAATCATCATAAATTAAAAACCAGTTTTTTCGCTCAATTTTAAACAAATCCTCATGAAAATCTATCATCGTATTACAGATGGCAAATGCAGTGCAATGATAGATTTTCCTCAACGTTGCTTCAATTTTGAGCAAAAAACTGGTTTTGAAAATTTGTACATCGATGATGGTTATTTTCCTCTTAACGATGATCGAAGTGTTCATCTCCTCTAGAATGAATTCCGCTGGTCTTGATTCGTTGGTTTTTCCACGTTGAGCGAGACTCCCATCCCCAAGAATGGATTGCGCAGGTTTGTTTCCCGAAGTTCTTACAGAACGATTTCTGCTGGTTTGGATCCGTAAGATTGCATTTCTTCGGTACCTAGTCTTCTGGCTACGTAGAAACATCTTGCCGGTAATCCCACTTCTGATGTTGCTAAAGATTAAAAGACGATCTTCTCTTGCCAATGGTTTATTTCAGATTAATTGTCGCTTCATCATTATGTCATGTCAAAGCCTACTTAATTTAGAAACATTCACCACAGCCTACTGCATTCGCAAGCAGTTTCGGGTATTCGGATATAATAATTTTACCTATGATTAGGAGACCCAAATAGCCGTAGATGTTTAGCAAAACCAAGCTGAGTAGAATGGGGTCGACTCCCACCGTTAGAGGATCTTTTCAAGTTGGAGAGAAGTCCAGGGTACCATGTTAGAGTTTCATATCTTTCATATAAAGCTTAAAGAACGAAAATCGGTTCGAAAATGGATTTTGGTGGTATTTCAAAATTATGAGTCATTTTTGACCCTTAACGATCAACGATCCGTCATCGTAATCATCGTCATCATCGAAACTTCAAAAGCAGTTTTTCTGTTCAAAACTAAAAATTAGTTACATAAAATGTGTTCACTGTGTTTCGGTTGAAAAATAGAATACAGTGAACACATTTTCCTGTAAATTTTCTTGATTTTGAACGAAGAAGCTGCTTTTGAAAATTCCGAAATCAATGACGGATCCTGCCCCCTTAATGCATAATGTGTTACTTTTTTGTAGCGCCACTGCTAGAGGTCACTTAAAGCTTCTTTCAGTACGAATATGTACGTTTTCAAAAGTCAGAAAATTTCAGATTTCTATTTATTTTCTCTGCAAAGTTACAGGTTAAGGCACTTTTAGAGCCTAGTGGATTGAGCAAATTTCTACAGCATGCTGTAATTAAAATAATATTTATATATCAACTAAGAAATATGATTTCTTGCATTTAGAAAATTAATATTTCTGTTTGGCTTATCTCAACACTTAGGAAATTGTGAATATTATATTGATGCCATGTATTAAGTTTCCAGTCTAAACACGGTCTTACCTAACATATAACATCTTTCGAACGTTTCAGAATTGCAATCGCCAGCAGAGTATAGTATAATGAAAGATGTTCCAACGATGATACCAAACGATAATCGTTTCATTACCACACCGACACCGGAAGCGAAGAAAGACGCAAATTTATGCTTCAACGCTATTTTATAACGGGAAACTATTTCTCGTATCGTATTGGCCTTCGCTTCGCCGCTGAAAGACATTGTCGTTTGTATAAGCAAGTGGTTCTCGCGAAAAAAAACTCGCTCTCCTCCACCACCACTGAATTTAGCTTTTTTTTGTCGAATTTCATTACTTTTTTTGGAGTTGTCTCCTCCCTCGCACTCAAAGTGTAGTGTCTCCCCCTTTCTGCTAACACTATTCAAACGGAAAGTCGGTTGATGATTTCTTTCATCTGCCTCAAAGAAAATGCAATTAGCTACAAGTTGAACCTATAAATTATTTATAAAACATTACGACGACAATACATTATATTTAAACGTAAAGATAGATTGTAAAAGAAAAAAACAATGATACACCAGAGCACTGCTAATCCATCTATTATAGCATGTTTCAAATCTAGTAACCGATAGGCGATTACCTAGGCGATAAGTGATAAAAGATACATAAGACTCCGCACTGAAATCACTCGCCAACTTTGTGATTCGTTTCTCTCACTCTTGCACGCACGCACGCACGTTCGTCTGTTCTCTTTCTCTCTCTGTCGTTCTCACATCGGATCATAGTAGGTCGGAGGAATTGGTAGAATGGTTGGTTGGTTGGGTTGCTTGGATGTGGGGACTGGGACGCTCTCTCGCCTGCGACGACTGTTTGGCTTCAAGACGATAACCGTCCAAAGTATTCCTTCTTCCGGCCGAGGGCGGAACCGTTCGCTGCCGTCGAGGCCAGCCCGGGCCACTGCACCACAAACAGATCCGTTATCCACTGGAGAATTTGGCCGCTCAGAGAGAGGCTTTTCACGCGGCAGAAGCTCTCTACGAAAACTATTTTACAGTTACGGTTGATGAAGAACAACTTGGACAGGAATGCTACCAGGCAGATCGGAACGCACGTTCCGGGCCCATTGGTCAGGATTAGATCCGGTCGCGATCGCAACACCACCGGAATGCTGTTGGCCACCGCCATCAAGGTGGTGAATATCGAACTGAAGTAACCCTGGTGGACGTGACGACTTCGTGTGATGGTCACGATTTCGTACTGCTGCTTGGCCAGATCAGGTTCCCGACGAACCTCTACGTCGATCACCTTCACGACACTAGTCTTGTCGGCCTCGGCGATCACGTACTCCCGGGGAGCATACTTGGCAAAGTCCAACTGCTCCACGATCTGCAGCATTTCGGCCGTATGACCTCCGGAACCCATCACGATCATCGTATTGGCCGGACCTTTCCGCTTGGTTCCCACAACCTGAGCACCATCTTTCCGCCTTGAAGTGGCTTGGATCGCCACCAATAGATAGACTAACCGCACCAGGACCAGCCCAGCCAACACTAGCACCAACTGAAGCCACAGGATCATCTTCTACAGAGGAGCAAAAAAAAACTTTCTCCTTTGTCACCGAACTGAACAGCACAGCACAGAGTCTCTTTGCACTTGACGATCGTCCTCGATCATCCACTTGTCCACCTCATCACTTTTGTTTACATGTACTTCTTCTTGATCGCAGCAGTCGTCGTCGCGGACGTCGGACGTCGTAGTAGACCCGCAGACAAAACGGCACACTGTTTTGTCAGAATCCTACACTCGATCTCAATGATCTCCAATATGTAGGAATATAGTAAGCGAATGATCGAAGAAGGCCTCACGCGCTGACAGGTAATCTCCACCTTCCAACACTTCTCGCGTCGCCACGACGACGGCAACGAAAAACGGATGAATGAAATTCCTTCGACTGCCTTCCCTGTCTCGTCTTCTCTGGGGCGTCTTCTGATGATGACGATGACGATCACGGCGACGATGATGATGATGATCTACCACCACTTTTGCGCATCGGTATTACTTCCAACTATTGCTATCTGCACTGCATCTCTTGGCACTTACGATGGTTAAATCTGACCGCACCGAATAACTGCCTACTGGGATCTGAACTGTGGTGCGCGCGCGAAAGCTCGGTTGTCATGGACGGATAATACCCGTAAATTACGCGAGATTCAAAACCTGTTGAGAAGGGATGCAAGAGGTAGGCTTGCCGATGGGTATCTAATGCCTTTACGCGAACGAACTGTCTGTCACTTTGCGCGAAGTGCAGATAATTTATATCGCATATCGGAGCGGACTGTCACGATGACACCCCACAGTGGGCAGGTCGCAAATTTCGCGCGTGTCATCATCAAGCACTCCGTTCCCGATGATGACGGCACATGTCATCGTGCGCTTGTGGAAACTCCGGTGCCAATCCGTGCGTGCGCTTGAAATGACCGTTATTGGTGGTGGTCGGAGGTGTTGCACTAGACGTGCGCTTTACTTGAGTTCGATTGCGATGGCACATGTTCAGGTCGTTCAAGGCTTCAATTGTCTATCGTTGTATCATATCGATATTGAAATAAACTTGAAAGGGAACAAAATGTTGTTAGCATTTAAGGAGTTAATTCCATAAACTTACCTCTTTGGTTGGATGCGATTCAAATGGCTTTACATTCCCTAAATTGGAAGCTGCTAAGTAGGCTTTGGATGCACTTCGGCTAGGCATATATTGATGCGCGCAAAATTCAAGCAACGAATCGATAGCAAGCGTGTGCTAGAATAAGGGCGTAAGTCGCATGATCGATTTTTCTTCATCGATCCTCTCTTCTGTGGATAAAGGCGACAAGATGCAAGTTTGTCAGCATTTTTTCATCGCAGGACGCAAGATTGCATCGCTGCCTAGCGTCCTGAGGTGAAAGAATACTAACAATCCCGCATCTTGTCACCAGATGCGGGTTTGTTGGAAATTTTTCACTTCAAGACGCTAGACAGTGATGTAATATTGCGTCCTGTGGTAAAAAATGCGGACAAATATGCGTCTCATCGTCTTTATTCACAGAAGAGAGGATAGATTAAGAGAAATCGATCATGCGACT
Organism: Aedes aegypti; assembly: GCF_002204515.2. NCBI lineage: Eukaryota > Metazoa > Arthropoda > Insecta > Diptera > Culicidae > Aedes > Aedes aegypti. The sequence goes on along the minus strand of NC_035107.1, from coordinate 305,570,230 downwards.
TACGCCCTTATTCTATAACACGCTTGTTATCGTACTGCACCGTAAAATATTTCGGAAATCGATTGAATTTCATGTAATAATGCACTGTGTACTGACAGCTTTAGTAATGGTGCAGAGAGGCGATTCATCGATTTTCGACAAACACTAGGTGAAAATTTTCCATCAATCAGAACAGAAATCAATGCCACATGCACTATACACTAGGGATACGGAAAATCTCGCTCAACTTTTCTAAAGGACCTATCTAACATTGAGAGGCTCTCTTTGTTTACTTTCTTTTTAATCAATAACTGAGTCACATTAACCTCCTCTGTTGCGTTTTTTGTATGAAACGCTAGTCAAGGAAATTGCCTTTCGATCTATAGCGAAAAACTTCCCAAAAGCTTTAGTATTCCACTGTTATAATTGAAAGAGAGCGAGAGAGGAGAGAATCTCTCATTTGTACATAGGTCCTTTAGTAATGTTTAGCGAGAAATGTCATAGGGTCGATAGGGGCAGTATGGTCCACCTAAGCAAAATGCCTTGAAAAGCATAGAAACACAATAGAATTTAATATTTCCATAAGGTTAATTTGTAGTTCGAAATATCTCCATTCATACCTCAGTTGTTTTTTTGTAAAAAAGGTTACTTAGAATTTTCTTGTGAGCATTTTTGAAAAACATTATTTTGTTTGTGATTTTACACTGTACGGGGCGAAATGGTCCTCCTTACGGGGCTATAGCAGCCACCGCACAGGTCCGTCACACTCGGGCTCAGATTGTGTACCACTTCTAGTACGCATTTGGTCCCTCGGTAGTACAAAAGGTACCCAAGTTTGACAGATCGCAGTACACTTTTCACGGCATTCTAGATTACCTTATGAGCCATAAAATTTTGGGCAACTGCAAGGGACATCGGGGTCTTTAATTTGTCTTTGCACCGCACGAAACCTCATTACTTTAATTAGAAAAATCGTTTACAAGACATAATGTAGAAAAAGACAATATATATGAAAGAGTTTTGTACAAAAACTGGGCAAAAGTCTGATTTGAATCGTGAAATTTGTTTTGCTGACAGTTCAATACATTACGGTTCTAAGAGTTTCATTTTTCAAACATTGTTGTTCAAATAAGTTTAGCCAGTCAAAAATTCTAGTTTTAATCAAAATGACGTGCGGTTATATAATATTGCAATGAACCTGCAAAAATGACATGCATTGATTGTCTATTTTCGTGATAAAATAGCTTTGACTGGCTATGGCTTTTTACGCTGGCTATAAAACTGCAAGGGATGATTCGTTTTTGGCATTTCTTGCCTACACATTTTATACCAATAGTTCAATATCCAGCTTTTTACGCTGGCTATAAAACAACGAGGGGTGATTTAACTTTGACATTTCTTAGCATCCGATTTTATAGTTTAATCTTAAAAGGCAATAATTTGAAATTGTTTATAATGTCAATTATTTTCACTGGCTTTGTTTCGTAGCAGCGTTTTTTTTTGTGCTGCAATATCTACCCCTTTTTTCATCAATTTTTATTCTTTTCATTTTAGGCATAAGTGGACCCCAATTTTATACATAGAAAGCGTTTCTGATCGAAAGGAGAACATTTTGTACACCATCTTTGGCTTGAATATTCAGACAATTACAGTCAGCAAACATAACGGAACCCTGACGAGCTCGGCCGTTAAATTTTTGAAAACTCACGTAAAAAAATGGTGGAGGAAAGGAAAAATTGAAACATGAACATTTTCTAAAGTCTACAAGACGTGGTCTGAGTTGTTCCAATATCGATGGTCGTCAAGGTCTGTTGTGTCGTTCATGAACAGTACTTTGCTATTACATGACTTGAACCATTCCCCATGGCTGGACTGGTCGAACAATTAGCTTTTTTCAGTAGGGTCAGTGTTCCCTTAGTGGACAGTCCCCTATAGTCGCACTAGTGGCTTTTTACGGCCGTTTCGCTATTGAACGGTTCAAAATATTTTTTGACATGAAGGTCAGGAGCTATTTATCTAAGTAACATTAATACACATCTTGATTTTGTTCAAAAAATGATCGAAAAAATTAGTTTTGCTTAAAATTTGAGCTCCCTTGAGCCTATAGTAAACCTATTGTTCCTATAGTAGCACTACTGAGAGAAACTATTTTTTATTATACGAAATTATTGATAAATTAAGAACTTTTTATACATCAAACGAAAGCTTTTGATCCACACTTTAAAGGAAAAATATAAAAGTTTTGTAAAAATACGGGTTTGATTTGTATTTTGCCAACGCCGTGGTGCTAGTGCTACTATAGGAACAAAAATTAGAAATAGTGCTACTATAGGCACATTTGTTCCTTTAGTGGCACAAGCGATAATAAATACAAACATATGAGTTTTCGTAGTTTTCGTATTTTTCCTACAAAACCAATATGAAAAGCTTTCGGATGATGTAAAAATAATGACGCTAGCGTCATTTTTCGATTTTATATGAATATTTGTTCTTAGCTATGCGGCTATTGGTACATCGACCCTACTATGAATAACAATTGTAAGGGACAGTTGTTAAAAACTAGACAAAGGACGGTGGAAGACAAAGATTGTTTTAAATCCTCCGCAATCCACACCAACCTAACGAAAAAAAGGGGTCTTGAATTGCTTCAGTCACGCTTTGGGCTGTTCTATTAAGCGAGATTATCCCCTGAATTTTTAAAAGGCACCTACATATATGTTCACTAGTCTTCGATAGTCTGTGTTGCAGAGAAAACTCAAATATTTTCATTAGTATATATTTGATTATTAAAGTAATCAGTTAGCCTCCGACGTTTTGTTTAAAACACTCTTGCATGTAGCTCAGTCATATACCAAGAACTGGAATCAATTCATCGGATGGTTGCTAATCATAAATCATTGAACAGAAAAATATGAAAATAGTTTTAAAATTCCCATTCCCTGTAATTGCGAAATTTTGACGTTTCACTTATATCAATATGAAAAAATTTACATCGCAAAGTTTGCTTTGATGAAACCATAAAAATATTATAGTGTGGGCAAGATACGTCAAAAAGGGGTGATTCAAAGTTTATAGCGAGCTAGCGTGAAAAGCTGGATAAATACAATGTACTGCAATGTGTTTGTCTTGCTATAAAAAAGTAATGTCATCCATTCACGCTAATTTTCTCCCCATGGTGAGTCATTTTGGTAATTTGGGCCAGAGTTACTTTATTCTGACCAGATGTCTAGAGTATGCAAGAAAAATGGTCTGGGATGTTCCACGTCTAGGTTTATGTGGATTATGTAGAATATGGTATAACTTTAACATAGTTTCCCGATTGGGTCTTAAGGTAAGGAGGAGTATTTTTTCTGACTGATGATACGTCTCAGTGAACGTTCTTCTTCTTGGCATTAACGCCCTCACTGGGACAAAGCCAAATGGTGGAGGGCAGCTGTCAAATGGGAGTAAAATTGAAAAGCCGCCAATCTAAGTCCAGAACCAATTTTAAGGCTTAACGCGGAAAAGTAAAAAATATTTTTCGCAAAATTTCAGGTAATCAAGCAGTTATTTGCTACGTGCTACTGCAGTGCGCTGTTGGCAATTTGATCAGCAAATTATGCTAAATTCTCAAAATGAATGTTTTTGAGAAAATTGATTACGCCTTCACCATTGTTTGGTCGTAATTTTGTATGGTTGTTTACATTTTAGAACCAGCGACACGTTGAGGTAGCAGTATAGAGCCAGTACCGTAAATTCGGGTGAAATTGATCATTTTTCACTGTTTTCACACTTTTCTTCACTTTTATCAATATCATACAACTAAATGCAGGAAAACAAGTACGACGGTGAACCTAATTGGCTCATGCACCGAAATTTTCTAACAAATGTGGTATTAGTACCAAAAATCAGCTCTAAAATTAAAAATCGTGGGATCCCATTTCGGGGTGAAATTGATCACTTGTCAATGTGATTATTGTTTTTTTTTTTAAATCAACCCTACATACTTAATTTGGGCCTCCTGAATTCAAATATGCTTGCCAAATTCTTAACGAGACAATATTTATGGAACTAATCAATAATTAAATTTCAAGAATACCGCAAAAAACGCCTATATGTAGACAATTTCCAAAGGATTTTTGTACTTTGTAGCAGAAAATCAAAGTTTCGATAGTAAAATCTGTTTTGGAGATATATTTTTAGCATCCTCACAAACTTTCAGGTTTACACCATGTCCAACTCCTTGTTTAGAACTATAAGTTTATGAATGGCTATCAATTTCATACCAAACTTGATTCTGGAAATTTACATTTTTTCATAAAAATAAGCATTCTGTGGCACAAAAAACTTCACTTTACACAAATATACATTATTTAAGACAAATATCGTTCATTTCCTATAGGTTGCAATTAATTTGGTGCACTATTAGTAAGAAATAAAATCGCTTGACACGGTGATCAATTTCACCCTACTGATCAATTACACCCGAATTTACGGTACCTCCCTTTGACAAAGCCTGCTTCTCAGCTTAGCGTTCTTATAAGCACTTCCACAGTTATTAACCCAGACAACCAGAATGTGCGTATAACCAAATCACCTTTTGCGTTATGCGATGCTTATATTTGCAAAGTTTCACGTATAAGATTTCGCGAAAAGGCCTTATGCGTACAAAAGTGGAGGCGATATACGTGCATATCTTATATGACGAAACATAACATGCATTGCGAGTGTGTAGATTTTCTTGCGAATTTGTCTGTACTCTTATGCGACTTAATTTATGATAACAAAATTTATTTGACAGCTGCTACGGATTGATCCGACTTACTTTGTACAAGTATACGGCACGAAATGGAATGTACAAACGAACTCATAAAATAGCGTTTTATGCGGGGAAACTCATCGATCAAACGATTTCATCCACCATGCAGTGCGGGAGTGATGCAGTTTGTACAAATAAGCGATTTTGTTCGTATACTGCTATGCGACTTCTGGTTCACAATGGTCGGAAAAAAATGAAGTTTGGCCAAAACTAGTTTTATCGCCTTAATCGATGAAATATGTAATCTGATTATGTTATTTGACGTTTTTATTGTTTCAGAAGGGGTTATTCAAATATTACGTAACTTTTTTTAAAAAGCTTTTTTTTTTATTAGAAATGCAATCAAATTTGGCTGAAAGCACAAATTTTGTTTCTATTTTAACGAGTTTGATCAAAAAATGTATGAAGAGTGGTTAAATATATTTTATATCAACTTTGTATGAAAATTATCGTAAAAATGTATGAAAATATTCAATAATTCAAATAGCTCTAACTTGCAAATCAGCAAATTTCTGCAAAAAAATTAAACGTTTTTTGTAAGATCTAAGGATGTATTTTAATGTGCAATATTCGAAATGGCGGCGACATGACGCGACAAGAGTTGTTTTCCATGTTCAAAATCATCAAAATTACTAAAATGTAATATTGAATAGTATTTAAGCTTCAACCAAATATTTTTTTCCATCCTCATGCTCGATAAAAGTGTTGAACCATGAGCTTTCAGAAAGTGCGTAACTTTGCGAAAATATTGCAATCCTTAAAAATGAATTTTGTACTTGATTTTATTGTTCCATTTTTCAATTTTTCGACTTCAGTCAGTTTGACGCCATAAAAGTCGAAGAAATTTAAATTTTAGTTCAATTCCAATTAAGAATTATAATAATATAATACATGAGGTATGTTTTAAAATCATTAAAACCGTAAAAATCTCAAAAAAGTGTTTTGGTAGTTTTGGCCGCTCCTTTATATGGAGCCCGACCATTGTGTGGTTGTCTGGGAACTGAGAGCTTTCTTTGCCAAAGTTGCCATTTTCGCATTCGTATATCGTGTTTCAGATACGATGATACTTTATGCCCAGGGAAGTCAAGGAAATTTCCATTACGAAAAGATCCTGGACCGACCGGGAATCGAACCCAGACACCTTCAGCATGGCTTTGCTTTGTAGCCGCGGACTCTAACCACTCGGCTAAGGAAGGCCCCATGATGGTTTAGAACGGGGTTTCTCAACCGGTGGTCCGCAGACCCCTAGGGGCCGTGACGACTTCCCAAGGGGTCCACGAAGTCTGTAAATAACTATCGTTTTTCTTGATTGATGAATAAAGGTGAGGAATCTCTTATTTTTTTTTTGTTTTACAAACAGCATAATTGGGTCCTAAAGCCCTGTCCCAATTTTAGTTGCAAACGCTTAAGTTTAGGCCATAAACACTTGTTTACTCATTTTTTGAATGTTTTCCGTTTGTTTAAGTCCACACAACATTTTTTATGTTTTTTATTAGATTTTGTCACACCCCTTGGCTTAAACTCAAATTTTGGGTATATTTTGTTTTCCGTGTCCCTTCCGAAATGTCAGATAGGAACAACCCCAGTGAAAAAACTATAACCCCTGTGGTGTTTATGTCGACTGTGCGAACGTCAAACATGATCTTAAGTGTCAAGGTTCATTTATGGACCCAATTTTTAAATAAAAGTTCAAACATGATATAGCCGTTATTTGAGCGGGAAAAATTGCTAAAGTAGTTACAGTAACATGCTCTTTCGTGTTATTAAATAAAAACAAGATTTCATTCAACATTTTAGGACCCTATTAGCATAATATTATCTTGTCGAAGAAAATTCATGAAACAGATTTAAAATATAACTTATTTGATTTTGTTTTGTGAATACGCGAATAATGTTGAAACACAGACAAACAGACGTCACACTCTCACCATTGTCCATCGACCACCTTTTTAACGGTCGATTTAAAAATATAGTAGGTGGCCAATCCATCACCCGCAGCGCTCGCATCGTTTTTGTTTGTATTTGACATTTACACACTACCGCCATCTGTTGGCCCGTCGGCCAAACACCCCGATTTTAGCATTGGGCGTGTATGTCCTCGTGACTATGATTTTAATACAGATTTGTTCTAAGTGTTACGTCTGTTTGTCTGTGGTTGAAATATAGGCTATGCCATTTTGTTAATAAGAGATTGTGAGTCTTATTTTACTGGAATTATAACTGGAATTGTAAAATGAAACTAACATCTTTCCGAGACTTCCACATGTTTCTGAACATCGGCAGCTAGATAAATATCAGTCTATATTTCGTGTGATTGTGGTGAGACTTGCACCCGTCGATTCGATCCTAAAGATTTCAACCGGAAATTCCTGGAATATTTCAAGCTTAGTCCTTTGCAAATTTTAGCAAAATTCCTTGAAAGTTTATTATCAAACTTTTTATGGATTGGAAACATTTGAAAGCATTAGCGGAACTCTCTCGAATCTACCAGAAGGATTGTTTATAAAGTATTCAACTGATATTTGAGAAGATTTCTGTCAACATTTTAAACACATTTTTTTCAACGACTGTATGTTGGCTCCTTTAACCTCAATAGTAAGTTTCTCAGAATATTCAAACGAGCTTCTATCCACCAAGTTGGGTATCTAATCGATCATTGGGAAAATTCTTGGCGAGAACTTGGTGGATTCTGGTGGAATTATATTGGATACTTGGAGAAATCTTTGAAATCTTGTGAAAACTTTCAGTGATGATTCTCAAGGAATCTGCATCAAGATTGTTTATTGGATTTTGGTTACTTTTTAAGAATTTTCAAATCAGGCTCTTGGAAAGATGTTTTGTAGACTCGTACTTAGATTCTTAGTAATTTTAGTGAACTCTCGACAATCATAGCAAAACTCTTACATTATCTGTGGTGAATTACAGGCCTGCGTTTTGAGAGTAGGTACCTTCTAAAAATATCTGTTGAATCATTAATAAATCTTTCCATGAACTTTGATGAGCTTGAACATCAATTTTTAGGGGTCCGCACCATATTTGAAGATTCTCAAAAAGGGTCGCCACTTCGAAAAGGTTGGGAACCACTGGTTTAGAAGTTACAAATGACTGTTCTATCATTTACCAACTGGATCGAAAACGTTTCGCACTTATATTAGTTTAAAGATTCTGGTGTCATCAGATAAACAGTAGGGTAATGTAAATTAACCAAGTTCGGTATTGTTTTGGATTTTTTTTTTTTGATTATTGGTACGTACGAAACTGTGTGTTTGGGATCATCAGTGATTTAAAATTCACAATATTGTTAATTAGACCTTAAGAAATTGACTTCCGCTTCCTTCTTGTGCATGACTATTCGGATGTTTTGGATTTTCTAATCACTATGAGCGCTTTAGTTAACTCCCTGAATTGGTAATTTTTACCGACGAGACTCGCGGAGCCAACTGAGGTTTTTAATAATAGTTTATTTCGAATACAATACTTGTCACTTTTTCAGCCATAAAAACGACGGGCTGCATTTGACGTTTCGTGACAGCAGAATCTGGACTGCGTATGACGTTGATATTTTTCCTCTTCGCGAGTCCCTTATAGATTTTTACCACATTAGTTTTTGCGTGTTAAAAACGCTATGAAAATCTTATCCAGCTTTTTACGCTAGCTTGCTATAATTTTTTAATCACCCTTCACTGACATTTCTAGCAATCACTGAGAGCCTCTGTACGTGCCATGAATTCTTTTGTTCTCCTGACTTTTACTGTGCGCCGTGTGTAGGTGCTGTCTCGCTCCCTCTTACGGGCACAGGGTGTCCATTGAAAATCAGTTTTCCGATTCCCGGATTTTTCCCGGGTGTCCAAGAAATTTTTTTCTTTTTTATACGATATTGACAAATTTGGAGGACATGATCTAATTTATTTATAAATTATTATTAATACAATTAAAAAAACGGTTTACATTTTAAAAGATTTAAAATATTTCTGCACATCTTCATCGATCCTCTCTTCCGCTAATAACTTTGCTAAATTAGATAAATCTTCAATATTTCTTATTAATGAAGAAGATATAGTAATTCTTCATTCTACGACAACAGAATCAGTTTTCTGCAATAACGCAAAGAGATTAACGATGAAGAGAAATCGATGAATGTAGATAGGCCCTTATGAAAAAACAATGCTGATTTGCTGAAATATCTAAAAAACCGTTACCCCCTGGAATTCGTAGGAAGTTCAGAGAAATTATGGAATAATATAAATGCCTGCTTTGTACATCTAAACTTCCACAAAAAGGTAAAATTCAATAGGTTGCTATTACCTTCTAAGAATGCCTCAAGAATTATGCGTTAGGCATGGCTTATGCTTGATTTATGGAGAAATGATTGATCTGTGATGAATCTCATTTTGGATCCAAGAAAAGTTCTTTTAACAGAAACAATATTTCCAAATACATGTTATTGTTCTCCTATGAAGCTGGCTAAAACTTTGGCATGAATCCAAGATTGCATCTTCCAAGTAATCTTCAAAAGATTTAATCAACATATCAATAATCTAGTCAAATACTTTACAAAAATTTTACCAAGAGTACCTAAAGGACATCTTTATTTATTTATTCATCAAAGAACTAGCCATGACATTTGTTTTGGATTATTGAAAGAATTAGCTGTCAATCTGCAGAAATCTATACAAAATCTCGTCAGAGGCCTCATAAGAACCATCTAAGCCAGTGGTTCCCAACCTTTTTGGAGCTGTGGCCCCTTTCAAATTCTACAAATATCCCGCGGACCCATGCAAACAAAAATTGTAGCACAGACAAACAGACGTCACACTCTCATCGCTGTCCATCGACCAACTTTTTAACGATCGATTCAAACATTGAGTAGGTGGTCAATCGACCACCCGCAGCGCTCGCGTCTTTTTTGTTCGTGTTTGACGTTTACACACTACCGCCACCTGTTGGTCCATCGGCCAACTACAGTGTTTTTAGTATTGGGCGTACATGATTTCGCGACTACGATTTTGATCGAGATTTATTCTAAGTGTTACGTCTGTTTCTCTGTGATTGTAGAAATCTTTTATTGTTAAATAAATGAAAAATATTTGATTGGTTTTTAGTATAAGGTGAATTAAATGCAGATCAGAAAAAGGATCCACGGTGTCTCTGGTAGAACAACATTAATATAAAAAAATCAGTATCGCTAAAACATCTACCAAATGAAAGCTTAGGCTTTTCCCTTTCATTTGAGACCTGTTTGGAAATGTTCTATCGGGGGGTCCTGAACATTTTTTTCAAAACAGTACAATGCCGTTTTTTTCAGTACTTATTTCTAAATTATGGTTCACATAGTCATTTTCTTTCATGCTTATCTAGGTAGCCATGAGAAAATTTACTACGAATAAATAACCAATTAATAAAAAGGATTTACCATTATACCATTCTATTTAAACCAATTACAAACACGACATATCGATACAGTTAATACGGCCTACAAATGCTCACTATTGTACATTACTACAGCTTAAAGATGTTGTCGATCACATGCTTTGGAGTTCTCCGGAACCTTAACATGATTCCATGCAACTTGAAGATCGAAATGCACGGTTTCACTGGCTTGTTTCCCGTATTTGCTCAAACCACTTCCTGTGATTTTACAAAACTCCGGGATATGATAGCGCCAATATGGAACTTCCAGCTATTGGGTGAGCAATCCACGTTTTTGAAAAGTTCTCAACCTATTCTGCAAAATCATCATCCAGACTCCTTTGAAAACAACTTTTATGTACCTGATCAAAATGATCAAGCGCCTGAAATACATTTTTTCATTGAACATTGATAATTTACAGAACAGTACGATAAATTTCAATTGCTAGCAAACTTGGATCTCATTTTACTTCCAAAACATGCCGATTTTTCAAAAGATTCTGACAGTTTCAGCTGGTGAATCCATATTTGCTGTGGCTTAGGCCTCACCTGTAATAAAAGAATTAATTTTAAAGTCAATTCCTCGAAATTATTTGGATTAATGTATTATACTTTTTTGTCAATTGGATTGACAACACCTAGTGAAATATGCAAGGAAGGTGGCGGGCAATTTGTTCGTCGGGTGATCTATCGAGCAGTGGATAGTAAATACATGCTCCTCCAGTTTATGGTCCGAGCCGAGACTTTTCCATTTCGCGGACGCGTATGTAACCAAGTATTCGTGGATGAGCAGCTACATTGGATAGATCTTTTTTTGTGTGGTACAGTATGAGCAAGGAAATGTTGAACTATCTCCCATTATAACGCAAAATTGACAGATTGACGATTTTAAAACCTCCAGCAATGAAGCACCTTTTTTTTTTTTTTTTTTTTTGTTTTTTACAAGGGGGAAATCTGCAAACAGATCCCCTGAGAAGATAACTCAGGGAATGCGGGGATGACGCACCAACGACGACCCGCTAAAACCAGCCTATGCACTGTGCATGAGCAATTCAGTTAGAATTGCTCAAGTGGTGAACAGTGCATCGACTGACCCTTGGACTCAGACCCTCATCTCCCCGGAACCACCTTACGGTATTTCTTTGGGTTCGATTCCCACTCCAGTCGGTGGAAACTTTTCGTCAAACGGAAAATTCATCATTGGGCTACTGGGTGTTTCGTGTTGTCCGTTGCCTAATGTTTGTGATTGTTCAGTCTGTGCAGCCTTGAGCTGAAGACGGTGTAAATTGTCTTGCCAAATTGGTCGTCAGGGCACCTGTGAACCGGAAGTCATCCACCAACCGGAATCGCAGGATCGACCTTGGCTCCTATCCGGGCAGCATCGGTACCGGAAGAACTTCCACCTCCGGGGAAGTCTTCGTCGGGGTAGGGTAGATTCACCGCCGGGGACTATCCGAATAGTGCGCGAGAACCTGGAGTGCTAAATGGCATGCGTCCAGCACCGAGAGAACTTCCTTCGTCAGGGAGTTTCTGGCACCCATGGTATCGTGAGCCGAATGGCTGAATATGGCATGTTTAGATCACAAACTAGGAATACTAACAAATTATTAATGGGAGCCGAAGGGCTCAGCATGGCATGGATTAGGAACTAACAAATTAATGATGGAGCCGAAGGGCTTAATGAAGGGTGCGCGTAGCATGTGTCGCCTTTTCTTCGAAGTAATACCGCAAGGTGGTGCCGGAGAAGAATTCTTTACGGTGACGGTGTACCTAGGAGACTGTTTTTTAGTGGGTAGGCGCCCCATTGCGAATCCCACACAGTGCCAAACCATACACTGTGGCATGAGCATGAACAAATACAGGCCAGTCTTGAGAAGATTTTTTAACTCCTAGAGATGCATGAAAAAAAAAAAAAAAACATACACACACACATACGCACACACATACACACACACATACACACACACGGACATGTGCTCAGTTCGTCGAGCTCTATCGATTGGTATACGAGACTTGGCCCTCCGGGCCTCGGATCAAAAGTCGGTTTTTCAAGCGATCTTTATACCCTTCTTATGGTTGTAAGAAGGGTAAAAAGGCCTCTGAGTTTTCTAGACTTCAGGGGATTTTTATTTGTCTGTCAAAACCATAATAAATCTCACCTTGTTTAGTTGCACGCGAGTAAATGTTCACGAACATTTTAATATTTGTACTGGTATGTTCTCCCGTGCAGGCAGGTGCAAACTAGTGATCCTTTATAGAGAGATAAGCGGAAGTAAAATGGAATGATTTGGCAACAGACCAGCAGTGCTGATTTTGCTCGGCGTCGAGAATAATATTGTAACACGGACATGACTTCATCATTGCTAAAAAGTGTATTTTGTTTCTTTGAGCTACATATCCAATCTAATAACCAGCCGAAAAAATCAACAACTAAAAATCGCATTGACAAAAATTTTAAAAAGAAAAATATTTATTTATTTTTTTGCTTCAGAGGGATTCCACGGAGGCATGCAAGTCGATTCTGATCGACCATTTCAAAAATATCTGAAACTTTGCACAGTTTTTCAGTTCAATCTAAATCGTCATTTTCCGATATCAAATCTTCAAGTTGAGTCACGACTAACTTTTCAAAAGGGTGTATGTGAAAATGGTTCAAAAATATTCAAAAAGCTGCACAGCAAAAACGGTTCGTTCGATTGTTAGACAACTAAAGAAACAAAGTTAGACAACTAAATAAAGATTCCAAAAAAAATACACACAGTAAAAAAAAATTTTTTTTGCATTAAAAAACATCATTTTTGTCACAAAAACTCAAATATCTCAAAACCCTATCGGAATACCAACGTAATTTTTTGAGGGAAAACGGTCCATTATATTAGCTATCTACCATAAAAATTTGGTGATGGTAAGCCAATAAACAAAAAAATTTCAAATATTTCACAAATTTTTTCATTGTTAATTTTTTTAGGACCGCAGTTTGTTGCTGAATTTTTTGTTAAGGGTACCACATGAGGTTAACAAGTTGTTTACATGATATTTTATTTAATTATTCATAACTATTATAGCATCTATTAGAAAGTTAGACGCGATACAGTGTTGTGATCTAAAGTCTTGATACTGTCATATTTTTTATTGTACGTAACTTAAGAAAAATTCTCTCAATAGTGTTGAAACCTTTTGATAAAAGAAACCTATAAGAAATCTAATATTGAAGACAAAAGCTACAAAAAAAGTTTTCTATACAGGTATACGACTAGTTTACCTGCAAAAAGTTTACCTCTTAGAGAACAAGGCGGGTCTATACCCAGGTGATCTAGTATACGTAAAGCAGGTCGGTTTTCTCGGCGCTGGTTTTCTCCACAAAGTTGAAATCTGATTACACCTGGGTATAGACCCGCCTTGGTAGAGAATAGACTTTGTTAATCATATTTGGGAGAAAGCGAGTAACTTCAACAACATCAAAAACATGATAGGTACATACCATGAACATACTCACGAACAAGCTAAAAATATACTACCACTATGGTTATAAAAGATTTAATTGTAAAATTTTTCTTCAGTCAAGCAAACGACACCAAACTAGTCAGTAAAAACTTAAAGGTGATTTTGTTTATTAAAATCTAACGAGCAACATGAGTAGTCGCTTTCTCAACTGTTGCAGGCCGTTTGCAGAAAAAAAGTGTTCGAAAGAGCTACGAAATCTCACCGAAAGCACCATAGATAATCTGAAAGCGGCTGGTTATGCTCCAATGTCTACATTGAATACAAATTTACGCATTTGTACGTCCTGCCGTTTAAACGTTGACAAACGGGCAATCTGTACATCATCGGTGGGTCAGGTTGCAGGAAGTTCGAAAACAACAACAACTGAGGAATTACTAGATGCACCGACAACAACTGAGGAGTTACCAGAAGTACCAAGTGCAGATAGTCTTGCCACGGTACCATCAGCGACATCTGTTTCAACAAATCAATCAGAAGATGAGTGCATCCAGAAGGTCAACATCGAACGCTTCAACGAAGGGATAGCTGGAATAAAAGTGACTCCGATTAAATGGACGAAGATGGGTTACGTCAATTATCCCGAGAAAAAATACCGTGAAATCAACGAAGCTGTACGAAGAAACCTCTTCAAATTAGGACCTGAGGATGTGGAAAATACAGACTACGATGAGGTAATTATGAATATGAAGGAAAGGTTCTCGAATCTAGCCACGACAAGGAAAGAAAAATTATTGATTTTGTCGATGCTGCCAAGCTCGTGGTCTATTCAAGACGCCATTGATGAGTTCAAAACCAATAGAAATACAGCAAAAGAGGCAAAACAATTCAAAAATAACTGTCTTGCAACCAAAAATGCTAGGTCGAGTACTTCATTAACAGATGAGACAAAAGAAAAAATAATTCAATGTTTTGAAGACGATGAAGTAAGTAGAGCTATGCCTGGCCAAAAAGATTATGTATCTGTAAAAAAAAGATGGAAAGCGACAAGCAATCCAAAAACGATTAATGATGACTACTTTGAAAGAAGCGTATACACGCATCAAGGAAATTAACGAAAATATTAAGGTAGGTTTTTCCTCATTTGCAAGCCTTCGTCCAAGGCAATGCAAGCTTCTATCCAATTCAGGAACACATAATGTTTGTGTGTGCACAACACGAAAATATTAACCTAATCTTACATAGTTTGAAAAGAATCAATTTATCAAAGGATATTAAAATGTTAACTGGTAGTCTTTTGTGTGAAAATACAACATCAAATTGCTATCTACGATCTTGTTCAGATTGTCCAGATTCTTCATCATTGGAAAATACTTTATTCGCTGAGTTTGAAGAAAATTATATTGATCAGTTATCATTTGAGCAATGGGTGACCACGGATAGGTGTGACCTAGAAACTATTGTAAAACCTGTAGATGAGTTTGTGTCTTTTTTTTGCTTGAAATTAGAAAGTTTAATTCCTCACGACTTTATTAAAACAGAGCAATCCCGCTTTTTAAAAAATACGAAAAATACATTACAAGATGGTGAATTTTTAGTCATTTGTGATTTTTCTGAAAACTATAGCTTTGTATTGCAAGATGAAGTGCAGTCCCATCACTGGAACGTACAACAAGCTACAATTCATCCATTCGTTATTTATTTCAATGGAAGTACGCAAATTGAACATTTTAGTTTTATTGTAATTTCCGAAGATTTAAGACACGACTCAGTATCTGTAAATTTGTTCATTGCCAAAATGATTAACTTTTTACGCGTTGATAAGGATGAAGAAATCAGAAAGATATATTTCATGTCTGATGGAGCAGCATCGCAGTACAAAAACCGTAAGAATTTTTCGAGCCTATGTCAATTTAAATCAAAGTACGGAATTGATGCAGAATGGCATTTCTTTGCTACGTCACATGGCAAAGGTCCTTGTGATGCTATTGGAGGAACCATAAAGCGCATGGCCACAAGAGCAAGTTTAGCCAAAGAACGTGAGCATCCAATTAAAACTGCAAAAGAACTATTTGATTGGGCGAATCGCAGAAAAGAAGAGGATTTAACAAAATTATAATTTTGTTTTACTACTACTGAAGAGTACGAATTAACGACATCAGAGCTCAGCGAGCAATATAATAACGCGAAAACGATCCAAGGAACCCAAAAATTTCACTGTTTCATTCCATTGTCAGAAAATAAAATTAAAGCAAAACTATACTCGAACTGTACTGATAATGATGCAAAAGTGTTCGATATTGTAAAAAAATTGAATAACAATAAATAAATAAATAAGTATTAATAAAATGTTTTCATGATCTCATAACGCATACCCAAATCCAAAACTTTTAAAGTTTATATATAACATTTAGAAACTCATCGATCATACTCTAAAAAAAATATCCTGGTAAAAAAAAATATATATTTTCGTGTAATCTGTTAATTTATTTTAATTTATACATTTATACATATACATATAATATTTATACATATACATAATATTTATACATATAATATACATAATACTAATGAATACATGAAAACGACTTATTTAATTCACGCAAGGCCCTTAACAATAAAATCAGCAACAAACTGCGGTTCCCGTAATAATTTACACCGAAAAAATTTTTGTTTTTTCTACTAAATGTGAAAATTGTGACATGTTTGAAATGTCATAACTTTTTTGTTTATTGGTTTACCATCACCAAATTTTTATGGTAGATAGCTAATATAATGGACCGTTTTCCCTCAAAAACGTTTGTATTCCGATAGGGTTTTGAGATATTTGAGTTTTTGTGTCAAAAATTATGTTTTTTAATGCAAAAAAAAAATAATTTTTACTGTGTGTATTTTTTTTGGAATCTTTATTTAGTTGTCTAACTTTGTTTCTTTAGTTGTCTAACAATCGAACGAACCGTTTTTGCTGTGCAGCTTTTTGAATATTTTTGAACCATTTTCACATACACCCTTTTGAAAAGTTAGTCGTGACTCAACTTGAAGATTTGATATCGGAAAATGACGATTTAGATGGAACTGGAAAACTGTGCAAAGTTTCAGCTCAATAGAAAAAAATGAATTAAAAAATTTACCAAATTTTGGTGCTGTTGCTTGGAATCACTCATCTGTTTTATCGAAATGAAAAATTAAAAAAAAAAATTCGTTGTTTTTCAGGATAGGGAAAATATTTGATAGTTTTTATTTAATTTGAACTGTTTGCTATTTCAGGATGAAGAACAATTAACGGCGTCCCCATATTCAAAACCAAATCGTGGTCATCCAGTAGGAGATACATATTTCCGTTACGATCACTGATCATTACGACATGCAAAGTTTGAAAGAGCAACTGTAATTGTAATTGCTCAATCCACACCCTGGCAGACAATTATCCGCCCATCTAGACACGGGCTGGGTGAGGACCTACCAAGCCTCCCCCGTTAACATGTCCTATACCGTTTAGCACACCGGGATCTTCCACAAGCAGGCGCCGGAATTAAAGCGGTCCCACAAGCTTCAGATACATTAAATAGATATAGTCCCTCTGGCACTAAACCGAATGGCGCCCTCCGCTTCACCACTAGTACTGCTTCCCCACACGCCAAGCACAATATCGAAAGTAGCGCGTTGTATAGCAAATACAGTACACCACCTCCGACACTATGCCAAATGTACAGGAAAAACAGCACCAGTAAGAAAGCGGAAGCCGCACCACTCGGTTCAGTGCCAGAAGGACTATAAGTATAACGAAGAAGAAATGAAAAGATAGTAGAGTTGGTTCGGTTATTTGATTGCTGAAACGAAAAAAAACAGAAAAAACAGAAACAAAGTGTTAACATTAAAACGGGGTTTTATAATTGATAAATGTATCGATAGTTTCTCATCTGTTACGTTTCCTTATCGTAGCGCTGTCGATTTTTTCCATCTCCAGGGTGTTCGTCTCCGCTCGAGCAATGAGGACCATGATGAAATGAGAATATAAAAATGTGAGCATTAGTGTTGATCTAGTAATAGATTAATTTAAACTGCTTTTCATGTGCTAAGTAACTTGTAAACTGCTACTCAATTATGTTTTGTTGGCCTACACGTTTTATTTAGACACAATTTTTATTTAGAAAACTATTTGGATCCGAGATTTTAGGTGCAGATTGAGCATGTTTGATAAAACAAGCATCCTGTTTTCAGTTAAAGAATGTTCAAGAAGTTGATGATTCTGTTAATTATACTGGCTACATACAAGAAATCACTATTGATGTAATATATGGATATTGAAAGTTCCAACACGCGATTATAATACTTCAGTTTTCGTGCTGTTGTATTGGTGTAAGTAGTGGGAAACCAATCAGTTTGGTGATTCTAACGGTAACAAATAGCAAGACGAAAGGAAAGTTGATAATCTATCATCATTATGATTTCATTCCTAATTTCATGATCCGTTTTATAAATTCCGCGTATGATTCGGCAATTTTAACAATTTATACATGTGTATTCGAAGAAAACAGACTACGAGCATTTATTACCTTGCAACACATTCCTAAGTGATCAGATATTTATCATTTTCTACAGCCTAATTTAATAATAACTACATTGGGTTGTAACAAAAATTTGATCTTGGGATGTTGATTTGCCTCCTAATCATAGTTTCGACAATAGTCACATGCTTACTATCCCTTATGGCAGTGTTGTTGATTCTATTGTCTATCGCTCATCAGTTTCGCGCCACCCGGCAGGGACTTGGTCCTATGTACCCAATACTCTGCTGTGTCTTAACTTCACGCAATACATTCTGTAGATGTGTGATACAGTTTGCGGAATATTATGATTTATCACTTCGTTCAGATGGAAAATTCTGTTATGGTACCATATTCACATATCAGATAACTCCCACCTGGAACGATGTAATACATCGGAGACATGTAGATTCAGATGTATGTATACGAACTATGCCTAGTTCGGCTCTGATCGACAGGCAATCAGTGTATTCAGTTTTTCAACTAGCTTGAAGCGCTGAACGTTTCAAGACAAGCTCTCCACTATATCTGCTAGCAATCACCGGTCTTCGATAGACATTTCGGTTCTTTTCTGCTAAAGATAGATCCGATTGTATGCCAAAGACTATGGCTCATGCTTTTCAATACAGCTGGAAAAACAAGAACTACACCCAGCACCAAATAGTAAGTAACTATGAGGCGGACCGGAAGGTTTGATGAGCAATCCCCACCACAAAGTTTGAAAGAGCAACTGATTTAGAAAAATACATCCCCCTCCGTGGGCGTGTAAATTGCGGTTCTTCAATTGATTCTTTGGAGGTTCTAATGATAACACTGCGGACCACGGTTTTGTCTCAAGCACCGAAATGCCGCTAGTCACTCAATTAAGAGTTGCTGAATCCATTGCCGTTTTTAAAAATATCATAGCACCTCTAGTTTTTGAGATATTTGCTATTGAAAATGCAAAACTATTTTAGCCAACTTGCATGCAAGTTTACCAGCTTGTGAGGCAATCTATTTGCTTAAATTGCCACAGAATTCAAACTTTACGTGTATAACAATACTTATCAACAAAGTTTATAATATTTTAGATGCGGAAAAGTCATTAAGAGAAACGAAGAACTTTGTATGGAGACTGCAAGCATGTTGAAAAAATCGGTTTAATCTAAATTAAATCGTGCAATTTCATCCAAATCTCATCTAAAATGAAAGTTTAAGTGTAAAATGTATTGGTGGTTTAGATCACAAAAAAGTTTGATAAATTATACTTTAAATTTTATGTAAACATCGTTAAAACCAGTGTTTTATACAACTTTGGCGACCTGTAGCTAAAAATTGTGACGTGCTGGAACATTTCTGAGAATGGTTTCAGATTCAGCAACCCCAAATCTACCAGAGACACATAATTTGATCCTTGAGACACGCAAAAATGTCATTTTTGTTAAGCTGTGTAATTGGTGTTTTTATGACGTTACATTCAAGATATTAGAAAAAAAATCACATCTATGACCTCCGCAATATGCTGAATCTCCCATATCCCCTTCAAAGAATATACACTGTACCTAGGACTGTCTTAGCACTGTACTTTTGATTCTTTGTGTATAAAATTGCATGTGTGCATCTTGCATGCAAGAAAATCCACGCAGTGTGCGGTGATATTTCAAATGAAAACAAACATCAAATATGACTGACAGCAGTGGCGCAACCAAGGGGGGGTTTTGGGGGTTAAATCCCCCCCAGAGCCAGAAAAAAATATAATAATTACCAAATATATTTTTGAAATTCAACACTACACATCGTACAACTAAGAACAACGAAGTAGTAATTAAGTTTGGTTTGAATTGAAATTGTGAAATTCAATGGTTTTCACAGTTATATTCTCCTAAAGTGTTTTCTTTTTATTTGTTGACCCCTGTAGAATTTCAAAATTACATGCGAAATTAATGAAATTTTGTTGCCTTTTATGGAAAACAAACAAAGGGCTTTATGTGAGAAGTTTGTTAAACATTCAGATATATGGGGACCTTTTTAACAGAAAATTGACGCAGTTCCCGAAGCATCAAACAATTTTACGCCTTTCAGAGCATATGAATTCCCGAAAAAGCTATTCTTCGGTTTTTACAGATTGAAAATCTCAGAATGCATTAAACATCTGGTGGAAGCATCTCTGTCTTATTGAGCGTTCTAACATTTTCGATATTTTGCAGGTGTTGATAGTGAATAACATTGAATTTTTAGGAAAAAGGATGCATGAAAATTGAGTCTTTTTTAGGATAATAAGCGTCCCACTATAGTAGTTGTTCAGTCTGGTTACAGAGTCATCCTAAAACAAAGTTGGTCGCATTGAAAATTTTGAAATATTGCACAGTTTTGTTCATAAAATCTTCACAATGAAAGCAAAACACCTTTCTGACCCTCAACTCAATTTTTTGGATTTACAAGTCAAGTTCTCCAATGCTGATTTACTTTTGATCTACTGCAAGAATCGTGGCAATGAGTTCTATTGTAAATTGCTGTGGTCATTAGCGTTAGCGTTAGCGTTAGCGTTAGCGTAGTTACGGTATACTTCGTAGATTGGATACTAGCAACATTCATGTTTCTTTTTAATAATCTCATCCTGACTACTTTCAAGAACAAGGCAGGGGAGTATACCTTGTTCAAATCATAAACAAGAATACTAAAAGCATGAATATCGCTATTCCCGGCCACGCCCATCTTTACCGTAACTTGGGATAGGGGAAGGAAATGTTGATGTAGCACTTACTTAATGAGAGGCCACCGACTCAGCGACACCCTCATAAGTGCTATGGAGTTGGAGGTTGGGGAAGGTATATTGTCAGGATTCGCCTAGAAAGCTGGCGATAGACCATAAATATTTGTTGTTTAAGCGTTTTCAAATTAATCTTTTGAATGCCGGCAATCAAAAGAGAAAACAATAGCTTATTTATAGTATAAATAGTATTTCGCGAAATGCTTGTCGATTGTGCAGTAATATTTTTGCTCAACAACCAGTAAAAAGCAAAACCGATCCCTCCAGGGTCATCGGATTGTGTAACGATACGCGTAAAAAAAAATCACGCCTATTGAAAAACTGTACTGTGCTCATTGAAAAACTGTACTGGGTGGTACTGTATTTTTAGATAATCGAAAAACGAAAGGAAGCGCGTTCGAACTAAACACCCTAGGACACAGTCGGTTTTTCTGCTCAAAATTATACGAAAAGCAGGATCGATCCCTCCAGGGTCATCGAACAGTTAAAAAGCATCCACAACCGATTGTTAGTTGCGTTACACCCGCCCGGATAGAATGCGCAATCTGAACATAATTATCAAACTCCGAAAATAACATTTTCCGTTCAAGAAACGATCAGAAGTTCCACGACGCGAACAAAAACGATCCGGAAGGCTCACAAAAGAAAAAGTATCATACTGGAACAAACTCACCGGATTGATTCTCTAAATTTATGTGCTGCATGTCACTTCCGGATGGTTCGGTGAACTCAGGGCAGCCAAAAACCAACAGTACTGAGGACACAAATCAAACAAATCACTTTTTCATTTTTCACTTTTCACTATTCCATTTCTGAATGTAAAAACGGTCCTGCTTGGGCTTCACGAAGCACTACCCAGCAAGACGCTCCAAAACAGGAAAAAAAAAAAAAATCTCCGGCGACGAAAACATGCGCGAAACCGTGAGCCAAATCTATCGGACGACGCAAAACCGAACTGTCCTGCTTGGGCTTCATGAAGCACTATCCAGCAAGACACTCCAAAACAGAAAAAAATATCTCCGGCGACGAAAACATGCGCGAAACCGTGAGCTAAATCTATCGGACGACGCAAAACCGAACTGTCCTGCTTGGGCTTCACGAAGCACTACCTCTATTGTAAATTGCTGTGGTCATTGTAGAAAAACTTGAAAACATATTTAAGCAGTAACACAGACGAAGAGCGATTGAATCGTATCATGCAAATATATTGTTATATTGTTCAATCTATTTTTGACATATGTGTTAAAAAGGTGTAATATACATGAATTTCTCGACTAATTTTCAAACATAACTACGTTTTCAAAAATAAACCTTAAAGTTTACAAAACCCCCCCTAGAACCAAATCCTGGTTGCGCTACTGACTGACAGCAAAACACTTTTGGGGCGGCATTTTCAGTGGCATTTTTCATTAAAACATCTCAGAATCCAAAGATGGCTGCCACAATGGCCGACTTGTGCCCCTACTCACGTTTTCAAAGGCACTAAACTAGAGAAATAGTTGGCAAACTTTTCTGATCTTCTTATTTTAAGCTTTCTGCTAGTTCACAAAGCCATAAAAGTGCACTGTTGTTGGATGCTTCTCTCGCGAGATTTGTGCCTTTGAAGTTTTAGTGCAATCTTAGAACACAGACTGTCTGTGCTTAGAAGTTGATTCCAAACTGTTTCACCTTAATAATTATTATAGGGAGTCGATGCCGGTTATGGACCCTTTGCGTATTATGGACCCCCTACAGAAAAACATAAAATTAACACTCAAAGCAACTTTATTCCTATGAAAATCCACCGGGGGCGATTACATTGTTAGTCAGCAGTTTCAGGCAAAATATTTGGTTTGAGACGCATAAATACAGATATTTGAACAGTTTTGTAAATGAAACCACACAAGAGGGTCCATAATACGCATTTCCAGGTGGGTCCATAATAGGCTCGTCGGCAGCGAGCCGGATTACATGGGAATCAAATGGAGGGTCCATAATACGCAACGTCAAATCTGTAAACAATCCTATTATGGACCCCGGGAGGGTCCATAATAGGCATTCGGACAACAGTTTTTCAAATGCATATTGCGCTGGAAAAATCGAATGATTTTGTATGTTTCATAGACGTACTATGAAGTAACGACATTGAATTTGTTGTTAGACTCCACAAAACGTATATGGGGTGTGATTTGTGAGCACCCCTACTGCAGTGATTTATGATCACCCCTGTCGCAGCGCTTCACGAACATTGGAGACAGAGTGGAGAATGAAAAGTGGAGACAACTGTGGCGCCATTCATGTTGCGCCAACCGAAGAGTAAAGAATCACGTTCAGACTTGTGAATAGGAAATAAAGTAGTTATAGATTCAATTCGGTGTATTCATTCTTAATCGCTTCCGTCCACCACAGTTGGTGACCCCGACGTGATTTCGCGGATAAGTTAACGCGTCAGTGAAAATCTCGTTAAAATCCGGATTCGGTTTCGATCGGTTCAGTTTCTGGTTACGTTACCTAACTTCCGCCGATTTTCCGCCATGCCAGATAACGAAGTTCAAAACGTTGCGTCGCAAGCTGCCGTTGTGTCCGTGAAGCTTCCAGAATTCTGGAAAACGGATCCAGAAATGTGGTTCGCCCAGGCGGAAGCGCAATTTGTCCTTGCGAATGTCACGAAGGACGAAACGAAATTCTACCACATTGTGGCGAAGGTGGATCAATCGGTGATATGCCATATCGCCGATCTTGTGTCGACACCACCTCAGCAAAATAAGTACCAAGCAGTTAAAGATCGACTGGTTTCTCGATTTGCTCTTTCGCCACAAGTACGGTTGGAACGTCTTCTGGGTTCCTTTGATCTCGGTGACATGCGTCCAACGCGTCTTTTGGCCAAGATGCAAGAACTGGCCAGCGGCCTGAACGTTAACGAAGAGCTCCTGAAAATGTTATTTTTGCAACGGATGCCGTATAACATCCGGCCCATATTGGCCATCAGCGACGGTACGCTGGCTAAGTTGGCGGAAATGGCCGACAAAATGGTTGAATCGCCTCAAACATCTGCAGTGTCTTCTACGCCAATCGTCAACGAGCAGATGGAAAAGATGAAGGAGCAACTAGAGGTGCTTAGCGCGGAATTTCGTCGTTTGAAAGCCAGCCCATCTTCCGGTCCGGACCGGCGTCGTAACCGCTCAGCATCACGCATCAGGAATGGAGCAGAAATATGTTGGTACCACCGTAAGTTTGGCCAACATGCCGAGCATTGCAAGGAACCCTGCAAATACAATCAATCAAAAAACTAAATTCCAACCCATCTGAGTCGGCTGAGGTGGGTAGTATGTTTTCAAGCCGGCGACTAAAGCTATTCGACAAAACAAGCGGTATTCGTTTCCTGATTGACACCGGTTCCGACGTCTCCATCGTTCCAGCTTCAAGACAAGACAAACTCTCCGCTCCGATTCCGTTTGTACTTCATGCTGCTAATGGCTCGGAAATAAAATCATTTTCGACTAAATTCATTACAACGGATCTCGGCCTCAGAAGACGTTTCACTTGGAATTTCCTGGTATCTGACGTCAGCCATGCGATAATTGGAGCCGATTTCTTGGCTCATTTCGGCCTTCTTATCGATATGAGAAACAGAAGCCTCATCGACGTCAAAACAAACTTGCGATCCGCTGGAGAATTGATGATAGCTGATATCCATACTATCACCACCGTCAGTTGTGAACACCCTTTCCACGAGCTGCTAAAGGAGTATAGAGAAATCACCCTTCCAGCCACTATGCAAGCCGAGACTCAACATGACGTCACACACCATATTGTCACCAAAGGACCCCCCGCCGCATCGAAGGCAAGAAGAATGACAACCGAACGCTATCGTGGAACGATCAGACAACTTCTGCTTTTGAACGATGCAAGACTTCTTTAGCTGAAACCGCGCTCTTGTATTATCCAGATTCAACTAAGGATTTAGCACTAATGATCGATGCGTCAAATACTGCAGCCGGTGCGGTTCTTCAACAATCATCTGGGTCGTCTTGGCAACCGATTGGTTTCTATTCAGAGAAGTTCACGGATTCACAGAGGAATTATTCCACATTTGGACGCGAATTGACGGCTATGAAGATGGCTGTCAAGTATTTCAGATATTTCCTGGAAGGTCGAAAATTCGTCATTTTTACCGACCATAAACCTCTCACTTACGCCATGACCACAAATTCCTCCAGTAGGCTTCCCCATGAAGAACGATACTTGAAGTACATATCGCAGTTTACCACTGATATCCGTCACATCAATGGTAACGAAAACACCGTTGCTGACGCTCTTTCCCGCGTGGAAGGTATAAGTTGGCATTGACCTTTCGGTCATAGCAGAGGATCAAGCGACTCTTAGGATTGAACCTGTCCGAATCCCCAATATCTCTCGGCCCGTTTATTGCGACGTGTCCTTGGAAAATCGTATTCGACCCTTCGTGCCAGAAAAGTATCGTGCCACCATCATGCAGCACTTTCATGGTCTAGCTCATCCAGGGACGAAAGCCACAAGGAGACTAATCTGCGATAGATTCGTATGGGCGTCGATGAATCGAGACATTAACAAATTCGTTCAAGCTTGTGTCGATTGCCAGCTATCAAAAATAAATCGTCACACTAGTTCGGCATTGGCTCAGTTTGATCCACCTAAATCTAGATTTCGACATATACATATTGATCTTGTAGGTCCATTGCCGCCATCGAAAGGAAATCGATATGTATTGACTATCATCGATCGTTTCACACGTTGGCCCGAAGCAGTACCATTGCCCGATATGGTAGCCCCCACCGTGGCTAGGGCATTAACTTCGATCTGGATATCCCGATTCGGTACTCCTGAGACCATAACATCGGACCAAGGTCGTCAGTTCGAGTCGGATTTATTTCGTGAGTTGGTTTACATTCTAGGATGTCATCACATTCGCACAACTGCATACCATCCTCAAGCAAACGGATTGGTGGAACGTTTCCATCGAACCTTGAAGGCAGCTTTGATGTGTAAAGGAGGAAATCAATGGAGCGAGGAACTGCCGTTAGTACTACTTGGTTTAAGAAGTGCTTATAGAGAAGATTTGAAATGCTCTGCTGCTGATCTCGTCTACGGCCAGCCATTGCGCCTACCTGGAGAATTTTTCGATCCTCCCGCTTCGAATGTTGATCGATCGGATTTCGCAAAGGCACTCCATCAGTATTTCTCGAATTTGCGTGCACCCAGAACTCATCACCACTCCAAGCCATCGGTCTTCAAACACAGTGCGCTGAAAACTTGTAGTCATGTGTTTGTTCGTGTCGACTCGGTTCGACGATCTCTGCAGCAGCCATACGAAGGACCCTTTCAGGTGGTAAGCCGCAACGACAAACATTTTGAAGCAGATCATTTCGATAGATAGAGTCAAACCAGCGTTCATGTGCGATCAGCAAATCGGAGATCACCCAACAGATGATACGCGAACAGTAGTTACCCAATCTGGTCATCGTGTCCGATTTTTGGTGTAACTGGGGGGGCGCCTATGGGGTGTGATTTGTGAGCACCCCTACTGCAGTGATTTATGATCACCCCTGTCGCAGCGCTTCACGAACATTGGAGACAGAGTGGAGAATGAAAAGTGGAGACAACTGTGGCGCCATTCATGTTGCGCCAACCGAAGAGTAAAGAATCACGTTCAGACTTGTGAATAGGAAATAAAGTAGTTATAGATTCAATTCGGTGTATTCATTCTTAATCGCTTCCGTCCACCACACGTATATGCGTCTGAGATATCATTGCGAAAAAGCGTCTAGAATGAATTTCAGCTACTAAGGGTTCCATTACTAGCATTGAAACCCTATTTATTGGGTCTGAAAGTCTATAAAACATACAGTGGCTCAATTTCATTTTCGTACGGGGCACTGTTTTCATATCAAGTTGGTATAAAACTATTAAATGGTGCATGGACTTCGATATACTTTATCAATAATGAAGGTTATAGGTGTCATCTATTGTTTGGCAATGACAAACTGTATTCATTTGCTTAAATCTTTGGAATAATGGAAAAGTATTGAGATTGTGTCTATAATTGACCCAATTCCATATTCGTACACCTAACAAAAAAGAAATATACAGCATTCAAAACTAATTTTTAATGGACTAGATGACTACTTAAGCTCTTCGCTATGTTGTTCAGATGCAGTAGAATACATTTGGAAAATTTATAAACGGATATATTTGAAACTTAAGTAAATTTAAGAAAAATACCAGTTTTCCCATGTTTTTTGCTAAAATATTCGGTAAATCGAACAATAAATTGCATTTTTTTTTTCATCATCACTTCCTTAAGAATGATAATTGCGAATATTGCACAAGTTTCAAAAAATTATAATCAGTTTTAGAGTAGCTAAGAGTGGATATCGACAACTTATACTTTTGAATCTTAGGTAATATAATATTTATAACAAATCCAAAACCAAAAATTTTAGTCAATTTCTTTATGTTTGGCTCCTAAATGTATATACATAATCCATAGTTAATGTTCCTATCAAAACATTGCGTAATTATCATTTTTAATTTACATTTTACTACCAAACATGATTATAGAGATTTATAGAATAAATATTATTGCCATAACCGCAACACAAACGAGTTTTTAAAATGATGAAAACAACAGGATATATTCTATTAAATAGTGTATCAATGCTTTCTGCTCATTCAAGTTATTTTGTATTTTTCTTATAAAATCAATAAATTGCAAAATAGGGTGCTATTTTGAATATAATTTAAAGATAATTTCAAAGATAATTGAATATTACGATGACATCAATTACGTGGAGGTATGTACAGCGTAGTTTAGGGTACTTTATTGTAAAACGAAGTTCGTAGTTCAAATTATTTTTACAGACAAATTCGAAATTAACATTTACCTGTTGTTTAGAATGAAAATTTGGTTTACATTGATTGAAAATATCATTTTAGAAGAGTTTTGAACTTATGGCACAACAATTTTCTGAACTCAAAAGGGATAAAAACTGTTTATGATTTCTGTAAAGTGTATATATTTCAACTAAATTTCTATCAGAGCTTACGAGTATAATCTATAGATTGGATCCAATGACAAAAATAAACGTAATTGTTCGAATTATTGGATTTTATAGCAAAAATCATTGGAAAACTGGCATTTCTCATAATTTTACCTAAATTTTATATATGTCCACTAATAAATTGTCCAAATGTATTTCACTACATCTGAACATCATAATAAAGCACTTCAGTAATCAAATAGAGCTTCTAAATTTAGTTTTGAACGTTGTGCGTTTGAATTTTGGTAGGTGTACGAATATGGAATTGGGTGAATTTTAGACATCAATTCAATACTTTTCTATTAATCCAAAGATGAATGTAAATGGAAACATTTTGTGATTGGCAAACAATAGATGACACCTATTACCTTCAATGTGGATAAAGTAATTGTAGCTCAATACTTCATTTAATAGTTTTTTACTAACTTGATGTGGAATCAGTATCCTGTACGAATATGAAATTGGGCCACTGTAACCACGCGATTGCCTGAATGCGTTAAGAAGGTTAACACATGAAATGTGTAAAGCCACGCTAACACAAATTTGATGTTGTTTTACAAAAACTCGATTTACACAATTGTGCTTCAATTGTTTTAAGCGTTTAGATTTTTTGCGGAGCAATTCAAATTTTGATTTCATCATTTAAGGCCTCGAAAAGAAATGTTTGAGCGTGAACTTTCGTGAAATATTTCAACATTGAGCTAAAAAAAGTTGCACTTGCGCCAAAATATAGGCACGTTTACGACAGCGCTCGTCAGTGAAAAGTATACACAATAAAAAGATTCTACTCGATTACTTTACTCAGATAGTAAAATCTTTGGAGAGGAACAACTCATTGCTATGAGTTATTCCATTATTTCATACATTTAATGCGAAAGTTGAAAGTATTTTTAGATCGTTACAAAAAAAAGTGTAATAGTCAGAACAATAAAAACAAAGAACTTGTCCTCTCCGGTCTACTTACTCTCCCACTACACGGTTATCAACGTGTAGGTCAGGCGGCACGTGGGCCTGATATGCTGCAACCGGTACAGCATACTGTACTCGATACACCGCCTGGTGCGAATCACAAACTCCTTCATGTTCTCGTTCTGCATCAGCGTCGCCTGGATGGTTTCCATTCGGAGCTGTAAAAGAAAAAGGTCAGATTTGATTCGTTGGATACATATCCAGGGTGGTCACAGGGAATCCGTTTTGTAATTCCCGCATTGTTCCCGACTTTTTCCCACATGTGGAATGTTTCTTACCTCATTGCTGCACACGAACAGATTCTCCACCGGCAGCGCCCCGCACCCCTCGAAACGACAGTCCGGATGCTTTCCGGTCAGCGTGATCGATAGCTTTCTCAGCTTCGTCAGCCGATGGATGAAGCAGAACCCTTCCCTCGTGATCCTGTCCGAGGCGAAAATCAAATCCTCCAAATTCGCGCAGCGCTTGGAGATCTCCCAGAGGCAGAGATTGTCGAATTGCATATCGTCGGAAATCTCCAGGTGGGTTAGCAACGGGAAGGCGTGTGGAAATCCGGCATAGAACGGGCGTCCGGAGGTCACTCCTTGAACAGTGAGCTTCTTGAGCAGGAATGCATCTGAAAGGACGATTAGTCCCGTCCCGTTGATCTCCATCTCCTGGAGACGTTCCATCTCTACCCCGACGTATCGGAGCGTCTTGGTCCGGGTGTCCTTATAGTTGTTGACTCGTTTGATCCGGAGTCGTTCCAGCTGAAGGCACTGCCGGTACATAAAGGCCAGGAAGATTTCCTCGATTCGCCGGTATTTGGCCTCCTCCTGCCAGAGGTTGGATTGCCGTTTGAGCTTCTCCTTAGGAACCGCGATCAGCAGCAGACACCGGTCGTAACTCTCTATCTCCTGCTCCCAGAGCATTTGCTGGTGTTCTTCCAAACCCATTTCGATGTCCTTCATCCGAGTGAAGTGCAACTGCATAAACGACGGATAAACGCACCGGTGGTCCAGCGTGAGGCTCAGATCGGTCACGTTCCGTCCAAACTTGCGCAGGGCCATCACCGCCACGACGAAGGACCGATGGTCGCGGATCACGACCTGTAGTTTCCGGTAGGACCGGTTCGATCGGCTCAAGAAGTATGCGTATGCCTTAATTGAGTTTTCGTCCACCAGCGAAAGATCGATTCGGAGGGTAAAGCTGTCCAGCAGCTCGCTTCCGCTAATAACCGAATTCCAGCGGGAGCAGACTTCGGTGGCCGGAAGTATCGCGTACCGCGGCAGGCGCCGGAAGATGGACATTAGCATCTGGAATTGATTGGTCGATTTTGGCGCCTTGATGTGAAATATTTCACCACCACTCACCTGATCGGGAAGCTGCGTGATGGAACATTTTGGGTAGACTTTTCGCTGAGCCTGCGTTCTCATAAGCATTTTGGGTTCGAATTTCGCGCATTTAGTGGACTTGTGTATTCTTAATAGCTTTTCGATAAATATTAAGCAGTTATTAAGACGAAAACGGATCAAAAATTTGGATTTTTTTCTGCTGTGGAGACGATCGAAAGTGTTGTGTTTACAAAGCACAGTCTGTCAGAACAAAATTTGTTGCGGAACAGCATTGGGCGATTCACAAATCTAGCACAAAATAAAAAGAGAAATTATTGCAAGCACAATTTTTCAAAACGGCGTATACGCTGAACGAAAGCTCCTTCCGTGAATTGAATGATTTGTAATTCACATGGCTGCAAGTCTTTGCTTTCCTAATTTTGAATGAGTACGAAACAATATGATGCATACACAGTCCATTGAACAAAAATCATCCAATTATGTGATGACGTTCACTATAGATTTGAGCTACTATAAGCCATTTTATGAGACGTTTCAAATCATATGTTTTTTATTTGTTTATCAGCTTTGAAACTTGCTGGCGGGCACATTTATTTACGTTTCTTCTAGCGCCACATTTGGGAGGAGCTCATTCATTATTGGCGTGCAACGAGCTTTTAAATCTTCCCCAGTAAAATTAAAATCAGCAGGCAGGGAAGAATTTATTTTATTACCAGTAAATAAAATAAATTCTTCCCTGCCTGCTGATTTTAATTTTTTTTTTACATCAGACATGTAACCGCGTAAAAAAAATAGCCAGAAAGAGGCGAAAATGTCATCACCAACAAAAACGTTGCCAGCGCCATTCACATATCATGCTAGTTTTTAAAACAATAACAATGAGCGGCCCGCCAGAAAACGTCAACCGACTGTCTCGTAAAATGACTTATAAGCAGATAATTGAATTATAATAAAACAAATGACTAACGTGCAACTTATGGTAGATTTTCTTTTCCCCATGTCTCAAACCGAAAATCATCCAATTATTGTCTGAAATACCAGATGGAAAACTGATTATTGAATATGTCAAATTATCTTTGCAAACCGCATCGTAAACATGGCGACATCAGTAGGAAAGTGTGCTATTCATATGGAATAATCCACAATTATCCTTAATTATAGCACCTTTTCTTTACATTTTAAGCGTAAGTACCACCCACAAATTGATCATACCAGGTTTCCATGGAGTTGAAGCTGTGGTGCCCATAGAATAGGAGGAGCAGCGCATCACAAGGCATCTAGGAATCTATTCTCGATAATTGTAATAATGATGATTGATAAACAAATAAATACTAAAATACATAAAACCAACATCGTCGGGTGATTCTTTATTTTCCAATTGAATTTGTTTTAACTTTTAACTTACAAGTAATCGGGGTTGTTTACATTGGAATACGATAATCATTTAATTTCAGGCATCTATCTGAAGGGTAAAAATCGTTTCAAGACCGGATGATTTTCATTCGGTGTGATTTGTAAACAGATGATTTCCGTGCAGACGAAAATCATCTTGATTGTGTCTGATAATAGGTATGGGGCGGAGATGAGGCAAAAATCATTCACTTTATGGCGGGAGATTTCGTTCAGTGTATCTAACATTCGGAAGGATTCGAGAAAAATGCGATGCCATAGTCACAGACAAACAGACGTAACACTGACGAAATTTCCATCGACCACTTATTTAACGATCATTTCGAAATCGCTATGTTACAAATCTCACATCCAGAGGCGCGCGCAACGTTTTTATTCGTGTATGACGTTTCACACTACCGTCATCTGCCGGTCTTGTTGCACGAAATACCTTTTCGTGCAACATGCTCACCAGATGATGATGGTGTAAAGTGGGCGATGGATTTTGAAGAAATTTGTTCTAAGTGTTACGTCAGTTTGTCTGTGCCATAGTGTTGTGTCTTCGGCAGGCTTGATAGAAACCAGGGGGGGTATATGCAACGAGGTTCGCCTACCGTTCATGTTTTGTGGGTGTATTCGTTTGGCTGACAACGGTGCTAGGCATCCCGCTGTTTGAGTGTTGAAATGCATCAGCATTTGCTATCTGGCATGGCCCGCGTTTCGACCTGTGCTGTTTGGGTTGGCCCGCGTGAGAGATGATGCTGTTTGGGACGGCCCGCCCGAGAGATGATTGTTAGGTGAGCTTTGTTTGTAGTTGACAGCCATACACCCACCCTGATAGAAACTCCTCTGCGATGCAAAGAGGAGGCGATTTCGCCGCTTTTCTGAGGAGAAAAAATTGAACTCAAAATTTGAAACACAGATCCTCAAGCGATTCGAGTAAGAGTGCAAAAAAATGCAGGGATTTTTGTCTGGTGCTCTTTTTTGATGGAATTTTACTCTGGTGTGTTTTGTGCTGCATCTTCCTCGCTCAATTTTCGTTGCCTCTTTGTTTAGCATTTTTTCGCTCCCTTGCAAGTAGGCAAAGGCAGCACGCTGCTCTACAGTATGTCACCGAACTCTGATGATGTTGAGGAGTATTATCAAGCCTGGTCATCGGAGTAGGCACGACCTGAGAGAGACTCGCGAAGAGGAAAAATATCAACGTCATTTATGCAGCCCAGATTCCACTGTCACGAAACGTCAAATGCAGCCCGTCGTTTCTACGGCTGAAAAAGTGAAAAGTATTGTCACAGACAAACATACGTCACGCTCTCATCATTGTCCATCGACCACCTTTTTAACGGTCGATTCAAAAATATGTTAGGTGGCCAATCCGCCACCCGCAGCGCTCGCATCGTTTTTGTTCGTGTTTGACGTTTACACACTACCACCATCTGTTGGCCCGTCGGCCAAACACACTGATTTTAGCATTGGGCTTACATGTCCTCGTGACTATGATTTTGATCGAGATTTGTTCTAAGTGTTACGTCTGTTTGTCTGTGGTATTGTATTCAAAATAAACTATTATAAAAGTCAGTGTAGCAGTTTTTCCAAAGATGCTGAGAAATCTAAACACAAGACTGTTTATTTATAATGTCTGCTACGTTTGCTGGCATGAAATTTCACTCAAAATGCCGTTCATGCTTCGGTGTGATGTAAACGCAAAAGTTTTTTACTGAGATGGCCAGTGAGAGCTTAAACGGTGTTGCCAACACTGGAAGCAACTGATTATGTTGCTCGGATGTCGTTGGCGCCATACCAACCGGATAACGAATCGAAGTGAGCTGCTGCTGAAAAAATTAAAAACTGAACGAAAAATTCAAGCGGTTTGCGAGAAGAAAAACATATCAAACTAGTTAAAATTAGAAAACTTAAGGGCCTGTTCACAAATTTCATAACGCTTAAGGGGGTGGGTGGGTGTCCTTGAAATGTTACGGCTCATACAAAATTCGTAAAACATTCATACAAAAAGCGTTACGAGGGGGTGGGTGGGTGTAAAAAATGACCATTTTCAGCGTTATGAAATATGTGAATGAACCCTAATGTTAAATTAGTTCCAAGAGACAAATGCCCCTTCTGGGTAAAGTCTCTATAAACAAAAAAAAAATTTGAGTCAATCATGCTTTCAATGCAAAACAAGATTGATAATAGCGTATGGATTTCGCACATACTATCCATGTGCAAACACCCATTGTAAAAATCCATGTAAGTTGGCACAAGAAGACCTAATAATTGTCGGAGCAAGCGCCTAAACCCCCTAAAATAGTAGTTTATACCATATGTTCGGGAGTAACGAAGGCTCCCGCTCATTTCAGGGATGTAGTTCAGGGTGAGCAACGTTACTCCCGAACATCCTCACCCACCCAGAAACTGCTCCAGTTTATGAATTGTATATAACATTCCTTGCGTATGCATTCTTAAAATGTAGCCGCCGTGTGCCCGATTTGCATGGAATGGAAGTTCATTTGCGTAATAGATGAATCCTCTCTTGCCGTAGATGAGATATCGGTGTAGTTTTCCTGCTTCGCCTTCCTTTGTATATGTTTCCAAATATCGTTGTTCTTGTTGAAAACAAACTCCGCATGTATGGTTTGTTGATGTCCAAAGCACTCATTCCAGAGTGGTGCAAGTATAGATAGGCGTTGGAGAGGAAATTCAAGTTAGAAGAGTAGGAATTGGGTCCTAAAATTTTTAATGAAATCTTGTTTTTATTTAATAACACGAAAAAGCATGTAACTGTAACTACTTTAGCATTTCTTCCCGCTCAAATAATGGCTATTTCATGTTTAAACTTTAATTTAAAAATTTGGTCCATAAATGAACCTTGGCACTTTTGATCATGTTTGACGTTCGCTTAGTCGACAAAAACACCACAGGGGTTTTAGTTCTACCACTGGGGTTGTTCCTATCTGACATTTCGTAAGGGACACGGAAAACAAAATACACCCAAAATTTGAGTTTAAGCCAAAGGATGTGACAAAATCTAAAACAAAATTGTTTGGGCTTAAACCAACGGAAAACATTGGAAAATTGAGTAAACATGTGTTTTTGGCCTAAACTTAAGCGTTTGGCACTAAAATTGGGACAGGGCTTTAGGACCCTATTGCTCGTGCTTCGGCCAAACATATACGTATGTAGTACTGACCTGCGAAACCGTATCATGCTGCTACCTCTACATACCATAACCAACCGTTGGAAGTTGCTCATGTGGAAGTGACGAGTTTAGGAAAGTGTTGGGTAGAGCAGATCAAACAACTCTCACCCACCATCGAAGTGTTATCTATCACCATCCGCGCCGATTCTCCGTGGTTTCCGTATTACGATCCAATATCGCTTTAGGGTTTGCTTAAATTTCTCGTTGTATTATCGATTTGCCGTGTGTTGTCGTATTACTGAAGGTGTAGTGGATCCGTGTGAGTAATAAGCTTGCAAACCTGCAATCCATTGGTGAACGGTTAGTACACCGTGCGCCGTCGCAAGTAAGGTTTCCTTCGCTGGGTTGAATTAATCCGTAGTTTGGTAAATCCGATTTCGCCAATCACTATAGTCAAGTGCCATTGTGAACTGTTGAAGCTAATCAAAGGAGGTGTTGACTATGCTACCATTCAGGGTCCTTAGATACCCTAGATACACTATTGATCATTATTAAACAAGCTTTCAAACTGAACCGACGTGTTTTTTCTCTTGCCTGTAAAAGCCCAATAGTCTATAGGTTATGGGCCCAGGATTTCACTTTTGAAGAAGAATAAAAAGAAAGTTGAAT
The DNA here is from genome assembly GCF_002204515.2 of Aedes aegypti. Lineage (NCBI taxonomy): Eukaryota > Metazoa > Arthropoda > Insecta > Diptera > Culicidae > Aedes > Aedes aegypti. Next base: position 305,534,752 of record NC_035107.1, on the reverse strand, counting down.
TAGAAGATAGAAAATGGCGTCTACGGCTCAGAAGGCAGGAATTACGCAGTTCGCTGGAGAGGGTTTTGATACCTGGCTGTTCCGGGTTGAAACGCAACTTGCGGCACATGGGGTGAAAAAGGCAATTGTTGAAGACCCACCAGCGGATGGAGCTACAGCTGAAGTGAAAGCGAGTTTTGAAGAACGAGATGAAAAAGCGAAGGCGTGATTGTATCCTATATTGCTGACAGTCATCTAGAGCATGTTCGCGATATGGATTCAGCTAAAGAAATGTGGAGTAGTTTGAAGAGAACGTTTGGTAAAACCGGATTTGCTGCTTTAAATTTCATTCGTCGTTGTTTGCATAATTTGAAAATGCCGGAAGGAGGATCATTGAAAGAACATTTTTGCAAATTTGATGAACTAGTTCGCCAGCTGAAGAACGCAGGATCAAAAATGTGTGATAAAGATGTAATAAGTCAACTATTCATGACGCTACCACCATCATATGACACGGTAACAACTGCATTGGAAAATTTGAAGGACGAGGAACTCAAGATCGACGTTGTTAAGGCAAGACTATTGGCAGAAGAACAGAAGAGAGCAGGACGAGAAGAACATTGCGGAGCAGCGCATGGCGAGGCGGTTCTCGCAGCAAGATCAGGGCAAAATGGAAAAGATGAAGGTTTCATTGGACATGGTGAAGCAAGGCCAGGATTCAGAGGCAGGAACAAGGCAGTTTTTCCAGGAAAATGTTTCGGATGCGGTGAATTCGGACATCGGCGGTTCGAATGTCCCAAACTATCGGAGAAAATTAGTAGAGCACATGTAGCTGAGGTACCAATAGATCGAGAAGTAGCGCTGATGATGAGAAGCAATAACCAACCGTTGTCAGAAGAAAATGTACTGGAATGGATTATTGATAGTGGTGCAAGTCGACATATGGTGAATAACGAAGATTTATTTGATATGCTCGAAGATTTGCCTGAACCAGTGAAGATAGAATGCGCCAAGGATGGAGAGAGTATGTTGGCTTCAAAAGGTGGAACTGTATCAGCAAGATCTGTTGTCGAAGGAGAAGCTATTACATTTAGAGTTGGAGAAGTCGTTTTTGTCCCGAATCTCAAGTTTAACCTGTTATCATTGAGGAAGTTGGTGAAAAATGGAATCACCGTTGATTTTCAAGCAGAAAAAGCGGTAATAATGCAAGGCGATCGTATAGTTGGAAATGCTGAAGTTCGTGGAAATTTGTACTACTTTCGAATGTGGAAACTGAGGAAAGATGCTGCTCTGGTTACGAAAAACGAGACTGAAACACAAACCGTTCTATGGCACCAAAGATATGGACACCTTGGATTGAAGAACCTAGAAAAGCTAATGAAATCAGAGATGGTTGTTGGTTTGGAAAAGCTGAAGAAATGTGAGAAGATTTTCTGTGAACCTTGTGCTGAAAGCAAGTTAGTTCGGCTGCCGTTCAATGGATCGAGACCCGTGACAAGTCGAGTGCTAGAAAGAATTCATACTGATGTATGCGGAAAAATAACGCCCACAACATATGACGGAAAAAATTACTTCGTGTCTTTCATTGATGATTTCTCACATTATGCTGTTGTATTTTTAATGAGCAACAAAGATCAAGTTTTCCAATATTTCAAAGTGTACGAATCTATGGTTACAGCCAAATTTGGAAAGAAAATCGAATATTTGAGGTGTGATTTGGGTCGAGAATATTTTTCGAGGGAACAACTACTTTTCTATGAAAGCAAAGGCATCCAAATAGAATCTACAGTGGGATATACACCCCAGCAAAACGGAGTAGCCGAAAGATTCAATCGAACAATCGTAGAGAAGATGAGAACAATGCTAGTTTCTTCTGGCGCTCCAAAGACACTATGGGGAGAAGCAATTCTAAACTCTGTATATGTAACCAATAGAAGTCCTTGCGAAGCATTAGCAGATTCAACTACACCTGCGGAATACTGGAATGAAGTGAAACCTGATGTTAGTAAGCTGCGTGTATTCGGTTCTTTGGGATTTTCCTGGATTCCGAAGCAGAAACGTGGAAAACTGGATCCGACTGGACAACGATGCATGATGTTGGGTTATGCTCCAAATGGATATCGACTATGGGATTATGAAAAACGAAAAATGTTTGTAGGCCGTGATGTCAAGTTTATTGAATCTGTATTTCCTTATAAAGAAGATGATACTGTGCCATCTGGGATTTCAGTTTCTGCTGAAATACCAGTTATGCAACCCAAGGCAATCTCAAGTAGTGCTGAACTTGGTGCTGAAGTGGATATTGAAACTAGCATAGTGAATTCTATTCAACAAACTAATCAAATTGATGAAGAGTGTGCAGATGAAGATTACACTTCAGCAACCGAGGAAGAACAAGTTGCACTCCCGCCACAATCAAATGGGAACTCTCAAGAGGAGAATGTTCCGAGGTCCAGTGGCCGGGAGTGCAGGAGACCAGGTTGGTTGCATGATTTTGTTTCTTCCTATCGAGCATTCTCTGTTGCTGTAAATGATTCACAGATCCCATCAAAATACACTGATATAGAAGGTCACCCAAACCAGAACGATTGGAAAAAGGCAGTAGATGAAGAGTTGAGGTCCCTTATAAAAAATCAAACTTGGGATTTTGTCAAATGTCCTAAAGAAGCTGTTCGATTGGTGCCTTGTAAATGGGTTTTCACTGTCAAATCAGATGCTGATGGGAATCCGGTAAGGTATAAAGCGAGGCTAGTAGCGAAAGGTTTTCTGCAGCGCAAGCACGTGGATTACGAGGAGACATTTGCTCCAGTAGCTAAATTGGCAACAATAAGGACGTTACTTGCGGTAGCAAATGAAGAGGACATGAAAGTTTTTCAAATGGATGTCAGGACAGCATTTTTAAATGGAAAATTGCAAGAAAAAGTGTATATGGCAGTACCAGAGGGAGTTACAGCTACAAGAGGAGAAGTGTGTCTACTAAAACGTTCTTTGTATGGCCTGAAACAATCTCCAAGGTGCTGGAACAAGCGTTTTAATGAATTTTTGATTGGACTTGGTTTCCGTCGTTCCCGCCATGATTACTGTCTATATGTTAAAGAAGGAACTGAAAATGCTGTATACTTGGTAATATATGTTGATGATCTACTACTTGCTGGAAAAAATGAAGAAACTGTTAGAGGTATTCAAGAAAAACTAAAAAAATAAATTCGAGATGGCTGATATGGGCGAAGTACATCATTTTCTCGGAATCAAAGTAGAACGCATTATGGAAAAAGGGTCGATGGCACTTTCTCAAACAGGACAAATTGACAAGCTTTTACTCAATTTTGGAATGGAACGCTGTAATCCTGTCAAGACTCCAGCGGAAGTTAACCTAAATTTGGAGAAACACAATGGTGACTGTAAGAATCCTTATCGAGAGCTTATTGGCGGTTTAATGTATATAATGATGGGAACAAGACCTGATTTGTGTTACATTGTTGGATATTTGGCTCGATTTCAAGATGCCGCTGGTGAGCAACACTGGCAACAAGCAAAACGTGTCCTAAGATATCTACAGGGCACTAGGAATATGAAGTTGATATATCAGAAGCAATCAAATCAGCCTATTGTTCAAGCGTTTGCTGATGCAGATTATGCAAGTGATGAAACTGATAGAAAATGCGTGTCCGGATATCTTATGAAAGTTCATGGCAACACGGTTATTTGGTCATCGAAGAAGCAACAATCTGTTGCCATGTCATCTACGGAAGCAGAGTATGTAGCAATGAGTTCTTGTTGTAGTGAAGCTATATGGTTAGGAGGACTATTACACGATATGCTGCCTTTAAAGAATATATTCCCAATACATGTGTTTGAGGACAACCAAGGTGCGATAGCCATGGCAAAAACGGGAGAGACAAAACGTGTGAAGCACATAGACGTTAAATATCATTTTATTCGAGATGCTGTAGAACAACAAAAAATTAATATTAACTATGTTCCAACTCGTGATCAAGAGGCAGATATTTTGACGAAACCATTGACTACTACGTTTTTTGAAGGATTCCGGAGGAAGATAGGTTTGCTGTAATCACTCAAGCAAGTCAACAAGAGGGGCTGTTGAAGCTAATCAAAGGAGGTGTTGACTATGCTACCATTCAGGGTCCTTAGATACCCTAGATACACTATTGATCATTATTAAACAAGCTTTCAAACTGAACCGACGTGTTTTTTCTCTTGCCTGTAAAAGCCCAATAGTCTATATGAACTAAAGTGAGTCATCACCGTTGATGCCTCGGAAGCCAATTTGCGAACACCCCTTGTATTTGCTTCGGATCAGTATGGATTTGCTGCGCCGTGCAACATACGAGTCCCAGTGACTCGCATCCAGGAAAATGTGGAACACTCATTGTGCTCCGGATAGCGAAGACATTTGGTAGTCTATCGCCAAGCCATAGTCTCCGTCCGTGGAAACTAGTTCGAATTTCTTTGAACACATCCAGTATCCAAAGATGGGTTTGGACGCCCCCAGCAGCCATCTAATGTACCTGAACTTCCTAATGTTCAAGCATCTAATAGGTAAGAGGACACCCACGTGTCGGTTGGAATGATATTTGAACATCCCTGATGCCCAAAATCAAAGTTTCGGTGTGCTCAGATGCCCCTAGCATGTGAGATCGTGTAATCCTCTGAGTAATGATGGCTGTCTCATGAATGACCAATTGTTCCTGTCGGTTTGATGTCGGGAGTAACGTGGCTCACCCTGAACTACATCCCTGAAATGAGCGGGAGCCTGCGTTATTCCCGAACACCATACATTTTTTTGCGTGTAGTGACTGTAGATCGGACGTGTATTTTCGGTATTTTCAGTGTGCCAAATTAACCGTCCTTTCAAATTCATATTCTACTTTACCATCTCAAAGCATTGAACGCACTCTCCTGTCACGTTTGACATGTTTTCGTTTTCCCCCGCGAAATGTCATCCGTTTTCCAATTGGAATTTCCCTTCGTGCCAGAGTTCTTTTTGCGTGCGGCCAGCAGCAGCGGATTGTCGCCTTGGCAACCAGTAAGGTGAAAAACGAAAAACAAAATAAAGATCCCATCCAGCAGGCAAAGCAGCCAAGAACATCTTTTCGGTTTTTCGGGCAGAAAATCGCGTTTTCCCGGGTGTAAAATGTGCCATTTCCGCGGCCGTCGCGATTCTTTGTAATTCGGTGATTGTTTCGAGTGGGGAATTGACCGGAATCAGGGAAGAAGAAACACGGAGATTTTCGTTCGCAAGTCGGTCAGTGTGTGTATGCAATAATCTATGTCGTGAAGCGTGTCTATTTTGCACAAGCGAATGAATGATTCTAATCGGCCTACTCTGTTGGGGTAGTGGGTGGAAGTTGTCCGTTCTCAGAGTTGTGCAATAAAACAAGTTCCGGAAGAATAATCTTCCAGGATCTGTTCTCGTAGTAGGCCGTACGGGATTGTGAATGTCATTGCAGTAATGCTTGGGGAAAGTGCTGGAAGACGACTTTTTCCGGTTCTGAAAACGTAAACGTTACCATCGCGAAAACATCGATTTCTGTGACGGAGAATCCCTTTAATTTTGGTGTGCGATTTTTTGTGTTGTGTTTGTGATTGGGAATTGCTCCAAAAAGAAAAGTGTTTTAGTGAAAATTATGACGGAGTTGCTTGAGAAGACAAAAGCATCTTCATCATGAGAAATGCATGTTTAATGCCAAAGGAAGATCATACCGGAGGGGTAAGTTTTATACCTTACTTAAGGGTATTCATTAAGATTATGAAATTATTTGCCTATCTTTGATATCAACGTTAACCCGTAATTGCGCAAAATTATTTTCGAACAACATTACCCATTGTTTGGTAAAACTTAATTTTTTTTTTTTCAAACAAAACCTGATTTAATTAGTTAATTTTCAAAAATCCAACATGCTTCAGCGTTTTTAAGCAAAATATGTATCTGGTTATTGTTTGATTTGGTTTTTGTTCTTTTTATGTTTTGTTTGATCTGTTTCTTCATCATTCTATTATTTTTTTCAACCCCATTTTTAATTCTTCTCCCCTACCTGATTTTTTCTTCTTTTTTCTCTACTCTTCTATTTTTTGACATCTTTCTTCTCTTCCGTTTGTTTTTTCTTCTCTTTCTTTATTCTTCTCTCCTCTCTTTCATCTTTCTTCTCTACTGTCTGATATTGTTATTCTTTTTTCTTTTCTGATCGACCTTTTTCTACTTTTTTTCTACCCTATCAGAACTTAGTCTCTTCTTTTCTTTGATATTTGATCTCTTCCTTCTCTCCTGTCTGATCCATTTCTTCCCTATTTTTATCTCTTCTTCTTTTCCTTCATTATTCTCTGCTGTTTGAATTCTTTCATCTCTGCTATCCAAGATCTTCAAGATCTTTTGTTAATTTTAGACTGAGAATCATATATCTTTTTTTGTTCTTCTCACCCGATATCTTCAACCTTCGCAATACGTGAACCTCTTTCTTCATTTTTTATTTTCAGTTTGTGATCTCTTTCTTCTTTATTCTCTCCTGTATGAGCTCTTTGCTAATTCTTCTATCCTATTTGATGTCCTTTTGTTTATTTATCTTTGCTGCCTGTTTCTTCTCGGATCTTTTCTTTAATACTTTCCAGATCTTGGCTTTAATTTTTTTTTCTGATTTCTTCATTCAATCGTCTGTCCTGTCCGCTGACATACATTATTTTGGTCCTGTTACAAATTAATCTGCTGTTTTTTTTCTAGAATTAACAGCATTGAACAAGGGAAAATGGAAAGATTACTAGCAAACTTTCTTAAGATGAATGCAGGCTGATGTATTATGTACATTTCTACTTTTTTGCTGTATTTTTCTTAATTCTTCTTAACCTATCTGATCTGATCTTTCAGCATTCTTCTTTTCTGTCTGATCTTGCCCTTCATTTCTTTCGTCCGATTTCTTTCTTTATTTATCTTTTCTATTTGATATTTTTATATATTCTTTTCTCCTATTAGACGTTTTTCATTTTTGATCCTATTATTTTTTTTCCTGTTTGATCTATTTCTACTTTATTCTCTCTTATCTAATCTCTTACTTCTCTCTTTTGTCTTCTTTGATTTCTGTCTTATCTCTCGTGCGATATCTTTCTTCTCTCTTACTCTTTCTTCATTGTTCTCTTCTGTATAATATCTTTCCTAATGTATAATTCTAAAATAAAGAAAACATATCACGCCAAAAATAAGTTACCAAGACTTGAGTAGTAAGTAGCCATTTTACGAGACGTTTGAGAATATAAAAGGATCTTCAGCCAGTGATGGAAAGTTGCTAACATGTCTGCTGAACCGGAACAAAAAGAAAACAAAATGCTCGCGAGCATCAGAGTGCTGATTTATTCGCATCTGTCGTGCACGACTTAAGAGTTGCTCCGAAATTTCTGGTTCTTAAGACGAAGTAGGCCGTCATTGAAATTTGTACGCGTCGATAATGATTGTTGCTAATTCATCTCACAATTTCGAATCAAAGCAAATCAATTGATTTTGCACTGACACAGCTGAAAAAGTATCAGCATACTCTATGCATGCTAGCGCGTACAGTGATACTTTTTCAAGTCAATATAAACTATCAAGACTGGGTTTTATCACTTTGAAATGCAAGCTGAAAACTCATCATTATTGCCAAAACGAATGATGGGATACTTCGCCTTAAGGGTTTTTGAATACAAACTGGTGGTTTATTGTCGATTTGATGGATATACAATTGATTTGTCTGTCAAAATAGTAATAAATCACATCTTGTTTGGTTACTCGCGAGTAAATGTTCGCAAACTTTTTGCAATTTCATTTAATATGTTTGTTGGGAAAGGGAAACTCACTGCGGCCGAAACGAAAGACGTGGTTGCGTAGGGTATGGATTTCCTTCGAAATTCTAGGTCACTTTCACTGCACTCGCGATCACACTAGCGGACTTCTCGGACGCGAAAGGAACGAAGACGAGGAGCACTTGATTTGATCGTGTATTTCTCCTGATGGTCAAACACTAACTAGCTACAAGAATCTCAACCTCTATCTAGTTATAATGATCCCAGCGTGAGTGCCACCTATTGTGACCGACTAGTGAGAGATAAGATATTACTCTGAGAATCATATTCATCTAATCTTATCTACGCTTACATACTAATTCAAAATTTGCCATTGTTTGGTTTGAGTTTCAACAATACAATTCATATTCAACAAATAAGTTTCAACAATGTTCTGCCGGGTCCTTCCTTAGCCGAGTGGTTAGAGTCCGTGGCTACCAAGCAAAGCCAAGCTGAAGGTGTCTGGGTTCGATTCCAGATTGGTCCACGATCTTTTCGTAATGAAAATTTCCTTGACTTCCCTGGGCATAGAGTATTCATCGTACCTGCCACACGATATACGAATGCGAAAATGGCAACTTAGGCGAAGAAATCTCACAATTAATAACTGAGGAAGTGCTCATTAGAACACTACGCTGAGTAGCTGGCTCTGTCCCAGTGGGGTTGTAATGCCAAGAAGAGAAGGAGGACTATTTGTGCAAGAATATAATTTAGTTTTTCAAACAAATCAGTAATTCCAGCGTTTTAAGCAAAATATTTGCTTTCTTCCTTTTGGGTTCGTCAGATCGCATTTCTTTCTTCGGTATCATCTATTTTTTTCTGTTTTATTCTTAAAAAAAAAGACACTACACGTTAATGCTTCCAGTGGGCTATTTGCCCTTTAAAGGAAGCACCACACTAGACAACGGACTAGCATGCAACGCCCAGTGGCACAGTCGGAAAACATTCATCTCGAAAAGTTTTACGGCCTGAGACGGAAATCAAACCCACACTCCTTAGCACGATGCGGCTAAATGCCTCGGTGACACTATCCGCATGGCTACGAAACCCACATCATCCTGTACACTTCATACTGTTTTTCAACTTCTTACTTCTCTCTCTTTGATCTCTTTCTTTTCTTCTCCTTGATATTTTTCATTTCTCCTGCATTTCGTGTTTCATCATTCCTTTCCTGTATGATATTTTTCTTATGTTTTCTCGCTATCCGATCTCTTTCTTCGTTCTTCTGACTGAACTCATCCTACGTTCTCCTATCTGATATCTTTCTTATTTGCTCCTTTGATTTTTGATTTTTTTCACTCCTCTCTGATTACTCTTTCATTACTTACTTCTTTTTCTTCATTACTTGTTTCTCTCTGCTGTGCGATACATTTTTTCGATTGCTTGTTATTACTTATATCTTGCTTCTTTTACTATCTCTGTTGTCTGAAGACAGCAAGACAGTAAGAACTTCAAGTCAAGAATTCTTTGCAAGGGTTGAATTTTGAGAAAATTGTAAGAAATGTAATCCAGGGGCAAAGAAAGAAGAAAATTTGTGATGTAAAAAAAGGTGCATAATCCACTATGGTTACGACTGGTGATATGGCCAAAATCGGTGCGTCTACTCTATGTGGTTTTTCTCTTTTTTTCTCGTCTCCCATCTAATCTTCTTTTTTATTCTATGCTTCTGCCCGATATATTATTTCTGCTTTCTCTGCTGTCTAATTTCTGCTCTCGTTCTTCTATTTTGACATATTTTCTATTGTCTCATATCTTTCTTCTTTCTTTACTCCTATCATATATTTTTTCTCTATTGTCTCTCATATGATCTCTATCTTTTTTTTCTTCTTTTATCTTTTCCTTCATTTTTGAACCTGTATGATCTCTTTACGCAGCAGCATTTCTTACGTAACACTAATATCGAAAATGTACGACCCCCCTTCCATCGTAACACTTTTTGTATAAGCAAAATTATTTTTTTGAATGAGCCGTAACGCTCTAGCTTACCACCCCCCCCCTTCCAACGTTGTTTGTAGACGGCACCTTAGGCTTTCTTTTCTCCTATCTGATCTTATTCATTCTTCTCTTTTGTCTGATTTTTTATCCTCTGCTGTCTGATCGGATTATTCGTTATTATTTAACTTTTGTTCTTTTCTGTTCGATATCTTGCTTATTTGTTTCTGTCTAATCTCCATCTTCATTCTTCTCCCTTGTTTATTCTTTCTCTTGATTCTTTTATCCTATTTGATCCCCTCCCCTTTTGATCTATTCATTCTTTTTTATGCGATGTCTGATCTATTTCTTATGTATTCTCCTGTTTTATCCTCTCTTCTCTCTTTTAAGATCATTTCCTTTTTCTCTGCTGTATGGTTGCCTTTTCGTTCTTCTATTTTATCTTTTTTCTGTTTGATCTCTTTCTTCATTCACCAGTTCCGACTGACCTCTTTCTTCTTTTGTATCTTTAGTTGAATAACTATCTCTTTTTACTTGCTCCTATTTGATCTCTTTTTGATCTCTTGTTCGATCTCTTTATTCTTTCTTGTCCGATCTCTTTCAATTTCCTTCTCGCTTGTCTGTTGACATATCTTGATTAATTTCTGTTGCAATAAAGCTTTTCAGCATTGTAGAGATTAACATTAATTTCGGTCTGTTAAGAATGCAAAAAAATGGAAACCCTTCTGAAGCAGAAAGATACTTTAACTACATTGCTTCCTGAATTATTAGAGGATTTTTTGTGAAAATTCTGGTAAACCACCTTTAGGTGTTGTTAAAATTAATTTCACGCCTCAAACTATAAGGCTAATTTATCTCCCTAACTTGATATCTATTTTGGAAACTTTTTTCGGAGCCATTTGGACCACTTTTTGTTTGGAAGTGAATTAAGTTTTGCAAATTGTAATTAAAGGCGAAATACATGTCTCATAATTCTGTAAAACAATTGTTCATTGAATATCGAGTTAAGGAGAGTTGACTGTATCCTTATAAATTCAATTAAAATTTTTAGTGATCTTCAGAACAGGTTGCAGCCAGGTGTTGCACATAGACATTTTGAAAAATCTGTGTCTGAAATGAATGTCTGAAAATGAATACCAGAAAGATACCAAACACGAATAAATAAAAAATAACAAAAATAGACCAGAATTTATTTCAAGATACCATTTTGATTCATATTATGGACACTTAAGGCCTCAGTGAAGTATTACTCATCAAAAAGCATATACAGTCAACTCTCCATAACTCGATATTGAAGGGACCATCGAGTTAGGGAGGTATCGAGTTACAGAACACAAAACCAGTGCAACTGCGATCCAAGGGACCATCGAGTTAGCCATGAAAACTAACTTTTACTATGGATTTCTAACTCGATATAGAGATACGGAATATCGAGTAAGGGAGAGATAACTGTTAAATAAATCAGTTTGTATGATTCCTCCGCGTTATCGAGCCTTGAAGGATCTTAGCTTTCTAATGGTGGGTGAAGTTATAAATAAATGGAAATGTGTCGACTTCCCATGATTCTTATTCCGGACGCTTCCTTACTTTTGCCTTGATTTCCGGACACTTTGATTCGAACTCCGGACAGCTCATGAAAACAATAAAAAGAGAAGTCAAATAATCGATTGACATTTCCAAACCACTAAACAGACGTCTAAGGCAGTTGGGCATTGTATATTTCCATAGATATTTATGAAAAACGCTTATTAAAATGAACTTTAAAATTGCAAACTTTTGAAAAGCAAAAATTGAAACATTTCGTGTGAAATGTTTCCCATACAATGAAGATTGTCCGGAATTAAAAGCTGTCCGTAATATGAATCAAACCGGTACTTCTTTTAAAAGATTTTGTCAGATTATGCCAGATATTTTGTCACGATTTTCTTGCTTCATTAATTTTATTGAAAAATTAATCATGTATTTCCTCAAAGAATTCCCCGGATGATGTTTTTTTCAGGAATTCATCCAGTGATTTTGTTTTAACAATTTCTCTAAAATTTCGTTCAGTTTCCTTTCATTTTTCTGTAGGATCTTCTTCTTCTTGGCATTACGTCCTCACTGGGACAGAGCCTGCTTCTCTGCTTCTTATTTAGTGTTCTTATGAGCACTTCCATAGTTATTAACTGAGAGCTTTCATTGCCAGTGTTGCCATTTTCGCATTCGTATATCGTGTGGCAGGTACAATGATACTTTTTGCCCAGGGAAGTCAAGGAAATTTCCATTACGAAAAGATCCTGGACCGATCGGGAATCGAACCCAGACACCTTCAGCTTGGCTTTGCTTGGTAGCCGCGGACTCTAACCACTCGGCTAAGCAAACCCCTTTTTTTAGGATGTCTTCATGAATATAAACAAGAGTTTTTCTAGTAATAATACCTCCTGAAATTACTCTGAAAATTGTTGAAGTTTTTCAATGAGGTCCTCAAACCGTACATAAATTTATCCAATGATTTTGTATGGATATTCTTGTATGATTTTTGTTGCGGACTTCTTAAAAAAATACAATCGGTATCATCAATTTTCTTGGTATTTTCATGATCCCGTTGAAACTCAACCAAAAATTTCTCTTAGCATACTTCCATTAATTACTTCTTCCATGAATTCTTGCAGGATTCTTCATAATTCTCTATAAATTTCTCCAGAAATCTATTTAGTTTTTTTTTGATTATATTTACTTTCTTTTCTATATCTTTTCTGGAATTCTTTAACAATTTCATCAGTAATTCATCTAAAAAAAGTCCAGAGATTCCGTTAGGAATTTCTCCATAAAATTCTCAAGAAATTTTTGGTGTGTTTTTCAGAAAATCCTACCGCGATTTATCTATGATTTCATTTATCGGATTTCATCCAAAATTTTCATCCATGAGTTTCTTGATTTTAACCTGGTTTATAATAATACCATCAGAAATGACTTCAGAATTTTCTTCAGAGATAATTTTTTTTTATTGAAATTGTTTGTTTTTCTTATGATATTCCAAATATTTGGCTAGGCTAGGAAATTGATCAGAAATTATTAGTATTGGAGGTATTCTTGATAAAAAGGAAAGGTTTTTTTTAAAGCAGGTCTTTTCTTCGAAACGTAGCCACTATTTTAATGCATGTCTCCAAAAGTGTAATTTGAATAAAAGATCTCCAGAATGGTCTCTGAAGTCACTTTTTTCACAGTCATCTTCTTCTTTCTAACGTTACGTCCCCACTGGGACAGAGCCTGATTCTTCTTGTGAGCACTTCCACAGTTATTAACTGAGAGCTTACTATGCCAATGACTATTTTTGCATGCGTATATCGTGTGGCAGGTACGATGATACTTTATGCCCTGGGAAGTCGAGAAAATTTCCAACCCGAAAAGATCCTCGACCTGTGGGATTCGAACCCACGACCCTCAGCTTGGTCTTGCTGAATAGCTGCGCGTTTACCGCTACGGCTATCTGGGCCCCTTTTTCACAGTCAATCCTGATGAAAAAAAAATGAGAGACTCTAGAGAAACCATCAGAGGCTCTTTTCTCCGACTATTGAACAGATATTTCAGAAATTTCAGGGGAGTTCTCCAGAAATTTTTTAGAAAAATCATTCATTATTCCATAAATTCCCTTAGACATTCGTTTAGAAATTCCTCAGCCGATTTTTCATGGGATGCTTAAAGGAAGTTCTCTAGAATTTGCTTTCCAAAAAATCCTTGAGCACTCCAAAGCTACCACTTCCAGTAATTTCTTCAGGGATTACCCTGAAATAAAGATCTTCTAAAATACCCAAAAGGAGCATTAAAAAAATCAAAGTTGTGAAGATTTTTCAGGAAACCTTTTTAGAACTCCTCCAAGAGTACCTGTGCTAAATTTCCAGTAATTCAACCATTTTCATAAACGTTTTCTCATGAAATCATCCACGATTTCTCTCATGAAATGCTCCAACAATTCCTCCAGAGATTGTTCCAAGAAATCTATTGGGATCTGATTTTAGAATTCTTCAATAATGCTGCCCATGAAGTTCCTCCAAAAAATATCAAGGTATTTCTTCGGAATTCCATCCTGAGATTACTTCTCCTTGAGTAAGATATTCCTCGAGTAAGTTTTCAGATAAAATTTCTATGAATATTCGAATTTCATTTAAGGTTTCATACAGCAATCGTTCCAGTAATTCCTCTAATAATCCCTAGATCATATTTTTTTGAATCCCGTCCGAAGTTTTTCAAATAATTTCTTATGAAAATCATGCCTGGTATTATACAGATATTTTAATGAATATTTTTTCAATAATTATCTTGGTAATTTATCTATAAAATTCACAAAGACTTATTACATAAGTTTCATCATTAATAATTTCTAAAAAAAATTCTAAAAAAAATCCTACGCTACTTATTGGAGAAATCCCTGTTGGAATTCCTGGACGATTTTATGACGACATTGGACATCTCGATATTGAAAGGACCATCGAGATCATGCTCCATGCTGTATGCAGCATGAAGGGACCGAAGACATCATCGACATAAAGAGATATATCGAGATATAGAACATCGAGATGTGGAGAGTCGACGGTATCTTAATGGATTTCTGGAATTTTAGATTTTTGTTTTCTGAAGTTCCCAGGAAACCGATCTCAACAATGGAGTGTGCATTAACTTTCATAGCAACACCACTTCCAACGATTTAACATATCTCTCCCTGAATGAAACGTTGGTACGGTTGTCCTCGTTTCTTCCTTCGTAAAATTGAAAAATTTTCGTGTATCATATTATTCATTCGTGGATAATTTAATCGCCGTGATTTTCGCAATTATCTTCAAACCCAAGTCTGCACAGTGGGCCTGGCCATTTTAATACTTGTATCATGTTTTCAATATGCTGAAAATAATAATGCTGACAAAAAAATGCTAGAAGAAATTCTGGTGTTTCCAGGATGCTTTCTAATATTGGCTGTGCACGTACTCAGATTAGATTAGATTAGACTAGAAGTTTCTAGTTTAAGTCTTAACAAAATCTTGAACTACAATTTTAGAGGCAATGCTATGAAATCTGTGAAAGCATCTCTGGAGAAATTGCTGGGTGAAATCTCGAAGATGTCGTAAACGAACTACAGTTAACTCTCCCTTACTCGATATTGAAGGGACCATCGAGTTAGGGAGGTATCGAGATACAGAACACACATTTTTCAAATTTTATTGTTTTATTATTTTGACAAAATACATTCAGAACAGTTATTTTGACGTGAAAAACAATACAATTTTACCACATTTACTTAAGTGACACTTTTCTACCGGTCAGCAAAAATTTAAAATTTTAGCACCCAGAAATTGGCAGTGAACCCTAATTTTACTATCAATTTAATCATAATAATCAAATTCATGAAATTTATTAACTCTTGGAGGATATTTGGAACTTTTCATGAAAATATCGAGTTAGAGAGGTAAACTTACTTGGAAAACTGAAACAGATAGCATCGAGTTAGGGAACATCGAGTTAGAGAGGTATCGACTTACTGAGGTATCAAAGCATGCTAGATTGAAGGGACCGCGCATTCCATCGAGTTAGGGGAAATATCGAGATACAGAATATCGAGTAAGGGAGAGATGACTGTAAATCCTATGTTAATCGATGGAAGATTCACTGGAAAGATTATTGGAGTGCTGAGAATTCCTGGAAAAAAATCTTAGTCGAATCTCTGGACTAATTTCTGGGGTTGTCTGCGTGTACAACTGCAGGTTGAATTCAATTCTTGAAGGAATCTTGAAGGAATTCCTGTAAAAATCGTTTAGGTGATACCTAAAAGAAACTTTAAACAAATACCTGATTCATTTTCTTATGAATTTCTTGGAGAAAATCATGAAAAATGCGCACAACAAAGCGTAGTAAAAATGTTGCAAAACAAATTTACGAATATCCTTAGTTAAACGCTTTGTCAGATTCTCTGAAAAATACTAGTAAAAAATCTTATCTCCAGATGCCTGTTTGGTTTCTTCTTGTTGACTCGGGTCCTGTTTTTTAGGCATGAAGTTTCCAAAGTTTTTATTTTTAAGGCACTTGATTCTCTGTAAAAATCAGGTTGAAACTGTTTTTTTCTGATTCCTGTTTGTTTTTTTTTTTGTTTTTGAACATGAACCGTAAGGTTTATTTTCTTTATTTTAGTTTGGTTTCTTTAGCTTTTTGATTCCTGCTTGTGCTCTTTATGATCTTTTTTTCTGGCATGAGGTCTCTGAAATTCCTATTTTCAAGACACTCATTCGTTATCAGCCCTGCTAAAGGAAGTTTTGGAGCAATCTTCTTTAGAAACCCTTAATATGACTTTTGTAGGAGACCCATGTAAAACGTCGAGCTCCCGCAGAGATTTGTACCTATATGAATGCTTCGAAGTACCATTTGTATAATTTCTGTAGTATTTGCTGATGGAGAGCCTGAATAAACGTCAACTAAGTGACGGATAAAAAAAATGGAAGAATCTCTTGAGGAAAATCCTGAAGGAGCTTTAAGATTTAAGGGGAATTCCTGGAGGCATTGATTGAGAATTTCATAGTAAAGTTCATGAAGGTTTTATGGAATAGCCTTTGAACATTTTTTGGGAGAATCACTGTAAAAATGGCCGAACATGGTCTCCAGGATGAATATCAATTGACAAGGGATAACATCGACATATAACGAAATGCATCTTCGAATTGAATTTCTAGCTGACAAGAGCTATTCGTGTCGCAAACATCTCAATAAGTTATGATTTAATCAGGGTATTTTTTCTCCAATATGTACTGAAAACACGTATTAAAAGTTTACTATACAACTACGGTGGCCTCAACAAGCTTCAAGTTTGTATAGAGTAAATCTATCAAATGTATTGAATAGACTGCTTCAAATACGTTTACGGACACAGATGGCGCTCTTTTTCTTTTGATTTTGGATTTCAAGATTCTCCAATCAATGGCGAAGAGACTATAATAAACTGGATATCCTTTTGAATATAAATAATTTTTCAACAAATCTTTAAGATTTTCTAAGAAGAAAGTAATCTAAAAAAAGATCATTGTATTCAGTGGCGATTCCCTAACCTCAAATCTACCTGTTCCTCGAATAGAAATTCTTGAATATCAGCAGCAAATTTGCATGTAATGAGTAGAGATTTGTTAGAAAAGGCGATTACAATAATTTACTTTTTGATTTATAATCTTAATTTGTTGAAATAGTCTTTTTTAGAGTCGTAGAACAGGTAGAAAGTGAGGTTACGAGTCGCCACTGATTGTATTCAATCGCATTCGAAAAATTTATAAAAACTGCTCAATTTTACTCAACGCTACGGTACTCGGTAGAAAAGGGCCATTGATCTTTGCTAAAAGAAAGCTCAACAGACAAAGTACGTTTTCACTGAAGAAAAAAGCTTCACCATTCACGTATCAAACAACCGAACGCAATCTAAAAGGACAGTATGTAGTTGAAAGTACATTTGCATCGGAAGTATCGACAGGATACGCTCGGTGAGCACGAGCCAAACTGAACTGAACCGAAGGCTCGACTCGAGAGTCCGTTCATGCACATATGGCACCAGGCGCGCGCTACTACCAACCAGACAGCGAAAGACAACGGGAATAGGCATAAAACCACCAGGACCTAAACCCCCGAATGGAATCAGCAGCGGATGCACCCAAGCGAAACGACAACGAGTTCGTTTTTGACCCCCATCATGTGCCGCCACCTTCTCTTCTCGGGCGCGCTTTTCGTTACCACCGTGTTCAGGAAGGTAGTCTATTTAATGCAGCAATAAAAATTTGAAAATGCTAAATGGACAATTGAAAACTGCTTCATAATAAAAGCAGTTACTCTCTATTACAATTTCTGACATGCTTCATAAATAATTAGTAATGCTCCATAAATAACTTTAGTGATACCGATAAATATATAAATTTTCTGTACTATTTTACGTATTCGAATCATGCAACAGTTCCATGGAGCAGTTTCATTTTCTCATAATCGCAAAAACCTTTTGTCCTCTAGGGACGCTGACGACGGTTTGGATGAAGTCCTGTGACAGCCGTTAGTTTCACTACAGTAGTTGGAGGGGTTCTCAACTTGTTCGAACATTGAAGAAGATTCGTTATTTCGGTTGTTCTTGAAGAAATTGTTCAAGTATTTCAATTAATTTCTAGGAAAATTCTTACTTGCAGCACATTTCATAAAGCACTCTAACTCCATGTGTGATCCTCATCAAGCAATCGAATCGTCCAGCTGGGAAAATTCGAGAACCCCTCATCCCCAGAGAGCGGTGCGTTGTTTGCTGCTGTTTGATCAATATGGCACTTCCCCCTCCTCCACGCTAGGATACCTCGAGAGGAAGGCACCCGTTTCTACCGGAGAACCATTCAGCCAGCCAGTTGATCGTCGTCCCTATGGTGATACATTTGGGTACCAAGGAGTCGAAGAATTGGCGTTCAAGTTTCAGTTCAAGAAAGCCAAGTCTGCCGCGAGGCTGTTTGTTTAGTCTGGAAATCTTCAGCAGTGCGTTCCTTGTTTTGTAGTCGACTACCACCGGAAGTGAGGACAAAGCTATAGTTTTCCGTCTAGACACATCCGGGAGAAAAAACCACCGGGCGATCATCGTCATCGCTAGGAAACCGGATTTCCAACGAACTCTCGGTTTAGTCGGGCGCTTTTTAGTGGAAATGAAATTATTTTGCGTCGTCTATTCGCGGAACTAAAGGACTGCCCTCAAAGAGTGCAAAATTAAATGTAAGTGTAACTTGGATTATGCTAGTGAAGAACTGGTCATCCTCGGTGGGGGAGAAGGGAAATCCGTTTCTATCTTGAGTGAGTTGGTTCGCGGAAAGCTGGTGCATTCATTAGGCTAATTCCCGGTAATGAAGTGATTATACTTACCTGCGATTGCTGGAAAGAAAAATCTCCGTCTTGCGCTTTCCCCGCCTCCCTCCTGGGTGAGGTTAACGCTACGCCACCGCGAGTGCTTTCCGGGGCTTCCCCCCGTTGTCCGTGGAAACGGCGGCGCGGTTTCGATGCAGGATTTTTCCGCAAGTGAACCGGGAACGCTAGACTGGTTTAATGTTGCGTTTTGGGAATATGGCTTAAAAACACATGTCTAGTACACGACACTTAAGACGGCCTCTCAGTTGAGGTCGAAATACGCGTATCTGTCAAAGGATACAAACTCTAGCGGAATTAAATGGTGTAGTACTAAATTCGGTTTTTCGTTTATTTATAGGTATTCCACTTAATATCTCGAAGATTTATTAACATATAGTTTAGTTCGATCTTAATTTTACGTGAATTTTCAATGAGCCCATTTTACCGGCAGCATCAGAACCGACATTGGCGACATTTATATTGGAGGAAGGGAGGGTAACGCAGACCACCCCCACGAAACTTGAGGTTGACCACCAACAAAAATAGAAAAAAATTGCAGATCGATAGCTCAGCTCTATATTGAATCTACATGTTAAAACTTTTGATAACCATTAAGAATGCAACAATATCAATAGTTATGAAACATATTTTACTGCTTAACGCTTAATAAAGCGTTAGGGTGTCTGCTACCTGGAAAAACCTGGAAAACTTTGAATTATCAGGGAATTTGATTCAACCTGGAAAAAAAAACCTGGAATTCGCAGGGAATTTCGGCTACACTTAGGGAAATTATTTTGAAGCAGTAGTACATCGTAGCATTCAATCAAAAAAAAAATTCCGCTATCAAAACGTTAGTTGATATATATGATTCTTTTAACGTTTTTTTAATTATTCAGCATAAAACATGTTTAGACAACGAACAGACCTTAAGATTGCCAAGTCGGTAAAGGCAAGTAAAGTTCCAGTTGGGTGTCGTTCATGAGCATATGAAACATAAGTGTAAACATTCTAAATTTTCTTCCAAATTCTTTTGGAATACTTCCAGGAATACTACCAACGATTTTTCAATGGATGCCGAGAGAATTTCTTCAGAACTTTGTTCAGCAAATCCTAGTGCAATCCAACGCTTCCACAAACGTTTATTTCAGAGTTGAAAAAAAAAAAACTGCAGTAATTTTCACAAAGATTTTCCCAGGATTTCCTCCAGATGCTTTTCCACGAAATTTTTCACCAATATTTCCTGTTTATTCCTTATTTGAATAGTTACTTTAGAAGATTTCTTTCAGAAATTAGTCAGAAAATTCCACCACGCATTATTTAATGAAATCTTTTATAAACTTTTCCAAGAATTTCTCAAAAAATCGATCTGGTATTTCTTCTTAAGTTCCACAAAATTTCTCTCTCTTCTGTGGATTTCTCTAATAATTTTTCAAATAATATTTCCAAACTCCATGGACTCTTGAAAACTTCATTCAAGGTTCCACATCAGTTATTACTACAGCCATTCTTACAGGTATTTTTCTAATTATTCATACTTGAATTTATGCAGGTAGTTTCTCCAAGTTCCTTCACAAAGTCTTGTAGGACATTATACAAAGATTCGAGTGTTTTTCAGTTATATTATCAAGAAAATCCCAAGCAGTATTTCATCAATGAGTTATTTCAGAGACCCTCGTAGGAAATCATCAAGGCGTACTTGGAACTCACAAAAAATTTCTTTACAAATTCCACGCGGATTTTTCTCAAAATTTCCTCCAAAAAAATTGACACAAATCCTTGACATTTCCCTGGAGATATCTCTGCAAGCATGAATGGATTTTTTTTAGATTTCTTTGGCAAATAACTAAATGAATTTTGAATTTTGAAGAAGCTTTATGTCTTTTAAAGAAAGTTATTGAAAAATCACAAAACAAACTCCTGAAGAGATCGTTGGAGTTTTATGTGAAAGAAATACACAGTAAAACAAGCAGTAATACTTGTCGTAATGTCAAATTACTCTAAAAAATCATTATTATAGAAATTCATGTATGGTCTCATTCTGGTACATGTTTGGTTTGTTTTTCAGGCAAGAGGTATCTAAAATTCTTATTTCCAAGACAATCAAACGCTACCAGGCCCGTTTTCTCCAAGGTATCATCTTGAAAAAAATACAAAACGTCCTCTAAAGAAATTTTGTGGGTGTATCACTGATGTCCGTAATTCAGAAGGTTTCTTCCCTTAAGAATAGCATATTTTCTTCATATCTGATTTTGATGATTTAAGGCACTTCCAGATCATTTGGTTAGAATATTTTTTTTAAGAAATCAAATAAAAATCACCAAATTTTTATTTATTTTTTTAATGTTGTTTACATGTTTAAAACAAACTGATAATAAAATATTTGTTTGTCAAAATGAAAAATACGTACATTGAAATTTATCTTTTTTTTTTAATTTAGGTGCTTTGAAAAAAAATAGTCGTGTAAAATGAACTATTTGTTAATCATGTATGTATTTTGGAGAATATCTAGTACCTGGAATTGTTTTTCTTTAAACCTGAAAAACCTGGAAATCTCAGGGAATTTCATTTCTGTAAATGAGTAGACACCCTGTTGTAGGACATTACTCCGAGATTGTAATTGTTTCCAGTTATCTTAGCAATTTATCAAGAACATTCTAAGAATAATTTTATCAAAAATATAGGAGTTCATTCAAAGATCCTTGTAGAAATTCATCAAGGCATACTTAGAACTCACATAACACATTTTTAACAGTTTTCTCCAAAACAATCTGAACGTTTCTCTGGAGACATTCCTGTATGAATGACTAGAAAAATTCTTTGAAGACCTCCTTGAGTAATTAAAAAAAATGGAAGGATTTCTGAAGGAGTTTTGAATTTTTGAATATGCCCTCCTAATCGGGAATGCTAAAGAAAGTCATAAGGAATTCAATGGAATATTTTTTGGTGAATTTGATGCATAATTGAAAAATGTCTGAAACGATCTTTGTATGTATTCTTTATGGAATCTTCATAGTAATTTCTGTAAAAAAATCTAGATTGAATTTTCGAAAATATTCAAAACAATTTTTTTTTTTTTGAAGAATTATTTAGAGAGGTCGTGAATCACAGTAAAACGAGCAGTTACACTTGTAATGTCACAAGGAATTCCAAAAAAGTCTTAGAAATAGTCTTTTAAAAATGTCTGTTCAACTTAGGAATCTATCTCTCATGTCGTAGTTCCTGTTAGGTTGCTTTTTGTATTCATAATTCATGTAAGTAAGATCTCGTTTTAGTTCGTAATTGTTTCTTTTTTTTCAAACTAGAGGTCTCTCAAGTTCTTATTTTCAAGACGATAAGTCGCTACCAGCATAGAGTTTTCCAATATGTTAATAACGAAAAAATACAAAATGTTCTACAGAGAAATATTCTGGGTATGTCGCTGATGTTCATAAATCTTAATTTCATTAGATGAAGAAACCGAATTTAGTACTATACCATTTAATTCCACTAGAGTTTGCATCCTTTGACAGATACGCGTATTTCGACCTCAACTATAAGGCCGTCTTCAGTGTCGTGTACTAACCTCGACTTTCGTCGGAGGAATTAAATGGTATAGTACTAAATTCGGTTTTTCATCTAATTATAGGTATTCTACTTAACAGCCCCAAGATTTATTATCTTAATTTCATTTTAAACGAAAGATTATTTTTTCCTTAAGATCGAATAGACTGGGGAATATCTGACTTTAATGATTAATAGCATTTTCAGATCAGTTGATAAACATTCTTGTGTTTTGTGGAAATTAAGTAAAAATCATCATTTTTTTTCGAATGGTTTTTCCTGTATTGCTTAAACTTTTAAAACAAAACAGATAGTTTTTAGAAAGGAACAATACTTTCAAATTTATCGTTACATTATTTCTTTGAATACCATCAGTGCACCAGTTTCCGCTCATGTTCCAGTAGCCCGCTCACACTGAAAAATGATAAGTTTACACAACGTAGATTTGAAAACTTTAGCCGCTATACAATTCAAATGGACAAATAAAATCATTCTGTAGACATTTTTTTGTGCATTTACTCCAATTACCTTACTTTTTGAACTCGTGAGCGGGCTACTGGAACATGAGCGGATACTGGTACGTTGATGGTATATATTTTTGGTTATCTAAAACTAACTATTCGTCGATCATTTATGTATTTTGGGGATTTTTTTTTTTGATCTGGAATATTTTTCCAAGACCTGGAAAAAACTGGAAATATCAGGGAATTTCATTTCGGTAAACGATTAGACACCCTGAGCGTGTACTCAGCAGCCAGAGTACAGGGTGAACGATCATGGTATTGTAAATCATCAAAAAACAATAAAAGTAAAGTGTTGAGGATCATTTTTTTCTTTGAAATGGTTCATTTTGTTGAACGCTTTTTACTAACTATGCAATCAAAAATCCTTTGAATCTATATAAATAAAAATGGAATGTTGTTTGTATGTCACGAAATGGCTTCCCAACGGGTCAACCGATTTGAATGATTATCTTTCCATTTTGTTCGTCAAGTGTTCCGACGTGTTTGTGTGTATAAAAATCCCAGCATATTCACCGGGAAAGTCGAAAAAACGAGCGTGAACGTAACTGTCATTTTGTATGGGACGATCCATAGCGTTTTTCAACAGCCTACTTGATGGCAAGACGAAGTTTGCCGGGACCACTAGTAATGAATAAATATTATTCTAGCAAAGTTTAAATAAAAAAAAAGTTTGTCAGTCTGCATGGTAGAATAAAGTATTTCGATTTACAATGGATCTGCTGAAATTCTGTCTTAAAAAGTCTAATATATAATTTAATTATATTCCTGAACATCATGGGGTTCTCAAGTAGATTTATCGATAATTGTTTAGGTCATAAAGAAATTAAGTATCGATAGGTTATCAACTCGTGTTTCATATCAATATTATTCAAAATTAATATTCATGAAACTAAGTACGACCACTGTTCAAGCCACGACGTCAAGATCACCATAGGAGATTTGAACGCTCAGGTTGGCCAGGAGAAGAAGTTCAGACCGACGATTGGAAAGTTCATCGCCCACCGGCTGACGAACGAGAATGGCCTACGACTGATAGATTATACCAGCTCCAAGAACATGGCCATTCGCAGCACCTACTTCCAGCACCTACTTCCATACCGATACACCTGGAGATCACCACAGCAGACAGACTCACAAATCGACCACGTTTTGATCGATGGACGGCACTTCTCCTTCTCCGGCGCTAACATTGACTCCGATCACTATCTAGTGATGGTGAAACGACGCCCGCCTCGGTATAATCTAGCGCGACTGGCCCAACCGAACGTCGCCGCTGCATACGCACAGCATCTCGAGGTAGCGTTGCCGGAAGAGGGCGAGCTTGACGAAGCCCCTCTTGAGGACTGCTGGAGCAACATAAAAGCAGCCATCAACAACGCAGCCGAGAGCATCGTCGGTTACGTGGAAAGGAGGACATGTAACGATTGGTTCGACGAAGAGTGCAGGCAGGTTTTGAAAGAGAAGGATGCAGCGCGGGCTGTAATGCTGCAGCAAGGAACGCACCAAACCTTGGAGCGATATAAAAAGAAACAAAAGCAGCAAACCCGCCTATTCCGGGACAAAAAGCGCCGCCTGGAACAAGCGGAATGTGAAGAAATGGAACAGCTGCATCGTTCGAACGAAACGCGAAAGTTCTACGAGAAGCTTAACGCGTCCCGAAAAGGCTTCGTGCCGCGAGCCGAAATGTGTAGGGATAAGGTCGGAAGCATCTTGACAGACGGACGTGATAAGATTGAAAGGTGGAAGCAGCACTACGATGAACACCTGAATGGTACGGAGAACACAGACGCAGAGGGTCACGACAGCGGAGGAAGTGACTACGTCAGCACGGCGGATGAAGGAAACCAACCTGCCCGCACATTGAGGGAAGTTAAGAATGCCATCAACCAGCTCAAGAATAACAAGGTCGCTGGTAAGGATGATATTGGAGCTGAACTCATCAAAATGGGCACGAAGAGGTTGGCCGCCTGTCTTAACCGGCTGATTGTCAGAATCTGGGAAACGGAACAACTGCCGGAGGAGTGGAAGCAAGGAGTCATATGCCTCATCTACAAGAAGGGCGACAAACTGGAATGTGAAAACTATCGTGCGATCACTATCCTGAATGCCGCCTACAAAGTGCTATTCCAGATTATCTTCCGTGGTCTATTACCAATAGCAAATGAGTTTATGGGAAGTTATCAAGCTGGTTTCACGGCCACTCGACGACGGACCAAATCATCACTGTACGACAAATCCTCCAGAAATGCCGTGAATACCAAATCCCAACGCATCACCTGTTCATCGATTTTAAAGCGGCTTATGATAGCATCGACCGCGAAGAGCTATGGAAAATCATGGACGAGTACAGCTTTCCCGGGAAGCTCACAAGACTAATAAGAGCAACGATGGACGGTGTGCAGAATGGCGTGAAGATTTCGGGCGAACATTCCAGTTCGTTCGAATCCCGCCGGGGACTGGACTTTCGTGCCTGCTAGAAGGTGTCATGCGGAGTGCCGGGTTCAATAACCGAGGTACGATTTTCACAAGATCTAGCCAATTTGTTTGCTTCGCGGATGATATGGATATTGTCGGCAGAACATTTGGAACGGTGGCAGACCTGTACACCCACCTGAAACGTGAAGCGACAAAAGTCGGCCTGTTGGTGAATGCGTCAAAAACAAAGTTGATAAGTTCGTCTTTCTCGGATCCTTGTTAAAGGCTGATTACAACGTTAGTCGGGAAATACGGAGACGCATAATCAGTGGAAGTCGCGCCTACTATGGGCTCCAGAAGAAGCTGCGTTCGAGAAAGATTCACCCCCGCACCAAATGTACCATGTACAAAACGCTAATAAGACCGGTGGTCCTCTACACGAAGCATGGACCATGCTGGAAGAGGACTTGCAAGCACTTGGAGTGTTCGAACGAAGGGCGCTTAGGACGATCTTTGGCGGTGTGCAGGAGAACGGTGTGTGGCGGCGGAGAATGAACCACAAGCTCGCTAGGCTCTACGGCGAACCCAGTATCCAGAAGGTTGCGAAAGCCGGAAGAGTGCGCTGGGCAGGGCATGTTGCAAGACTACCGGACAACACTCCTGCAAAGATGGTGTTCGCGACGAATCCGGTTGGTACAAGAAGGGGAGCACAGCGAGCGAGATGCAACAAGATCTGGATAGCGTGGGCCAAAATCGAAGTTGGAAGGACACAGCCATGGACCGAGTAAATTGGCGTAACATCGTTAACGAGGTTTTATCAAATTAATTGATCTGCCACCAACTAAATAAATAAATAATGTATCAAGTCTTGTAAGCTCACGTGGAACATTTGAATTGAACCACAATAATCACTTGACCATTTCATTAGATACAGGAGACCGGAAGTCTTTGAATGCGGACACACTCAAATCAAACGTTGATTTCCATGCTGTGCCAATTAAAATCATATGTATTCGACGAAATATAACCTTTGGAAGCTTTTCCCGCCATTTTAAATAGAGATGACCAATTTAAATCTAGTTTCATAACCACTTTTTTGATTTCTAAAGACCGATTGTTGTTATGAGAAAACACATATTATGCGAATCATCAAATTTGAACTTATAAAGTTGGAACATTCTGAACATTTTGAGTTTTGTTAAGTAACTCCGGTATTTAGTACTAAAGTTGGAATACTAATATGTTTAAGAAAGAATTATCTTGTAGCACAAAAAGGTAAATTTGAAGGATACACGCATCATGAGAAAAGTAAAATACAACTGTTTCGCAAAGGTAAATCTATCGGAAGCTAATTAAGAGTATTTAAGATACAGTCGAACATGCCGGAGCACAGTTTTAGTAATAAAGTTCCACTATTTTATTTCGGAAGATCAAAGATTCATTTATGTAATTTATACTGGGAGTCATTGTGCGAATCCTTGTAAGATTTCAATCCTGAAATGATTCTAATGAGAATCCTGAATGGGTTCTGATTAATATTATTATTATTTATTTCATAATTCATCGAACAAAAATGTCTACATGAATATTCTTTATTTTAACAGTAAACTTCACAAATTTCTAGAATATAAACGATTACGGAAGACATCAATACTAACATTAAAATCAAGCATGCCATACACACAGTTAAAAACTTCGCACATTCTTCGAATTGGCTCATGCTGAGCGTAGTCAGTTCGTTGGAAGTCCAGCCTAAGGAAATTTCGAGTACGTAGGGGTCTGGGTACTACATTCAAATTGAATCTGGATTGAATAAAAGGAGCATCAATGTTCGCGGTAATGATTTTTCCAGCAAAAACGGCTATCATCATCTTTCTCCGTTTTTCAAGTGTGTCCAGCGCGGCATCGATTCTTATATGGAGGAAGCTCATCAGGGTTGCTCCATGGAAGAAATCGCAAAGCGTACCGGATAAATTTAGCCTGTATTGACTCGATTCGCTTTATCCAGACGTCATGGTACGGACTCCACACAGTTGAAGCGGTTTCACGAGTTGAACGTACCAAAGAACAGTAAAGAGCCTTTATACAATGTGAACTCCTTAGACAGACGAAAGATAAATCCTGAGCTCCTGTTGGCTTTAGCAGTAATGTACGAGTAGTGTTCTCTGAATGTAAGCTGGCTATCAAGAATCACCCCGAGGTCTCTAAAGCTTGCAACTCTTTCAATCGCATTTCCTCTGATTGTGTAAGGCCATATCAAAAGATTCCTACATCGTGAGAATGATATCACAGCACATT
Source organism: Aedes aegypti (assembly GCF_002204515.2). NCBI lineage: Eukaryota > Metazoa > Arthropoda > Insecta > Diptera > Culicidae > Aedes > Aedes aegypti. The sequence continues at coordinate 305,507,369 of NC_035107.1, read as the reverse complement.
TTTCAACGCTTATGCACATAAAGTTGGCCTTGCACCATTGGGAAAACAAATCTATGAGTCTCTGAAGTTGCCTACAGTCGTCTGCAGATTCAACGATAAGAAATATTTTTAAATCATCCGCATATACTAATCGGCATCCAGCAGGTATAACAAGGCACACATCATTTAAATACAACGAGAAGAGTAACGGTCCAAGGTTGCTTCCTTGAATAACGCCTGAATGGTTAGTGAACGCAACTTACTGACAATTGCCCAGCTTCACACACAACTGTCGATTCACGAGGTACGATTTCAACCATTGTACAAAATCCGTTGGTGATCCCAGTCGATGTATTTTTCGGAGCAGTAGCTGATGGTTGACTCGATCAAATGCAGCTTTCAGATCCGTATTAACCGTATCAATTTGAGCACCTTCTCCCATATTGGTGATACAGAAAGAAGTAAATTGTACTAGATTCGTTGAAATAGATCTTCCCGGAAAGAAACCATGCTGGTCCGGCGAAATGTAAGTTTTTGATGCGCACAGAAGGTCTTGGCTTACTAGAGTTTCCAACAAATTAGATCCACAACAGAGTGAAGTTATTCCTTTATAGTTCGCCTAGAATCCTAGAAGGCTTCTAATGAAATCCCTGGAAGGTTTCTGATAAGTTCCTTTATTCCTGGAAGGTTTCTGATAAAAATCCTGGAAATATTATAATGAGAATGCTAGAAGAGTATCTTTGAGAATCCCATAATTTCAGGTTAAATATCTGCCATTTTTGCGATGAAAATTCTAGAATTGTGGAAACATTTGATGTGAATCCTGTAAAAATTCTAATAAAAATACAAAAAAAAAATCTGATGAGAATCCAGAAAGGGCTCTAATCAGAATATTGAAAAGAATTGGATACAAATCCTAGGAGGATTGTGTCGCAAATATTTACCCTGGAAGGATTCTGATGAGAATCCTGAAGTATTCTGAAGAAAAAAGGTTTTGATAAGAATCATGAAAGGAGTCCTTTAGAGATTTTGATGATGGAACGATTCTGTTGAGAATTCGGCATCGATGCTGATGAAATCCTGGAAGGATTATGATTTAAATCGTGAGAGGATTCTTATGGATACTTTGAAAGGAGTGTGATGAGAATTCTCGGAAGATTTCTGATTTCTACGAGAATTGTAAAAAGCATCTCAAGAGATAATCTCTGATAAAAATCTTGAGAGGGTTCTGAAAAGAATTCTGAAAGAATTTCAACGAGATTCCTGAGAAAATTATGAACAGAATCCTGAGACATTTTGATGAGAATCCTGCAAGGAATGGATGCAGTTGGAGGTGGCCCAAGCTGGAAGGATACGATGGGCAGGGCATGTTGCAAGAATGCCGGATAGCAACCCTGCAAAGATGGTGTTCGCTTCGGATCCGGTTGGTACAAGAAGGCGTGGAGCGCAGCGAGCTAGGTGGGCGGATCAAGTGCGTATCGATTTGGCGAGCGTGGGGCAGAACCGAGGATGGAGAGATGCGGCCACGAACCGAGTATTGTGGCGTGAAATTATTGATTCAGTGTTATCTGTTTAGATGTTAACTAAATAAAAGAATGCCTCAAAAACCTACACCACGAGATCAACTAATAATTTGAATCAAATTTCGTGTACCATGAACCGGTCTATTGGGGCCTCTCCGGCAAACGCTAGTATGAATGGAGCGGTTTGGCTATATTGACCCAAAGCTTCCCTGAATTTTATTTTTTTTTCAGGTTACTTCCAGCCATTCGTTTGCTCAAATTCTAAAAGTAGTGTAGTTTTATTTTCCATAATGCCGGAGGATATGCTTCTGCTGCTGAAAAAAAAGTATTAACGAAGCGAGCGATGGCGTGGGTTACTTGCAATAAATGACAATTTAAATCATCTATATGCCGGATATCTTTTGGAAGGGACTAGAAACAAAATAAAAATATAAGAGAAGAAGGTCAATTCTAATGTTGGTGATCGCAATGAAATCCTGTCTCAATTAGGAATAGGGGTGTATTCAACTTTGTACCCATTTATTTTTTTTAATAATGATGACTGTAGTTTCAGTAACTCTCCCACTCTCCATGGATGCACGGGAGTATGCATCCACAATAAAACATTTGTTGATAGAATTCGTTCAAGACTTTCAGTAATACATTATTAATAGCATTTTTATTATACTCTCCATTTTCAGATCGCCTTATCTCCCATAACCACCCAAGAGCCTTAAATCAGCAACCACAGCGTTTCATTTTACCGCTATACCAAATAAGCCGTGCATGAATATCCAAATAAGTCCAACACTATATCATACTAGCAGCCGATCCGATACTATTCGCACATAACATAACCGATACAGGGTTCAACATAGTAATATCATTTTGACACATAATTACCTTAAAAAAGCACAACCAACCTAGTTTACACCAAAATGGCCACCCGTTTGGCGACGCAGCGTAGTTTCATAACTGTAACCCCAATTGCGAACCCCACCCCAACATCCCCCACCACAACGGTTGCCGCCCCGGTAACCTCTTCCCCAAGTCCCGTTGGTGCAACGGGAGGAGGATCTCCCTCGAGCGTTGACACCTCCTCCATAGTGGTAACGTCCCCAACGGCGGTGACTCCCAGCATTACGGCGATCCCCACAGCGGCCCTCAAAAACGGTACAGGAAAATCCATATCCAACCAATCGACGGTAGCGGCCTCAGCCGCGGCCACAACACCCACCGTCATCCCGACCAGCCTGATCGCCAATAACCTTAGCATTGCAAATCTTCTAGGCACCGCCAATGGCAGCTTGACCTTGCAGCAGATCATCCAACAGGTATGCTTCCTCCCTCCTCGTAGTTTTAAGGCTTTTTGATCAGCGGAACTTTACTCCCAGCAGTGTTCCACATTGCAGAAGAAAATCGTAATCCACCCGAATGGAACCGTCATCGACATTGTGCCGATCGACGAGGCCGACTCGCCGGAAGACTCCAAGGTGGGCGTACAGTTGGCAGTGGGTGCGGAGAGTGCGGAAACGGCGGCAGCGGTCAACGGAAACGGCCAGCAGCATGTGACCGCCCAGGTGGCGGTCGTGCAGGCGCAGAGCCCCAATGATGGCGGACCGCAGTACATCACCGTGACCGGTAAGTCGATTATTTTTTTCTCTATTCCCCTTTACCAAGCAGAACTCCTGAACAAACTTGTTTTTCGAGCTAAAGTATATCGAGGATTAATGGCATAAAGATTTACCACCTGACCAAAATCTCGGAAACGTAATAAGGTGAATTACCAATTCGGCAGCTAGTAGATATATTGTAGGCACTCCACACATAAGAGCGAATATTTCCGATTAAAAACAGTGCAGTATCTACCAAGTGAGTAGAATTGATTCAGCATCAGCTCACGAGAAAATACACCAGTACCGACTCTATCTTCAAGAAGGGAGCCATCAGTTAACATACTATATTATTTGACATACTGCTTTCCAGATGTCTACTCTTTCGGAAAAGAATGTTTTGTGGAAAATTGTATGTAAGAAAAGTGACAACCACCAAAAGTGGAAACATCCAAATTACTTGGATTTTTAATGGATGAAGAATATGCGCAACCAGTCAAATAGATTTCCCAGTTGGTTGATCGCGCATTCCTAAAACGCAAAATCTGCGATGTTGCATTCAAATGTTCAAAGAAGATGTAGCTATGGTCAGATGATGGTTCATTATCTGATACATGACAGTTGGTCCACTCGAGACTGATTCTGTTTTCTGGCAGATACGGCATCAGGAGGAAAAGGATCAGTTATAGGATCAAAACGATTGATATTGGTCATGTTCTTGATCAAGGTGAAGCATCTCTCAATGCAAAGATAATCGGCCGCAATAATGCCCGACTTATACATTTACTATCGTTTCCAAAGGCACTAAGCTAATGAACTAATGAACCCGATATAATTATATTAAGCTTTCTGCTGGTGCACAAATAGCAAACTTGTTTGTTACTTTCATGGTTAGATTTGTGCCCTTGTGGTACAATACTAAAGATGGGTTCAAAGCTATTTCACCGTAACAAAAACTTCATACTTATAATCCATAACATTTATAAATGTGATGAAGTCAAATTTTGATCAATTTACAATCTATTGTGAAAGATGATTGAAATCAACTGTTTGAACCATTCTCTACTAACTAAATAGGAATTTTAAGTGAAAAATCGTATATTTATTTTCGTAGAGTAGGTAGATTTGAGGTTAGGGAATCGCCACTGGATGAAGCTGAAAAATTTTGAAAGTATAAATACCTACTTATACTTTCAAAATTTTTCAGCTTCATCCAGTGGCGATTCCCTAACCTCAAATCTACCTACTCTACGAAAATAAATATACGATTTTTCACTTAAAAAGCTTTTAAACAGAACTTTTGTACGCTGCTCTCTTACTGGTCAGCACCTGAATTTCTTACGTTTTGCAAATTATTAGCACCGAATATCCCATCAATTTGGTGCTGGAGAGCAACTTGTGCGTAAAATTTGTAGTGCTTTATCCATTTATTTTTCGCAAAATCATAATTTATAACACTTTTAGCACCCTTGTTTTGGGGTTATTCTAAACATGAAACGGAATATCATCACTTATACTTTTCTTCATTACATTAAGTGGGCAAAGCGGAATAGAATTTTTCGGTTAGAATATGGGTCCAGTAAGTACGCGGCAAAACGTGGAACGATACAGACTGAAGCGGAAACAGCAAACTCGCCTATTCCGGGACAAAAAGCGCCGCCTGGAAGAGGTGGAATGCCAAGAGATGGAGTTGCTGTACCGTTCTCAAGAAACGCGGAAGTTCTATCAGAAGCTCAACACATCCCGCAAAGGCTTCGTGCCGCGAGCTGAGATGTGCCGGGATAAGGATGGGAGCATCTTGACGGACGGACGCGAGGTGATCGAAAGGTGGAAGCAGCACTACGATGAACACCTGAATGGCGCAGAGAACACAGGCACAGAAGGTCAGGACAGCGAAGGCGATGGCTACGTCAGCACAGCGGACAGCGGAAATCAACCATCTCCCACGATGGGGGAAGTTAAGGATGCCATTCAACAGCTCAAGAACAACAAGGCCGCTGGCAAGGATGGTATCGGAGCCGAACTCATCAAGATGGGCCCGGACAGGTTGGCCGCTTGTCTGCATCGGCTGATAGTCAGAATCTGGGAAACGGAACAGCTACCGGAGGAGTGGAAGCAAGGCGTTATATGCCCTATCTACAAAAAGGGCGACAAACTGGAGTGTGAAAATTATCGTGCAATCACCATCCTAAACGCCGCCTATAAAGTGCTATCCCAGATTCTCTTCCGTCGTCTATCACCTATAGCAAACGAGTTCGTGGGAAGTTATCAAGCAGGTTTCATCGACGGCCGCTCGACAACGGACCAGATCTTTTCCGTGCGGCAAATCCTCCAGAAATGCCGTGAGTACCAGGTCCCTACGCACCATTTGTTCATCGATTTCAAGGCGGCATACGATAGTATCGACCGCATTGAGCTATGGAAAATCATGGACGAGAACAGCTTTCCCGGGAAGCTCACAAGATTGATCAGAGCAACGATGGACGGTGTGCAAAACTGCGTGAAGATCTCGGGCGAACACTCCAGTTCGTTCGAGTCTCGGCGGGGACTACGACAGGGCGACGGACTTTCGTGCCTGTTGTTCAATATTGCGCTTGAAGGTGTCATGCGGAGAGCCGGACTTAACAGTCGAGGCACGATTTTCACGAGATCCGGACAATTTGTTTGCTTCGCGGACGACATGGATATTATTGGGAGAAAATTTGAAACGGTGGCAGATTTGTTCACCCGCCTGAAACGCGAAGCAACAAGAGTCGGGCTAATGGTGAATGCGTCGAAAACAAAGTACATGCTGGTTGGCGGAACTGAGCGCGACAGGGCCCGCCTAGGAAGCAGTGTTACGATAGACGGGGATACCTTCGAGGTGGTGGACGAGTTCGTCTACCTCGGATCCTTGTTAACGGCTGACAACAATGTTAGTCGGGAAATACGAAGGCACATCATCAGCGGAAGTCATGCCTACTATGGGCTCCAGAAGAAACTGCGGTCAAGAAAGATTCACCCCCGCACCAAATGCACGATGTACAAAACGCTCATAAGACCGGTAGTCCTCTATGGGCATGAGGCGTGGACTATGCTCGAGGAGGACTTGCAAGCTCTTGGGGTTTTCGAACGCCGAGTGCTAAGGACGATCTTCGGCGGCGTGCAGGAGAACGGCGTGTGGCGGCGAAGGATGATCCACGAGCTCGCTCAACTCTACGGCGAACCCAGTATCGTGAAGGTAGCTAAAGCTGGAAGGATACGCTGGGCAGGGCATGTTGCAAGAATGCCGGACAACAACCCTGTAAAGATGGTGTTCGCCACGAATCCGGTCGGAACAAGAAGGCGTGGGGCGCAGCGAGCTAGGTGGATGGACCAGGTACACCAGGACCTGGAGAGCGTGGGTCACAGTCGAGGATGGAGAGAAGCGGCCATGAACCGAGGGAATTGGCGAAATATTGTTGGCGAGGCTTTATCAAGATAATTGATGTAAAGCCAAATAAGTAAGTAAGTAGTAATGGGTCCAGTAAACTGTTTTTGACAACTTGGAAACAAGTCTGAAGATTTAATTGATGGCAGTTCCATTGAAGGCGATTTTGTCCTAATTAGTTTGAGGCCCGTTATTAATCTGACGATACCTTCAGGAGAAATTCATCCAGCGTTTGTTCCAGTAATACCTCTGAATGTCAACAGCCATTTGGTTCTCCGAAAGCATTTCTTATGATTTTATTTCGGAATACCTGTAGAAATTGCTTCAGGAACTTGAGGAGCATCTCCTAAAAAAGCCATAAGGTAATCTATCGAAGGTATTGCTTTCAAAATCGTAAGATATCATTTCAGGAGTTTTAGCGAAGATTCTCGAGCTTGAGTTTAATAAGCCACCCGTGGTTGCTACTCAAATTACCAGATCAGCTTTACTTACAGAAGTAATCAATCAAATGACTGTTCGGGATACCTCTCTAGATATTACTACTGAGATTCTGCCAGAAATCATTCTATGAATTCCTCCTCGAATCGCTTTAATGACAACTTTCTCAAGAGATACTAAATTAAATCTCGCGTAACTTTTTAAAAAGACCTATTGAAAGGCTCTCTTTGTTTGCTTTCTCTTTAATCAATATGTGAGCCACATTTAGCTCTTCTGTTGCGTTTTTTCGTATGAAACTCTAGCCAAGGACATTGGCGGTATGAATAAAATGTGATAAAGTTCAGTTTGCAACATTCTCGGTTGTAAATGTTACACGAGTGGAACATTTTACTTTTGTACACCTTTCGAACATACTACAAAAAACGCATTGGTATGACTGGAGGTAGCATTAACTACAAATCTACTGGTAGTTAGCTTCAGAGGTTGCTACACATGCTTTGAGATTGTGAATTGAATGGAACAATTGACGTTTGAGTGAAAATCTTGGGAAAACAATGTGAGTATCGATATTTCGAAAGGTATTTTGAGATCACCATAGAATTTCTAAGGTTTTAAAAATAACCCAGAAATTTCGGTAAGATTACCGACCGTATGTTGTTTCCTAGGAGTTCTGGGATGTCGGTGGGAGTTCAACCCAAGTAACAATAGTCTATTAAACAGAAATTAGCTTAAGAGTGATTAGTTCAATTCTTATTCCGCAAACATGTTTGTTGGGAGGTATTTATAAAGCAATTCTGAGTTTTACGGGTGAAGTCTGATATCCCAGATTTTTAGATTTCCTTGTGAATTCCGGAAACCCTGTAGGAATTAAGATTCCGATAGGCGTTCTGGATTTATTATGATAATATTTTGGAATTTTGGAAGCCATTCTAGGAATATTGTGGAAATATTAGGAATCTGCTAAAAACTCTAGAATTCGAATGGGCATGGGATTCCGGTTATTAATGATTCGGAATTCTGGGGGTATCTTTGGGACGGCATTTCTGTAAGAATCTATGAGATTTAGGTATGATTCCTGCGAATTTCGGTGTCAATCTTTGGAATTCTGATTTTAATCTATGGAATTTTTGTAAAAACCATTGAGATTCAATTACGTTCAGTTCCGTTGAGATTTCCGAGCAAATCTGAAGTATAAAATATAAAACTGAAATGTAGATAAATATCTTCTGAATTCCGACGGAATTTTTGTGATATCGATAAGAAACATAATAATTTCGATTGAGTTTCAGGGGGGATCCTCATTGAATTCTACGATTACCTTCGGAGTAACTACAATTCCCATGAAAATCTCAACATTCTCAGCTGGATTTCAAAACTCCCACCAAATCGAATGGATAGCAAGCTAAAATTCCCAAATTGAAACTTGTTATTCGTACTAGGACCGAGGATTTATGGCTCAAAGATTCACCAAAAATGTCTGAAACGTAATAAGGTGAATTACCAATTCGTCAGCTTCCAGTAATTTACGTGCTTTTCCCTGGTCATTCAAGAATTTTTCCAAAAAATCGCTGCATGGTAGAGAAGTTCTAGTATAAATTAAAAGATTAAAAAAAGTCTTAGTAAATAACAATAAACTAAATTTCTAAAATCTCTGTAAGAAAATCTTGAGGAACTTCCCTAAAATTTACAATGAGAACTTTATAATGCTTGAATAAAACTTTTTGAAAAAAACCTCTCATAGAACCGTTAGAATTTCCCTAGTTGTAAACGCTTTTGAACTTGTTTGAAGAAATGTCTGAGGTGATTCATGGACGAATCCACAAAGGTGCGTTTGAAATTCCCATCATCTTTCCTGAGAGAATGTCAAAAAGAGTTTTTAGGGCAAAACTCAACAATTTCTGGAAGAATCTCTGAAGAAATTCAAAGATGAATTAAAGAATGAATACTTTAAACAATCCCTGATGGTATTTATTGGCAAATCCCTACCAAGAAATAACTAGGATGTGTGCTGCCTCAGTGAGTCCTCAATGTTTTCTTCATGTACCATACCTACAAAGTCACGGATCACACACGTATATGGATCGCTTTGGTATTTAACATCGGATAACTCGCTCAAAACATACACGTTGACGTTAAACATAACATTAAATCGCAAAATAATGATGTTTTTAACAAATGTTGAGTTGGTATTACAAAGCTATCATTAGATTGTCGTCTTCTGTAAGAAGTGCCGTCAACAATTCCACAGGTTCCACAGGTTATAAAATTCAAATGCAATAGCATGAAAACTGCTCGTTTGCTTAGATTCAGTATGATTTCATCGTTGGAAAACATGTTTCCTGATTGTTGATTCTAAATACTGAATATTAGCAGTTTCAACTAGTGATCCATAATATGAGCCAGGAACTGATTGTTCACTACAATTATGGATCACTTCCAAATAAAGCAGAATTCTGCAATTTCAAGCATTGGATTTGAAATTTTCTGGCAACATCAACATCAAGAGTTGTAAATTTCACTTTTATTGATGCATTCCTAATTCTTCCTACTGCCCATAAAGGGAAGTTTTACCCTTGTTTGAAGCTCCAACTATGCTATTTTTTGCTATAAAATGTAACGAATTGTTAACTTTTGCCAAGTTACTGCAATTTATGAACAAAAGTTGGGTTATGTTTCTGAAAATTTGATAAGCTAATTCTGACTTGCTACCGCCTAAATGATTTTCATTACAATTAAAGTTAAACGCCAATGAGTTTTCAAAATTGATAATGCAAAATTTAACCTCACGTTTATTTGTCAATACAAATGCATACTATGAAAATTGATTCATAATAGTGTTTTTTTTAGCAACCAATAAATTGTGTAATTATTATGCAATTCTGTGTAAATATTACACGCAAAATTATATTTTTATATTGAAATTTTATGTTTTCAATGTGAATTTAATGATTTAATGATTTAATGAATTTATAGGTTAGATTTGCAATTAATTGATCCTTAACTGTGGTACGGCATTTATGTACTAAGAAATTTAAAAACAGGCTATATTTGATCCCCTCTTCTTCTTCGATAAGTTTTTTTTGTAAGGTACAGCGGGGCTTACCCACTTGGGGTAAGTGAAAATAATTTGTATATTTCACTAAATATGTGAACTGACGTTGCATACCCGCAATTTGATTTTCATAACAGGAAAAGAACACACGATTGTCTAACTTTAATAGTCAGATATTTTACTAGTACTAGTGGACAAGGAGCAATTGCTTTTAAGAAGCAATAGGTTTCACTCTCGGTCAATTAACAACTACTAGAATTAGCTAGTATGAGCTTTTTCCAAGGCTCATGTCCTAGTCCCTTGCTTCAAACAAAATCAGAAAAAATCTGTCACAAACGGAAAGAAGGCCAGTAAAATATGGAAATATCGTATTTCTGGTATAATTTCAGATGTGTTTGATAGAAAAGTAATTTCAGTATCCCGATGGTAAAATCAAGAAAATGTATGAATTAGCGAGCATCTTTATCTTATCAAGATCATTCCAGGACATAGGGCACTGTTATTTTGACAATATCGTTTTAGAAAGCTGTGTAAATTAACCCGAGAAGAGTATTAAAGTTTTCTAATTTTATAAGCACATAGAAGAATTTTCATTCAAACTTAATAGTTCAGATTAAAATCATTTGGAATTAGCTATTAACTATCAAATAACATAATCTCCTAGCAGAATATCTCTGCAAGAAATCGTATTGGATTTGTATTTTACATTTAAAATCATTAATGTAAAAATTATTCATTGAATTGTCTTTAACTTTTTTGACTCCTCGGGGGGGCCCGGGGCATTTGCCCCCTCGGCACCCCCCCCCCCCCCCCCAAATCCGGACCTGGGCATAACAGTCTCTATATAAACTTTCAACCCAAATAGCAACTGCAAAACGTGAATTGTGTTCAAGTTTATATTTTTTGCTGATCAATAGAAGCAATATAAGTAATCTTTGCGGAATTCCAATGAGCATAAGGCATGTAGAAATGCATTAGAAAATTATGAACATTTGTATGGAAAGACAAACTTTAAACTTTGAGCGCTATTTTCTCAATGCCTACTTTTTCCATATGGAACATTCAGTGCCGGATTTGGGCTTCGGAGAGCCCGGGTCAGATCTCTTGGCGGGGGCCCTTGGTACTAAATTAACAGAAAACGCTTAGCATAGGAAAGTTTAGTATTATAAAATTTTAGGATCCGGAAAACTCCAAAAAATGTAATATTTCTCAAATTTGACTAAACCCTTTATCACTTCGTGAATGTTGCATAAAAAAATTGTCTGAATAAAATACTTGAAAACCCATGCATAATAGATTATGAGATTGAATTCTGACTGAATCAAGTCTAAAGTTAAAAAGGTTCTAGTTGAAATCAAGACTATGATTCGTCATCATTGAGATATTTATAACAATAGCAAAGATTATATTTACTTATTTATTTATTTTTATTTTGCTGCAGATATTTCAATTTAATAGAGTTGAACGACAGTCGTTAATAAAGCAATGCAAATCGATTTAATATGTTATTTTTTTCTGATTTCCTACACGAACTTCACTCTCGTTTAAAAACAACTTTCAGAATTGCTTTAGAATTTTCATGTTACAGATATTGACAAAAGTTTGGAAGCATTATGCACGCTTAGACAACCCTGTAGATAGCCGTTCAGCGGAAATCTTGCAAAGACTACAGCAAAATCATCTTGGACTAGTAATTCAGGGATCGGAGAAAAAATTGATGTATTTAAATTCTGTAGATTTAGGTAAAAATTATGTTAAATTCTAACGTCTTAGTTAAAATTGCAATATCTAAACAAATTTTGTGGAATTGGGTCTAAATTATAGTAAATTATAGACTTCATGCTCTGTCTGAACCAACAGGTTATAAAAATCGAATGCACATCGATTTTTTTTTCTCGCTAAAGATCAGTATTATATTAATATTTTCATAACCGAAAGTTTTGAAATATTCTATCGGTGAATTATGCTTCTATACATTTTGTGCGGGAAAATGAGCCACAAAACTGTCTCTTAGTATGAAAAATAACTGAAAAATAAAAATAAATCAAAAGTGCACAGATAGAATATTTTGAAACTTTCAGGTTATGAAAAAAATGAACCGAATACTGATGAAAATAATAACACAAAATGTTAAAAATCAGTCAGGAAAAGGATTACAATAGAATATGGATATATCGAAATTTCGGTAGAATAAAGTCCTAAGGCCTTGTCCAAATTTTAGTACCAAATGTTTCTATTAAGACTACAAATGAACTTTAACACTTCACTTTTTGCAAAAAAATTAAATACTAAAATCACTAAGGTGAGCAAATACCTTTAAACTCTAATATGTGTTGCTTATCTTGACAGATAGGCCTATTTCGTCTGCGACTTACAGACTTCTTCAGTGTCGAGTGCAAGTCGAGCACTCGACACTGAAGAAGTCTGTAAGTCGCAGACGAAATAGGCCTATCTGTCAAGATAAGCAACACATATTAGAGTTTAAAGGTATTTGCTCACCTTAGTGATTTTAGTATTTTATTTTTTTTGCAAAAAGTGAAGTGTTAAAGTTCATTTGTAGTTTTAAACATACTCTAATAATCCCTCCCAAAGTGTAATATAAAAAAGTGTAGTTTCTATTAAGGCCAGAAACACATGTTTACTCAATTTTTTGATGCTTTACTTTGGTTTACGGTCAAAAAACTTGAGATTTTGTCACACCTTTTGGTTTAAACTCAAATGTTGAGTGTATTTTGTTTTTTGTGTCCCTTCCGAAATGTCAATCGCGTCGGATTTGTATTTTAAATTTAAAATCGTCAATGTAAAAAATAATTCGTTGGATTTTGCTTCACTCTTTTCACTTCTCGAGGGGCCCCTTTGATCGGGGGGCCCGGGGCATTTGCCCCCTTGGCACCCCCCCAAATCCGGGCCTGGGGACAGTTATGCCTTTATGGGCAGTGGAGGTATTGAACTACTATTGAAAACCTTCACTTTTATATGAAAATCCATCATGTATTATTTAGGTATGGCAATAGATGATCTAATTATCAGTTTGATGTTTGTAGTATATGCTTAAGAAATTATTTGGGGTATTTTACCTCTCATGCAGGGCTCATTCATAACTCATTCAAGTTGTAAGTATTGAAAATTGGCTTGTATGGAATACCTTTTGGTATTCAGTAGAAATTTCCTTCTGCCCGGTAATGTGCATCTATTATTAATATCTTGTTTATCTAATGATACAATTTTCTTCCTGCCTGTGAATTAATGTCAAGCACCTTGTTCAATAGATGACACTCGAAACCATCTAGGTAGGGAAGTTTTTGAATCATTACGCATGTTATGCAACAAATCTGCTTGATTGCTTCTTAATTTGTTTTCGTTTTGTTGCCATTCCTCCTCCCGATACAAAAAAAATACATTTTAATTTCATGCATCACATTAACTAATTTCGTCTTCGTTAATTGCTTTCCGTTTGTTACCTAATTATAATTACTACACCCACGTGCCACGCTCCTCAATTTCATCAATAACAACAACAACGACAACATCGCAATCAACACTCACACACACATTCACGTGCCCATGCATAACAATCCTCATCTTCATCATCACCGAATCTCCAAATTTCCGAACAACAAAACAACGACGACGACGGTGCCGCCGTGCCGATTGCTGACTGCATCTTGGATTTCCTTCTTCTGGTGGGTTGCTTCCGTTGTTAATTGGGGACCTCCCACCCTCCTGTACCTCTCTACCCTGGTAATGATATACCAGCCACGGATCAAGATTCTGGAGCAGCGATGGTGATGGCGGCGGAAGTGGACGAAGACGACGTTCGCTCCTACGCTTCGATGACGGCGGTTGACGGTAAGTGGCGCCAACTGTCGCGTGGCCTCCGCGTTTCTTTAGATACAGTTTGGGATAATGCATTTGCGACTTATGAATCGATTTGAACGAAATTTTTACAGTTTTTCAGACATAACTTGAATTTTGAAGTGATTTCTCCAAACACGAGTTCAAAAGCAATATCGTTTTGAAGTTAATTTCTAAACCAATTTTTTTTTTCTATCTTTATTAACGAGATTTTTAGCCCTGGGCTAGTTCATCTCGACCAATTTTTATAATTGACAACTAAAAAAATGAAGGAGTAGCTTCATGGTGTCTTTAGCAAAGTTGTAGAAAAGATAGACGTTTGCCAAACACAGTTTTTAAGTAGGTTTCTTTGTTCAGATAAATTGTTTTCGTAAAACAATTAACAAAAGTCAAATCGTTATTTTTTTTTAAATTGTGATTGGAAAAAAATACTCAAAAATATATTCAAACATTCAAGTTATTTCATTCAAACCAAATTCCAAAGTTGATAATTTTGTGTGAAATACCGAAAAAGTTGCAAATGTATTGTCCAATACTGTAGGTACTTTCTTCGCGTTTCCCCGTTAACGTAGGCGAAGAAGTGCACTCTTTTGCTACTTTCTTGGCAGCTTTTAGCTAGAAGTTTGGGATTTAATTCCCTAGACCAACCACTCATCAAATTAGTCCTTACTGTTCTTTCTAGTAGTACCGTTCTTCTGTAAAGTTCTGTCTTTGTGAGTTAGATTTCCAACTTAGAAAATGTATACGTAGTGTTGCACCAAACGGTATTGGAATTTGATATTTTCTGTTAATTCATCCATTAATTTACTGCGTTTTCGCGCCACTTTAGATTTGATTTGCTTTTGATCAACGGTCGAGGAAAATATCCTTTAGATCTTCGAATTACAATACACTAGGCTATTGTTCATAGCTTAAGAGTTTTAGCTTTCTTCAAGATGGATTTTAGAGTTTATTTGCGAGCGGAACCTTTTTCGATTAGAAGTCATGAAAGTGGGTCATTTATTAATATGATTATTTTACAGTTTGAGGATTCCAGTCTAGTATTTTACCCGAAAATGACTCAAGTGAACTGCAAATGTATGTATTATTTGATTAACTTAGTAGACTAGAAGGATCTACTAGTTTTTCTATTTAAATAGTCTAGTCGACTGTATTCATAAAAATATAGCTATCTTAGTGATTCTAATTTGAGTATCGCGGTGTGGACCGTCTAAATTTTATGCAACTTATCAAAAGTCAAAATATTGATAGAACTTAAAAATATTGTTTATTCAAATTGCTCGCTAAAATGACCACCACGCTTGTGCTATGTACGACCAGCGAGGTTGAGATCATACTTCATAGTCCATATTAAAATTTCAAACAAATTGCAATCAATTGTTATAGTCATGACATGAACCAGCCTAGGGCTGAAAATCTCAATAATAAAGAAAAAAAAAATGTTATAGTCGATTTGATAAAAATGCATCGCTTTAACGTTATTTCGGAGTAAAACTAAAGTTGACAATTTTTTGACATTATTAAGGCATCCAGCGTTTTGTATTAGATATATTACTACTCTCGAATTTTTAAATTTTCATTATCGGATATCATAAGCAACTCAACTGTTACGCAGTTGCTAAAGATGTTGATTTTACATGTTATGTATTTCAACGAAAATTTGGTCCTGTATTTCTCACGACCTTCATTGTCTATTTCTATACCACAAAAACGTTTCAATGAAAAGGGCTCTAACAAACATTGCTTGCCTTTCTCAATCGTAATGAATTTTGAAGGTTCGCTCCAGGATTTCCTTGAGGGATTTTTTTTAGGAATTCCATCCAGGAATTACTCGAGAAATTGCTCCAAAAATACCATTAAGTCTTCAAATGTTTTTCTAAAAATTCTTTTAAAGATTTTTTTAGGAACTTCTACAGAGGTCCTCCATAAATTCTCCCAGATATTTCACCAGGAATCCATTCAGCGATTTCCCCAGGGATTTCCTTAACAATTTCTTCAGATATTCTTTCAGAGAATTCTCCAGACCCCAGGAATTTCTCTAGAAATTCCTCAAGAATTCTTTCATTCATTCCTCCAGAGACTTTTGTCAGGAGCTCTTGTAAGGATTGATCCAGGAACTCTTAGAAGGATTCCTTCAGAAATCTCTTAAAGAATTGCTTGAATGATTTTTTCAAGTGTTTTTTTTTTCCAGAAATTCCACTAGGAACTTCTATATTAGTCGATGAATTTCCGCAATGATATCTCCAGAAATTCCTTCAAGGATTCCTCCAGCGACTTCTCTAAGGATTCCAAAAGTAGTAGTCCTCCAGAATTTTCATCAGGAGTTCCTGCAGAGATTCCTCCAGGGATTCCTTCAGAAATTTCTCAAGGGATTCCTCTTACAATTCCTCCAGGTATTCTTCCATGTATCTCCAGGAACTCCTCCATATATTTTTAAGGGATTCCTTAAGGGAGTCTTACAGGGATCTATTCAGGAATTTATCAATGATTTCCTACAGGAAGATTTTCTCCATGAATCCTTCAAGATTTATCAAGAAATTTCACAAGAGATTTCTCTAGAAATTTCTTAGGGCCTTGTTCCGAAAATGTCTTAAGAAATTCCTTCAGAATTATATTAAAGGAATCCTTCAGAAAATTTGCAGGAATTTCTCTGGAAATTATTCGAACGATTTCTACAAAATTCTTCAAAATATACAAAATATATATATATATAGATGCCCCCAAGAATTCCTCCAGAAAAATCTCCAGCAATTTCCTCAGATTGTTTTCCAAATAGTTCAGATTGAATCCAAATAGTATTCTAGGTATTATCTCAGAAATCAAAAATTCTTCATAGAGTATCTTGAATGAACTCCTAGACGAGATTTAAGTGGGGTTCCGGAGAAAATATCTGGTAAAACCTTGAAGAAATTTTTGAAGGAAGCCATTTAATAATTCTTCAAAAAATCCATTGAGACATTCTGAGGATGACCTTTCTTTAGAGGAATTATTGAAGGCATTTTCGGGAAATATTGTGGAATGGTTACTGCAGGAATCCCTGTCGAAATTACTGGTGAAACTCTGGGAGGAAATTCTCGGAAAAGTCGCGGGAGGTATTCCTGGAGGAATTTCTGGAAAACTCTTGAACTTATTTTCTGGAGAAATTCCTGAGGGAATTCTTGGAAAAGTCCCAGAGAATTCTCGGGGAACCCCTAGAAGAGTCTCTGAATGAATCCTGGAAGAAATTTCTGGAAAATGTGCCCTATGGAGGGTTTACTGAAATCCTTCTGAATTATTTTGCGGTGAGATTTTCCAAGAGCCTTCCTTATCCGAGTGCAAGCAAAGCCATGCTGAAGGTGTCTGGATTCAATTCCCAGTCGGTCCAGGATCTTTTCGCAATGGAAATTTCCTTGACTTCCCTGGACATAGAGTATAGTATTATCGTACTTGCCACACGATAAGAATGCGAAAATGGCAACTTTGGCAAAGAAAGCTCTCAATTAATAATCAATCAATGCTGAGAAGCAGGCTCTGTCCCAGTGGGGACGTAATGCCAAGAAGAAGAAGAAGAAGCCAAAGGCTGCATACTAGACCAGTGGATAACAACAGAGTTGTGACAGATTTTGTTACTCAGGTAGCGCATTTTTTCTAACAAAATGTGTTATAATTCTGGCTGATTAGTAGTTAAAATAACAAAAATTATAACACATTTTTCTACACTAAATAAAATTGAAACAAAATGTGTTATGAGTTAAACAAAAAAAAAATACATATTATGTTTCAAATCAAACAAAATTATAAGTCATTTCGTTATTTTCCATAGCTGAATTTAAACAAAATTTGTTAATTTCTTTGCTCTCAGATTTTTTATAACAAATTGTGTTATAATTTTGTTTTGAATTGAAACAAATTTGATACAGCTTTTGTCATTATCACTAATTTTGTTTTTATTGTGTTATAATTTCCTCCATCAACTCAAAGTTCTTCTAACAAAAATAAAACAAAATTTGTTATTTGTAACAAATTTTGATATAATTGTGATATGATTTTGTTGTAATTCATCAATCGGGATGCTATGAAAAAGAAATGGAATGATGCTGTTTTCTTAAACTTTTCAACACTGTACCATTCAAGAACCCATAAATGTTATATCCCATCACATCAAAAGCCTCACTCAATAAACACAAATTTAGGAACAACTTTCGATAAGGATCACTCCTATATATCGAAACATCACAGCAAGGTCAATTAGGGCTTCCACATCGCCAGAGTTTCAAGTCCCCTTGCGATCTTTTTTTGGCAAAAGTTTTAATTAGCTACTGACTGCCATTCAACCATGCCATCCGAACAGAACCGTATCCCGGTGCAAAACAACCCTTAGAGAGCATATTCGTTTCCATCATCGGCCGTAAGAACTGATTATTGTTATTATCATCGGTGTGGTCCAGGCGAAAAGGTGAAACCGTATCAATTTCACCCCTCGATGATGGTGATGATAGACGAATGGTACGGAAATCGTGTTTTCGGTGCAAACTTGTCGCTGAGTATAGGCGCTGGAGTTGATGTTTTTCTTTGTTCAAATGGCAATGAGATGAGATACCGTAGAAAAGTTTATGGGATTATTACCGGTTCTTCCAACTGGCTGTCACTCGACTTCTATGGAGGAGTTGGCAGTGATACCGCTGCTTTATCCATCCTGTTGCGGATGATACATTAGCAGAACACGTGCAGATCGATGAAGTAGTGCGAGCTTAAGATCAGTGCGTCATCGGTCGAACGGCAAGAATCAAATGATTAATTCACCTTTAAGGGTTCTGGGATTTTTACCTTACAGGAATATGTATTTCTACTAGGTACTTGTTGCAAAGGACAACATATGAAATAATCAATTTCAATTCAACTCACGACTTCCAATCCGCTGAACGGGCGCCTTACGTGGCATTGTTGTTAACGCGCCAGTCTAGCACTCTGGGAGCCGTGAGTTCGATTCCCACCGAGAAGACCTGTATCCTTTCACTTTAACACGGAGAAAGAATAATTGTTCAGGCAATGATATTTGCTGGTCAATCAATCATTTTACACTGAGTTTCAATCATTGTTGGATCAACTATGTTGTATGGTTGAAAAGCAGCACGAATCTTCTTCATACACATTTGAAAAATGCGACAAAATGCAAATAAATATGTTAGTAGAAATACGAACCGCTATTTTAATTAACTTCATACCAATCATAAGTTTACAACGATTGAATCCAGGCATGGTAAAGAAACTATCGGAAAAGGTATGTCAATCTCTCAAGACTTTTTCAATCCAATTGAAAATGTGAGTTCCAGATGTTTGGAGGATTTCAATACTAATCACCACTATCACACTGATAATACAACTCATCAAAACTCTGCACGGTCAGAAAGGGGAATGGGTCCGGGGTACGAGGACGAGATAATGAGCGAATCACGCCGCATTTGTACCGACTATAGCATATTATAACGAGAATAGGTACTTTTCACCGAACAGCAAACAACCCACTTGTTGGTTGGTTTCGCTTTTCCCCGACTCTCGGAACCAGTTTTAGCCAGCTGCTTGCTGGTATAGGCACCTTTATTCTGTTGTTTATCCGTTCTGCCATATAAGTGAGTAAGGGTTCCGTATGGTTTTCCGTTCATCCCCGAAATTAAAGGGATACACAATCGGTGTCTGTTACATTTAATTGAGATGCGAAGTGCGTGTCATTGGTACATGTGTTTTGACAGATTAAGGTGCGTTTGTTGACGATGGTTGATTGTAATGGATATGGTGCTTTTTTCGGGAATTATGGGCCGTAGAAGTAGTGTACGTCGATGCGTCATCATGATTATGATTAAATCTTCAGGTTTTTTTCTAAATTGCGGGAGTAAGACATACTTCATATTTTCTTATACAGTCAACTCTCCATAACTCGATATTGAAGGGACCATCGAGTTAGGGAGGTATCGATTTATAGAACACAAAACCAGTGCAAACGCGATTTAAGGGACCATCGAAGTAGCCATGAAAACCAACTTTTACTATGGTTCTCTAACTCGATATCGAGATACAGAATATCGAGTAAGGGAGAGTCAACTGTACTTCAAACCTCTTCTTTTTATTCATGTAGCTTCAGGATACAAATTTTTGTCATCCATATTTCTATTTTAAAAGACCTGATATTATGTGTCAAATAATAAGATTTTGTTCAGTTCATTATATTGTCACTTTCTACAAGGCATGTGAAACCGGTTCCAGACCACTGCCAGGTGTCTGTATTACTAATTTTTCCTGTCCTAACGTCCCTACTGCGATATACACCCAAAACAAGACCTTATACAAAAATTGTATAATATCCTTACACATACAGAAAATGTCTGATTGTCTTTCAGAAAATATAAGATTTGAATACAAATAAACGTTTTCTTGTAGATTTTTATTGAAATCTAGCATCTAGTTGGTTGCATTTAAATTGGGTCCTAAAATTTTTAATGAAATCTTGTTTTTATTCAATAACACGAAAGAGCATTTTACTGCAACTACTTTAGCAATATTTCCCGCTCAAATAACGGCTATATCATGTTTAAACTTTAATTTAAAAATTGGGTCCATAAATGAACCTTGACACTTAAGATCATGTTTGACGTTCGCTTAGTCGACAAAATCACCACAGGGGTTTTAGTTTTACCACTGGGGTTGTTCCTATCTGACATTTCGGAAGGGACATGGAAAACAAAATACACCCAAAATTTGAGTTTAAGCCAAGGAGTGTGACAAAATCTAAAAAAATGTTTTTTGAACTCAAACCAACGGAAAACATTAGAAAATTGAGTAAACATGTGTTATTGGCCTAAACTTAAGCGTTTGGCACTAAAATTGGGACAGAGCTTAAGGACCCTATTAAGAAAATGGCAATTGTTATTAGGGAGACAAATAAATGCAGATAAAACCTCCCTGGGTACAAACTACATTATAATCAGTTACGTATTCTAACGGTTTTACCTTATCCAAGAATATCCAATCGAGGAAGCTTGAATATCATGGGTCACTGTTTTTAATTTTTCTCAATAAAAAAGACCATAACTTTTCTTTTTTTTGCGTTTTAGAACCCTATTCACTTCCTCAATGCTGTGTATTTTGACTATCTACATCGTTTTGTAAACTATTATCATCAAAAACTTTGAATTTTTAAAATATTCGAACAAAACGATATTTTGAGTTACTTTGTATGAAATTTCTTTGTATTTCGTTAAGGTGACCAGATGGAGACCTGGTGTATTCAGCATACTTGTTTCAATTTATTTAATCTACAACTTTGTCAATGACGCCAAACGAAAAGGTTGAAATTTGCAGCGCCACCTGTGGTGGGATTCTCAACTAAATGTTCTGATCACCCGAAGCGCCACATTATTTGATAATTTTCATTCGATGACACCTTACCGATAAAAGCACGCTTAAACACGTAAAAGAAAAAAAGTTCACGATTTTGGGCACTCGTCCTACTGTGCACCGGTGGGAAAAGAGTTCGAAACTAGGGGGCAAAAGTTCGCTGACTGAAATACAAAATATAGATACTTTCATGACAAGCATACTTAACACCAGCCATAAACTTATGTTTGCAGGAAAATACACACTAAATTTCAATTAAAAATTTGCCCAAAACAAGGTTAAATGTAGTACACCCAAAAAATCGCAAAATTAAGGTAAAACGTGTTTTTTTTTCTTAATTTCTTTCCCACGATCAGGCATATTTTGACAAATAGGTATATACAGGTTATTTACAAATATTTTACGCGAATATTATTTCGCGTTGAACTTTTACTCTATGGGGTAAAAAATGGTTTCCAATCATTCATGCAAAAACTAATACACCTTAAAGCATCCTTATGATAGGCCTAGAGACGCCCCTAAATAAAAAAATTGTATAAGATATTATTTTCTTTTTGTTCCATACAATGAAAGTTTGACCGAAAATAACAATTTTCCCCTTCTTAAACCAATAAATAGTCATAGCTTTTTGAGCAGCATTTGAACCACCTTGATTTTTATAGTATTTGTGTTGAATTGAGCTAAAAATCATAAAAATAAACTTAGTCTTTTGTCCCACTTTACACTAAATCGTACAGGCCAACGCTGATTTGTTCAGTAATTTTCACTAGAATTGCTTCAAAAATTCCTCCGTGGATTCGTCAAGGATTTCCTTCAGAAAACTCTCCACAAATTTCACGCACAGATTCTTCCGGTACTTCTTTCATCGATTTATTTACTATCTTTTAACAATGCAGAAAAATTCACCATGATTGTAAGGCAATTACTTAAGGGATTTACAGTAAATCATAAAATAACTGCAGCAGTTCCTACTTAGATTTTTTTGTTATTATGGCAATTAAAAAAAACCCAACGGATTTTCCCAGGAATTGCTCTAGAAGTTCTTTAAGGTATTATTCCGGGAAATTCTTGAAAAATCTTCTAGGAGATTTTGCCCAAATTCCTTAAGAAACAACTCTAGGATTTTTTTCAGAAGATGTTTGAAGGATCCCTACACAAATTCCACCAAAATTTCTCCGCAAATTCCTTATGAACATCTTCTAATGATTTCTTTAGGAATTTGAAGTTAACCCCTCTACCGGCAGCTTCATTTTTTACCGCTAAAAAAATATTCAAATCGCGATAACTCTTTTGTTTCTCGATATTTTTGCACCATTTTTTCACAGGACCGCAAAAAACTCTTCTTGTTTAAGAATCCGTGTCGATATTAATCATTGGTGATCTAGTTATGATGATATTCCGATGTTCCTTGGGGGACCGACATTTTCCATATAACATGTCTTTGGCGGCCATTTGGTTTTGGTCAATTTATCAAAAAAATAAAATGTGTACCATACAATTCCAGGTAATAAGGAACTACTATGAAAAAATCAAACAAATCGGATCAGTATTCTTGGAGAAATCAGAAAATTTCGATATAAGGTTTTTTAGCATTTTCAAGAGCTATATTTGTCCAGTGTGATACCAGAAACATAAATGCTCATTACTCAAAGAAGGCTGCACCAAATTTCTTATTTTTTTCACAATATACTCGCTTTAATGTATCATTCCGAGGAGTGAATATCCGAATACGATAAAAAATCTGTAGCCTGAGATATTCACGTGGGTTATGGCTACACGTCGGAATTTTGATATACCGGGTACCCCCGTTGTTATGACCACATTTAATCTGAACACTTTTTAATCTGTACCCCGCTAATTTGCACATCGTTCAGATTAAAAATGGTTCAAACGTCATTTAGCTCATGGAATGGAGTGAAGTGAGATGGAACGGAACGCAGAATCAGAACAAAACAGTGAAAGAGGTAACCAGAAACACGTTTCTAGGGTGACTAGATGTTCAAATTAAAAATGAACCCCGATGGTTTGCATGAGGTACCGTTCAAATTAGCGGGGGTGCACGGTATCTGTGGGTCCAGATGACCAATTATCAATACCGACACATATTCTAAAACTAGAAGTTTTATGAGAGTTTGTGAGATAATAGTGCAAAAATATCGAGAAACAAAAAAAGTTTTCGCAATTTGAATATTTTTTTTAGAATTAAAAAATGAAGCTGCCGGTAGAGGCGTTAATGAGTGAATTTATTGAGAAACTCGTTGGGAAATTTCTGGATGAATCTCGAGAATAATTATTGTAGAAAGACCTAAAGGAATCCCTTGTGTAATTTCTGAAGGTATCTTTAGAAGACTCCTGGATGAATTCTTTAAGACATTTTGAGCAAAAATTTGTAGGAATTCCTATAAAATGAAAAACGTTTTTGTTTCTGAGCTACATAAAGTACAAAACATTTCATTTGACATCCCGTTTAAAATTGGATAGGGTAAATGTACCATTAGTGGCGCACCTGAGAGAAAATACGCTGATAAAATCATAAGATATATAAAATAAATTTAAAATCCTTCTATCATTCAAATATATAAAAAGCACGATTTATTTGAAATTTCCCTGCAACAAATATCGTTTTACTCTGTAAAACTTTTTTTTTCTTGTTATCTTGAGTTTAGTTTGAATTGTGCGTTATGTCACATCAACAACCCCAGAAAAAGGGGGAGCGTCAAGGAACCATCCCAGACTCTCAACTTTCAGCCCAACTCTTCCATGAAGCTATTTAATCAAACAGTTTCTAATCCGATAGACTATTTTCTGAGAGCAAAGCATTGGAGTAATTAAATCTCGTTACGAGTTTTTGATAATATCTAGCCACTAACTCATTTGGTGTAAAATTTTGCCAAGCGGTAAATAATATGCTATAGATAATTCGTAGGTATTTGTGAAAGATGGTAGATGTAGGTCTTCGTTACTTTCATGTGTTCGTCGTAGTGCTGTTTCCACCTTTTGATCACCTCTCGTCCATCTTACTGGATGCTTCCATCCTTAAACCTCAACTTTTAGATTCGTTGCGAGTGTAATGTTGTAATAGACTCTATGACACTACCCCGAACGCCACTACCCCGAAAGCCATTATCCCGAATACGTTATTATCCCGAACGCCATTACACCGAATGCATAACATTTTGAGACTTATTCTAATTAGAAGGTGGGAAGATAATGATACGATTCCTTATGACTATTAAACAAGCTTAGCTTAACAATGTATTTTTCAAATATTGTAAGATAAAAAGGAGCTAGATTTTCAGCAAATAATTTTCACATACTAAGTTTCGTTTGGTTTTGTCCTCTAAAAATGTGATTCACACAGCCACACTGCAATGCTCTGTAGAACAGCCTATTTCTAAAAGAAGGGAGGAATTTATTAGGAAAATGATAGTTACAATATGCACAAAATTAGGATGTAGTAAAGTTTCGTTTTGGATGGTGCTACCCACTTCCTTCACTCAATTTTTTTAGATGTCGATCTAGTAGCATTAAGATCTTCTAAAAGATTCCGTTTATTAAACGATGATAATAAAAGATTACCCTGCTATTATCGCTGCAAGTGTTGTACTTTGGAACCCGCCTAAAGACCAACATGATAGCCAATCGTTCTTTCGTTGGTTTGTGGGATCATTCAGCTGAATTTTGATGATATTATCACAAAAAAAATTCCTTAGTTTCGAGAAAATGAAGAAATGATGATGGCAGAAAAATGGTAAGCAGTTTTATATTATGTATCCGGTAGAAATCAAGACCAACATTTATTTATAATTATTGTTTTCTCGGGCCCCGTGCGTCGCGGCTAATATGTGAATAGTGCGCTGTGTTCATAAAAATCGTAAGAATGCAGCGCCACACTAAAAAACTGATTTCAAAATGCGGCGAGTCGAGCCGCGTCGCGAGTCTCATTCGCGCGATCCGGTTTGGTGGTGGTGCGACAATAAGAGACCTGACTGTTTTAAGGCTAAGTAGCCCGTCATTCGTTTTCCCTGGGCTTGGGATTATATTTTCCAGGGAGCGATGAATTTTGATAATTGATCGCTGTTGTTAGTAGTTTTGATTAGATGTTGGGTAAATTTCAAAGCAATGGCAACCTTTTTATTACAAAATTTAGATTTTATCTTCTGACCTAAAGATTCTGGTTAAACTACTGTACTATGCAGTTGGGCTGCACTACGCTATCACTCATCAAAATTACTTTCACTTCGGGAAAATATAATTTCAAACTGGCGAGAAGATTACAGACTGAGGGTGGGTTAGGAGCACAATCAGACCCTTGAATGTGCAATGTGGGGTAGTAATTGGGAATGCCATTGACGGTTTGTAATCTTCTACACACTTCGAAAAAATCATGTAAATTCAAGTCTTAGCAGATGCACATAAAAGAAGCGAGATGTTAGACTTGAATTTACGTCTCTTCTGAAATTTACATGATCACTGAAAACCAAAAAAAAAAATACACGTCAAGCTGTAAGAGTGAATCATCATGACTCACTTTTACAACA
Organism: Aedes aegypti; assembly: GCF_002204515.2. Classification (NCBI taxonomy): domain Eukaryota; kingdom Metazoa; phylum Arthropoda; class Insecta; order Diptera; family Culicidae; genus Aedes; species Aedes aegypti. Next base: position 305,481,609 of record NC_035107.1, on the reverse strand, counting down.
TGACGTGTAATTCATTTTTCATGTCAGGTGTTCAGTAATCCACTAAATAAAAGAAAATGAAAATGCATACCTTTTTGCGATTATTGATGGGGCTCCTATTTAACAATTGAAAACCGCATAAAGTTCCGGCACTACATCCTACGAATGTGTTGATCGAACGAAAATGAATACAATATTGGCCACTGTTTCGCACTAATAATATCAACACTATTCCTACTGCCCGAGCAGAAGAAAATAACTACTGAATACCAAATTGAGGTATTCCATACCAGATAATTTCCAATACTTAATACCTAAATGAGGTATGAATTAGCCCTGCATAAGAGGTAAAATACCTCAAATAATATCTCAAGCATATTCTACGAACACCAAACTGATAACTAGATCAGGTATTGTAATACCTCAATAATACTTGATGGATTTTCATATAAAAATGAAATTTTTCAATTGTAGTTCAATACCTCCAGCAGACCTCAATAGCTGTTTAATACCTCAATGAAGTATTTTTAATTGTTTTAAAGATTTTTTTCAATACCATTATAATACCAAATTGAGGTATTGATAACTGAAAAAAACCTAATTTTGGTATGATATCAAAAAATGGTATGCATAAGTTATTGGGGAGTTATTTGTTCCTCCTCGGGTGGTTACACTTTACAGCAAATTGAATTCACTAAGATTCATTTAGATAAATTTCTTCGATGGATCGTTTGTTCAGCAACCAATTTACAAAACCAGGAAAAAAACACAGTTTTCTCCATTCGGTTTGACTTTGGAACGGCTGTTGTGGGTGGTGATTATGCTGCTAGTCAACGAAGATTCTATCCTTTTAATTACACAACTCTGTTTATTTTGCACAATTGAGAACTCTCACCACACAAACACTATTCACGTTACACAATAATCATTTATTTTACTCTTTTTGAACGAACAACATCAGCGAAAGATGTGGAAACTTAAAAACCCGACCTGAGAACTGTTTCTATTTGACGTTTGATTCGGTTGACTGCCTGACGCTATCAACCAAGTCGAAGAACATGTAAATTTACGCCTTATGGCATTCATAATTAAGCTCTGTGTCTACTTTTCATGATTTGACTCACGTAAAACTAAAAACTTGACTCATCTGTTAGAAAGGGGCCGGAAAAGTAATGCACAGTACCAAAAAATAATGTGATTTACGTCTTTTGGGATGCACATAAAAGAAGCGAGCCGAATGACGTAAATTTGTGTCAAATTTCAAATACGTTAGTGTCTGATTCGGGAAATGTCGACCTCAGTTCCATCGTTTTCGTGTCCTTTAACATGTAAAATTACATTTTTTGTTCAATACATCTTCAAGGACACGTTTTTGTGTCGTTCCATCACTTACATCATGTGTCATTCAGTCATAACCAGAATTACGTCCAGAGTAATTTTCATTATTTTTAAGAGTGTGTTTGTTTCTGCGTGCATCAAATAAAACGTAAATATTAGTGATATTTATGTTTACGTCTTCAATTATTTGTGTGTAATTAGGATTAAGCAGTGGCGATTCCCTAACCTCAAATCTACCTGTTCCACGAATAGAAATTCTTGAATTTCAGCAACAAATTTGCATGTAATGAGTAGAGATTTGGTAGAAATGACGATTTCAAAAATAAACAGTTTGATTTATAATCTAAATTTGGCGAAATAGTCATTTTTAGAGTTGTAGAACAGGTAGAAAGTGAGGTTACGAGTCGCCACTGGGATTAAGTCACATGTAAATTTAGATTTTTTTAAGAGTGTACGAGGTTTTCGAAAACCAACAAGGCGCGTGCACCGGGTTGCGGATAGGAGCAAAGGGAGATCAATAGCATCTACCTAAAATAATAGAGCAAAAAGCCGTTCCATGATTAGGTAATGTTAAGCGATCTTCTATGGTGTTCTAGTACTATAAAATTCTTCACTCACTGGGAATTCTGGCCTTGATAATATCAATAGTGATAAAAACATAAAATAATACCTAATACTTAATAAGTACAATGTAGCTTTAATGTAGTAATAAATGAAATAAAATCAATTTTCTATACTTGACAAGGTTTTGAAGACAATCAATGAGTGAAAGAACTACCTATTAGAAAAGCCACATCAGCTAAGTCTATACATATACAAATGTTGGTCATAGGGTCATGGCGAGCATTCGGTATGTATGTATATGACTGATTCTGATCTAATAGGGGCACTAGAAGACCACGCGGACAATTTCGAAACAAATTATTTTTATACATCGGTCTAACGTTCCGAAAGGCTCAGCTATGCTGCAAAGTAATTTTATAAGTTATTCATTACTGCTGTTTAATTGTTTATAATTCTAACAAAACTACATAATTAACTCATTACTAATCACTGTTCCTATATTCTCTTTTTCTCTCCTTCTTATCTGTTGCATGATTATGAGCATCACTAATATAATGCATGAGCATGCACAATAAGAATAATTTCAGGATTGAAAGCAGTACATGGATACCTGGATAGAATAGCTTCGAAAAGGGCGCTCAAAATATAATATTTCTGGTCAGGGAAGTATTTCATCAAGGGTATGTAAAATTTTTCCATTATTAACACCTAGATCACATAAACAAATGAACTAATATCAAATATTTTTTAAATATTTTTATATAAATCAGCATCGTCAATCAGTGTAAAAACAGATAAAGTTTGTAAAGTTATCACCATCGATTAAATTGCGCTCTGTATAGTAATGTTCATTCAGTATCAAAATCTCCTAAAGCGTCGCATTGTGCCATCAGCAGCCCTTAGCATCACTCTCATATTGTTATTATTTTGTTGTTTATAAAATTTCTAGAAAGCGATCAGCATATTTTTTCTTACTTGTACAATGGCCGATCTATTTGGAATTTTAATAAGTCAAATCAAACTTCAAAACTCAAATTAAATTGCTTTCAGCACATTTACATTTTGCAGCATTAATCGCATTACTGTGTCAAGTCTTCTCCATTCCCTATACCCTACCCCAACCCTTCTTATCCTTTCCGATGGTGTTCAAGTGGTCCGCATAGACTATTACGGCCATTACCTATCCCTTACCCCGGCTTTGGACTGACTTGCGCTCTCATTGCCCCACCAAACGCTGCAAAATGAAAATGAAAATGAAAATGAAAGTAGCCCGTCATTCGTTTTGGCAACAATGATGACTTTTCAGCTTACATTTCAAAGTGATAAAACTCAGTCTTGATAGTTTATATTGACTTGAAAAAGTAGCACTGTACACGCTAACATTCATTAAGTATGCTGATACTTTTTCAGCTATGTCAGTGCAAACCCAACTGATTTTCTTTGATTCGAAAACGTGAGATGAATTATCAACAATCATCAACGACACGTACAAATCTCAATGACGGCCTACTTCGCCTTAATGCAAGAAGGTAAAAGAATGGCGAATTTCTGATTAGAATCATTGCAGGAATAACGTCAATGAATGCCTTAAATATATCTGTCTTTCAAAAAAAAAAAAAAAAAATCAACGAATCCTCAGAAGAATTTATGGGCTAAAACGCCTCTAAGAGGTTTTGACCGTCAATTTTTAGTTTCGTCTCACTGTGTGGAGTTCAGGGTAATGGGATGGAGCCGTTAAAACAATAACTTTTTATCTAAGGATTTCTTGGATAATCGTCCGTCATGATCGCATATATTAGCATAGATTTTTCAGAAACTCCTCCTCTTAGAAGTTTACTGACGCCTGGAGAAAGTTTTAGGAATCTTTTTGACGAAATTTTTGAACATAACCCTTTTTTATTCAATATCAATTAAATTGAATTGATTACAAATCCGTAGGAAAGACCAATTCGATTGATTTGCAACGTGCGACTTGACCCATATGACGATCGGCACGATGCAAAAAAGGCGATATATTTCTGAAACACCCATTCATTTCCCTCAATTTAGACTACACAATAGATAAACCATTGAATGGAAAAGTCCGCGATAAGATTTGAAACAGCGAACATCCTTACTTATCCTGCATCTCGCCGAAAGGTTTCGTTTTTGAAAGAAGCAAAAAATCGTCCCACAATGGAGAGATATTTCGCCCAGATTGAAAGATACTCGCTCCCTCCGATTAAAAAACGAAGTCCGCGCCAGTTCCTTTGAAGTTTCAGATTCGTCCTGCCAGAGTAATGTCGGGAGTGACACCACCTGCGATGCGAACTTTGCATTGCGAGAGCAGCAAGGTAGACATTTCATCTGTTTGTATCTGGCCCGGTAGCTGTCAACCTGCGAATATTTCATGAACTCGATTCGCATCTGAAATGCATTCTTTCGGAAGGTAACAGCACGTGTGCCATTAGTTGTGATGTGCGTGCCCGCGCGTTTCTGCGGCACGTGCTTCCAAAAGAAAACTGTATCACATCTATCCATCAGATAGTAAATCAGGTGAGAAACGATGTGATGTGTGATGTTGACCAGAGGTTCTCAACCTGATTTAAGTAGGACGTTAATTTTTCGTTCAAAATTGATTCCAAAACCAAATTTTTGATACATACAGAATTTTGAAGAAAATTTTAAATCTAGACAGTTGGACACAGATTCTACTGAAATTATGTTCATTCGAACATGCATCTCGATGGACGACATTACCAGTCCCTGTCCACGCAGTGGTGCTTCCCACAGAGATGCAGTGGTGCGGAAATTTGCCTGATCTGCCGCTGTCTCTGGATGTCTGATGCGGCAGGGGTACACTATACCTGTCCCTTCCCATATCAAACATTTTCAATTATAATGATCTGAGCTATGATTTGGCCGGGATCATGACTGATGCCGAAAGGGAGGGTTAGGGATTCTTCCCAATTGAATGCAACAGCAGAAGCAGCTCCGTTACACACTCTGAATGAGACATAATCCTAATTAATTGATGCGAAATATTTTACCGGTTCAGCCCCTGGTTTGCACGTGAATCAGTACGGCCGTGCGTGTAGGTTTGAATCAATTGAAAAGAAAATTCTACTTTTAACGAAATAGTCTTACCTCTCCGCCGACAACGACGACAACGGGGGCACGGGAATTAAAGCTCTGGTCGGCCTGTCGGATGGTACTATTCTGTGCATGTAGGCCTCCGTTCATTCCCAATCGTGAGTAATTATTTTCGGATTAAATTTGCTTCACTTCACTTGGGTGCACCCATGCTCTGAAATACCGTTTGGTTTGTCCACCCCCCAAGTGCCCTCTCTTCTGAGCGAGTTTCACTTTGTATACAGGTGGAACAACCAGCCGGAGGATTTCATCCTTACAATGAGGTATCATGACGAAAGAATCAAAACATGTCTGTACCTTTAAACCGGATCCGATCGGATTGGGAAAGTTCGCAGTTTGCATTCAATGGGTGACGTTCTCTGCTGCCAATGTCGGAGATACTCGTGCTCCCGAACACAATGGACGATAAGTTTGTTATTGTTCAGGGATCAGAATTGGTGACCTCTTTTCGGTGCCTGGAACAAACTGCGATGTCAGCAGTGATTCGATGGGAAAAATCACATTGATATAAATTATACTTATACTTTTATTGAAACATAGAGTTTCATAAGACTTATCAAATCTTCAAATCGATATCATATAAATTTAGAATCAAATCAAAACACCGTATGTCACAATAAGATTCTACGTTTGTCTGCAGATGAACCAAATGTTTGCGTAGTGAGTGCTTTTTGAAAGAAAAATCTGTCGAATTCCTTTTAGCACATCATCGGAGTGTTTTTACATTCCAGCTTTTGCGTGTTGATGCCGAGATTATGACTGTTCAGTCGAGCATGGATTACCAACTGGTGAGCTCGTTTCATGCTCGTGATAACACATTTGTGTCATTGTAACGTTACATTTATGTAATTTTTCAACACACTATAGATGTTTCGTCACCATATGTGACCGCATAAGCCGTTAATCATCTTTTATAAAGTATTGAGATACACTCCGCAATTATTGAAACATATTTTTGAATATTAAAAATTTCGACGCATTGATAAATTACTTTTTAAACTGAGGTTATAATCGCATCGTTTACCGAGGCGATGTTTAAACATGTAGTTTTTGAACCCTCCTACTAACAAAAAACCATGGAGATGCAGAGGTGATCTCGGGCTACCAGTCTGGTCAATCACGAAGTAGCAACTACGTTCATTAACCCGTATCCGACCGGGTTAAGAAAAAAATTCAAAAAATTCTCGTGAAGCTATTTTCTATCCGATTTGCAAACTTCTTTCACTATATGAAATCCAAACTCTTTTTTTTTCCTAGGCTGGAGAAAGTGGTCCAAAATTTTGCCTGTGGCCGGAGTTATTCCGGTGTCCTCCTGGGTCAAGTCGGGTAAAAAAATAATCAACTTCCTTTCCTGAACAGTTTTATAGTACTGAACTGTCATTTAACTACTCAAGTTTTGTAGGAATAGTCAATCGGGCAACATGAAAGATATTCAAGTGATTTAAGGAGTCACTTTCATGGAAGTTTCATTGATAAACTGAAATATGCCTTCCGGAAGATCCGGAACATCCGTAAAAGTGGTCAAATCGTTAAAAACAGTCTTCAAAAAATCCCACTCCAAGAGCTGCTGAGATCGAAAACCATCAGAGCAAGATTAATTCCGCGCGCACCTTTTGTTCAAATCCAGGCATGCAATGAATCATGCCACGTGTATGAGAGGATTGAATCCCAGGATTCAATCCTTGATCGATTGTTGGCGGGGTAAATTAATCGAGTAAGCATTGATATTTCATTCAATATCGGATGAAAACTTTTGTCTGACAGGACTCATTTGGAATGTATCTGATAGATTTTATGATGCACGGCTGCTTCCAGTAAGGGCCTGTCCATTTATTACGTAAGACATTTTTCGGGGTTTTTCAAAGCCCCCTCTCCCCCCATGGTAAGATTTTTTGTTTGAAAATTTAAAATTATTTGTATGGCACGTAAGAAATCTCAGACCTCCCTCCCCCCATAAACCCTTACGTAATTAATGGACCGCCCCTAAACAGTTACTGGAAACTAGCAACAATTTTTGGTAGTATTCTGATCTGACGGAATGACTCATCATGTAGACGGGACTCCGAGCTCTTGAACTGAAAATATGAATCACAAGCAAATGATTCCGTTGAAACAATTCTGGATTCAACGAAACTCCGGAGTTCGAATTTTTGTCTAAATTAATTTCGCTCTGAGTGAAAAAAACCACAAGTAGGGAAAGTGTACCAGTTATGGCCATAGTGGTTCCCTATCCCCTAGTCCCGTGATGAGTCATTCCGTCAGATCAATTTGCAGTGGTATGATACCATTTCTACTCTTTTTTTATTTGCTGAATTTCATTGTCTTACATATAACTTTGTCTCTTGTTCGGTAGTCAGGTTTTATTTGTCCCATTTCCCTACGAAACGTCAAATATTCCATACGAAGATCATTTTACCTTCAATCGATTGACTATGAGCATAATGACAGAGATTCAATCGTGGGATTGAATCCTTGCATAAATCCCGCACGCTGAGATTGGAAAAATCAGGATTCAAAACGATCCCCCGCATTGAGATGATTTCAAAGCATGCTTGTTTAAATCTGGGAGCAGAAGGATGCTCTTAGAAGACTGGTTAAAAATGACTTGGAAAGCCGCGGTTTTTTTCAATCTCACTAGTTTTCAACATACATGGACATAAACGATGCTTTGAGTGCATAAGACCCTGTATGGCCATTGGGGGGCTCACCGGAAGATCCGGAACATCCGTATAAGTGGTCAAATCGTTAGAAATGACTTGGGAAGCCGCGTTTTTTTTTTCAAACTCACTAGTTTTCACCATACATGGACATAAACAATGCTTTGAGTGCATAAGACCCTGTATGGCCGTTTTTGCACTCTTATGCACTCAAAGCATTGTTTATGTCCATGTATGTTAAAATCAAGTGAGATTGAAAAAAAAAACGCGGCTTTCCAATTCATTTTTAACAATTTGATGTTCCGGATCTTCCGGTAAGCCCCCAATGGCCATACAAAGTCTTATGCATTCAAAGCATTGGTTATGTCCAGGTACGTTGAAAACTAGTGAGATTGAAAAAAAAACCGCGGCTTTCCAAGTCATTTCTAACGATTTGACCACTTTTACGGATGTTCCGGATCTTGTATGCCCCCCAATGGCCATACAGGGTCTTATGCACTCAAAACATTGTTTATGTTCATGTATGTTGTAAACTAGTAAGATTGAAAAAAACCGCGGCTTTCCAAGTCATTTTTAACGATTTGACCACTTTTCGGATGTTCCGGATCTTCCGGTAAGCCCTCCAATGGCCATACAGGGTTTTATACACTCAAAGCATTGTTTATGTCCATGTATGTTGAAAACCAGTGAGATTGAAAAAAAAACTTCCTTTTCCCGATCAGCCTAGATAGCCGCGTAGTGTACGGACTGCCTGTTCCGGTGGTAAAAGTCCACCTCACAGGTGACCCCTAATTCATACGGCTTTAAGCTTACCGTGCCTAAGAATGAATGGTTAGGGGGGTCAAAATAAAACCTAGCCGCAAACGGAGCCTGTGGAGTTCCAGGGCGCCCTCTACAGTATTAGGCCTTTCCTGTGCTACCCGGAGCAATGGTGCAGGTGACCTTGTGTTTCTCCGAGATAATCGGCTGCCCTTATTCAGTCTCAAGCCTGAGGCTAAATAAGGGTGGGATTATTAATACTTTGTAATTTAGTTTAAATTTTCACCTATATGGTTTCGCATTGTGCGTTTTATGCAGTGTATTCTGTGCTTTTCGCCTTTGGCGATTTTTAAGAGATACCGATCTGGTTTTTGTTCGCTACTGATCTTTTTCGTTCTGAGATTGCGAAAAGCTTAATCCTGCCTAGTTTGGGTAGTGGCTTCGGCTAGGATAGCTTAGTTAGATCAATCTCCAGCATAAAATGTCAGCAACGATCAATCTTTGTAGACTCATGCAAATGGTACAGCTCAAGTGGCGCTAGTTCAAAAACCTTACTTTTGTGAACTTTTATGTAGGTAACCTAGTGGACCCAGTTTTTGCTACTTTCAGAAACATGAAATGGCATACTCGCGTGCTATACCTCGTGCATGCGTGCTCGTAAATAGCGCTGACGTCGTTACACTCATTTCTGAGTTTACAACCAGAGATGTATGTGCTGTCACAATTGATATTTCTGTATGTGACCTCAATAGAAAATACGTCTTTCGTTTTGTGATGTATTTACCACATGATGAACCATCCCTAATGGATGATTTCAAACGAGTTGTCGTTCACTGCCTATGAAAAGGCCTTCTGCTGATTGTGGGCAGTGATGCTGATATTCATCACATCATCTGGAGCAGCTCAGATATCAATTTGAGAGGCTCCAGTCTGATGGAATGCTTAAGTAGTTCAAATATTGGATTACTTATTGTAGGAAATCGCCTACATCTCTATATGAACATAAGAATGTAAATTCGCAGACTTTGCATTTGTTATACTCCACAAACTGTGAATTGGTTGTGATCAAATTCCATGGATTTTCTCCGTCCATTGGAAATCCTAGTGATTTGGATGTTTCCACTTCCGGTGAATTGGGACACAATTGTCCTTGCTTCGAGTGATCTCAAAATCGCTTGTCACTTTGCTTATAGGAAATGTTCCTCACAACTCCCTTCGCGGGACGAGTGGACGTCTGTACATTACTGAGCCACCCCAAAGGTGGCTAGGTATTTAACAAATCTGTCAAAGCAGAATTGCAGTCGCTTGGTTACAACCTTAACTGGCCACTGCTAACTCAACTATCACATGACAAATATTCAGTGTGTTGATACATTTGTGTGTGATAGTTGTGATTCCGATTATGGAACTTCTTATCACCTGATATGTAACTGTCAAGTTCTCGCGTAATTGCGATTCCAATTACTTTTTTTTTTTTTTTTTTTAAAACTTTATTTGAGTGTATTTTAACGCACGAGGGCTAGTTCTACACTATTCCAATTACTTGGTAAACACTTATTAAGTGAAACTGATTTCAGTTACCTGAATCTTCAGGACCTCCTGTTATTCTTAAACCGCTGTGGTAATGAGCTATAGGCTCTCTTTACGCTCATGCGTTTTGCAGTGCCCTTTTTAGGGCGCTGTTCGAACCCATTGTGGTATGGAGCTACATGCTCTTAATTCGCTTATGCGATTTTCCCTCTTCAAGGGACCCCACTCCTATTTCCTCCCATCTTTCCCTTCCCTTTCCTCTCCCATCGGGTAGATGATGAAATAGGCTCAAATATGGCGATGGCACAAATCTCCCAAATGGCGGGAAACGTGCCTCTGGAGCCGGCCTTCTGATACCTGATACCTGATGTTGTAAACTAGTAAGATTGAAAAAAACCGCGGCTTTCCAAGTCATTTTTAACGATTTGACCACTTTTCGGATGTTCCGGATCTTCCGGTAAGCCCTCCAATGGCCATACAGGGTTTTATACACTCAAAGCATTGTTTATGTCCATGTATGTTGAAAACTAGTGAGATTGAAAAAAAAAACCGCGGCTTTCCAATTCATTTTTAACAATTTGACCACTTATACGGATGTTCCGGATCTTCCGGAAGGCATATTTCAGTTTTTTTTAGAAAACTTCCAAGACTCCTTAAATCACTTGAATATCTTTCATGTTGCCCGATTGACTATTCCTACAAAACTTGAGTAGTTAAATGACAGTTTAGTACTATAAAACTGTTCAGGAAAGGAAGTTGATCAATTTTTTACCCGACTTGACCCAGGAGGACACCGGAATAACTCCGGCCACAGGCAAAATTTTGGACCACTTTCCCCAGCCTAGGAAAATAGAAGAGTTTGGATTTCATATAGTGAAAGAAGTTTGCAAATCGGATAAAAAATAGCTTCACGAGAATTTTTTGAATTTTTTTCTTAACCCGGTCGGATACGGGTTAATGCTAATGCTAATATTTCAAGGACTTTGCATATTATTTATAAATTTCATATTTACACACTCCGAAAAAATCATGTGATTTTACGTCTTTTGGATGCACATAAAAGAAGCGAGTCGAATGATGAATTTATGTCACATTTCAAATACCATTGCGTCTGATTCAGGAAATGCCGATCATAGTAACATCGTTTTCGTGTCCATTAACGTGTAAAATTACATTTTTTGTTCAATACATCTTCAAGGACATATTTTTGTGTCGTTTTATCATTTACATCATGTGTCATTCAGGTATGCCATGACTTACGTCCACAGTGATTTCCATTATTTTTAAGAGTGTACCTTAACAACTTGTGTTTAAGAAAAACGACTTGTGTCTAAAAATCAATAGTAAGGGAAGCAAATATCTTTAAACTCTAATATGTTGCTTATCTTGACTGATAGGCCTATTTCGTCTGCGACTACAGATTTCTCCAGTGTCAAGCACTCGACGTTTTCAATCAATCGTTTTTTTTAATTTTCTTTGAATTATTTTTATAAAGAGTTAAGATCAAGTCCTAAAAATTCGTACCATTTTGTATTAAAAAACGAAAAAGTTGCAAATGTTTTGATTAGTTCAGTATAACTTCAAAATCAAGCAGCTAGAGAATTTGCAAAATCCTTCTAAAAGTTTGTGATTTTTTTTAAGGAAATGCAATACTATTGCTAATATTTGACAATTCATAGCATGGAAATGAAACGGCGTTTTGATACTATCAAACTGCATAGCTTTTTGATCGGTTAAAAAAATCTTATTTTCTCATTGAAAATATTGCTTCGAAATCCATAACCTAAAAATAAATATTTTGAAAGCCAATCAAATTTTAAAACTTCCTAAGGACTGTTCATTTTATAAAGTGGACACTTTGGACATGCAATATCTTTTTAATTTATCAATGAAATCGAAATCGGTTTTCTGTACATCGTTCGACTAATACAATGCTGTGGTAATAAAAAAGTTACCAAAATAATATGATTTCACACTAATAAGGCACAACGTTTAGAACGGTCGATTTTTGAAGGTTATCAAAATCAAGGATTATTGAAAATCTGCAGGAAAATTCGACAATTTATATTTTTTATTTTCAAAAAATGGTTGTACTTAGAAAGCATCATCAATTAGAAGCTTGCTAAAAAATATCAAGTTATTTTTGGAGAAGCAATTTTGTAGATATCATAAAATCATTTTTTATCATTTTTTTAAAGAAAAATATCTTAAATTTAAATGGAACTGATATGAGTAGAATTTTAAGGTTTAAAGTACGTCCAGACGGAAGTAATAATATAGTATTTATAATAAAAATAACTTACGCCTTCATAGAGTTGCTGATTTAGTCCCCACGTCATATTTTAAGCACAATAGAAAAACAAATAATTTATTTTCAGAAGACCACTCAAAGCACAATGACAATCATCAAGATTGGGAACACTGCTTGAATTAAATCAAATTTATTTTGCATGCATTATTTTCAGAATGTGTTATTCTGAGACTACCTATCAAAATATTTTGAGAAAACACGCTTACAGTTTGCTCTAGATCGATAAACATGCGTATATAATTTTAAAAGTATGGGATTTTTCAATAAAACGACCATAAAGAATAAATTTGGTACCCAAGAATGCGGTTAAAACTCAAGATTTTGCTTTTTTTATACATATATAGTTTCTTTAGTAATCTAAACCAGTTTCGAACACGCTTATTACTTTACTTTTTTGCTGGTAGTAAAAAGATGGTGTATCAGCAAATTTGACCATAAGGAATAGATCACTAAAGTGACTCAGCGTCAGGAACTGATGGAATATTATTGATGTTTTTAAAAGCTCTACCTTAAGGCTAAGTAGCCCGTCATTCGTTCTGGCAACAATGATGACTTTTCAGCTTGCATTTCAAAGTGATAAAACTCATTCTTGATAGTTTATATTGACTTGAAAAAGTATCAATGTACGCGCTAACATGCATTAAGTATGCTGATACTTTTTCAGCTGTGTCAGTGCAAAACCAACTGATTTTCTATGATTCGAAATCGTGAGAGGAATTAGCAACAATCATCAACGACGCGTACAAATTTCAATGACGGCCTACTTTGCCTTAAGTTGAATAGTAAAGGATACCAACATACAATTTGTTCATTAAATTTAGGGTTTTTTTTTCATGCGAAAAATAATGCTTAATCTTGACGAACAGTTTTTCTTAGGAGTTTTTGCAAAAACTATTTAGTTCTTCAACCGAAAGCATTTTGTAAGTTTCTGTATTTTCATAACATTGTAGAATAATAGTTGAACGATACACAGAAAACCGTTTACGATTTCATCAATAAAGAAAAAAGATATAGCATAAACAAGGTGTCCACTTTATAAAATGAACAGTCCTTATTAAAAATGTCTTAAAATATGACATCGCTAAGCCATGATGTCCTTCGGGTTTAAACTTTTAGGCATTCGGCAATTCTCTGGATTTAAATGGTTTTGAATGAACACTCCGTCTAAGGAATTTCCATATAATTCTCTAGAGTATGTTTAAAGCAGTAAAATGTCATGGATATCACGTGACTTCGACAATTGAATGTTGAGAATATCTTCAATTCCCTTGAAAAAAAAATATCGGAAAATGTTTTTCCTGGTGACCATTTATAAATTGCTATCGGTTGATTCAGAGCTCTACTCAAAAAATATTATTCGAAGCTCTTCTCAGAAGTATGATTGAATAAATCCCTATTCTAACTTATGACCAATTCATTTGATGAACTCGTTGGTAAATTTCTGAAATGATTCCTAATACATCCTTGACAAGAATTCCTGGTTGAGTTCTGAGAAGAAATCCAGGAAGGATTCCAAGTAAGTCCGACAAAAGAAAGCTGGGAAAAATTCAGGAGGAACCTCCTAAAAAAAACAACAATTACACAGCGTAACAAAAATTTTTTTTCGCGTGTCTCAATGATCAAATTATGTGTCTCGAGTAGATTTGTGTTTGCTGAATCTGATGCCATTTTCAGAAATGTTCCAGCACGTCACAATTTTTAGCTACAGGTCGCCAAAGTTGTATAAAACTCTGTTTTCATTGATGTTTACATAAAATTTAAAGTATAATTTATCAAACTTTTTTGTGATCTAATCCATCCAGCATGACATTTTGCACTCAAACTTTCATTTCTGATACAATTTGGTTGAAATTTCAGGATTAAATTTAGATTAAACCAGTTTTTTCGCCATGCTTGCTGTCTCTATACAAAATTCTTCGTTTCCCTTATATGGGAAAATACAATACTTTTTTAAACCATCAAAAAATAACTTTTCCGCATCAAAAGTATTAAAAACTTTGCCGATAAGTATTGTTATACACATAAAGTTTGAATTCTGTGGCAAATTAAGTAAATGAATTGCCTTACAAGCTGGCAAACTTGCATGCAAGTTGGCTGAAATAGTTATTTTTTTGCATTTTCAACAGCCAATATCTCAAAAACTAGACGTGCTATGATATTTTTGAAAACGGCAATGGATTAAGCAACCCTTAATTGAGTGATAAGCGGTATTTTGGTGCTTGAGACAAAAACGTGTTCTGCAGTGTTATCTGAGAGATCGGATTCGTATCTTGTCGGTTGAAGATTTTTCCGCGTTGGACATTTTCTCAACTTTCCAGGGCCTTCGTTGCCGTATGGCAACGGCGAATGCAGAACTAGTCAAATGGCAAGAAAGGTTCTCAGTTATTATCTGTTGAAGTGCTCATAAGAACACTAAGCTGAGAAGCAGGCTCTGTCCCAATGAAGACGTAACGCCAGACAGAAGAAGATGTACTGACTAAATCTGTGAACATTATAAAATCCACATCCCAAGAGGAAAACTCCGTCAACTAATCTGTCTGTGTCGAAATTGGGCATTCACGCGTATGAACTATCTCCTCATAACTCAGGAATGCTTTTCCGTCGTCGGTATCCTAGTTTGCTGCACCTGGCCACCGTTAGATATCGTAATCAATCTACGGAACTCATCCTCGCAGTGGACATGGAGGACATGGAGGCATGAAATAGTAGAGGTGCAGTCCTTATATGAACTGCATATTTGAACTGACCTCCATCCGAATCCTCCGCAGATACTGACAATGCCGCAACTTTGCAAGAATCTTTCGCATTCCATTCGGCTTTCGAGCGGCGGAAATTATTCAGGTTCACAGATTCAATGGATACTTACATATGTACATTAGGGCAGCTCAAATTACATAAAAACGTTTGAAAATATAATCTTCCTTGCAATCCTCACGATAAAAAAATAAATTCTGTGAAGTTTTCAGAGTTTACGCTGGTGATTTAAAGACGTAGTTGTTTATAAGAAAATTACGTTGAGGAAATTTTGAAAAATGTTCCGAACACGTAAGTGCGATATGTGTGAAAACTCATGCTTCAAACATGATCATGACAGCCCACAGTTGCTACTCCGTTATTTCAAGAAGAGATGTACTTCCGCAGAGAACCAACAGACGCTACTCTGCATCTCCAATGTGTAAGAACTGGTGCTTTCGCTATTAAACAATAACGACGCCGGCTGCGTCCGAGTGCAGGTCAATTTGGGGATGGGAGGGAAATATTGACATGTTACTTGCTTCATGGAAGCCGAGGAGTCCTCTGCACTTCCACAAGAAAGCACTGGGAGTTTCGATATGGGAAAGGATTGTTGAGGGGTTCGTTTTGATAAAGGAATAAAATATAATTTGAAATGAATACGTGAGCACAAGCATAGAAGACCGATACTCTTTTCTTACGCGCAAAACGCGAACCGGACACGATCCTGATTTCGTCGCTCGCTCCATAGGAGCATGCATCAGATTTAACGGATCAAACTTTCTGTGAAAACTCATTTTTTAAACCATTTTAAAGGAACCTACTGATGAGAACAAATGTATTCCGACGGATAGAAGAAGAGTTATCCGTCAACTTATTTGTTATTGTTTAGCTATTTGTCAGATTGTTAAGCTGTTTGTCAGAATAAAAACTCCAATGTCAAATGTCCAATAAAATTCTGTAAAAACCCCAAACAAAATTAGTTTAAAAACAAAAATTGTTATTTCAGTAGGTTTCTTCATCATGGCTTGAGTAAAGAGATTCCATGTCTTTGGGCGACCAATGAATCCTCACCAAAACCGCTGACAATTTGACAGATCTCTATTTTCATTATATTCTATTATATTATTGAAAGATATTAGAGGTGAAATTTTCAAACCTTTTTTACAATTTGCACCACTCTAATGTACATACATGATTGCATTGGGTCGCTCTGTGTCGCGTTCCGTTCCACGACCCCAGTGATGGATGAATATCGGCGACGGCGGCTTCCACCGCAAATTGACGTTTGTCCGAAAAGTCGACACAACTGACAGCGATAGAACAATATAAACGCTCGATACGGTGCATGTCTCATGAGTGCATGGAAGATCCTTTACACTACGTGGTCATGTTTGGGAGATATCCGCTTCCGCTCGACGGACGAAATGGTTGGAAAGGATTTGAAGGACGTTGGTGACGAGTTTAGTTGTGGAGCATTGCTTGGTAGATTCTTTCGGTTTAGAGTTCTCCGCAGAAGTTCTCTTTTCGTTTGAAGTGTTGCCAGAAAAAGAACTTTCAGGGACATACAATTGTTGACAAAAAAAAAAAAAAAATCTTCGCATTCATCTTTCGCTGTTGATGCCATTTTATGATCTCCCGGATCAGCTGGGAAATGCTTAATGGTTAAATGATTGTTGTAACTAAAAATTTCCATAGTATGTTTGGAAACGAAAAATATGATTTTTGGATTATACAAAAAAAAAACACTTAATGTTTTTTCTCAAGAACCTTATTACATTCTAGTAGGAATTTGACTAGAAGGGTTTCAAGTTATTCTAATAAGAATAATAGGACTTCTCTTCATTAAATTCTTCAAATAACGGGTAAATGCGTCGATATTCGTCATAGTACCAGAATTCGTAACACCAGATCATTTACCGTTCACCGATGCAAGTAGACAGTAGACAATAATCGTTTAGTTCTTTTACGTATTTGAACCTTCTGAGCAGAATCACAATAAAGAGACTCAAAAAAGTAGATTTCAGTATTGTACTTTTTAATTCCGCCCTAATTGCTTATTGCCTTTGACAGATACGCGTATTTCGATTAGACATCATGTATACGCGCTTCATATCAAGAGCTTGAGATCAGCTTGCCATGAGCGCACAAAAACAATCGCGCGCTTGTGCACGTGCTATGGTGAGATACATTTTTTAGATCTCATGTAGCAATGTACTAGCTCAAACGATCACATCTGCACTGGCTCATGCGCCGTCTCATGAGAAAATCTCAATGTGACAGTGCATTTGAGCCTCGCAGGCGAAGGTTTCAGAATTAAGAAAAAGGGAATCAACTATGAAAACTGCCCTTAGCCAGTTTGAAAGGACTGACGTGGTTCACACTCAGTTGAGTTCGGCTAATTTTCATTCTTTTGCCGAGATCCACACAGCCGAGTGATCAGCAACTAAACTTTAGCTGATATCTCAGCAAAAAATCAAGTTTGTTTATAGCAGCACCTGTGAGTGCCGCTGACATCAAACGTCGCTTTTGCTGATATGTCAGCAAACGAACTTTAACCGAGATTTGCACAGCTGAGATCGGCATTCTGATTTAAGTGTGTTCAAATAGGTTGAGGCTGTAGCATTTGAATTGAAAAACTTGTGCTGGCCATCGAAGAAGTATAGGTATAGAACGAAGTCGTATGCTTCCGTGGGGTTATTGTGCTAGGGAAACATAACTGCATAGAAGTACTCCTAATAAGCGCATGTGACGAGCCTCACGAGATGTCTCATGAGACTCGTTCACTAAGATATATTTTGTACGTATCCGCATCGCGTGTCTCACATATTCTGTGAGCTGCAATATGAAATGTCGCATGGCACACTAGCTCATTCAGGTATACATGAGAAACACGACACTCTGATTTCGATTACCAGTAGTAGTAGTCTCCTTTAGTATCAGCTACTCACATCCACTCAGTGGAAATATGACAGTAAAACATGGCAATAAACCAGATTAATTGGATTTGAAACGGCTGGTACGAATGTTCCCGTTTCTTAGGCTTCTTTGTTCAACTTCGTTTCAGACAGCGAGCAATGGCGCTTAAGCCTAGGCTGATCAGCCTGGGCAAACGTCACTCCCAACGATTTTGCATATACCCTGAACATGGAACGGTTGGTATGATTGGCCCCGTTTCTTTTTCGTTTTCGGATTCTAAAAACCCCAACTCTGAACAGTAGTAGAACAACTCTGAAATTTTGGGTGTTTACTGTTTGAATTGAAGAAGAAATTTTTTGCTGTATCCACAAAAGGAAAGCTAACTTCCTGAGATTGAACTTAACTCTCGGCAAAATTATGAAGTAATTCTAATAAAATTAGAGAAATTTTTAAAATCTATGGATGTTTTCAAACACTTTGTTTCTAAAGAAACTGCTTAGAGAATAATTCAAGAAATTCTTGGAAATGGTTTCGGGAAGAAATTACTGCGACATCCCTAGATTCACTCGAAGATTTTTTTTCAGGGATGCATAGAAGTATTCGTAAAAAGCTCATTAGGGTTACGAACGACCCCTATTAGGGGAATGGGAGTACAGTTCAGCAAAGCGTGACAATCCATTTTTTTTTTTTGATGATCCTATATAAAAAGTGGGACATAGGAGGAAGAGAAGTCAATTCTTACGTGACGATGGACGACACTTTAAAAAATCTTTTATTTATTTTTGGAGGCACTGCTTGTATAGATATTTTTTAAGGGAGTACTTGCCGGAAACAGTCTGGAAAAATATCTAGAAGATATTCTTGAAGAATTTCTCATATTACAGAAGAAAACATGGGGAAACTCCTTTTGTATTTTAGATAAATTTATAGGAGAACGTTTTAACGAGTAATCACTGGAAAAATCTTCAAAGATATTTCTCGCAGAATTTCAATGAAAAGACATATATGGTGTAATCCATGCAAGAATTCTTTGACTGTTGAATAGAAATTTCTGAATTTATTCAACGGAGTTGTTAGATGATTTCTTGGGAAATTTGTCTTCTTTGTAAAAATTTCCGTAAATTTACGCCATCCAAATGACGAAGAATCCATGAAAGGATTGTGAGAAAATTGAAAAGGAAATTCTGTTTTTTTTTTCTGTAATCTATAGAGTTGTCATCAGAAGAATTCCTAGAACAATCATTTTAAAATTCCACTAAAAACCTAGACTTTTGATAAATGCAAGTAATGGTTGTTGCTGGAATTTCTGTAAAAATATAAGCTTTAAGAAGTGTTTCCTAGCACCTAGTGTTTCGGAAGAAATTCTCAGTTTCTTGATATTTTTCCAAGGACTTTCTGTACACTATGGCCCATAAAAAATGCGAAAATGACTTGAACGTGAATTCAGCATACACAAGCGTTATTTTTATTTTTTTTCTTGAGTGAATGTAATTTCTGACTACTGTAGTATATTACCAAACAAAAATAGCCATCAAAACTTTAAACGTCAAATGGTTTATATACCTATTCTACACCTCTTTTAAAAAAATCGTTCGACAATATTTTAAGTGTCGCCCCATTAATGAAATATAACATTAACAATGTATTTCAATACTGAAAGCCGGTTTGGAATGAAAACCTTTATTTTAACTATAATTTACCATAATTAATCGATAATGTACAGGCTCAAGTGCTATAAGTCATTACGGAGCTGATTAGATTTTGTAATTACTTACAAACTTCATTAGTCAACATCGCAGCTATCTAGCAAGATAATGCTATGAATCGTGGTTTCGAATCCCGCCAATCTATATATGTTTAAGTAATGAAAATTTTCCCCCGACTTTCCTTGACATACTTGTTACATGACATACGAATGCAAAAAGTATCAAACAAAGCTCTCGGTCAATAATTTTGGAAGTGCTTATAAAAACGCTAAGCTGACAAGCAGGCTCTGTCTTAGTTAAGACGTAGCGAAAGAATAGAAAGAGTATCGTCAGTTCTGGATCTTGAAACATAATTCTTATTTGCACTTACTGAGTGTATATTATATAACAGTGGATGAATCTACGCTGTCCTTTGAAAAAAGCACCACACTGGACGCTCAAGTTCGTAGGATCTGTAAGTATGATGACATCTATGCCTTTTGATTTAGAGGTTATTCACAACATAGAGGTGTTCACGACGTGAAAGCCGATTAAAAGCTTCAAAAAAGGACAACGATATGTCATACAATAAAAGCATCAAAAGTTTTTCTAATTTGAAAAAACTTGGATATTCCATATCAAAGGTTGTCTGTATACATTCTTCGGGTTGTGAATAAATAAGCTGCTAGAAATAATAAGCCATGTGAAATGGGGCATGGTGGTTTCCAAGAAGTCGTTCACTCTATATAAAATGTAGACCCGTAAGAATTATTTGAAACAAACATACACTTTGTAATATAACTTGCACCTAGTAAGAACATATAAAAGTTATGTTTCGGACACCAGAACTACAAATTATTAACATTGTTACGTTGAAAAATGAAGTTCGTAAGTAATTACAAAACCAAATCGGCTCTGTAATGCCTTATAGCACTTGCGCCTATACATAATCAGTTAATTATGGTAAGTTCTTATAACATTTAATGATTTTACATTGTTGAAAACATTCCAAACAGTTACGTTTTCAAAATGGCGTAACCTAAAATGTCGTAAGGGATTTTTTTTTTTTTTGAAAATCTGCTCAGAGATGTAGAATAGGTAGGGGAACTTACGTATTCTCGGCAGGCTAAGCCGATGCCGCGCTTCTTTTGTAATTTTCTCGGACATCAGCAGACAAATTACTTGTTTGTCTGTTTACATTTATGCACTGTTCAATCCTCTATCGACAGTCTTGTTGAAATCTTTCGGGAAACGTTTTCACAACGCTGCAAACATCTCTTGTCAGTGTGACTATTGTCGGCAGCTTCATTCACTTCGGCAACTTTCCCATAAGAGCTGCAGGCGAATCTGTTCGGCAGCTCCAAATCAGTCGCATTTTGAGGCGTTTTCATTTGAATTGATGGCATCTCTGGCGAAACTGTTTGATCCGTCTCGGAAATCTCGTCAGCGGGTAACTGACAGAACGAAGAATCATCTGAATGTTTTCATTTGTGTGTTTTGATAGAAAAATACTGTGTATTTGGTGTTTGAAATTGGGTTGCCGATAATAGTCGAATGGTGCCGAAGCCGTAAGTCTCCCTATGTAAACCGTCTGGCGTTTACAGCTTTGATGGCTATTTTTGTTTCATAGTAACGGTAAATGAAGCACTGTGGTTTTTTTATAGTCATAAAAAATATTTTTCCAGGGTCAAGGTTTTGGGAGCATTAGCGTCTTATAGGTTTGTTGTGCATTTATTTTTTTTTAAACCAAAAAAAAAATAATAAAGAGGCCTGTAAGATGTTTGAGGAAGAAGTTTTTTCCTTTGGTTAGAGACAAACTTAGATTAATACTACTTCGAAGGTTCTTAGCAAAACAGAGTCGTTTATTGCACTTATATAAAAGTTCAACCACGGCTCTCCAGAATGAACCGTATATTCTAAAATATGTCCAAGTCTCCAGCGCTCCAGTATGACATTTGACATGGACCAATGTTTGAGACAAGGCCTGTGAAGAATGTCACCATATCGTTGACGTTTTTTCCATTACAAATATATTCAACGTGATAAAATTTGAAGGTAATTACTCTCTAGTAAAGAGACAGATAAACAGATAAAAATCTTGTCCGAAGGGAAAAACAGAGTCTGAACAGATTAAACAATCAATTAAAGCATACTGTAGACGATTTTTCTGCACAAATTCTTGGAAGATTTGTAAAGTGAAATTCTTGAGGAATGTCTGAAAATATTCTTGGAAGATTTTTCGACAAACACGTTGTAGTTATTATTCTGGTGGAGATTCCAGAGGAGAACTTACTACAACGAGTTTGGAGGAAATTTCGGAGAAAGCTTTGTGAAGGTTCTTTTAATCCCTCTCAAAAAATGTTGAATTTGACATAAGTTGACGAAACAACTGTATTCTGGAAATTTGGATTTGTGTCCTACAAATTAGAATTCAGTGTCGTGTACTAGACTCAACTTCCGAGTCGAGTCTAGTTCTTCTTCTTTCTGGCGTAACGTCCCAACTGGGACAAAGCCTGCTTCTCAGATTAGTGTTCTTTATGAGCACTTCCACAGTTATTAACTGAGAGCTTTCTTTGCCGATTGACTATTTTTGCTTGTGTATATCGTGTGGCAGGTACGAAGATACTCTATGCCCTGGAAATCGAGAAAATTTCCTTTACGAAACGATCCTCGACCAGCGGGATTCGAACCCACGACCCTCAGCATGGTCATGATGAATAGCTGCGCATTTACCGCTACGGCTATCTGGGCCCCAGTCTGAGTCGAGTCCGAAAATCGAGTCTAATTCACGACACTGTAGATAGCCATTCAGTCAAGGTCGAAATACGCGTATCTGTCAAAGTCTAGTAGAATTAAATGATATAGTACTAAATACGGTTTAAATTGATCAATCATGTTGATTTTTTACTAATGAGAAATTAATTTCTTTAAAGGGGGGCTGAAACCCAAATCCTGTTGCACTTATTGAACATCGGTTATATCGAAAATTTGCTAAGTTTCTAATATTTCAATCGATCTGACAGCACTGCCTGGCAGGATGCTGCATCGTAAATCCGTGTAATCATACTACCTACCTTTTCGGAGATTCTTCCTTTATGCTTGCTTCGCATATTCTCTGAGAGCATGCGCCTGTGCTGCGAGAGTAATAGCGACCATTGCATCCTGCCGGAAAGGGGCGTTACCATTGTGCTGAGTTGTGAATTTCGAAACGACTTGCCAAGGATACGCCCTTTCCCATTCTCTTTGCTCTCGTCAAGAGCGCAGCAGCCAGCCAGAGCATCATCGGCCATTCTGCATCTTCTGCTACCATCAGGATTCAGAAGAGAATGCAATGGAATGAGTCCACATCCTGCGAGATTTCTCGCTCCGAAACACAATGGAGACTATAGAAAGGTTTTCGTGAGCCGCGGGGCTAGCTAACTCTTCGTAGTCGTCGTCGTTGTCGTCGGAAGGTCGTAAAAATATGATCAGACTAATCAGCTCACGGCAATTGGGGCTGTGAAGATTGGGTGGAAAAAGGCAAAGGAAACGTGAATCCATCGGGCAATTATTCAATTTGAATTGCTGGGGGTTTGGAGGGTGGAAGGGTGGCCACACCTCCTCTTCCTGTCAGATTGGGGCAACGGGTGGGAAATTTCTACTATCGTTGTGCCGATAGCTCTCTTAGCTTAGCCAGCCACTAATTGTCGAGCGAGATTCGCAGAAATATGCTGTGCAGATTGCATCAATTCCGAGAAAAGCGACGCACAGAGGTCTAGGTTTTCAAAAAGAAGGCAAAACCCATTGTACAGGCATAGTTTAATTTTGAAAAAGGAGAAAATGAGAAAACAAAAAATCTAATAAAAGGATCTAATAAGGAATAGCTGTTTCAATACTTAACGTTGACTACTTTACTAAAACCCGTGCAAATTTGGATTTTAGCATAGTTTTTTTCTGGTCAGTAACTTTTTTACATAGATTTAGCATTCCCGGATGCTAATTCATTTTCATCTTCGTTAACCTTATTAAATAAACAGTTATCATCTTCTGCTACAGCTCTGATTAGATCGGGGGATTACAGTGCAGGATAAAACCCGTCTTAACAAGCTCCAGTCCTGGGGAACAGTATTGCTATCGGATGTTAAAGGATTGTTTAATATACCAATTTTGTTAGAATTTTGTTCTATGAAATCTAAAAAAGATGACCACGCCAAAAGTAAGGTGTTAAACCCTAAACTAGGTTCATGGCTAAAAATAGTGAAATATTGGGAATGTAGAGTTTTTGCCATGATTTTCAAAACCAGGACCACCGTGCGGCGCGAGATGATGATGATTTCGATGTCGATGACGATGATGGGGATGCGTAATGATTGCGAGCGGTAGTGACGTTGCACGTGTTTACATTGTTATTTCGATGCAAGTGGGATTTTCTAAATCATTGCACAGATGCGGCAAAACATGGAACCGTGTGCGCCAGACGAGTTGATTCAACACAATGGTCGTTTGGTGAATTATGTTTTCCAGGAATTCGATAACTGTCGCTATGTTTGGAGCTGAGAGTTTGGAGTGGTTCCAATGCTGGCAATTTAGTTCTCTGTTTAGGTTCTGCAGAAGAATGATTGTGGGATGAATGTTTTACGTTGCAATATGCAGTTCGACGTACTCTTGGGCTGAATTACATCAAAATACTTTGCGTTTGTTTCTATTTCGTGATATTTATAGTGTTTGAACAAAAAACGACTTTGACATCGTCGTTTTAAACGATGAGATGAGAAAAACTGTTTTTGGTAGATTAGTTTTGAACTGACTTAGAAAAATTGTATGTATCTTTAAACTGACAATCCGAAACTCGCATGATTCAATCCAATAATTTCACATTAACTTTTCTACGAGTGACCTAGATTTTTTTTTTCAGTATTTGCTTGTCAGAAATCATGATGGCATTTTCAGATGAATCCTTATAATACAGTCACCTCTCCCTAAATCGATATTTTATATCTAGATATCGAGTTACAGAAATGGGAAAAGTTGGTATTCATGGCTACCTTGATGGTCCTTGAACCGCAGTTGCACTGATCTTATGTTCCCTAACTCGATAGTCACTTGAATACCGAGTTATGGAGAGTTAACTGTGATTAAGAATTTCATGGAGACATTTTTTTAGGGATACTAGTAGCAATTCCTGGAGGTGTCGTGTGGGAAATTCTAGCTTATTTTTGTAAGAAAACCCAAATAAAATTAATGTATGACTTCAGGAGGAATTTCTGAGAGATTTCCTATATGTATTCCAGGAAAGAATGATGAATTCCATAATTGGCAGAGAAATGCTTGAAAAAAAAAACAAGAAGGTATTCTTTAACATATTTTAGAACATTTCTTTGAAGCGTTCTTGAAAAAAAAAATCGTAGCACACTCCTTCGAAAAATCCTTGAATTGTTAAAGAAATTTTTGGGCGATACTTAGAAGATAGTCTGAACAAAACTCTAGGCACACATTACACATTTTCGGTATATCTTTGAATAGATGGTGTTTTCTGTTACTTTTAATATTGTTTTCTTTTGCGTGTTTCGGGTTTTAGAATTATTGATTTTGTGGTTTTGTATATTGTGTATTTCTTTCACTACTAGACTGCGAAGTGCGGCCTCATAAGTGCGAAAGTGTGAATAAAAGTGCGGTATTGCATTGAATCCTTTTGTTGTATTCAGAGCACTTATTCTTTGATTTACGAAAAATAAGTCCCCCGAAGACACCTACGCGATTTGATGTAATTGTGCAATTTTATTAGCGTTTCCGCACTTTAAAAACTTCTGCGATAGTCCAATTGTGAAAGAAATGCGCAATATATTTTTACTACATATTTCATAGAGAACTATCAACTCTCAGTCTAGCAATGCCTGCTAGCGCCAGGACTCCAAAATGTATAAAGATCAGAACTGTAACTTAACTTCCTATTAATTGAAGTGACTTTGAATTATCGGTTTAAATCAAAATTAACAACTTATTTTACATTTGTTCCATTTTTTTCTATAAAACTACGTGGGTTCTTAAAACTTTCTGTCAATATGACGAAATAGTTTGTTAATGCATTTTTTGATCTATTGTCACTAAACAGAGCTTTATTTACACGCTTGATATATGTTTTAGAATATTACTTATTAAATGTAACATACCTGAAGTGTACATATGAATTGGATTTCATATTATCGATGGGGCCTAGATAGCCGTAGCGGTAAACGCGCAGCTATTCAGCAAGACCAAGCTGAGGGTCGTGGGTTCGAATCCCACCGGTCGAGCATCTTTTCGTAATGGAAATTTCCTTGACTTTCCTGGTCATAGAGTATCATCGTACCTGCCACACGATATACGAATGCAAAAATGGTCAAATGGCACAGAAAGCTCTCAGTTAATAACTGTGGAAGAGCTCATAAGACCACTTAAGCTGAGAAGCAGGCTCTGTCCCAGTTGGGATGTAATGCCAGAAAGAAGAAGAAGATTATCGATGTTTGAATTTTACAAATTAAGATCGTCGCAGTCCTTATTTCGATGAAACGAAATTCTGGCAAATGGCCACCTCGACAGACGGTATAAGGGTAAATGGCACTTAAGAAACAATAGTCTTACCCTCTTCTACCCCAACTTTAAATCAAAATGCAAATAATTTCCATAAATGTTTCGGAAAAATAGGTTGTTTTTCGGGATGATTTTTTTTTCTGGAAAAACTCCTTCAGACAAACTGCAATCGGGAAAATGGTTTTCGGGGATTTGTCACAATATTCCACAGTCAAATTGTTAGTAAATTATCTGGAATAAATAAATAAATAATAGTAATATGAAACGAGCTCACCGGTTTTTTTTTGTAATGGTCAACAGATTTCGATCTTTTACTGATAAGTTGTCTGAGGTACGCGTAATTATTTTAGATGTGATGATCAATACAAATATTCATTTGATTGTATACCTCATAAATTCTTCTTTTTCAGGGGTTTCGTCCCAAATGGGCATAGCCTGCTTCTCAGCTTCTTATGAGCACTTCCACAGTTATTAACTAAAAGCTTTCTTTGCCGATTGACCATTTTTGCACGTGTATGTCGTGTGACAGGTACAAGGATAATCTATGCCCACGAAAGGCGAGAAAATACTAAATATATCGATTTGAGAATGTATCACTGTAATTCCAAGTAACCTAATTAAGTTTCAGCTTCACCGATCCACTAAAATTCGAACTCTTTCTGAAAAATGTTGTTTATAATCATTAGAATGAGACAAAAGGTAGGGTAAATTACATGGTTTTCCGTTAGCGTAGTAACGGTATACCGTAAAATGGGGTGTTAAGGACTCGTGGGTTTTAAGGAATTGAACTTCTTCATGACAAAACGTCGAAAGTCGATGTATCAGTCATCTGAAAAGCTTCATTTGTTCGGAGAATTGTGAGCTGCATTATGTAATGTAATATGGGATGTCTATTAAGATAAAGTATTGTGGAGTCTAGATATTGAAAACGATTCAAAACGTTTTTATTCGAATTGTACAGGCTAAATACATTTAACTACAAAACTATGAAACTAAATTAAGAAAAACATGTTACTAACATTATTCGATTTATGCCGTAATATATTCCAATATACTTTTGGTTTGTTCCGTGAAGTTAAACTTCATTGTAAAAGTTAAGGGGTCTATTTTATTTGTTACTCAATATCACCTAAATGTCATATCTCGAAAATCGGTAAAACTGGTAGAAAAATCTTGATAACAACGCATTAAAGTAAATATGGGATTTTTCTTGATACTACTTATTTCCAAAACTTGTTCGCTCACACTCGTAAAATGTTTGAAGAGTTTAAATGATTCTTCAATTTAGAAATGGGTTTGAAGCCATTTATCCTTCAAGTTGTAGTTCTATGAAATGGTAAACAATAATAATATTTTGTCATTTCTCAGAGTGTATGAATGATGAGTTGCGCGAAGACTGAAACCAAATCTAACTATCGAACTGTCAAACCGTCTACCTATCGAAAAGATCAGCAAATAGGGTTTTTTTTCGAAGACGAGGGAGAACAATCATTCAAAGAAACCTCTTAGCGCAACATTCTGGATATAGACTCTGTCATTTTTGAACCCATTTTGAAAAACTTCGCGGCCTTCGGGCACTAAATGAATTGTGTTATAGAGTGAGCGTTAGATTTCCACTCCATACACTTTTCTTCTTCATTATTTTTCCGACCATTGCACTGGGTGTTGCATGCAAATACTTTGTTTAGTGTAGTGTTTTATTTACAGGGCAAGTTGGTCATTACTAATTTTAAAATTTAAATCTTGTTGAAATTATGCTTACACTTTTTATAAAGTTTATGCAGAGCTTATAGGATTCGTAAACTGTAAATATAGGTTATGATCCTGTTGCATTTAAGTATAAAAATCATTTCAAGACAATTTTACGATGTATTGATAGTTTCCGAATAGAATTAATAACTATGAACGATTTAGCAGGTAAAATAAAACGGTTTGCGTTTCTGATTAAGGTTGAACATAACTTATGAAATTGAATGAAAGCATCAAAATTATTGTCCAAAAAGATTATGTTTTGTTGTCGGCAAACTATGGTTTTATTTACGGAATTTAAATTCCTTAACACCCCATTTTGCATTTCCGTAATCTCCGATTATCTCAGAACTCTGTCGTAGGATCCTCTTAATTGTATTTGGCTTTTGATATACACGACGAGAGAATGGTAGGACTGTCCTTTGTTCAATTATTGACATACTAGAAGTTGCTTGAAATTCGAGTCGAATTTTTTTTTTCATCCCTTAACACCCCATTTTACGGTACTTCGTAGATTGGATACTAGCAACATTCATGTTTATTTTTAATAATCTCGTCCAGATTGCTTCTAGGAACAAGGCCGAGGAGTACACCTTGTTCCAATCTTGAACAAAAACACTAAAAGCATGAATATCGCTATTCCTGGTCACGCCCATCTTTACCGTAACTTGGGACAGGGGAAGCATATGTTGATGTAGCACTTACTTAATGAGAGGTCACCGACTCAGCGACACCCTCATAAGTGCGGTAAATTGCATGGTCTTCGTGTTACCTTTAGTTAATAGCTCCCGATAAACGAGAGTCTTGCGGTAAAGTCTCCTACTGAAAGCCCTTATCATCTTTGAACAGTCATAATGCAAACTGTATGACTGTTACTAAATCTAAACGGGAAAACTTATCTGTATATTTAGAGGAATAGCTCATTCGGGTTGATGTTTTTCGGCATCTTTCCTTCGGATGGTAGAGTAAAGAAGGGCAATGTGCTTTAAGTAACAGACCTTCTCTCCAAAAATTATAGAAATCGAAATTTCCTTCACAATTCCATTCACAAATGTAAAATGGTTGATCCACTAATATCCACCATGGGTTTAGTGGAGATTTTTTGAGGTTTACTCACTTTTGTCATAAACTTCTCTGAGAACTTACCGAGTTTTTTATGAAAGCAAAATATAGCTTTACGCACTCTATTCTAATAAATTCTAGATGTAATACTGGAGACACACCTCCAAGAATTAATTCTATATTTCTCCGTTTATTTGGTTTACTTTAAAGGTTCAGATATTTTTCTGAGGACCTTTGGGAAATAATGATGACTGAACTCGTCGGTTGGCTCGATACATGATGACTGAAAAGTAGTAGATCGAAACGCGTAATGATAATTAAGCTGCTCTCGTCTTTTTACACCGAAAACCAGAAAAAAAAAACAATAAGTTAAGGACTATGGGAAATTCCAAGACACCATTGTGTGCCAAAACATCACTTTCTTCAATCCGATAAAATTACGTGGTTGACCTTGCTAGTCAAACAACTCAACGCCAACGTGTAGCTTTTCGTGATAATTTGTCCGGTTCCCCCCTAAATGACCACGTGATTTATGGACGGCCTTTTTTGGGCAATTTCTTGATGAAAAATAAGTGTTTTTTTCTGCAAACATAAGTTTTTGGATGTATGCCTGTCATAAAAGCATCGATATTTTGTGTTTCAGTCAGAACACTTGCCTGGCCGATGGGGTGAAAGTTCGTATAAGGCAATCAATTTTAAAACTATTGTAACTAAAAATGGATTATTATTTTTACATAAGTTTAAGCAGCAAAATTTTAGCTAATATGTTGAAGGTTCACTGTGTGGTTTTTATTTCTTTTCAAATGTTATAATGTTTCTGGAAATATGTTTTACTCCACTAAGGTCGAACCCAATTTCGGGAAAATTTCGCACTAGTATACGAAGAAAAAAATAGAGAATAGTATTTCATAGTAAATTTCCAGTTAAAAATTAAAAATATTATAGAACGAGCTCACCGTTTTATTCGGTAATACTCAGTTGTTGTCGCTGATACGTTCTCTGATGTTTCAGATGCGATAACCAACACAAACAATTACCCTTTCTACCGCTCGAAGAAGTAAACTATTATTATTTGCGTACATACATTATTAAATGAAACGCAGTACAATAATTTTTATCAACGAGAGAAATAGGTGGTTTCTTAATGCGGATATGACTCACAAATTACAAAATGTAAAAGAAAGTTACATTTTTGACGATTAAAAAAATCTGAAATCTACGAAAACCGTTTAATAATTTGATTTTTGATTGCGAAAGTAAATCGCTATTCCACCATTTTCAACAGCATTGGCTTCTCTTACACTATTGACCATATGTATGTAAGCCGATGCCACCAATTGTATGACGGCGGCACGCGTCCATCAATCTATAAGCAAAGCATATTTCAACTCCCACTTTGTGTACAATGGATTTATTCGGAACAGCTCCGTCAATGTCGATGACTGCAATGATTAGGATGACGATTCTCTCCCCCGATTGAAGTCACGCTATCAGCATTACAGGCAATGACGGCGGTCTTCGTCAGTTTGGTCCAATATGGCCGAAAAAAAACAAGCTGAAACCCCACCGATATGCTTCCTATTGCATGGCATCTCGGTATCACGTAAAGTGAGAGAAACCATCATCCGCTGGGGGTGGTGTGGAAATGCGTGCACAGACACAAAATCATCCCTCCTGCCCCGAGGCATATCCCATCTGGCCGGACTCACCGCACTCTGGCAGGATGAGCAAGGAGGACAGCATCAGCAGGACCAGGATCAGTGCGAGAGCGAGGAAGAAGACGACGACGATGAAGATGTGTAGCAGAAACGCAGTAGCTAGCAGCCGCCACCGCCGCATATCTCACAGATATATTTCGGTATCGAATTCAGTTCATTCTACACCGTCGCGTCATTCCGTCGTCATCATTTGGTTGGCCACTTTTCGTCCTTATCGGAAGCGTGGCGTTACCAAGGAAAGCAGTCCACTTTTGGCGTCTGTTTGGAACGGTAGCAATGTCCGCTGCTGTCTCGGAAAATCTGTTACTATAGGAAAAACCCTGCCGAGGAAGATAGCTTACTTTCCGGAAAACGTGGAAATCCGTCTTGTGCTGCGGCATTCTTTCCCAGAAGTGTCGGCGAAACGAGAGAAAGCCTTTCCGTGTCGCTGATATAGGCAACTGGAGTCTAGCAAAGGGGTTGGGCAAAAAGAAAAGCGGAAGAAAGAGGAAGGACTTTCGATTTTGCACCCTACCATCTGTTAACGAGGCGCCAGGCGGAGACGAGCTTTAAATCAGTCCGTCAACACGAAGTTGTCAATACCATCGTCGTCGTCAGCTGAGGTATCAGCATCAAAGGGATCCAATTTCTGAAGAGGATCTGTGCTTCGCGCGCTCAGCCGTTGGTGTATTGATTTTAGCAGAAGCATCAGAAGCAGAAGCAGTCACCCTTGGAGACGATCTAATTTCACTTTCACTTGTATAGCCATCGAGCATCGAAGGAGCCCAAGACGGAGAAGAATGGGTGCCAGCCAGGGATCGCAGTAACCTTGGACTGTGTGCTGAGTGGCTCCCAGGACGACCAAAGTGGAAATACCTAGTAGTCGCCCCTCATTCAACTATCGATTTCATTCATTCAATCCAAACTCTCACACTTGGGACGCTGAGGGCAGAGAGCTGCTGATATCCTGGAATCTACAAAACTGGCATTTCCAGGAAACTCCCTCCAGTACTCTGCTGGAGTGAAGCCATTCGCAATAACCTATATCGCATTGAGTGTGGAAGCTGCCATACTATCCCGGTAACTATTGGTAACCCATCATCATCATCGTGGTTTCTGACTGCACCCGATGCTGTTTCCGTAACCGGTCTGAATGCAACGCCTTCTCTGCCTTCCCGATACCAATTTCCGATCGGCGCCTGCTTCGATTGACGAGGAGCGTCTAGTGTGATTGTAGTTTAGTGATAAATGCACACAGAGCAGGCCAGTAGTTCAATCTCGATTCCAGGAATATACCGGCAACCAGTCGACCTTCACAAGGACCCAATCCACGCCGAACGTAGTAGAAGAAGTATTTAGAACAATAAATCCCGTCTCGTCTCGTCTGGAATCGATGGCGGTATTACTTCCCTCTTGGGAAACTTCTTGCCGATACTGACATTTTACACCTTTGGCCGGGTTTCAAAACTCGTTGCCCGGATCAATCGAGGTCAATCGATTCTGGTGTGTTGTGTTTCTAATTGTGGATTGGAAAGTTCAAGTGCCGGTGGTTGTTCAAGTCACAAACTACTCTGAGATGGACGGGAATGCTTAATGCTGATTGCAGTGGAATTAGTGTAATTGTGATAAGGAGAATTCATCATAGAAAAATTATTTTGAGTTATGCCGGAATCATTCCGGGAGATAAATAGTTGAACTAATTAAACAGTGTGCGGTTTTGGATTGTTTTGTGCTTTCTGTGTAATCCGTCAGTTGCAAAAGTTTTCACCCGACGGCCATCATGATGTATAATCGAAGACAGCATAATATGCAGTACTGCGGTAAATTTAACTACGGTCAATGTAAGTAAACCCAGTTTTAATGAAATTAAATGAATGAAATACAAAGCGAGAATACGTCAAAATGAAAAGGGTGATGAAAATTGAGAGCAATGAAACGTGATGTGGAAAGTACTTATGAGTAAAACTCCCAAATATATTTGAAAAATATCTGAAAATGTATTCCAATTATGTAGCGAGTATTAATTAGCAAATCCATTTTTTATGGAACTTTTAACTATTTGTGGAAGTATTACAGTTTTTGGAAAAAACGTTGAGGCACTTTGAAAATAACTATAGATGGCAATTTCATCAAATTATTTTGCAAGGTTTTTGGCTTGTCATTGAAAGAAGTTTATAAAGGGATACTAAGGGCGATTGGTGGAATAATATATGTTCAAATTTCTATGGATATTGAAATTTTTCAATTGATTCTACAATTTTTTTCAGGAGTTCGCCTTTATTCTTACAGATGCTACAGAAAATCCTGCAGAAATATAGTAAGAAATTTTACCCACACTTTGGCCACTGGTAATTTTGCCAGAAGCAGCAATTGGTGAAATTGTTGAAACAATATCATCAAAAAACCAATTCAAAATTCGGCAACAACTCAAAATTTACAGTGAAATTTTTTAGACACATGTGTCTTATCTATTTTGAATGCATTCGTAAGAAAATCAAACGTTTCGATGAGTTTTCCATAGCTCACTATATTCATTCTATATTCGCTCCTATATCCATCTTTGTTTGTTATTATGTAACAAACATTCAATAATAGAAGGCAAAACATACTGCACTTCAATCCATATCCGTGTGATTAACAAATGAGCACTAGGATGTACCATTGGAACGCTTACCCTATTCTTGTAAAAATCGAAACTCAATGAATAACTTAAGAATTTCAACAGTAAATCTTCCCACTATTTTCATTAAGAATTATTTCGAAATTCACTCCTTTCGATGCTTTAACAACTCCATTTTATATTCTTCAAAATTATTCAACAAATGTGTTTACCATCTCCTGCAGAAAGGCAAAGCAAACTTTTTTTTATTTGAAATTTTTCAAACATTAATGCGTTTGAGATTTTTTATATCCTCTTTTTAATGCTTACCATAACCCCACAGTTATGGATCAAATATTGTGGTGTCCAACCTACAAAATTCAATAAAATGACATGGAAAACGTAAAATTGTAATTTAAAAGTACGAATAGAATCGTTTTAAATTGGAACTTCGGTTAGTAAACTGTTTTGAGTGTAATATAAACATAGGATTGCATAAAAATTAAAAATTGGATCGGTTTCTGAAAACCATATTATGGATCAATTTTCATATTATGGATCAAATTGTGACATATTACGGATCAGTGCGCAAAATCAAGAGATTTTCAACGCAATGCATCTGTATTGCATGATTAGGTGAAAATTAACAATGTGTCACATATTACTGCAAAAAATAGCAGTGTTAGAGCTGGAAACAAGGCTAAAATGCCTTTTTTTTTGTGATACTGCATTGTAGTAACTGAGACATGAACTGTTTTCGCTCCACACCAAGTTTTCCACCCATTTTTTCTGCTAAAAAACGAAATTGACAAACTTTGGTGTTTTATTAGTTTTATACTTAGTGCTATTGTCTAAAAATTTAATATAATAATAAATAAAAATTCTTTGGAAGTGATCCATAACCGTGGTAAACAATCATTTCCTGGTCCATATTATGGATCACTAGTTAGAAGTGCCTTATATTCGGTATTTAGAATCAACAATCAAGAAAAATGTATTCCAAAGATGAATTCATACTAAATCGAACAGAACGAGCATGTTTTATGCTATAACATTTGAATTTTACCATCTGTGGGAGCTTATGAATGCTGACGGCACTTCTTACAGACAACGACCATATAATGATAGCTGTGTGGTACCAACTAAACATTTGTCAAATTCACCGTTATTTTGCGGTTAAATGTTGTGTTTAACATCACAAATGGTAGAAGACATATAGTACAACATGGGAAAAATATGTTTTACGTCAACGTTTATGTTTTGAGCGAGTTATCCGATGTTCAACGCCAAAGTGATCCGTCACTGTGGGTGATTCGTAACTGTGTGGGCATGGTTTATCAATAAATCAGTCAGAAATTAAGACTGCCTTTACAGTAAATAGATATTTTTCTTTTTATTCGTGACATTACTTCAACTAGGATAGCACGGATTTTAGCATAGTAATTTATGGAAACTGGCGCTATTTTCAATTGATAATCAAAATTGCTCTCTATGGTCAGGAAAGTCCAAAATATTCATAACCTGATACTTGCAATAAGGCCCTGCATCAAGGCGACACACTTACACTTCAGAACTTTCGCGAATGGCCACTAAAAGCAATACCACGCTTGTATTGTGTACAATAAGTGTGCTTTTTAGATGGTGATGGTGTAACCACTGGCACGATAATTTCCCTTTTTTTTTATAAAACTGTTTACGGCTACATGCCGGCTCTTCAATAGCACTATATAAGCACGTAGGGCTATTTAAAGTGCTATTTGGTTACTTGGGTCATGACTTTCCTGCTCTTAATTGAACATAAGAAAGCTCCCAGACATCTTCCACATCATTCGTAGTAGTTTTATTTATTTTCTGACACTTCTAGAGATTACAATGATAAAAAATGAACATTTTAAATTTCCCGAATTGGGAAACATTCCAGATTTGGCAAAATAAAATTATTCATGATACATTTTAAATCGGTTTTGATAGGGCTCCATGAATACTTTCAGCAATTCCTTTAGGGGTCCCTCCAGGAATTCGACAAAGGATTCCTCCAAGAAAATATCTACATGGATTCCTATAGAGTTTTCGCAAGAAGTTCCTGCATTAATGCCTCCAGTGATTTCTCCATAGATTCCTCCAGTTAAATCTTTACTGGAATTCTTCCAGGTATTTCTGCAAGCATTGCTCCAGGATCTGTTTCAGGAATTCTTTCAGGAATACTCCGAAGAATTCTCCAGGAATTTTTGAAGTGGTTTCTTCTGGTATTCCTCTAGAGATTTAACTGGAAAAACTTTCAGAGACTTCTCCAAAGAGTTCTTCAGGAAAACCACTACAAGGATTCTTGCATAAACATATTCAAAACCTTCTCCAGGAATTCCTTACAGAAATTATACTACAACAATCTATTCAACAATTACTCAATATATTTCTCTAGTGATATTCTGGTACTGATATGTCCTTCCGAAGATTTCTTCCAGGATTCCTCCACGGATCGCATCAGGGATTCTACCAGAAATTCCTATAGGGGTTCCATCACAAATTCCGCAAGGTGTTCTACGACTCACGAATTCCGCAAGGTATTCTATAAGAATATACTCCAGGAATTCTTCCAGATTTACCAATAAGAAAATCGTGTCGTGACTTAGAGTTCCCCTTGCAATATTTCAGAGATTCTCTCATGAATTACTACACATATTTTATTGGAAATTATCCTAGAAATGTTTCTACTAGCGATAACATTAGAACAATCTCTACAAAAATTCCTCCAGTAAAATCGCTACATAAATTCCTTTTGGAAAATCTATTCATTGATTCTTACAGAGATTTCTCCAGCAAATTTTAAATAAATTCCTTCAAGGATTATTACAGGAATTTCTCCAGAAAAATTTACAACGGTTTTTACCAGGAATCCCAGCAAAATATCTACCGTGATTCTTCCTAGGATACCTCTATGGTTTCTCCAGGGAATACTCTGAAGATGCCCCTTGGGGTCCTTCAGTAATTAACTTAGACAACTCTTCAGAGATTCCTTAAGGAGTTTCTCCAGACACTCTTTCAGGGATTTCTCTAGGATGATCTATACAGGAATTCCTGCAGAGAATTCGCCAGCTATTCATTCAGGAATTTCTCCAAGGTTGTTGCAGAAAAATCTCTACATGATTTCATATAGAATTTATTCCAGGGATGAGCTGATGGAGATTGGACTGTATATTTTAATGAAATATGCTTTTCATCTACGCAGATCCTTGTTATCAAAATAAAACCGTGAAAAATTAAAAAGTAGCTTAAAAATGTGATGCTCCAGAGATTTGCTCGGGGATCCCGCCATAGGCTCCTGCAAGAATTTCTTTATGGATTGTTTTTGGATTTATCCAGGGATTACTATAGAACCTTGAGGTTCGCTAGGATTGCTGCATGAATCCCTCCAGGAAGTTATCCAAGGATTTCTCAAAGAACTCCTCCAGGAAAGGAATTCCTGGAAGAATTTCTAAAAATTTCGCGGAGGAAACACTGGAGAAATTCTTATTTCTTTTATGATATCCCTGGATGAATTCATGGGTGGATCTCTGTAGGGTTTTCTAGTCGAAGTCTTAGTGGAATCTACGAAATATTGTTTGGAGTCCCGAATTTCTGGATAATTTTCAAAGTGAATCCCTGTAGAATTATCTGAAAATATCATTAGATTTAAAATAATTGAAATATCCATGGGAGATATCCTAAAGGAAACTCTTGAGCAATCCATATAGTAGTCCATTAAGTTATATCTTGTAGAATCCCTAGATGCATTTCTGGTAGAATCTCCGGAAAATTTTCTGATAGAATTCCTGGAGCAATCTCTGGTTTAAATCTTAGGAATAATACCTAGTGGAATCTCGAGAGAACTACCTGAGAAATTTCTGGAAAATATCTGAAGTAATCCTTGACGAAATTGTACTGTAACTTGTAGAAAGAGTTTAATACATCTCTGCAAAAATTCCTGTAGTGATTTTCCTTGAGGAATCTTTAGAGGAGTCTCTGGTAGATTTTTTTTGGAAGTTCAGAAGAATCTTTAGACGAATCTCTGGAGGAGTCCTCAAAGTAATCTCTGCTATTATTCCTGGAAAAGTACCCTGGAGAAATTCAGTAAAGATTTTACCGGAGGAATCTGTTGAGGAATAACTGAAGAGAATCCGGCAGAAAATGCAGGCGAAATCGCTAGAAATAATTCCAGGAACAATCGTTTGGAGAAACATCTAGAAAAAATTCCTGAACGAATTGCTGAAGGTATTTCTGGAGCCCTATCGGAACTGGAGTAGAAAATTTGGTAGTGAACAAAAGTTCTTCCCGGAGACATCTCTGGCAGAAACACTAGTGGACACTTTGGAGGAATCGTAGGGTGAAATTTTCTGGTAAAATATCTGCAGGAATCTTCGAAAGATATCCTGGAGAAATCTCTGGGAGATATTTTAAGAGGAATTCTGAAAGGTGCAATCTCTGGAGGTTTTCCTTGAGGATTTACTGAAGCCATATTTGAACGGGTTCCAAAATTTTGATTTCTGTCTATAACATTCGTCAGCGAAGCTGAGAGGCAGGCTCTATCCCGGTTGGAACGTAACGCCAGAAGTATGAAACAGAATTTTATGTTTGATTTTTGGCATGGTGTCTTTTTAGATCTGGTTGAAAAATCATGACTGAGCTGTCGCATGATGGAACTATATAATGATCTGAAAATGTACACATCACACGCTACCGGAACCGGTTCCGGAATATTCCGATCAAATCCGGGCAAATCTAGTTGTTGTTCCTCTTGATGCTCTTCTAGATCGGAATAAAAAAAAAACATCAAATTTGAACCGTCGTACCGAACATGCGTATGAACTTCTGAATATGATTCTGAAACAGCTACTAGGTACCGAAAAGCTAAACATTACATATAATTTGCAATTGGATTAGATGGACAAATTGATGTGAAGATTTGCGAAAAAGTTACACGTCTTCTCAGTGAGAATCGAACTCACGACTCCCCGATCTCTAGTTGGGGCGCGTTAACCACTACGCCATGAGAGGACTCATGAACGCAGAAGTTAACCTGAATTCGATTTCAGCTCAATAATCACGTGGTTCTTTTTCGCAAAGTGCACCTCTTTCGGAAGAATTAGATGCCCATCCAAACACAACGCTTTCTATATATATCCAATGCTTAGCCCGAGAGCGCATTGTTTTTTAGGTATAGGAATAGCACACTACACTAGCCAGCAACTGCGCTGGCTGAGGTTTCTATTGTGTGGGCTTCCAATGGGTCGCGACGTTCTCAAACGACCGGTTACGGAACATGAGTCCGTTGCTCGATAAATACTTGTTTTTAATTTGAATCGTGGTTTACGGCTAACCAGCCGAGTGGAAGTTTAACAACTACCGAAAAGCTAAACATTACATATAATTTGCAATTGGATTAGATGGACAAATTGATGTGAAGATTTGCGAAAAAGTTACACGTCTTCTCAGTGAGAATCGAACTCACGACTCCCCGATCTCTAGTTGGGGCGCGTTAACCACTACGCCATGAGAGGACTCATGAACGCAGAAGTTAACCTGAATTCGATTTCAGCTCAATAATCACGTGGTTCTTTTTCGCAAAGTGCACCTCTTTCGGAAGAATTAGATGCCCATCCAAACACAACGCTTTCTATATATATCCAATGCTTAGCCCGAGAGCGCATTGTTTTTTAGGTATAGGAATAGCACACTACACTAGCCAGCAACTGCGCTGGCTGAGGTTTCTATTGTGTGGGCTTCCAATGGGTCGCGACGTTCTCAAACGACCGGTTACGGAACCTAAAAAACAATGCGCTCTCGGGCTAAGCATTGGATATATATAGAAAGCGTTGTGTTTGGATGGGCATCTAATTCTTCCGAAAGAGGTGCACTT
Source organism: Aedes aegypti (assembly GCF_002204515.2). Taxonomy (NCBI): domain Eukaryota; kingdom Metazoa; phylum Arthropoda; class Insecta; order Diptera; family Culicidae; genus Aedes; species Aedes aegypti. The sequence goes on along the minus strand of NC_035107.1, from coordinate 305,442,453 downwards.
TGCGAAAAAGAACCACGTGATTATTGAGCTGAAATCGAATTCAGGTTAACTTCTGCGTTCATGAGTCCTCTCATGGCGTAGTGGTTAACGCGCCCCAACTAGAGATCGGGGAGTCGTGAGTTCGATTCTCACTGAGAAGACGTGTAACTTTTTCGCAAATCTTCACATCAATTTGTCCATCTAATCCAATTGCAAATTATATGTAATGTTTAGCTTTTCGGTAGTTGTTAAACTTCCACTCGGCTGGTTAGCCGTAAACCACGATTCAAATTAAAAACAAGTATTTATCGAGCAACGGACTCATGTTCCGTAACCGGTCGTTTGAGAACGTCGCGACCCATTGGAAGCCCACACAATAGAAACCTCAGCCAGCGCAGTTGCTGGCTAGTGTAGTGTGCTATTCCTATACCTAAAAAACAATGCGCTCTCGGGCTAAGCATTGGATATATATAGAAAGCGTTGTGTTTGGATGGGCATCTAATTCTTCCGAAAGAGGTGCACTTTGCGAAAAAGAACCACGTGATTATTGAGCTGAAATCGAATTCAGGTTAACTTCTGCGTTCATGAGTCCTCTCATGGCGTAGTGGTTAACGCGCCCCAACTAGAGATCGGGGAGTCGTGAGTTCGATTCTCACTGAGAAGACGTGTAACTTTTTCGCAAATCTTCACATCAATTTGTCCATCTAATCCAATTGCAAATTATATGTAATGTTTAGCTTTTCGGTAGTTGTTAAACTTCCACTCGGCTGGTTAGCCGTAAACCACGATTCAAATTAAAAACAAGTATTTATCGAGCAACGGACTCATGTTCCGTAACCGGTCGTTTGAGAACGTCGCGACCCATTGGAAGCCCACACAATAGAAACCTCAGCCAGCGCAGTTGCTGGCTAGTGTAGTGTGCTATTCCTATACCTAAAAAACAATGCGCTCTCGGGCTAAGCATTGGATATATATAGAAAGCGTTGTGTTTGGATGGGCATCTAATTCTTCCGAAAGAGGTGCACTTTGCGAAAAAGAACCACGTGATTATTGAGCTGAAATCGAATTCAGGTTAACTTCTGCGTTCATGAGTCCTCTCATGGCGTAGTGGTTAACGCGCCCCAACTAGAGATCGGGGAGTCGTGAGTTCGATTCTCACTGAGAAGACGTGTAACTTTTTCGCAAATCTTCACATCAATTTGTCCATCTAATCCAATTGCAAATTATATGTAATGTTTAGCTTTTCGGTAGTTGTTAAACTTCCACTCGGCTGGTTAGCCGTAAACCACGATTCAAATTAAAAACAAGTAGCTACTAGGTGCCCTGATGCCCTTGTGCCCAGGATGGTTCCGTTCTAGAGATCCACATCTGTCATATAAAGCTAAAAGAACGAAAATCGGTTCAAAAGCGGATTTTGGAGAGCGTTTTGAAGGCATGGGTCATTTTTTACCCCTACTGCATAATGTGTCTTATGCATTAGGAGATTTCCCCTGAAATTCTCTCAGATATTATTCCAGAAATTTTCCCAAGAAATTTATCCAGGAATTGTCTTAGTAGAGTGCCTACAGAACCGAGGACCCGGAAAATGGCGGGAATTCGACTTAATCGAAAAAAAGAGGATTTCTGTTGGTCACCGGAAATTGTTATCAATCGTTAATTTTTCAAATCCATATCTTTCATTCACCTTCTCTGGCTTTTGGTAACGGATTTGAGAAAAAAAAAACTTGGGAAACTTGGGCGAAAGAAGGAATTTATTAATTTTCTATGAAACTTATCAAATGGTAGTTTTTTAGAGTTAAATTTCTCTTTAAAAGTTCAATCTAATTCCAATCATAATTCAACATTCATAAATTTCTTGAGTGCAGGGGAGTTTTTCTCGGCCAAATTGTCTGAAACTTTGCCATAAGAAGCATTTCAATACGATGCATATTGTAGCCGAATATGAACTCAGTAGCTTTCAAAAAACCCCACTGCCGAAGTGAATCAAAAGTTCCAAGAATAGGATCCGCCTCCCTATCAAAGATAAAACTGCATTACAAAAAAAAACAATAACTTTGAAGTGTCCTACTATATGCAAAATTTAGAATGAAGCAAAATGTCGACCTTAGTGGAATAATCTGGAAAACTATAGTGGTTGAAAAGAAACCTGTGGATTTTTAATCTAGTGTCTACAATTTTGATGAACAAATTTATGTCAGAATGTTTTTTTTTGCTAACCTTGAAATTTTAGTAACTTTTTCCATTTTATTAAACATACTCCACTGGGTCTAGAGGTACTATTTTCATTGCATACAATTTTATAACTTTTTACCTGAGACAATATATGGTTCGAACTTTTGCCCTACTGATTCGATTTTTTGCCCCACTATGGGCTAACAACGGATTTATAACATTTATGCTAAAACTAATACACCTCAAAACATCTATATGATAGACCCAACTAGGCCCTTACATGAAGCATCGAATAATATTTAATTTTTATATTGTTCCATGTGAAGCAGTTAGATCAAAAATTACAGTTTTTCCCTTACTTTAACAGCATTTGAATAGAGAATTTTTTTAAGAAAGTTGGAAAAAATATTACTGTTTGGAGAAAACAACTTTGATTTTTGAGATTTTGGCCGCCCTCGGACCATTGTGCAATGTGAGGTAAGTTTCTTTGAAAGTATTTTAGAGTTGAACTTACTGATCCTTTAAAGATTAAAAAAATGGTTTGAAAATTCACATACAAAAAGCAACATATTTTTTTTAACTTTACTGCTTTCTTGTTTTATTATCATTATGAAAAAATATTGAAATAAGATATCAAAATTAAGGCGATAATTGGATACCGGGAAAATTACTAATAATTATACCGGTAAAAAAGCGACAATATCAAAATAATCGGTGGACTTAGAAAATGGGCAAATAAATGTTTCATACATTATTGAAACAATTCCTGAAGTAATGTAGAAGATATTTTTGAAGAAATCCTTAAATAATCTCTGATGAAACTTTAAAAAAAATACTAGATGAGCTCCTGCAAGGACATTTGTAAAAACTTCTAGACTCTTGAAAAAGTCTTGGAGCATTTTCCTACAGCTTGTAAGTGGAATAGCTGTAAGTAAATTAAACTTCGAAATAACTAAAATGTTCGTCATCTGATACATGCATTAAGTTTATTTTTAAAAACGTAAGAAATAATGTGAAAAAAGAATAAATTTGTGGGAATCCCGGATTGATACCACCAACTTGTCATATTACACTGTAAATCTTCGCACTATGACACGCGAAAACCAAACATTACAATTTAACTATCTTTATCCTTCTTTCGTCACACAGATCGTATCGTGCGATCTCACGTGAGCTTCTACAACAACACATAAAAAACTCTAAATTGATATTTGCAATAGTCTTGCTGATATTTTGCAATGTTTGTCTTGTAAAAGTTCTGATCAAGGTCCATTATTCTATAGAGGTTGATAGATGACCTCTATTAAGTTTATTCATAGTACCTGAATCCAAAAATCAGTTTACTCATAGTTAATCCCAAAGACTTCAACGTTCACAAACAACGAACCTGTACAAAAGGAGTGATTTTCCATGATAGTTCAAAATGTTTTGCGGTAGAAACTTGTTTTAAGTAATTATTAGATAAAGTTCATAAGTTTACACAGTTTACTAACATATTGTTCTTCTTCTCTATGGTTCCGACGTTCCTTGAGATGGAGTTTGATTATGAATATCTCTGCAATATTTTATTGCAAACGCATTATGCAAGTTTGGTATTTCAAGAAAGAACTCCAATCAACCTTCTGTTACATTGTACAATGTTAACATATACACTACCCACCATAAGTATGGAATCGTGTATTGCAACACTTTTTTTTTTCTTTATTAACGTGAATTTTAACACTTATGGCTAGTTCTTCACTCGTATTGCAACACTCATACTGAATATTGCAGCACCTTGAAAAGTTTAGCATCACCTAAAATGAATATTATCTCGTGATTCTGAAGTGCTATATCAATGTATTTTTGAGGTCATCTTAAAAATACGTCTTTAAGCCCCTGCGATTTTTTATTTTTGTTGAAATTTTTTTATCACTGGATTTTGGGTGATACTAAACTTAAAAGTGCTGCAATGCTCAGTATTGCAACGATTCCATACTTATGGTGGGTAGTGTATTTTACGTAATTATCTTGTACAACAATCTGAGTATTACACAAATAGTCCAAAAACCGCACTTTCCATTTGTAGCCTTCCAACACGGAACAATTTATTACGAGAGCATAACCCCTTAGCCACCCACTTTAATTACGAACAAAACTAATTTCAGCAACAAATATGATGGCATCGTAAAAATATATAAAAGTTACAACATACTTACAATGGTGCTTCAAAGTTGCCTCCCACATCTCCCGAAACCTCATAAAAACTCAACACAGGCAAAAACTGCAATACAGCACGAGGCTGGGGTTGACCACCCCAAGCCGTCATCTTGAGTGATGATAAAAAAACGTTATGACCCAGTCGAACATCATCGCCGTAAAACACACACGAACAATTCGATTAGCAATATCCTCCGGTTCGGTTCACTGATGCGATTGGCCACGCATTCATCTCCGCGATCGGGGTTTTATGGAAATGGCCCCCCACCCGGATCGTTATCCTGCCTGACAGAAGCTTTTCCTTGTCAGCGGAAAAGTTTTCCACTTCGAATGTTTTCGGGAAACTCATCTGGTCGGGGGCTAACGGTTACGGCTGAGCCATAAAGCGATAAAAGGCGGGGTGATATCGGGAGGCCAATATATCCCGGCTCTTGACGACGATACGCAGAATTCACGCTGATGTTTTATGTGTCGTTTGTTTCTTGGAAATTTTCTCCATTTGCTTGCGGAGGCGGGGGAGGTTCCATTTTGCACATCCGGCGCCCGCGCCACACAGAGGTCCAGTATTGCGGAAAACTGTCAAAAACTCATTTTTCAAACATGGTTGGTCTACTAGCAATACCATTTTTTCACCATAAAAATTATTCAATTTGCAATATAGTTTTGTTTATGCAACATTTTTTCACAAGTTCTCCAAAAACTCTTATACTTTTAGAATTTGTGTAGAATTTCGATCTTTATTCATCTGAGTAATAAGCATGTTTCTGGTATCACTCCGGTCGAAAAAAGATCTTGAAAACTTCAAAAACCTCTATATTGTATTTTTTTTTAGATTTCTTGAAGACCTATTTGTATGATTTTTTTTTTTCAAAAAAGCTTCTTCTGAAGCAACACAGATGTTATAATATAATATTTTTAAACTATACATGACCATATTTAGTCATATATCAGTTGATAATGCTCAATTATAACATGTATGCTACCTGGTTAATACCTGACATTGTATATAACATTATTTTTGATTAATTGACTATAAACAACATGGCGACCGAATAAGATGTATATGGAAAGTGTCGGTCCCCCAAGGAACATCGAAATACAGTCATCTCTCCCTTACTCGATATTGAAGGGACCATCGAGTTAGGGAGGTATCGAGTTACAGAACACAAAACCAGTGTAACTGCGATCCAAGGGACCATCGAGCTAGCCACGAATACCAACTTTTACTATGGTTCTCTAACTCGATATCGAGATACGGAATATCGAGTAAGAGAGAGTTCACTGTAGTCTTCATCTTCTTTGTATTAACGTCCTCAATGGGACACAACCTGCTTCTCAGCTTAGTGTTCTTATGGGCACTTCCACAGTTATTAACTGAGAGCTTTCTTCACCAAAGTTGCCATTTTTGCATTCGTATATCGTGTGGCAGGTATGATTATACTCTATATCCACGGGAGTCAAGGAAATTTCCATTACGAAATGATCCTGGACATACCGGGAATCGAACCCAGACACCTTCAGCATGGCTTTGCTTTGGCTAAGGAAGGCCCAGTGGACTGTAGTACAATTGCTCGATTTTTGCCATACATTTTTAAATCTGAACCACTGTATGTCACCCACCCTGTTAGGGGGTGCGCCTCTAGGATGCTGCTTGCTGCGGCTGAAGAAGATGAAGGCCCGTAAATGTGCCCGGATGTTATCCATCTCGAAAAACCACTCATATTTTTGCTTCTCTCGTTCGAACCCCCTCGAAGCTCGAGTTCACTTTTCCAGTTTTACTGTAGATTGGATTTCCGTTTTATATGGCATGGTCCCGGATCGTAGTAAAAGTTTTATCTTTATCGTTTTACCACGCGCCATGCCCCGGGAACTGGAACTGTTTGGGTTTTGGCACCGGAGCGCGGATGTAATTGCGGTTATGAGTGGGATTAAAAATCCAATAACAATAAAACCGGGAATGCTGTTGTTTTCGGAAACTACGAGATGAGGTCGTTCGGATTTGTCTTACCACACAGAAGAGGTTACATCAACTGCCACTGGGGATGTTTTAATAGAGAATATTCAGGATTTGCATTGTTTTTGTGAATATGTCTCCAATTGTTAGAATTGATAATGAACAGAGATGACTGTACAACTCGTACAAAAATTGCTTCTTAATGATTGAACAAAACTAGCAAACAAGTATATTCATTTGCCACATGTGCATGTTGTAATGCTCGAATCGATACACATTAAAATGTATAGAGAACGAGCTCACCAATTTATTCGGATGTTTAATTACATATCCAAGACGATAGCAATGTCATAACATTCACATTTCGTGAGATTTAACGGTCTAAAATTGAGAAATTGATAATTTCTGTTAACCATCCTTTTTGAGATTATGGAAGAAATTCTTTTAAGATTATGTCATAATCTTCAACTGGATTGTGTTGGAATTTTAAAAGATTTTAAAGAATTCAAAAGATAGTCTAGGATTAAAAAAATCTACAAAGATAAGAATGGTACACAAATTATGTCACGCTAAATTTCAACTTTCTTGACCCTATTAGTCCTCCAAAAATTTTGTAAGGCTTGTTACGTTTGGCTTGACCCCCTCCCCCCCCTCGTAGCGTTGCGTAGTTTGTGCATGACTCCTAATGCACATAGCGTTCTATCAGAATCCAACCTTGAGAATCCTGTTCAAGGTTCTGTGACAGGGTGTCTACTACCTGTAACAACCTGGAATTATCAGGCAATTTTATTCAACCTGAAAAAACCTGGAATTCTCAGAGAATTTCGGCTACACTCAGGGAAAATATTTCGAACCAGTAGGGGTAGAATATGTCCTTTTTGTAACACAAAATGCCTTTAAACATAAAAAAAATCGGCTGCTCCGCTATTACAACTCTGCTTGAGATATTCAGTAATTTAATTTGCAGTTATTTCTATTGTTTCAGATTAAAACTTGTCTGAATAAGTCAGTTGGTCATCTTTCATGAGTATATGAAATAGGTGATTAAAGATAACAACAGGTACAAATCAAATATTCTCAGGTAACCAAGAGTCTATTTAAAGATTTGGTTACTATTTGAATGCATGTCTCTAAAAAGTGTATATTTTTAGTTAAGGTATCTAAAGACATTTTAATCACTATGGTCTCTAAAGTATTTTTTTTTTGCCAACCCTCTTTATCCCATGGTAGCACCAGAGCTCCATTATTTTTCGACGTATTTACGACAAACCGAACCAGATGAATACTATGCATTAGTTACTAGATTATGATTCTATACTCATCAGATAATCCAAAACAAAACTGGCTGAATAGTTAAACTATTGATTAACAATCAATTTACTATTGTAAATCAACCCAAAATTTTCAAACAGATTTTGAGAAAAAATAGACTATTTTTAACATAGTTCGTTCAATTACTTTTAATTAAAACGCTTTTTGAACGCTTTTTCAAAGTCGTGGGAAAGAGCAGGTTAATCTGCTTGCAGTGAATTCTTTTGTAACATTTAGAGGGTCCAGAAAACCCTTCAGAGACTATTACGTGACTATTTCTCCAGGGATTTCTTCTGAAATACTTTCAAGAACTCCACCAGAGTTTCCACTAGTAAGTTTTCAATGGATAGTTCCCTTTCAAGTTTCCCTTAGTTTCCTTCTTCAGAATTTGGACCAGAAAATTTTAAAGCTCTCCTACGCTACTACCTCCAGTAATTGGTACAGGGATTGCTCTGAAGAAAAAATCTCTGTATATCCTCCAGATGTTTTCCACTGATTCTTTCACCGATTTCTCCAAATGTTACTTTCAAGATTCTTCCCACAGGCCCTACAGAAGTTCTTCGCCAAAGGGTTATTCCAAAGTTTTCGAAAAAAAATGACATTTTTACAGAAATCCTACAATAATTCCTACGCTTTTTTCATTTATTCCAGGTAAAAATGAATAGAGATTCTTTAAAAAAATCATTCACGATAACTCTCTGGAATTACTCAATACTTTCTTAAGACATTATTGGATGAAATCTATTATAAACTTTTCCAAGAATTCGATAAATTGCACCTGGGATTTCTCACTAGGTTCCTCTAAGAATTTCTCCAGCATTTCATCAAAATATTATTGCTGTGGTTCAAACACTTCACTAACATTTTTTTCAAATACAGTTTCCAAATAGATTATTCAATACTCCATTCAAGGTTTCACAACAGTTCATTCTGCAGCAATTATTACAGTTATAAAGTTCAACAATTGTTAGATATATATTTTTTTATAGATTTTGTCCGAATTTCTTTTCAAAAAAAAAACCTTGTGGGACATTATTCAGTGCTTCGATTTTTTCATTATCATAGCAATTTATCAAGTAAATCTTAGAAATAAATTCATCAAGAATCCAAGAGTTCTGTTAGAGATCCTCGTAAGAGTTCATCATTATAACTCACACAAGTTTCATTAGAAATTACACTAGGATTTTCTGAAAAAAATCCTCGCGAATTTTTAAAAATGGATGGAACCAGGAAAGAACCAGCACCAATATGATGATCTTTTGAGCTAATACCTACCAAGGCTCGTAACAATAAAACTGTAGAAACCCATTCGTGGTAGATGTAGGAGTGTAGTTTTATTGAAATATCGTGATTTTCATTAGACATAAAAATTTGTGAAAATTTCATAAAAAGATCGTAAAAATCACAAAACAAACTCCTGAAGAGATCTTCGGAGCAATGTGTGAAAGAAATTTACAGTAAAACAAGCAGTAATATTTGTCGTAATTTCACGAGGAAATCTTAGACATATTCTTAGAATGTCCATAAATCTGAATCCCATTTCAAGGGAAAGGTTACTTTTTCTTAAGGATCAAATGGAATATTTTTTTCATATCTGATTTTGATGATTAAAGACACTTTCAAATCATTTTATAAACCTACTTGTTTTTCGTGGAAATTGAATCATATGAAAAAAAATATTTAATTTTCAATGTGATGTAAACTGAAGTCTGCTGTAAAAATAAATCGAATTCATGTGTTATTACAGCACCATGTAAACTTAAATGAATATACATTCAATTTTCAACTAAAAATGGTTAAATATTACATGATCGTGTAAATTTAAAGTTAATTCGATTGAAAAATAATGGATTGGTCGTTGAAATTTAGGTTTATTTCGATGCTCCAAATATGTGCATGAAAATAAACTTAAATTTACAACATTTTTTTAGCTGTGTAAGCAACAAATTTCTCTAAAATTTTTCGTATGAACAAACTTTGAAATATATCTTTAGATTTTTTTTGTTCTAGTGTTTCGGAGCCACACAACCTATCTTTGGAATTAAATTTTTAGTCACCTAAATTTAATCATTCGTCAATCATTTATGTATTTTGGAGAATTTCTTAAACCGGGAGAAACCTGGAATTATCATGGAATTTTATTTCTGTAAATGAGTAAACACCCTGTGTGAGGATTCCGGCAGCCTCTTGCCAAGGATTTATTTTAAGCTATTGTGCTTCAATCTTCTTAAAAAAAATACTATGCAGAATTGTATAGAAAATGTAGGAATTTTATTATGTGAAATCTCTGTCTAAAATTTGAGAGAATTTTCTCTAAGAATCGAAATAATCCTGGCTAGGATTCTGTAGAATTCAGCAGATCATTATATGATAACAATGCTCAATATTCATTTTTGTCCAATTTTTCTGTAAAAATCATGTCCAGGATTCTGTGGAAATTCAGCTTGCCCAGAGTTCTGCGTAAATTCCTCCCATATTAGAGCAAAACTCATACCCAAGACTCTATAAGAATTCAGCATATTTTCGTAGCACCTTTTTATTGAACTTACAAGTAAATCAGGTATTCTGTGTTGCAGGCGAACCAGCCTGTGGTTAAAAGCCTCTCTAATAAAGAAATTAAAAAATCTGTGAAATTCAGTTCCGTTCATGAAAGTGAACATATAAATTTGATATTGAATCATTTTGAATCATGTCCATCCGGTTTTGTTTAGTACGACAATGGGCTCTGATCGCCATAAGTTTTATTTTTTTAATTGAGGCGTCACTATTCGATTTGGGTTTGATTCAAGCATTTTCTATGAAAATTAGAGAACCCCGAATGTTTCTACAAACATTTCTTTGAATGTTTCCACCAGTAATTTCCTCAAACATTTCACAACTGTCTTGTAATTTCACCAAGTTTTTTTTTTCTTTTCCAATATTTGCGAAAACTTCCCTTAGATTAGTCTAAATTGCTTTACAAGAAATTCTCCATAAATTATTAAAAAAAAATGTTCTACAAATTTAGTAAAAATTAGCTCTTATATTGAGCCAGCAGCTCGAGAATGAATAACTAATCAATAATGGCGTTAAAATTCACATAAACAAAGATAAAGAAAATATTGAAGTTCGACATTAAAATGCATTTCATTTTTTTTTCTTATTCAAGTTTCTCTGAGGTTTTTTTAGGAGTTTCTATAGGGTATAATGATGATGATGATGATTTGGTTCTACCATCTATTGTAGCAAGGCATCTGCCTATAGCACTGGAATAATCTGAAAAGCGATTTGATCAAGATTGTACTGTTGTTTGTGAGTAGTCAGTCTCCTGTATGAAGTGCCAAAATGGATGTGCGGACCCACAAGCATAGACACTTGCACGAAACCCGCGTTAGGGGAAGAGAATCTCCTTCCAGAAGAAAGCTTTCACGAACAACTATAAAATCAAGCCCTCGATTGACAGAATACTCCCAATAGATGGGGTCGAAGAGCCCGCCCTCAATTCACGAAATGTTAGCAACAGGGAGGAGGCAGTCCCAAGCTCCCTGTCCAAATCGCTTCAATCGGGTGCCCTGGTGGTCCCAGCCCAGCCCAAAATACATACAATAATTAAAATATAATCAAATATGATATAATAAATGAAATAATTATAATGAAATGTATAAAATTTGAAATTATAGTTATATATGACTTAGATATAGATGTTCAATATAAAGACTAAATAACGATTTCTGGAGAAGAACTGCATGCTGTAATATGAAGAGCGGTGATTAAGCTAGTATTTCCGCTGCGATTTGCAGACTTCATGGTGCTTCTGGAAGTTGAACCAAGGAGTTTCTATAGGGTATAATAGTCTAATACCTAAATCATCCAGTTCATTTTTGTTTCCGTGCGGAATAAACAGTAGACTTGATGGCAAAGCATATGCAGAAGTAATTGCAGTGACTCTGTGGAAAGTGGTTAAATTTCTTTATTTCATGCTGAAGTGATTGCTAGATTATTTCAACAATTCTGAATGAACTTCGTAAAGGGATTTTCAACAGACTTTCCAGTAGATTTTCTTTCATAAATTCAACCAGATTTTTTCACAGGAATCATTGCAGATATTTTAATTAATTTGACCTGAACTTCCATTAAGAACGCCCACAATCATTGCTATGAGGATTTCTCATAATCTCTCTCGAGATTACTTCCAGATCCTTTCTGGAATTCTTCCAAACAAATTCTCGGAGTTTTAGAACTTACTTCTGGCAATATCTAGGAACATCATTCAAATTCATTTTTGATTTTATCCAGAGTTTTTACTGGAATGTCTATATGGAATTATCTAAAGTTCGAAATGGATGCCTTTCGAAAAATTTGACCAGAAAATCTTCTAGGAACACCTCGTTCCCTAGGAAATTGTTTCACACATCCCAAAATGTATTTTATCTTGATTACACTCTGGAATTACACCAAAAACACCTTCAAGGATTTCTTCAGGGCTATGGCCAAAGTTTAAATAAGGCCAAAGAAATAAGATTCACTTTCCAGGAATCTAACCTTTTTTAATATTTTATACAAGATTCTTAGAAGAAAACTCATACTTAAAACACATCCTATACCTTATTCAAAGATCCCTAAAAAAATACTTCACATCTCAAATTCCTCACCATTTTATCAGGATTTCTCTAAAAATGCATGCAGTGATTACTGGAAAGGCATATCCAAGATACTATTTTTTTTTTTTTTTTTTTTTTTTTTTTTTATAGTAGGGTTTAAAAAAGCTTCAAAAGCCTGGCCTGTTGTGTGTTGGCACGGTGTGGGACTCACGTTAGGCGTGCTTAACCACTAAAAAACTTTCCCTACTGCTCCTGTGCCTCGATCTCCCCCGGAACTACATCAGGCAACTTCATCGGGGGAGGGCTGTGCTCATGCACTTCTGTGCTCATGCACTTCTTCAATCTCAGCCTCTAGCTGTTCTGCTAGTTCGCTGTTGGAGCGTTTTGCCCAATTGGCGGTTGAACCTCTCGCCGGGACTTTGGACAGCTTTCTGTGCGACGACGCATACTTCCCTTGGGCTGGCCTCGCATCAGAGCTCTGTTGATCTTCTACTGGACGCTCATGTGCACTTCGTTGCTCTACGACGACTTGTTCTCCGCTGCTGCTGTTCGAGCTCTCCTTGTTGACCAGTTGGATGCCGAGGTCGGTCCAGCGATTCCGGTTGGAGGATGACTTCCGGTTCACTGGCGCCCAGACGACCCAAAACTGGTTTGTGACGATCGATGCTACTCGGCTTAGTCCCCGACGGTGGAGCTAGCCTACTCCGGCTACGCGCTTCTTCATGATTCGATACAGGCCGGTGGAGTGCCGAAGTCGGTCCAGCGATTCCGGTTGGAGGATGGCTTCCGGTTCGCTGGCGCTCCGACGACTCAAGCCGGTGATACGCTACGTACTACTCAGAGTAGTCCCCGGCGGTGGATCTATCCTACTCCGACGAAGATTTCCCCGGCGGCGGAAGATCTCCCGAACCGATGCTATCCGGGCAGATGCCGAGGTCGGTCCTGCGATTCCGGTGGAGGGAAGCTTCCGGTTCACAGGCGCCCCGACGATCATTTGCCGGTGCAACAACGCGATCTACTCAACTAGTCCCCGGCGGTGGACTTAGCCTACTCCGAAGCTGGCCGGGCAGATGCCGAGGTCGGCCCTGCGATTCCGGTGGAGGGAAACTTCCGGTTCACAGGCGCCCCGACGACCATTTGCCGGTGCTATTTCGCGAATTACTCAGCTGGACCCCGGCGGTGGACTCAGCCTACTCCGACTCGACGTTGGTCGGCCAAGTGCCAGGGTCGGTTCTGCAATTCCGGTTGGAGGATGGCTTCCGGTTTGCAGGCGCCCCGACGACTATTAACCGATACTACGCTACGCCCGCTCTACTCGGTCTAGTCCCCGACGGAGGATCTAGCCTACTCCGATCGCGACCCGGAGCTCTCTGGTCTTCACGCCATCTCCTTTGCAGCAACGACATAATCGCCGTTATTCCCCTGTTCACCGCATTCCAGGTGCTTTCATGCTGGCACATGTTCTGCACGATGTTGTCCGGATTTAGAACGCTTGCGGTTTCTGACATCATCTCGCTTCGTATATCCCTGAATCGAGGGCAGTCGAATATAACGTGCTCCGGTGTCTCCTCGATATTTGGACAGGCCGGACAATGTGGCGATTCTGCGTGTCCGAATCTGTGCAGATATTTCCGGAAGCATCCATGGCCTGACAGAAACTGGGTCAGGAAGAAGTTAACTTCTCCATGTTTTCTGGTCGTCCACACCGACACGTTAGGAATGAGCCTCTGGGTCCACCTTCCTTTCTCCGAGTTATCCCACTCCTGCTGCCACCTGGCCATTGTGTCCAACCTAATGGTATTCCTCACATTCCGTGTGTCCCTTTGCTGGTAACATGCGATGTCTTCAGCCAGAGTGATGCAGATGGGGATCATTCCGGCGATAACGCACACTGCCTCCGATGATATAGTGCGGTAGGCACTCGCAACCCGTATAGCCATGAGCCGGAACGTACCTGCCAGCTTATCTCGATTACGTTTGGTTCCCAACGCTGCAGCCCAAACCGGGACTCCATACCTCAGTATAGACGATGATACGGTCGCTAGAAGACGCCTCGTGCTGCTTCTTGGTCCTCCAATGTTGGGCATGATCCTGGCTACGGTGTTAGCAGCTTTCGCTGCCTTTTCGCAGGCATAGTCTACGTGGCTGTTGAAGTTTAGCCTGTCGTCGACCATTACTCCGAGATGCTTTAGAGAGCGCTTCGATGGGATTACGTGCCCTCCGACGTTGATTTCCAACTGCTGTACCGCCTTGCAGTTGCTGACCAGCACCACCTCCGTTTTATGATGAGCCAACTGCAGCTTGACTCCAGTCATCCACGATTCGATGGTTTCTAGCGATTCCGCCGTCAGCATCTCCACCTCTTCCGCAGTCTCACCAGTTATCGCAAGAACGACGTCGTCTGCGAACCCGACGATCTCGACTCCATTCGGCAGTGACAAGGTTAGCACTCCATCGTACATCATGTTCCACAATGTTGGACCAAGTATGGATCCTTGTGGAACTCCCGCCGTGACTTTAATTGACATCCGTCCCTGATTCGTGTCGTAGACCAGTACCCGGTTCTGGAAGTAACTTTGCAGAACTTTACACAGATATCCGGGAACCCGCATTCTGTGTAGGGCTGCGGCAATAGCCTCCCAACTGGCACTGTTGAACGCGTTCTTGACGTCTATTGTTACCACTGCGCAGTATCGATTGCCTCTCCTCTTCTGCTTGGCCGCTTTCTCCGCGCACGCGATGACTGCCCGAACAGCATCCACCGTCGAAGTCTTTTTACGGAATCCGAACTGCCTTTTCGACAATCCGTTCTCGCCTTCCGTGTAGATCGTCAGCCTGCCGAGGATGACCTTCTCCAAAAGTTTGCCAAGAGTATCCAGCAAGCATATTGGTCTATATGAAGCAGGATCTCCTGGCGGTTTTCCCGGTTTTGGCAGTAACACCAGCTTCTGCACCTTCCATCTGTCTGGGAAGCAGCCTTCCGCTAGACACTTCTGCAACGCTGTCCTGAATATGTCTGGGAACGCCAAGATTGCTGCCCTTAGCGCAACATTAGGGATACCATCTGGTCCGGGAGCTTTGTTCAGCTTCAATCCTTTCGCAACCGTTATCAGCTCGGCGTTAGACACTTGTATACCGGCATTTTCCTCATCTACGTCAGCGTACGGTGTGGGCGGCCACGCTGTTGGAGCATGCGTAGGAAAGAGACCGTTCACTATCGCCTTCAGTTTGTCGGGACACATTTCAGCTGGGGTAACTGGGCCCTTGATCTTCGCCATCACTACTCGATAGGCGTTGCCCCAGGGATTTGCGTCAGCTTCCCGGCACAACTCCTTGTAGCAGTTCGTTTTACTCGTCGATATTTCCCGTTTGAACGCGGCTCTGGCCAGTCGGTAGGTCACTTTACGCTCTTCCATGCTGGCTTCGGATCTAGCTCTCTGCACGCGTCTTCTGGCTCTTAAGCAGGCTGCGCGAAGGGTGCTGAGTCTGTCGTTCCACCAGTATGCAGGACGCCGTTGATTCCTTGGCTCCAGTTTTCTCGGCATAGTCGCGTCACACGCTCTCGCCAACGCTTCTGTCAGCTCTCCTGCATCCATGTTTGGAGCGTCGCTTACTGCTCGGAGTGCTTCGACGAAAAGATCCTTATCGAAATGCTTCGTCTTCCACCTTCGTTCTCCATTCCTCCTCTGCCATACTGCACAACTTCTCTGGCCAACGCAGTAGTGGATCGCTTGATGGTCACTGTGGGTGTATTCTTCGCTAACTCTCCAGTTCATATTGGTGACTAGTGACGGGCTGCAGAAGGTCACGTCGATGATGGACTCCCTACCGTCTTTGCGAAATGTGCTAGCGAGACCGTCGTTGCACAGCCTTACGTCGAGCTTCGCTAGAGCTTCCAGCAAACTGTATCCTCTCGCGTTGGTCAGTCTGCTACCCCACTCCACGGCCCAAGCATTGAAGTCTCCTGCTATTATTACCGGCGTTCGACCGATCAGCTTGTCGGTTAGCACATCCAACATCTGGGTGTACTGCTCCAGTGTCCATCTCGGGGGGGCGTAACAGCTACACACGAAGATTCCGTTAATTTTAACGATCACGAAGCCCTCGTATGAGCGTTCGACAACTTCTTGGATAGGGAATCGGCCCATTACTTGAATCGCCGTCGTCTCTGCTCTGTCTGCTACCCAATTGCCGTTATCGGGAGGAACCCGATACGGTTCTGCAATGATCGCAATGTCGCACTTTGTTTCTGTTGTCGACTGCCACAACAGTTGTTGTGCGGCGTCGCAATGATTGAGGTTCACCTGCGTTATCTCCATCATCATTACTGCCCTGCCTTCGCCTTCTGATATTTGGGGCACTTGAAGCCACCCGTCGTATGGGCGTTACCTTCCTCCACCTTACACAGCATGCACCTAGGTGACTTCAGGCAGTCCCTGCCAACGTGACCTTTTTCACCACATTTCCTGCAGTGTTCGGACCTGTCCGGGCCTTTGCAGTTTATTGCCCGGTGGCCGAAATCCATGCATTTGAAGCATCTCTCCACCGGATTTGTCTCCCGAGGGATCAGTTTCAGCGGGCAAACCGACCATCCCACCTTGATCTTACCAGCCTCGACGAGTTTTTTGGCTGCTGCGACTGGTAATCGGATCGTCGCTATTTGCATACCTCCGTAAGCTCTCCTCAGCCGGATGGACTGTGGTGCTTCTTCCAGGTTGCATTGAGATAGCAGTGCACCCCTCACGTCGTCTTCTGTTGTGATCTCGTCCAGTTCTCTACATTCGATCACTGCCTCCTGGGATAAGGCTCTCACGCTTGCCTCGTTGCCCAGCGACTTCGCGATGAGCTCTCGGCAGGCCGAACTCTTGATCGACGGATCTTTTTTAAGCTCAAAGAGCATGTCACCTTTCTGGGTGCGCCTGGTTCTCACCACGTTTTCACCCAGCTCCTTAAGCTCTGGGTCCTCCCTCACTCTCCTGAGAATCGCCGCGTAGCTTGTCTTATCGCTTGCCTCAATGACAAGAGCATCGCCCCTGAACCTCTCGCGAGGTGACCGTTGCTTTTCTTTCTTCTTCGGTTCCTTTTTTTGCCGCTTCCTCTCCTTACGAGCTGTATTCTTCTGCTTTTGACCTTTCACGGTGCGCCATCCACTGCCGTTCTGCTCACTGACGCACTCATTGCCGCTTCTCTGCTTTTTGGGATCTTCCTCCTCTCCTGGTGTATCCCTCGTTCTTTTTTCCGTGCGGGTGGTCGGATTGCTCCTAGGCGTCTCCTGTTCAACGGCTGTTGCATTCACCGAAGTTAATGCTTTTTCGGCTTTTTCCGCTCTACTCCGCAATTCCTTCTGCCCGCGTTCTGCGGCTGTAACGGCAGACTTGATGCTCGTGACCAGCTGCAAGATACTATCAAGAAACTTCTAAAAGCACTACTCTAGGTACCCCGACCAGACAGAAGAAACAATTCAGACAACCAGAATGTACTTAGAACGGAATCACCTTTTGCGTTAGGCGATGCTTATATCACAGACAAAAACACATTACACTCAGAACAAATTTATTCAAAATCCATCGCCCAGTTAACACCACCATCATCTGGTGAGCATGTTGCACGGTAGTTTGACACGTCAAACGCAAAGAAAAACGATGCGCCCGCCTCTGGTGAGATTTGTAACATAGCGAATTTGAAATGATCTTTAAATGAGTGGTCGATGGAAATCTCGTCAGTGTTACGTCTGTTTGTCTATGCTTATATGAACAAAGATTCCGTATAAAATGTCGTAAAAAGGCCTTATACGTACAAAATTGTGGGTGATATATGTGCATATTGATTATGATGAAAATTGGCATACAATGCGAGTGTATCGATTTTATTGCGACTTAATCTGTAAGCTCTGTAAGTCGCATAGACTTATTAATTTACGATAACAAAGTATTCCAGTCAAACAGCTACGAGTTACTTTGCACTGTATATGGAACGAAACAAAATTCACATATGAGCTCAGAAAATACCGTTCTACGCGAGAAAACTCGTCAATCAAACGATTCATTCAGTAATTAGGAGGAGGAAATTTTCTCGATTCCCAGGGCATAGAGTATCTTCGTACCTGCCACACGATATACACATGCAAAAATGGTCAATCGGCAAAGAAAGCTCTCAGTTAATAACTGTGGAAGTGCTCATATGAACACTGAAAGCCTGAGAAGCAGGCTTTGTCCCAGTTGGGACGTAACGCCAGAAAGAAGAAGAACCATCGGTTTCGTCACTGACCGGTGACGAAAAATTAAAAAAAAAAAACAGTGTGTGAAAGATTGTCATTTTCTTTGTCTCCCATGACTGACAAGGACATCACGAGGCAACAAAGCCGTAATAGACAACGAGCAATATATTTCGTTACTCTTCGCGTCATCCCTTCGCACTGAACCAACATTAGATTCTAATCGTCACCTAGCGCACAATTTCAGACAAAGAAAGTCTGAGCTACGAGCTACTAGCCAACAAGGAATATTGTATTGGCATTTGGGCAAGTACATTCTCAAGAAGTTGTGTTAGCCCTGATGGCAGGCGCGTGCTACCGCTAATCCAAAGGTTTTTTGTTCAACTCCGGAAGCGCGCTGATGCTTTTATTTTTGCGTGTCTCTTTTTTGGTCGGCCATTCAATTGGCACCGATTAGTTGTCTGCCTTTCTATTCAAGCTGAACGTGTTCAACGAAAACACAGGTAGAGAGAAACGGCAAAGATTTTTCGTCGCGACGAGGAGCTTGGTTGCTGGTAGTTGAGCGTCGTTGGTTGCGCTGAGCTGAAGCAGTGACGAGAACTTTTTATTTTTCGTCACCGTCACTGATAGTCTGTCAAATCCGGCGACTAATAACAACTCTACTTTTATATCACCAGTTGTTATTAAATTTGTACCGTTAGCATTAAAAAAAAACCTTAATCTAACAAAATTCGCATTGAATGAAACAAAAATATAACAAACACTATATAATCATTATAAAATTATTACAGCATTTGTTTCAAAGATGTTACAAAATAAAAAAAAAATACATTGAAAATTATGTTGCTGTTCTTAGCTTCATATGTTACAGTCGAAGCTCGTTATAGCGACATCGCAAGGGACCGTCGGTATACGGAAATGTCGCTATAAAATCGTCGTTATAAAGAGGTTGGATGTCGTTATGGAGCATGGAGGAATAAATTGATCACAATATGTATTAAAATAGCTTAACGAATGTCATTATATTGAGTGTCAATTGAATATAACACTAATGTCGCAATAGAGAACGGTCGAAACAGAGAAATGTCGTTAAAAAAGCTGAAATTAGTATGGGAATTTGAAGGGACCATTGGAAATGTCGTTATAGAGAGGTTTGTCACAATAAAAGTTGTCGTTATAACGAGCTTCAACTGTATTTACATCAAACTTACAAATGCAATGTCTAAAACACAACAAATTGTGTTATAAATGTGTTACAAAAAGGACGAAGCCATATTGAAAACAACTCCAATTGTTTTAAACTGCTGTTGAACCATAATTTTATCCCTTTTATACGCCCGCATTCACACAACACGCGTGACTTTTATCGTTCGTGGAAGAAAATTAATCACGAAAGAGAAAAATAAAGACAACCACCATCCTCTGTTTGGTCTCGATCACTATGTGTCACCCCTTGTAACATTCGCTGATACTCTCTTATTCTGATCGAGAAGATTGTCCGACGTTACCCCGAAAATCATTTCCCCGAATGACGTTTTTCCAAATGAACTTTCCCCGAAAAAAAATCGTAATGTAATTTTCATACTGAACGCTATGATCCTGCTGCCAAAGGTGTTCCACAAGTTTGCTATACAATCCATATGTTTGAAGTAACTGGTATTCAAAATGATGTGTCACGTGCGTGAAACTAAAAACATTATTCGGCCAAACGTCCTTATGCCGTATGCCCGTTAGGTCAAACGATTTGTTTTTAATTATACTCAACGTGACGTAAAGCAATTTAACTACAGTTCCCATTGAGCCTTCGTTCTTCTTCTTCCTGGCATTACGTCCTCACTGGGACAGAGCCTGCTTCTCAGCTTAGTGTTCTTATGAACACTTCCACAGTTATTACCTGAGAGCTTTCTTTGCCATAGTTGCCATTTTCGCATTCGTAAATCGTTTGGCAGGTACGATGATACGCTATGCCCAGGGAAGTCAAGGAAATTTCCATTACGAAAAGATCCTGGACCGACCGGGAATCGAACCCAGACACCTTCAGCATGGCTTTGCATCGTAGCGGCGGACTCTAACTTATTCAGCCTTCGTACGTTAGGCTAAAGACAGAATCTATCAGTTTTCCAGATAAATATCTTGTTCATGATAAATATCTTTGTCATGTCTAAATGGAAGCAGCTAGCCGAAAACATCAAATTAAGTGAGCATGTCTAAAATTAACACTTAACCCGTATAGGCCTGAGTGAAGGCAAAAATCCTAAAACCCTCACCGCTCAGCGAATTCTTAATGGATTCAAATGATTTTTTGTCAGTATACTGGCACACATATCTAGTTTCTAGAAGTGGACAGAGGAACGCGGAAATATTCATGTGGCCGGAGTTATTCCGGTGGGTCACTGGGTCAGGTCAGGTGAACAGGTCACTGAGCGTTTGTGCCCCTGGAGGTAGGCAAATTTCAAGTCACAGATAATTTCCGGAATCGGCAATAATGTGGCCACTATATGACGGAATTTTAAGAAAATTGCATCATTAGAAACCTTTTGAGAAAAGATTGAATTGGATAACTATGAGTTTTGTATTTGATTGATCCTACAAATGACTATTTTCGGGTCCCGGGACGCCTCAAACTTACGATTAAGTGGCCAATTTGTATCTGAACATCTGTGCCAAGCTTATGGGAACGCATTTTTGTGCACAATTATGTTTGATTTCTACTTTTAGAGAATTAAAATGGTTTAGTATCCAACAAATCTATAGCCGGTTCTTCCGGGCCTTACGTCCGAATTGCCACATCGGGTATATTTTAAACGATGCAAAACTCTTCATTTAAAATGTTGAATATCAGATCTTAACGATTTATGCAAATTAAAATGATTGTCATTGCAATTAAATAAAGGTAACTTGGCATGTCCCAAAAAATAGCCCTTTTTACCAGACTTGACCCAGTGACCCACCGGAATAACTCCGACCACCGGAATATTTCCGAGTTCCTCTGGCCACTTTTAGAAACTACATATGTGGGCCAGTAAACTGACAAAAAATCATTTCAATCCGTTAAGAATTCGCTGAGCGGTGAGGGTTTTAGTATTTTTGTTTTCACTCAGGCCTATACGGGTTAAAATCTTCATCAAGAATAGAACGAAAGCATCAAACAATTTTATATCAAACCAGGGAATGTCTGAAAACTCAGTCCTGTGCCAAAAACATGCGTGCCACACATAAATTAATTGGGCGTCTCCCATTATTTGCGAGTAAACTTAAAGCAAGGTGCAAGAGACAATTTAATTTTGTGCGAAGCAAAGTAAACCACAATCTCTACTCTTTCAGTCTCTTTCGTGGAAGCACAAAAATTCGCTCTAGAAAAATTACAGGAAAGTATGCTTTGAAAGCGTACAAGCTTAATAAGTGCTATGCAAAAACTCTATGAATTTTCATTGATGTATTGATCTATGAAGAAAAGCCTTCCAATAAAAGAATGGTATATCTCTGTTGGAATTAGTAACAGCTACGAGCAAAACTTCGAAGATCTGCCTACGATCAAAAGAAAGCGAGACTAACTTCAAAATTATTAACTATTTTTATGCCAATGATTTTTATACTAGTAAAATAAAAAGGAACAATCTTTGTTACAAAAAGGGGTATTTATAAAATTGAAATCAAGCAACTTTTACGTTATCAATTATTGCAACAGAAAAAAAACATTAAAATATCTGCTTATGTTTTATGAAACACAAACTAATAACGTGGAAGTTATAATCGAGTAATAGCCTCAACAACAATGAGTCCCAAACAAACGTATCGACTTATTTATTCCATCAAAGTTCTTATGCAGTGAAGATCAAGATGTACCTTTGAATCCTGCCGACTTTTTTCAACCTGTCATAATTATTTCATGATTCTGCCGTTGCCCGTTCAGCCAGATTTCACCTAGATGAATAATCTCCGGACAAACGACATTGAGCATCATTTTTTTTAGTTTTTGAATAATATTTAAAAAGCTACCCTCTACGTATTATACGTATTTTTATAATGATTCTTAGCATAATACAATTTCAATTCTGAACTTAATTTTGTCAACATATTTTTAAAAGCAGACCTGCCAATAAAAACTGTCATCGATTTCCAATCCAAATATCTCCTCTGTCGTTTTTCGAGTCAAATCATTTATTTGAAGCGACTATCAAACTTGCTGAATTCAGGCGATAATTAAAAAAAACTGGAAAAAGCTTTCGGGGAAACAGTACAGTTAGGGAAACAGTGCATTCGGGGAAAATTCTCCAATAAAAAATCATTCGGGAAATGGTTCTCGGGGAAATGTCAGACAATCGATCGACAAACATAAGCGAATATGTAGTATATTTACAACAAAAGGGGTGTTTGATGAACCAAAAGGCTAGGAACTAATTATCGAATCTAAACGAAATATAAATCTCTCGAATGGGTCGATATCATCGTCGTCTGTGAGCGGTGTTGCTTTTGAACGCTCTCTCACGTACAGGGCTGGTAGCGAGTCACTTTTTAGTGACTTGGTCACTTTTTTGAGGCCAGTCATTTTAAAGTCTCTTTTTTGAAGCCATTTCAACTAAAGTCACTTTTTTCGTCCAAAAGTCACTTTTTTCAACTATTTTGAGATAATTTTCGGGAGAAAATTTTGAATCGGCCTTCTTAATTTAATTCTGGAAAACGTGGAATTATCAGGAAATTTTATTCAACCTGGGAAAAAACCTGGAATTATTATAGGATTTCGGCTATACGCAGGGAAAATACTTCGAACCAGTAATTATTATGGCAGAATGTGTCCTTTTTGTAACACAAAATTTCTTCAATCAAAAAAAAATTCGGCTGCACCGCTGTTATAACTTGACTATTCAGTAAATTAATTTTAAGTTATTTTTAATATTCCGAATAAAATTTGTTTAAATAAGGAAATAGGACTTAGGATTGCTAAAATGGGAAAGGCAAGTACGATTTCCAGTTCTAGTAGGGTATCTTTCATTAGCATATGAAATAAATAATATTTGTAGGAAAAGATTAAAGCTTACAACAGGTACGAAAAATGGTATATTTTCAGGTAAGCAGATCTTTTTTAAAGGCTTGGATACTATTTAAATGCATATTTCTAAAAAGTGTTTATTTTTAGTTAAGGTCTCTAAGGACATAATCAATATGGTATCTAAAGTCACTTTTTTGCCTTAACCCTCTCATTCCCATGGTAGCTCCAGACTTACTATGGTTCTCCAACTCGATATCGTATATTATAAAAACGCTTTTTCATATAAAAACTGTCGATTAAAGTCGTCGGAAATAGATGGTTAATCTGCTTGCAATGAATTCTGGTGCAACATTCTAGAGGCTCTAGACAACCTTCAAATACTATCACGTAACTATTTATCCAGAGATTCCTTCTGGAATACTTTCAAGAACTCCACCAGGAATGCCACCAGCAATTTCTCAATAGAAGCTTAGAGGAATTTCTTCTTAGTTTGGTACTAAACATTTTTGGAGCATTCCTACGATACTACCTCCAGTAATTTGCACAGAGATTACTCTGAAGAAAAAATATCATTATTTCCTCCAGATTACTGATTCTTTCACAGATTTCTTCAATCGCTGCTTCTAGGATTATTCCCGCAGGCTCTACAGAAGTTTTTCCCAAAGGTTTAGTACAGAGTTTTTGAAAAAATCGACATTTTTACAAGAAACCCTACAATAATTCCTACGCCTTTTTTCTCCGGAATTGCTCAAAACTTTATTAAGGTATTATTGGATAAAATCTTTTCCAAGATTTGCTCGATTAATTGCATCTCGATTAATCATTAGATTCCTCTAGAAATTTCTTCAGCATTTCTTCAAAACATTATTACTGCGGCTCAAACACTTCATTGATTTTTTTTTTCAAATACAGTTTCCAAGCCTCCATAGATTCTTTAAAGTTTCATTCAAGCTTCTACACTAGTTAATACTACAGCAATTATTACAGTTATTGCTGACCATTGATGGATAAATATGTTTTTATTATCATAGCGATTTATCAAGAAATATATTCATCAAGAATTCGAGAGATCTTTCAGTGATCCTCGTAGGTATTCATCATTATATCTCACACAAGTTTCATCAGAAATTACACTAGGTTTTTTTTTTTAGAAATTTCTCGTGGATTTTTCAAAATTACACTAGGTTTTTTTTTTTAGAAATTTCTCGTGGATTACAAAAAAATATGAATTTTTTTTTTGATATTTCCCTGAAGACAACCCGAGTTATCGCATTTTCTCTAACAAAATATGTTATAATTTTGGCGGGTTGTAGTTAAAATAACAAAAATTAGAACTATACAAAATTGAAACAAAATCTGTCATAATTCAAGCAAAAATATTACACATTATGTTTCAAATCAAATAGAAATATAACTTGTTTTGTTATATTCCATTACTGAATTATAACAAAATTTGTTATTTTCTTTCCTATAATTTTTTATAACAAATTGTGGATTAATTCAGTTTTAAATTAAAATAGCTTTTGTGATTATAACTGATTTTGTTTTAATTGTGTTATAATTTCCTCCATCAACTCAAAGTGCTTCTAACAAAAAAAAAATGTAACAAATCTTGATATAATTTTGTTGTTATCCACTGGTCGGGAATCCAGGATGAGTAACTGGAAAAATTCTTTGAAGATTTCTTAGGGAAATCAATGAAAGAATCAATTGATAAATTTCCGGGGAACTTGGGACTTCCTTGGAAAATGTCTGAAACGATCTTTGGAGCAGTTCTTAATGGAATCATCGAAGTGATTTTTTCACCATGATAAAGAACCAACCAATATAATGATCTTTTGAGCTAAAACCATGGCTCGCATTAAGAATATTGTAGAAAACCATCCGTTATAAATGTAGGAGAGTATTTTAATGAAACAACGTGGTCTTTCTTAAAAAAAAAAAAAACAGATTGAATTCATGAAGGTATATAAACGATTCTTAGAAGAATTGCGTAAACAGTTCGTAAAAATCACAAAACAAACTCCTGAAGAGGTCTTCGGAGTAACAAGAAATTTACGGCAAAACGAAAAGTTACTTGTCGTTATTTCACGAGGAAGCCTTAGAATGTGAATACCTTCCATTAAACTTACTGATGGAAAATTTCTTCCTTATTCGGCGTTTAAAGGACGCGGTTTAAGCAGTATTTCAATCAAATTCGATCTTCTGCCATCATTTTTTATTTGAAATATTGATTAGTGCATAAAAATGTTGAGCTTATTAGGTAGAAGAGCTGGAATCTAAATGGAAACGTGAAATGACAAAAATTTCAATTTTACAAATTGTTCTTATTAAAATTTACAATATAAAATACTTTGGTAATATAAAAGACACAAAATTTTTAAAAGATTGAAAATCTACTAAAATAGGATTATTTACGTAAATATAAACTACCCTGTTTGAAAAAAATCTAGGCGATATCTTGTAATTATAAAAATGTCCAAATATGGTACTCAACTAGACCTACTACCAGCAGAAGATCATATGGAATATTCCCAATCATAATTGATATTGATCGTAAAACAGTATACTAGAATTGAAATAAAATTAATTACGGCTTGCTTTTCAAGTCACTTTTAGTCACTTTTTCAAGAATCGAAAGTCACTTTTTAGTCACTTATTTCTCAAATTTGGTCACTAAAATAACTTTTTTCGGTACCAATTCTTGCTACCAGCCCTGCTCACGTACCATACGAGTGAATATCAACACTCATAGGGTTCTCCGATTGCAATGTGCCATGAACTGTTATGGTTCACGAATTGCTACAATCTCTGAATATGGTTCTATCGGCTTATTCGGATCAAAATACAAACTCTGGTTGTAGTCTTGTTATGTGATTCTGGTCGGAACCAGGCAGATAGAATAGCCAAAATTACACAAGAGATTTTTCCAGAGATTCTGCTAATGATTTGTTTTGAAGCGTTTCTAAAAAGTAATAGCTATTTTTCCTTTCAAGTGTACCATTAGGATTTTTTCCAAAAAGTCATCTAAAGATTTCTAGACTTTTTTTTTTCAAAAAATTCTCGGTAGTTTTTCCAGGATTCGTCTATGAATTGATATAAAAATATGTTCGAGAAAAAATTAAGGTGCAACATTTTGGAATCCAAAGACGACCGACTTGTGATCCAACTCACATTTCCAAATGCACTAATGCACTGTTGAAGTTGGATTCCAAGATGTTTCACCTTAAGGAATTTCTGCGAGAAAGGTTTTTGCCTTTCAGTAACTCCTGATGTAATTACTACTGTATTTTCTTGCTCGATAACATTTTAATTAATTTCTTTGAGTGTTTCTAGATGAGTACTCGTGGACCTTCAGTAACCCAAGGCCTTCCTTAACTTGTTTGTCTTGCTTAAGAATACTGAGTAAATCACTTCAAGTATCAAAATATCGAAAATATGTTTTTATATGATGAGCAAAAATGTCAGTCACATTCAAATTTTTGACAGTTTTTTTTTGTCACGAAGAAATCGGGATAATATTTTGATGTTTTTGTATCAGCCCCCTGGAAATGCATCAACACATTTTAAAGCGTATGCCTTCTATAATTTCTGCTTTAAAACAGGTCTACAAAAATAGTTCAAAATAATGTCTGCTTTTGAGAAATACGGACAACTCTCCATAACTCGATATTGAAGGGACCATCGAGTTGAGGAGGATTCGAGTTATAGAACACAAAATAAGTACATATGCGTTTCAAGGGACCATCGAGGTAGCCATGAAAACCAACTTTTACTATGGTTCTCTAACTCGTTATCGACATACCGAATATCGAATAAGGTAGAATTGACTGTAGTAAGCTTCAAAGAGCATCCAGAAATATTTACAATTTGTCACGGTATGGCCAATGTTTGTACACTGGATACTCTTCCTCAACCCGAGTGGTCAATTTTCCCCGAAGTTCATTGTTCCCACAGAACCCTTCGTTTCGCTTCCGAAAAAAACAATTGACACGTCCAACAAACAAGCTATCCGAGAAATCGCTGCAAACCAAAATTCCGACCATTTTTATTGCACCACTTTTCTAAAAAACCTCGTCTCGGAAATGCCCGCAACTACTGACTGCTGCGCTTTGGCTTCGATCCCGGTGGAAAAAACAGCTTCCCCGTTGTTACCAAAGGAGGATGAGACCAAACCCTGGACAACAAGCGCGCTCTAATTTTTACCCTTGGCTTGAAACGCTTTTATGATTGTGCCAGCTCACGGCAAGAAGGGGGTGCTATAAAGTCATAAATCAATCTGTGCATATCCACTCTTATCGCGTATGCGAAGGTTCATTCTATTGCGAAACGATTCGTATCCTTACCGGAGCTACAAACTCATCTGCTCATCTGGACAAAAAAAAAAGAGAAATCATAGAAAATTGCTTGTGGCATGAATTCCAGGTTCGTTTGTTCCACACTCAGCACAAAAAAAATGCACGACACAAACGCATACGAGTTTCATATGGAATCCTTAGTTTTTCCGAGATATGCATGGCATCCTTTGATCTCTCCCCAACAGCAGCTCAGTGTGCCATGACGCTCAAACTTCCTTTCGGTTCGGGTGGGAATTCTACCATTTTGATTTCTCCCTCCCGGTGTGAATGTGTGTGCCTCAGACTCAGTGCCTGCTACGATACGATTTTTGCGTCCGCCGCGCGCATTCAAGGCGAGGCAATAAAGCTGCGGAGACAATAAAAATTCATATTTGACATTTGTGAAGTCAAATATGGCACCCTTCTCGTTCATCCATGCAAACGCACGCATACTCAGACACACAAACCTCGTATCCTTTTGTGATTTGGGATTCTATCTTCAACCACGGGAGACGGTGAAAAATTCTTCCTGAGTGATTCTGTACGGTGCCAGCTGGAAATTGTTTAGTTCTACAAATTTTGAACAGCAAATGAAATGTAATATGTATGTTGTTTACAAAATGATAACAAATGCGTAATTTAGTTTCAGCAAATTAGGATGACAGTGTTGCCTACCACGAGCACCCGGTTGAGATTTTTGAAATGATTCTTAGAATTTAAAAAAAATTGATGATCTCACTCGATGATAGTGACCAATCTATCAAATTTTCAGCATGAATGACTATCTGGTTCTCCAGATTTGTGTTGTTGAAGATTTGAGTTTCAGCTATGATTCATCTTCATCTTAACGCACGATATTAAACAATGATGCTCTTTCAAAATCGTTTCTTGATAAGTTGAGTCTCTGTAATACCCATGGCGAGTTTCAAATTCGACCCAAGAAGCAGACCACGTGTCTCGCAGAGAGCTAGGAAATTTGTTTTCATTACCAAAGCCAAATTCCCAATTTCCTCGGAACGTCATTTTCCAGGGATCAAGTGCTAAGGAAATTTATTCCCCAGAGGAAAACGGAACACAAATTTTCCTGGGACTGGCAATTGGATCCCCGACTGGGCCAATACATCTCTTTCTATTTTCGGTACGCTCGGAATGCTTGTGCGGTCGTTGAATAGGAAAAAAAATATGTAAGGCTATGACAGATGGCAACTTTTGACGACCAGCATATTTATTTCGATGGCTTATATTGTCTCGTCTTTCCGGTGACTGTCTGAGCCAAGCCAAGGCAATGGGTACAATGCAGTAATGCATGTCGGTACAAAGCATGGGGGATTTACTTCTCGAAGGAAATGGGAAAACTTTCGAGCAACAAGATAAGTCGATGGATTCCGGGAAATGTTTGAGTCTCATCAGTTGAATTTCAAGAACCATTTCGGAAATGATATTTGCTTTGGGTATAGGTCATTGAAAATATTGTATTCCAGATACCGGTGAAACCTAAGATGATTTGGACTTCTATGCTCTAGCTATTCTATACCGTTCTATTTCTAGTGGAGAGAGTATTGATAAGTATATTTCTTTTGTTTTCAGTGTCTTCACCGGAAAATGTCCAGAACCATCACACATATGTGCAGTATGTGGATTCTGATATGTACACCAGTGGCCAAGGACAAACTCAAATGTAAGTATATCTGACAAATAGGGTTTGTGTTCCCTTAGTAGGCAGTCCCCTATAGTCGCAGTAGGGGCTTTTTACGGCTGTTTTGCTATAAATAATTGCAAAATATTTTTTGCCGTGAAGGTCAGGACCTATTTATCAACGTACCATTGATTCATTTGAAAAATTATCTAAATAAATAGTTTTGATTAAAACTTAAGCTATAGTAACATTCAGGGTTGGGAAAAATCTTGAAATTCACTCTACAGTAGCCAAGCAAAGCAAATCACAGTCAGCGAAGCCAGTGAAACTCACGCTCATCGCTGCTGTAGTCAAAAGCCTTGAAAATTGCAAAACACCCGTTGCTAAGGGCAACCCAAACTGCCGTGAGTCGCAAGTCAGCCCCATCTGCATTTTCGTCAAAATTAAGTTGAGTTCAGTTTTCAACACATCTTCAGCTGCCTTAATGAGATAATAAGATTTGTTCGGAAAAAGTTGAAAAAAACAGAAAGTCAAATTGTCCCATAATGAAAAGTAACCGCATATCAGTCCCACTACAGATTTTCACACCGTGTAACACAAAAATGAAGCGTGTTCTGATCATCTTTATATTCTTCTCACAAAGATATCGTTGTGTAAAGCAAATTGTGAAAGTATCATGATGATTTTTTTTTTTTCTTATTTATTTATTTTATAGGCTCAAGCGCACTAGGCATAACGGAGCCGATATTCATAATAATTTAATTACATAATAATTAAATCCTATAACCTTGCCTATATAACTCTTCTATTCTCTGAGCTTCCTCTTCTATATATTGCTGACGAAGAACAGGGTCATCGATGTGCGAAAATGAACCACGTCGTCTCCCATTTCGTGCCCGCGCAGGAGAGGCATCAGAAACGACTACGCTGCTATCGCTTTCATTTGAAGTTGAAACAGATACATGGGGTGCTACTCGCTTGGGTATACGGTTGTTTGCGGTGTCTTGGTCCGAATCCATTGAACGCTGACGCTTTGGCTCCGGCTTGTGGTGTGTTTGTTTTTTCGGGATGTTTGTACCAATTGTCTCCGGCTTGGAGAGAGATGGCCATTGTTCCTCAAGAAGTGCAGGTTGGTTTTGGTGCTCGTTTAGTTTAATCGGACTCAATGATTGTGGATTTGATGATGTAGGAGCGGCGGCTTCGGAGCACCTTAGTTTTGGATGCTCCTTACGGCCACAGTTTCGGCAGGTCTTCAATTGCGAGAAGTGAGAAACATAGGTCACTTCTTCGGAAATAGTAATGTACGATGGGATGGCTTGAGTCAGCTTCATTCGTATCACACGTATACCGTTGCTAAGGCCCGGAAAATAACTTCTCCAGACATCGTTCCGTATTGAAATCACTTCACCATACTGCTGCATATGGCGGGTGATAGTGTTGTTGTCGATCTCCTCCGGGAGATCATGAAGGCGGACATCTACAGCGCTACTGTCGATGTAAATGGGCAATGGGATCGTTTGTCGCTTCCCGTCGCAAGACATGTAGTGCTTCATGTGATGATTTGTAGCAATCCTGGCAGCTACTTCTTCACAATGCACAATCAAATAAACCACATTCTTGACGTTATGAGTTTGGATGCTCTTCACTAACGTCATGTCCAACTTTAGTTCACCATCGAGAAACTGCTTTAGATCGGCAATACTGGGTCGCTTTGGAAGAACAGATGTGTCTAGCACAATACAATTCTTCCTCGTCACCGGCATGATTGAAGCGAAGAAAGAGCACAAAAGAATCGAACGCGTGATGTACGGTTGGGAGATGGATAGCAACTGATCATGATGATTTGAACATGTTGAAATTTTATGGAATTTTTTGAATATTCGTATGGAAAACGAGTTTGGAAACTTCACACCCCCTTTTCTCAATGCCTACTTTTTACAGATGGAACTGACTTGCGATTCACGGCAGCAAAATTACTGTAGAAAAATGTTCTATTTACCGCTGAATTTCCCGCATTTACAGCCTATGATGACACTACAGATTTAGAAAATTCACACATCAAAAATTACTTAAGGCACAATAGTGTTACCAGTGCTGGGAATGGTAATAGTAGTAGGCTTGAATTTCGAGAAAATCACGTTATTCATGAATTTATGAATCTCATCAAGTAGCCTTACTTGACTCAGTCTATGCTATGCTATGCTATGTATCATTCTCAAAGAATCCTGAATATGGTTTTCAGGGAAAACATGCCTTGGATTGTCATAAAACATTGGGCAAGATGAGAGCTGGATGTCCTACATAATTCTGGGCAGTACCAGTGCACACTGGGACGGATTGGGGTTTTAGGAGGTAAGATGGAACTCACGCCTCCAATTGCGATTTTACGTAAAAATGGTGTTCTACAAAGTTGTTCCTATTATAAAAACAATTTTTTTGGTCGGAACGAAAATTACGATGGCCCTTTGTAAAAAAAAATAACCATCAAAACTTTTTTATTTGAAGAAATATTGATATAGTTTGTTCTACAAATTTGTTACAAATTTCAAGCTGATTTGACTAAAAAGGTTTTTTCCTTGCTCAAAAATTGACCGTTTTAGAGCATTTTTTGCTATTGATGTAGGGTGGCCCATTAAAAATGGGTTTTTGTGTTTTATTTTTTTAATTTTAGATTTGTTAGCAAAGTTGTCTCCCCATCACTTTTCGAGCTAATTGAAACGAAAACATAAAAGATATAGCTAATGGAAACAAATAGATACAAGAGTCTTTTGCAATGAAAATTTTATTTACAGTCGAAGCTCGTTATAACGACAACTTTTATAGTGACCAAAGCTCTCTATAGCGACATTTTTCGGTCCGTTGAAATATATATATTGATGTTATAACTATTCTCTATAGCGACTTTTCTCTATAACGACGGTCCCTTGCGATGTCGTTATAACAAGCTTCGACTGTAGTTACTTGGACATAAAGTATCATCGACAGAAATCCATGCGATACACGAATGCAAAATGACAAATATGTCAAAGAAAGTTCTCAGTTAATAACTTTGGGAGTGCTCCTAACAACAATAGTCTGAGAAGTATGATCTGTTCCAGTGGGAACGTGATGCCAAAAAAAAAGCATATCGCTACATTTTTTTCTGATGAAAAGTTAAAGATTTTTTAACAACAACATGTGTGGGCATGACGATAGTGTTTGTCAGCTTAAAAATGTGAATAAAAATCGTATTATTCTTCGGCGGATCTGTTTGCTAATGATATGACTGGTTCATATGTTAATAACCGTTAATAACAGATTTTTAAAAGAACTCCCAAATTTACTTTAAGGTTCAATGAGCATGACTGTCTCTAAATTATAGCCTCATCTACCACGATCAAATAATGTATATAGTTGTTCTCCTTAATCTAGGCTTGAAAGTCAGCGTCATAACCAGAAATCGTACTCTAGTAATATACCGTATTAGATACGATATATCTCCTACGGTGGACAAATTATTTGTAAACGGATTTGCGGCATTTAAGCATTCGTTACTTCCAATCAGAATGTTTCCCAAAGAGCATGGCAAATCCTTAAACTATTCACCGACAAAATTGTACAGGCCTCAAAATATGCGTTTCAATCGGCTCTAAAGATGAAGGGAGACAACTTTGCTAAGAAATCTAAAATAAAAAAAATAAACACAAGAACCTATTTTTGAAGGGCCACCCTACATCAATAGCGAAAAATGCTTTAAAACGGTCAATTTTTGAGCTAGGAAAAACCTTTTTAAGTCAAATCAGCTTAAAATTTTCTGATCTTTAACTTTGTAGAACAAGCTACATCAATATTCCTTAAAACAAAAAAGTTTTAATGGTTTTCTTTTTTTACAAAGGGCCACCCTAATTTTCGTTCCGACCAAAAAAATTGATTTTATAATAGAAACAACTTTGTAGAACATCATTTTTACGTAAAATCGCAATTGTAGGCGTGAGTTCCATCTTTCCTCCTAAAACCCCAATCCGTCCCACTGTGCAGTGTGTGTCAACATTTCAGGAACAAATCTCACAAGCTCCTGCGCAGGATTGACGCACTATCTTGGAATTCTGTGTAGGATTCTTATTAAATACTGGGCATTATTATTTCATAGCCTCTGACAGCATTTCGAATAGAATCATGGACTAGATTTTAATCTTGAGCATAATTTTTAAACAATCCGAGGAAAGATTCTGTTATATATTCTAATTCTGTTATATATCCTTCAATATCTAAAAAAAAAACTTGTATACAAAAAAATGGCTCGTCGCACAATATTATTTCTAAATGTCTACTTCAGCATTAGGGTTTCCGCTAAAGTTTATGAGTAGAACTTGAATCTTTTACAAAAATCTTCAAAAGACACGGACACCGTCTTCAGCCATTTAGCTGCACAGACTGTAAATTAACACTAGATAACGGATAAGCATGCTCCAGTGGAACAGCCGAGAAACATTCCTGACGAAAAGTTTCAATGGCAAAAGTGGGAATTGAACTCACATCCCATGACACGATGCGCTTAAATGCCTCACGACACTAACCGCACGGCCACGAGGCCCACTTTAGTTTTAGGAATTGCTGCAAGGCTCCCTAGGTTTGTTTGACTAGAAAAAAATTAATAAAATACTAGAAAAAAATGGAACCCCTTGTAAACCTTCCGATGCATTCGTGAGAGAATTTCTTATGAGCTTCTTCAGGGTATCTACTACCTGGAAAAAACCTGGAAAACCTGGAATTATCAGGGAATTTTGTTCAACCTGGAAAAAACATGGAACTCTCAGGGAATTTCGGCCACAATCAGGGGAATTATTTTGAATTACATGGTAGAATATTCCCTTTTTTTGACAAAAAATCTTTACAATCAATGAATTTTTCGGCTGCGCCGCTATCGAAACGCTACTTGCGATGTTCGGTATTATAATTTTTAGTCTTTTTTATTTATACAGAATAAAACATGCTTAGACAAGGAAGCTAATTTTACAATATTGTTTTTTATTTATTCTACAGAAATAATATACATTGTAGGGAAAGAGCAAATATTACAACAGATTCGAAAAAAGTCTCTATTTTAACCCGTATAGACCTGAGAGAAAGCAAAAATATTGAAACCCTCACCGCTCAGTGCATTCTTAACGGATTGAAATGATTTGTTGTCAATTCACTGGCCCACATATCGTTTTTCTAGAAGTGGCCAGAGGAACTCGGAAATATTCTTGTGGCTGGAGTTATTCCGGTGGGTCACTGGGTGAAGTCGGATAAAAAAGGGATATTTTTTGGGACATGCCAAGTTACCTTTATTTATTTGCAATGACAATCATTTTAATTTGCGTAGATCATTTAGATCTGATATTCAACTTTATAAATGAAAAGTTTTGCACCGTTTAAAATATACCGGATGTGGCCTTTCGGACTTAATGCCCGAAAGAACCGGCTGTAGATTTGTTGAATACTAAACAGTATCAATTCTCGAAAAGTATAAATCAAACATTATTGTGCACTAAAATGTGTTCCCATAGGCTTGTCACAGATGTTTAGATACAAATTAGCCACTTTATTGTAAATTTGAGGCGTCCCGGGGACCCGAAAATGGTCATTTGTAAGATCAATCAAATGCAGGACTCATAGTTATCCAGTTCAATCATTTCTTAAAATGTTTATACTGAAGCAATTTTCTTAAAATTCCGTGATGTAGTGGCCACATTATAGCCGATTCTGGAAATTATGTGTGACTTGTAATTTGCCTACCTCCAGGGGCACAAACGCACAGTACCCTGTTCACATGACCTGACCCAGTTACCCATCGGAATAGCTCCGGCCACATGAATATTTCCGCGTTTCTCTGTCCATTTCTAGAAACTAGACATGTGTGCCAGTATACTGACAAAAAATCTTTTGAATCCATTAAGAATTCGCTTATCGGTGAGGGTTTTAGTATTTTTGCTTTCACTCAGGCCTATACGGGTTAATCTAAAGTCGCTCTTTTGCCCTTATCGGCCTGCAGTGAATCCTGGTGAAAAATTTTAGAGGCACCAGAAAAGCCTTCAGAAACTATTACGCGACTATTCCACAAGTTACTAGAGTAAGGTGGGGCAAAAGTTCGACCTTAGTGGTATAATCAAAGTTTCCAGGAAAATAATAGCAGATGCAACAAAACAAATACCATACAGCGAACCTTTATCATATTGGCTATAACTTTGTTGAACAAACTTGTTTCAAAATGTTTACCCATTTTTAGTTATAACAGTTTCAAAATTGATTGTCTTATTCGAACTTTTGCCCCACCGGTGGGGCAAAAGTTCGAATCTAGTGTGGGGCAAAAGTTCGTTGGCTAAAACACAAAATATCAATACTTTTATGCCAGGCATACTTTATACCAGCCGTAAACTTATGTTTGCCGAAAAATATACACTAAATTTTAATAAAAAAATGCCCAAAACAGGGTTAATTGTAATACACCCAAAAAATAGCAGTTTTTCGCAAAACTAAGGGAAATGTAAAATTTTTGTGACATTTTTCGCACGATCAGGCAAATTTCGCTAAATTTGAAGATAATATGTAGATTTCAGGAAATTTGAAAAATTTTCCGTGGGTTTATACATGGGTCGAACTTTTGCCCCGCAGATTCGAACTTTTGCCCCGCTATGGGCCAAAAATTGATTCCAACTATTTATGGAAAAACTAATCCACGTCAAAGCATCCTTATGATAGGCCTAGAAACGCCCTTACATAAAATATTGAAAAATATTTTATCTTCATTTGGTTCCATGCATCGAAAGTTTGACCAAATATTACAATATTTACGTCGAAAAACATCAAACAGCCATAACTTTTCCAAATCTCAATCGATTTTTATGATATTTGGAGTGAAAGTCTCTTACTTAAATAGCATTCGAACCACCATGACATTTCTAAGTTTTGATTTGATTTGAGCTAGAAATCTTAAAAAGAAACTCTTGCCCCACTCGAACTTTTGCCCCACTTTACTCTAAAGATATTTTTTTTCAGAAATTCTATTGATTTCATCCGTTATTCCTTCTGGAATACTTTAAAGGGTTGCTTAGAGGAGTTTCTTAAGGCTAAGTAGCCCGTCATTCGTTTTGGCAGTAATGATGACTTTTCAGCTTGCATTTCAAAGTGATATAACTCAGTCTTGATAGTTTATATTTACTTGAAAATGTATCACTGTACGCGCTAACATGCATAAAGTATGCTGATACTTTTTCAGCTGTGTCAGTGCAAAACCAACTGATTTTCTTTGATTCGAAATCGTGAGATGAATTAGCAACAATCACCAACGTCGCGTACAAACTTCAATGACGGCCTACTTCGCCTTAAGAATTTGGTTCAGAAACCTAAACCGCTGTAACAATCCAACGTACTTCCTCCAGTGATTTTCACA
The DNA here is from genome assembly GCF_002204515.2 of Aedes aegypti. Lineage (NCBI taxonomy): Eukaryota > Metazoa > Arthropoda > Insecta > Diptera > Culicidae > Aedes > Aedes aegypti. Next base: position 305,405,667 of record NC_035107.1, on the reverse strand, counting down.
GATATTATTCTGAATAAATCTTAGTGATTATTCCAGGGTTTCCTCTAGATATTTTTTTGTTTCACTGGATCTTTCATCAATTGTTCCAGTTGTTACTTCTAGAAGATTGGTTTCTCTCAGTTTTTGGAAAAAAGTTGTTCAACTATTTTTTTTTATTCTGGAAACCCTATAACAATAGGGCGATATTCAAAACTCAAAAGGCAATAGATGGCTCTTTTTCAATGGTAGTAAAAACGAAATGCTGAAGCAAAGAAAGCACCACGGAAGATGAACTAAACACAAAAAGTTATGTATTCACTTTACACTTGATTTCTAATCATTATTGTTTTGATCCAGTTTCCTAATTGCAAGTAATTTACGATTTTCATTATTTTTCATTCGTTTTGACAGTTCTCCGACTACCATTCTTCCATGCGCTTGTGTTGGAAGTTTGAGAAATTTGAGAATCCAGCTTAGCGCGATCAGTGGGTGACATACAAACAACAGTGTCGTCGCTCGGCGGCCGGTATGAGAAACTGAATGTTCGAAAGGTTGTTGTCTGTAATTTTTGCTGCTGGCGCCAACTGTTAGCGTTTAAGAACAAAATAAACAGTCATTACCCTATTCCTACGCCGATTGTTTTATTTATTGCAGGCATTATAATAAGTAATATTTTGAAAATTCATCTATGATTACTCTCAGGAACTACTCCAAAAAATCATCAGACATTATTAGATTCAATCTCTTATTTTTTTTACAAGAATTCCTCAATAAAATTGACCTGGTGTTCTTCACTGATAGGAACAATGGGAATTAACGGCAAAATTCTTGAAATTTCGTGGGTGTTTCAGACGATGAACCAAAATTTCGCAGATCCATATTTTTTGGTAGATTTTAGCACAAAAAAAGCATGTTTCAGTTAAAATATTTCATCGTGTTAAACTAGCATAATGTTAAAAACACGTTATTCAAGATAATAAAAAGACCTGTTAATGTCACTTAATGTGCTCATTTAAAGACTTTTTATCTTGATTAACGAGTTTTTCATTAATCACAATTATTATTTCACAAATTATGATGATAATTTTATTAGTAGATTTAAAAATTTAAAATGAAACAATAAAGCTAGAACGACGTTCAAGTTAAAATTAAATGACAAATTTTTGAACCATGCCTCCGAAATTAATTAAACGTTTTTATAAGTAAGTCACCAGAATTTACTGCGATTGTCATTCAATTCTCCAGATTCATCAAATTTCGCTGCTTTTCGCGGGATTTCCTAAATCTCGCGTTGATTGTCAAATTTTGTGGATTTCGCGAATTTCCATCGAGACACTTTTACAAAAAATATCTACTCATTGAGTTTCTCCAGAAATTTCCCTCGGCATTTCCCCAGCATTTCATCAACATATTATTGCTGAGGTTCAAACATTTCTCGAACATTTTTTTATGTAAAATTTCGAAATCTCAATGGATTTTTCACAACATCATTCGAGGCTCCACACCAACAATTATTATAGTTATTGTTCCGATCATTCATACATAAATTTCTTCAGAGATACTGTCCAAATTTCTTCAAAGAGTTTCCCCTAGATATTATAAATGAAAAAAATACCAAGCGCCCTCCAGAGAAATTTGCATTTTGTGTACGTCACTGATGTCCATAAATCTGAATTATATTTTAAGGGAAAGGCTATTTTCTCTTAAGTTCGAATAGAGTATTTTCTTCATGTCTGACTTTGAGTTTTGATAAGCATTCTTGGTTTTTGTGAAAACTGAAACAAAATCACATTTTTTTCTTAAGTTGTTTACATATTTAGAACAAACTGATATTTTGTTTTTTATTTTAATGAAAAATACTTTAAAATTTATTTTTAAAGTATCTTAATGCCCAACTCCTATCTTTAAAAACAAATAATAAATTTTTAAAACCTGGGAATATAAGGGAATTTCATTTCTGCAAATGAGTAGACACCCTGCACAATGTTCGTTTTCATCATAATTGAGGATTTCAATGACAATTGCAATCAATTTTGTTGCGCGGGTTAATGCTTCCAGGCGCGGATGAGATTTCAGAAGTCGCGATTTTCGCGGATACGATTTTGAAGTTTTTGTAACAGCCCTGACTGGAAGAAATAGGACAGATAGAGTTCAGTGGAAGAGAGAGAGAAAATGAGGGGAAAAGAGGAGAGTTAGTAAGACTTATTGAACGATAGAGGGATCAGTAGGCGCTAAGGAAATTACTCGTTCTACTTATGAAGAGGACCTCAGCCAAACCAGTTGTTAAAAACATTGAGGTTTATTAAAGGAGGAAAGTTTTAAGTGAAGCATGTATGAAGAAGTTTAAGGACAGTGGAGAAGTTTTTTAAAAACGGAGAAATACGAATCAGGACTTGCAAAGTACAGTCCGGAGTTCCGTTACGTATTTACGGTCGTACGGACACCTTTCCGGCGTAGAAGCCAGTGACGAACCACGGAGGCGTCTGGATCTAGAAGCAGATCCAGACGTGCCTGGGATCCAACCCATACCCACCCTTCCCACCCCCTCAAAATAGGTCCAGCGAGAGAACACGTTATTCTTCGACTCCAGAGCTGTTTCATATCCTCCAAGTTGCCAGCAGAGACCGGCCGGTATTAAATAATAACGCTAAGTACAACACACCACACTCACCCACAAAGCACTGTAAAGTTTAGGGAATAAAAGTTGAAATTGTACCCCATTAGTTTATTGAGTTACACCCCCACATATCGGAGGTCTGATTAGCCAAGTAGATCCACTCCAGCCGATCTTGAGACCGTAGAAGTGCTCCAGGTCGAGCTAGCCGTAGAAGAGGTCGTTGAAGAACCCAGCCTCATTTCCTTGACTTCTGAGTTTTGTTTGATCCTTCGACCTTGCTCCTGCGGGGTGGGCGACAAGGGCAGGATCAAGCATGTCGCGCGTCGGTCGAGTTGTGTAATGAAAATGCGCCGCAGATCGTTAGTAGTGTTTGATCTATTGATCGCGTCACTTGCTCTTGCGTGGGCGAGTGATGAACACTTGTTCGGCGTACAACGCGATTATCGAATTATATCGTGAATCCGATTAGGCGGGATTACATCATGGATCGCATCACCAACCACTGGTGACTCCCAGATCTTTACCTTATCCCACTAAACCAATATCCTTTCCATGACAACTGTGGAGATGCAGAGGAATACTCGGTCTCTAGTAATAACAGTTGGACGTGGCGGGCGCCGTTATTGATTTCTAAAATTCGAGCTCTCGATTTGTGCACATTGAAGAATGGTAAACTAATCCCAAGACCCATTCATTTAATCTCTGTGCAACTTCGATTGTTCTGGTCAATCACGGAGTAGCAACTTCGAATTGTACGGTCATCTATGTTCACGCTCAATATTGTCGTCGCATATGATTCTGAGAGAAACCAGTATTTTATAACTGGTCAAAATTAGCTGAACGTCAATGTTCAAAAAGTAAAGTTCAGAGAATCATGGTTTATTGAACTGTCACCAAAAAATACAATTTCATTATTCAAATCAGGCATTAATCCAGTTTTTGTACATTCTCTCATATACCTACGGAATTTTTCAGAATTCTGTTTTTCAATCGTTTTCTCGTTTTTCAAATAAAACCACCTGTCAAATTTTCATTTTGGTAAAGGTTTAAAGGTGGCCCAAAGACGATGAAAGTTTGTACAAAAATACGAAAACCAAAAAAAAAAAAAAACTAAAATGATGCTTCTAACACCGGTAAACCAGCATATCCATATTGATGCTAGTATAAATGATCGAACTACCCCCCTGCCTTAATGAAGAAAGTTGCTGCCGATACTAGTTCATTTTGATTGAAATTTTTACAGAAATTTATGTTTAATCAGACTAATAAGATATCTTCTCCTTCATTCGTCGGAATTTTAGAAGGCTCTCTTAAGCAACTTCGTTTATTATGGTTTGAAGAATGATTTTAATTTTGTGTTTGGGCCTACCTTAGTCCGCGGCTACTAAGCAAAGCCATGCTGAAGGTGTCTGGGTTCGATTCCCGGTCGGTCTAGGATCTTTTCGTAATGGAAATTTCCTTGACTTCCCTGGGCATAGAGTATAATCGTACCTGCCACACGATATACGAATGCGAAAATGGCAACGTTGGCAAAGAAAGCTCTCAGTTAATAATTGTGGAAGTGCTCATAAGAACACTAAGCTGAGTAGCAGGCTCTGTCCCAGTTGGGGACGTTAATGCCTATAAGAAGAATAATGATAATTTTGTACTTACATTACAGTACCATCGTATTTGGAACATTTTTCAAAACTTCTCCAAAGTAACTTCCGTACAAACCTACTTCGTCTTTGGGCCGCCTTTAATTCAACATCGAAAATATTAAATTTAAAAACATAACACTATTTGGATTGCAAAGAAGATATGGGAAATTTTTATAAGCTTATCTTCCCTAATGGCTAACCGCGCCAGAATCGGAAGGTCAAGAGAAAAAAAAGGTGTAAAGTGCCATTCTGACAACAGTCTGAACATTCTTGTGGAACTTTATACCAGGGCTTCCCAACCGGTGGTCCGCGGACCCCTAGGGATCAAGACGACTTCCCACGGGGTCCGCGCAGCCATTGTCACCAAGCGTAATTGTTATTCATAAATAAAAGTTATCTCTTATTGTTGATGTGTTGGGAGTGATTCAATCACGACACTGATTTTTTATAGCAGATCGAAAGTCCGTTTTATGTTGATCAGCTTAAACTAAATAGATTTATTTGAATATTATAGCTAAATGTTACTGCATATCTACTTACAAATCTCAGTGTTATTATCCGATAGGTTTTAAAGCGTCTATCAACCAATTATAATGAAGCTGCTTTCCAAACAATCCTTCTCGAATTCAACTCTTTACAGGCTGTCTTTTCTTCAACAGATCTATTATTTTAGCTAAGCTTGTTTGCTTTGTAAAAAAATGATTCCTACCTGACCTTACCTTTTTCATATATTTGGAAACAAAACATATATCGTTCCTAGAGGAAATTCCTGACAAATATTCAACTTAATTTTAATGCTTTCGACTGCTTCTTGGGTATTTTGATAAGTTCCTCGATGAAGGGATATGGAAGTCAAAATTCTCCACTGTTCTCACTCAACCCATCGGCGGAATTTTCTTTTAGATTTTGGACTGATATCTGATGGCTGTTTAGTAAGACATCTGGTCTTAATGCTTTTTATTGCTTTCAGGGAAACCTCTTCAAGCTTTCAGAACTAAATATTTAGATTCTATATTGTAATATTGGAATTAACACAATTGATAAAACATTTGTACCGTCAAACGGGTTGACTTGCAACACTTTTCAACTTCAATCAACCAAAACCATGATCTAAAAGTCATCTAAAAATCTAAATTCCTTGTAGAACTTTGAATGGCCGGCCAGCCCACAGAATGAGATGACAGAAGATTGAATCGAAATATTTTGTCATATCAAAAGCCATCAAAAAGGTGAAATTTTTAGAATGTCCTTGTGCAACACTCAATGCTAATTTAGTTTTTGACAACAAAATGTTGATATTTTCTATTAGTAACGCTTGTTAAATATTGTTATTCATGCATTTAAAGCATTCGAACCAGCACAAAAGCATTTTGTATAAACATATTTGCAGGCATTGCAGAATTCGCTCTCATTTGAGTATGAAGCACGATCAAAGCCAGCAAAGACAAACATCTCATCTGTTGCGCTCCACGATCTTCATTGTATCGCAAGGTGTAACAAGTCTGATAAATGGAAGCAGCGAGCGAGAGCCCCAAAGAGAGAGCGATGATAAAATCCATTTTTCTCGCTTGTTTATCGTTGGGGATAGGTGTTTTTCTTTACTGGCACGATAAACAATCCACGAACTTCCAATAACAATAGTGTCCCCCAGGCTTGGAGCATGTTTAGAGGGGTTTTATCTTGCACTACTATACCCCCAATCTGATCAAAGTTGTAGCAGTATACGATAAACAGTCTCTCATAATGTGCAGCATGTTATGATAGTTACAGAGAGCGATACGTGTCGTGGCCGTTACTTGAATTGTGAGTCACACGTATTTTCTTTTAAAAATTGGGTTTGATAGTGAAATTTAGTTGTAAATTACAATGTGTTGCAAGTCACCCCGTTTGACGGTTTATCAAATTGCAACGAAAAGCTCTTAATTTCTGGAGTCCTTGAACAACTTTTACGAGACCAAAATATCACCATGTCTGGTCTGCCTGAACAGCGATCATCTGCAAACATGGGGAATACTCGCTTGATTATTGAGTTCCCCTCAATCATTTCCACACGTAGTCAAGAGCGAGGTTGCGATTTCTCCAATCAAGCTAAGTGTTTCAATTCCCGATCGGCCTTGAAAAAAATGAACTTTAACGATTCTCTTGGATAGGGTAAAAAACAATCTTCGCATTAAGAAATCGCACTAATAAACACAGAATAAATGTACGAAGGGAGCAAAAACTAGAACAGGGCGAAGACTAGATTCTATGAGAATCTTTAGGGATGGTTCTTGAAGAAATCAGTCATAGCAATTATATTTGACAAATTGCTGTTGGAGTCTCATCTTGGAATATTCTCCACTGCATAATTCTGTAGGGTTTTTATCGGAAAACATATTTAGTAGAATTCTACTAGTGGACTTCAATTGATCTTAACAGAAATCTGCCATTATGAAAGAATACAGACGTGATGTTTGGATGCGTGAGCCAAAGATATCTGCTGCTTCAGAACTTAGGGAAGTTTTCATGAACTTTCTTTTCATAAACGGTTTAAGTGTCCGTGGGAAGTTTGTAAATCCTTCAAGAGGGTCCTAGCATAAAAGAGTTGCTTCATATAATTTTTTTTCTGTAACACATAATGAATTTCAAGAAAACCGAAGATAGACATTTTTCAACGAAAAATTAATACAAATAAATTCTCAGCTAATGAATGTCTCAAGCTCTAATTTTGTTTCAGGAGCTATCCCCTCTAAGGGGTCGTCCATTAATTAGGTAAGGGTTTATGGGGGGAGGGGAGGTTTGAGATTTCTTACGCGCCATACAAATTATTTTTAATTTTCATACAAAAAATCTTACTATGGGGGGAGGGGGGGTTCTAAAAACCGCTAAAATTGTCTTACGTAATTAATGGATCGCCCCTAAGCGGTCGGTTAGCTTTGATTTAACATTAAAATAACATTTATCATCAAAATTTAAAATTGCATCTAACAAGTGCCCAAAACTCCCTTTTCCGTTTCAGGAGCTACCCCCTCTACGCGGTCGGTGATTACAGTTCGTCCGGCGGGCAGCAGTACTACGGAGCCGGCGGCAGCGGCGGAAATCCCGCCGGTGGAAGTGCAAACACCGGTTCCGGCGGCACCGGAACTGGCAATTACAGTGCTTCCTCTGGTAGTTCACACTCGTCGAGTGGAACCGGTGCCGGCGGTGGATCGAATGGGAATGGGACTTCCGGAGGTGGTAACGGCGGAGGAGGAAATGGTAACGCCAATCAGCAGTACATTGTACCGGTGGATGAAGCCACACTGCTTGGGACCGCGGCCACCAACGGAGCCCACCAACGCGATTCACCGCAAGCCATGACGGTAAGAGACCATCAGGGGTTGGGTGGGGGTTTATTTTGCGGTTAGCCGCAAAAGCCACTCCTAGGGCTTCCGAACCGCACCGAAAAAGCCATCCATCCGACGGTTGGCCACCGAGTGCGCAAATTATTGTGCTCATCCAGGCGGATGAAAGCTATCGATCTCTGTCGGTTAGTGCCGATGATTGGTGATGGGCTTTTGTGTTATTCGGTTGGATTCGAGCTTTCTTTTTTTTTCCTCTTAAATTTTTCATTGTCGGTATCAATTAATTTCACGTCACCATGAAATGCGAATGCGTTTTCCAAATGTCTCATTCCTCGTCAGCCGAATGGACTCCCATTCCACCCGTTTTGACAACAAAAAATAAATCCCACAGGAACCGCCTGCATTTAATTAACTCATATTCAGTTCAGTTCATTATTGGTTTCCGAAACCGAGAATCCTCTTTATTTTTTTATTATTTATTTGTCTGTTGTTTCAATCACATTCTGTTCAGTGATCTGCCATCCATCGTTTGAAATGACATTTTTTCCTCGATTGATTCCAGTTCGGTTTACATTTCCCATTCAAATTTAACCATCATAACCAATCGGACGAATAATGGCTTTAACATTTGCTTTAATGAGTACTTAAAGAGGATCATCTGTGGGCATTTCAACTGACTAATGCTTTCTTCCCTTCAAACTAACACCGATTTCCATTTTCTCGCTTTTCTTCTAACTCTGCCGACACTAACAAACTCACTGGCTGTGGGGAAAAAAGGATGTTGCTTCTTACATACAATCGCACCAGGTGTCGCACCATTCCAACTCGACGACGCCCACACCGGACGTGGATCCGACGCCGAGTCTGAGCCACGCGACACGAGTTTCACCAGCGACGGTAAGCAGAATAATTTTGTTTCTTTAGAATGAATAGTGCTAAATGTAGACTAGTGATTACTAACATTCACTTAGATTATTTTGGAAATGGTGTCAAATTGTGGAACTGCTAGACGATGTTTCATAGACGATTTGCAACAATCTGATGCTATAATACTGGATGTAATGATTCATGCATACACATTCTCAGCCAAATGTATTCTTGGATGCGCATATATTACGAGATAGAAGTATTCTTCAAACTAATTGAAATTCGGAAAAATGTCACATTTTGCATAACTATCTCAATATTAATTTGATTTTTGTTGGGAGCTGATCGAAAATTGGCAGCAGTCATTCGATAGCACCTGAATGGTGCTAAAAGCGCAGGTAGTGACAGACCAAATGTCCAATGGACAATAGAAACCAACCAGTCTTCACTTTGGGGGAAATTAAGGATGTCTTTCAATAAAGAGCTCAGGAATAATAAAGCAGCTTGTAATCGTAAGAAAAAGGTAATATACTCCATCTAAAAAAATGGCGACAAGTTGCAGTATGAAAAATTCCGAGCGATCGCCAATCTGAATGCCCTTTACGAAGTTTTAATTGAGGTCGTCATCCATCACCTGTTTAGTAAACGAGTTCTTATGATGTTATAAATCTGATTTCATGAACGACTTCTTCGCGAAAAACCAGAATTCAACTGTACGGTAAATCCTTCAACAATGCCGCGAATTCCAAGCTCCAATCTTTTCATCGATTTTTGGGTGACACACAATAGTATTGATTGCATAGAGCTATGGAAAAACATGGATAACTAGCTAGAGCACAGCATCTCAGGAAAGCTTACAAGATTGATAAGAACGACGACCTACCTATAGGGTGTCCCAGAAAGTATGGGCACGGCTTTACTATACTGCAGAGTGTCCATCCATCCGGGAAAACCGGGAAAAATACGGGAAATACCCGGGAATTTGGTGAACACCCCGGGAAAACATGTATTTCAAACATAAGACTACCGGTTTCACTACACTTTTTATATTAAATTTAGGGGAGGGTTTATTAGAGTATGTTTAAAACTACAAATTGAACTTTAACACTTCACTTTTGCAAAAAAAATAAAATACTAAAATCACTAGTAAGGCGAGCAAATAGCTTTAAACTCTAATATGTGTTGCTTATCTTGACAGATAGGCCTATTTCGTCTGCGACTTACAGTGTCTACCGGTTTATTGAAATTTTAAGTACTATGGAATAAAACTAGAATTTTTAACAAGAGGTGAACTACCATCTGTTATTCGTACTTCGCATTATGATTATTTTTTGGTGAGGTGATAGAGAGATCAAGTCAATAGAGAGATACTTAACGATTAGGATCTTCGAAACATTTGTAGAGGGGTACTTCTGGATTTCTGACAATGTTCTTGGCGAGTTCGATTTCCATTTGAAATCATGGCAAATTTTATATGAAATCTTTGCTGGAATCCTAACGAAAATCGAACCGATATTCGACCAGTATTTGATTTTTTTTTCTAGAAAAGGTCCTTTGCTGATTTTGCTTTCATTTCTTAGAATTCCCTCTGACATAAAATATATTTTTTTAAATATTAGCCGTTGATTTTTTTTCTCACAGGAGCCCTTTCTACTCAAAATTTCAATCACTAACTACATAGTAAATGTTCATTCAAACAGCATAAATGTTGATACATATTTTTTAAATAGCAGTTTCCTAAGAAAAATCAAATTAGTTCAATGTGAATTTAAAAAAAAAAAAACAAACAATTTTATATGATTTAAAATTGTTTTATTGAAAATTTACACTAAGATATTTTCTTGAGAAATGCGCAGAAAATTACTGACATATTTTTGATTTTCCTCGGTGGATTTTTAGCGAGATCTTTGAAAAAATATCGTAGGGACGAACAATCGGTGAAATTTTTGAAATTCAAAATTCTTCACTTATTGCAACATACAGTTAACTGGATTTCAATTTGATTCCTTGTGAGATTTTCACATATTCCTGCAGCAGTACTTCTTGGGAAGATTCTTGAAGGTTATCTAACAGCTTTTCTGACAGTTCCAGGCGAAATTCATCCCACGGTTTACAATGGGCTATGATACCCATTAGAAAGTGTCTTGAAATATTCACAGAAGCCGCCAAAGTTGATGCTTGCTATATTCCTTACAATATCTTCGAAAAATTGCCTGGCAAAAATATCTTCACGGGAACCTTTCAAGACGATTTTTGGGGAAATCTTTAACGCTAATCCCTGGCCATCAAATTGATCGTGACATTATTTGTTGGAGTTTTCGCAAGAGCTTACACGGTGTGTTTCGTAGAGCAATTTCAAAACAAAACATTCGGCATGTCTGAAATGTTCACACAAGAAAGCCATGATTTGTCCCTTTCATTAGCAACCAAAACGAAAATAATCGGTTGGGGGGGTCTGGAACAATTTTTTTTTTTCAATTTTTTTACGGAGTTTGGGATATAACTGAACCTAAGTAAGGACCTGGGTCGTTTTCGACCCATTTCAAAATTCAATTTTTCAATTTCATTTTGCGGAAACAAAAGTGTTGTATGTCCTCTTAGGGAGCTTCCATAAAATAAAAGTTACAAATTGTGACTTAGGGTCGTTTTCGAACCGAGAATTCAAACAGCTCGAAAAAATCAGTGTGTTGACTGAATTTAGTTCTGTTGGGCTGAAATGAAACACATGTCGATTTTCGGAAACCCATCCGGAGATTTGGAATTGTCTCATTGTGGCCACCGGGAACCTGCTACATCTGAAAAAAAAAGTCCCTTTAGAGACCCTTACTTTGGCAACCTGTAGTTTCGTAACTAAACAAGTAATCTGAAGCGTCCTCAAATTTTTGAATAGGTATTTACGTGGACTGTAAATAGAGATTCTCAAATCATTCAGTTATTCATACCCGGTTCTGGAAAAACTCGGTCCAATATGGTCCATGCGGAACCGGTTCCTGGAGACCCGGAAGGTAGCCAATGTGGACAATTCGATGAAATTACTCGGATTTATGCCAAAAACCAAATAAATTGTGTCCAACTCATAACGATTTATCATGTTTGAATGTATTTTGCCAAAAGAATGAATTGATGGTTTTTCTGGTCCTTTTGGAGCACCGAAATGACCACCGGAAAACCCGTAATATGGGACCACTAGGTTTTAGCACCAAAACTAGGCATGCAACAGCTCAAACTTCATGATTTTGAATCGCTGTGACTCTTCTAAATCAATTATTGCGCCAACTCGAACGTCGTTTGATGGAAGATTAGCATCAAAAGTCGTTCGAGCTGGCGCTTTTATAAGTTTTGAACACAACAAAGCTATACTAAACATAGTAGGGAGCCGGATCCTATTCTTGGCACTTTTGATTCACTTCTGCAGCGGGGTTTTTCGAAAATTACTGGGCTCATATTTGGCCACAATATGTGATGGACCATAGGAGAGGTTAAAAAGGCTATCAGCGAGCTGAAGAACTGTAAGGCTGCTGGGAAGGACGAGATCCCGGTCGAGCTTCTCAAGCACGGAAGCGAGCAGCTTTACCAGTCGATCCACCGAGTACTTCTGAAGGTATGGGAGGACGAAGAATTGCCCACCGGCTGGTTGGATGGCCTCATTCGCCCTATCTACAAGAAAGGGCACAGACTGGAGTGTGCCAATTACAGAGGAATTACCCTGCTGAATTCGGCGTACAAAATTCTGTCGCGTATCCTGTTTAACAGACTGAGACCGCTCGAGGAGTCCTTCGTCGGCGAATACCAAGCTGGTTTTCGTGAGGGCCGTTCGACAACGGACCAGATGTTTAGCTTGCAAATGATCCTAGACAAATTCCGGGAGTATAACTTGCAGACTCACCATCTGTTTATTGATTTCAAGGCGGCGTACGACTCAGTGAAAAGAAATGAGCTTTGGCAGATAATGTCTGAAAATGGTTTTCCGGCGAAACTAATTAGGCTGATACGTGCTACGCTGGATGGTTCGAAATCAAGTGTTCGGATCGCAGACGAGGTGTCAACCTCGTTCGTGACGTTAGACGGATTGAAGCAGGGAGACGCACTTTCGAATTTACTGTTCAACATTGCACTTGAGGGTGTTATTAGGAGATCTGGCGTGCAAAGAAATGGCACTATTATCACAAGGTCGCACATGCTCCTTGGCTTTGCGGACGATATAGACCTGATTGGAATCGATCGCAGGTCAGTGGAAGAGGCCTTCGTGCCTCTGAAGAGGGAGACAGCGAGGATAGGCCTGACCATCAATTCTACCAAGACGAAGTACATGGTTACAGGTAGAGATAGAGTCAGGCATGGTGGTGTAAGTGCTGAGGTAGTGTTTGATGGGGATGTGTTTGAAGTTGTTGAAGAATTTGTTTACCTTGGAACACTTGTGACATGTGACAACGACGTTTCCCGCGAAGTGAAAAGACGTGTTGCGGCTGCGAATAGGGCCTTTTACGGACTACGTAACCAGCTTAGGTCCCGCAGCTTGCAAACCGAAACAAAATTCGCCCTGTATAAAACATTGATTCTTCCGGTGGCTCTCTACGGGCACGAAGCGTGGACGTTGAAAGAGTCAGACCGGAAAGCTCTCGGTGTTTTCGAGCGTAAAGTGCTGCGGACAATACTCGGTGGGAAACTCGAAAATGGTGTGTGGCGCAGACGCATGAATCACGAGTTGTATGAAGTGTACAAAGATGCGAATATTATCAATCGTGTAAAATACGGCAGACTTCAGTGGGCTGGTCACTTAGTGCGAATGTCGGAAGAAAGAATTGCGAAAATAATATTCAGCAGGGAACCAGGTAGAGGTCGGCGGCTTCGGGGAAGACCACGAATACGCTGGCTGTACGCAGTGGAAGAGGACCTGGCGACCCTAAACGTTCGGGGCAACTGGAGAAGTTTCGCCCAAGACCGACGAAGATGGAGCTCTACAATACGCCCGGCAATGGCGTGATGCTACGCTGTAGCCATCAAGGCATCAAGGTAGGTATGTGATGGGGCCCAGATAGCCGTAGCGGTAAACGCGCAGCTATTCAGCAAGACCAAGCTGAGGGTCGTGGGTTCGAATCCCACCGGTCGAGAATCTTTTCGGGTTGGAAATTTTCTCGACTTCCCAGGGCATAGAGTATCTTCGTACCTGCCACACGATATACGAATGCAAAAATGGTCATTAGCATAGTAAGCTCTCAGTTAATAACTGTGGAAGTGCTCATAAGAACACTAAGCTGAGAAGCAGGCTCTGTCCCAGTGGGGACGTAACGCCAGAAAGAAGAAGAAGAAGATGTGTCGCGTTGAAGTGCCTCTAATGGCAAAGTTTCAGACAATTCGGCCGACAAAAAACCCCCATGCCAAAGTGAATCATGGAAGTGCCCAAGTAGCTCTGCACCCTACTTGAGATCTGCTGAATATATATAGCAAACAAGTCCGAATGCACTAAAGTTCACCTTTTTTGGTGTAATCGATTCACTCGATATATTTGTTAAAGCTTCGTATGATTTCGTTGTTAACCCCTCTACCGGCAGCTTCATTTTTTACCGCAAAATAAATATTCAAATCGTTATAACTTTTTTGTTTTTCAATATTTTTGCACCATTTTTTCACAAGTTCTCAAAAAAATTTCTAGTTTAGAAATCCGTGTCGATATTAATTATTGGTTATCTGGTTTAAAAGATATTCCGATGTGCCTTGGGGGACCGACATTTTCCATATAAAATGTCTTTGGCGGCCGTTTTGTTTTTGACCAATTTATCAAAAAAATAAAATGTGGGCTATATAATGCCAGGTAATAAGGAGCTTTTCTGAAAAAAATCATTCAAATCGGTTCAGTAATCTTGGAGATATCTGAAAATAACGATAGGATGTTTTTTGAAGTTTTTAAGATCTTTATTTGGCCAGCGTGGTTCCAGATACCTAAATGGCCATTACTTAGAAACGGCTGCACCAAATTGTTTCATTTTTTCACAACATACTCTCATTAATGTATTATTCCGAATAGTGAATATCCGAATACGATTAGAATTCTGTAGCCTGAGAAATTTACGGGGGGTTCTAGTTACGGATCGGTCCCCCAAGGAATTTTGGAATATCTTCAAAACCAGATGACCAATGATCAATATCGACACAGATCCTAAAACTAGAAGAGTTTTTTGAGAGCTTGTGAAAAAATAATGCAAAACTATTGAAAAACAAAAAAGTTATAACGATTTGAATTTGAATTTTGCGGTAAAAAATGAAGCTGCCGGTAGAGGGGTTAAGCTAGTAAAATCGAAAAAAATACTGAGTAACATTTTCTAAGCTGATTGAATGTATTTGTTTTATGGATTAGTATAAAATTTCGTACAACTCTAATAAAACTATGCTAAAACTAAACATTACAGGACTTATTGAGATCTCTAAGCAAAATGTTACGATCACACATCAATCTTTCACAGGTAGATTTGTTATGAATAAAACCTTTGCGATGTTTGTATGAATTCATTTGCACTTTTTCTACCATCAATTTAAAAAGTAAGTGTATATTCGTCAGCATTATTATTAGTAGTTTTATCTTTTTTTACGAGATTTTCAGCCCTAGACTGACTGCTAATCTGAGAATATTTGTCAGCAATTCTGTTTGTTTTACCATCGCAAACAACAGCAATGTTCCGTCAATTCTCACAACAAACACATGGACAATAGTGTCAACATTGCAATGCTATTGCAATTAGGTTGGAATATAAGGCTATCCATGAGGACTTTTCGTGATAGGACTGACAGCTGAAAGTGTGAATGCAACCGAAATGAAAGAGTAAACAAATCATGCGAGTGTTATCGGAGCTTTACATTTTCCTTTGTAATCGAAAGTCACTCCGATCGCGAAACGTCAAAAGCACATGGTAAACAAAAAAAAAGCTGATCGCAGCTGTTTCATGGATTGCTTTATTGGGTTTATGAAATGTTATATTGCGTCTGTCATTGGCACAAATGTTAACTTGTCAATTTTCTAGAATCTATGACATAAGGTCGAAAGGGCAAAAGATCGAAGAGGAATAAAGAGGGGATAAAAGGTCTAAAATCTTCTTTCAAGAATGATTTCATTTTCCATAATGCAAATCGCTTTCAACCTTTGGTCCTTATGACCTTTTGCATTTTCGACCATTTGTCTTGTCTTCTTTTTGTATTTCGACTTATTGTCCTTTCGACCTTTTGTCTTTCGATCGCTTGTTCCTAAACCAAGTCAGAAAGATGAATATTGCTCTTGAGTTACAAATAAAAATTAAAAAGAGGTTGTTTGACATACTTAGTTTTAAAAGCAATGCAAATTTCAACAATGGATGAAAGCAAAAGAGAGGCAACTCAAAAATTTAAATTTCGGCGTTGACCTGTAATTTTTTAGGCTGTCTAGTATATAATCTACATAATATTGACACTGGATTTTTGCAACATTTACATCTAAATCCGTTTAAACAGTTCACCTCACCAAAATTTATTAATTTACGGTGCATTTAAAATGATATTACAAACAACAAAATTTCAAAAAAAAAAATTGCACTAGACCCCCAGATGGATTATTTTTATTTTGACAGCAAATAAAAGAGGAAGGTCTTGTCTTTCATTGGCCCAAATTTGGGACATGCCGAATTTTTTGTTATAAAGTTACATGAAATTTTGTAGGATTTTAGCAATATTCTTTAGAGATGTTTCTTAGACACTAGTTCCTTGTTATTTTCACTGTAGATCCATACAGAAGGCCATAGACGATATTATACATGGAACGCAGACGTGATCTCTGTGAGACCCTGTCAAGGATATTTATTGATAAATGTATAATTTTTCGAAGGATTTCCATATACC
Organism: Aedes aegypti; assembly: GCF_002204515.2. Classification (NCBI taxonomy): domain Eukaryota; kingdom Metazoa; phylum Arthropoda; class Insecta; order Diptera; family Culicidae; genus Aedes; species Aedes aegypti. The sequence continues at coordinate 305,389,378 of NC_035107.1, read as the reverse complement.
GCTAATTAGGTTCCTTGCCAAGGTGGAAATCACGAAGCATCTTACGCGTGTAAACCAACGCAAAACACGACAGACTCGCGAACAAACTTGATGAGAGTAGGTTTGCACCCGCCTGCACGGGAGAACATACCAGAACAAATATAAAAATGTTCGTGAACATTTACTCGCGTGCAACTAAACAAGGTGAGATTTGCATTGCGCGATTATTTATCGTGACGGCGATCTCTTAAAATTGTTGTAGATTGCAGCAACTACTTCAAATCATTTTGGTGTCTTCTGCGCGATTATTCCTGATTGTCCAAGGTATGATCACGCAGAAGACACTAACACGATTTGAAGTGCATGCGGAGATCTACAAGCGTTTTTTAAGATCGTCGGTGCGAGAATTTTTCGCGCCACGCATAATATTGTGGTTTTGACAGACAAATCAAGTGTACATTCATCAAATCGACAGTAAACTACAAGTTGGTAATAAAAATCCCCTGAAGTCAAGAAAACTCAGAGGCCTTTTTTACCAAAAGCCCAATTGACTTCGAACAGCTCCGAATACGTACACGGAAATATTTATCATCGACAGATTACAGCACTCATATTCGTGAGTATTTTGCTTGTTTTTGTTCTGGTTCAGCAGACATGATCACCACCTTCATCACTGGTTCAATGACAGTTTTTTTTTTCAATGTCATTGATCATAGAAAAATTCTTTGTGAGATCTATTTAGATATGCTGGGTAAACGAGGAAGAATATGTTTTTGTAAGTGTAGTTAATTGAATCTGATCTTCTTTTCTGATCTGCATTTATTTCACCTTATACTAAAAACCAATCAAATATTTTTTCATTTATTTAACTAAAAAAAGATTTCTACAATTTTTGTTTGCCGGGGTCCGCGGGATATTTGTAGAACTTGAAAGGGGTCACAGCTCCAAAAAGGTTGAGAACCACTGGCCTAGATGGTTCTTACACACTTAAATTATATTACGGATTCCTGTGAAATCTCAACAGCTGAACAGTTCGGTAAAATAAATTAACGGAGTACGGTAAATTTTTACAGTATTCGGTAAAAAATCACCGGAATCCGTTAAATTCCGACGAAGTTACGGTGTTTTATTTCACCGAACTGTTCAGCTGTTCAGATTACGGTGAAATTCACCGTAAGAGCTTAGTGTGTATGAGGCCTCTGACGAGATTTTGTATAGATATCTGCAGATTGACAGCGAATTCTTTCAATAATCCAAAACAAATGTCATGACTAGTTCTTTGATGAATAAATAAATAAAGAGGTCCTTTAGGTATTCTTGGTAAGATTGTTGTTAAGTATTTGTCTAGATTATTGATAATTTGATAATCTTTCGGAGATTACTTGGAAGATGCAATCTTGGATTCATGTCAAAAGTTTTAGCCAGCTTCACAGGAGAACATATATTTGGAAATATTGTTTCTGTTTACAAGATCTTTTCTTGGATCCAACATGAGATTCATCACAGATCAATAATTTCTCCACTAATCAGGCATCAGCCATGTCTAACGCATAATTCTTAAGGCATTTTTAGAAGGTAATAGGTTGGCTATTGAACTTTGCCCTTCTGTGGAAGTTTAGATGCACAAAGTAGGCATTTATATTATTCCATAATTTCTCTGAACTTCCTACGAATTCCAGGGAGTAACGGTGTTTTAGATATTTCAACAAATCAGCATTGTTTTTTTCATAAGGGGCCTATCTGCATTCATCGATTTCTCTTCATCGTTGTTCTCTTTGCGTTATTGCAGAAAACTGATTGTGTTGTCGTAGGATGAAGAATCACTATATCTTCTTCATTAATAAGAAATATTGCAGATTTATCTAATTTAGCAAAGTTATTAGCGGAAGAGAGGATCGATGAAGATGTGCAGAAATATTTTAAATCTTTTTGACCAAAACTCTTTTGAAATGTAAACCGTTTTTTTAAATTGTATTAAAAATATTTCATAAATAAATTAGATCATGTCCTTCAAATTTGTCCATATCGTATAAAAAAAAACAAAAATATCAAAACGCAGGATTTTTTTGCTATCTGTTTTTCAATTTCTTGGACACCCGGGAAAAATCCGGGAATTGGAAAAATGATTTTGAATGGACACCCTGATACTGCTATTTCGAGACTGATTCTCACACATTTTATTCTTGCACTTATTAAGGCCCAAGTGAAAATAGAGTAAATGTCAAAACTGGAAAAACAGTTTTCGCCTTTCAAACCGAAAAATCGAAGAAAATGAAAACACACAGCTGTTTCAGTTGGAAAATAAAAGAGCTGTGTGTTTTCATTTTTTCAATTTTCCGATTTCAAAAGAAAACTGCTTTTTTCTGTTCTGACATTTGCACCATTTTTACTTGGGTATTAAGAGCATACTTTGAATTTTGAGCGATTTTTTTGCTACCTGTTTGTTGATGGTGTTACAATTCTAGTAGTTTCTCTTATCAGTTTTGCACGAATCGCGGCAGCATTTAAAGTGCGCCAAAGAAAAATACAAAAATATAAAAATATTTATTTGTTTGAAAAAATATTGTGATTCTCGTTATCAAAGTCGTGCCCATACTCTTTCTGGGACACCCTATACCTTGAACCACTTCACTATACTTCAGATAAACGATACTTTTAACGCTTTGCATTGCAAAATATCACAATATTTATGATTTGGACACTGATATACGATTTAAATTTAAACACCGTGCATAGATCAACTTTCATTGCTTTCGTCACTCCCTTGTACTCAGAGCATGTAGTATCGCATTCACCGAAAAAGCCAATAAATTTAAATAATGATAAACTCATGCTGTGATTAAACCTTGTACAGTTAAATCTCCCTTACTCGATATTCTGTATCTCGATATCGAGTTAGAGAACCATAGTAAAAGTTGGTTTTCATGGCCAACTCGATGGTCCCTTGGATCACAGTTGCATTGGTTTTGTGTACTGTAACTCGATACCTCCCTAACTCGATGGTCCCTTCAATATTGAGTAAGGGAGAGATGGCTGTATACCGTTTTGACTCATATTCCGAACACTTGAGGCCAACAGTGACTTCAAATGCATCTGATAGGCATAAATTAGCTGATAATTGTGAAAATTTCAATTTATTCACTAAGTCTAACTGTTAGCTGTTGGGTGTGCCGATAAAATTGATTATTTTAGCTTATTTAGTATTGTTTTTACGTTAAAGTATGGAACACCATTTTGATTCAAATGCCTGAACACTTCTGTCTCATATTCCGAACACCATGATTTGAATTCCGAACAGCACGAATAAATTGTATTCAAATGAATAATTTCGCAAATAAATTTATCTGAGCTAGTTCTACTGGTCTCAAACTAGAGAATTATCACTACTCCAGAGGTATAAAATAAATTGGAAGACGTTAAAATTGAATTGCAATTGACTGTCATTTCCTTTTAATTTGCTGACATATTTCAACGAAACATTTCAGCCACATCGCCGTACAAAAACCGAGTTTTCGGAATGAGTCTGTTCGAAATTTAAGACAAAACGGTATATAACTTTTAAGATTGTAGATCGTATAGTTAGTCCTCTCGATTGTGTACCCTCACAGCCAAGACTCCCCTTGCATGAAGATTACTATGGCAACGCCACCGATCATCACATCCGTGATGTTTATTTGGCAAACATGCCTCTTCATGTGAATCAACATGCTTACCAATCTGGAAAGTCCACTGTGACTCTTTTACACAAAGTTGTATACGATATCGAGAAAGCATTCGCTCAGAAGCAATCCTGCTTGGGTGTTTTCTTGGATATTGAGGGTGCCTTTGATAACGTGTCTTTCGATGCCATATTGGAAGCAGCACGAAACCATGGGCTACCTACAATGATTACCAATTGGATTCATCAAATGCTCAAAAACCGACATCTCTTCTCGATATTGCGTCAAGCAGCGATTCGAAAATTGAGTGTTTGCGGATGCCCCCAAGAGGGAGTCTTGTCACCACTTTTGTGGAATCTCGTAGCAGATACGCTATTGAGGCAACTCAATAATAGCGGTTTTGCAACATATGGATTTGCCGACGACTATCTAGCTCTGATAGTTGGTATGTGCATAAGCACCCTATTCGACCTGATGCAAAGTGCTCTTCAGGTAGTCGAGAGTTGGTGTCGCCAATATGGCCTTTCGGTTAACCCGAATAAAACATCTATTGTTCTTTTTACGGAAAGACGAAACCGCGATGGAATTCGACCTTTACTTTTTTTTGGCACTGAGATTAATGTGACTGATCAAGTAAAGTATGTCGGAGTCATTCTAGATTCCAAACTTTTATTTCAGAGTCAAAAAAGCTTGCATGGCCTTCGGTCAATGCCGACGAACCTTTGGTAAAACTTGGGGCCTCAAACCCAAATATATCAAATGGATTTACACAACAGTTGTTCGACCAATATTGGCGTATCGATGTCTTGTGTGGTGGCAAAAGGGCGAAGTGAGAACAATCCAATCAAATTGGGCCATCTCCAAAGGATGTGCTTGATGGCGATGTCTGGTGCGTTCTCTACAACTCCCACAGCAGCGCTCGAGGCCCTTTTCGACGTTGCGCCACTACACATATATCTTAAACAAGAAGCACTTTCTTGCTCTTACCGTTTATGGGTACTGGATCTACTGGAGAAAAATCCAGTGAATCGTAGATCTACACACACTTCGTTGTTTCCACTTTTGGTGAATTGGGACAAAATTGTCCTTGCTCCAAGTGATCTCACAATTGCTTGTAACTTTCCTTACAGGACATTTATCACACAATTCCCTTCACGGGAAGAGTGGACGTCTGGCTATTTGGAAAGAAGTATATCAAACAATGTAGTATGTTACACTGATGGCTCCCTTCTTGAAGGTAGAGCTGGTGCAGGAGTATATTCTCGTGAGCTAAGGCTGAATCAGTTTTACTCACTTGGTAGAAACTGCACCGTTTTTCAGGCGGAAATATTTGCTCTTATGTGTGGAGTGCAATCAGCACTTCAACAGCGCGTAATGGGTAAAGTCATATACTTCTGTTCAGATAGTCAGGCTGCTATAAAAGCTCTCGCTTCGGCCAACTCAAGGTCGAAGCTTGTTATCGCATGTCGAACTCAAATTGAGGAACTGAATTCAGTCAACTCTGTAAACCTTGTATGGGTACCAGGCCATTCTTCCATCGCTGGAAATGAATTGGCTGATGAGCTAGCTCGCGATGGAGCATCGCATGACTTCATTGGCCCTGAGCCGGCTATTCCAATTTCGAAGTGCTGGGTGAAGCTTCAGATAAACTCTTGGGCGGCAACTCAGCACAAGCAATATTGGAATAGTTTGGAGTCATGTCGTCAAACAAAATTGTACATTACTGAGCCATCTCCAAGGGTGGCAAAGTATTTAACAAATCTGTCAAAGCAGAATTGCAGTCTCTTGGTCAGAGCGTTGACAGGCCACTGCCGACTCAACTATCACATGGCAAATATTCAGCGTGCTGAGTCATTTGTGTGTGATAGTTGTGACTCCGATTATGGAACTTCGTATCACCTGATATGTAACTGTCCAGTTTTTTCGCAAATGCGATTCCAATTACTTGGTAAACACTTATTGAGTGAAACTGAATTCAGAAGCCTGAATCTTCAGGACATTCTGTTATTCTTAACCCGCTGTGGTAATGAGCTATAGGCTCTCTTTACGCTCATGCGTTTTGCAGTGCCCTTTTTAGGGCGCTGTTCGAACCCATTGTGGTATGGAGCTACATGCTCTCATTTCGCGTATGCGATTTTCCCTCTTCAAGGGACCCCACTCCTATTTCCTCCCATCTTTCCCTTCCCTTTCCTCTCCCATCGGGTAGATGATGAAATAGGCTCAAATATGGCGATGGCACAAATCTCCAAACTGGTGGGGAACGTGCCTTTGGAGCCGGCCTTCTGATACCTGAGTGTTCGGAATGAGTCTGTTCGAAATTTAAGACAAAACGGTATATAACTTTTAAGATTGTAGATCGTATAGTTAGTCCTCTCGATTGTGTACCCTCACAGCCAAGATTCCCCTTGCATGAAGATTACTATGGCAACGCCATACAAAACCTCCGACTTTTACTAGACTTGAACGCGCCGAAGGGCGGTAACCTTGGTTATTCGATTCACCGCGTGGTTGGTTGCCCTGGCCCACCATGATGTCTGTTTGCGTTTGGTTTCCCGGAACCGGTACCTTTAAGTACGCGTGTCTGTTACCCCGAGCAATGGACTCACCTGTTGATTTTCTCAAACCGTGCCCTTCGTTTCTTTACTCAACAGGTCGCTTGGCTGGTGGACAATTACGAAAACGCCGAAGGAGTTAGCTTACCGAGGTCCACTCTCTACAACCACTACATGCGCCACTGCAACGAACACAAACTGGACGCGGTCAATGCGGCAAGCTTTGGGAAACTGATCCGGTCGGTTTTCACCGGTCTGCGAACGCGTCGATTGGGAACACGTGGCAACAGCAAGTACCACTACTACGGAATACGGATCAAACCGGGGTCATCGCTAAACAACGCCATGGACGATCAGAAGCCAATGAACGCTAGTCATATGAATAACAACAATAGTCATAGTCACAACCACAATACCATGGGAGGGGGCGGAGGTGGTCATGGCGTCGGAGCCGGGGGGATGGGCCACGGAGGCTCGATGAACCATCGTGGATCGAAGAAGGGCTCGATGAAGAACGAAATCCCCGAATCGTGCTCACAGGTAATGGTTGAAGTTGGAATTATCTTATCTGCTAAAATCTAATTTGATTTCTATATCTGCAGTATTTGGGAGATCCGTCCCAGGCCATACCGCAGTTTCCAGTGATCAGCTTGAACCACCCGTTACCGGAGGACATCACCCTGGAGGACGTTGATACGTTGCGGTCGATCTATCGCGAACACTGTGAAGCCTTTCTGGATGCCATACTGAATTTGGACTTCAACACGATCGAGTCGCTGTGGCGCGAGTTTTGGCGGGCGGAGAACATCAACAACAACGCCGACGAGTGCGAAGAGGAAAAGTACCTCAGCAAGACCAAGCTGTACGTGCTGACGCAGTGCGAACCGATTCAGGACTTTATCAAACAGGTGAGACAGGGCCACTACATATGGTCCAGAATGCAGATTTTCGCGGAAAAATGCATTTAGAGCTTTACAATGAAACTTCAGATGAAAACTGTTTTCTAAAGAGCAAAGTTTAAGACCATTTAATTTTAAGCAACTTCTCCAAACAAAGTTTTTTTCAGTGACGTGAAAAACTTAAATTATCATAATACTTACACTTACTTTCGATCCACAGGTGGACTTCATGTTCTACCAGAACATGGTGGACGTCCTGATTCCGGACGTGCTGCGTCCGATTCCGACCGGGTTGACCCAAGCCATCCGTAACTTTGCCAAAAATCTCGAGAGCTGGCTCTCGTCTGCGATGAGCGGTTGCCCGGAGTCGATCGTGACCATCAAACTGTCGGCGGTGGCCGCGTTCGGCCAAACGCTGCGGCGGTACACTTCCCTGAACCATCTGGCTCAGGCAGCCAGGGCCGTGCTGCAGAACAGCACTCAAATCGCTCAGATGCTCAATGATCTCAACCGGGTCGACTTCCGGAACGTGCAGGAGCAAGCTTCCTGGATCTGTCAGTGTGATACGGCCACTGTGCAGCGGCTGGAGAATGACTTCAAGGCCGCCCTCCAACAGCAGAACACTTTGGAACAGTGGGCTAGTTGGTTGCAAGGTGTGGTCGATGATGCACTGGAAGAGTACCGTGGAAAACCGTCGTTTGTGAACGCAGCCCGGCAGTTTCTGCTCAAGTGGAGCTTCTACAGCTCTATGGTGATTCGGGACTTGACGCTGCGGTCGGCGGGAAGCTTCGGGAGTTTCCACCTGATACGGCTGCTCTACGACGAGTACATGTTCTTCATCATCGAGCACAAGGTGGCCGAAGCGACGCAGACTACTCCGATTGCCGTCATGGGAGAGGTGAGTTGGAATTTGGATATGTATTTTTTGGTTTCAACCGATTCGAACCCAGTTTGATCTTGTTTGTATTTTCACCCTGTTTTTTCTCTTTTAATGTACCATGTTGTTTACATGATGACACAATGTTAATGAAATTGGCGTGAAAATTTTTCAACGATTGCCTCCGGCATTTGTAGTAGCGTCTATGAGAAATTTAGGAATATTTCCACGGGTTCGCCATGCAGGTTTCGTCAGGAATCTGTCGATGTTCTAGGGTTTCCACTACAGATCTTCACATCAACACTAATGATAATGGATGTTCTAAAGGATTTGTACAGGTTTTTCACTTGAGTTTCTTCTAGGAATTGCTCCAAAGATTCTTCCAGAATTTCTAACAGAAACTTTCTCAAGGTTTCTTCAGAAATTCATGCATACTTTTTCAAAAATACTTTCAAGTATTAATTCTTCTTTTTAAGATACCTCCAAAAATTCCTTTGTAGATATCGAAAGAAAGTGATTCGTTTATTCTTTTTTTTTGCTATTACGACCTTTTTTTCAAAATTGAAATGCTTACAAAAATCTATTTTGGAATTGATATTCGTTCTTTTAGCTTTATATGAAAAATATGAAACGTTAGAATGGAACCGTGGACAGGTGTGGCCACTCTGGACACATGGTCACCTGAAACCTGTTTCAGAGGGAACTGGTACATATCATGTCTAGAAGTTCATATGCGGTTCAAATTCGTCATTTTTTCTTCAGATTTATAAAAGCACTTAGAGGACCAACAATTAAATCCGTCGTAAAATTCAAGAAACCGGTTCCAGTAGGGTGTGATGTAGACATTTTCAGACCATTATACAGTTCCATCATGTGACAGCTCAAAATCCATGATTGTTCATCCAGATCTAAATAGACACCATACCAAATATAAAACATAAAATTCTTCTTGTTTCTGGCGTTACGTCCCAACCGGGACAGAGCCTGGTCTCAGCTTAGTGTTATGAGAACTTATACAGGTATTTACTGAGAGCTTTCTCTGTCGATTGACCGTTTTTGCGTGTGTATATCGTGTGGCAGGTACGAAAACATTTTAAGCTCTGGGGAGTAGAGAAAATTCCCAATCTACGGCTATCTTGACATCATAAACGTAACATTATTATATCCGTTAGGCCAAACTAGAAAAAAAAATACATGTTACAAATCGGCATCATTTGACAAGTCATTATACTTGTTTTTACCTCTAAGTAAAATGAAGTTTTTTCGTTGGAACTAGTTCAAATAGGACACCAGGAAATCCCCCAAAAATTCCTTCAGGAGAACCTTCCAAATATTCCTTCAAAAATTCCTCCCGAAATATCTCCAGAAATTTTTACAGAGGGGCTCTTCCTGAGATTTCTTCAGCAATTCCTTCGAAATTTTCTGAAGGGATTTTACCAGAAATTCTTCCAAGATAATTTACAGTAGTCCCTACATCGATTACTCCGGGGATTCCTCCGGGAAGAGCTTTTGATCGGTATTCTTTATTAGACCGGTTCTGATATGGCTCCAGGAGATACCTTCAGCAATTTCGCAAGGTTTTTTTTCTAGAAATTTCGCAAGGAGTTACTGCTGTAATGCCTCCTTCAAAAATTCCTCGAATGTGGTTTTACTGGAATTTCTCCAAGCATTCCTTCATTAACCTTTCCAGGGATTCTTCCAAAGATTTCTTCAAGCGATTTCTTCTGATATTCCTTCAGAGATTCCTCCCAAAACTCCTTCAAGGATTCATCCGTGAAAAGCTCTATAGAAATCCTTGCAGAGATGTCTTTAAGTCTTTTTCCAGGGGTTACACTAAGACAATCTCTTCAAGGATTCCATCGTGAAATTCTCCAGGGATTCTTTAGGAAATTACTTCACGAATTTCTCGAGGGATTTTTCAAAAGATTCCACCGGGAATTCGCCGCTAATTCCGATAAAAATCGCTACATTAAATACTCCAAGGAATTTTCCAGGTAATCTTCCAGGGATTCCAGATGGAATTATTCTAAAGGAATTCAATCAGAAAATACCCAGAAAATTGCTCCAGGGATTACATTAGGATAATCTCTACCTAGATTCCACTAGGGAAATCTCTTCATGGATTCCTCCAGAGATTTCTCCAGAAATTTCACTATGAACTCCTCCAAGGTGTATTCCAGGGGTTTCTCTGCAGATATCTGCAGAGATTTTTCCACGGATTCTTCCAGCAAAATCTTCATAGTGATTCTTTCAGAGATTCCTCTAAGGATTCCAGCAATTCCGCCAGAGATGGCTTCAGGGTTTTATTTAGCAATTTACCCAGGTAATCCTTCAGAGATCCCTTTATCATTTTACCCAGATAACCTTTTATTGGTTCATTCTGCAGTTTACCCAGATAATCCTTCTGCGATTCCTACAGGAATATCTTCAGAGACTACTTGCGGAAGTTCTCTACAAGGATTCCACCAGTAATTTATTCTCCAAGAATTACCGTAAGGACGCCATTCACCGCTCATGCTCCATTCACCGCTCATTGAATTATTTTGCAAAATCTGAACAAATTTTCGCAATAAAAGTTTTTTGCATATATTAGTATACCAAAATGGATTGTATCAGAATGAAATCCGTATGATTGTATATCATACTTTATTTATAAAAAATAAACTTAGGTTGTTTAAGGCGGTAAACATGAGTTTGACAATGATTTTATTATAGCAGATCGGAAAATGCTTCTTAGCTGCCACGGTTCTGCATATAGGGCCTCATACTTAGGATGAGCGGTGAATGGTGCCCTTAACATGTATCATTGGCATACATGTCATTCGGTACCATTATACATTTTTCACATTTTATCTTTTTTCCTACAAAAACAAATGTTTTATCTTGCGTCTAGCGCAAAAAGTTTCGAAAAATATCGAGCGACTGATTTTTGACCGAATTTAACATGTTAAAATGCTGTTAAATGAGCGGTGAATGGCGTCCTTACGGTACCACATACACCTTTCGATGGGTTCATCCGAAAATTGTTCCAGAGATTTCTTCAGGAATTCCCCCAGACACTCCTGCAAGAGTTTCTTTAAAGATTTTCGAAGAAATCTTCCAGGGATTTAAGCAAGGATTCCATCATGCAATACTACTGAGACTTTTCCATACTTTTTTTCCTAGAGGGGATCACCCAAGGATCTCTACAGATTACTCTAAGGATCTGTTCATGAAAACATTTTTTTTCTAGAGTTTTTCCAAGGAATAAGTCAAAGAATTTTTCCAGGAATTACTCCAAGGGTTTCTTCAAAAAACTTCTTCAGTAAAGAAGTTCCTGGAGCAATTCCTGGTAAAATTCTCGGAGGAATTCCTGAAGTAATTCTTAGAGTAATTTCTAATGAAATCCTTTGAGGAATTTTCGGAGGCTTATAACGAAGATCTGGAAAATTTCCTGGGGGAATTCCTGGAAAAATCTTTGGAGAAATTCATATAATGGTTTTCATGGAGATATCTTTGGAAGAATTCCTGAAGGAAACTCTTGAAGTAAATACTTGTAGAATACCTGGATTGGACCGATCTTTGGAGGAATCCCTGAAGAAATCTCCGGAATAATTCCTGGAGAAATCTCGAGTTGGGAAAATCTCTGCAAGATAATCCATGGAGGAATTTCTGCAGAGATCTGCAGAAACTGGTCAGCTTATTCCTTGTATTAATGAAGTTCCTAGAGGCCTTCAAATATTTGTTTATGCAGACGACATCCTGATCTTGGCTATCGACAAAAATGTGAAAAAGGTTCGACGCAAAATTCAAGCAGCAGCAAAAACATTAGAAGAGTGAGAAAAACAATACAAAATGTCCTTTTCGGTGGATTTTTACATCTATGTAAGTAACGCAAAGGGGTCGTACATACACCACGTAGACATTTATGGGGGGAGGGGGTTCACGCCAATGATCTTCTTCTTCTTTCTGGCATTACGTCCCAACTGGGACAGAGCCTGCTTCTCAGCTTAGTGTTCTTATGAGCATTTCCACAGTTATTAACTGAGAGCTTACTATGCCAATGTCGAGAAAATTTCCAACCCGAAAAGATCCTCCACCGGTGGGATTCGAACCCACGACCCTCAGCTTGGTCTTGCTGAATAGCTGCGCGTTTACCGCTACGGCTATCTGGGCCCCTAATGACGCCAATGATCACGGTTCATGAAAATTTTAAAATATTTGTATGGACAATTGTCCAAACATCCTCGCAACGACCTGGCAGTACCAGAAAAGCAACATGCCAGAATCCTTGGAGTGACTGTAGAAAGAAGACTAAACTTCAAGTGTCACGCAGCAGGTGTCCGACAACATGTGCAAGACATGCTGAATTTGTTGAATGTTTTGGGGAACAGAATTCAAGGAGTAACACGGAAGCCTTTGCTTCAAATTACAAATTCGATAGTATTATCCAAATTACTTTATGGCTTATAACTTGTCGACAGTGGGAGTGCAACAGCAATTCAAAGATTGCATCCACTCTACAACTCAGCTATACGAGAGTCTTGAGCAGTTTTTCGTACGAGCCCAATCGATTAGCGGAATCTGGTCAACTTCAATTTCAACACTTGACGACCTTCATGTCACAATCAGAGCGATTAGATTACTTTAAAAAATAGGACCCATCTTTCCAAATAACAATCGAAATGATATGATTAGATGTATGCCATTGATCAACAGAGCATTTTCTAAATATCAAATTATGATAGGTGAACAACTTCCACAAATTGCCTCACTGGTCAAAGTTGGGGAACGACCATGGAATGCAACTGTTTCTAGCAACATGCGCTAATAAGTATCAAAACCACAAGAAAAAAATCACCGTTGAGTCAGTGTCAGACCAAGCAGTTGGCTTTGCAATCCACTCGGATACTTATGAACTTGTACAAAACGTAAGTAAACTACACAAATTGAACTTGAACTTAACTGAATGACGCATGGAATGTATGAACTGAACGCGGTAACAGAATACGAACTAGTTACATTAATGTGAACAGTCATGTCTTATATAGCGTTCTTTTCTAAAGAATCATTGTTCTGAACAATCTTCTGGTACTCTTAGTTCGCCTATATAATTTGGCGCCAAGTGCTGAGTGCATGAGTGCATAGCTATTGTACATAGATTCCATAACAGTATGCTCTAACAAATCCTAACTTATCGTTTTTATACTATGATTTGCGTCAACAGCCATTGACCATCAAATGGCCTGATAGGGGTACACCTACGGAAAGACAAGCGGTAAGTCGACTTAGAATAGGCCATGCAAGGCTCACATCTCACATCCAATAATTGCTGGGTTTGCGGAGTTCCAGTAACAGTGCAACGCAGCCTTGTAGATTGCAGATTGAACTCCAAAGCAATAATAGTAAACTTAAATCAACAGTTTGCGAAATACTACGCCCAAGTGAAATCGAAGAGAAGAAACTAATCAAATTTCTTAAAGAAACCGAATTGTTCAAATAACTATAATGTAACGTTTAATGACAGATGAATATTTAATAAAATCAAGCAATGGGATGAATGGGAAAGCATGGAATGAATAACCGCATTCACGGTTAAAAACGCCAATCACAAAAAAAAAAAAATACAAAAAACTAGAGACATATCACGAGTAATCGTTGAAGGTTCCTAGAGGAATTCCTGGATAAAACCTTAGAGACGTCTTTGCAAGATTTTTTGTAGAGATTTTCCTGATGGAATTATTTGAGGAGTCTTTGGAAGAATTTCTGGATGAATCGTTGTAGAAGGAATCGTTTGAAAAATCCTTGAAATCCCTGGAATAATGCCTTGAAAAGTTCTCGGGGGAATCCTTGGATAAATTCCTGGAGGAATCCCAGTAAAGAATGTACTGCAGGACTTACTGGCAGGCTTCCCGAAATCTCACGACCGCATGAATGAGACCGTGAGCAATGCGATCGGCTGTCACATTTCTCTTTGTATTATGGAGAGCGACACAAGCAGAGCACACACATCTCAACTGGTATGAGTGCGACATGTCGCATGCTCTTTATATTCTGATGTGTCTCACGAATTTAAAATCTCATCGCAACCTTGTCGCAATGTGCACACGAGCTTGACTGCACATGTGCTGTTTCATGCGCTATGCGATTTGTGAGATGTCTCATGCGCTGTTTACAGGGTGTCCATCCATCCGGGAAATCCGGGAAAAGCGGAAAAAACACGGGAATTCCAATTGACCGGGAAAAATACGGGAAATACCCGGGAAATTGTAGAACGTACCGGGAAAACCTCTATGGGCGAAAGAAGACAATTTGCAATTCACGTCATTATTAATTGTTAACATTTTTTTCCTGAAGAGATCTTTGGCAGGGTTTTTGTGCATAAGATGCTTTGTGAATTTCTGGATAAAAATATCAATTAGATTGATCAGATGATCAGATCATCAGGATCCTATTTTTTAATTGGGTACCTACTTAGGGATACCTGACATGGTTCTTGATGAGATGATTGATGAATTTCTATTGAGATTCATGCCATATTATTGATGAGATCTCGCAGGAATCTTATCGGGAATCAAGGCGATAATTATCCAGGTATTAGAATAGGTAGTTAGTTCTTCGAAAAAAAAAAAACACTGAAAATGTAATGGGTGGATTGCTAATGATATTTTGATTGGGTTCTATCAAAGATACTTTGCTGATTTTTCTCAAGATTCTTTGTGATTCCTAGCGGTTGGTGAAACGTTAAGCTTAAAGATTTTTTAGATATTTTGTGTGTTATCTGAGTGGTTGATGATAAATAAGGACAGATTAATTGAGAATTCATTTTTGGCAGATTCCTGGGTATGCTGATACTAATTCCTAAAGAAGCCTTTTTTGGATAACTTACTTGACTAGTTCGTGATGTATGGTGAAGTCTTTGTGAGATTTAAGGCGAGATTTTGTATACGTTACTGCAAATTTACAGCGGATTTTTCAAGCAATTCTTCGCGAATTTCTTGTGAGATCCTTAATTTTTGTTTAGTTTTCAGTACATTCATGGCAACATTTTTGAAGGATTCCTAGGAGATGCTTGTTATTTGTTATTCCATTTTTTGAGCAAGGCAGCAATCACGTGTTTTTGGCAATATATTGTCATAAAGATCTCTCCTTGGGTCCAATGAGATCAAGATTTTTTCCAGAAACCAGCCATGGATCACATCTAATGCATACCTTTGAAGGCGCTTCTGAGAAGCAAATGGATCGACATTTTTTATTATAAATTGCCGTTTTTTGGAACCATTGTTTCAATTTAATACACAGAGTTTTTTATATAATTCCAAAATCTCAGAATTTCATAAAAATGAAATAGTGTTCTTGGGGCCCGGTGCGGAGTTCGATTAAGAGGCCCTCAAAATTAAGGTGAACGCCGTCTAAATGCACGATGCTAATGTTGAAATAAACATTGAACAAATAGCTTATGTAGAATTATGTCTAAAGAGATGGAACTTATGTTGATATGTTTTGTAGTAGTTTATTGGCAAAATTGCAATTGAAGTCTCTACAGTTCTTCTTTGTTTAATTTATTATCGAGAGGAGCTGCAGTGAATAGGGTCCTAGAGGCCTGTCCCGATTTTAATGCCAAACGCTTAAGTTTAGGCTAAAAACACATGTTTACTCAATTTTTTAATGTTTTTCTTTTGTTTAAGTCCAAAAAACATTTTTTTTGGATTTTGTCACATTCCTTGGCTTCAACTTAAATTTTGGGTGTATTTTGCTTTCCGTGTCCCTTCCAAAATGTCAGATAGGAACAACCCCAGTGTAAAAACTAAAAGCCCTGTGGTGTTTTTGTCGTTTAAGCGAACGTCAAAAAAGATCAAAAGTGTCAAGGTTCATTTATGGACCCAATGTTTAAATTAAAGTTTAAATTTGATGTAGCCGTTATTTGAGCGGGAAAAATTGATAAAATAGTTGCAGCAACATGCTCTTTCGTGTCATTAAATAAAAACAAGATTTCATTAAACATTTTAGAACCCAATTGACATGGAAGTGGAAATATTAGCTGGCGAAATAGCGCTAGAAAGCAATGATTCATTACAGCTTTAATTAGGTATTCAAAGATAAGTTAGGATATTTTCTCAATTTTGCGTTTTTGCGTCGGGATTTATTTTGAAGCTCTCGATGACAGAAATGCCTTTAAGGTCGACAAATTTGCAAGGTTTGCTTAAAATAAATTACCAAATGAACTCCAATGATTTCTTCAGGAGTTCATTTTAGATTTTCAAAAATTCAACGTAGAATTTTTTAAGGGTAACCATAGAAATGACCTCAGAGATTCCATCATGAATTTCTTCAAAGATTCTTTCAGAATATTTTTAAGTAAATCATAGTTGCGCATGGAATGCATCCATGATTTTACCATCTTTTTTTAAGCTTCCATTATGATTCTCGTTTACAACATCTTCGAGATTTCAACTATTATTTTCTCCAGAGATTTTCTAAAATTTCCATCAAAACTATCGTTCAGATTTCAACCAGAAAATTCCTTCAGGAATTACTCCAGTGATTCTAGAAAATATAGAGAAATTTTCCAAAGATTTCTTCAAAAATTTATCCAGTCATTTTCTCAGAAATAACTCCAGAATAAGATTTTTTCAGAAATTATTGGTGAAATTTTTCGATAATCCGGGAGATATTTTAGAAGGAAATCTGAAAGTGACATCTAATGAAACTCGCACAAAATTTTCTGAAAGAAATCTTGGGCTCTTGGGACTTCGTAAGTGAATTGCTGATTGAAGATGATTGGAGGAACTGGCATAGGAATTCTCGCAGATCTTCCTGGAAAAATCCCCAAATGCGTTTATTTTTTTTATAAGATAACTCTTGTAGGAAACTTTGGAAGATCTTCTATTGTTACAACTGGGGAAATCAAAAGAATTTCCTGGAACAAATTACGAAAAATACCCTCTAAGCTTCCCTTGAAACAAAGGAACTGGTAGATTTTTTGAGAGGTGGTGGAATCAATGGAGATATTCCTTAAGGAGATTCCAAAAGTATACCTGAAGACATTTTTGAATAAATCACTAGAAGAATACCTTAATTTTTTCCACGAGGAATCTGAAAAGAAATTTCTGTAGTAGGTACCTGTGAAACCTCTTGAAGCAAGATTCACTGTATGCAGAATAAAGAAAAAAAGTGCCTATTTTGCCTAAAATAGAGATTTAGATTTAGAGTATTTTGCCTAAAATAGAGACTAGACTTCTGAAATGAAATCTACTACTAGTCTTGAATATGTACAAAACATGTCTTACAAATGGTAACTGATTTATTTGTTTAACTATGATTGCAATGAAAATCAGCTAAATTTGTTGCTGAAATTCAAGAATTTCTATTCGTGGAACAGGTAGATTAAAGGTTAGGGAATCGCCACGGCTCCAAATCAGTTCTAGATACAATTATGGGCCCCGCACATTTAGATAGATCCGTCTGAATTACAAAATTAAACCAAGCTATCGAGAATAAATTTAGAATAGGTATTTAGGCTACTCTAATCACTAATAACATTGATCATGAGGCCCCTGCCAAGTTCCATTCAAGGTCACCTTCAAACTGAATTTTTATCTGCTTGTTTACGTGTTAGTTTTCTAGAAATCAATATCATATTATTAAATGAAATTTTTACCACAATTTGGGGGCCCCTATTAACTTGGGGCCCTGTTCGGACCGCACCCACCGCATCCCTCTAGGTACTATGCTACTGCTTAAACCCATAATTTGAAAACGAATATTTTTAAAGTCAAATCAAATATCAAAAAGCATCTGAAAACTATGGAGTCGTAGAGCTATTTTGCTGTCCAATTTTAAATGTTTACGCACCCGGGAAAAATCCGGGAATTGGAAAACTGATTTTGAATGGACACCCTGTGTTTATGTGATACTGGTTTCTTAGCTCCAAAAATTTAAAGCGTTTTTTTTTTCTTAAAACGGTTTTGACTGTATTGCTCGAGTATTAGGATGCAGGAAAAAAAACCAAAACTGTAAGATCAAGCCATTGTAGCACCTCGGTATGGAAGGCAGTAATGTGCATAAATGACATATGGTATAAACATTATCGCAAAACTGTCTGAAGCGCCAATTTCATTATTTTCTATGAATAAGGTTGTACTTAAATTGCTCATACAGACGTTAGCAATTATTTGCAAACATGTATCTTTTTACATTTACGCCTTTAAGCTTAAAAAATTAAATAAACTTTGAACAAAATCTTGGGAACTACATTTATTATTTTAAACATAAACTTACTCTGGTGTAAAGTCTGGTTAAACCGAGACAACACAGTATTAGGTACAAGATCACGAAAAACTTATCAATATTACTTTGGATTCCGGTACATAGAAAATGGAAGTAAAAAGACAATGTTTACTAGTCGAAAAATTTTATTCCGATTTTAGCTCTTTCCAGATTAAATGCAGCATGGGGCTGACAAAATCGGGACATTACTGTACATGATTGGGAACAAAAACGTGGCTGATCGTATTTTCCGGAACAAGTTTTACGGAAATGGCCGTATCTCGGAGGATTTCCAATGAATCTTAATGCGTCCACCAGCATTCAATCTTCAATTGGATCTAGTTTCTTGGAAAAATGTTAACATATATAGAATGACACACCGCACAAAATTACAAGCGACAGAGAAAATAACATTTGGACATGACCTTGGAAATTGATCTCCGATGTCCGGTGGCCAATATGCACGGCCAAGCGAGTTTCTAAAACTAGACCAAATTTGCCATCGAATGCTTCCAGATAAATCCAATTTCATCCATTTTTCAAAAAGTTATAAACATTTAAATTTGGGCAAAATTTTGCCTATCTCAATCATTTTACCTATCCCCTATAGATAACAGCTTAAAAATATTAGTTCCATACGATTTTCCCGGTGATCTTCTCAAATTCCTGGTTTTTCCCGTCTTTTACCCGGTGAATTCAAATTCCCGTCTTTTTTCCGCTTCTCCCGATTCGGTGACCACCCTGAAGAAGGCCCTAGTGTGCAAAATTGCGCAAGTGAGGTAAAACCGACCATTGTTGATGGGGTAAGACCACTACCCCTAATTTATTCCACATAATATGTCTAAACCATTGGTCATGCCTAAAGTTTCAAAAAACTACATGCTGCGTCGAAAAACGATTTATTGATTTTTGATTTTGACATATGAATAAATTGCTTACGCAGGTGGTCTACCAAAATCTTGCATAGAACTATATTGTAATCTTGCCCATGATTCAAAATACGTATAGAATTCTTTGAAAATCCTGATTTCAAGTTTATGGAATCTTTTAGAAGTTTTTGCAAGAATCCAATCCTGCCCTTGTTATTGAAAGAAATCATGTCTAAGATTCTTCAACAATCCTGATCAAGGTATTACGAAAAGCCTGTCTAATCTTTTTTATAATCATGCCAAGAATTTTGCGTGAATCACGCCTTTGTGTTGGTAAATTTCCAGGATTCTGTGACATCTGCTTCAAGTCTAGCTGCAAAAGATCCAGATTTTAATTATTGCTTTGATTAATTTTTAAAATGTACTTCATTCAAAGAACTAAATGAATAACCTGAAACCAAATTAAAAACTAAAACAACCGTACTATGTTCGAATTTTATGTTGGAAGAATAGTGAACGGGCCAAACATAAGAAAAATGTTCGTACCCTTCGCGGGCCGCATGAAACTGATCGGCGATCGCTTTCCGTATACTATTGACAATTCGAGTGACAATTAGAAGTTCGGCAGTCAAAACTTCGGCGAAGTTCGGCGTCGGCATTCTAATTTGGTGCTTCGCCGACGCATAAGGATTGCCTTTGTCGGCGTGGCACTTCGGTAGAATGCCGACGCCGAACTTCGGCGAACTTTCGGTGATATTTAATATCTCTTATGAAGTTCGGTCTAAAGTTAATCTGAATGCACAATATACATTGACTACACCGCCTCGTACATGGGGAAGCCTCATGAGACGATACATGCGCTACGGTGGCATGCGGTTCGCACATTGCTAAATGCGACAAACTATGCAGTCGCATAGCGCTCGGGTTTCCTATGTACGTGCGATGCGACAAACAGGAAAAGAGAGAGAAGAGAGAAGTCTCATTTCAAGCGCACGTCAAAACGATGATCGTGTGCTTCTTTTCGGTGAGTCTCACAAACAAAGTCTCACGCACTTGAAGCCTGCTTACTGGAGAAACTCCTAGCAAAATTTCCAGAAAAATCCTTGTAGAGAATTGCCTGCAGGAATTCCTAGCATAATCCTTGGGGGAAACCCTGAATTAACTACTGACAGAATTCTTGGAATCCTACACTCAAAATAATCCACACGTCAAGGCTACGTGAAAACATACGTAGTTTTTTTTCTATCGCACTTTCCACGTATCAGCTACGTGGATCATAGGTGGCACTGAATGAACTCACGAGTTAATGAACTTTTTTCGATCCACCGGAGTTTCACGTAGTAGTTATCAGGGTTGTGAGTACCTTTTACGGAGCGTAACATTGGATTCTAAACATTTTTCCAGTATGTATTACGGGAACTTTAGATAGGAAAGACATTAATTTCAGGTTCTAAGTTTTTTTTTTTAAATTACTGGAAAGAAATTAAAATTGAAACTAACAAGCAATAACATTTAAACATTTATTCAAACACAAAAAAACACTCTAGCTACACACTGAAAAAAAAAAAATTCCGTCTGCCATCGTGGTCCAAATCATCGTCTCCAACTCCAAATCCGGTTCCAACTCTTTTATAGACCAGTAGATCCGCCAAAAAAGTTTATATGCTGATCCCTAAACAATTCGGGCCACCATAATTCCCACATTACTGTAAAAATGTCCAATCATTTTTGTCTTTCTAAATATGGCTTCTCGAGCAGGTGGAAAAAGCTGAATAAAATTATAATTTGTTATTCTAAAGTAATTAATGACGAAAATATTCAGCTATTGGTTTGTAAGTAAGGAGAGGTATTGAACAATATCTTGTTAAGATATTATAAGATCAGAACAATATTTGGCAAGTTTATTGATTGACCAATAGACTGGCCCAGCTCAGCATGGGAGAAAAATAAAGTTGTATGATTCCACGGGGCACCCCCCAGGATTATTTCTTGGAGTTAGAGAAAGCCTTTCTGAAAAATTCAGCTCATTTGGTCGTTCCATGAGCTGGCGCATTTGAATTGAAGTTAATATGGGATTTTCAGCTCAAACATATGAGCAACAGCACATCATCTACTGTTTGGTTCAGGAAAATTGATGATCGCGTTCAATTGGACCCAGAATTTCAAAAACACTACTTGATATAATAGCAAAGAATATTGTAGAAGATTGTACCACGATCAAAATTAATAAAGTTGGTGTTTTAACCATCTGAAGTATATCATGCAATACTGCTTGTATTTCTTCAACATAGCTTGGAGGTAACCACTAAGCGCATCATAGCCACCTATGACGCTGGGCGAGCTGAGGCACATGTCGCATGCATATAAGTGACTGTACGGGAGTGCTGATCTAAGCCTAACTTTCAACAACTGAAAGAGTAATGAAAATGAGATTAAATCCAGATACAACCTTCTGCAATTATGTTCATTGGGGTATCAACTAGTGTATTTGTCACTCTGGGCTTATTTGAACGCGAACAATTAGTATACGGAACGAAACAGTGACATAGGGTCAATTTTCAATATATTTGAGACGAATATCCCATACAATCTTTCAGAGCGTTAATGATTAACGGGTCGCAATGATTGATTAAGTAATGAATGATTACATTCAATTTTATGATGATTAATGATTATGATTATTGATTAAAATTTTTGAAGTCATGATTAATGATTGTGATTGATTATTGAACCAGAGTATGATTAATGATTATGATTATTGATTTAATTACAATTTTAGATGATTAATGATTATGATTAACCCTTACATGCCTAATGTCAAATTTGTTCAAAATTTTCAACTTCAAAATAATAGTTTTTTTTTAAATATCATTTATCGTATTTATATTAAAAACGTTGCACTATACAAATCTCGTCCAACAAGTCGTTGGCGAGTAGTGTGTGATTGTTGAGTTGAAATCGAATTCAGGTTAACTTCTGCGTCCATGAGTCCTCTCGTGGTGTAGGGATAACGCGGCCTATATAGTGAACAGGGAGTCATGAGTTCGATTCTCACTGAGAAAACGTGTAAATTTATCGCAAATTTCACATCATTTTTTCCATTTAATCCATATGTGAAGTAGGGTAGGTGTACCAGTTATGGACATAATGGTTCCCTATTGCGCTATACGGGATAATTAGATCTTCTTCATTTTTTTTTTATTCTGTGTGTCAAACTATTCAATTTGATATCAAATATATCTTGATGATGTTGAAACATTCAAAAATATTCAAAATGTGAAAGTTTTCGAGAAAACCCATATGGCCAAATAGGGAACCTCTATAGCCATAACTGGTACACTTTCCCTGTTTGTAATGTTTAGTTTTACGGTAGCTTTTCAAAATTATGTTTTTCAGTCGTTTTCTAACGAAATTTCGTAAATATCAGGATTGCTGTTTGTCTTTGAAACTACGGGTATCGATTCGTAAATTACGATAGTTCCGGATTCAATTACGGGGAGTACTGGAGTAGCCCCATTAAAGAGCCAGAAGCCACCTTCATATCGATTCCCAAATCGATTCCCTTTATTAACGATTAATCAAGTTTCATTGTTTTGCAAACCTAGTCTAAAGAAGGATGGTTCAAGGGAAGAGTGTTAAGTTAATCATGATTGAAAAATGGATGATTGAACGAAAAATCATGATGGGAGCTATTTGATTCAGATTTTTTAAATCATAAGTGTACTGAAATAAATTTTCAAGAGTGTGATGCATTAGTTGCATACTTAAAGGTGTTTTGGGCATTTCATGTCATTTAATTATTGTTTTCATGATTAATCTTTGATTAATCATTAGTCATTCAATAACTAATGATTAAATGCCCGAAAAGATGCACTAAACGACTTGAAGTATGCAACCAGTGAGTTATATACTAACATTAGATAATGAAGAATATTACTCATGATTAACAAACAATCCTATATAAACAACTTCGTTATGACAAATTAATCACAGTTTTTAATCACAAATCGTGATTAATTGCTCTGGTTCAAGAGCCAGTATCCTGGAGGTAGTGGTCAATATATTGACTTTGTGAAGCGTAGCTTGCGACACATCCAACTTCATCAATTATTTAGTTTTAAACGACGATTTCAAGCGTTATTGATAAACTTGAACATATGCCGGGTTGTTAAGGTGTGTCGATTTCCCGGGGAAAATGTTCAAAATATTGGTGTTGAAAAAAACATTAGCAAGTGAGTATATTATTATTATACATATAAAAGTTTAATGGTATTTGCTCGCCTTTCTAGTGATTTTTAGTATTCTTTGTAAAGTGTAAAGTGGAATGTTAAAACTTAATTATTCATACTCCAAAATGAAAGTGAAGCACTATATTGGTAGTTCTGAAACCTAGCTTTTCATATATTAAACTTCATAAATTTTGCAAACCAAGCCATTAAATTCATTTTCAAGGGAATTATTGAAGTATTAGACATTAGGTTTTTCGTAGGTTTTGTGTAGGTGTATCCAGTTTTTTGTATATTCTGAATCTACATTAAAGTTTGAACCAGAACTCAAAATTTCAAAATTGCCCGTGCCCTGAAACTATTTTAATAACGTTCGATATTAGTATGGAAATCACTTTTGCATCACCCCCAGCAAATTTAACTTCAAGCGAACTGTCATTGTTTAAATTAAAATGTCTTTGAGTCTACGGATTGAAATCTTTTTGATATACTTAATATTCTTAGAAAATGTGATCTTTCGAACATGCTACGAAACACTGCAAATATGTCGTTACTAAACAACCCAATTCTTGGAGAAATATTGGGCGTAATCAGTTTGAACATATGCTAGGAATTTCCTAACGAGATCTTCATGGAACACTGGAAAAATATTTTTTCAAACGATGTTTTAAAGGAATTTCAGATCTTCCTTGATTTGAATCTAAATTTCAGTAAAAACGGTTTGCGATTAAAAATTTGCTGTAATAAAGTTCAAAAGATTTGATATCAGTTTTATTGCTAATCAAGAGAAAAAATCATCATTATGTAATGTACAACTTATTTGCTGCATACTTCAAAGCGTTTAGTGCATACGTTTGGGCATTTAATCATTAGCCTTTGAATAATTAACCATTAATCAATGATTATTAATAAAAGTAATGATTAAATGGCATCTTCCTAAGGCACTGTCCACAAATCACGTAATGCACGAAGGAGGAAGGGGTAGGCTCATACGGTGCGACTCAAACAAAGTTTTGAAAATGTTTATACAAAAAGCATTACGAAGACGGGAAAGCTTTTTTGATCTCGAGAATGCCGAATGTGCCAATTTTCGGATTTTTGTACAAAGTATACAACAATCTTATGAACGGCCAAAAAACTAGTGATAGGTCGAAATGTTGTGATCTGCCCCTATGAACAGCAATCCTTCATGTAGAATGGTACCATTCACAAGCTTTCAACTGCGTCTTCGGATTCGGATCAAATAAAACTGAGAATGGGGCCTTCCTTAGCTGAGTGGTTAGAGTCCGCGGCTACAAAGCAAAGCCAGCATGGCTTTGGGTGTCTGGGTTCGATTCCCGGTCGGTCCAGGATCTTTTCGTGAAGGAAATTTCCTTGAGGGGACAAAGAGTATAATCGTACTTCCCCTGGACATAGAGTATAATCGTACCTGCCACACGATATACGAATGCGAAAATGGTAACATTGGCAAAGAAAGCTTTCAGCTAATAACTGTGGATGTGCTCATAAGAACACTAAACTGAGAAGCCGGCTCTGTCCCAGTGAGGACGTTAATGCCAAGAAGAGGAAGAAAACGGAGAAGTGCACCGTCTTACACGGAGGAAATATTTAAGGGTCTTTTTTAGTCTTATGATAACGTCCGCGGATACAAAGCAAAGTCATGCTGTACTTGGTTGGATTTGGACGTTCCTTGGGCATAAACTCTCATTGTTCATGCCACAAGACATAAGAAATGCAAAACTTATTTATACATTAGAAGGTAATGTTGTAAAATTTGTTAAATTTTGTTAAGTGATTGATTAAATGTTTGACTTATGATTAAGATTATGAATACTGAATAAATTTTGCAATCTCTATGATTATGATTAGTGATTAATGATTAAAACATAATATTGCAATGATTATGATTAGTGATTAATGATTAACTCTTGTTTTTTTATGAATAATGATTAACATTTTTGATTAATCATAATCATTAATCATTATCATGATTAAATTTATGATTAATCATTAACGCTCTATAACGATTGCGCCAGCTGGTGGAGCAATCAATTGAGTTGAAATTTTGAGAGAGCGTTTTTCTTACCATAATGCTCATATCTAGGGGGTGCCCCGTTAAGTTTTACAACTTTTTTGTTTAAGGGCCAGTCTATTGACCAACAAATCAATTAAAAAAAAACAGATGGTGAAGAATAAAGATAAACAAAAAGTCGACAATCAGCATTGAAACCCTCGTCCTTCAGATCTATACACAGAGATGCTAACCATTCGACCATGCCTCACTGCTGGAAGACGAAGAAAATAAGAATACCATTTTCTTAGTCTCTTTGAGACTACTTGTTCTTAGAGGTTGTCCCGACATCCCACCGTTCAGTCCGACCATTGAGTGCGTTTTGTTTTATGTCGAAGAACTAATTTTGATCTTGTATATCGTGTGGGACCTAAGAAATGAATCTAAATCCGTCAACTTCATACAAAACACCTACTATTTGTATGAAGTGTACGGATTTTGAGCCTGTACGGATTTCGGTCCCCCACTGTACATATGTTCAGATGTCAAGCTATCGCGTTGAGTTTTACCAAGTTTTCGAACATCTTTTAAATATCAGATGACGATGTGATCAAAATTGGTTCGTTTCTAAATATGATTTTGGAATTCCCTTCCCGGATTTGGGACCAATGTGCATGGGTTCGAATCGGTTAAATAACAATGGAGATTTTTTGGTTTTGATTTACGTTTATAATTTTGTGTGCATTTTCAGCCGTGAATCTCTCTCTGTGTCGATATTTGAGCCATTACGGTAACTTGTTTCATTTTAGAAAGACGCCTCCAGCGCCGGTCGCCAATTGTTGCATTCCCAACCATCCCACCATCAGAATCAGCAGCAACAACAGCAACAGCACCATTCCGCCCAGCAAACGCAACCGGACGACATGAGCAGCATGTTGTACACGTCCGACTTCGAGGTGGTTAATGTGAAGATGGAACCGAGCGCGAAGCGAATGCGCAGTTAGTCAATTTTTTCCACAACTGGTGCTGCTGACTTCCATCATCATCATCCCCATCCCCATCATCATCAGCAACAGATTCAGCTTCAGCAGCACCAGGCGGTCGCATTGCTGGCCCAGTGTCAGCGTGAGGAGTTTAGCCATCTATCTACTAGTACTACGACAACGACTTCGGCGGCGGTGACTCCGGTATCGGGTCAACAGACCGCCACCTGGTACCTGGCCCCGTCGTCATCTTCGTCGCCATCCAACAACAGTAGCACCGGAGCGGCCAGCGGAGGACCGGAATCGCCCTCGTCCCCGTTTGCCTCCTTCTACTGTGGCCATTAGCAGCATCATCGAATAGTATAGTCCCTATATTAGTAGTGAGTAAGGGTTTTTAGCCCCATGGGTGTGAGCTAAACGAGATTTTTTATTTATTCTCATATTCATTCCCTTAGTATTTGGTTGCGTCGTTTTAGTTCGTTAAGTTCTCCTACGTTGTTTTGTATGTTTAATCGATTCCACGCCGGAGTCGCGTGGATTATTCCCTCAATTGTAAATACTTTCGAAAGCGGATTTCAAATTTTTCCAAACACCATTCACGTACTATATTAGTCAAGAGTTTTTTTTTTCAATTTATTTATTTATATTATAGTAAGTTAGTCCTAGATAATCTGCACGAGCTCAACACAAAATATTTTAAGCAAATCCTATTGAAACAAACGTCTACTGAATAGTTATTGTAACAGCTCAACTCAAAAACTGTTGCAACAATCTGAAAAGAAAAAAAATCTGTCATTTCCGTGTTTTCTGTGCTGAGAAAAAAAAAATCGAACTTGAATTTTCCAATTTTACACATCTCTAAGCTAACTACATTTCGTGTACCACGCGTTTTCAAGACAAACCCCCCTAACAGTTAAGGAATCGAGTATAATCAAAAGACGGCCATTATTCTCTTTACAGCAGATTTGGTATAAGGATGCACTCACCACTCGTATATTTATTATAGTTGTTAGGTGTTAAGCAATTGACATTGGCAGGAAGAGTAGAGAGACCCATTTGGTCTCCTGGGAAGAGGTTCGAGGACTGATCACATCCAAATGTGCAATTTGCGTGTGCTGTTTTTACTAGTAGGATGTACGGAAGGTGAGATAGGTAAGTAAGTGATAGGCGACAGGCTGATTTTGTGCTGCAGAGGAGCTCAAATGTATTTTTTCATTGATTGCACAATGTCAAACGAAATTAGAAGAAAGTTTACTTGTTTGGAGCAGAAATTGAAGCTTGCTCACACGTAACAGAACATTTTAGCTGCACAAACCAGGAATGAAAATAGAATTGATATAGAGGACAAGTGATCGAAGCACGGACAGCATGTTTTATTCATATTGAAGTAAGTGCAAAAATTTAAAAAAAGCGGAAAACAGAAATACACGGACGGCAGACAAATGTATTACATTAATATACACTGATAAATGTTTGTGCCTGTGGACAATGGGATAGCGAGGATTGAACGAATAATGGATATATCTACACTCCCGTGAAAAAGTTTGGGTTCCCTCTAAAAAAAACATACAGAACGGTTTTTTTTTTTACATTTTTGTCCACGTCCAAGTGAAAATCTCTATGGCGCATTCGAAAGGCAATGAGTTATTCTTACTTCGTAGGTATTTTTTGAATTGTATTTTTTGAATTTTGTACATTAGTAGTAAAATTTTTTTCAAAAAAAAAAAAAAACAATGGAAGACATGGTTGATTTCCTCAGATGCCTCAGCAAAATTTTAAATCATAGTGTCATTAGAATCGCAATCTTATATTCTTTGAAGAGCACTCGAAATTTTGACGGAAAAATCTGAAAACTATTCAAAATCAGTGAAACAGTCATTCAAGTCATCGTGCAAAAATTTGGTTCCACGTTTCACCATTGTTTGAGCTAAAAATTTAGCAACCAGTAAAAAAAACAAGAATGAAATTTTTGTTTTGAGGATCCTGGCCATTTAGGAATATGGCTTATTCGACAAAGTTGTTCAGTAGCTCAAAGGCTATCATTATTTTAGCCAAGGGGAAGGACAGCTTTGCTCTGAGCAGGCTATGCGCATCGAGTAAACTCTGAGTTACTCACATTTGCTCAGAAATCAACCAATCTTCTTCTTCTGCTACCAGATTTGTTTTGAATTTGCATCTGTTTTCATCAAATGTCGGTGGGTTTTGCTAACGGTTGTCAGTATGAAAAAAGTATTTCATTTTAAAAATGTTCAAGAATGTGATATGCAACTGAAATGACGAAACTAGGTCTAGTGATTTAGTCGGCATTGTAAGCCAATGGATTTCCCATTTATATTGGGATTTTGCGAAGAAATTGAATATATCATTGAATGCTCTTACTGCCTATTTTCGTTTCTATCCCAGCCTTGGAACATGGAGCGTTCATTTAAAGAACTACAATACATCTTAGAACCAAATGAAATGTAACACTTCTATGTCATTGTAAACCCGATTCACTGCATGCACTTTTGAACCAGAATATCAACGTGACAATATGAGGAAAGTGCTTACATTTTGCTCATTAATAGCCCGTTGAGCAAAGCTGCTTACGACTCGATATGAAAATTTTTCACTGTAAAATAAACAACCCAACACTAACGGTTGCTATTAACACAAAACGACGAACGAGTCGAGTTGCTCTGAGTTGTTAAAAGGCAAATCAAGATCTAGCACAAGATCAGTAGGCTGTCCCGCCCCTTGATTTTAGCCAATCTCTAATTGCAAGGCTTAAATAATGATAGCATTTGATCTACTGAACAATTTTTCCGTCAAGATGGTATTTTTATAATTACCTCGAGTTATGTCATGTTCGAATTTGGGTACAAGTTAAGCGAAATCAGATCACATGTTATCAAAACATGTCAATATTTGAGCAAGCCAAAAGTAAAATAGGCAAATACAGTCGATCGATACCTATCTCTCCTTGTGTCGATGATTTTTTCAATCTCTTCATTCTGCATACATTTTTACTCTCCATATCTCGATATCCCCATTGTCTCATTATTATTATTATTATTATTATTATTATTTTCATTCCCAATTTTCTCTTGTGGGCTCAAAAGAATTTGCGAAAACGATATTACGTCTGTTTGTTTTTAACTTTCCTGGTAACGGTGTGATTTTCAATCTAGCATTCATCAAACATTTCAGCATTGTTTTTTTTCACAAGTTCTTCATCGATTTCTCTTCTTCTTTGCATTATTGTGGAAAAATTATTCTCTTTTTGCTACCAAGGCACCGATTTGCAACCAAGCAAGCCTTGGAAGACGCCGTCGCTAGGAGGAGAAAAATATTTCAGTTGTCCTGTATTAGCTTTTGACAAGAATAGACGTAATAAGCAGTTACTACGAGTTTTTTCATTCCCACCGATCATAACAATTTTTGGCGACGAGTTTTGAAGTCCTGAAGATTTTGCAAGCGAAAATCGATGTCTCGAAGCGAAAATCCGGACGGTACTCAAGATGGAAATTCTGGCGGAGGAAGAAATGTCGTGCCAACAGGTTAGTTGTCGGAAGTGATGCGTCAGATGGCAATCCAGAACACCCGTCTGATGGCCCTCTTGGAACAATTCACCGGAGGAACACAACCAGCACTGCAGCGAAGCGCTCCAGAGCACATCATTGAATCCCTGTCATCCGCAATCAAAGAATTTTATTTCGACCCGGAAAACGGACTAACATTCGACCGCTGGTTTTCAAAATACGAAGATCTCTTCAGGCAGGACTGCAGAAACCTGGACGACCCGGCGAAAGTGCGGCTATTGCTGCGCAGCCTTAGCGTTCCAGTTCACGAGAAGTTTTTGAATTATCTCCTGCCAAGTCACCCACGCGATTTTACCTTCGATCAAGTTGTGGAGAAGTTGAAGGCTATTTTTGGACAGCACAAGACATTATTCAGTAAGCGATACGACTGCCTGCAGCTGCGGCAGTGCGAGGAGTTCGAACTACAAAAGCTTTCCGTCAATCAATTCAAAAGCCTTGTGTTCATTTGCAGATTGAAGACAGCGAAGGACTCTGATGTCAGGACTCGACTTTTGTCAAAACTCGAGTCTGATGCAGCCGACACCAACATTGAAGGCCTAGTGACCGAATGCCAGCGTCTATCAAACTTGAAGCATGATACGGCGTTGGTCGAGAAGAAGCATTCATCTTCAGCAGTTCAAGCGGTCCGACAATCGAAGACAAAGTCAAGCAGCCACTCAAAATCGTCAACAGCAGACAATAAAGTTCCACCATCTCCATGCTGGCAGTGTGGATCCACGCATTTTGTGAAGGATTGCCTGTTCTATCAACACACCTGCAAGCAATGTGTAAAAATGGGACATAAGGAAGGATACTGCAGCTGTTCGTCGAAGTCTTCTGCACCAACGTCCGCAAGCGACAAGAAGGTCAGCAAGAAAGGCAAGAAAACTCAAATGAAAACTATTCAAACCGTTAAGCATATCCAGAGCCGAAGGAGGTACGTAACCGTCACATTCAACAGAACTCAAGCAGAGTTGCAGCTAGACTGCGGCTCCAACATCACGGTGGTCTCACAAGAAACCTGGGAGAAGATTGGTCAACCGACCGTCAAACCGACTCAAAGGGAGGCAACAACTGCATCCGGAGAATCCCTGGAGTTGGTGGGTGAGTTCACTGCAACAGTCACAATCAGCAACGTCACTCGGGAAGATCGCTGCTACATCACTTCGGTCAACGATCTCAATGTGATTGGCCTAGACTGGATGGACGCTTTCGATCTGTGGTCGAAACCGCTTGCTGCACATTGCAAAAAAGTGAAGCTTTCAAACCTACCTCGTGATGAACAGTATTTCCCAGCTCGATATCCTGAAGTCTTCCAGGAAGGATTAGGTCTCTGCACCAAAACTCAAATCAGTCTGAATCTGAAGCCAGATGCGCAGCTAGTTTACCGGCCCAGGCGGCCAGTTCCATTCCATGCCACTGAAAAGGTCGAAGAGGAATTGGACCGACTTCAACGTTTGGACATCATAACACCCACCGATTTTTCGGACTGGGCAGCTCCGATAGTTGTCGTCAAGAAGCAAGGCGGAAAGGACTACTCCACCGGACTCAATGCAGCTCTAGAAGCGAACCAGTACCCGCTACCAACGCCAGATGAAATCTTCGCCAAGCTCGCCGGCAAACGCGTGTTCAGCATCATTGATCTTTCCGACGCGTACCTTCAAGTAGAAGTGGACGATGAAGCGAAAAAAATGCTGACAATCAACACCCATCGTGGCTTGTTCCGATTCAACCGTTTGGCACCAGGCGCATTCCAGCAGCTGATGGCGAAGATGACAGCAGGCCTAGAGGGAATCGACGTTTTCCTTGATGACATCATCGTTCACAGCGAGAACGAAGAGAAACATTTTGCAGCTCTCAACGCACTCTTCAAGCGACTACGTGAGTATGGTTTTCGTTTACGCTTAGAAAAATGCCGATTCAACCAGAAGGAGATCAAGTACCTCGGACACATTGTTGACGTAAATGGAATCCGACCCGATCCAGCGAAGGTTTCAGCGATAGTCCAGATGCCAGCTCCGACGGACGTTACAACCCTACGATCGTTTCTTGGCGCCGTAAACTTCTACGGGAAATTTGTACGAGAGATGCACCAACTACGCCTTCCTCTGGACAACCTATTGAAGAAGGACGTCAAATTCATCTGGAGCCAGGAATGTCAACATGCGTTTTCGGATATGAAGTGTGTCCTGCAATCGAATCTGCTCCTCACCCATTACAATCCGGAGCACGAAATCATTGTAGCTGGTGACGCATCCAAGACGGGTATTGGAGCCGTTATAATGCATCGCTTACCCAACGGAAGCATCAAAGCGGTTTCTCATGCAGCCAAATCGCTCAATCAAGCCGAACAAAATTACAGCCAGATTGAGAAGGAGGCCCTTGCGCTAGTATTTGCCTGTACAAAATTTCATCGTATGCTCTGGGGTAGACGATTCACGCTTCAAACTGACCATCAACCGCTCCTGAAAGTATTCGGATCGAAGAAAGGGATTCCGGTACACACCGCAAACCGTCTTCAGCGATGGGCGCTCACACTCTTGGGATACGATTTTGCGATCGAGTACGTTTCAACACAGAATTTTGGGTACGCAACATCAACAACCACGAGAAGCCAGATGAGGAAGCAGCAATCGCAATGGTTCGAGTCGAAGATGATGTCAGTTCCAGTTTGGAAGATACTCTACAAAACCTCCCTGTCACTTCCAAGATGGTTCAAGACGCTACAGCTAAAGATCCAGTACTGCAGAAGGTGTCATCCTACATCAAGGTGGCCAGCGCGAGCTGAAGCTGTTCCAGACGAGGTAAAACCTTATTTTGGTCATCGAGAGTCCTATTCATTGATCGGAGGCTGCGTGATGATGGTGGATCGAGTCGTTATTCCCAAGTGCTTACAAAAACGTATCTTAAAGAGAATTCACGATGGTCATCCCGGAATCGAACGCTCGAAGGCGAGTGCTCGAGGAATTGTTTTCTGGCCACGAATCGACAACGATATTGCTGACTACGTCCGCCGATGCTCAAGCTGCGCCAGTGCTGCCGAGTCCCCTCCACAAGCCAACCCACAACCGTGGCCGGATGCGGATGGTCCATGGCAACGGCTACATTTGGATTTTGCTGGTCCATTGGATGGATTCTACTATCTGGTCGTTGTGGACTCAAGTACGAAATGGCCAGAAATTCTGCAGACGCCATCTCTGACAAGCTCAACTACAATCTTTTTCCTCCGCGAATGTTTCGCCCGATTCGGCATACCAACGGTAATCGTAACAGACAACGGAAGTCAATTCGTCAGTGCCGAGTTCCGGAAATTCTGCGAGGAGTTAGGAATCGTTCATTTCCGCACAGCGCCGTATCACCCGCAATCAAATAGCCAAGCGGAACGATTTGTTGACACTCTCAAGCGCTCTTTGAAGAAAATCATTGGGGGAGGAGAGACTTCAACAGCAACAGCACTCCAAACGTTCCTGCACATCTACAGATCCACACCATCCGTTGTTCTGGGAGGAGAATCACCGGACAAGAAGATGCTCTGACGTTCCATGAGGACCACATTGGACCTTCTACGTCCCACGTACCAGCCCGTCAGAGAAACCCCGAAACCCAACCGAAAGTTCGAAGCTGGAACCGCAGTCTACGCCAAAGTACATTCTTCCAACGAAGTCTGAAAGTGGATGCCAGGTGTTGTCATCGAAAGAGTTGGCAATGTCAACTACAACATCCTCCTTGATCACCAAATTGGCCGACGAAATGTGCTACGATCCCACATTGACCAGTTGAAGATCCGTTCCGGCGAGGACATTGAAACAGAGCAACCAGTTCCATTGAACATTCTAATCCAGGATTTCGGTCTTCACCAACAAGCAGAACCCGAACAGCAATCCCAGTCGTACATTGGTAATGTGATGCGACCATCGTTCCCGTTCAACAACCTCATGGTTCCGGCGATCAAAGAGGCCACGTTACCGAACAACATTTAGAATCCGTGGTGAATGATTCGCTACCAGCTGAGGATCCAAGTGAGGATGAAGAATTTGATGAAACGCTCCTGGAAGATTTGCAGCGAGAACCACCGTCGTATTCAACACATTTGCAGCAGCAACTGCCAACTCAACGTCCTCAGCGATCCGTGCGTCCACCGAAGAAGTTTGATGAGTACATCCGGTACTAACCAAAAGGGGGAGATGCTACCAAGGCACCGATTTGCAACCAAGCGAGCCTTGGAAGACGGCGTCGCTAGGAGGAGAAAAATATTTCAGTTGTCCTGTATTAGCTTTTGACAAGAATAGACGTAATTAGCAGTTACTCCGAGTTTTTTCATTCCCACCGATCATAACACTTTTCGTAACATATTTTTGTGCTGTAGGATAAACCACTATATCTTGCTTCATTAACAAGAAATATTACCGATTTATCTAATTTAGCGAAGTTATTAGCGGAAGAGAGGATCGATGAAGAGAAATCGCTCATGTCAATTAGGCCCTATTGAACTAACAGTGCAGATTGATTATATGTCTCAATCTCTCCCTATCTTGATGGTCCCTTCGATATCGAGATGTGGACGTATGCTGCCTTGAAATCGATGAAAAGGTGATGCGTTGGGACCTGGTATTCTCGACATTTGTGGAGGATTTGCCGTACAGTAAAGATCTGGTCCGTTGTCGATCGGCCGTCAACGAAGCCGGCTTGATAACTTCCCACAAACTCGCTTACTATAGGTGACAGACGATGGAAGATGATCTGGGATAATACTTTGTAGGCCACATTTAGAATGGTGATCGCTCGGAAGTTCTCACAATCTAACTTGTCGCCCTTCTTGTAGATGGGGCATCCTTCCTTCCACTCCTCCAGTAACTGTTCTGTTTCCCAGATTGTGCCTATCAGCCGGTGCAGACAAATGGTCAGCTTCTCCGGGTTCATCTTAATGAATTCAGCTCCGATACCATCCTTTACCATCAGCTTTATTTTTCTTTTTTGAAAGCTATTGAACTCATATTTGGCTACAATATGTGTTGTATTGAAGTGCTTCTTATGACAAAGTTTCAGACAATTGGAACGAGAAAACTGAAACATGGGAGTGCCCAAGTAGCTCTGCAGCCTAATAGAGCACAACATTGAATTCTAAGAAAAGTGTACTGCGATCTATCAAACTTGGGTATCGAGTGTGGTAGTATATGGGATACCCATTCTGAGCCCCACTACGTCTTCATTCCGTCTTTGGTTATCCTGCACACTGCTAAAGTTGGTTGTGATATTAAGATGGGCGACTAGTGTCTCTACGGTTTACATCCACAGTGTAGACGTATCCGCTGCCTAGACTATGCGGGGTCTATTCACGTGACTCGTCTGTAGTCATTGTCGATCAAAGTAAGCTTGCATATTTCAGATGTCACCCGTCGACTCCCATAGTAATGCAGTCACATAGAGTGACAATTGTCAATAAACTCGAGTGACTGAGCCAAGTCGAGCGAAATTTTTGGTCGACAGTGACTCCAGTCGAATCATTTTGATCGACTCGACTTATAAAATAAGGCCCTAGGGTAACGGTCGTATTTTGGACTCCCTAAGGAAGTGATTTTAGTTTTTTGTCCCAAATAATTTATTGCACAGCGTAGGGTGATGTGCTAGTATCCATCGTATTAAGTGTTGATCAGTGAGAACTGCAATTTTCCCAGTATTGCAGTGAATGATGCTGATACAAACCGATGCCAAACAATTCTTTCTCAAAACGGCTTTAGCATTGTACAATAACATTTTGATAAATCTTGATCTCTTTTTGGAAATAATGCAAAGAAAATGCATCTTACCATATTCTCAGTCCGTCGTATCGTTTTCAACTCCGTCGCAATCAGTTTCCAGATTCGTCTCACAACTTACGGCTCACTGTGTGTATTGAATGGTTAAAACACAACATATCAACGCTATAATAAAATGTTTTACTAGAATATATAGATCTACGGGCATCTCCCTCCATTCCTTCAGCATGTTGGAATATACTAATTTCCTTTAAAATTAATTGTTCGTCATCAAAATTCAGCCCAAATATATGAACACAATTCCTTTTGACCGTACAATTATGGCATTTGCTCACAGTACAGCGAAAACAACACAATCAAAGGAACCGTATTTTTACGTCGAGCGTGTGCACACATTGATGCGCACAAGCTTTTTTTTTCTCAGTACGACGGATAGAACTTTGTTTACATTCTCAATTATACGCGGCGGTTGAGGGAATTTTGTAAAATTTGGTGATTTATGTCGAATTCGTTTTTGTTCAGTTCCAACCTAGGTTCGCACTAGTTCCAACCTAACTGCTGTCAAAACGTTTTTTTATTCGCTCAGGTTGGACCTAGTTTCGCACTAGTTCCAACCCCTAAACCGATAGGTTCGCACTGTGATAAATCACGGTTTCATGACTGGGTTCACCAATACAACTTCATACGAATTGTCAAGATTGTAACAACAAGAACTGTTCTTCAGTACAAACCAACAAAAAAACATCC
Source organism: Aedes aegypti (assembly GCF_002204515.2). Classification (NCBI taxonomy): domain Eukaryota; kingdom Metazoa; phylum Arthropoda; class Insecta; order Diptera; family Culicidae; genus Aedes; species Aedes aegypti. Next base: position 305,353,012 of record NC_035107.1, on the reverse strand, counting down.
AAAATGCAAAATTGTGTGCTTGCGGTTACGCTCGCTGCTTCCGAGGTCAAATTATTTGAATCAGAATCTGAATCAAATTTTAACTCGAAACTCCTGCCAGTGAGGTGCAGATTTGGTTTTATCAGTTATTTCGAAAAAAATATATAATTAAGCGAAAGCGTGTGGGCAATTTTATGAACGACGTGGTGGAGAACTACATGGTATGGATAAAAAGGTAGTATGTACCGTAATCCGGGGTCAAATTGATCACTGGAATGATCAGTAGGTAAATTCCGGCGAACAATTTCTTCGAAGAGCAGTAATTTTCTTCCATTAGGCTGATACAAATATTAATTTTCTTTTATGTCCGAGACCACTTGGAAGGTACGAGGAGGGGGATAAAAATAAATAAGGAACAAAAAAATAAAAAGGAAAAAAAATATTTTTTCGAATTTTTATTTTTAACGATAATTGTTAAACTTTTATCAAACGTCCTCTGGTTAATTATTTTACTTGTTTTTAACTTTAAAAATTGAAAAAACCTAACTGATGTCAAAAAAATGATGAATCTTTTTTTTTTCTCCCCTTCAAAATGATCGGATTTTTGAAGGGGGGGGGTGACATAAAAGAAAATTAATATTTGTATCAGCCTTACTCGCCAGCAAGAATTTTTTTTTTTTTCGATGAAAATACGCGCCGGAATTCGTCTACAGATTTGTTGTTTAATGTTTCGTTAACATCACAGACATGTCATATTTTCTACTTTTTAAACATTCAATGATGATTTTGAACTACAGGCGACTCTCCACAACTCGATATATGCTATAAATAGATGGATTTATCGGTAACTTCGAATTTCCTTACATCGTGCTCTCCTCAGGTCGATATTCCCGTAACTCGATATCTCCACTAGTCACTGTCACGTTAGAGGTATATGTCTCCATAACTCGATATTTATTTTAAAATACTAGTTCTTGTTTGGAGGTTGAAGGTTTGGAGGAATAAATCCTTGTAAGTTGTATTAAAAGTTCAAAACATTAACAAATAAAATTATTGATATAGTCTACAACTCAATAATTCTTTAAGTCGATGGTCTCTTGGATATCGAGTTATGGAGATTCCAAAGGATGGCATAACAAAAAGTTGTGAAACGTGCCTTGCGATGTGATCAATATGCCCCCGGATTACGGTATATGCATTTGTATACAATTTGAGTACAGAATTATTTTATTCTAGTTTCGACGAAATTTCCGCCTGTAAAAAGCAACAGCTGAAATTATTGTCATGAGTTTTGCGCAGTTTTGGAAACGGATACGAAATAGTAGTTTACGGAACAAGTTGCAGAATGATGATTTTTACAGCACGCGTCGTAAATTTATCTTACGAGGCTTGCCGAGTGCTGTAAAAATCGAGTTCTGCAACGAGTTACGTACAACATTTTTTGCAATTCAATACAGTACCAGATTTACGGCCTAACTGACAAATGTAAACAAATTGAGTTTTGTTCACCTAACAGTTTATTTGATAAATTACAATCATATAATGCACAACTGTTTCTTAAAAATAACGTTTTTCACGAAATAAGTGAGAAAAACATAAAGGCGCATTTGATATTCTCTTTCGATACAAACTCTGATGTCAATTTCGCCCATCTTCCCCCTTTGCGATAACCGGGCGCATTTGCGATTGAGTGTGGCAGCAGGGCGCATTTAAAACTGAGTGTGCAGAAGGTCGATAGTGAAGAAGGTTCGTGTGAAAGAGCGTAGCAAAACGGCGAAGCTAATGATAGTCAAAACAGAAGGACGAGGTCAAAAGGCGCAATCGCGGCTGTCAAACTGAAGGAGACGAAAAACCGAGGGGCGCAACAACCCTTAATTTTGATGAATGGCGCATGATGCTTTTTTGTTTATTTAAACATGTTGTTCATAATATGAAAATAAATCAAATGATTTGTTACAAAAATAATATTGTAATGGATCATACAAAAATGCATCATGCGATTAAATCGATCGGAAACATAATATAGAATTGAAATTATATCCGCTGAACTTCAAACCGATTTTACTGACAATGTATTAGTGTTCACATTCGCCCTAATTCTGACTCTGTATTGAATTTCGTAGAAGATCACTTGACGGTATCAAAAATTGTATCGGAATGCATAAACCATATACAATTTCTGATTTTTTTTTGTAATTCTTTACGCAATTCAAAACAGTTGCGTAATGAGAAAGCGTTGCGTAATGAATCATTACAGTACTGGTTTCAGTTGCGTAATAACTATTCCCGCACTGCATAATCATATAATACTTATAATATTTATTGTATTTTTGTGTTAGCTTGGTAAAAACGGCAAACACAGGTTGAACAAGAATAAGGTTGAATAAGCACACACACCAACACACGGTTTGACAGATTAACCTGAAAACGTTTTTTTATTCTGGAGTCAGGTTAACACTAACCCAGGTTTAAAAACGAAAACGACATTAGTGAAGTTTTACGGCGTGTGATTGGAATGAGATCCTTCAGTGAAGAAGTACGAAGGTTTTCCATAGTGAAAATAAGTGCCCGGCGAAGTAAGTCACCCACGGGGGCAGCAAGAAACTTGTGTTGGAAAGTGGTGTGACTGATGTCGATCTCTAAGCATTTCTCTCAAATCGTGTTCGTCCATGCGATTTCGGTGAAAAAGTGTGAAGTGGATAATTGAACTGAAGATATTTATCGAAATACATTAGTTTCATTGCATTTTTGGTGTACAGGTGGACGAATCATAAAAGCTTTCACAAAATTACATTTGGAAAATGAATCTATGTTGCAGGTAAGTGGGAATATCCGCCGTAGTGGAACATTTTCAGTTTGATACGACGAATAGTAGCTCTTACGACGATGTAGAACGAAACCCTAACTAAGTCAAAAAACATGCCAACATGTAGAGAAAAACATTCTCTACGAGTTTAAAATGTCCATACTTTCATGCAGGATCCAAAAAACGTCGAAAATAGTTGAATTGTGAAGTACTGTTTTCCATTATTATGGACACACCAATACATTTTGGACCCTCAAAGTATATATTTTGGACCCCCGGCATTTATTATCGTTTGTCCACGACACTGGTTGTATAATATGCTTGCCCATAGTCTAATCAATCAATTGACAATGGAAAACCGAAGAAATTCTAAGTTTTTAGTTCGGAATTTTGAAAAAAGTTCTTGTTTACATTTGCAAAATTTCTGACGGCTTTAATTTCTGAGTGTAACGTGTTGTAACGGTTGCATGGATGAACTGATTAAAATAAATTAATTTCAGATAAAATAAACACATTTTCTATGTACAAACGGTTGATGCAAGTGCAGAATAGTCCTATCTTTACAAATGGCATGCGGATTGAGTCGGTTTTTCGATTTGATCTGGGAAATTTGCAGGAAAATGGCCCAGGGGGTCCAAAATATATTGGTTACCCTATATGTACCTGGCTCCTCATTCAAGTGTTCATCGTAGTGCTGCCTCCACCCTTCATTCGTTTTGGCAACAATGATGACTTTTCAGCCTGCAATTTCAAAGTGATAAAACTTGAAAAAGTATCACTGATTTCACCTAAAAAAGTATCACGGATCACCAACTGATTTTCTTTGATTCGAAACGGATCAATGCACGAGTTCACTAATTTGACGTCCACAAAAATTCGTATTGAACCGCCAACGACGAAAGTAGCTCCGGGTCCAATCGATGGTAGCCTAAAAGCTTCGTTCAACTGAATTTTCGTTGTTCAACGTGCTCAATTAAATTAACCTAACTGTGGCGCTCGCTAAGCTTGGATTCCTGTTCTTGAGTTTTACTCTAAATTTTCCCCATTGTCCATATATATTTGCTGACTTGAATTTTCATGTTCATTCAACAAATTGATAGATATATCTCATATTACTTTCTGCCTTCAATTCATTACGGTAGACAGTATCAGAATGCTTCTTCCTTTTCGTAAGACAAATTTGGCCATAATTCGAAACTTAGCACGGAAATTGTGATGATTATGTGAAAGATAGAGACGATAATGTTTGTAGTTATGTCTGGCACAGTAGTGAAACCCAGCCATGGATGTTCTTATAATTTCGTTTGTAAGGCTTATCAAAGTATTTTTAAAACCTGTCACAAAACAAGTCGAAACAGTTGTGAATGTCTTTTATACTCTGTATGTAACATTTACGAAATACAAAAAAAAACGGAAAATCAAATTATTTTCGACAAAAATAACTAACAAACAAACATTAGAAGTGAAGTTTACACAAAAACAAAAAATGACAGAGTTGAAAACTAAAATGTTAAAATACGACGAAGAGAATTTAAAAGAGTAAGTATAAAATTTAAAAAAACACAGAAACAAAAGAGTCACCAATGATGTTTAAGAAGAAAACGAAGAAGAAAAAAGTCATCTAAGTGGATGACTACCTAGCAGCTAAGGTTCGATTTTTAAAATGCTGCAACAGAGCATTAATAGAGTGAGTTAAACAAATGGTAATAAGTTGCGGAGGACACTTCATTATGCCGAAATCTCCATTCAAGACATCATCGCGAAACGAACAAATCGATTGGATCTGCTGGAAATCATCGCGACTATAGAACCCAAGACGGGATCAATATGGGTCTCAATGTTACTACTACATTCGATCTCTTAGTGCTCAAGTTTGAGAGTAAAAATCCCCAGACATGGCTATTCCTAAAAGAAAAAAATGGAAAATATTACTATCAACATTTTGTATAAGATTCTCATCATAAACTACTCCAATTATTTTTCCAGGAATTCCTCCGAAGATTTCTTTAGAAACTTATTTGTTGATTCTTTAACAAATTCTTCAGAAATTTTATTCCAAGAATTGAACTTGAAGATAACCCCAGAAATTACCAAAGAGGTTTCACCATATTTTCTCCAAAGATTATTCTACAAATTTCTCAAGGAAATCTAACTTGAGTATCGATTGTCCGAATGTAGTACTTGCAGAGGGACCCATTCTGAGCCCGAATACTACGTCTTTATTTTGCCTTCGGTTTCACACGTCTACTAAAGGAGTTTTCCAATACCGATTGGCTATGGGCTGTGATATTGTCCATTTGAATTAATAACATCTCACTCTGACTTCATATCACAAACCACTTCATTTGGAACGTGTTTAACTTAAAATTTATTTCGCCTAAAAAATAAATCACATCAAATAAATACGATAATTGCCACTGTTTGCTACCGTTTTTGTGCAATTTTTAAAATCTAAAATATTCCGTCCGTAAGATTTATTAGAATACATTGCGTTCGAGCTAAAATCTTTAGCTAATTTGCTGCTACCATGCACTACTATCTACCCAACTTCAATAAATTCCGTCACAGCTACATACTTCCTTGACTCATGTGTGAAAAAACTCAAGTGTGTAAGTCCAAACGAGATCCACGACTACATCCGCACCACTCCCCCTCAATCTAGTACTGCAACAGATGCACCGTGTTGACGTGACGGCGCAGCGTGGCCTTGTGCTTGAACTGTGACAGACACTCCTGGCACTGGTAGGGAAAGTCGCTGGCGTGGATCTTGATGTGTTCGGCCCAGTCGGCCTGCTCCAGGAAGCTCTCGGTGCAAACGCGGCACCGATACTTGGTAAAGGTGAAGCACGTCCTGTTGCGGATGTGCCTGGCCAACGACGGCGCATGCTGGAACTGTTCCAGACAGTTCGGGCACTGATGCGGTCGGTTGTGATTGCGCGAGTGCTCCGTCAGTCCGGCGGCCGTTTTGAACGACTTGGGACAGTACCGGCAGCGAAACTTGCCGCCGCCGGTCACGCTAATCGAGGCAATGATCACCGGCGTGGGGATTAGTTTTGGGCGGGGTCGCTTCACTCCCACCGCCAGGAAGTCCCCCGATGGACGCTTTCGAGGTTCGATTGTGCTGTTTAAAGTCTTCTTAGGATTAGGGGCGGGGCTTTCGATGCGAACTTCATCCTGAATGATCTTCCGCTTCGATTGGTCTCTGGTTTCCTCTGATTCATTGCTTGCTGGAAGTTCGCGGTCTTGTTCTAGTAGGTCAGTCTTATCCGTTTCGCCAGTCGTTTGCTCTAATTGTCTAGATTTGATGAGTTCGTCAACTCGCTTGGCGCGGGCCCGAAAGCGATAGAATTCCTTCAGCGATCGCATGCAGTGCTGACAGACGGCGCAGGGGGCTTCGTTCTCCGGAGAGAGCTGTAAATAGACATAGAATAACGGTCAAATAATGTCGGAATGGAACAAAAACCGCATTTGCAAAGCTGTGCATGCCGGAAAAGCCTATAAAAAAATCAAGAAATATGTTGCAGTGTCTCACTCAGTGCTGAGAATGGTATTAGTAGTAGGCTTGAATTTCGCGAAAATCACGTGGCTTTTCCAGTACAGTAGTTCAAAAACGTGAATCTCATCAAGTAGCCTATGTTGGGAGCATGAATTTTTCAAATCGTTAGTGTCATTGAAGGCTCTAAATGCGGGAAATAGAACATTTTTCTACAGTAATTTTGGGTTGCCCTTAGCAACGGGTGTTTTGCAATTTTCAAGGCTCTTTGTCTACAGCAGGGATAGGCGTGAGTTTCACTGGCTTCGCTGACTGCGATTGGCTTTGTTTGGCTACTGTAGAATGAATTTCAGATTTTTTCCCAACCCTCACTGTCTCTCTGTGTCTGCCTCCGTCTTTCTTTGCCCCTCTTTTAGACTCTTAACGATCAACGCTCCGTCATCGTAATCATCGTCATCCTCGAAACTTCAAAAGCAGTTTTTCTGTTCAAAACTAAAAATCTTTCTTTAAAAATATGTTCACTGTGTTTCGGTTGGAAAATACAATACAGTAAACACATTTTCCTGTAAATTTTCTTGATTTTGAACGAAAAAATTGCTTTTGAAAATTCCGAAATCAATGACGGATTCTGCCCCCTTAAGAAAGTGTCTTTGATGATAGAGACGATTGATCTCTCTTTTTTTCGTCGTTATCCGTATCTCTTCTTCTATCTCTATCTGTCGTTTTTCTGTGTATCTATTCGTATATGTTCGTTTCTCTCTGTTTGTTTTCGTGTTTCGCTTTCTATATTCTGTCTCTCTTTTCGTCTATATGTCTCTCATCTTCTTTGTCTCTCTGTTTCTCTCAATCTATCTCGCTCACTCTCTATATCTCTTTGTGACTCTTTCTGTGTCTCTTCGTCTTTGAATGTCTCTCGGTCTCTTCTTCCGTTACTCTTTGTTACTCTCTTTTTATTTCTGTTTTTTTTTCTGTTTCTCCTTGTCTCGATCTCTTTCCGTCACTCTGAATTTCTTCATCTCATTTTTTATTCTTTTCGAATCTCTCTGTGGCTCTGGGTCTCTTTCTCTGTCTCCCTTCATCTCCCTCTTTCTACCTACACTCTTAAATCGTTTACACGGATCTATTGTATCTTCAGATAAGAAAGAAAACGACTTGTTCGTTTAACGTGTGAACAGAAAGTGAAAAATTTATTTAAACCAAAGTCATGGCTTACTTATATCTAACACTCCTCCTTAAGCTAGGACTCCTATGGCTTCACGATTCTTTTCAAGCTTCATGCGTGGTAATGGTTTCGTGAGGCCATCGGCGAGTTGATTGTCCGATTCAATGTATTTGATATTTATTATTCTTCGTTCCAGCGCATCCCGTATGTAATGGTGACGGATGTCGATGTGCTTGGTCCGAGGGTTGTAGCCACCGTTCTTAGCAATCGCAATGGTGCTCTGGTTGTCGCAGTTGATGGATATTGGACCCGTCGCTCCGAATTGTGCAGTGAGTCCTTGCCACCACGATGCTTCTTGAACAGTAGCAGACAGTGCCATATACTCTGCTTCGCAGGTCGATAAGGCAATCGTCGGTTGGCGCTTGCAGCACCACGAGATAGCTGCCCCTTGCAGCGTGAAAACGTATCCGGTGGTGGATTTTCTGTCGTCCACGTCGGCCGCCCAGTCTGCATCACTGTAACCATTGATGTTGTTGTCGCCATCCTTGCGGTACACCAACTTCATCGATGCTGTTCCGCGCAAGTAGCGAAACAGGGTTTTCACAGCACCCCAGTGCTGCATTCCGGGATTGGAATTGTACCGACTCAACTGATTCACGGCATACAGAATGTCTGGCCGAGTACATTGAGCGAGGTACATCAGGCTTCCAACTGCTTCCTGGTACGGAATGTTGGTCATCTGCTTCGCTTCTTGATCCGTCTTGGGAGACATGTCCTTCGTGAGCTTGTCGGTCATCGGCACCTTCGCTGGTTTACAGTTCGCCATGTTGAACTTTGCCAGCATCGCTTCTACGTACGCTTCCTGATCAAGCGCTATGGTTCTATCCGTCCGTGTGATTCGGATTCCAAGACAGTTCTTTGCCGCACCAAGATCCTTCATCCGGAAATGACCACTCAGGAACGCCTTCGTTTGCTCAATCCATCCGCTGTCATTGGAGAATATCATAACGTCATCCACGTAGACTGCCACGAATATCATGCTGCTACCCTCGATGCGGTAGTACACGCAGGGATCGTACTTCGCTTGATTCAGCCCGAACTGCTTCAGCATGTGGTCCAGCTTCTGGTTCCAGACTCGACTGGACTGCTTCAGCCCGTATAGCGCCTTGTTGAGACGACACACCAGGGATGGATTCCGCCGATCGACGAACAGCGGAGGCTGCTCCATGAAGATTTCTTCCGTCAGTTCACCTTGGAGAAAAGCGGTGACAGCATCCATCTGTTGAACCTCCAAATTGTGTTTCGCCGCCATGGCGAACAGATATCGCAGCGAACTGTGACGGACTACCGGGGAGTAAGTTTCGTCATAATCTACCCCCTTTCGTTGCGAAAACCCTTTGATCACAAGTCGCGCCTTGTGTCGATCAAGGTTTCCATTGGCATCCAGCTTCGTTTTGTAGACCCATTTGCAACGGATCGCCTTCCTATCCTCAGGAAGTTCCGTCAAGGTCCACGTTTCGTTCGCCATATGAGCGTCAAACTCCTCCTGCATGGCAACCTTCCATTTGTCCGAATCATGTCGACTCATTGCTTGTTGATGCGTGGTCGGGTCATCAGAAATCGTGGCTTGTTCGTCACTCTGCTGCTGAGAGGCCACACCAGTGAATTGGCTCGAGCGCTCAGGACCCAGGGATGAACCGCTTGCTTCACCGCTCGCCACATCGGAATTCAATGGGTTGTTGTCATCGATTGCAGGAATCTGGGAAAAACGAGAACAGGGCAAGCCTTTGCTCGAAATAGCAAAATCTCTATACTTGCCTGGAAGTTTGTGCTCCCGACCACTGCGCCTCAACACCTGTGACGGAGGTGGATTTGAAGTTTGTCGTGGGGGGAGCACGGTGATGTCAGTCACGGTATCTGTGGAAGAACTACTGATGTTGCTTGCTGCTTCTTCGAATTCTTCTTCGTCCCAATCGCTTTCATCGACTTCAACTGAACCAGTTGCACCATCCGCTTGAGTCGGATGCCCGCCGGTAGCTGCTTCTGGGTTGGGAAACGATACCGCCTCTTCTACGTCTAGCTTGATAATCAGTGGTTTGCTGCTTTTGATTGTTGCCGCCGGTGTACCGGCGTCGCTCTCATTGATGAACGTTACATCTCGACTTCTTGATATAGTCTTCGTTGCCGGGTCGTATACACGATAGCCTTTCGTATCTTCATCGAATCCAACTAGACGACATTCATGGGCCTTCGCATCCCACTTACGCCGCTTCGGTTTCGGGACATGAACCATCACCTTTGCTCCATAGATCCGAATGTTGGACAAATCCGGCTTCTTTCCGCTCCAGCATTCTTCGGGTGTCATCCCATGACCGCGAGTCGGTGATCGATTGATGAGGTACACCGCCGTCGAAACCGCTTCTGCCCAAAACGATTTTTGCAAGTTTGCTTCAAATAGCATGCACCTAGCACGCTCGACGATTGTCCGGTTTGCTCTCTCAGCCATACCGTTCTGCTGCGGGGTGTAGTCATTCGTTCGCTGATGCCGGATACCAAACTTTTCCAAATAGCTCTGGAATTTCCTGTTGGTATACTCCAGCCCGTTGTCGGTTCGGATGGTTTTGATTTTCGAACCGGTCTGCCGCTCAGCCATCACGTGGAAAGCTTGAAACACCCTCAAAACTTCACCTTCGCATTTCGTTCGTAGGAAGTATACGAACATGCGGCGTGATTTGTCGTCCACAAACAGGATATAGTATCTGCTACCCCCTAGCGACGGTACCTCCATCGGACCGCAAATATCCGAGTGAACGATTTCCAGCAATTCCTTTGCTCGGGAACCCTTTTTGCCAAATGGTAATCGGGACTGTTTTCCTTTGGCGCACACGCTGCAATCACTAATGCTACTTGAATTGAAATTCATGCCACTCACCATACCGCTCGCTAGCTTTTTCAGATTCGCCTCGCTGAGGTGGCCCATTCGCCGATGCCAAACGTCCATGGAATCATCCGTCGGACAAGCCAACGTTTTGCCGGCTCCTCTGCGCTCGTGCTGTTCCAGCTTGAATAGTCCATTTTCGTGGCATCCAGTAGCCACCAGGTCGCCGGTCGAATTCATCACCTTGCAGCCAGCGTTGTCGAACATCATCGAGTACCCTTTACTTACGATTTTGTTGACGGAGAGGAGATTCACGGACAGCTGTGGAATGTAGTGGACATCGCTATAACCTATTGTATCTTCAGATAAGAAAGAAAACGACTTGTTCGTTTAACGTGTGAACAGAAAGTGAAAAATTGATTTAAACCAAAGTCATGGCTTACTTATATCTAACAGGATCATGTGTTAAAGTTACACAGTTTTGTGTTGAAGTTTCGTCTCTGGCTTTGTGTCTGCCTCTTTTTTTAGTTTTAGAAGGTGGTTTACGAGTTTAAGTTTATTTACGAATTAAACCCAGCGATCATGTTCGATATGTAGACTAGTCATATCGAATTCGTTCATCGTGCGCCTGAGTGTCGGAATCCACTACCGACTAAATTCACCTTCGCTCACGAGCCACCCCCCTCGGCACTGACTCTTGGCATTACTTCATGGGGGAGGCTATTGTGCTAAGCAACACTGCTTCTTGCTTCACTTTCTGCGTGTAACTCACGTGCACCTTGTGCTCCTGTACTTCCCATGCTCTTTCCATACCGCATTTGAGGCTGGCATCTCGCCAGAGCCTTGCGCAACTTCTGCGCCTGCTGCTAATCTACTGATTCTCGAGCTCTCCAGATTTGACCAGTTGGATGCCGAGGTCGGTCCAGCGATTCCGGTTGAATGGTAGCTTCCAGTTCACTGGTGCCCCGACGACTTAAGATTGCGCTACGGACTACTCAGAATAGTCCCCGATGGTGGATCTATCGTACTCCGACGAAGATTTCTCCGACGGCGGAAGATCTCCCGAACCGATGCTATCCGGGCAGATGGCGAGGTCGGTCCTGCGATTTCAGTGGAGAGAAGCTTCCGGTTCACAGGTGCCCCGACGACCATTTGCCGGTACTGTTTCGCGATCTACTCAGTTAGCCCCCGGCGGAAGGGCATACTCCGACGCCATGTTATCCGTTAAGTGCGACGCCTATGTCGGTCTGTTCCCATCTCTTCGGATGTCCTTTTCTCTGTTTTTTTCCGCCTCTCTTTGTTTCACTTTCTATATTTGTTCGACTCACTTTCACTCCTATTATTGTTTACGTTTGAATGCTCTTTCGTACCAAAACCGTTTTGCATTTCCATTTACGCCAGTTAATTCATCTCTTTTCGTTTCTATTGTTTTCGCGTTTCACTATCTCGCGCTGACTTTTTTCATCTTTTTATCGCTGTCTCTTTTATTCTTACTATGTCTCTCTTTCTGTTATTCCGTCACTTTCAGTTTCTTTTCGTTCTCCGTCTCTGTCTCTCTCTGTCATTATCTTTTTTTATTCACTATCACCTCTATTCTTGTTTACTCCCGTTTACGCCAGCAAAATCAAGTGGGTCGGGGATTCGATCGAAAGTTGAATGAGGGTGATATCTCTTCTTTTCGTATCTGACTGCCTAGCTTCATCTCTTTTTTTTTTTTTCGTTCATCTATATCGGTTTTCATACTGATCAATACTGATTCAAATTGCTCATAATGATCCTCTCCAAATTACTCATGACCAATCTGTAATGCTATTGATTGTTCTTTAACGTTCTTATTTGCTCATTATCGCTCCAAATGTATCTCAAAGGTCCTCAACTCACTCCAAGTCATTTTTATCCGCTTCTTCTCTTGCTACTAATGGCTTTTATAAAATCTTCTTATGGTTCACACCACATTCCTATTTCGTCCATCGCTCTTTACTGCTCGCTATTACTCAATGACCCTCTTTTTTTCCAAATTGCTCGTAATTCCTTTCTATCACTTTAAATTTCTCCTGATTGCTCTCCAACAATCTAAATAGCGCATTATCGCTCCAAATTGCTCCAAATGCTGCTTAAAAAGTAGACCACGAATCACTCCAAATTGTTCTTAATGGTCCTCTGCTATTTAAAATTGCTTCTAATTACTTTCTACCGCTCCAAATTGCTTTTTACAGCTTCGACAGACCTACTGATTAAAACAATTCTAATCGTGCCAAGTTGCACCCTATCGCTCTCAACTGCTCTCGATTGCTCCTAATAGTCCTTTTCTACTCCAAATTGTCCTAATCGACACTCTTTCTTATTAAATCGCTCTCTACCACACCGAATTGCTACTGATCGATCGCTTCAAGTTTCTCCAAATAGCTTTCTAGTAACTCTTAATAGTTTTCTATCGCTTTAAATTTCGCTGTATCGCTCTCCACCGCGCTGGATAGCTCTATACAGCTCCGAGTTGCTTCCTCTCGCTCTCTATCGCTCCATTTTTTTCCTAATCGCTCTCCATCACTCCAAATCCTTCTGTTCTACTTCAGGAGGCTGCTAATTGCCCTCTATTGGTCCGAACTGCTCTTTATCTCTCTACTGCTCCAAAATGGGCTTCCGCTCTTCTAATTTTTTCCGTTCCTAATTAATCCTAATCAAAATGTCATGTCAGAAATTGATTTCTACCATTTCTAATTGCTCCGAACCATTCTATTGCTCCAAATTTCTCTTTACCACGCAGTATTGCTCTTAATCGCTCTCTACAACTTCGATTTGCTCCTGCTTACTCTCTACCGCACTGAATTGATCCTCATCGTCCCGAAAATTTCAGAATTGTTGGATACTGCGGATGGCTCCTGATTGCTCCTATTGGTTCTCTTTTGCTTCAATTTATCCCTTATTGCTATGTAATGCTCCAAATCGCTCAAAACTGCTTTCTACCGCTCCAAGATGATCCAAATCGCTCTGGATCGCTCCAATTTTCTCCAAATAGCTCTCTACCGCTCCAAACAACTCCTTATCGTTCTCTATCTCTGCAAATTGCTTCTGACTGCTTTCTGTCACTCTAATTTTATTCTTAAAGCTCTCTACCGCCCTAAATTGCTCCTTATGCTCCACAGTGTCGCCTACCGCGCCAGATTGCTCTCTATCGGTTCAAACTGATATTGATGGGTTTTTACTATTTTAAATTGCCCCTCAAATCTTTCTATAGCTCCAAACTACCCCGAAACTTTCTTTTCTACTGCAATTGGCTGCTGATTGCTCTCTATTGCTTCAAACCGATCCTTTCCTCATCATTTATCTTAAATTGATCTAAATGACTTCCTACTGTTTCAAATGACTCCTCATTGCCTATTACTGCTTAAAATTGTTGTTAATCGCTTTCTAACGCACCAAATTGTGCATCATCGCTCACTAGCGCTTCATATTGGCGCTCTCCTGCTCCAAATAACTCCTATCCAAATTATACTACTATAAACTAGTTACTCAAAATCACTCTCTATTATACTCTCAATAAATCGGTCGCTGGGGCACCGAATTGTTCCTGACAGCTTCAAATGGTCCCTGAGTGTACTCTACCGCTCAAAATTGCTCGTTATCGCTCTTCATATTGATATTGATCTTGATGATCCTCCACACTTTCAACTTGTTTTTTTTTATCGATTTCTACCGCTTCATTTTTATTTTTACCGCCCCTTCTACTGCTTAAAATTGCTCCTACTCCAAATATAATTATATTAATTATATTAATCACTCCAAAATGCTCCTTATTGCTTCTGTTTCTGTTCGGGATGAACCACTGCGACCAAATAATCAACTTCAAGCAAATTGCAGTTCAGTCGAACTTGAATCGGGTGTGAGTTGAAAATGTGAAACGGTTTCTCCAGTTCCATCTCAGGTTCAAAAACGAGTTCAACATACCGTAAAACGGGGTAACTTTGATAGTTTTTTCGAAGAAAATTTGAATATTTTTGCATGCTGTTTCAAAGATTTACAATTTATATTTTTGAAACAAATCCTGGCATCCTGGCTATCGATTACAGTCGATAAATTGGCAAAAGATTTATCTTGAATCGATATATAATTTTTCATATAATCGAAAGTTGGTTTTCTGTTTTGGGGTAACTTTGATAATGGAGTATGATTCGAACAAAATTAAATGAATTACGAACATTTGTAGGGCATTGCATACCTCTAGGCGTTTAACGTTATATGGAAATTTCTGACCTAGATTTCAAAAATGGTCCCAGTTTGTGAAAATGCTTTTCGCTAAGAGATTTGAGACCGTATTCAAGTTCTATGATAACTAGGCTGTCAAAGATAAGTGGCCAACTATTCAAAACTACATCAAATAGTGATCGTAGAACAGATTGTTTGTAATCGTTTCGAAAATGCTAAAATTGTGTAATTTTTTTAAATTCGTATAAAAAGCCTGAAATGTTCTTGATTCAAATGAAAACCGCTCTTACATGAAGTGTCATACTAATATTATTTAGTTTTGCATTCGTTTTGCTTAACTGATTAACAGAAATTATGATATTTCGATTGGTATGTGGTGAGTTACGCACTATCAAAGTTACCTGCATTATCAAAGTTACCCCGTTTTACGATATGTAAAAGTAGGATAAACATAAATGAGATGAATGTGCGTCAAATATTCGAGTTTTATTAATTTACATTGAAACCTCCAAGAGTCGATGCTCAATGACTTGATATCGACTCATGGATGCAAACTTAATACAAAGTTTTATGCTTGCTATGATGATTACCTACTTAAAACATTCCTGTGCCATGACATGGTATTTCTCTGAGGCGATGGTCTTTTCACAACTGTATTTTTGTAAAATGACAATGAATCATACTACACTGCAGCAGCTATTTGGGAGAATATGCTAGATTTTTTGATACGATTCTACTCTCCAATTCATAGAGTCTTCTGGAACTATATTTCACAACATAAGAAACACTACAACAGCATATAAGGCTATAATTATTTCAGATTAGAACACTACAGCAGTATTGAGGCCACGTGCTTGATGGAGTATTGCCTGAGCATAAATTTAGGCGATTTTGAGGTCATCAGTATCATGCGATTTGAAAGTTTATACAGTCACCTCACAGTTATGGATCAGCTAAGGGTCATTTTTTAGAACAAAATATAACTACAAATCATGGTGACCTTGTACAAAACAAAATTACCCACCTGGCAATGCTGAATATAGTTGTATTCGGAAATGCACATAAAAAATCGCGGTTATTTACGAAAAAGTATCGATTTCGATAGAAATTCCAAACAGTGTCCATCCCACAGATGTGGATCAGTGGAACAGGAGGGTCCTTATTATGGATCAAATCGACTCATATTATGGATCAGAACACTATAAAAGCAATTTATCTGTGAAGCAAACGAATGGTGTGTTAGTGAAACTATACGTTTCGGCGTTTCTTTCGGAATCGTCTTATTATTGATTCATAACTGTGGTACGGGTTTCAATGCCCTACATGAATCAACGATTCTATGAATACGGATAACATTGTATTTCATACGTACGAATAAAATATGCTCGAAGATGTTATGATTGATTGCAATGAGATATTCTCCGTTTAAGCCAACTTTAATCCATATCTGTGTGCTATCCATAACTGTTGGGTGACTGTAGGTAGCTTTTCGCTTAAGGCTTTGAACCGTTTAACCAATTCGTTTAACTATTAGTTAAAATTTGACATTTCGATAGTTATTTTCCCCTCAAAAGGTTAAATTGAACTTCGCGGTCAACCCATTTGAGCTTTGACAGTCGAGTAGTTATTTCTGAACAAAGTTGACAGAGGGTTAGTTATTCTCAAATACTCGGGAGCGGAAAATAACTTTCGAACTGTCAAGTTTAATCATGCTTCAGAGCAGGGGTACTTTCAACCGAGGGAGAAATAACTATCGAGCTGAGAGCCTCTTTTATACTCTCTCTTGCAAAATGGTGAGTCGACAACCAGGAAGGAGCGTCCAATATAGCTCTGGTCCTCACAAGTCCCTACCTCATGCTTCCACGGGTCTAACGATGACAAAGACCGCCAGCTAAGGGTTGCGTACTTAGCTGGTAGTGCAACCTGGGCACTGTTGTCCTTCTGACATCAGCTAGAGTGAGGAGGTGCCAGGTGGGAGCTTGGGATTTTTACCCTTTCCAAGCGAAACTCGTACATACAGCCGTATGGAATACCACCTTTAGTACTTCCTTCGGGAGGTGACCGAGCGTCTGGTCCATCTGACCAGGGCCTCAAGCATGGTCTACCTAGGATGTGGCGGGGGTTCATCAGTGGGCTCTGGTGAATCTCTACAAAAAACCACATATCTGCAAGTAACCCTGAACAAGCGACCTGGTACCGCTTTCAAAGTACCTTAGCCCTCTGGAGTGCCAACCGGCACATCAGGATGGATGCCAGTAAAATCCTGATTATGGTATACTGGTCACAACGCAGAACAACGGACAGGACACGGATTACGGATTGGATACGTCGACTAACAGTCGTGGGCTGGCAGCGTACTCTACTGTTCCCTGAGTAAGGAAGGGTGACACCAACTTGAAACGGCGAATAGGACTATGAGGAAACTGCCTCCGTCCTGATAAAACCTTGGCAGGCCTTCGTGTACGTTCGAAACTCGTCACCAACCTCGGTGAGTAGTAGGCTCAGATGTAACATTCCTGACTTACGCCGATCCGGCTCTGAACACAACCCCCATGAAGGATTGTGTCAACCCTAGCATGGCCTCCCTGCTTGCATAGACAACCATGGGATCACGAGAGGCGACTGTTTACAACGAGTAGAGATAGCGGCCCGAATCGATTTGGATGGAGAATCTAGTGGAGGAAACGAAGACGCGAAAGTATTTGCTAGGAGCGGAAAGATGCAGAGATTGCCAGTGATACCACAGACGGTAGCAGCTAGCACTAGCAGATGCAGCACACCGAGTGAGCCACCGGGAAACCAGAGGGATGCAGGCTTCCTGAGTCAAGTGCTCACACCAAAATCGGGGAGTAGCACCGCTCAAGACGACAGGCAGCATGAGAAGTCGGAGCTGTCGGAAGTAAAGAGGAAGGTCAATGAACTCTATGAGTTCGTCAAGACGAAAAACAACGTCCACCTCAGAATCAAGCAGCTGGTCACTAGCATCAAGTCTGCCGTTACAGCCGCAGAACGCGGACAGAAGGAATTGCGGAGTAGAGCGGAAAAAGCAGAAAAAGCATTAACTTCGGTGAATGCAACAGCCGTTGCACAGGAGACGCCTAGGAGCAATCCGACCACCCGCTCGGAAAAAAGAACGAGGGATACACCAGGAGAGGAGGAAGATCCCAAAAAGCAGAGAAGCGACAATGAGTGCGTCAGTGAGCAGAACGGCAGTGAATGGCGCACCGTGAAAGGTCAAAAGGAGAAGAATACAGCTCGTAAGGAGAGGAAGCGGCAAAAAAAGGAACCGAAGAAGAAAGAAAAGCGACGGTCACCTCGCGAGAGGTTCAGGGGCGATGCTCTTGTCATTGAGGCAAGCGATAAGACAAGCTACGCGGCGATTCTCAGGAGAGTGAGGGAGGACCCAGAGCTTAAGGAGCTGGGTGAAAACGTGGTGAGAACCAGGCGCACCCAGAAAGGTGACATGCTCTTTGAGCTTAAAAAAGATCCGTCGATCAAGAGTTCGGCCTGCCGAGAGCTCGTCGCGAAGTCGCTGGGCAACGAGGCAAGCGTGAGAGCCTTATCCCAGGAGGCAGTGATCGAATGCAGAGAACTGGACGAGATTACAACAGAAGACGACGTGAGGGGTGCACTGTTATCCCAATGCAACCTGGAAGAAGCACCGCAGTCCATCCGGCTGAGGAGAGCTTACGGAGGTATGCAAATAGCGACGATCCGATTACCAATCGCAGCAGCCAAAAAACTCGTCGAGGCTGGTAAGATCAAGGTGGGATGGTCGGTTTGCCCGCTGAAACTGATCCCTCGGGAGACAAATCCGGTGGAGAGATGCTTCAAATGCATGGATTTCGGCCACCGGGCAATAAACTGCAAAGGTCCGGGCAGGTCCGAACACTGCAGGAAATGTGGTGAAAAAGGTCACGTTGGCAGGGACTGCCTGAATACACCTAGGTGCATGCTGTGTAAGGTGGAGGAAGGTAACGCCCATACGACGGGTGGCTTCAAGTGCTCCAAATATCAGAAGGCGAAGGCAGGGCAGTAATGATGATGGAGATAACGCAGGTGAACCTCAACCATTGCGACGCCGCACAACAACTGTTGTGGCAGTCGACAACAGAAACAAAGTGCGACATTGCGATCATTGCAGAACCGTATCGGGTTCCTCCCGATAACGGCAATTGGGTAGCAGACAGAGCAGAGACGACGGCGATTCAAGTAATGGGCCGATTCCCTATCCAAGAAGTAGTCAAACGCTCATACGATGGCTTCGTGATCGTTGAAATTAACGAAATCTTCGTGTGTAGCTGTTACGCCCCCCCGAGATGGACACTGGAGCAGTACACCCAGATGTTGGATGTGCTAACCGACAAGCTGATCGGTCGAACGCCGGTAATAATCGGAGGAGACTTCAATGCGTGGGCCGTGGAGTGGGGTAGTAGACTGACCAACGCGAGAGGCTACAGTTTGCTTGAAGCTCTAGCGAAGCTCGACGTAAGGCTGTGCAACGACGGTCTCGGTAGCACATTTCGCAAAAACGGTAGGGAGTCCATCATAGACGTGACCTTTTGCAGCCCGTCGCTGATCACCAATATGAACTGGAGAGTTAGCGAAGAATACACCCACAGTGACCATCAGGCGATCCACTACTACGTTGGCCAGAGAAGTTGTTCAGTATGGCAGAGGAGGAATGGAGAACGAAGGTGGAAGACGAAGCATTTCGATAAGGATCTTTTCGTCGAAGCACTCCGAGCAGTAAGCGACGCTCCAAACATGGATGCAGGAGAGCTGACAGCTGACGCGTGTGACGCAACTATGCCGAGAAAATTGGAGCCAAGAAATCAACGGCGTCCTGCATACTGGTGGAACGACAGACTCAGCACCCTTCGCGCAGCCTGCTTAAGAGCCAGAAGACGCGTGCAGAGAGCTAGATCCGAAGCCAGCATGGAAGAGCGTAAAGTGACCTACCGACTGGCCAGAGCCGCCTTCAAACGGGAAATATCGACGAGTAAAACGAACTGCTACAAGGAGTTGTGCCGGGAAGCTGACGCAAATCCCTGGGGCAACGCCTATCGAGTAGTGATGGCGAAGATCAAGGGCCCAGTTACCCCAGCTGAAATGTGTCCCGACAAACTGAAGGCGATAGTGAACGGTCTCTTTCCTACGCATGCTTCAACAGCGTGGCCGCCCACATTGTACGCTGACGTAGATGAGGAAAATGCCGGTATACATGTGTCTAACGCCGAGCTGATAACGGTTGCGAATGGATTGAAGCTGAACAAAGCTCCCGGACCAGATGGTATCCCTAATGTTGCGCTAAGGGCAGCAATCTTGGCGTTCCCAGACATATTCAGGACAGCATTGCAGAAGTGTCTAGCAGAAGGCTGCTTTCCAGACAGATGGAAGGTGCAGAAGCTGGTGTTACTGCCAAAACCGGGAAAACCGCCAGGAGATCCTGCTTCATATAGACCAATATGCTTGCTGGATACTCTTGGCAAACTTTTGGAGAAGGTCATCCTCGGCAGGCTGACGATCTACACGGAAGGCGAGAACGGATTGTCGAAAAGGCAGTTCGGATTCCGTAAAAAGACTTCGACAGTGGATGCTATTCGGGCAGTCATCGCGTGCGTGGAGAAAGCGTCCAAGCAGAAGAGGAGAGGCAATCGATACTGCGCAGTGGTAACAATAGACGTCAAGAACGCGTTCAACAGTGCCAGTTGGGAGGCCATCGCCGCAGCCCTACACAGAATGCGGGTTCCAGGATATCTATGTAAAGTTCTGCAAAGTTACTTTCAGAACCGGGTACTGGTCTACGACACAAACCAGGGACGGATGTCAATTGAAGTCACGGCGGGAGTTCCACAAGGATCCATACTTGGTCCAACATTGTGGAACATGATGTACGATGGAGTGCTAACCTTGTCACTGCCAAATGGAGTCGAGATCGTCGGGTTCGCAGATGACGTCGTTCTCGCGATAACTGGTGAGACTGCGGAGGAGGTGGAGATGCTGACGGCGGAATCGCTAGACACCATCGAATCGTGGATGACGGGAGTCAAGCTGCAGTTGGCTCATCATAAAACGGAGGTGGTGCTGGTCAGCAACTGCAAGGCGGTACAGCAGTTGGAAATCAACGTCGGAGGGCACGCAATCCCATCGAAGCGCTCTCTAAAGCATCTCGGAGTAATGGTCGACGACAGGCTAAACTTCAACAGCCACGTAGACTATGCCTGCGAAAAGGCAGCGAAAGCTGCTAACACCGTAGCCAGGATCATGCCCAACATTGGAGGACCAAGAAGCAGCACGAGACGTCTTCTAGCGACCGTATCATCGTCTATACTGAGGTATGGAGTCCCGGCTTGGGCTGCAGCGTTGGGAACCAAACGTAATCGAGATAAGCTGGCAGGTACGTTCCGGCTCATGGCTATACGGGTTGCGAGTGCCTACCGCACTATATCATCGGAGGCAGTGTGCGTTATCGCCGGAATGATCCCCATCTGCATCACTCTGGCTGAGGACATCGCATGTTACCAGCAAAGGGACACCAGGAATGTGAGGAATACCATTAGGTTGGACACAATGGCCAGGTGGCAGCAGGAGTGGGATAACTCGGAGAAAGGAAGGTGGACCCACAGGCTCATTCCTAACGTGTCGGTGTGGACGACCAGAAAACATGGAGAAGTTAACTTCTTCCTGACCCAATTTCTGTCAGGCCATGGATGCTTCCGGAAATATCTGCACAGATTCGGACACGCAGAATCTCCACATTGTCCGGCCTGTCCAAATACCAGTCTCTCTCTCTCTCTCTCTCTCTCTCTCTCTCTCTCTCTCTCTCTCTCTCTCTCTCTCTCTCTCTCTCTCTCTCTCTCTCTCTCTCTCTCTCTCTCTCTCTCTCTCTCTCTCTCTCTCTCTCTCTCTCTCTCTCTCTCTCTCTCTCTCTCTCTCTCTCTCTCTCTCTCTCTCTCTCTCTCTCTCTCTCTCTCTCTCTCTCTCTCTCTCTCTCTCTCTCTCTCTCTCTCTCTCTCTCTCTCTCTCTCTCTCTCTCTCTCTCTCTCTCTCTCTCTCTCTCTCTCTCTCTCTCTCTCTCTCTCTCTCTCTCTCTCTCTCTCTCTCTCTCTCTCTCTCTCTCTCTCTCTCTCTCTCTCTCTCTTTTTTAAGTCGCTTTTTCTCAGGCCCATGAGAACCATATATCGATACACAGTGTTCTTCGTAGCCAGGATGTCCCGGGCGATAAGTGTATATCGCCCACTGTCAGTTGTAAGAACTGTGAAAATAAAGACCATTGTTTTGTTTAATTGTTTGTTATGATTCGATTTTCAATTTTTGATATTGTTAAATCTGCTAATAATGTGCCATAGAGTTGAAACACATTCAACATTTCGATGGTTTTGGAAGGAGAGCAATCATTAAAAGTCATCCTGCAAGCCTCCAAGCAAGCAATCAGTGATTTGATTGCGACTCTTGCTCAATTATGAATCATAAACATTAAACAAAACTTGGCATTCTGATTGCACTCCCGATTCAAATTACCCGAAAATGAGTAAACACATGGAAATGTTGACTACGCTAAAAGTCGTCCCGTGCCATGGCCTGCTTTTTCTAATGCCCCAAATTGCTACGACTGATAATTATTTCTAATGGGTCACAGCAGATACAAATTTCGCCAAATTGATCTTTATCGTTCTTTACTGCTTTCTATCGCTCCAAAACACCCTCTTCTACCGCTAGAAATTGATTGCAATCACACTCATCATGTCTCATCAAACCGCTCTCTACCATACCGAAGTGCTCTTAATCTTTCTCTATTTCTATAAAGTGTTCCTGATTACTCTTTGTCGCTCAATTTTTTTCTTTATCACCATATCGCTTTAGTCCATATCGCTCTCTACCGCTTCAAATTGCTCCTAATCGCTCTATAGGGGAAGGCGGGGCAGTATGGTCATACGGGGTAAAATGGGCCGTGAAAACTAGGCAAAAAACTGATTTGGAACTTCATATATCGATAAAAATCTGAAATGTTGATGCTACTACGAAAACCTTATAAGATTTTGGATGTAAAAATAAGCTTTGCATAAAGTTTTGAAGTGCGAACAGAAGCACTTTCCGACATGTTTGAATGTGTACAACTTAAACCATTAATAAATTAAAACTATATTGTAAAAAGATTTATTAAAATATTGTATGTTTCTATTCACCCCGCAATGGTTTCATTTTCAAAAGCATCTTGAAGAAATATCAACATGTATTACTTAGTAAAGAAAAAATATATATTTTTTTTAAATCAAGTTCAATTTTCGAACATTTTGGAATCAGCCAAAATGGCGGATGTTTCAAGCTATCAAAAATGATTGAGATTTCAATATTTTCTTCTTATTTTTTTAATGAGAAATGTAGCAAAATTTTTAATTTGAAAATAGTCTATTCGCCCCACTTTTTCTTTTCACCTCGTTTTACGGTACCTCAGACTTTCCGGTTATTGCTCTAAAATTATTCTTTTGGGTCCGCTTTTGTTTCAAAATGATCATAATCCCCCCAAGTTGTTCCTTATCACTCTCTACTGATCCCGATTGCTCCTAATGATCCTCTTTTGCTCCAAATTAATCCTTATTGCTCTCTACCGCTCTAAATTGCTCCTTATCGCTTTTTATAGCTCCAAAAAGACTCCATATCACTCCAAATCGCTCTCTACCGCACCAGATTGCTCTTAATCCACTCCGCATTGTTCTCTTTCGTTCCGAATTGTTCATGATTGCTCTCTACCGGTTTGAACTGCTCCTAATCTCTCTTTACCGCCTCAAACAGATCTTCATGGTTTTCTACTGTTTTGAATTGCTCTTTTATATCGCTCAAGGCGAAGTAGGCCGTCATTGAAATTTGTACGCACCGTTGATGATTGTTCCTAATTAAGGGGTATATTTTGTAAATCGAGGTGAATCATGTGACTCGTCTGTAGTCATTGTCGATCAAAGTAAGCATGCATATTTCAGATGTCACCCGTCGGTCGAGTCTAGTACACGACACTGAAGACGGCCTTACAGTTGAGGTCGAAATACGCGTATCTGTCAAAGGATACAAACTCTAGTGGAATTAAATGGTATAGTACTAAATTCGGTTTTTTCATCTACTTATAGGTATTCTATTAAACAGCTCGAAGATTTATTATCATATTTATTGCTTTATGCAAAACAACTTTCACCGAAATAATTTCAAGCGGATTACATCACTCCTCAAGAAAAGTTCAAAACAAACATAACGCATGTTCGTTTGGCTCACACTTTGACAGCTCTCGCTGCTCGATTGGCTCACACTTTGACAGAAATGTCAGCTTCCGCGAATCTCTCTTATAAAGGATTTCTAGTCCATAGTAAGCCAGTCACATAGAGTGACAACTGTCGATAAGCTCGAGTGACAGAGCCGAGTCGAGCAGAATTTTTGGTCGACAGTGACTCCAGCCGAGTAGTTTTTGGTCGACTCGACTTATAAAATAGGACCCTAATCTTACGATTTCAAATCAAAGAAAATCAGTTGGTTTTGCACTGACACAGCTGAAAAAGTATCAGCATACTTTATGTATGTTGGCGCGTACAGTGATACTTTTTCAAATCAATATTAACTATCAATAATAAGTTTTATCACTTTGAAATTGCACGCAGAAAATCTTCATTGCTGCCAAAACGAATGACGGGCTACTTCGCCTTATTCCTAATCGCTCTCGGCTGCTCCTAATTGTATCTAATGACTTTTTCCTACTCCAAATTACTCATACCCAAACTGTAATATTACAAATTGCTACCAAAATTTGCTCCAAATCACTTTCTATTGTTCTTCTCTAGCTCGCGGAATTGATCCTAATCACTCTCTATAGCTTCAAATTGCTCATGGTTGCTCTAAATTGCGTCTTATCGCTCTCTAGCGCTCCAAATGACTCCTCATGATCCATTACTCCTCCAAACGGTCGTTAATCGCTCATCAACGCTCCTAATTACATTGTATCGCTCTCTTCCGCTCCAGATAGCTTCTTATCGGTCTTTATCGCTTCACATATATCTGTACTGCCTCAAATAGCTACGAACGTCTAAAACTTTAAACTTCTTCTTTCATTCTTGCAGTTTCTATGATGAGCAGAGTGATATTAAAAGTAACACGATTTTTTTTTTGAAAATAAATAACTGAACATAAAGAGGGATGCTTTTATAAATTAACTAGCTTATCCATAGCTAACTAATTAATATAGTGTTCGCTTCTTATCATTCTAATCTGTCTACCTATCCAAAAATTGGCATTCAAACCCGTTCTAGCGTTTCCAAAAGCATTCATTTTTAACCGTTTCCTAGTGCCCTTCATCGTTTTTGATATCTAAACGCTTTCGAGGATGTTAGAAGCATTCTAGTATAATTCAGTTGCTTCCAATCTTCCGTATTCGTCTCTTATCACTGTTCAACAGTATTTCAAATCATTCCCAAAACAATTCTTATCGCATTCCAGCTCGTCTAAATTTAGAATCTGTCAATGGTTGTTAAACATTACTTACACAAAAAGTATGAACTTTTTGTAAATTACGAGTAAACGAACTGCAAAGCTGATCCCTAGAGAATCTATATAGTCGTTCAACAACTGCGATGCATTTTGTCCCAACAACCCGTACATCTAAAAGCGGAAAGGTCAACGAGCCGAGCATTTCTCGCCTTTACAGGCAAACAGGCTAAAAGTGGCATCATCGCCCGATAAAACAGCTGAAGGCTGTGTTCAACTCTTTACAGAACATTCATTAAATTGTGTGTACGTGTGATAAGTCTTCTCGCACACCGCCTACTCTTCTGCTGCTCGCCTCCTATCGTCCATTTTTTCTAGAACACCACTTGCCCTTATCCTATTTTTTCTTTCTGTGGTTACTACGATTACTTACCCGTACATCGGTACACTCAAAAATAAGTTCCGTAAGTCGAACTGCTTGCGTAGCACTCGTTTCGTCGTCCGACGATGGCGAATGCTGAAGAAGGTTCGGCGACATCTCCACCAGATTGTCCCTGGCCAAGCAAAGCCGGCAGTAGGCGGTCGACCCCGCCGAAGGCCTACGGAAGTGAAACAGAGGAAAAATCAATATCAATCAGCGTCGCTCTGGTCCAGTAGAACTCACAATTCCAGGTGTTCTAGGGCAAGCACTCCATTCTGATGCATCTTCCTATAGGATTCTCGATTCCGATTAGCCGTCGACGAAGGCAAAAAAAGATGAGTCAATTTAAAACTGTTCGCTGGTCCAACTGAAGTGAATTTCACAATTGCACCGCTTGGCAAAGTTGTATAGGGGATGCCGTTTTCTGATTGTCGTCGGGTCTCTTTGTCGAGTGTTGATTACATCTACGTTTGGATGTGTTGGTACAGTTGAGCTTAAGGTGATTTGAGACATGAACGGCATATGGTAGACATTTTGAATCTGAAATGAGTGATTTTTGCATTATTTGAATTCAAATTTGGGTCCAAAGTTGAGTAACATCTAGTTTTTAGAAACGCACAAAATTTAACCTAGTCCCATTTCACCTTAAGCGGTTTTGATGATAATGATATTAGTGATTGTTTTGCTTCGCTTTTGCACCCTTCGTTCTTGTTTGTATACAACAAGCTCGAAAAAAAAGCATAAACAGGCTGCAAGGCGAGGGGTGCGCGACCTCCAGCGCCTACTTCGACCCCGGCCTCTTGCCGTCGCAGAGCAGGTTTTCCGCAGCTAAAGTATCGTCTGCCTCTGGGTTGGTGTCTGTGTAGAAACCAGAAATCCACCCATACTGGTGGAACGGTTTTCAAAACAGCTGTGCAAAAATATGCGAAGATGGCACGTTTTGAATGAGCACATCTTTTTTTTTCAATTTGAAGAAGTCAGATGGAAGCTCTTCAGGCTAGAAGAAGTACAAACGAGAGATCAACTAGGCTACTATTATTGGTTTATGCAGTAGAGTTTCTGTATCATATTTCTGTCTTTCTTCTAGATTATCTTTGACATTTTTGAATTCTCTTCGTCTCTCTACTAGATTTTCTTTTTCTCTGATAAATATTTCCTTAGTTTCTTCTCGATTATTTTTGGTTCTCTTTGTCTTCTCTTATTTTTTTCTAAATTCTATCTATCTTTTCTCTTTCTTCATTTACTAAACATTTTCATAAGCTCTTCAATATATTTTATTCGATTCTCTTATAAGCAGTTTCGTCACCATCGCTTAGGCCTTAAACCTGGTTTAAACGTATGGGTAAACGTAGTTTACGGCTTAAGGTGAAACATCTCGGAATCCAAAGATGGCCGGCACAATGGCCGACTCCTCCCCCTACTCACGTTTTTAAAGGCACAAAACTTGAGAAATAGTTGGCAAACGTTCCTGATCTTCTTATTCTAAGCTTTCTGCTAGTGCACAAAGACAAAATAAAAAGTTCACTGTTGTTGGATGCTTTCTTTGCGAGATTTGTGCCTTTGAAGTTTCAGTGCAATCTTAAGAGTTGATTCCGAACTGTGTCACCCTAAGCGAGGGTGAAAAAATAGGCCCTTATACATTTAGTTTGTTTTATTTCTAGATTCTATTCGTCTTATCTAAACAACTGATTCACCCCATCACTCTTTTTTCGCTCTTCTCGCTTTTTTTTTTTGTCTCTTAGGGGTCTATTTTGTAATTCGAGCGAAATCATGTGACTCGTCTGAAGTCATTGTCGATCAAAGTAAGCTTGCATATTTCAGATGTCATCCGTCGACTCCCATAGTAATCCAGTCACATAGAGTGACAACTGTCGATAAACTCGAGTGACAGAGCCAAGTCGAGCGAAATTTTTGGTCGACAGTGACTCCAGTTGAGTCGTTTTTGATCGACTCGACTTATAAAATAGGGCCCTTATAATTTCTCTTTTATGAGCCATTTTACGAGACGTTTCGGAACAGCTGATCGCCGCAACGGCGTCAATTGACAGGAGACCTGGGATTAAATCCAGCGTGATTTTCAATAACGCCTCATCTTACCAAACGAGGACATGGAGAAAATGACAAAAATGAGATCCAAAAATGTTCGTTACTGCAACATTACACCTAGTTATTGTATCAGCTACCTCTTTGTTACCTATATTGCACATAAAAAAGCACTTTTGTGATCAGAAATATTTTAATAATTTTTCTCCATTTAAGTTTTCGCCTGGATGAAAAGCTACGCTAGAAATGCGCACAGTCATCAACCATCATCATCGCGAAAACTGACGCCGATGATTGAAAAATCCCAGGTCTCCTGTCATTTGACCAGGCTTCGTAAAATGGCTTATTGCTTTGTCTTAAATTCCGATCACTCGACTTCGGAATTTAGGGCAAAACAGTAGATTCTCTTCAATTGTTTTTGTCTTCCAAGGTTTTATTCATCTTGAACGATTTCCAATCTCTTCGACTTCAATTCATATTCTCTTGGTAGGGTAAATGATGGCTTCGGCACCCTGAGGGTATTTTCGGCAGCACTAACTTATCGTCCTAGTTTAAATTTATCTACGGAACAAGAGTTAACTTCAATGTACTCAACATATTCCTTGAACTATAATCTTCCATGTAAACCTCATCTTTCACAAAAATATTATATAACATGGGTTTTATCATTGAATGGAATAAATGCTTACGAAATTATCGTCATTCGTGAGCTGCCGAATAAAACAACACAAGAATAGCTTAAGAAAAACTCACCACTTTGAAAGGTCGAATTCTCCGCTCCAATACCAATTTGTCACAAAAGCTACGCACCGATCACTCATGCACTATTAAACTTTTGATTTGTCTATAAATCACTCGAAAATACTGATTTTTTATGCTTCAAATCACAAATTAAAATTAATGCACTTTGCTTTCCTCGGCAATCACTTTTTATTGCGGGAATAGGTTGCCAGAAAACCATATTCAATTGCGGTGTATTTTTTATTCACAATTCAAATTAATTGAAAAAATCGAACACAACTATTTAATTCATTGGAATTAGGCAACAAAGCATGCATTGGTAATAATTGAGCCTTTCAATACTTTCCTTATCTGAAGATTGTAGTGCATAAACTTCAATATACTGAGAAACATATAAAATATACGTCTTAAAATAGGTTAACTATTTTGGCAACACTCCAGTTGTTCTACAGGCAATCAGAGGATGATGTATTTGTGTCAAATCATAAGTGGATTGATTTGCAAAGGGCCTATTCTGATTTTCTCATACACTGAGAATAATATTAACGTAAAAAAATGTAAAAAAGTCTGTAGCATTTTCAATTTCGCGTTACTTTTTAGCGATTTTTTGCGCATAGACACTAGGGTGCGGCTTATTTTTCAAAAGTTCTCAAAACAAAAAATTCGTGTGCTTTTATGAATTCAAATCATATTCAAAGAGAAACCTCAAAGTTTAAGCAAACAATATTAAGATTTAGGGTGGCGCAAGCGTCTTAAGGTGCATTTTCAAGTTATAAAAAATGACCTTCAATGAAGTCACCATAACTTCGGTTATTTCTAACCAATTTTGAAACTTTTAGCATCATTATTTTCAATATTAAATTTATGAAAACTTTGTAGAACATCAAATTTGTATTAAATCAAAAAGTATTTGTTAAAAGTAGTTTTCTCGAAAATTTTCTTCATTTAACTGAAAAATTCATATTTGTTTGGCCATAACTTCGTAAATACTCAACCGATTTCAAATATTTGTATGTACATGTTCTTGAAGCAAAAAATAGTTGTTCCCATATTGTTCATACAACACATTTTCCTAAAAAATGGTTTTGGCTTAGTTTTGTAACAAAAACTACCCAAAAACGTGATTTTTTAAAGAAAAAATCGAATTTCTTTGGATGATTTAAGTTTCTTCGCCAAAAATTACATTTTTCCTATAAAACTTCTGTTTATAAAGCATTTTGTTTTAATTACGAGTTGAATAGTGAATATTTTTTAACATGAGCAAATATATTATTGTTTCAAAATTATTTAAAGTCCTTTTCAAAGGTTTAACAAATGAAAAAAGCCAGTTTCAGCTTTGAAAATATTGTTTAACTGCCAAAATTAAAAAACCTGACGTTTTTCGTTAAAAAATCATGTTTTTGTGCAGTTTTTGATGAATAATTTTTTTAGTGAAATGTGGTGTATGAAAAGTTTGAAATAGTTAAGTAAGCTTCTAAACCATGCAAAAAGATTTGGAATCGGTTGAGTATTCATGAAGTTATGGTCAAACAAAGATATTTTTTTGTAAAATGAGGAAACATTCGGAGTAAACTACCTTTTATTGAAACTAGTTTTGATTTAACACGAATTTGATATTCTACATGAAAAATAAATTTAATTTTAAGATAATGTGCTGCAAAATTGGTTAGCAATTACCGGAGTTATGGTGACTTCACTGAAGGCCATTTTTTATAACTTGAAAATTTACTTTCAAGACGCTTGTGCCCCCTCTAAATCTTAATATTTTTAGCTCAAACTTTGAGGTTTCTCTTCGAATATGATTCGAATTCATAAAAGTACAAGAGTTTTTGGTTTTTAAAAGGTTTTGAAAAATAAGCCGCACCCTAATAAACAGTAGTGTGAGGGCCTGCATGTAACCCATTCAAACGCAACTCTGACATTCAAGTTATCCGATAATCGTGTTCCATGGATTTTTTTTTGCAGAGCACAATATTATGAAACAATTAACCATGACGTCACGCTGCAACTTCTAGGTTGGATTCGCACTTGCTGCAAGTTTATAACCATGACATGGCAATTTTTACAGCCGAAATGCTGCCATAGTGAGATTGAATACAAAAAATATTCGATAAAATATTTATTTATTTTTTATTTAAATGAAAACGACATTAGGCAGCGTCTATTGAAGACATAACGTTAAAATGTACAATTTGCGACCATTCCCCCCTCCGCAACGGTCTTGCATGAAAAAAATAAATGTGTTTGAGCCTTCTCCCCCTCTCCCTAGAGCGTTGCGTAATTTGTGGACGGCGCCTTAGTCTGCATACATTTAGTGGCGTTGTTTATTCAATTTGACTCTCTGCTATTTTATTTATAACTGCAATTTTGTTCTCAGTGTAATCTGTATTTTTCTGCATTGGCCCTTTCAACGAGTCGAAAATAATGAGTGACGTTTAATTTCAGGATTTGTCAACAAATACGAAATGTTATCAATACATTAACTAGTTTTTACGCAGTTTTGGATTGCCGAAGTGAACATTTTTATTGCCGACAATAGAAATTGCATTGCCGATAAAAGAACAAGTGCCTCGTGACTTTGGTGAGGAAAAATAGAAGATTAAGAGAATAAAATAGTGTTTTGTGTATAATAACTAATAGATGAAGAGTGCTCAAGTGTTGTTCAGGTGTCTGCTGCTAACTGTTGTGTTCTATTGTTGCATAAAATTGCCCTCTTAAAAGTTCAGCTGCTTAGGTTGCCGACAATACGTAAGTTCCCCTATCTCTTCTAGATATTATTTTTTTATTGCTATTCATGATCCTCTTCTTAAATCTCTTCGTCAATCTTTTAGATTCCATTGCCCGAAATTTTCTTTGATTTCCTTTCAGATTTTGCAGTCATTTTTCTGCACTTTCTTCGAGATTATGTTCTTTTATTAATGAACGCAGAGCTCGTTTAATTAAAACGTGTGGTTTATTTAGAGGTTAGTTTGAGAATGATAAAAAGTAAAAGATGTCAAAGAAGCCAAGGTTACTGTGTTCAGATAAACGATTGGTCCAAACTAGCAGGTTGCTTCGATGTCATCCCCTCTCAATCGTTTAGCCCTAGTTTCCGTCGCAATTCTTGAAATCTGCCAGGATCCAGGGACTTCGTAAATATATCGGCTAATTGATCTTGAGTACCAACGGCTTTTACTTGGATTCGTCCTTCAGCAATATGATCCCTGATGAAATGGTGTTTAACATCGATATGTTTTGATCGTTTGGTCTCCAAGTTGTTAGCCATCCGATACAGCCTCGGTTGTCCTCAAATATCGTCACAGGTATTTCTGGATTCTTCATCTTCATGTCCTCAAGAACTTCAGCCAGCCAAAGAGCTTCAGCAGTAGCGGCACTCAAAGCGACGTACTCGGATTCACTTGAGGAAATGGCCACGGTACTTTGTTTTTTGCTGCACCATGACACTGTCGATCCAAAGACCTTGAAGGTATATCCGGAAACAGACTTCCTGTCCTCGCTGTCAGCCGCCCAGTCGGCATCGGCATATCCAATCAGGGGCGGAGCATCAGTGCGCTGGAACGTCAGTACAGTATTTGAGCTTCCTTTTAGGTATCGAACGACTCTCTTCAAACTTTGCCAGTGAGCTTCTGTTGGATCGGCCCAGGTACCCTACTGGAAAGCAGATATCCGGGCGAACGCTCAACATGATATACATTAGAATGCCTAACAGCTCCCGGTAGGGTTCTCTTGTAGGTGTCCCCTCTCGTTGTAGTTGCAGTCCTTTTTCCATGGGTGACTTGGCGGGATTGCATTCTGCCATTCCGAAATCGTTTACAACCTTTTCCACATGCGCCTGCTGCGAAAGCTGAAGAACTCCTGTTTGCCGGTCGTACGCAATCTTCATACCCAGGAAATGACGAGCTTCTCCACAATCAGTCATACGAAAAACAGTTGAAAGTTGCTTCTTCAAACGAACGATGGACTCCAATTTCCTCCCCACGATTAGTAGGTCGTCAACGTACAGTACGATGTACAGCTCATCATCAGCTTCGCTACGAATATACAGGCAATAGTCGTGACGAGATCGGCAGAAACCAAGCTTGATTAGTTGACTGTTGATTTTTTCATTCCAGAAACGTGGTGATTGCTTCAATTCATACAGTAACTTCATCAGCTTACATGCCATGTTCGGTGGAGCCTTGACGCCGGCAGGAATTTCCATGTAGGGGAAGGGGTGGTAAAATGAACACCTTAAGGAAATCATCCTGTTTCTGATAGAAAACCGAGGAATTTGTATAGTTCTATCCCACAAAATCAAAAACAGGGATGTTGTCTATAGCAGCGACACGAATTCAGACTAAAATTGCTGAATTTTCACATATTTTTGTCACTAGCAAAAAACGATATAAATGTTCATTTTACCTGTACTATGTGGGTAAAATGAACAGCTGCTGGTGGTAAAATGAACACCATGCAAAAAACGTGAGCAAAACAAATATTTCAGAAAAATTTTATTGCCTTATCAAAAATATATCCATTAATGATTGTAACCCATTCAAAAAGAATTCTAAAGGTATCAGATTTGACCTCATATCATAATGATATTTACCTCACTGAAAAAGTTCAAGTCTTCCCAGTTAAAAGTTACATCAGTTCTAATATTCAAACGTGACATTCTAAAAGCTTTGTTTTCGTTGATATTTTCACTTCAATTGACCTACGTATCAACTCGAACACTCTGATTTATGCTATAAATCGTCCGTGAGTGAAAAAAAATCATTGAAATTTGTTTTTTCTCGATAAAAGTCAAGGTGTTCATTTTACCACCCCTGTTCATTTTACCACCACTTCCCCTACATATCCTCCTTGAGATCTCCATGTAGGAACGCAGTTTTCACGTCCATCTGGTGAAAATGGAAACGCTTGTAGTCGCCTACTGCTAACACCGTCCTGATAGCTTTGCAACTGGCGCATAAGTCTCCTCAAAATCCACGCCATGACGTTGCAGGTAGCTCTTCGCTACTAATCGGGCCTTATAACGAGCAGCTTGACCATCTTCATTTTCCTTTACGCGGAATACCCATTTGGTTTTAGGGGCTTCACACCACGCGGGCAGGACGCCAGCTTCCACACACCGTTTGCCTCCATGGATCTCAGTTCGTCATCGATAGCCTCCAGCCATTTGGTTCGATATCGCTGAAGCACTGAGGGGCATCTGTGGAATACGACGCAACAGAAGTTGCTCTGTAACCGGTAAAAAAGTTCAACAACTTACCGGGGAGCCTGCGCTCCCGTTCGCTGCGCCTCAACGTCGCTTGTCCATTGGACTCGAGTTGTTCTATTTGCGAAGGGAGCGCCCCGGTTTGATTCGCCTCGAAAACTTCCTCGTCGTCAGCAATCGGAGAACCAGCACGTAACAGTGATGCATCGTCAGGCTGCCTTTCATCACAAGGATCAACACCAGGATCAGGAGTACCCTCATAGCGTTCGTCTACTAACAGTTGATCTTGAGTAACAGTCTCTTCATGCTCATACGGTACAACGACTAGTGGAACCTTGTCATGCTCTTCGCGGTTCTTTTCGTACGGGAAAAAAGTTTCATTAAACTTGACATCTCGAGCGAGTACGATTCGTCCAGACTTCCTGTCCCACAAACGATAGCCATTGGGAGCATATCCAACCATGACGACTTCGGTACTCTTGGCATCCAATTTCTTTTTGTGCTGGTTGGGTATCCAGGCAAACGCCTTACAACCAAAAACACGGAGTTTTTCCAAACTTGGCCTTTCATTGTACCAACACTCAGCCGGAGTCAGACTTCTTGGCAGGGCGACGGTACACAGTATTTCGATCGGCCGAAATCGTGAACTTAATTCTGTAGCACCTTTGAACGTGATTTTTTCGGAATGGTGTCTTCGGACGAAAATTTTCTAAAAATATAGCGCATATATTGACGGTAAATGTTAGTTCGCAACTTTGCCACGGGCGGCGCAGCGAAAATATTTTTTTTTGAAATGACGATCTTTAAATATGATGTCTTCGGCAAAGTTGTAGATAATTCAAATACAAACAACTTTGCCAAAGACACCTAGTGTGTATTCAGCCGCATTTCCAAAATACGGGAGTATTTTATGAACGACCCCGTAAAACTGATTTTCTCCGATATTTTGAAAATGCGAAGTTTCCGGTGCAACACTGTTCTACAAAATTGTGTAAACAGTCAAAATGAATCATTCTATAGAAGACACTAGGTTTCTAAAGACCAAGGAAAAGCAGTTATAACCATTTAAGTGCAAAAATCGGTCATTTTTGGGGTCCGTGTATTTATTCGGGTGGCAGCTGGTGGCAGATGAAACCTAGTAGGATTCAAAACACATCATCAGTAGTTGTAAATGTCGATAGTGTCATTAGTATCCACGAGTAGGGGAAGGGGTGGTAAAATGAACACCTTAAGGAAATCATCTTGTTTCTGATAGAAAAACGAGGAATTTGTTTAGTTCTATCGCACAACATCAAAAATAGGGATGTAATCTATAGCAGCGACATGGATTCAGACTAAAATTGCTAAATTTTCACATGTTTTCATCGCTATCAAAAAGCGATGCAAATGTTCATTTTACCTGCACTATGTGGGTAAAATGAACAGCGGTTGGTGGTAAAATGAACACCATGCAAAAAACGTGGACAAAACAAATATTTCTGAGAATTTTCATTGCCCCACCGAAAATACATCCATTAATGATTGTAACCCATTCAAAAAGAATTCTAAAGGTATCAGATTTGACATCACATCATAACGATATTATCCTCACTGGAAAACCTCAAGTCGTCCGAGCTAAAAGTTATGTCAGTTCTAATTTTCAAACATGGTTTTCTGAAATCTTAGATTTCGTTGATGTTTTCACTTCAATTGACCTACGTATCAACTTGAACACTGAGATTTATGCTCTAAATCGTCCGTGCGTGATAAAAATTCATCAAAATTTGTTTTTTTTTCGGTAAAAGGCACGGTGTTCATTTTACCACCCCTGTTCATTTTACCACCACTTCCCCTATCCCTTTTACTTAGAGAAAGTTTCATCAATGACTCTTATTACCCTGTAGTACTAAGTTATATGATGGGTAGAGGGCTATGTGGCTCCATACTTCTTCTTTTTCTTCTTCTTGACACATTCTTCATCATTACGCACAACCAATAGGTTCCAAATACATTTTTGAAGAAAGTTCTTAATCTCCTGAAAAAAAGCTTTACGAAATGACTCGCCCTACAACTATTTTTCACTTGAGATTTTTGCGTTTTTTCGTACATCCCAAGTAACCAAATAGCACTTTAATTCACTCTGCGTGCTAGCATTATACAGCTGACACGCTTAATTGGTCGAATAATAGCACTAAAAGACCAAAAAGATAAACTAGCAGGCTAGTGTTTACTGCATGACACGTGCAAGAACGATGCGGTGAGTAGCAAATTAAGTGATGTATCGAATTCAAATCCAAAATCAGGCATGTGCCTAAATATGAGATCATTTTGTAAATGAATGTTGCAACCATAAGAACTGCGTTAACATTTAAACACTGATTTGATTCACAGAATAGTGATTCAATGATTTATTCTTTTCTCAACAGAATATTTCACCAAATTTGCATAGTTTGCACTTACTGTAGTGTCTATGTACGAAAAATAGCTAAAACTGCAAGCGAAAAATAGTTGTATGGCGAGTCATTTTGTAAAGACTAATTGAGAACTTTCTTCATAAAAGTATTTGGAACCTATTGAGTGTGTGTATAAAGATGAAGAATGTGTCAAGGAGCAGAAAAAGAAGAAGTTTGGAGTCACATAGCCCTCTACCCATCACATAACTAAGTACTTCAGGGTAATAAGAGTCATTGATAAAACTTCCTCTAAGTTAAAGGGATACTCGTGGATACTAATGACACTATCGACATTTACAACTACTGATGATGTAGGTCACGTTGGCAGGGACTGCCTGAAGTCACCTAGGTGCATGCTGTGTAAGGTGGAGGAAGGTAACGCCCATACGACGGGTGGCTTCAAGTGCCCCAAATATCAGAAGGCGAAGGCAGGGCAGTAATGATGATGGAGATAACGCAGGTGAACCTCAATCATTGCGACGCCGCACAACAACTGTTGTGGCAGTCGACAACAGAAACAAAGTGCGACATTGCGATCATTGCAGAACCGTATCGGGTTCCTCCCGATAACGGCAATTGGGTAGCAGACAGAGCAGAGACGACGGCGATTCAAGTAATGGGCCGATTCCCTATCCAAGAAGTTGTCGAACGCTCATACGAGGGCTTCGTGATCGTTAAAATTAACGGAATCTTCGTGTGTAGCTGTTACGCCCCCCGAGATGGACACTGGAGCAGTACACCCAGATGTTGGATGTGCTAACCGACAAGCTGATCGGTCGAACGCCGGTAATAATAGCAGGAGACTTCAATGCTTGGGCCGTGGAGTGGGGTAGCAGACTGACCAACGCGAGAGGATACAGTTTGCTGGAAGCTCTAGCGAAGCTCGACGTAAGGCTGTGCAACGACGGTCTCGCTAGCACATTTCGCAAAGACGGTAGGGAGTCCATCATCGACGTGACCTTCTGCAGCCCGTCACTGGTCACCAATATGAACTGGAGAGTTAGCGAAGAATACACCCACAGTGACCATCAAGCGATCCACTACTGCGTTGGCCAGAGAAGTTGTGCAGTATGGCAGAGGAGGAATGGAGAACGAAGGTGGAAGACGAAGCATTTCGATAAGGATCTTTTCGTCGAAGCACTCCGAGCAGTAAGCGACGCTCCAAACATGGATGCAGGAGAGCTGACAGAAGCGTTGGCGAGAGCGTGTGACGCAACTATGCCGAGAAAATTGGAGCCAAGAAATCAACGGCGTCCTGCATACTGGTGGAACGACAGACTCAGCACCCTTCGCGCAGCCTGCTTAAGAGCCAGAAGACGCGTGCAGAGAGCTAGATCCGAAGCCAGCATGGAAGAGCGTAAAGTGACCTACCGACTGGCCAGAGCCGCCTTCAAACGGGAAATATCGACGAGTAAAACGAACTGCTACAAGGAGTTGTGCCGGGAAGCTGACGCAAATCCCTGGGGCAACGCCTATCGAGTAGTGATGGCGAAGATCAAGGGCCCAGTTACCCCAGCTGAAATGTGTCCCGACAAACTGAAGGCGATAGTGAACGGTCTCTTTCCTACGCATGCTCCAACAGCGTGGCCGCCCACACCGTACGCTGACGTAGATGATGAAAATGCCGGTATACAAATGTCTAACGCCGAGCTGATAACGATTGCGAAAGGATTGAAGCTGAACAAAGCTCCCGGACCAGATGGTATCCCTAATGTTGCGCTAAGGGCAGCAATCTTGGCGTTCCCAGACATATTCAGGACAGCGTTGCAGAAGTGTCTAGCGGAAGGCTGCTTCCCAGACAGATGGAAGGTGCAGAAGCTGGTGTTACTGCCAAAACCGGGAAAACCGCCAGGAGATCCTGCTTCATATAGACCAATATGCTTGCTGGATACTCTTGGCAAACTTTTGGAGAAGGTCATCCTCGGCAGGCTGACGGTCTACACGGAAGGCGAGAACGGATTGTCGAAAAGGCAGTTCGGATTCCGTAAAAAGACTTCGACGGTGGATGCTGTTCGGGCAGTCATCGCGTGCGCGGAGAAAGCGGCCAAGCAGAAGAGGAGAGGCAATCGATACTGCGCAGTGGTAACAATAGACGTCAAGAACGCGTTCAACAGTGCCAGTTGGGAGGCTATTGCCGCAGCCATACACAGAATGCGGGTTCCCGGATATCTGTGTAAAGTTCTGCAAAGTTACTTCCAGAACCGGGTACTGGTCTACGACACGAACCAGGGACGGATGTCAATTGAAGTCACGGCGGGAGTTCCACAAGGATCCATACTTGGTCCAACATTGTGGAACATGATGTACGATGGAGTGCTAACCTTGTCACTGCCGAATGGAGTCGAGATCGTCGGGTTCGCAGACGACGTCGTTCTTGCGATAACTGGTGAGACTGCGGAGGAGTTGGAGATGCTGACGGCGGAATCGCTAGACACCATCGAATCGTGGATGACTGGAGTCAAGCTGCTGTTGGCTCATCATAAAACGGAGGTGGTGCTGGTCAGCAACTGCAAGGCGGTACAGCAGTTGGAAATCAACGTCGGAGGGCACGCAATCCCATCGAAGCGCTCTCTAAAGCATCTCGGAGTAATGGTCGACGACAGGCTAAACTTCAACAGCCACGTAGACTATGCCTGCGAAAAGGCAGCGAAAGCTGCTAACACCGTAGCCAGGATCATGCCCAACATTGGAGGACCAAGAAGCAGCACGAGGCGTCTTCTAGCGACCGTATCATCGTCTATACTGAGGTATGGAGTCCCGGCTTGGGCTGCAGCGTTGGGAACCAAACGTAACCGAGATAAGCTGGCAGGTACGTTCCGGCTCATGGCTATACGGGTTGCGAGTGCCTACCGCACTATATCATCGGAGGCAGTGTGCGTTATCGCCGGAATGATCCCCATCTGCATCACTCTGGCTGAAGACATCGCATGTTACCAGCAAAGGGACACACGGAATGTGAGGAATACCATTAGGTTGGACACAATGGCCAGGTGGCAGCAGGAGTGGGATAACTCGGAGAAAGGAAGGTGGACCCACAGGCTCATTCCTAACGTGTCGGTGTGGACGACCAGAAAACATGGAGAAGTTAACTTCTTCCTGACCCAGTTTCTGTCAGGCCATGGATGCTTCCGGAAATATCTGCACAGATTCGGACACGCAGAATCTCCACATTGTCCGGCCTGTCCAAATATCGAGGAGACACCGGAGCACGTTATATTCGACTGCCCTCGATTCAGGGATATACGAAGCGAGATGATGCCAGAAACCGCAAGCGTTCTAAATCCGGACAACATCGTGCAGAACATGTGCCAGCATGAAAGCACCTGGAATGCGGTGAACAGGGGAATAACGGCGATTATGTCGTTGCTGCAAAGGAGATGGCGTGAAGACCAGAGAGCTCCGGGTCGCGATCGGAGTAGGCTAGATCCTCCGTCGGGGACTAGACCAAGTAGAGCGGGCGTAGCGTAGTATCGGTTAATAGTCGTCGGGGCGCCTGCAAACCGGAAGCCATCCTCCAACCGGAATTGCAGAACCGACCCTGGCACTTGGCCGACCAACGTCGAGTCGGAGTAGGCTGAGTCCACCGCCGGGGTCCAGCTGAGTAATTCGCGAAATAGCACCGGCAAATGATCGTCGGGGCGCCTGTGAACCGGAAGTTTCCCTCCACCGGAATCGCAGGACCGACCTCGGCATCTGCCCGGCCAGCTTCGGAGTAGGCTAAGTCCACCGCCGGGGACTAGTTGAGTAGATCGCGTTGTTGCACCGGCAAATGATCGTCGGGGCGCCTGTGAACCGGAAGCTTCCCTCCACCGGAATCGCAGGACCGACCTCGGCATCTGCCCGGATAGCATCGGTTCGGGAGATCTTCCGCCGCCGGGGAAATCTTCGTCGGAGTAGGATAGATCCACCGCCGGGGACTACTCTGAGTAGTACGTAGCGTATCACCGGCTTGAGTCGTCGGAGCACCAGCGAACCGAAAGCCATCCTCCAACCGGAATCGCTGGACCGATTTCGGCACTCCACCGGCCTGTATCGAATCATGAAGAAGCGCGTAGCCGGAGTAGGCTAGCTCCACCGTCGGGGACTAAGCCGAGTAGCATCGATCATCACAAACCAGTTTTGGGTCGTCTGGGCGCCAGTGAACCGGAAGTCATCCTCCAACCGGAATCGCTGGACCGACCTCGGCATCCAACTGGTCAACAAGGAGAGCTCGAACAGCAGCAGCGGAGAACAAGTCGTCGTAGAGCAACGAAGTGCACATGAGCGTCCAGTAGAAGATCAACAGAGCTCTGACGCGAGGCCAGCCCAAGGGAAGTATGCGTCGTCGCACAGAAAGCTGTCCAAAGTCCTGGCGAGATGTTCAACCGCCAATTGGGCAAAACGCTCCAACAGCGAACTAGCAGAACAGTTAGAGGCTGAGATTGAAGAAGTGCATGAGCACAGAAGTGCATGAGCACAGCCCTCCCCCGATGAAGTTGCCTGATGTAGTTCCGGGGGAGATCGAGGCACAGGAGCAGTAGGGAAAGTTTTTTAGTGGTTAAGCACGCCTAACGTGAGTCCCACACCGTGCCAACACACAACAGGCCAGGCTCCGTGACTTTTGATGATGTGTTGTGAATCCTACTACACGCAAAAAAATTGTGCGGTAAAAACTACTATTTTAGGGGGTTAACTTAAGCGCTCGCACCGGCAATTTTCAGCAGACCAGAAATGCGCTTGATTGTTGTAATTTATGTCTGTCAAATGCACCAGTAATGTGGTGGGATGTACCGTAAACATAGTAAATTGGTCTGAAATTCCATGGTAGTTTTAAGAATGGGCGTAGTCAGCTAAAATAGTCATTTTTACCACAGAATTTTTTCCCGTGTAGGTTTCATCTGCCACCAGCTGCCACCCGAATAAATACACGGACCCCAAAAATGACTGATTTTTGCACTTAAATGGTTATAACTTTTTTTTCTTGGTCTTTAGAAACCTAGTGTCTTCTAGAGAATGATTCGTTTTGACTGTTAACACAATTTTGTAGAACATTGTTGCTACCGGAAACGTCGCATTTTCAAAATATCGGAGAAAAACTAGTTTTACGGGGTCGTTCATAAAATACTCCCGCATTTTGGACTGGCGGCTGAATACACACTAGGTGTCTTTGGCAAAGTTGTTTGTATTTGAATTATCTACAACTTTGCCGAAGACATCATATTTAAAGATCGTAATTTCGGTTCGACCTGGAGCTCTCTCTCTCTCTCTCTCTCTCTCTCTCTCTCTCTCTCTCTCTCTCTCTCTCTCTCTCTCTCTCTCTCTCTCTCTCTCTCTCTCTCTCTCTCTCTCTCTCTCTCTCTCTCTCTCTCTCTCTCTCTCTCTCTCTCTCTCTCTCTCTCTCTCTCTCTCTCTCTCTCTCTCTCTCTCTCTCTCTCTCTCTCTCTCTCTCTCTCTCTCTCTCTCTCTCTCTCTCTCTCTCTCTCTTCTCTCTCTCTCTCTCTCTCTCTCTCTCTCTCTCTCTCTCTCTCTCTCTCTCTCTCTCTCTCTCTCTCCCCGTCTTTCATCTACATTCAGTTCTTTCTTCTCTTTCTTCTGAATTCTCTTCTCAATTCTGTTAGTCTCTCCTTATTTCACATTTAGTCTATCTTCATATTCATTTATCTATACTCTAGATTTTCTTTACCTCTCTTATTACCGTCGTGCGGGGTGACATTGGTCCTAGGGGGTGACTTTGACCGCCCTTTTCGATGCATCTCTTGACTAGCACGGGAGGCAAAAAACTAATCCATGACCATCCAGTGGCTATTTATAACGTATTCTTGAAGCTTATCACATTGTTTTCATTATTCTGGTATTAGTTTGCTGTAAAAATCTTGGCCCAAAGTCACCCTTTTGGACCAATGTCACCCCGCACGACGGTCCATATGAAATAAGATCGACTCGGGGGACCGACCTGTTGTAGTGGTTAGATCACACGCCACTCACGCCGAGGACCTGCGATCGAATCCCATCCCCAAGAAAGTCACAAAAAAGTTTAGTGACGACTTCCTTCGGGAGGGAAGTAAAACCGTTGGTCCCGAGATGAACTAGCCTAGGGTTAAAAATCTCGTTAATAAAGATAGAAAAAAAAGATCGACTCACCCGACTCGCAGCAAAAGCCTTAGTCTCTCTATTTCAACTTTCTTCGTTATTCTTTTAGATTTTATTTGCCTATTTTTTCTGTTATAGATGCTTCTTTTCTCCCTTTTCTTTTCGTATCTGAACAGAACATTCTTTGTCGCTGCTAAAGCTTACTTTCTCTCTCTTCTAAATTGTCTTCGGTTCATAATTGTCGTCGCCTTTTTTCCTAGATTTTCTTCGTCTCTCTTCTAGACTTCACTGGCTGGCTTGTTTAGTTTCTTCTTTATTTCTTCGTCTATCTTCTCTTCGTCTCCTCTCGGTCGTCACACCCTTCGCCACCCGTAGATCCACCACACTGATGCTATGTATGGCAAGCGAGCTTTTTGCATCAGTGTTGTACACAGTATAATAGCGCGACTACTGAGGTGATCAGTTTTGTCCCCGTTCCACTCTACCATCTCGATATGAAGTGAATATGAAACTTATCTAGATATTCTTATTATTATTCGCCACCGACTGTGTAACACATGCTTTCAACGTAGGGGAACTTACGTATTTTTGTTCCCATCGTCATGCGGCATTTTCGTCAGCCAAAGCTTCTTCGGCAAGACGCGCTCATTTTGAATTATTGATGCAAATTTTGAGCCCAATATTTTTCAGATCGATGACGAAGAGAACACTTCTGAGTTTCAATTCTGACGAAGTTTTGAAGGACTTTGACTGTCTTGTAAATTCTTTTCGTTTCCCTTCTAGATTCTCTTATCAATTATCATTATTTTTATTATCAAGACTTTGAGTCGGTTATTTTGCTGTCTCTTTATATTATCTTCGTCCTTCTATAACTTCTTGTTTCTGTTCTAGAAAACTTATCTTTAGCTTTCTTCCATCTGTTTGTTTCTTTACGCCATTTTTTGTCTTTTCGTTTCCTGTTTATTTATAACCTCTCTCTTATAAATTCTAATAGTTTTTTTTAACTTTTTTTTTGTGTCGGTTCTGAATATTTCTGCATTTTTCTTTTCTCTTCTTGACTCTTGATTTATTCACTGCATTGTATTAGTTTTTCTTCTAGCCTCTCATGGTCTCTCTTCATGAATCTCGTATTTTTTTCCTATTTTTTTTCTCCACCTCTCTTCTAGACTCTCTTTTTGTTTTGTTTTCATTTTTTGTTAGATTCATTTGAACTCTTCCTGACTGTCTTTCTGTTTCTATTTTATCTACTCTCTCTTCTTTTTTTTGTTCTAGGTTCCTATTTATCTCTCTCCATACTTCTTTTCGTTCCTCCACTAAGCCTTTTTTCGTCTCGTTTTGTCTTTCATCTTCTCCATAATCTCTTCGTTTTTTTAGAACATTCTCTTCAAATTTTTTTTAAATATTTTTCTGTCCTTACAAATTTTTCTTTGTTCTTTTATAGACTCCCTCTTCTAGATTTTCTTCGCCTATTTTCGTGATTACGTATGCCTCTTTTAGCCTATGTTTAAGACAGATTCACTTTTCTACAAAGAAAAACAAAATACACTTCTTCATTTTCTAGGATCATGACCGTAAAATGGATGATGGCTCACACCAGTCTGCAATTATTCGACGTACTTTGTAGGCAATATTTTGTTACAAACCATCAGATGGAAATCTTAATATGTATTGCGAGTTGCTGAATCATATCGCACACAACCATTCGGTTGGAAGGAGATTCTCTATCCCTGAAGTGAATTTCGCATAGGCCTAAAGTCTCTTCCTTTTTTCGGTTCTAATCTATTTTTGTTTCGTCA
The DNA here is from genome assembly GCF_002204515.2 of Aedes aegypti. NCBI lineage: Eukaryota > Metazoa > Arthropoda > Insecta > Diptera > Culicidae > Aedes > Aedes aegypti. Next base: position 305,309,322 of record NC_035107.1, on the reverse strand, counting down.
CTATTAGTCTTTCCTTAAAATCTTTTTTTTTTGTTTCCATTTCACCTCTATATAGCCATTTTGAAGCTGAAACCGGTTTCCCAAATGTACTGCCTCACGACAGTATTTCGACGGCTGTCATCAATGAACTATCCATGACAGTCTACCATGAGACGGTCAAGCGACATGCAACGAAGGCATCTTGTACAGCACACGGCAGTTCTAGATAATTTTATTCTGTTTTTGTCTTCCTCTCATTTCTCAATTCTGTTGAAATTTCTTTTAAATTCATTTCGTTCCTTTTTGCTTTTCTTCCAGGCTTTCTTCGTTTTTTTTTTCTTGGTTTCCTTCGACTCTATCTAAATTATCTTCGTCTCCTTTCGCCTCTCCTATTTTTTTTGTTTTTTTTTATTTCCATACTTTTTTCTATATTTTTTGAGCATCTTACTTGTAGATTATCTTCATCTTTTCAACTATATTCTAAACCTTATCCATCTGTTAAATTATGTCCTTCGTCTTTTGTGTTCTTAATTTCTTGTTTTCATTCTTTTCTTTCTTTTATATTCTAGCGACCATCCATTAAGGACGTAGCATTGTAGGGAAGATCGGGGAGTCAACGATGTTGTGAGCAACCATACATTAAGTATGGAAAAATAGGCTACGATCGGGAAGGGGAGGGTGCCAAATTGGCCTAAAAAACTACGTCATTTATGGACGATCCCTTGTTTGTCTCTGAACTTTACCAAATTGTTTAGGTCCCCCTTTTAGATTTACTTTTTCTCTCATCTAGAATATCTTAGGGTTCTTTACAGATTTTACGTCGCTTCTCTTAATTCGATTATTTTTCCTTTTTTTGTTTCGCTTAGAATATTATCTCGTCTTCCTTCTGAACTTCGTCTTTTTTCTCAATTTCATTTGATTCTCTGCTAAACTATCTTGATATTGTTAGTGTATTTTCTTTTTTTCTAGATTATTTATCTCTGTTTGAGTTTTTTAGTTTTTTTTTTGATATTCTTAATTTATTTTAAGTTTTTCTTTGTCTGTTTTTAATTTAAAGCGAAGTTTATCTAGTTTTTTCTCATCTCATTTCGAACGCCATCGGTTCTCTTCATCTATATTCTAGATTTACTTTGGAGGTCTTTGTCTTTGTTGTTCCACATTACATTTGTGCCCCTTTTTAATGTTTATTTCTTCTGGAATCCAGAGTCGATTTGAGATATATTTCTCACTAAACTAGAACCAAATGCACGTTACATAACACAATTAACCTGACGACAACAGCCACACGGACACGAAGCCACGAAATTTTTAAAATACTGACAAAAATTCCAATTTGGAAACATGTCAAATGTTCATCAAATAGTTAAGTACACATTCGCAAATTTAAGTTAAATATTGTATCCTTTTATGTTTGGACTAAATAGGTGTACACGATTGAATACCGTTTTGCTCCAAATCCTGACTATTTTAACATTGCCGAAAAACTCTTAAAATTTCAGAATTCAGCAATTTTTTTACGATCGATAACTACTACTTCACGTACGTACGGAATAGTAAGAATTGCTCCTCGTCGCTTCACGCAGAGAAATAACGCTAAATTGATCTTTCAAAACTAAAAAATCAATTAGGAAAGATTTTTTTTTTTAATATTCTCTTCGTCTCTTTTAAAATCTCATTTCGTCTCTTTTCAATTCTATCCAAGAATATCTACGCCACCCTTACAACATAAACTATCTACGTCCATATTTATTTATTATTTTTTCTAATGCTTCCTTCATGTTCTTCTAGATTTTTCTTGATTCTTTTTGTTTTTTTTCTTAGTTCTCTTTGTTTTAGTTCATCTTCGTATCTCTTAATAAAAAACATTTCGTTTCTTTCAATTCTCTTCGTAGTGGATTTTCTTCGTCTACCTTTCGCTTTCCTTCATCTTGTTATAAGATTCTCTCTGTCTTCCTTCTTAATTCTCTTCATTTCTCTCACTTCTCTTTGTTTCCTTTCGTCTGGTTTTGTTTTATTTTTATTTACTTTTGTCTCTCAAAATCTTTTTGTGTTTCTTCTATTTTCTCTTCTGAATATTGTTCTTTTCCATTTCAGTTTCTAACGCTCCAAATTACTTCTTATGACTCCGAAAAGCTCCTTATGGCTTTCAACATCTCAAAATCGCTCTATACTGCTCGAAATCCCACTAAATCGCTTCCAAACGCTACTAATTTGTTTCTGCTGCACCATTTCGCTTTCTAAATCTCCAAATTGCTTCAGATTGCTCCCTAAATTTCGTCACTCTTAACCTCTCCTATAACTAGCGACTAAAGCTTCAAATCACTCTCTACTATTCTGAATAGCTCAAAATCCACTCTTTATAATTTTAAATTGATTCTGAACCCTTTCTACTGCTCCTTATCGCTACTATTTATTCTCTTTCATATGGATGCGAATAGAAGATACTTAGGTAGGCTTAAAATGTTAGAAGGAATAAGGTTATATGTCAAAAGATTGGCGATAGGGGCGATATTGAGAGACACAGAACACGCAATCTATACCTGATACCGTAAATTCGGGTGAAATTGATCAGTAGGGTGAAATTGATCACTGTGTCACTCGATTTTATTTCTTCCTAATGGAGCACAAATATCAATGTAACCTGCAGTGAATGAACGTAGTTTGTCGTAAGTATGTCCATATTGTGTGTTGTGAAGTTTTTTGCGTTGAAAAATGTTCAGTTCTATTAAAATAATGTAAAATTTCAAAATCTTATACGGTGCAGTGTTGACAAACATCAATAAACTTCTAGTTCTAGACAAGGATTTGGACATGGTATAATCCTGAAAGTTTGTGAGGATACTCAAAATATATCCCTTAACTAGATTTCATAACCAAAACTCGTACCAATTCGTTGATTTGGTTGATATCATTGAATTTCTGGTATATATCAGGAAATTCCTCAGGAAATTGCATACATTTAGGCGTTTTCTGCGTTATTCTTGAAATTTAAACATTCATTATTTCTATAAATATTGTATTGTTAAGAATTTGACAAGCATATTCGGATTCAGGAAGCTCAAATTTATTATGTAAAGTTGTTTTGAAAACCAACAATAATGGTATTGATAAGTGATCAATTTCACCCCGAAATGAGATCTCCCGATTTTTTATTTGAGACATATTTTTTACCACTAAAATTACATATTTTAGAAAATGTCGATACTTGAGTCAATGAGGCTCAACTTCATACTTGTTTTACTGCATTCAGTTGTTTGGCATTGTCAATATTATAGAAATCAGACAAGAAAAACCGTGAAAAGTGATCAATTTCACCCGAAATTACGGTACTCTTTATTGTTTTCTATCAGTCGTTTTCCCCAAACATGGACAGATACTCACCTATAGTAACTACAAAAGTAACAATACACTCATCATGGCACAGATTGAATTCCATGGATAGAAGCACTAGATAGTGATTAGGAGCACATGAGAGCCACTCGGAGTGTTTGTTAACGATTTGAGCCGCTAGAGGGCGATATAGAAAACTTGAAGACAACTTAACTGTTAGACCTACACGCAAACAAATTTTATTGTATAATCTACCGATTGCATAGTAGAATTAAGAACTGCACCAACGATTTTCAACCGACTACAAAAATCTGTTAAGTTTACTATAATCTGGTACAAATCACTGAGCAGTGCAGTAAATGTGACCATGTCCATAGTAGCATCCACTAAAAAGCATTGTATTTCAATCCGTGACACCCACCGTACAACACAGTGTGGTCAAAAGCACAATGCGAAACTTGTCAAATCAAGCATGTTTCTAGTCATAAATACTGCAACTGTGGTTAAATAAACCGAATATATTTTCTTGTGTAGTTATGTTGACTATGTTTTGGTAGAGTTGACAGAATAATGTAGTCGGTTGAAAATCGTTGGTGCAGTTCTTAATTTTACCATGGATTCAGTAATTTCAACAATAAAATTCGTTTCAGTGTAGGTAGCGATGAGAAGAAATGAAAGAAATTAGATAGTAATAATAAATAAATCTCGCGTAATTTTTCAAACAGAGCTATGTAAAGTTCTAAGAGAGCTGAAGAGCGATTATGAGTGCTAAGCGATCAGTGTTAGTTCACTCAGAACTAGGGGAAGTGGTGGTAAAATGAACACCGTGCCTTTTACCGATAAAAAACAAATTTCGATTAATCTTTATTACGCACGGGCGATTTAGAGCATCAATTTGAGTGTTCGTGTTGATACGTAGCTCAATTGAAGTGATAATATCAACAAAAATTTAGATTTTTCAGTGCGGTGAATATCGTTACGATATGATGTCAAATCTGATACCTTTAGATTTTTTTTTTGATTGGGTTACAATCATTAATGGAAGTATTTTCGGTGGAGTACTGAAAATTTTCAGAACTATTTGTTTCGCTCACGTTTTTTGCATGGTGTTCATTTTACCACCAGTCGCTGTTCATTTTACCCACATAGTGCAGGTAAAATGAACATTTGCATCGCTTTTTGATAGCGATGAAAATATGTGAACATTTAGATATTTTAGTCTGAATCCATGTCGATGCTATAGATTACATCCCTATTGTTGATGTTGTGCGATAGAACTACCCAATTTCCTCGTCTTTATATCAGAAACAAAATGATTTCTTTAAGGTGTTCATTTTACCACCCCTTCCCCTATATAATATCGTTTGAAGCATTAAAATCAAAAGTCTTAGAGTAAAATTAGAGATGCTAGAAACTTATTAACAATTATAATTGCTAGGTCCAGATAAGTTGGGGCCTTCCTTAACCGTGTGGTTAGAGTCCGCGGCTACAAAGCAAAGCCGTGCTGAAGGTGTCTGGATTCGATTCCCGGTCGGTCCAGGATATTTTCGTAATGGAAATTTCCTTGACTTCCCTGGGACATAGAGTATCATCGTACTTGCCACAATACGAAAATGGCAACTTTAGCAAAGGAAAGCTCTCAGCTAATAACTGTGGAAATGCTCATAAGAACACTTAGCTGAGAAGCAGGATCTGTCCCAATGAGGACGTTAATGCCAAGAAGAAGAAATGTTACGTGCTCTAGATGGAGCGCTAGAGAACGTTAGAAAGCTTTATAGTTAGCGTAATAGCTCACTAAATAAGAGGGATTAAAACTACTAAAGAGTGATAAGATGTTCAAAAAGTGTTCAATGTTCAATAATTTCAAAGATGCCTAAACGCTCTGCAGTGGTGATAAAGAGAAAGGTTACCTTTGCAACCATCGTATTATGTTACAAAAAGAACTTCTGTGCCAACGCTTTTGAGTCTGAACAGGAAAAAAAAACTTGTTTGTGATATGAACCGGACGCATACCATCAACGACATTGACAATGATGGTCTTTCTAGACCGGCCACATTCATTCGTCTGTTCCATTAGGAAAAAAAGAGCAGCCTACTGCGATTCAGTGTTTAAGCATTATTTAACCAAGATATATGTTTGCAAATCATCATAAGCAAGATATTTGATAGTTTTTGAAGTTTTGTTCAAACCCTGGATTGAATTATTCGAATTTGACATCTCAAAGTTTTTAAATTAGTTTGAACTTCTCAATCGGTTACATACGAATCACCCCTCGTCCGATTGTATCCAAACGAGTCCAGTCAGCTGTTTGCTTTCGTAATCGTCAACGATCATAAATAGCTGAAAACAAAATCGTCAATAACTGCGCTGAGGCGAATTATTATAAAAATAAACATATACATCGTCGCTAGTGCAAATGTTACGTCTCCAGTCGAATCGCCATGTCCAATAGCACTCGGAGTCGCGTTCTGGATCTCTACAAACGGGTAAGATCGCATCCACTTTAGCAAATCTGTATTTGTAAGAAATAGATCTTAAATATTTTTTTTATCATGAATTTTAGCTCCAATACCTGGGCCGCGAGTATCCCGGTGGGCCGGAAAAGTTCCGCCAGAAGTGCTACAATGCGTTCAAGCGGCAAAGCGGGGAAACCGACCCGGAGAAGGTGCAGAAGGCAATCCAGCTGGGCGAGTACGTGATCAAGGAGATCGAGGCGCTGTACAGTTTGCGCAAGTATCGTGCCATGAAGAAGCGGTACTACGACGATAAGTGATCGGGGATGGATCACGTTTGCGATTGATTTTATTCCTGAGTGATTCGAATGCAGGAATCAACTACATATTTTTTTCTAATTAGATCAGACTGATGATTGTGTATATTTACAGTTACCTAATAAAATAGAGATTGTATTTTTTATATTGAAGTGGAAGGGGCCTTCCTTTGCCGAGTGGTTAACGTCCGCGGCTACAAAGCAAAGCCATGCTGAAGGTGTCTGGGTTCGATTCCCGGTCGGTACAGGATCTTTTCGTAATGGAAATATCCTTCTTGACTTCCCTGGGCATAGAGTACCATCGTATCTGCAACACGATGTACGAATGCAAAAATGGCAGCTTTGGCAAAGAAAGCTCTCAGTTAATAACTTTGGAAGTGCTCATAAGAACACTGAGCTGAGTAGCAGACTTTGTCCCAGTGAGGACGTAATGCCAAGAAGAAGAGGATATTGAAGTGGACATCTTGTTTATGCTATTTTTTTTATATACAGTCAACTCTTCATAACTCGATATCGAAGAGACCATCGAGTTATAGAACACAAAACCAGTGCAATTTTGATCCAAGGGACCATCGAGTTAGCCATAAAAACCAACTTTTACTATGGTTCTCTAACTCGATATCGAGATACGGAGTATCGAGTAAGGGAGTTAGAGTTAACTGTATTAATGAAATCGTAATCAGTTTTCTGTGCATAATTTAACTACAGGTCGGACTCAATTATCCGGGATTCGATTATCCGAAATTTTAGACTCGATTATCCGGAATATGCTTTTTGATATTCTTGTTTAAGTTTTTTTTGCATAAACTTGAGATAATTTAGTACCATCAGTGCACCAGTTTCCGCTCATGTTCCAGTAGCCCGCTCACACTGAAAAATGATAAGTTTACACAACGTAAATTTGAAAACTTTAGCCGCTATGGGGCTCTGCACAAAAATCTTCCTCTCTCTTTCACACTTTCACAAAATTTATAAACAACAAGGCCAGTAAAAGTCAAAATCCCATACAAAATCAAAATAGTGCAGAGCCCAATATAATTCAAATCGACAAATAGAACCATACTGTGGACATTTTTTTGTGTATTTACTCAAATTACCTTACTTTTTGAACTCGTGAGCGGACTACTGAAACATAAGCGGATACTGGTGCGTTGACGGTATCGCAATATACAATATAAATGATTTAAGAGTTTTGGACGTAGGTAGGATAAGAGGGGTTTAAAAAAAGGGTTTTTTGTACGCCGGTCAAAAACTTTTTTATTGCTTTTCAAGACCCCTAATGTTTCTAGAAATAAGGACTGTTCATTTTATAAAGTGGACACCTTGTACATGCTATATCTTTTTAATTTATCAATAAAATTGCAATCGGTTTTCTGTACATCGTTCGACTAGTACAATGTTGTGGTAATAAAAAAGTTACCAAAATAATTAAATTTCACTCTTATAGGTATAACGTTTAGAACGGTCGATTTTCTGAGGTTATCAAAATTAATGATTATTAGAAATTGGTTGGAAAATTCTACATTATAATTTTTTTATTTTTGAAAAACACTTGTTCTTCAAAAGCATCATCAATCAGAAGCCTACTAAAAAATATCTAGTTATTTTTGGAACAACCATTTTTCAGATATCATAAAACCAATTTTCAACCAATTTTTCAGAGAAAAATATTTCAAATTTAAGTGGAACAAATACGAGGAGAGTTTTTAGGTTTAAAATACGTCCTGGCGGAAGTACTAATATAGTAATAATATGAATAGTAACCTACGCCTTCATAGATTTGGTTATTTAGTCTTCACGTCAAATTTTAAGCACAATCGAAAAACAAATGTTTTATTTTCAGATGACCTCTCAAAGCACAATGACAATCATCAAAATTAGGAACACTGTTTCACTGAAATTGAATTTATTTCGCATGCATTATTTTCAAAATGTGTTATTCTGAGATTATCTGTCAATACATTTGGAGAAAAACGCTTACAATTTGTTCTGGATAGATAAATATGCAAAGATGATTTTAAAAGTATGGGATTTATTAATAAAACGACCAGAAAGAGTAAAATTTGTACCTAAGAATGTGATAAAAGCTCAAGATTTGGCTCGCTTTCATACAAATATAGTTTCTTCAGTAATCTAAACCATTTTTTAACACGGTTTTTACTTTACTTTTTTGATGAGAGTAATGCATCAATCTATCTACCTAGTGACCTAGTGTCAGAGATTGATAAAATATTGTTGGTAGGTTTAAAGCTCTACCTTAAGTAGAATAGTAAAGAATACCAACATACAATTTGTTCATTAGGATTTTTGTTATGTGCTTTTCTTAGGAAAACTATGTACTTCTTAAGCCTAAACCATTTTGTAAGATCTTATCGTAAAATAGTAAAGGTCGGACTCGATTATCCGGAGTATCGATTTTCCTTTCACTCCGGATAATCGAATCACTAAAAGAAAAATTGAAATCTGCGATAAAAAAATTCATATGTTATCTTTTTTTTGTTGATTTATTTATACGATGCAGCAGCGTAGCCAGAAATTAAGGACTGTTCATTTTATAAAGTGAACACTTTTTTTCTACTTATGGCCAAATTTCTTGGTATTACCATCCTTTGACTCTCAGCAAAAAAGCAAAAAGTAGTAGCGTATTCGAAACTGGTTAACCCGTATAGGCCTGAGTGAAAGCAACATTTTAAAACCCTCACCGCTCAGCGAATTCTTAATGGATTCATATGATTTTTTGTCAGTATACTGGCACACATTTCTAGTTTCTAGAAGTGGACAGAGGCACGCGGAAATATTCCTGTGGCCGAAGTTATTCCGGTGGATCACTGGGTCGGGTGAGTAGGGTACTGTGCGTTTGTGCCCCTGAAGGTATGTAAACTTCAAGTCACATATAATTTCCGGAATCGGCTATAATGTGGCCACTACATGGCGGAATTTTAAGAAAATTGCATAAGTGTAAACCTTTTGAGAAATGGTTGAATTGGATAACTATGAGTTTTGCATTCGATTAATCCTACAAATGACCTATTTGGGTCCCGGGACGCCTCAAACTTACGATAAAGTGGCCAATTTGTATTTGAACATCTGTGCCAAGCTTATGGGAAGCAATTTAAGTGCATAATTATATTTGTTTTCTACTTTTCGAGAATTGAAACGGTTTAGTATCCAACAAATCTACAGCCGGTTCTTCCGGACATTACGTTCGAATGGCCACATCCGGTATATTTTATTATTATTATTATTATTTATTTAACCTTCATCCAGCCAACATACTTTTCACATGCAAAAAACGCACTAAAATGTGCATAACTTTTTTGTTTCTCGATGGATTTTGTTGAAATTTTCAGAACTTCCCGAAAAACTTTTCTAGGAAACTTGGGAATATGGTCCACGTGGTTCCGGAGTTATTCCGGATTGTCTTGGGGTACCAAAATTGGCCACATCGTCCATTCAACGTATATCTCAAAACCCAGATGAGCTAGAAGGTTGGTGTCTTCGGCAAAGTTGTTCAGCAGACCAAGAGCTATCCGTCAGTAACAATCTTAGTTGGGATTTATCCGCTAGGTGGCGCTAGTAACATTTTTCTTCAATCTTCTATAGCTCAAGATCCTGTAGAGCTAGAAGGTTGGTGTCTTCGGCAAAGTTGTTCAACAGACCAAGGGCTATCTGTCATAACAATCCTGATTGGGAATTTAGCCGCTAGGTGGCGCTTGTAACATTTTTTCTTCAATAAATACAACCATTCTATTTTGCACGGTTCGATTTGGGCACCATAAAGGTTTTTTGGCATGTTGCCAAAATCGAAAATGCACTATATATCTGGCGGAGAAAAATCTTATTGAGAATTCATCCGCTAGAAGGTTGTTGTCTACAGCATATATTTCTAGACTGTGGTGGTAGGATTTTTGCTATCCTATAATCCTGATAAAATTCCTACAGTTGAGCAAAATAATTACAATCGTTTCATTTTTATGGAGAAAGATATATCACTAGAAATTTCCCGAATACCAAAACGTTTGTTTGACAAAGACATTTGTGAGGATTTTTGTTTTTCTCCATTATGTACAACCGGTACTAAAAATACTTTCCTGAATATAGTTTTCAATGTCGTGAAGTACATAGTACATCAGACGAATTTTGCCATACAAAATTATTCCATATAACTTTTCAATTTATGTGCATATTGCATGTGCATGACGCGTTGAGTATCGATTTTTTCGGTACAGGAATCCCCTTGCGTTTTGATTATTCATGGGAATAACTTTTCACACAATCCCAGTAAATTAATGTTTTCGATATCGAGTTAAGAAACATCAACTCAAGGAAGTTTTTAATAACTCAAAACTCAAAAAACAAATTCAACAAGTTTTGTTATCAGTGTCATTATTTGCATTTACTTGTACTCAGCTTGCTCTTACTTTAAACCTTAGCGTTGAGCAGCAAGTTGAGCATTTAAACCGTTGTCTTTAACATTTCAGTTGGATTGTTTTAAGGAAGATTTTTGTTGCTTGAAAAAAATCCTAAAAGACCGATATTTTAGCGTACGAGGATCTTGAAAAAAAAAATCTTTTTTTTAAAAAAAAAAGTGGCAGCGCCACTAAAACTCAAACCAAGTTGATCCCTACTAGGTAGATTTCAGCCATCCAATAATAATAAGTTCTATGAAAATATCACTAGTGACATTTAGGGAACAACATTAAAATCAATTTTATCACTCTCAGACAGATATTGGGGCTCTAAACTGTTGGGGCCCAGATAGCCGTAGCGGTAAACGCGCAGCTATTCAGCATGACCATGCTGAGGGCCGTGGGTTCTAATCCCGCTGGTCGAGGATCTTTTCGTAAAGGAAATTTTCTCGATTCCCAGGGCATAGAGTATCTCCGTACCTGCCATACGATAAATACATGCAAGAATGACTAATTGAAAATTAACACTTCATTTTTTGCAAAAAATAAAATACTAAAATCACTAAAATCTCTCCCCTAAATTTAGTATAAAAAAGTGTAATGCAAGAATGGTCATTCGGCAAAGAAAGCTCTCAGTTAATAACTGTGGAAGTGCTCATAAGAATGTGAGTTTAAACTTTTCGCCACGATGTGAACAATTTTGCCGAAGACAAACTGGAGCCACCGAACATTGAACTGCTTGTTAACTTTTGATAAATAAAATTGAAGATAATTTGTTACTAACGCCACCTAGCGGATAAATTCCCAATTAGGTTTGTTGCTGCCAGATAGCCCTTGATCTGCTGAACAATTTTGCCGAAGACTCCAACCTTCTAGTTCATCAAAATTTTGAGATATAGATGATTGAAAAAAATGTTACTAGCGTCACCTAGCGGATAAACTCTCAACTGGTTTTGCTATTGCAGAAAGCCCTCAGTCTGCTAAACAACTTTACCGAAGACACCAACCTTCTAGCTCTTCAGGATCTTGAGATATAGATCGTTGAAGAAAAAAATGTTACTAGCGCCACCTAGCGGATAAATTCCCGATTAAGATCGTTACTGCCGGATTGCTCTTGGTCTGCTGAACAACTTTGCCGAAGACACCAACCTTATAGCTCATCAGGAACTTGAGATATAGAAGATTGAAGAAAAATTGTAACTGACGCCACCTAGCGGACAAATTCCCTACTAAGATTGTTACTGACGGATTGCTCTTGGTCTGCTGAACAACTTTGCCGAAGACACCAACCTTCTAGCTCATCAGGATCAGAAGATATAGAAGATTGAAAAACATTTGTTACTATCGCCACCTAGCGGATAAATTACCAATTAAGATTGTTATTCCCGGATAGCTCTTGGTCTGCTAAACAACTTTGCCGAAAACACCAACCTTCTAACTCATCAAGATCTTGAGATATAGATGATTGAAGAAAAAATGTTACTAGCGCCACCTAGCGGATAAATTCCCAATCAGGATTGTTACTGACAGATTTCCCTTGGTCTATTGAACAACTTTGCCGAAGACACCAACCTTCTAGCTCTACAGGATCTTGAGCTATAGAAGATTGAAGAAAAATGTTACTAGTGCCACCTAGCGGATAAATTCCCAACTAAGATTGTTACTGACGGATAGCTATTGGTCTGCTGAACAACTTTGCCGAAGACACCAACCTTCTAGCTCTACAGGATCTTGAGATATAGAAGATTAAAAAAAATGTTACTAGCGCCACCTAGCGGATAAATTCCCAATCAGGATTGTTACTGACAGATAGCCCTTGGTCTGCTGAACAACTTTGCCGAAGACACCAACCTTCTAGCTCTAAAGGATTTTGAGCTATAGAAGATTGAAGAAAAATGTTACTAGCGCCACCTAGCGGATAAATTCCCAACTAAGATTGTTACTGACGGATAGCTCTTGGTCTGCTGAACAACTTTGCCGAAGACACCAACCTTCTAGCTCATCTGGGTTTTGAGATATACGTTGAATGGACGATGTGGCCAATTTTGGTACCCCAAGACAATCCGGAATAACTCCGGAACCACGTGGACCATATTCCCAAGTTTCCTGGACCATAAACTAGAAGAGTTTTTCGGGAAGTTCTGAAAATTTCAACAAAATCTATCGAGAAACAAAAAAGTTATGCACATTTTAGTGCGTTTTTTGCATGTGAAAAGTATGTTGGCTGGATGAAGGTTAATCAATAATTTTGAAAGAGGGAAAAACCCCTTTGAGTGATTTCTTTTAGGAAATCTTTCTCAAAGAGGCACAAAACCTCTTTATCTTTTCACAAAACGTTATAAAACACACTCAAAACTAAAGGCTCACACGGTAACGAACCATAACAGAGCCATTGTCTTGAAAGCAGGGCCGTACATTTTCATTTCATTGAAAGCATTTTCAGTACCCAACTGACTGATTCAAGCTTGCCTTTCAATTGAAACTCTACTGTTTCATTTCAATCCGACAAACCTTTCCTTTCATCTCAGCAAGCGTAGTCTTTCATTTCTTTCTTGCTGCTTGTGCATCGCGCGTCATAAATCAGAGCCTCACCGCAGCGAGCAGGTTTTTCAATCAGTAGTCTCTAAATTTATGAGCTGATCAATTCAAATAAACGACGTGGTGGCCCGCATAGATTTTCTATCTTAATTTATTACTTAACATGTTACATACATTACTATTGCAAAAAATTGGTAAAATTCAATTTCAAACATTTTAATGGATTTCAATGAAACCATATGAAACGAAATTCTTACTCTTTCATTTCACCTTGTTTTGTTCGTTGCTTTCAATCGGGCAACGAAACGAATGAGTGTGGAACGAAGAACGAAGCGACGCAGTTGTTCGTCACCATCGAGACGACACAACCAAGCCTTCGTGTTTCACAAAATGCTTTCGAAAATGCACAGCCCTGCTTGAAAGGGACATCAATTCAGTCAATTCAGTCGAATAAAAACCAGTCAGGGAACGAAGCACAACCTTATTGATATCTGAACATAAATTGAAAAGAAAAAAGCAACAACGAAGTATCAAACAAAATATGAGATTTCATTCAAGAAATTGAACAATAATTTTAAAATTTGATAACATTTTGCACCTAGTATGTCACGCACAGACACAGGAACTGAGATACCAAAATTAGTTATACTGGTCATTAATTTGTTTCTTGGAGAAATATATTTGTCGCAATGAAATACTATATGATCAATGTCTTCATGTCAATCATTCATTTCCCACAGTCGCACAAATTGGAATCTTTGATGTTGACACGATACAAATGGCTGTTGCAAGTATAATGATTTGAACCAATACAATTTCTACTAACTGACATATTTTTAAACCAAGGAATGTGACTTGCTTTAGGACAAATCGAATGGCACCAACGTCCTTTATCACTAGAGTTCCAACAATTTTGCCAATTGGAAAGAGATATTTTTTTAAATTTTGAATAATATTCAGAAGGCGAAATATTACGATTGAAAATTACGCCACGATTCACACCTAATTTAGCTAAAGAATCAGCCTGTTCATGTCCATAAATATTACAATGAGCCGGGACCCATACGAATTTTATGACGAATCCTTGAGAGTTGAGATCAAATAGTATTTTTTATCATAAAAATGACACGATGAGTTTTAAAATTAAAATTGATTGTATTCAATGCATGAAGACAGCTCAAACTATCAGAACAAACAATATATATATTTGGAGTACAATCTTTGATCCAGATGCACGTGAAATATAAGGCAATCAGCTCTGCTATGAAAATAGAACAGGGAAATTGTAATTTAAAAAAAGTGAGCTGAAAATTAATTGTACACACCGAAGCCAGCATCATCATGAATCAAAGAATCATCTGTATAATAAAACTGTGCAGGAGTGATTCCAGTAAATTTCCGCTCAAGTGAAAATTTAGAAATATTAGAAGGATGAATTTTTGGAACTTGTTTCAATTCGTAAAATAGAGACAAGTCAGTTAATGGTTGATAAGTATGAATGCTGATATTAGAATTATAAAATGCATTCCAAGGAATTGAAACAATGTTTTCAACTGAACAATGATTAAAGGAGTCTAATATTTTGCTCGTGGGATTAAATTCAAATAAAGACCTTAAAATATTAATAATCGGATGATTGTTAGAAAAACAATTCATCATAAGTTTATAGTCCAATTCTTGAAAACGAATTTTAAGTGGAATAAAACCAGCCAAAACTTCAATTGATTGAGTATGAGTTGAATTCATAAGTTTTAAACAAATTCTCAAGCAACGAAATTGTATTTTTTCAAGTGACAAAATATGTTTGTACAGCACTACCAAATGTAAAACAACCATATTCCATAACTGAACGAATAGTAGTTTTGTAAAGTGTTATTAAATTTGAATGTGTATAATGTGAGTGTTCCAATTCAACTTCGAATCAAACCATATGCCAAGATATTTATAGGGTAACGTATATAACTTGGACATGCATATAATTTGGACAGGCTAGTCGTTCTATGATCATTTCCAATGAGATGGTGAGGAATATATGTACGGGAAATCATGTATTGCATTATTAATACACTATGCTACTTAATAATGATGACTATTTTCAAACAATTACAAATTGGCTTCAAAACTATCAAAATTGTAAATTGTATCATCAGAACATCTGTGAAACCTACGAATGCAAGAGAACGTGCGTTTCAAGAACATACATTAAATGCAACAATAGAGCTCAGAATTGACATTCATAAAAAGTTTAAGGCCGCACGGGACGTCATTATAATCATCCTATCCATTTGAAGAAGCAGATCTCAAGTACCACTCCATATATGGATGTGAAAAATTTATCACTATATTCTATATATGTGGTGCACAATCGATTAAATTTTCAGCTTCATCGGTTCACTAAAACTCGAGATTTGCTTCGGCAAAGTTTTGATGATAATTGTTAGAGTGAGACAAAAGATAGGGAAAATAACACGGTCTCCCGTGTCCCCTTAAAAGTGGCAATATGATAAAATAGGGTAAATGATGGCTTCGGCACCCTGTGGGTATTTTCGGCAACACTAACTTATCGTCCTTGTTAGAATTTATCTACGGAACAAGGGTTACCTTCAATGTACTCAGCATGTTCCTTGAACTATAATCTTCCATATAAATCACATTCTTGACGAAAATATTATATAACATGGGTTTTATTATTAAATGAAATAAATGCTTACGAAATCATCGTCATTCGTGAGCTGCCGAACAGAACAACACAAGAACAGCTTAGGAAAAACTCACCACTTCGAAAGGTCCAATTCTCCGCTCCAATGCCAATTTTTTCACAAAATACACGCACCGATCACTTATGCACAATTAAACTTTTGATTGGTCTATAAAGCACTCGAAAATACTTAATTTTTATGCTTCAAATCACAAGTAAAAATTAATGAACTTTGTTTTCCTCGGCAACCACTTTTTATTACTGCACCAGGTTGCCAGAAAACCATATTCAATTGCGGTGTAATTATTATTCACGATTTAAATTCTCAGAAAAGATCGAACACAACTAATTAATTTATTGGAATTATGCAACAAAGTATGCATGGGTAATAATTGAGTCTTTCAATGCCTTCCTTATTTGAAGATTGTAGCGCATAAACTTCAAAATACTGAGAAACATATAAAATATACGTCTTTTAATAGGTTAACTATTTTGGCAACACTCCTGTTGTTCTACAGGCAATAGGCCTATTCACATGACGTCTTAAATCAGCTGATCGGGAAGCACTTTGACAGTTCTTCTATGAAAATGACAGGCCCGTGTTAGCACTGGTCCTCCACCGATGTAAACAAATGCATAGACGGATCTGTCATATGAAAAGGCCTATCAGTGGATGATGTAATTGTGTCAAATCAAAAGTGAGTAGATTTGAAAAGGGTCTATTCTGATTTTCTCATACACTTCTCATACATAGAATATGAACCTTAAAAATTACTGGCAAGGTTTGGATTTTGATCCGAATTAGCTGATCGAACCATATTCGGAGAGTGATATTCAAAAACAAAAAAAAATAAATCCTGGGACATCGCAATCGGATTTTTTTAATACACCCAACCTCTTTTTACGACCGTTATCGGGGGGTCGTAAAAAAATCTGGGTAATAATTATGTTTTTGAAAAATGCAACGTCTATATGCGGATATACTGATTCGGGATATTCGGCAAAGTTGAAGCATGGGTTGAGAGCTTTCCAAAATGGCCGTTCAAGTTTTCATATTTTGGTAATAGATGGCAACACTGCTCGATTGTTATCAAAAGAGCCAATTTTATGGGGGTGTGATATGCAAATACCAAAAAAATTCAAAGATGACGGTACCGAATGTTGACCAAAGTTGAAGGAAGTGTTGCGTGCTATACAGTCGGCTGAATCACAAATGTTCATGTGGCTGGCAGCACTGTTCAAGAAGAATAAAGAAAAGAACAAAACCATAAAACTTGAGCGGAACAGAAAAATGGAATGCTTAGCAACATAGCAATACTCTTCAACTGTAATCCAGTTTTTCATGAAGGGTTCAAAATTTTGTCGTAGCTGGCAACACTGCTTAAGTGAAATTGCGTCACCGGCAGTACATGTGTGCATGCAACTTTTGTTTTGCGGATATCTCAGGATCCTGACCACTTAGAAAGATGGCGTCTTCGGCAAAGTTATTCAGTAGCTCAAGGACTATCATTATTCTGGCCAAGAGGTTCGAGATTTGACCACCAGGCGGCGCTAGTGAGCGTAGAATTTTTGTTTTGCGGATATCTCAGGATCCTGACCACTTAGAAAGATGGCGTCTTCGGCAAAGTTATTCAGTAGCTCAAGGACTATCATTATTCTGTCCAAGAGATTCGAGATTTGGCCATCAGGCGGCGCTAGTGAGCGTAGAATTTTTGTTTTGCGGATATCTCAGGATCCTGACCACTTAGAAAGATGGCGTCTTCGGCAAAGTTATTCAGTAGCTCAAGGACTATCATTATTCTGTCCAAGAGATTCGAGATTTGGCCATCAGGCGGCGCTAGTGAGCGTAGAATTTTTGTTTTGCGGATATCTCAGGATCCTGACCACTTAGAAAGATGGCGTCTTCGGCAAAGTTATTCAGTAGCTCAAGGACTATCATTATTCTGTCCAAGAGATTCGAGATTTGGCCATCAGGCGGCGCTAGTGAGCGTAGAATTTTTGTTTTGCGGATATCTCAGGATCCTGACCACTTAGAAAGATGGCGTCTTCGGCAAAGTTATTCAGTAGCTCAAGGACTATCATTATTCTGGCCAAGAGGTTCGAGATTTGACCACCAGGCGGCGCTAGTGAGCGTAGAATTTTTGTTTTGTCTCTCTAGGTAGTCAGGATCCTGATATATCCGCAAAACAAAAGTTTCATGCTCACTTGTGCCGCCTGGTGGCAAAATTTTGAATCTAATAGCTTTTATAATGATAGTCCTTGAGCTAATGAACAACTTTGCCGAAGGCGCCATCTTTCTGAGTGGCCAGGATCCTGATATATCCGCAAAACAAAAGTTTGATGCTCACTAGCGCCGCCTGGTGGCAAAATTTTGAATCCCATAGCTTTTATAATGATAGTCCTTGAGCTACTGAACAACTTTGCAGAAGGCGCCATATTTCTAAGTGGCCAGGATCCTAAAATAACCGCAAAACAAATGTTTCATGCTCACTAGCATCACCTAGTGGTAGAGTTCCGCAATTCAGTGATGGTGGTGCTAGCCCTTGAACTACTGAACAATTTTGCCGAACATCATGATCCTCTATTTTGAATACTTTGTAAGATATTGGTCATTTATAAACACGGTCGTTAATCTGAATTTCGGTCGTTAAAAAGTGGTCGTAAAACGAACCGTCGGTAAAAAAAAGGTCGTAAAAAGAGGTTGGACTGTAATACCATTCATTCTCTCGGTAATAACTTGGTGATAGAGCGTTCAAGAGCAGCAAGCTTTACAGACCAAAACCATATCGAGCCATTCAGCATGTCAGTGAATAGTTCAATTCACGGTGAAATTCTTGACATAAAAAAAATGAAAACAACTATGCAAGTACCATCGTTGGGGTGAGATTTGGCCAAAAATGCGTAAGTTCTCATTTATGTTTAAATAACTTTCGCAATTTGACTTGATATGTTCTGTTAAATATGCGAATACGTTGCAAATGCTGAACAAATAATTGAAATCTGATTATTTTCCTTTAAATAGGAATCATTTGAAAATTGGCCCAAACTCACCCCTTCGAGAAGGTGACATTGGGCCAAACAAACTACACTCAGGAAAACGAACTATCGATAAACATAGGAACCCCATATGAAAATTCGCCACAAGAAATTGGATTGAAATTCATAAATTTACGTCATGGAACCGAAATTTGAAAACAAAAATAGTTTTCGCGGCAACCTGGAATCGAACCAAGGACCTTGCTTAGTTTTGTAACAAAAAACTACCCAAAAACATGATTAAAAAAAAAAAATCGAATTTCTTTGGATTGTTTAAGTTTTTTGCCGAATATTATATAATATTTCATATAAAACTTATGTTTCTAAAGCATTTTGTTTGAATTACAAGTTGAATAGTGTATTTTTTTAACATGTGCGAATATATCATTGTTTCAAAATTATTTAAAAAATGTTGCCAAGTCCTTTTCAAAGGTTTAACAAATAAGGAAAACCAGATTCAGATTTAAGAATATTGTTTAACTGATAAAAATTAAAATGTTGAATAACTTGGTCAAAACAGTAAAATGCGGTGTATGCAAAGTTCGAACACAATTAAATAAGCTTCAAAACCATGCAAAAAGAAGTTATGGTGACTTCACTGAAGTCCATTTTTTATAACTTGATAATTCACCTCCAAAACGCTTGAGCCACCTCTTAATTTTAATATTTTTGGCTCAAACTTCGAGGTTTCTCTACTAATATGATTCGAATTCAGAAGAGTACACGGATTTTTGGTTTTGAGAACTTTTGAAAAATAAGCCGCACCCTAAATAGACTGTAGCGCATGTGCGAGTGGCAAATAGGAGCATGCATGTAACTCATTCAAACGCAACTCTGAAATTCAAGTAATCCGATAATCGCGTTCCGTGGATTTTTCTTGCAGAGCACAATATTATGAATCAATTGACCATGACGTCACGCTGCAACTTCTAGGTTGGATTCGCACCTGCTGTTTATCACCATGACATGGTAATTTTTAAAGCCGAAATGCTGCCATAGTGAGATTGAATACAAAATGTATTCGATAAAATAAATTAAAAATGAAATTAGGCAGTGTCCATTTATGACATAACGTTAAAATGTACAATCTTCGACCATTCCCCCTCCGCAACGGTCTTTGCATGAAAAAAAAAATGTTTTTGAGCCGCAATGTTTGAGCCTACTCCCCCTCCCCCTAGAGCGTTACGTAATATGTGGACGGCGCCTTAATCTGCATAAATTTAGTGGCGTTGTGTATACAATTTGAATCTCCGCTATTTTATTTCTAACTGCAATTCTTTTCTCAGTGTAGTCTGTATTTTTCTGCATTGGCCCTTTCAACGAGTAGAACATAATGAGTGACGTTTAATTTCAGGAATTGTCAACAAATACGAAATGTTACCAAAACATAAACTAGTTTTTGCGCAGTTTTGGATTGCCGAAGTGAACATTTTTGTTGCCGACAATAGTAATTGCATTGCCGATAAAAGAACAAGTGCCTCGTGACTTTGGTGAGGAAAAATAGAAGATTAAGAGAACAAAATAGTGTTTTATGTATAACAATCAATAAACGAAGAGTGCTCAAGTGTAGTTCAGGTGTCTCCTGCTAATTGTTGTGCTCCATTGTTGCGTAAAATTGCCTTCTTAAAAGTTCAGCTGCTTAGGCTGCCGACAATACGTAAGTTCCCCTATGTCTAAAATTTAAGCTTAGTTCATCTAAAATCTTAACATGAGTATATAAGGCATAAATCAGGTGATGTCCAAAATAGATTATGGTTTTTGTTCTGTTGATATAATTTGGTCATCTGATGAGATACACTGGAATGTCGCATGCATGCATACTTGCCGGCGTTTTCTCGTGGATCTGATGATATTTGCTTGCATTAAATGAAATTATTGATTATCACTAATATACACATCCAATAAGCTAAAAAATTGCATAAGTCACAAGTAAACTCTCAAAGTTTTATGAAACAATCGTCTTTTTAAGAAACCATTGTATGGATATTAGATAACGCCCCTGTCCAAATTATATTCACATGAGGGTGTCCAAAATGTATATTTGGTGTCCGAAATGTATAACAGACATGTCGCCAAAAAACGCTTTTTTGGAAGCTAACACTACAGTTTGTAAGCTTTTTATTCCCAGAAACTCAAAGAACAATGAAGCATTAAGCATATAAGTATCATTACGTAATAAAATATTGGTATCTAATGCAGTTAATTGATCGCCGTTTCCAGCCATATCCTTAGCCTGTCCAAAATTCATAATTTACCCTATACATCAACTTCTTCAATTTCAAGACCGTTGAGATATAAATTTATTCTTGTGGAAGAATGTTTTCTCGTAAAAACAATAAATTTAGTTTTTTGGACAGAAAAAGAAAAACCATTCTCATGCGCCCACATATCAATATTATCTAAAGCACATTGCATGAAATGTCTAATAATCTCTCTGTTTTTGCCGCTAATAGAAATCATATTATCATCAGCAAATTGAAGCAAATAACAGCCATTAGGTATAATGGAAGCAATATCACTTGTGAATAAATTGTACAAAAAAGGACTTAGGCAAGATCCTTGTGGAAGACCAAAATAACTATAACGAATAGTTTTGGAACATCCATTATGAAAAAAATCATAATTTTGAAAGAAAATAAATTGTATAAAAAATTTGAAATCAAATTTAGAATTTTTAAATTATTCATTTTATTGAACAATAAATCAATTAGGGTGCCGGTACCAATGGTTGTAATGTACCAGTAGATTGGACTATGTAATAAAACGTACATTTTTTGATAAAAACGACATGTGCTAATTTTGCTGGATAGATCGCCTCTAGTTTAGTCGATTTGCCAAATGTCAGCTTTTTATTTCATCAAAAAGTCATATAAATAATTAAGTTTACGCAAAAAATTTGCCCCTTTGCACCAATAGTTGCCGTCGTGTTCCAGTAGTGGATCAACGGATGGAAGCAGTTTTTAAAATGGATGTATAAAAATGAAGAACAGTCCCAGAGATGTTCTTAATGCTTCATTCGAAAGATATTAGTTGCTGTTTGAAGGGAAAAATGTTAAACCTGTGTAAAAATTTGCCTTTTTGTTTAAAATTCCTTGTATAATTCCCAAACGTCTACTACTGGAGCACTAGCGCAACTACTGGAACACGTGTACCAATAGTGGCTCAAGCGATTTTATGTTAAAAAATTAGTTTTATCACTCTTTTTATATTTTTCCCATATAGTAGAGGTTGAAATCTTTCTGTTGACGCCAAAAGATCTCTGCTAAGGCTTTTCGTTATTTTGTTATGATTTTTTATAGCTTAGGTAGTCCACTAATGGCACCGGCACCCTAGAACAGAATCATATGCTCCAGAAACATCTAGGAAAGTTGAAACAACATCCTACTTTTTATTGAAGGAAAGCTGAATTTGTGAAGCCAAAAGAGAAACACAGTCACGAGTACCACGACCTCTTCTAAAACCAAATTGAGAAGATGGAAAAATGTTGTTGTTTTCAGCCCATAATTCAAGCCGATTTAAAATCATTCGTTCAAATAGTTTACGAAAACATGATAACAAACTGATTGGTCTTCTACTATCTGCAAAAGAAGGATCTCTATCAGGCTTCACAATACTTATAACTTTAATGTATCGCCATTCAAGAGGAATGATGTTTTGACATAAGAAAGAATTATAAATTGAAAGCAAATGAAGTTTTCCTTCATCAGGCAATTTTTTCAGCACAATAAATTTAAAATTATCAATACCAGGAGAAGTATTTTTGGTAATTGATAAAGCCATGTTAAATTCAGCTAACGAAAAAGGATTACAAAGTTCCGGAAAGTAATTAAAAGAATTTGTTTTGAAATTTACAGAACGAGAAACAAAATCTGGACATATTTTTGAAGAAAAGTCGTCAATCCATTTTTCCGAATATTCCAAAACCGTAGAAAGAGGAGATTTATAATTTCTTAAGTTTCGAGCTACAGACCATAATTTGGATAATGAAGTTTCTTCATCAAGATTTTCAACAAAATTTTTCCAATAATTTCTCTTTTTGAATTTTATAATTCTTGTGAACTGTGCTTCAGCTTTACAGTATAAAAAATAATGATTTCTGGAGCCAAATCTGCGAAATAATTTGAGTGCATCTGATTTTTTTTTTCTTAAAGAAATGGAACACTCACCATCCCACCAAAACGATGGACGTTTTATTTTAGTAGTGCCAGAAACAAATTTTCTCTTCTGAGAAATCCGTAAACAACCAATCAATAATTTTGTGAACATATTATAATTTTCGATAGGAGAATCAGAATGTACAATGTTTATTAATGAACTAAATATAAGATCAGAAAATTTCGACCAATTTACATTTTTACAAAGATCAAGAACACATGGTTCATGAAATACATTATTGTGTTCAGCAATTTGTATTCCAATTATAATAGGTAAATGATCACTAGGTACCATTAGGATCATTTATAATTTTCCATGTAGATTGCATTGATAAATTGTTTGAACACAGGGATAAATCAACACATGAATGATTATTAGAAGGAACAGCAATCCTAGTAATTGATCCATCATTCAAAATATTTAAATTAAGATCGATTAAGTCTATAATTAAAGATCCTCTACCATCAGTTTTCTCACTACCCCAGGCAAAATTATGTGCATTGAAATCACCTAAAATATAAAATGGGGAATGAATTTCGTTTATAATACATTTAATTCGAGGTAAAGAAAAACTAACATTTGGAGGAATATAAAAACAAATAATAGAAAACTCATAATTATCTTTTCTTATAGAAACAGCAAGATATTCTACTTGCGATTGAAAAGATAAATCTAAATATTTAAATTCAAGATTCTCACGAATTCCAATTAAAACACCTCCAAATGATGAATCCCTATCTTTTCTTATTATGTTAAAATTTGGAACACGGAAAAATTTTGATGTGCGTAGCCATGTTTCATTTAAACAAAAAATATCTACATTGAAATTTGTTATTAATGCTTTCAATCTATCAATTCTGGGAATAACACTACGGCAATTCCATAGTAAAATATTCAAACTATTAGAAATCTTTGAAGCCATTAGGATGAGAATAATGAGGCAATGAGGGGAACAAATGAATTCAACTTAGCAAAAATAGAGGCCAATGTTTGATTGGAGATGGAGCCCTACGTTGTGTTGTGAGGATGACGGGGACGACGACGAAGAACAACTCGAACTACTTTCGATAAAACTAATCGATTTATTGCCACCGAGAGGCAGCGTGCCTACTCGGTGGGGAAGGTAAAATCATTTTGATAATTTTTTTCCAAAAGTCGCTCAATTCCAAAAAATCAACAAGTTCCTCCAAAATTTTCAAAATTGAAATATTCGAATTTTCGTTGTTTTGTTCATTTGAAATATTGTTTGATTTATGATCATTAGTCCTGGATAAGGGATCAGAACCAATTCTTTGAAAACCAGGAATATTTTTGTGAGAAACAGTTGCCTTAATAGGAGGAAAATTTGTGTCAAAAGAAGTTGATGGCTGAGGTTATCAAAAATATTATTTTGCTTGTGGAGAGCTTTATTGGACGTTTTTCTCCTCTTATTAGGAGGTTTGTAAACAAAATTATTAAAATGTTCAAATGATTCAACTCCATCATCATCCGGTAGAACATCAAAAGCACTAGGAGAAGAAAGGTTATCTGAGGATTTCATTTGTTCAGCATACGACAAAAGATTTTTATTTTTCAACTTTTGATTAAATGTAGTTTGTTGATCAATATAAACAACACAATCTTTCAAAGAATTGTGTTTTTGTTTACAATAAATACAAAGGTCCGAGTGTTTATTACACTCAGACGAAGAATGTTGCTCTCCACATTTCGAACATTTTTGCTTATTGGAGCAAAAACTTGAAGTGTGTCCAAATAAAAGACAATTGTCGCAATGCATGAGCTTTGGATAGTAAAGTCTCACGCGAAATTTTACATTATCAATCATTACGAAGTCTGGAAGGACTGAACCAGAAAACGTAATTTTGATACAATTTGAATGGATATACTTGGAGTCATTTCCATTAAAAAACTGTTTCGATAATCGAACACAATCCAAGACTCCGACTTCTACGGTGAACTTGAAAAACAGGTGAAACTCTTGAATGGATGAAAGAACAGCAACACTTGAAACAAACACTCGGTGAAATACTCCAATCAAATCCACGGAATCGAAAACCAAAGCTCGGAAGTAATTTGAATCTGAAATGGTAAAAAAATGACAAGCAGAGAAAAAAACCGTTTCACCTGGTCAAGGCCTACTTACCAAGGGGGTGGTCACTACGCAGTGTGCCTGGCGCAGCTATGGCACATATCGGCGCAGTGACTGGAACATTTTTTTTCATAGTGGGTTGCTATAAAAATAACAGTGAACTGAAATCTTCGTCTCAGCAATCATTGATTTTCCTGAGTTGTTTGCTATCTGACAAACATGGATTTCGTGAAATTTTCACGTTGGTTTCGGCTTTGAAAGGATCGCTAGCATTAAAAATGTTGATTTTACATTTATAAACTATATTTTTATTTCAGATCGAAAGTAGCACCACGCCACCAGAACCCATCGAATCAAACTGGAGGTGATAGAAAATCTGAGGAAAACAAAATATATAAGAGTCAATGCCATTCCTTACTTGAGCAGTTAAATGACGAATCGTTTGGGCAAAAAGTTTTTATGTCTGTTCTAAAGTTAACAAAAACAAACGTTTATTTCTTAAAGTCATGTAGTCCTCTTTATTGAAAGCCCGAACTTAATGACCGGGAAATGTCAATATCCCCCTCCATTAGATTTTTTTTCCATTCATTAGGGTATTTTATGAATTTTGAACAGACGTACCTATATGATTCGGCTATTACCATTTGATTTTTCCGTGAATGGTTAACATATATACGGTCTGTCAGATATACTTTAATTACCCTAGTTCTAAAATTGCAGCATCGTGTCAATGGGTATCACAGTGAATGCGAAAATATGACCAACATATTGGAATGTCCTTTCTTGCCTTCTCGATATCACACCCAGCTCGCCCCCTACACAAACGTTGACTCTCCGTATCGCAGTTCTCGTGTTGTCTTTGGAACTCGCGTAGGCCATTTTCTAAGCCTAACCATTGAAGTGTTACATATGACTTTGTTTTCCGGTAAATTTCCCGCAATAAGCCTGATTCGCTGCTGACAAGTAATTTCTCGGCCTATCTTGATGCATGGCAAATTTCTGCAAGGAATCGATCGAGAATGCGCTTTTTCTGATCGCAGTACGCAGTTGAAAAGAAATGTTAGTTCCAATGGAAGTCGATGTAGAAAATTTCTGCAAGGAAACGGCGAGAAATTTCTTTAGCGCTTCCTTTTCAGTAGCAAATTAGGCTATAATGTAAAAAGCATCCCGAAAGAAGTAATGAAAAATTCGGAAAACAAGAAAACAAGAAAAAATAAATTACATATATCTATGCTTGCTGAGATCGTTGTTTAGTAATTTCAGTTCATTGATTTTTTTATGGCGTGTAGTATTATAGCACGTTTGGCGCGCTCGGCGCACCTTGGCGCATTGAAGGCACAGCTGTGCCGAATGAAGTGCGTAGAGTGACCTTCCCCTTGCTACTTACCGAGTAAGATATCATCAGATTCTGTTCAAGTGGTAATAAACTCTTGTTGCGGAATAGAATTTTTGCAACAAAAATAGGAGAGGATGTTGTTGCTGCATGTTGGTTGACAATTGATTCACTGATCGCAAGTTAGAACTAGGGGGGCCAGATAGCCATAGCGGTAAACGCGCATCTATTCAGCAAGATCGAGCCGATAATCATGTGTTCAAATCCCACCGGTCGAGGATCTTTTTGTAAAAGAAATTTTCTCGATTTCCCAGGGCATGAAATATCTTCGTGCCTGCCACATAATATATGCAAAAATGACCAATCGACAAAGAAAGATCTCAGCTAATAGCTGTGGAAGTGCTCATAAGAATACTGAGCTGAGAAACAGGCTCTGCCAGTAGGTAGACACAATACCTGAATGACCGGGTTAAATGTTCTTTCCAAGGGTTAATCGAATTTCTGCAAAAAAAAGTAAGGTCAATCAGGATTGTTGGCGTACACTGAAAGCATTTATGAACGACACAGTAACGTCGAAAATGTGGAACGGAGTCAACAGAAGACTAAGGAAAATCCAGTCAACAGTTATATGTCCCTTATATAAGAGAGG
Organism: Aedes aegypti; assembly: GCF_002204515.2. Classification (NCBI taxonomy): domain Eukaryota; kingdom Metazoa; phylum Arthropoda; class Insecta; order Diptera; family Culicidae; genus Aedes; species Aedes aegypti. The sequence goes on along the minus strand of NC_035107.1, from coordinate 305,282,335 downwards.
AAGTTGTCAACTATATGCTGGACTGTATATTTCGATCACTCGATCTAAACGACTACGCAGTCTTGTTAGCGGTAAAGCAGGTTTATTACTTGCTTGTTTACTGTTTAATAAGCCGAGTGGAAGTTTGAACAACTACCGTGCAATTAAAAATTACATATACTTTGCAATTGCATCAAATGGACAAATTGATGTGAAATTTTTGAAGAGATGCACATCTTCTCGGTGCTAATCGAACTCACGACTCCCTGTTCACTAGATAGGGCGCGTTACCCCTATATCCTACACCATTTCCCATAAAGTTGTCCGTTTAATCCAATTGCATAGTATATGCAATGTTTAGTTTTACGGTAGTTGTTCAAGACTGCGTAGCCATTTAAATCGAGTGGTGTTATCAACTTTCAAGCCCGAATTGTAGACGGCAGCTCGACAAAGAAGCAGATCTTTACTGTCGACAAATCCGTCACAAATGTTTCATGTACATAACTCGTTAAGACCGGTAGTTCCCAAAAATGTGTGATGGCGAAATTTGTACTGCCAGTTCATCCAACTCTACTGTGAACCAAGTGTTCAGAAGTAGTCCAAGGCCGGAAAGATACGTAAACTGATTGAAAGGTGGAAGCCATACTACGACGAACACGTAAAGTACCGGAATTTCGGATGTAAGAAAACCACCAAATGACTAAAAATGTATGACTAAAATCCTGGAAGCCTCTACACTACCGCCCCGGACAGTATTTATTGTGATCTTCGTCCCTCAACCGTCCAGCAGGCAGTACACACTATACACAATATCTAGAACGATGCGAGAATAGCTCTACTATTCCATTCTACCGTAAGCAGCCTATTATAGTCTAATTGTATTCGCTTCTTAGAAGATTACTCTCTTTAAGCGTGTGCTTCCTTATAGGTCTAGTTGTAAGTTTTAGGAAAAAAATGGCATTTCTGGCCCAGCCAGTTGTTCTTGTTTCTGTACGACGAAAGATTATGGTTTGAATCTATGACTTGTGTTTCTGTTTAGGCGTTTGTATGTGAGTTGAGTAGTAATACCGTAAGGACGCCATTCACCGCTCATTTAACAGCATTTCAACACGTTAAATTGGGGGAGGGACGTTTCGCATAAAGACATTTCGCATAAGGACGTTTCGCATAATTTTATGGGTGGACGTTTCGCATAATGGACGTTTGGCATAAAGAGAATTATATGCCTTCTTTAAAATGCTACCTGTTCTTATATGAAACTGCTTTATGCGAAACGTCCATTATGCCAAACGTCCGTATGCGAAACGTCCTTATGCGAAACGTCTTTATGCGAAATGGGTCACCCCCCGTTAAATTCTGGCAAAAATCGGTTTTTCGATATTTTTCGCAACATTTTGAGCTAGACGCAAGATAAAACATTTGTTTTGTAGAAAGGAAGTTGAAATCTGAACAACGTATAATGGTACCGAATAACATGTATGCTATTGATACATGTGTAGGGCGCCATTCACCGCTCATCCTAAGTATGAGGCTTTATATACACAACTAGTTGGAATTAATTTACTTTCATTAGCAGTTATTATCTTTGTACTATAGTACAACAACATATTGAAGCGTGGCAGCTAAGAAGCATTTTTCGAACTGCCATAATAAAATCATTGTTCAACTCATGTTTACCGCCTTAAATAGCCTAAAAAAATTTTTTTTAAATAGTATATAAAATTAAATCTTATGAATTTTATTCTGATACAATCCATTCTGGTATACTAATACATGTTGATGAATTTTATTGCGAAACTTTATTCAGATTTTTCAAAATAATTCAATGAGCGGTGAATGGAGCATGAGCGGTGAATGGCGTCCTTACGGTACAATAAGGTGTAGAAAACTGATAAAATTGTATTTCTGAAAGTAGTTATTCCCATTATTTAGATGTCATATCAGGTACAACCTTGATTATCAAAATAGAGAGATTGAAGGTCTTTCCCTTGCCCGGTTTTGTATGATTCCGCTGCAACCGAGTCCATAGGCCTTTTAAAACTGTCAAAAATCGAGTATTATTTTAGAAAATAAAAACTTTGGAGCTTACAAGTTACATTATCGAACTAATGATGAACCGTGCAGTTGTTACATTTATCTGACTTTCAGATACCTTGCAAACAACCTAGTTATTCGAAGTTATTCCCCTCCTTAGAACGTCCCTTGTTACTGACTGTCCATCGTTCCATTGCTGTCGCACGAGTTGCTGCTCGAACTGTACAAATCCGGAACGTCCGGCAGGAAGCGATTGTAGCTGGCCTGCCGGTTCCGGGTCGTCTTCGGGACGTACGAATTCGAACCCCTCCTCTCCTGAACCGGTCGGCAGCGTTGGCCGCAAAACGACGTCGTCAACGGGAGCACCGATGGCAAATCCAGCACGCTTTCCACGATGTAATCCGGATGGGCCAGTCCGCCCATGTCCGCCAGGCTCTTGTCGTGCATCAGCCGAAGATCCTTCGGCAGCGGAAGCCAAATGGTGGCAGCAAGCCGTGACTCAAGGCCACCCTGATGATGGTTACAAATGGAAGACAAAACAAAATGGCCGACGAATGGGGCCAACACAGGAGAGATGGAGACCAGTTTAGAACTGAGGATCAACTTTTCAACGGATAAATGTAAGAGAGTTCTTATGTGGTGTGAGATTTCTCCTGGATAATCCGAAAATTGTCGGAAAATGTCCACCAAGGTGGCCCATTTTTATATGATGAAAATCAAACTGTAAAAATCTTCAGTTACACCCCCCAAATTTGTTCATTTTCGTCATAATTGTCATAACTGTACCAAGTACCGAAGAGAAAAGACGCAATAAAAGCTGAATTAAGTTCGATGTTGTATTTCGTTTCAGCTTTACGTTTAGAATTTCGGTTAGAATTGCCTGTGAATAGGTCCTTCGTCGTCGAATTCCGCGAATCGCGATGGAAAAACTAGTGAAAGTTTGGGAGTATAACTGAAGATTTTTGCGGTTTGATTATTATGGGCCACTTGTGGACACTTTCCAGAACGCCTTTTGGACGCCACTGAGTTATTTTTTGGAAAGAGAGGGCATTTTAACAAGAGTAATTGCTGCACGCACTTACCACCGCCCGGCAAGAGGGGCCCTTCGTGTGTGTGTTCGTATTCGTGCGATCGCGATCGTCGATCGGCAGGTCGCAGGATCCGTTTCTCTTGTTTCAAACTTATCTATTCTCTTGCGGAAGCCTTCATGACTTCGCCATGTTACATGTCTAAACACCCGAAGCTACACTCCTGAGTCCACTCACTCACCTGAATGTCGGTCTCCAGCTTGTCACCGATCATGGCACATTCTTCCGGCCGCACCCCCAGATAGTGACAGGCGGCGTAGAAGATGTTCCGATCCGGTTTGGCCCACGGCAGATCTGAGGAAACGAGAATACAATCGAAATACCGACCCAAAGCCAACCTGTCGATCTTTTCCCACTGGGAAGCGGACGGTCCGTTGGTGACAATGCCGAGGAGGTACTGGAGCCGGAGGGTCTGCAGCAGCGAGATGATCTCCGGGCTGGGGGCCAGGTATCGGGTGCGGTACTCCACCCAACGGGGGTACAACTCGGGTGCCAGGTGCTTGCGGCCAGCTGGTAGGGCATCCTCCCACATCTGGGTGCGCCACTGGGCCAGGGGAATGTCCGGGTTGTCCGGACAGCGCCGGTAGGACGTCAGGAAGGTGATGGTGACTTCGGTGGCCAGGTCCCGCGGCAGATCGTACTCGTTGTGGAGTATGTCAGCGATCTGGAAATAAGTTGGAGAAAGAAGAGTAAATCAAGTGCCATACTTCATCTTTTTTTATCTAAGGTACCGTGGGGCAAGTGGGTAATGGAATTCGCATAGTTGAGATTCTTCAAATTCTAGAGACTTAAAATTGAAACAAATGAGGTCGTGTATATTTTTTAGCTTGACTCCCACCAAATATAAGCAGCATGCTGAAATTGATTTTTATGAAAAATTTAAGAAAAAAATACAGAAAAAGTTTTTGAAAAATGTCTCCTTACTTTTCACTTGCCCCAAAAGTGGGGCAAGTGAAAACTTTACCGTTTTGAACAATAAATTCAAAAACAAACAGTTATATCCACGATTTCTATAAGCTTTAACATTTTTTAAGGCTTCCAAATGAACAATAACATAAGTAATATGTAAACAAAGAAAATATTATTCTTTTCATTTGAATTTTCTTCGGTTCAGTTATGTTAGTTGAAATGATTCGACAACATTATAACTGCAACATTTCCAATGTTAGTTCTTACATTATAGGACAGCAATTGCATTTCTGCTCTGTATAATTCCCACCGCTCGTTATTTGTTTTTGAGAAAGTCGGATATGACGTAGGATAACTCTTCGGGAGAAATCAAACGGAATCCTTCAATAACGTATTTAGAATCTTTTTTATGTGGATAGACCTATATCCCATTTTTATGTTTTGAACGAGATTTTCGTGTGTTCTCTAATATTGCAACTTTTCAGTCAACGTCTTCCTTTTAATTGGCTGCCCGAAGTAGACATATTAATATTGTAATGTTTGGCAACATCTTTTAGAGAAGTTCCACGATTTCTAATAGCTTTTAACGCTTGAGTATAGTGTTTCTTGAGTTATCAGCACGTTATGTTTTTCTATGATAATGGCGAACCATGTTTACTTATGGCTACTTAAAGAGAAAACACAAATTCAATCTCTAATGATAAACTTTTCACTTGCCCCACCTGATAAGAAAATTGACGGTGTTTAAATTTAGTTATTTTTAGGTCTACGTCGAATAAAATTTTAAAACTTTTTATATTGCAGTTTGAAACTGTCACAGGGGACAACTAAGAAGTGGTACAGTAAATTATTTTCCGCAACTTTTTTCCACTGAAAATATTAAAATAAGATTGTACGCTGCCAACTTGTTACGGAGTAACAGTTGACAGGTTAACAATTTTTCGCTCTATTATGCAATAATGGCTGAAAAATCTCAGAAATATCTTACCTATCGTAATGTTCTCAATGGCCTCAAAGGTTTACGCATGAGTTCAAAACGTTATTTCACATATTCAGTGAAATATATCAATTGTTTTCACTTACCCCATTTACCCACTTGCCCCGCGGTACCTTATTTGGTAATATTTTCTTGCTATACGTGCGCAGCATGTAACGTAAATTTCCGCGCATTTGTCCTAAAAATTGTTGAAATTTATGGACATTTTAAAAATTTTCCCATACCGCTATCTGCATATGATGGTAATATACATCACAATTGCACTTTAAATTATCATTATCAATTGTTTCCAAGTTATTAGAAATATTCCAAAATGCGCGGAATTACGGCACTTTACGGTAGAACATTTCTCTCTGTTTTCCTTTTTATATGTACAATTCCTTTTTTAATAATGGCATATTCATTTATGTTGCCCTCTTTCCTCTGTCACGTTTATTTTTCTTTTTATTTTTTGCTTTTTTTGACTAATTGTTAATACCCTATAACTTTTAACCTTTTCAGTTAGGTTAACTTTTTCTTATCCCTCTTTTCTTCATTGTTCTTTTTACATCGTATCCATTTTCTTGGGTCATTATGGTATTAGCCCATCGGAACTGTCTTCAGCCTTTGAACAGCTTTGTCGATGACATGGATCTTCTACTTCATCAGTAGTAGTGATCGGTCCTTTGATTATATTTTTGCTTGCTCCTGCGGTAGCGAGCGATAAATCGTGGATAGCATTACCAATCAAAGAAGTCTCCCAGACTCTCCACGACAAACATGGGGATGCAGATGTATAATCGGTCTCTAGTAACAGTGGTTTTCTAACATTTCTTCCCTTTCCTGTTGACCGTAAGGACGTGTCCAGCGTCGTTATTGAAGTTTAAATTTTAGGCTCTCGATTTGTGCACATGGAAATGTCACCATGTGATTAGGAAACCCATTAAACATGAGATTATATGTTTTTGAGGGCAGTGTAGCTATAGATCATTTGCACTCCTGTGACATAACCTCGAAATTCCATATGAAAAATGTCAACATTTCCAACAGTGAATGCCAACTTCATATGAAAAAATCTAAACAATTCCAATCAAATCAAATCAAATGAGCGTGATAAAAGAGGGCAGAGAAGAATTTTTCGTGACGTCAATATGCACGCTTCTATGAATAGTTAATTCGTTGTAATGAGATTCTGATACAAAATACCTCACCATGAATTCACAAAGGGAATACTTAAAAAAATGTTATTATTGGAATTTCATAACAGAATTCTGCACCAATTCCAGTTTCTCACAGATTTTCCATTTTTACTTTAGCAGATGTTCCAAAGATTACATCGATCTGATCGCAGAAGGCGTGGCATTTCTGAAGAAGTGTCGAAGCTTAACCTGTTAGCCATCGGTCCCCATAATCCACAACGTATTGCGAGGAAAGCTGAAAAAGAGTACATCACGGAATCGATCAAATGTCACCGCAAAATTGGACAAGCTGATGACGAAGCACTATTCTACATTCAAAATTGACTCATGAATATCCGGAAGGATTCTTATTATTCCTGACCAAAGGTAAGCGGACCAAAGGAAGAGTGCGAAACAGACAGGAAGAAGCTAGATAACCTGCGATCCATTGATCTCGTAGTTAACCGTTCGACGCGGAAGTTCACAGTGGAATAATTGACACAAATCAACAAGGGGTTAGGATATGCGGTAACTACAAAACATGACATGGAGAAAATCATCGTAGACATGGAAACAGCGATTGCCCTAATCGTACCATTGAAGGGCCAGAACACAGCTAGCAACATCGTAGCAGTGGCCATTAAAACAAGACAACGCAGCTGGGCAGACTAGGACAAGACGAGGATCGTAAATGAACTTAACCAGTGTTCTACATCGAGGCGGATAAAGGAAATGCGGTCTTCATCGTGGACAAGACGATAAACGAGATAAACGAAAGCCCCTACCGACATTTGAGAATGGATCCACTACCCGGACTTATCAAGCTCACGGGGAAAACTCTAAAGGACTGCAATCATTGGCGAGGCTTGTTTGAAAGTGACAAACCCTATTCTTCCACGAATCCAAAGACTTCAGAAAATCCACAAACCAGGAAAAAAGATGCGAGAAATTCGGCAGACGAATCGCCCACCCATAAACTGGCGAAATGCTTAGACAAGAAATTCCAGAGTATACCAAGGGTCTACACTAGGTCGGTTCTTCCAGAAACTGTTTGATTTTAGGAAACATTGAGGATGATGAGATGACGGTGTCTTTCGACGTTTTCTTGACGTTCCAGTGTACAGGGTGGCCAGTGAAAAGTCAATACAGGTATGTTCGGTTTTTATCAACACGATCGGCAATTTTCAGTTGACAAAAACGGAATAGTTTTCTTAGACAAAATATTTTACAAATTTTAAAACATAATTGCAGTGTTGCCAGGATGATACACAATTTCATCATTTAAATGCACAGTATTGATTTTTAGGAACTGTGTTTAGCATTCCAAACATTGTAGTGTTTAACATAAAATGCTTCATGAAACTATATGAAAAACCTTTCGCAAGATGTTTCTTCATCAAAAATTTTTAATTTACTGACTAATTATTTACTGGCTTAGAGCAAGTAGTAACATTTGTTTAAAGAATATGTTCTTGACTTTATTGATTAACTTGGGATTCGAATTCAGAAGCTTTTGTAAAAATCCACTAAAGTTTCGATTGTGCTGCTTAAAACATTACTTGGTATGCAAAATTTTCCTGATGCTAATTGTAATTCCCGTATATTTCCCGGTTTTCTCCCGGTGATTCGAAATTCCCGGCCCAACTCTACGGTGAACCCAGTATCCAGAAGGTAGCCAAAGCTGGAAGAATACGATGGGCAGGGCATGTTGCAAGAATGCCGGATAGCAACCCTGCAAAGATGGTGTTCGCTTCGGATCCAGTTGGTACAGAAAAGGCGTAGAGCGCAGCGAGCTAGGTGGGCGGATCAAGTGCGCATCGATTTGGCGAGCGTGAGGCAGAACCGAGGATGGAGGGATTCGGCCACGAATCAAGTATTGTGGCGTGAAATTGCTGATTCAGTGTTTTCTGTTTAAATGTTAAATGAACATTGACTGGGATCACTACCTCGTTATCAGTGAAATTCGAGCGCGGTTATCAACTGTAGCGAATTCAAGACCACAACGAACAATGCATTTCAATATCCAGCGGTTCTCAGCAGACGGTGCTACAACTGAAAACCACCAAAAGCTGGACGAACGGGTAAGTGAGGTCAATATGAGCGACAATTTCAACATCTATGGGATGCAATCCATGGAGTGGTGAGTGAAACAGCAAGAGAAGTGATAGGTACTGCTCGAAGACGTCACAGAATCGAATGGTTCGACGAGGAGTGCCAGAGGGTGACGGACGTGGCCAGACGTCGGATGTTAGTGTCTGGTACCATGCTGCTGGGAAGCTGCATAGAATAATTCACAATATACTACTAAGGATATGAGAGGAAGAAGAACTGCCTGATAGCTGGATGGATGGCCTCATCCTCTTCAAAAAAGGGCGTAGATCGGAGTGCGACAATTACCGAGGAATAACGCTCCTCAATTCGACGTACACAATAATGTCACGTATTCTGTTCAACAGATTGAGGCCGCTTCGAATATAAAGCTGGTTTTCGTGAGAGCCGATTGACGTCGGGTCAAATGTTTGCCCTACGACAGATCCTCGATAAATTCCGGGAGTACAATTTGCAGACTGTTCATTGATTTTCAGGCGGCGTACGATTCAGTGAAAAGAAACGAGTTGTGGGAAATAAAGATGAAATATGGTTGTTTACGCAAGTTCAGTTATAAACAAGGAATTCAGATTAGAATAGTCAGACTGTAGTGTAACCGTAACTAAATCTCATGCAATTGTTATGGACTCAGTCACTCATTAGTGTTACCGCCAAAACTTAGCATTATGTGCATCAAACTTCCAGTAGAAAGAGATTGACCGCTCTATAATTGCTTTTAGAATACTTCAGAACAATTAGTCTGTATAGCAAGATCATATAAAAGACCAAAGTTGAGTACATTACAGTGAAAAACCGATCAACAGTTAATGTAGTTAGTCCGTGCGCGTCCAGTTTGTAATTGTCCAGAAATACAGTGAATGTTCAAAGTTTATGTGAACAGTATACAGTACAATACAGTGATTGATTCGAAATACAGTCAGAATAGTAGTTGCTACAGTTCCGATCATTACCGCGACCATGAATGAAAGGTGTCCGACAAGATTCCGACTACTATACAGACGCTCTACAACAATGGTTTTCCGGCGAAGCTGATTAGACTAATTCGTGTAACGTTGGAAGGATCGAAATCAAGTATACGGGTTGCGCATGAGATTTAAACATCCTTCGTAACCTTAGACGGATTGAAGCATGGCGATGCATTTCCAAACCTATTGTTCAACACAGCTTTAGAAGGAGCATTAAGGAGAGCTTGCGTGCATAGGAATGGCACTCATTGGCGTAGCTAGGATTTTTTCCTGGAGGGGGCCTAGGGGGGGCCTAGAAAATTCTTGATTTACCGAAGTAATAATCATGATTTTCGCAAATTTCGTAGTTTTTGTCTCATATCAGCTATTATCTCTGAATATCAGTAATGCTTGTAAATAACAACTTTCTTTACGGAAAATTCGACACGAATGCCACACGTATGGTAAAAAGGCCTAAATAAATATTAATATTAATAATAATAATAATTACGGAAAATATCAATTCTTTGTCTAATCCATTAAAAAAATCCTTCAAGAATTTTTCAATAGAACTCACGAAGAATATCCTTTTGAAGTTCTTGCACAAACTTTCCAAGTATCGGGGATCTCTTCATGAACTATTTCCGTACTTTTACAGTGCAAGAACGCCTTTACCATTTTTCACTCAGTTTTTGCTGGGACTCCCACGGAATAAGTAGTTATTATTAAACAGATTTTTCCCGGAGTTTCTTTAGGCTTTATAATCTGGAATTTTTCGAAGAAACTGTATCAAATTGCTCAAAAGAAAACATCAGAATTTTAAATATTTCTCCATGAAGCTAAACTACGCACTTATCACACATAAATTTTAATTGTTGAAAATATCATTAAGTTGTTCATTAATAATGTATTAAGGATTTTCTGGAAATAGTTAGGATTTCTCCAAGAAATATTACAATAAATACTACCAAAATTGTGTTCAAAAATCTCTCTGAAATTCTTAAAGTCAGGGTGTCGAAACCTGGAAAGTCAGGGAATCCAATTTTTGACCTGGAAAGTCAGGGAATTTTACTACAGGTCATGGAATATTATCTATCAATACTATATTACAACATCAAACGAGTTGGTTATCTGCAAATTATTGAATACGATAAATTTGTTGGACAAAATGGGTAATCAATCTTAGCTATTAACCATTGATAAAGCGCTGTTATGTATGGTAAAGCAAACTATATTTTACTATCTATAAAAAAATCCTCGGAATTTCGAATTTTGAAAATGTGATGAATAAGGTTCCAAGCGCTACTTTAGGATTTTCATTAGGAGCTTTCCTATACTGATGTTTTGAATCGCAGAATGAACACAAAAATTCCCCAGATATTCTGGAGATTCTTCTGAAATTCTCCGTAAGTGTTCAATCTGCGATTCTTTGCAATTTGTTATGTCTAGATCATCCCCGCTATCATAAATTTATTTTTTTTGACAATTTCATCGGCCTTTTTCGGTGAAATTAAAATTTTAACATTTATGTACCGAACGTTTACCGAATTCATGTGAATCTGAAATTTTAGTGCTTTTCCTCTGCTCCAAGATTTTTAAGAATCCAGAAATTCTCTAAATAGAATTTCTGCTATGATAGATTGAAATTTTGTGAGATTTCTTGAAGATACTCTTTGAAGAATCGATTATTGAATTCTTGGAGCAGTTCCAGCATTGCTGGAGGCACGACAAGTTTTTATTAGAACAATAGTAAATCTCAGAATGATTTTTTAAAGTATGAATTCTTCGGGGAAGAAAACCAAGGCATAATTCATATGGAAAGTCCAAAATTTTTATTAAAATAAATAAATTGTAACAAATCTTTGTGAAGAATTATTTGAAGTACCTATTCGAAAAATATGAATTCATTTTGAGTGAAAAAAAATTGAGGCTCTTGAAAAAATCTTCCTAAGTATTCTTGAAGAAATATTCGCATTAGTTTATGGAGGAATAATGTAAGATTTTCTGTAATAGTTTATGAACTAGCATCTCTTTATATTAAACAAATACATGTAGAGAAAAACATTGAGAATTTAAAATCTTGGAGATTTTAACCGAGTATGATTAGTAAGTAGATGACTTAGTATTTTCTGGGTATCTACTCAGGTTTCACTATTTTTTGTTTCATACGAATCTTTAAGCTTTGAAAGAAAACACTCAAGTGATCAGTTTAATCATACTAGCTTTAAAACACGCTCTAGAAAATTATCTATCAGTTGTATTCGAGTAAAGTGAAAGCCTTTGCTAAACTGAGCGAAAGCTTTTTCTTTATACGACCTATTACGGTCCAAATAAAGACCTAAATTTTCCTTGTAGTTGCTCAAAATTTGACGGCACTTGAAGTAATACATCAAAATCTAAAATGTCGTAGAAAGTGTACTGCGATATGCCAAACTTGGTAAACAAACTTTATTTTTATTTTGTCTTCAAACCAAATTCAGTACTCTGAAATGTTTCTGAAAGATTACTGGGAGGTCGGGGAAAGTCAGGGAATTTTATTTTCCAAATTGAGTCGACACCCTGTAGAGGATTGCTTGAAAAATTTACAGCAAAAAATATTGATTCTCTCTTGATTTCTCCTAATATTCCACAAGGTTTTCATATATAATGAAATAAGATCTAACTGGGAAAATGTTCTTAGTGATTTCTCAGAGAAGTTTTCAACAAATCTATTGGCATTTTTTCAAACAAAATTGTCTAAGTGTTTCTTTAGATTTATCTAAAAATCAATCTGATATTAATCCCCGAATTCCTTACCCAATTTTTTTCAATTCAATCATTTCAAAGTTTTTAGTGGAATGGGTTCAGCTATTCTTTCATACGATGTTACTCACAGAAAAAGCTTTGGCGTTTTTTGTAGGATCAACTACAAAAAATCTTGTTAATTGTTATCGTCTTTATAATAGAGAATGGTTTATGTTAAAACAGATGGAATTTTTATGACGGTGTTTGTATCATACATTTTAGAAAATGTTTCGCATGAACTCCGAAGCTTTAATATGGCAGATTAATCTAAAAACTTTTAACTATTGTGGTAGAACTGTAAAAGTTGTTTATATCAAGAACACTGCTAAAAACATTTTAAAACAAAATTCATAATTTAAAACTTGGAGTAAGTTTTGCAAAACTTTGAAATTTCGTTGAGGAATTCCTGATGGATTTTCAGAAATCAGGAGCCTTACGTATAAGAACTCTGAAAATTTTTAAAACTCCTGGAATTCATTTTTCTCCTTTAGATTCTTTAAAATGTTGCTTTTTGGAGTACGAATTTTTGTACGAAGGTGCCTAAGAATACGTCATGTGAAGGAAGGAGAAACAACAAAATGTTAAATCAGATCGAAACAACCAAAGATAAGTGATTATCTATTTTTTTTCTCTAGAGGTGAATTAATGGGCTGGATAAATAAACAATAAACTGCAGGATAATTGAAATCGCTCAAATCATATTAAAAAAAAAAAACAAATTTCTCAAGGAGCTCCTTTAGAATCTTCATAATTAAGCCAAAAATCCTCTAGGAATTCCGCCTTGAAAATGTACAAGAATTCAATTCCAGAATATATATTTTTTGCAGAATTTATAAAACAATTTCTGAAACATTGTTTTAAGGAAGATCTTCACAAATTTCTTCATGAATTTCTTAATTGATCCCTGCCCAGTTATTTTGCTAAATTGCTAATTTTGGAAGTAAAAATATGCCTGGGATTTTTCAATAAATTTCTTTTGGAGATTCGAAGCCAAAAGACATTCCAAAAATACTTTTCGTATATAATTCCTGTAGAATCTAGGGATTTGAAGTAGAATTTACAAAAAAAAAACAAAGGAGAATTTGTAACGCAATTTACGATGCATTTTAAAAATATTTCTGAAGGACTTATAATGAACTTTGCGAAAAAGTTTTTAATGACTTTTTTGGGAAAACTAGGGCCATTCACGGCTTCGGCACCATTGGACTATTATCGGCAACCAAATTTTAAATGCCAGATACACAGATTTTTTTTCTTCTAAACACATCAATGGGCCCAGATAGCCGTAGCGGTAAACGCGCAGCTATTCAGCAAGACCAAGCTGAGGGTCGTGAGTTCGAATCCCACCGGTCGAGGATCTTTTCGGGTTGGAAATTTTCTCGACTTCCCAGGGCATAGAGTATCTTCGTACCTGCCACATGATATACACATGCAAAAATGGTCAATTGGCATAGAAAGCTCTCAGTTAATAACTGTGGAACTGCTCATAAGAACACTAAGCTGAGAAGCAGGCTTTGTCCCAGTTGGGACGTAACGCCAGAAAGAAGAAGAAGAACATCAATGAAAACATTCAGATGTGTCTTTGTTTTGTCAGCTTCCCGTTGACGAGATTGCCGAGACTAGACGAACAAATTCACCATAGATGCCATCAATTCAAATGAGCACGCCTCAAAGTGCGACTGATTTGGAGATTTGCCTACAGTTCTTATGGAAAATCTGCCGAAGAGAATATTTAAGGCTGCCGACATTAGTCACACGGATATTGGATGTTCGAAGCGCTATAAATAAGTTTCCAAGAAGGTTTTAACAAGTCTATCGGTATGAATTGATAGAGGATTGAGCAGCGCATACATGTAAACAGGCAAAAACGTAATTTGTCTGCTGATGTTCGAGAAAATTGCAAAAGAAGCGCGACATCGGTTTGGACTGCCAAGAATACGTAAATTCCCCTATATGAAGGAATTTGACAGAATCAACGATTATTTTGAAAAAAATGTTAGGGCAAAGTTTGAACTTTTTCAAGGTTTAGCAATTTTTAGCAAATCTCAATATAATTTGACTACTTTCTAAAAGATTTGAAGCAAAAGGTATAAACCACTCTTCGATATACATTAACGAATTTGATCACTGAAATTCTTGAGACTGTAAAAAACTTACTTGGTAAAACATAGTTTAGAGATAAATTAAAAAGTTCATTCATACGAAATTATTAAAAAAAATGAAGCGAAAACAGAGAAAGAACATATTGCTGGAATCAAAAATTATGGCCGTTTTTTTACTTTTTTTTTGAAGCCTTAGGTAAGTTCGAAATTCTTTGAAGAGATGTGTTCTGAATTAGGCCTTGTTTTTCGCCAATAATTGCAGCTACTTTACGTCTTAGAAGTTCCTTTAGTAATTTTGCCTATTTATTTCTTTGCCGAGACCTTTTTTATCAATGAATTTCTTTAAAGAAATCTTATGGGGACAATCATCACCACCGGACACCTCGATCAGGGCACCCTCCAAGGACACAGAAAATCGTTAATCAGGTAAAAGGCTACACTATGCTAGAACATTTGAAATAGTATGGTTTGCCCTACTCAGAAAATACGAATTTAAGGAACCGATTTTCTAGGATACTGACGCTTTTTAGTATCACAGTATTTTGAAATAAAGATGTCGAGCGACAGCAGGACGATTAATTTTTCGATGGTCGCACAATTCAACGAATTCAGAACCGCCACACTAATGCTGTGAACGACAATCTGGGTTTTCACACTATTATTGAACAAAATAAAAGAACGTAACTACTGAAGAATGTTTATCAATAGATTCAGAATATTTTACTTCACTTTAGAATTATGTAAACATTTTTTTTTTTCATATATGTTTTCATTCAAAATTCTGGAGGGGGCCTAGAAGAATCTGGGGGGGGCCTGGCCCCCCTGGCCCCCCCTGTTCCTACGCCAATGATGGCACTATTATCACACGTTCGTATATGCTCCTTGGTTTTGCGGACGACACAATCGGGATTGAGCCGAGCCGTGAAAGAAGCATACATACGTGCCTTTTAAAAGGGAGACAACGCGAATTGGACTCATTACTAATACCACAAAGATAAAGTACATGGTGTCTGGTAGGTGATGTTGGTAGTGAGGTGGTGACAATTTTGAAGTAGTTGAAGAATTTGTGTACCTTGGAACTCTAGTGACTTGCGATAAAGATGTTACCCACGACGTAAAAAAGGCGTATTGCAGCTGCGAGTCGGGCTTTTTACGGACTTCGTAATCAGCTAAAGTCCCGCAGGTTACAGACGAAGACCAAGCTCGCGTTGTACAAGACTCTATTTTTTTTCCGGTAGTTTTGTACAGCCACGAATCTTGGACGTTGAAAGAGGTCGAACGGAGAGCTTTTGGGGTCTTTGAACATAAAGTGCTGCGAACAATACTCGGTGGTAAACTGGACAATGAATGGACATGAATCACGAGTTATACCAAGTCTATAGAGAAATAGATATTATTAAGCGTAGAGGCCGTCGCCTCCGTGGAAGACCGCGCACTAGTATGTGGTCATTACTTCATCACGCTAAAAAAAAAATACATTTTATGTGACATAAAACTATCAACTGTTGAAAGTGTTGAAGGAACATTCTACTTGGTCTTATTGATGCGTAGGTTATTTAGATATTTGTGAAAAATATTTTAAACTAAAATACGGTCAGAAACTATCCGATTCAGCTGATTTATTAGCAAGGAATTGATGTCCATCGAGTAAATACCTGCCTAACTCGATGATTCCTTAAATATCGAGTTATGGAGAATTGACTGTAGTTCGGTCTTTATCAACACCGGCCAGTTGAACTTCAACAACCACGTTATAAGCAAAGGTTTAAGCGTTTAATGTACTGTAGTGTAAGGACCATGATTCGCCTCTGCAATGTAGAAATCTGCTTAAAACCTCTAGAGAGGGCTACCTTTTGAGAATCTTGTAAAATGATGATAATAATCTATACTGTGTCTTCAAGAACAACAATCTGTTCAAAATTTTGAGTGTTCAATTATCAGGCAAATTATGATGTCATTGAACACTTAACGATTTCAGAACCTGGATTTGAAATAATTATCATAGCAATCACTGAGATAACTTGTCCGTTATCGATAAGGGGTGAAAGTTTGACGATTTCTCTAGTCACATGTTATTAAAACATGTCATTTTTTAAAATACCTGAACAATAGATGAATATTCAAAATAGTTACGCCTTGGTATGAGAGATTTATTGAATGATGAAAATTAGTATCAAAATCCTTCACCAAGATCATAAATAACACAAGTTTCAATAATAGTCATTGTTGCGCCAAGCCATATTTTTTCTTCTGAAATTGCGGAAACTGCGAGAATCATTGAGGTAGCCATGAAAACCAAATTTTACTATGGTTCTATAACTCGATGTCAACATATTGAATATTCGGTTATGAAGAGTTGAAAAGGTGGTCTAAACGACTAACCTATCCCCTAGACGAAAATCGAATTTAGCAGGTGAATAATCGTTGAAAATGATTCAAAAATACCACGCAAATAAAAAATATATTCTAAAAATAACGCAATGAGTTGCAGGCATTGCATTTCATCCCATCTTTCGATCTTCTGAGCATGATATGGATCGAATTGTGAGAGATCATCTTAGAGCTCTGTGATCGATTTTTTGTCAATATCTTATGCTCAGATGAGCCATCTTGAACTCAGCAATCCACGCATTTGATTGACTTGACGAAAATCCACACATTTGACAATTAATTAGTAGTGAAATGACAAATTGGCAAATCTCCAACAAAATCGGATCTCGTCAATCACAACTAAGGTTAGTGAACTATACTTTTCAAAATTCGATCTCGTTTTTATTTTTATTATTTTTTTAGGGTTTGCTGCATTTCTCTTTCACCCTCTGCTGGGAAGTCGACAAAAAAAAATATAATAAACGATGAATTTGTTGGAATCAATAAAAATAGTTTAAGTTGATGATAAGAGACTGATGGGATTTATTTGATTTATCATGTACCTACAGCTATCTACATGTCGGTTTGAGCCCTCAGCTTTACGGTATAAGTTGTTCCGGGGAAAACGGGTCTGAGGTCAAGGACATTATGTGTATTCTGTAAACCACTTGAGCAATTCAGCGAGAATTGCTCATCTACTGTGCATGGGCTGGTTTTAGTAAGTCGTCGGTGGAGCGGCAATTATTATGCGTTCATTCCAAATTTCAATGTAACGAAAATTATGATTAGTAGCCATTTAGCTCAAATGACGTAAATGACGCGTCACTGTATGACAAATTATTATGAGTTTTTTTATACTATACATATACTGTTATTTTACTAGAAAAATAATACAATACATAATACGACATTACGGTACGTGGAAAGAACTTGTGTTGCCTAAACTATGAATCTATGAACCATAGAAATCGCAGATTTCATTGCTTGTAAATTCAGAGCCAGCCACAATTATCCAGTATTTCATTTTTTGTCACTCAAGATTTCCGAGTTGCTCTTCAATCACTCGTTGTTAATTCTGTAAAGGGAGGTAATACCGTTTTGTCTCAAATTCCGAACAGACTCATATTCCGTACACTCGGTTTTTGTATGGCGATTTGGTTGAAATGTTTCGCTGAAATATGTCATCAAATAACAAGGAAATGGCAGTCAATTGCAATTGATTTTTAACGTATTTCAATCTATTTTATACCTCGGGAGTATTGACGATTCTCTAGTTCGAGACCAGTAGAACTAGCTCAGATAATTTTATTTGCGAAATTATTCGTTTGACTGCGATTTATTCGTGCTGTTCGGAATTTGAATCAAGGTGTTCGGAATATGAGACAGAATGAACACAGTGTTCGGTATTCGAATCAAAATGTTGTTCCATACTTTTACGTGAAAACAACACTAAACAAGTTCAAACAAACAATTTTATCAGCACACTCGACAGCTAACAGTTAGGCTTTGTGGAGAAATTAAAATTTTCACAAATATCATCTTATTTATGTCTATCAGATGTATTTGAAGTCACTGTTGTCCTTAAGTGTTCGGAATATGAGTCAAAACGGTATAAAAAATAAAACAAAATAGGAATATTTATTTAAAAAAAAGGTAAATTGAGCCTATTCACCAAACAGCTGTCAAGATTATCTCTTGATGCTCAAGATCGAGAGATGATATCATTTCAGAGCGCTCTTGGATTGCAGATATTATCTTTCCATTATCCAAAGATGATCTTGCTAATCAAATGAGATTGCAATGCCTGATGAGTTGTTTTCCATTTGATGACGCTACTTCATAACAGCCTAATTAATATATTTTCACATTCAGGAATCATCACCCTTGTAGCTCGCCTTGAGCGGCGATGAGTTCATTCACATACGGGCACTGTTTTGGTTCAACCAACCAGTGATTTGGCAAATTATTTTCCAATTTTCATCGAGAGATTCCCGCTCGATTTCCTCCATCATCATCATCCTCTGTGACGATGACCCAAATCGATCGGAAATATGCGAATTTTTCTATCTGTTGACAACACCCGCACCAAAATTACCGGATTGGGTGTGGCGTTGCGATGGCGGTACTTAGGTAGCCGTCAAATGTGACGTGTGTTATTGCAGATTGCTTACTTGTTGTCCGTCGTCCCAGTAGGCCTCGTGCAGGATGAGCGTTGTTCGTCACCTTGGCGCGAACACTTGGCTTGAGAGAAATTGAGCAAAAGGATGGCGCAGTAGCAGTAGGCGGTGGTGTTTTCGAACCGGCTTTTCGTGCTAAATTTCCTCACACGACAAATTCACAACAAAAACACCAAGTTAGTGGATTCCTCGCCTTGCCCCGATTTTTCCTACAAGCGTGCGTAAACGTATAATGTCGAGTACGATTTTCTTTTTGATGTTATCCGTGTTCTCACCGGCTTGCTACTTAAAAATATCATTTCTCGGCTAGGTTTTTCCGCTTAGGGTATACCTGTGATGCTCACTCATAAAGATGGTAGACTGACAGAAACGGGCAGCTAAGTGAGATGTTAAAACGCGTTGAGTGCGGAAACAAATTCACAGCTCAACGAGACCAATGTGGGTTATTGGGGCACATGTAATTTATCATCTTGTTGTGTAGGAGAGATTATTTCTCAAGAGAATTGATTGTAAGTCGAGGCAGATTCAAAATATAGTCAACTATCCAACTCGATATTGAAGGGACCATCGAGTTAGGGAGATATCGAGTTATATAGAACACAAAACCAATGCAATAGCGATCTAAGGGACCATCGAGGTAGCCACGAAAACCAACTTTTACTATGGTTCGATGGTTCTCTAAATCGATATCGAGATACACAATATCGAGTTAGGGAGAGTTGACTGTAATAATAACAACCTAGGTAGTCGACCATCTACGATCTAAATAGTCGAATTATCCATGATTCAAGCGTTACCATCCTACATGGCCTACTAGGCCAGTCTGTATGGCCTACTAGAGCCAAGTGCGTTTGGATCGGCACCTAATGACATCGTTGCATAAACACGTTTTCATTTCGACTTTTATTTTGTTTATTCCCGAAAGACTGCCAGCAAGCCGGGATGAGTTGTTTCTATTTTCGACCGTGTGTGTGGCGGTGGAGATGGGAGATTTTCCGGCCGCTTGCGATTTTAAGCAATGGGATTCATTATACTGGGATGAAATTTCAGGGAAAAATATGGGAGATAACTGGGATTCTAAATCCGAGAATTTAACGGCATGCTTTGGAAAAAATATGCCTCTCAATAATAAATTTGATCAACATTCAACTTTGGAAATTACAGTCAAACCTCCATGAGTCGATATTCCATTACTCGATGTCGATTCATGGAACCATACTAAATAGTAGAAATCATGATAACTATGATAGTCCTCTTGAACAACTTTCCAAAGAATATCGGTTCCATGAATCGATGGTTCCTTGAACAACAACACGACGAGTGCTGTAAAAATCGAGTTCTGCAACGAGTTGCGTACAACATGTTTTGCAATTTTGTAGAAGACCACTTAAGGGTATCCGAAATTATATCAGGATGCATTCATTATTATTTTCCGATTTCTGAAAATTGCAGTGTAATTATTCATTACGAACCTCAAAAAATAGCGTGCTGGAAAGCGATACGTAATAGTTATTATGCAACTGATTTCTGTTGAGTAATGACTATTAAGGACTGTTCACTTTATAAAGTGGACACCTTGTACATGCTATATCTTTTTAATGTATCAATGAAATCGGAATCGGTTTTCTGTATATCGATCGATTAATATTGTACAACATTGTGATAATAAAAAAGCCATAAAAATAATTAAATTTCACACTAATAAGGCAAAACGTTTAGAACAGTCGATTTTTGGAGGTTATCAAAAACAATTAATATGAGAAATTAACTGGAAAATTCGAAATCTATATTTTTTATTTTCATAAACGGCTTGTTCTTCGGAAGCATAATCAATCAGAAACCTGCAGAAATATATGTGGTTATTTTTGAAGATATTTGAAGATATTTTTCAGATATCATAAAATCACTTCACTGGTTTTTTCAGAGAAAAATATTTTCAATTTCAATTGAACTGATATAAGTAAAATATTTAGGCTTAAATAACGTCCTGATGGAAGTACTAATATAGTATTAGTATGGAAAACAACCTACGCCTTCATAGAGTTGCTTATCTGGTCTCCACGTCACAATCAAAGCATAATAGTAAAACAAATACTTTATTTCCAGAAGACCTTCCAAAACACAATGACTATCATCAAAGTTAGGGACACTGCTGTAATGAAATCGAATTTATTTTCCATGTATTGTTTTCATTATGTGTTATTCTGAGATAACCCATCCAAATATTTGGAGAAAAACGTAGATCGATGTGCAG
This sequence comes from Aedes aegypti, assembly GCF_002204515.2. NCBI lineage: Eukaryota > Metazoa > Arthropoda > Insecta > Diptera > Culicidae > Aedes > Aedes aegypti. Next base: position 305,261,431 of record NC_035107.1, on the reverse strand, counting down.
TAGATCGATAAATAGGCGTACAAGATTTTAAAAGTATGAGATTTGTTAATAAAACGACCATAAAGAGATAAATGTATACCTAAGAATGCAATTAAGACTCGCGATATAGATCTCTTTTATACAAATACAGTTTCTTTAGTAATATAAACCAATTTTTAACACAATTTTCACTTTACCTTTTTTCTGGGAGTAAAAGGATGGTGTTTTAGCAAATTATGTCATATAGGATCAATCACTAGAATGGTCTGTGTCAGAGAACGGTGGAATATTATTCATATTTTTAAAGCGTTATCTCCAGAAGAATGAGGATGCCAACATATAATTTGTTAATAAAAATGAGGATTTTTGTTATGCGAAAAATAATGCTTAACATTGACGAACAGTTTTTCTTTGGAGTTTTTGGAAAAACTATTTAGTTCTTCGACCGAAAGAATTTTGTAAGATTTTATTTTTGTATAGCATTGTGGAATAATAGTGGAACGATGTAAAGAAAACCAATTGCGATTTTATCAATAAATAAAAAATATATAGCAAAAACAAAGTGTCCACTTTATAAAATGAACAGTCCTTACGATACTACATTCAGTGCAGGAAAGTAGGCCATTCCATGACAGATTGACAGTATGAAAAACAGCCTATTACGATGATAAATTGCAAAATCAAAGCTACAGCATGCCAAAGTTAAGTATTTTGTATGAAAATCGGCTTTCACTACTATTTTTTTTCAACACAACTGTAGGTATGTAATAGGTTTATATAACAATTGCTATTTTGCTGAAATATCGCAGTAGTTAAGAGCGGAACGTGTATGGACCCATAATTCAATACAATTTTTTAAGGTATTTCTAGTTTTCTAGCTAATGAACTTGAACGCAAAGTACATGGTGTTGTTCACATTCATTACCTAATACTTTGTTAATATCAAAAGTGTCCCGATGCAACGAAATTTCCCCATCCCAAATAGCTTCCACGTGCGGTTCCCCATGGAGTATTAATCCGTCAACTCTGTTATTTTACTACCCAGCAACCGAAGCACGCGGCCTCGGTCAATTGCATCGCGCTCGACGTGGGCTGGTTGCACAAAGTCATTCCACCCCACACATTGCTTTTCCAGAAAAAGAAAAATCGAAATGTTGGATGAAAAAATAAACTACACTCAACAGCGAATGTTTACGACATTCTAAGTCAGGGTTTCGCAACCGGTGGTCCGCGGAACTCTAGGGGGCCATGAAACCATTGCAAATATTGACTCAATTTAATGTAACTCTAAGCCAGATATATTCTTCTTCTTGGCGTTACGTCCCCAATGGGACAGAGCCTGATTCTCAGCTAAGTAGCTTTATGAGCATTTCCACAGTTATTTACGTTCTAAGGTTGCCATTTTCGCATTCGTATATCGTGTAGCAGGTACGACGATACTCTATGCCCAGGGAGGTCAAGGAAATTTCCATCACGAAAAGATCCTGGACCAACCGAGATTCGAACCCAGATACCTTCAGCATAGTTTTGATTTGTAGCCGCGGGCTCTAACCACTCAGCTAAGGAAGCCCCCTCAGCCAAATATAATTACCGTAAAGTAGGGTATCATTAATCGGCGGGATAACATTTATCTGCATGAGCCTTCTTGTTAAAAAATCGAATCAACATTTTCTTGTTGAAACATTTTCAATGCATGAATAGGTGCTTTTCTCTTATTTATTTTCAAATGATATTAGCAAGGAAAATGCTGTTTTTACTAAAAATGGAACTTTCGAATACGACTTTGTTGAAAATTTTTCATAGGTAAGTGAAATTCAGTGACGCTCATTTTGAATCCACAACGGCGACGGTGACGCGCATAAACAATAGGTATACGCGCAATACAAAGACAACTTTAAAATTCAAGGAGGCTTGGATTTTGTCGATCTTCAGGGACGCGATTGTCTTAAATTTGCTAGAACTGTAATATTTGATGATTTTTATTATTACTGCGACAGTACATAGACATTTTCAGATAACCGCGTTCCGTTGATTTTACTTGCAAAGCACAATACTAAAAAGATTATAGATTGTATCTTACGGTTCAAGTAGATTTTAATTTTAAAATATCGCAGAAATTACAAGTCTTATGAGAGTTTGGCCCACGTATACGACTTCAGAAGCAAAGAATTCATTAGATAACTTTGTTTTAACTATTATCGCACATTGTTGTTGACAAGAGTGACCTAAGTTACCTAAAATCTGCTACATCAAGAGCTCGATTAAGATATTTTCAACATGTTTGAAGCTTTCTGCCAGTACATGTTTATTAAATAGAAAACAGATTTCTGGTAAAATTATTGAAAAAATCCTGGGAGATCTTTACTAAATATTGGTAGAATACTAGAAACTTTATTTCCGAAGTTCTTGGCTGATTGCATTGGAATGACGGAATTCTTTAAAAGATGTCAGTAGGAGCCTTACTACAGATTCTTCGCAGATTGCTTAATTACTCAGAAATCACACAATGTTATATCTGCAGCAGATATCTGATTCTTGATGAGATTTTTGGGAAGATTCCGTGCAGCTGAATTTTTCAACAGATTCTTCTCAAGACCCGTCATTAAGCTCTAAGGAATGTTATTAATGTGTTTCTTAAAACGTCCATAGTTAATTCCAGAGGTATATTAGGTTTTAAGTCATAATCAAATAAGAACGAATAAAAAACTAACAGGAACTAGGAGATGATGTTTATTCCTCAGATAATCTTACCAGACATTTTTCTAAGAATGTTTTAGGATATTTTTTAGGATCTCCTAATATTATTACGACAAGTATTACTGCTCATATTTTTTTACGTATTTTTTTAAATATTATCTCCAGGACTTGATTCAAGTGTTTGCATAAAGTTTCCTTCAGATATTAGTCCATAATTTCTTCAAATCTTTGACACCCTCCAAGCATCTCATTTCAGGATTTTTGCTAAGGATAACCACAATAGTTTCCATCAGGAATTCCTCATTATTCATTCAGAAATTTTCCAAGAAAGTCCCAGGTCCACTAGGATATTATGCAATAATTTTACCATCGTATCCTCTGGGAATTGCTTAAAGATTGTTTGAATCACCTTCTAGAATTTAATCATTATTTTCTTCATGGATTTCCTAGGATATTCCACAAAATTGTCGTACAGAGTTTCATTAAGATTCCAATCAGAAATTTCTCTAAGAATACCTTCGAGAAGTACTCCAAAGATTCCTCCTATGATTTCTTGAGGAATTCTTCCAGAAATTAACTGAGTGATTACCCAAAGATGTCTTTAAATGTGTTTATCAGTCATTGTTCCAGGAATGTCTCCAGGAAATAGGCAAGTAATTTTTTCAGAATATTTTGGAGCTTTATATGAAATCCGAAAAATATATTGGAAGGAAATCCTAAAGTAACATCTGATGCAACTTGATCAAACTCAAAAGTAATCCTTGATTAACTTCTACAAGGAATCTGTCAGAAATCTTGGACTATTGAGAAAATTTTGAAAGATTTCCTAGACCAATTACTAACATAACTGAAAAAAAAAAACAATAATAATCACATCTGCAGAAATTCCGAGAAAATTATCGGACGAAATCTCTGGAAAAATTATGTAGAAATGATGGGAGGAATTACTGGAATGATTTTGTATTATTAGCTGGTATGAAACCTTAAGTAAACTTTTGAAGAATCCATGAAGATTTTGAGAAATGAGAAATTACCCGGTTAATTTAAAGAAGAACTGCAGGATCCTTGAATGAAATTCTGGAGAAATTCATAATAGCTGAAAAATAATTGGAACAATTGACGTAGAAATTCTTGTAAATCTTCCTGAAAATAAAACAAACAATTTCTTTAAAAACTCTGAAATGAAAAATTGTGAATTTTCTTGAAAAAGCTCCTGAAGGAATCTTTGGAAGATCTCCTATAATAACTGAGTCTCTGGGAAATTAGTACTAGACCATTGTATGAGGGTTGCCTCCTTCCCGTCAGTTACCAAAGCCAAAGATTTTGGACTAGTCTCTGCTTCTACGACAAGATTGACGCACTCATGTTGTGGTGTGTGCTAACGTGAGAACTAAACGACACATACAAGACGCGACGCGAGACAACACATAACACTTAACGTTCTTATAATCTTCGAAAATGTTTTAAAAATTTTACCTTTTGTCGACCGGTTTCGGGCGCGATGTAGCCCATCTACAGGATAATGTCCGACGCATCCTCCAACAGTCAAAAGCTGTCCTGGCCACGTCCTTACGAATGATGAGGAATAGGAAGGAGTGATTGATTGGACACCTACTTAAGAAAGATGCAGAGAACTCTACGACCTCTCATAGGTGCTACGGGATATTGTGGAATGTTAACGTGAAGGATAGGATAGGATAGGATACGTTCTGGTCGACAAGATAATTGATGCGCCTTGGCAACAGATCGGAACAAATTCAGTTAGCATGTGCATGAATTCATTTGGACTTTCAAATTTTCAGTAATCTTTACAACAAAATTCTTCCCTTATCGTTTCTTCCAAGTTAGGTTATCCAATTACTGAAATAATAAATTTGCATGATTCTCTGTTATAATTAACAAATTCCAATAGAAGTCACTCGTAATTCAACTTAGGTAGAGTTAAGCAGGCTTTAGCAAATTATTTAGGAATAATTAAATTAACTGTTATTATTTTAGGCAGATCAAATTTTACCACGTTGGTGTATAACTTGCAAAGTTGTTTTCATCATGTATTTTTTTTTAAATTTCGGTCGTGCTATTGTTGCTACTCGCACCACTTGTGAGCAGTGGATCCGAGATCCGATAGAAAAAAAACGGCACCGTCTGCATTAGGCCATCGTGGGTAGGATTTGGTCGTCACATCACTGGAAGAATTTAATAGGAATTGGTGAAGGAATCACTTGAGGAATTTCTGAAAAGATCTCTGAGAGTATGCCAGAAAAAATCTCTTAAGAAATCATTAGCAGAATTTCAGATCCTTTTTAATGAAGAACCTTTGAAATGGTCGTGTAGCACAAAGCAAATCCTGGCTAGAAGTCTAAGGAATCCTATTGAAAATTCTCTGAGAATCCTAACCATGTTATCCGTGAAAGTCGTGTCCACAATTCTTTATATTAAACTCTGCATTAATAACTCCTTGAAGTTGATAAGCTTCATTACCAGAAAATTGTGAGAATATTAAAATATGATTCAGTAAAATTATGTTAGAAAATTAGGTTTTTTGGCAGCAAAAGTATGTTCAGGCATCATTTATCGAATATTGAAAGAAGTCAACCACTCAACTCTTTCCCGCCATTTTGTACTTTTCAATTCAATAATAGCCCTATATTAGCACGCATGGCGATTTAAATTGTTATTCGGTTACTTTGGTATGGTTAAAAAAATGTTGTTGTATTGTAATCCTAACAAGATTAATCTTACAAACTTGTTTCATAATAACCTCAAATCCATCTACTTAAATTAAATGTATGTGTAGAAAAATTTTACTTGTTATTAAAGGTCGAAGTTTTTTTTAATTTAAAATAATATTTAGAATATCATTTAGGTAGCAGAGAAACACGCGGTTTACAACGGTATAACAATTTTATTAACGTTGAAAGGCTGGTTTGCTATTGTCAAGAAAAGGAATCGGCTATCTCGATGCGTGGAAAATTTCTTCCCAGAAATGCTCCAGAAAACCATATCGCAGTACGCAGTTGAGAAGAAATGTCATTTCAAATGGGACTCTCTGAAGGAATTTCTTTACTTTTGCTGAGTGAAACAGCATATTTAGCTTAAGGCTCAAGAATCCATCATCCAATCATCAGCAATTATCGAAATTTAAGGCAAAGTAGGCCGTCATTGGAATTTGTACGAGTCGTTGATGATTGTTGCTAAATAAAGTCACAATTTTGAGTTGAAGAAAATCGATTTGTATTGCATTGACGCAACTGAAAAAGTATCAGCATACTTTCTGCACGTCTGGGCATATCGTGATACTTTTCCGTATCAATATTAACTATGTGGACTGAGTTTTTTTCATTTTGAAAATGCGCCCTTAAAAACCAGTTTTTTCGTTCAAATTAAAAAAAATTCGTCACGAAAATCTATTATCACATTACAAATAGCAAGAGCAATGCAATGATAGATTTTGATGAACATTGCTCCCGTGATTAGCAAAAAAAAAACTGGATTTGTAAAATTGTAAATCTATTATGGTTATTTTCCTCTTGGAACTAATCAAACAGGAAGGAAAATTGCAATTTGTAGCCATCCCTGTTGTTTGTTCGGTTGCCATGGTTTCCTAGAAGACGACATGAACGCCGTCAGTCGAGACGTGTCCGGTCTAGACAAACCCTAGATTGCTATGATTTCACCCCCTCTCAATCCGACATACCTGGGAGGGAGAAACCGATTCGAAATTTATGTACGTCATAGTGGCTGTCACGAACTGTCACTGTGAGCCGGGATCTAAAACAATGGACAAACATAATAAAAGAGCGTAATTGATTGAAACATATTTTTGCATTTCATCAAAGATAACAAACATTGAATGAGAGTCAATTAAAAAGTATTCAAAAGTAACGTCACGATAGCATCTTTTATTTATTGTATCATTCTTTTATTTCTAAACCAGCATTTCGAAGTAACGTCGTTGGGAGACATCAAGCATTTCCTAGGCATCGAGGTGAACCGATCCAGTGAAGGCGTAAACTTGAATTTGTCGACGTACATCCGAAAACTTTTGGAGTGTTTTGGAATGACGGATGCCAAACCATCGAAGTTTCCTCTCAGTCCCGGTCACACACAATCAAAGGAGGAGACAGATGCAGACAAATTGCCAAATAATCGGATATGATGACGAAGACTTCTATAGCTGAAACAATTTAAATCGTGGCAGCAATTGTTCCGCAATACAGCGGATCGGTGGATAAACTACCAGCTGTTATATCTGCGCTTACTGCTCTGAAATCGCTTATTACGAACGATAACAGGGCAGCGGCGATTCAAGTCGTGCTATCACGTTTCGATGGCAAAGCGCGCGCCGCGGTAGGTGACAATCCTGCTACAATAGATGCAATAATAGACATACTGAAAGATAAGTGTGACAAAAGACCACATCCGGAAACGGTAGTGGCAAAGCTGAATGCAGCAAAACAAACCGGTGACATAAGTCAGTTTGCGCAACAAATAGAAACGCTCACTACGGGAAAAGCCATGCTAAAGGCTGGATGAGAAACGTCGTGGTGTTCAGACGTGTCGAAATTTACCTCCGCTAGTGTTATTTTTTCACTCAGAATAGTGATCGGATGTGAGTTTTTATGAAGAAAAGTTGTGTACCTTCAGATGTCCTAATTGATTCGAAAGTGATTTGCTTATTTATTTTCTAAATTTATTTAAAACGTTGGATTAGTTGAGTCAAAGTCTCAATCATGTTGATTAAAAATTTTCAACCGCGTGCTCTCACGGCTGTTCTCTTGCGTACTGTGTGTGTGTGTGTGAATTAGGTGTATAGCGAAAAACCGAAGAATATCCGAAAGCGGATAGAAGTGTGTGACGCCTAAATCGTGATTTGAATTCTTTGAAGGAACACGGCGGTTTTAAAAAAAAACGCGGCTAATTGCGGCAAGTTGTCGACAGAAATCCGGTAAGTTTGTTCCAAAGCGAAAATATCATATTCTAGGTTTTGTACCTTTTCGTGCGGATACAACATACTTGGGGTTGAAATTCTTGTGGTGAGGCTGCCATGGCAACGAGCGAACGCGGCACCGCGCAGGCGTCAGATTATTAAACGGGTACACACTGACTGCCCTTCTATGCTTATTGCTTATCTGTCCCATGTTCTACGTAAATCTAATGGGCCGCGGGACAAATATGCGTAGAACGGCAGCTGAGTAGGTATGAGTGAGAAGCTGATGTCCTAATTATCATTCTGGTTCGCTCGCTCTGTAAAGGGTTTTGTGAATATTGGAGTATGAAGTAATTTGCGAGATGTATAGTGGGAGAGAGGGAGGGAAATGGATAGGAAAAACACAGTGTATGTACAGACCCTAACCTTATTATTTTTCTCTCGCACATGTTGTTTCGCTTGGGTATGTGTAGAAAGCATGTGAGTTGAAATGGGCATGGGACGGGCGCTGAACTTACGTACGAGGGTTGTATTCTCGCGGAACATTACTAAAGGACCTATGTACAAATGATAGATTCTCTCCTCTCTCGTTCTCTTTCGATTATAACAGTGGAATACTAAAGATTTTGGGAAGTTTTTCACTATAGATCGAAAGTCAATTTCCTTGACTAGCGTTTCATACAAAAAACGCAACAGAAGAGGTTAATGTGACTCAGTTATTAATGAAAGAGAAAGTAAACAAAGTGAGCCTCTCAATGTTAGATAGGTCCTTTAGTAATGTTACGCGAGTATTGGTGCGATTGATGCAGCAAATGCTGCGTGTGACATATCAACTGTTGCGCATGTTATGCTAGGCTTTCAGGTGTTTATGAACCTACAGGATGATGTATGTGTTTATGAATTGGTTTGCTTGTTTCTAAATTTTTAATCTTTTTGCGCTTTTAAGTAGTAAGATATCAATTATAACTTAAAAAAAGAAAACACATTCAAAAAGTTTTAGAATGGGACAGTTTGCTAAATTTGTCATAAAGCGAAATAGGGAACCACTATAGCCATAACTGGTACACTTTCCCTAGTCCTTATGAAGATTCATTATCACGGTTGTATAAACATAAATTTATTCATTTCAATTCATTTTATTTATTCCATTTTATCAGCTTCAAAATTGATTAATTATAACGGTTACAGGGGACGGACCTGGTGTAGTGGTTAGAACACTCGCCTCTCACGCCGAGGACCTGGGATCGAATCCCATCCCCGACATAGTCACTTATGACGTAAAAAAGTTATAGTGACGACTTCCTTCGGAAGGGAAGTAAAGCCGTTGGTCCCGAGATGAACTAGCCCAGGGCTAAAAATCTCGTTAATAAAGATAGAAAAAAAAAAAATATAACGGTTACAATTCCAGAGATAAACATAATTTTAGGAGCTTTATAATATTCATTATAAATTTCAATCGATTCTATAGGCACATGGAAATTACAAAAAAAAATGGCATTATGCAGCAAAAAGAAAGTTCAACCGCTTCACTTTTCAGGAACAATAAATCCGGTTTTACGAAGACATTTAATAAAAAGAATTGTTAATTGCAGAACGTTATCACGGCAGCGAGGCAAGATGGAGGCAGTGGTTATATTTTCAAAGTTACTTTTATATAAAACGGTCAACAAATCTAAAAAAAAAAACATTTAATGATTTTTATACATAAACAAGAACAGACAAGAGAGAGATTTCTCGACTGTTCCTTATTATGTTTGACTCTTAGGGCAGCGTTCATTTATTACGTAGTTAAATTTATCGATTTTCAATTGATTTTACATTATATTGTTGGTACGGTATTGTGATGACTATATTATTATTATTATATTGTGTTCCCATATTATTATATATTATACTTTGATCTGCTATATAAAATTTCATATAAACATCATTTGTGGTGGGAGGGATCATCAGGGCATCATTGAAGTTACCAATGGACAAGGAAGTGGAATGCCAATCGGAGTCAGGAGGCGAAATGTTAGTCGTTTGTGGCTAACGCTTTTCTATAAAACTAAATAATTCGACGCTTATGTGACTGAATATATGAAGCTTTGTTGTGCCTTGTGCAAAGTTTTGTTTTTGTGTTGCATTTTTTTTTTCAGGAACAACTTCTTCAAGCGTTGGAATTTTCCGTTTACATGTAATACAGAGGTATCCGGGTAATTCCTTTCTCGAATAAAACTACAAGATTCCCTGGACATCAAAACATGTTATCATAAGTTATAAATTTTATTCCTCATAGCTACCAGACAATTCGTGGCGCGCAAATTACTTACTTGTATTTGGTTTATTATCCTAATTAATTGGTTCAACTTCCAGAAGCATCATGAAATCTGCATATCGGAAATGCTAGGTTAATCACCGCTCTTCATATTTCAGCATGTCGTTCTGCTCCAGAAATCGTAATTCGTTCTTATTTTGGAGATTACATAATAAAATTGAATTCATCATATCCAATGAATTAATTTAATTGAACATCTATATCTATGTCATATATAACTATAATTTCCGTTTTTACATATTTCATTATAATTGTTTCATTTATTATACCATATCTGATCATATTTCTATTATTGTATGTGCTTTGGGTTGGGCTGGGACCACCAGGGCACCCGAATGAAGTGATTTGGACAGGGAGCTTGGGACTGCCTCCTCCCTGTTGTTAACATTTCGTGAATTGAGGGCGGGCTCTTCGACCCCATCTATTGGGAATATTCAGTCAATCGAGGGCTTGATTTTACAGTTGTTCGTGAAAGCTTTCTTCTGGAAGGAGATTCTCTTCCCTTGACGCGGGTTTCGTGCAAGTGTCTCTGCTTGCGGGTCCGCACATCCATTTTTGGCCCTTCATACAGGAGAATGACTGCTCACGAACAACAGTTCAATCTTGATCAAATCGCTTTTCAGATTATTCCAGTGCTATAGGCAGATGCCTTGCTACAATAGATGGTAGAACCAAATCATCAAATAGAAACGCTCACTACGGAGTTAGAAAAGTGCTACCTGGCAGAAAATGTCCCGGTTAACACTGCTACTAACCTAGCCACAAGAGCCGGTGTAAAAGCTCTCACTGCTGGTATTCGCAGCAGTGAAACTAAAATGATTTTAAAAGCAGGACAATTTAAAACGTTATCTGCTGCAGTTGAAAAGGCTATCGAAAACGAACCAACCAAAGAGCCACAGAGCATTTCGCAAATGATGTATGCGAAAAGAGGTAGTTTTCAGTCACGTGGTAGAGCAAATACCAGACAAAATCATAATCGTGGATTTAATAGAAATAATAATGCCCAAAACAATTACAACCAGAGCCGAAACAATTTCAATAGGTTCCAAAATATTTTTTTATCGTGGGCAGCAAAACACGTTTCACTCTCGAGGAAACCCGAGAGGAAGAGGAAGACACATCGGTCATTCGACTTACTATGCACATACACAGTACCCTCCAGAAAATGCTCAAGAAAGGCAACAACTAATTCCTACGTATCAAATGCAGCCTACACAGCATTTTGCGGTCCAACAACCTCAAAACGTACAAAATAATAGTGATATCCACCCTTTAGGGGTACCACTCGGGCGGCATATACAATAAATGTGACCGCCACCAACTACGTACAGCTAATGCTCGATATGACAGATTCCCAATCTTCATTCATTGTTGATTGTGGCTCGGACATATCGATTATAAAAGCTAACAAAATTAGGAAAACACAAATTTTTTATCCCTCTGACAAATGCGATATAATCGGAATAGGTCAAGGTAATACAAGCACAATAGGAGCAACGCATGATTTCCGACAGTTAAAGAAACTAATATTACCAGATAAATTTCCACTTCCCCGTATTGATGATATTCTAGATCATTTAGGTCGAGCAAAGTATTTTACTACACTTGATCTCATGTCCGGATTTCATCAAATACCTTTAGATGAAAACTCCAAAAGTTTTACAGCCTTCTCCACCGACAAGGGACATTTTGAATTTAATAGACTCCCTTTCGGACTAAACATCAGCCCAAATTCATTTCAACGTATGATGTCCATCGCTTTGAGCGGACTACCACCGCAATGTGCATTTCTCTATATTGATGACATCATTGTGGTAGGTTGTTCCGTGAATCACCACATTACAAATTTATATAAAGTATTTCAACAATTAAGAAAATTTAATCTTAAATTAAACCCGAAGAAATGTCATTTCTTCAAAAATGAAGTGACGTATCTCGGACACAACATTTCAGAAAAAGGCATACAGCCTGATAAAACAAAATATTCCGTCATCTCAAACTATCCTGTACCCAAAAACGCTGATGACGTACGGCGATTTGTTGCGTTTTGCAACTACTATCGTCGGTTCATCAGAAACTTTGCAGAAATAACTAACCCACTGAACAAATTATTACGAAAAAACACGCCATTCAAGTGGAGCGAAGAATGTGAGAATTCATTCGCCACATTAAAAAGCAAGTTAATCTCACCACAAATTTTACAATTCCCTGATTACGAAAAGGATTTCATCATAATTACAGACGCCTCAAAACTTGCTTGTGGTGCAGTACTTGCTCAAGTTCATGATGGATTCGAATTGCCAGTCGCATTTGCAAGCAAAGCATTTACGAAAGGCGAATCAAATAAATCAACGATAGAGCAGGAACTGATTGCAATACATTGGGCGGTCAATCATTTCAGACCATACATATATGGTAGGAAATTTACTATACGTACAGACCATCGACCCTTGATATATTTGTTTTCGCTTAAAAATCCTTCTTCTAAACTAACTCGAATGAGATGGGATTTAGAAGAATATAATTTTGAAGTAGAATACATCAAAGGAAAGTCCAATGTGTTATCAGATGCGTTATCGAGAATACAAATTACCTCTGATTCTCTGAAACAAATGTTTATAGTCACAAGATCAATGACAAAACGAAAAGATACCAAAAATTCTGACCTTTCTTCATAGAAGCCTGATCAACTTCACGTGTACGAAGCTCTGAACAATTTGGAATCATTCGATTTGCCAAAACTAACTTTCTCATACAATATAAATAAAACGTGTGTATATATGACCATTTATGATAAGAAATTTCGGAAGAGGTTATCTCCAGGGATAGCACTCGCATTGGAAAAACCCGGAAAAACTAAGTTAAACCTTGAAAACATACTACAAATTATCGATGGCAGGCCTGCCTATAACACAAATATTATGGGAACAATCCCGAAAAAGCTAGCAATACAGAAAAACGACATTATTTTTAAACATATCAATATAAACAGTTTCAAAACAATAGGTAATGCTGTTCTTAGGAACGCTACCATATTAATTTATGAAAAGCCTGTTGAAATATCAACAGTAGCAGAAATGAACGGTATATTGAAACAATACCATAACTCCCCAACAGGAGGTCATCCAGGAATAAACAGACTATATAAAAAACTCAAATCGTTGTATTCTTGGCCACACAGACGCTTACAGATTACGTCAACTCATGTGAACTTTGTAAAATTAATAAACACGCGATACCAGTAAAAACGCGTGCTGTAGTAACGACTACACCTAACAAAACTTTTGAAGTGGTGTCCATTGACACCATCGGACCGTTTGCACTCACTGAAAAAGGAAACCGCTATGCAGTAACATTGCAATGCGATCTTTCCAAGTACGTGATTGCGATTCCTGTCCCAGACAAATCAGCTGCTTCAATAGCTAAAGCAGTTGTAGAAAAATGCATTCTTATATATGGACCAATGAGTTGCATAAAAACGGACCAAGGAACCGAATACAAAGGCGTATTCGATGAAGTATGCAAATTACTGCAGTTAAACCATACTTGTTCGACCGCTTACCACCCCCAAACGATTGGTGCTGTAGAGCGCAACCATAAATGCTTAAACGAGTATTTAAGGATCTTCGCTAATGATCGTACACATGATTGGGATGAATGGTTAGCATTTTATTGCTTCGCATATAACACAACCCCAAACACAGACCATGACTACACCCCGTTTGAAATTATTTTTGGTAAAAACCTTAACACTTTTAAAATCAGTGAAAATCTACAAGTTGATCCACACTACAATCTAGATTCTTACGTAAACGAATTAAAATTCAGACTTCAAGTTACACATGCCAATGTTTTACAAACAATAATTAACAAAAAAGAACAACGAACAAATAAAATAAATGACAAAATTAAATCTACAGATTTGAAGATAAATGATACAGTATATTTACAGATTCAAAATAGACATAAGCTACAACCAGTTTATGCTGGTCCTTATAAAATAATCCAACTACGAGAATCAAATGCAATAATTAAAGACAGTAATAATAAAACAATGGAAGTACATAAATCAAGACTTGTATTGAAATAAATAACTATAATATATAATAAATACAGAAGAGAGATGCTCCCACCTTTTCCTTAAGGGGAAGGAGAGTATTAGGAGAGATAACATAATATACATTTTGGAAAATAATTGGATTATAAAACATATTTACGAGATAATAAATCTCAAAAATAATAATAACAATTGTGAGAGACATTTGAAGCTGAACCTTTCTATATAATTATCCTTTCTCGCCCGTAGGGGAATGGTGTGACATGTGCATTCAACATGTCATTCCTATTCCTACATTTTAGCATATCCAGCAGACCACACCAGTGGAAACATGCTATCGTAAATTACCGTCATAGGCATTGAACCATCAGTTCAATGCCTGCTCAAAATAGTCAGCACTTATGGCAACTGCCAGAAGTGTCGGGTAACAATTTATTGAACCATGCTGTTGCCATCCGCAGGCATGGCCCTTTTTGGAATACTCTATCTTTCTCTTTTCCGCATGCATCGATCACTGATAGGTGATCGCCTACATGCTGTTTCACATAAATCGAAGCTTCGAGTGTCTCCAGTAGGACCTTGTAACAAATCAATTTGAAATAAAGAATCATTCTTGACTGGAAAGCGCGAGAGTTCATACCTCTAGTAATGACAATCGTCCAAGTAGTGAATGAACGTTACACTTTACAGTCCGTAAAACTGAGGGGTTTCCGTGAAGCTGCAGGAGTTCTTCCGTCGAAGAGGAGTGTAGGAGATGACGACGTTGAACGCAGCATGCTTTGAATATTTGAATTGAAGCATGATGCTATAGTTACTCGCATGCTGCGCTTAACGTTAAGATTCTAGAAAATAAATTTTCACTTTCCCGTTGTAGTTCATAGAACACACACGTGTTTTTATTAGTCTATCCGACCTACGGCCATTCCAATAATAACTATTTTATTAACAAATAATTCACAGCTTGATATTTTGTTTGGAACTAACCGAATAGAGAGAACTTTTGCAATTGATAGCCCTCCCGGTCGTTAATTCTTTTGCCATGGTTTCCTAGACGACGACGTTGACGCCGACTCGACTGACGTGTCCGGTCTTGGCAAACCTCATATTGCTACGATTTCAAAATAATTCATAAATTAAACGTTTTTGAAAACAAAATTGAAAATTAGAATAGTTATCCTTGGTATTTTTAACAGTAAGTTGGTAGAATAGTCACCGGACCAAATATGAAATGCATCTTCAATCCCTCCGCGGGCTGTTCGTTGGGCAGCACTGCTTTAGATGGATAATGGAAAACAAATTCCATACCCCCCATTGCCCATATACTCTGAAAGTTTCTCTGGAACCTCTAGATTTTGGAAGCTGGTTCTACTACAAACAGAATAAGGGAAAAAGAGACTTTGAACGCCATTTTGATTAAAGGATTGGTTTTAGAGATTTTCCGTTGCAAATAGACTTTTTAGAAACTTCCATTGAAATGAAGACCAAGTATCAAAATAGATACCTGCTACCAGCCTTGCTGTTAAGGATGTCTAAAGGTCTGGGCCTAAGGATCCGTGGAAAATTGTAGAAATCTAAAAAAGGGGCCGCAGCTGCAAAAAAGGTGGGAACCACTGTCCTAAGCGAACAAACGAACCGAACACTGGATGGTGGGCGCTGGCGTGGAATTCTGGCCTAAATCATTCTGTGCCGTTTCGACAAAATTTCTCTTCTTCAGTTGTTCTTGCCGATCCGAGGTCTTGTCGGCGTTCTTTTCCGAGCGAGGAATGAGGGAAACTTTCTAAATATAACCTTCCACCAGAGCGCGGATGATCGGTGTGTGCGATCGCATGAAGCAAATGCGAGCCGAAAGAAACAAAACTCTTGAGGCATGCAGTTTTTCTGTCGAAAGGGACTTTTGGAACAAAGGAATGAAATTCCGTACAAAGTTCACTAACAAATCTAATAGATTGCTTTATTACATATGATACTTAGTTCCTAAGTGGGATATAGCAAGAAACACATACAAAAATCGTTTTGCGCTTTTACTACCGCCACAAAGTGGCGAAAAGCGCAACAGTACGCAGACTCTCTCCTCTCGAGCAAAAAAAAAACCCTGAAATGTGTCTTACAATCAAATTAGTCACCGAACAGCTTCTTGCCCAGTTCCATCATCCGGTGGTTCCGGCACACCTTGAGGGCATCGGCCTTCTTCAGCACGGCTGCGACCGACTTGTTGGCGTCCACAAGCTGCGACAGGAAGTCCTCGTAGGCCAGCTTCACATTCGGTGGGAGGGTTCCAATTTTGACCTTCTTCAGGGTTTCGATGATTCCCTCGGCCCAACCGGACTCGATGCAGAACTCGGAGATCCACGGGATGAGCTTGATGATGCCGCTCATGGTTTGCATGCCCAGGAACCAGAGCTCCATGATCTCGAACCAGTACTCCTTGTAGGCGAGGGACACGACCAGTTCCTGGGGGTCGTTCGATTCGTCGATGTTGTAGGCGTCCCACAGGAAGCGGATCGTCGTCTGGATGTAGCGGCAGATGGAGAAGTCGTTCTTTTTGATTTTGGAGGATTGCTGCTTGAGCAGGAGTAGGCCGAGGACGGCCAGGTGGCCGTGCATGACCAAGTTGTCCGGGGTGTCCTTCAGTTCCGGGAGATGTTCGAAAATGAAGCGCAGCAACTGGGCAAAGACGGTGCTCTCCTCGACTAGTTTCGGCTCGAGGACGGTGATGTTCATGAAGATGTTGCACAAGGACACGATCGCGGTCCGGGAGTCCTTCATTTCCTCCAGCTGGAAGGGGGTCATTTCCGGATCGGGTTCGTTCATGCGCTTCAGGCGCTCAGCGCGGGGAATCGGGGGTTTCTTGTAGTGAGCGATCGTCCAGTGGAAGAGCAGACAGTCGTACAGGACTTGCTCTTCCTTTTCCTTGAGGAACACCTTGCGGGATTCCTCCTCGACGACGAGATGGCACATGGCCGGAAGCGTCACGCGGAGGACATCGGCGGGGGCTTGCTCGGCGGTTGGCTCGGTTTTGGCTTTGATGCGATGGTCGCGAGAGGCGTAGAATGATTCGTTTGCCAGTTTGAAAATGAAGGGCAGGAGTTTGAAGACCTGTCCCTTGAGAGCGGAGGTTTCCTGGGATAACCAGGCGCTCAGCACGCGGACCATTGCACAAGCAAATGCCTTCTCCTTCGGCTGAAGTTTATCCTTCTTGGTGTCGTTCGAGAGCTTGGTGAAAACGGACAGCACAGCCGAGAAAGCGCCCTTCAGCCCGGTGTAGACCTGCTGCTTGTCCTTTTGATCGAGGTCCAGCTGATCGGTCGACATGTAGTTCATGGACAGCTCCAGAATGATGAAACAAGCCGTGACCAGATCAGCCTGGGCCATGACCTGATTGAAGCTCTTGTTGTCCATCTGCATGCGCACTTCGATCGCGGCCAGCTGCAACAGTAGCAGGAAAAACTTCTTCGGATTTTCCGAATCGTGGAGGGTCCACTCGATTCCCAGGATCTCCAGGATATTGGCGGTCATTTTCAGTGTCGGATCACGCTGAGCCTTCCCAATCTTGCTCTTCAGAATATCGCTCACACCTTTGTACAAACACTCGGGCCAAATTTCCCCTTCCACGGTCCTCGAGATCAGCTCCTTCCGACAGGTGAACAACAGAACGGAGATCATGTCCGCCAACTCGAACTTCCTCTCGGCGTGATCGGTTTCAAAGTCCAACGAAACGCGTTGCATCAGCGCGTGGAACAGCTTTGGGTCCTCATCCCACGACGACGGTCCAAAGTGACTGACCAACGTCACGATCAGCGTCAACGCCTCATCGATCTGGAAGCTCTGCTGGGTATAGACTTCGGCCATCTTCTTGATCACGCCCTGCTCCTTCAGCGCCTGTCGCCCTTTCTCGTGCGCCGCAATACTCTGCAGACAGTGGTACGCCTCGTTGATCACGATCAAATTATCATCGTACTCGTCATCGTCACAGGTGGACACGATCCCCAGAAAAACCGGAATACTCTCCAGCATGTCCTTGTGCGTGGCCAGCTGTTCATCCTCGCAGAAGCAGCTCAAGATCGACAAGGCTACACTCTGGTAAGCCGATGCATCCGGAACGTCCTTGCTCGTAAGCAACCTCCGCACAAAGTCCAACCCGATCGCGTCGAACAGCAACCGCTTGCCGGCCTCGTTGCAATCCTTGCCCTTGATCAGCTTCGTCACCATGAACAGGGCGGCGAACTTTTCCGTGTCGCTCTTGGCGTTCTTCAGGATGATCGAACACTTCCGGATGGGATCACTTATTTGGTCCGCCATCTTCCTCACTTTGGGTAACCGACCTTCCTTATATGGTGCTAAATGGAAACGTCTTCTTCAACGTTTGATTTGGGAAGCGGGGAACAATCCGAACGGTTCCGCAGTCGAATCTCAACTAATCCTCAGGCCGTGTGCATGATCTGATCCCGTGTCCCGATCTGGGTGCGACTTTTCCTCTCACGCTTCTTTTGGGATTTCGCTCACTCTCGGGAAAATCTCGGGGTTTTCCCTCGCACGCACACCTTCGCAAATCCTGACGATCCTCTCCGGATTCGCTTTTCCGGATAGGGGAGGGAACTTTTCCCGGCTTCCAATGAAATCCAAACTCAGTCACTGCTATCGATTTTTCGGTCGATATCTGTTTTGATCAATGAAATACATCAAAATCGTACTTTTGTAGCATTAATAATACACATTTACCTTCAATTTTTTCTCGTAAACTCGTGAAAATCACCACAAAACTGGAAAACGTCTCTCACTCGAACCGTAATAACACAATCTATTTTCAGCATCACATTTTGACAACCAGCACGCGGCGGAGTTTTGTTTTGGTTTTGCGAAGTTCCCTTTTCTTCATCTCGTTTGACGACTTTCTCCGTTATTCGCACCAACACAACGACAGGCTTGAACTGTCTCGGCCGTCTTGGCGGAGTAACGGGACTGGGTTGAGCCTTTTAAACATCATCACCCAAACAGTCATCATCGTCATCATCTTCGAACTCACACATGTGGTTGTGAGCTGCAAAAGGGACTATTTTTTGTGCGGCACGTGCAGGGTGCGTGTGCGCAAAAGGAAACGAAAAGCAAGCGGAACATTTCAAACGATCCTACTTTCTATACGGCCAAACAGCAGTAGATAAGGGAAGTAATGGTAAAATGAACAGCTTAAGCAAATCATCTTGTTCCTGATGGAAGAATGATAATTTGTATATTTTTTTCCCGCAAAATCCAAAATAGAGGTGTTATTTAAATCAGAGACGCGAGTTCAGACTAAAATAGCAGAAGCTTCACATATGTTTATCGTTTAGAAAAAAATGATGGAAAAAGTTCATTTTACCTGCACTATGCGGGTAAAATGAACATCTGTTGGTGGTAACATCAATCAAAATCAGAGGCGCGTCCCAAATGTTCATATGTTGTGCATAGTTATGATATTTTTAAGTCTGGAATTTGAAAGTGACTATGTTTGAGGGGCTCAAACGCAAAGGGGTATAAGTGACATTTTAGTCCGGTTTGAGTTAAGCATATTAAAAAATTCTACTCTTTCCAAGCTTTGTAACGTTATTTTTTACCGTATACCTTTTAATTCCGCTCATAAATGCTTATCTTTGACAGATACGCGTATTTCGACTACCACTTGCAGTCTTTTTCAGTGTCAGTTACTCGTATCCACTCGCGTATCTGTCAAAGATAAGCATTTATTAGCGGAATTAAAAGGTATACGGTACTCCATCTACTTTTAAGTTTCTCTATTGAGATTCTGCTCAGAGGATTCAAACATTAATTAAAGAGTTATTTTTTAAACAACAACCGTAAAACTAAACATTACAGGGTGCTTACTATTTCCTGTCAGTAAAATAAGTAATCATAGAAATAGAGGGTTGTATGAGTTTTAATTACCAGTGTATATCCAGTTTTGGACATCTATAACACTTGTCTTCGTTATACAGTCGCCTCTCCACATCTCGATATCGAGATAGGGAGAGATCGAGACAAAGAACATTAATTTAATGAACACTAGATTACAAATCACACCATTACTAGGAAAATAATGAACAAACAAACTTCATTTCAAGTTTTCCAATTATTCTGAATCACTTAAATCTGGTCTAGTAACCTTTGATAATGTTCATATCGACATATGGAGAGAAAAGTGGAAAAAAAAATCAACGGGAACACATCGAGATATAGAGATATCGAGATAAGGAGGATAGCGAGATATGGAGAGGAAGATCGTATGCAGAATGAAGGGACCGAAGCAATCATCGACATAGGGAGAGATATCGAGATGTAGAACATCGAGATGTGGAGAGTCTACTGTACATAGATAACATGTTTATTTTTTTACCTTAATTTCCAGCCACATGCGTTGTTTCAATTAACACGCACGTTATTCAGAAGCATATATTGCAATTTTAGAGATAACTTTCCGTTGTACGGTTGAACAGAAAGCTACTGCAGCCGTCACATTACTGATTTTTACGAAGCATCATCGATCGGCTACGATGATACCTTGGAAACCACGCTAATGACTGTTGTTGTCTGCCGTGTTACAAAGCTTGGAACTCAACAAGCATACCTTGATTAGATGGTTTCGTTCAATGATACAATGATTTTCAAGCCTGCGGTAGAACCAGGTCCGTCACACTCGGGCTCAGATTGTGTACCACTTCTAGTACTGCATTTGGTCCCTCGGTAGTACAAAAGGTACCCAAGTATGACAGATCGCAGTACAGATTACCTTATGAGCCATAAAATTTTGGGCAACTGCAAGGGACATCGGGGTCTTTAATTTGTCTTTGGTAGAACTTTGACAGCTCCGGTAGAAAATTTTCAAAAAACCGTAATATTTTAAACAAAAAATACCTTTTTTTTTCGTTTAATAATTCCATAATTGGTCGTATGCTATTCCGGAGGAAGTCTAGAAGATTGTGGTAACATGCTGTTTTAATCAGGCAAAGTTTTCAGCGGAGTTTATTCAAAAATATATATCTGTGGAAAACGTGCCTGCCGGGTGTAATGTACCTGAAACAAACATATAACTAAAAACTAAGGTAAATGAAAAAAGATTTAATCTTTACTCTGCCAAAACAAACGTTATAGATGTATAAAACAGGATGTACACTGGAAATTAAAATTCATATGTACATCTTTTATCTACGATCATTTACTTTACTGAAAGGAAATAGCAATCACCCTGTACATATAATTCGCAATTTGATTAAATGAATAAATTGATGTGAAATGTGTGAAAAAGTCTTCTCGGTGAAAATCGAACTCACGACTCTCTATTCACTAGATAGGGCGCTTTACCTCTACACCACAAGAGGACTCATGGACGCAAAAGTTAACCTGAAATGCGAATTTTATGTAATGTTTGGTTTCATGGTGTTTTTTTTATCGTTATTTTAGAGGTTTTTAGCTTTCGCAGCTGATTCGCCTCTTCAAACGTTTGAGGCTAATTTTTATATTTCGTTGAACGATTTGGTTTCTTTTAGAAACTTCAATAATTTCTCATCTTCATTTACATCATTGCTTAATACGGTTCTTATACTATCTTGTAGGTTCAAATTCTTACGTATATCGGCATATTTTTGACAGTTAAGTAAAATGTATTCAACAGTCAGAGGGACTGAAAAGGTTTCACAAGTTGTTTAGTTGAATTGGAGATATAGTGTGCATGTGTAACTCTTGTGTGCCCTATTCTTAAACGAGATAAGATCTTCTGTTCCTTGCGATTTTTTCTGTCTGACCATTCTGACACAGTATTTTTGATTTTTCGCAGAAATTCGCCATTGTTGGATTCCTATCTTCGATACCATGCATCCTGTAGTGCATTCTGAATTACTAATTTCATATCTATTTCATAGGTATTCCGATATTCCATTTGGTTGATGTACGCCCGATGCTAGCGAGCTTGTATGCTTCCTCGTTTCCTCTAAAGTCACTGTGTCCGGGGACTCAGCAAAGAGTCGTGTTGGGTAGAATAGAGTTTTTGATAGCCTATATTAGGGGATGCCTTTGTGGTGGATTTTCTGATGCAGACAATGTACTAGCGGAATCAGAAAAGATGATCGATGCGTTGGGAATACTTGTACACTTCTTGATTGCAAAGTAAACTGCCGCAGCTTCTGCCGAAAAGACAGTAAATTGGTCGGGTAATCTGCGTGCGAAATTTTCTATTGGTGAAATTATACCAATGCCAACCTTTCCATTTGAGCGTGAACCATCTGTGTAGATTGTGCAGTGTGTAGAGTATTTATTATCAAGGAGTTCGTTAAAAATCACCTGAATTTTTTACGGTGATTCGCCTGCCTGTATTTGTCGTTTGATTGACCAATCAACTTAGGGACTAGGACGATCCCATCGTTGATTTCCGACTCGGTGGAGTGTGGCTATTTCGGGAAAGTAAATATTAGTATATTGTTGCAACAACTTTCTTGTCTCATCGAGGATAAAAATGTCTCTTTGTGCGCCGTATGATTTTTCGATAAAACTTATCGCTCTGTTGCTACAGTAGACTCTCCACATCTCGATGTTCTACATCTCGATATCTCTCCCTATGTCGATGATTGCTTCGGTCCCTTCATTCTGCATACGATTTTCCTCTCCATATCTCGCTATCCTCCTTATCTCGATATCTCCATATCTCGATGTGTTCCCGTTGATTTTTTGTTCCACTTTTCTCTCCATATGTCGATATGAACATTATCAAAGGTTACTAGACCAGATTTAAGTGATTCAGAACAATTTGGAAACTCGAAATAAAGTTTGTTTGTTGAATATTTTCCTAGTAATGGTGTGATTTGTAATCTAGTGTTCATTAAATTAATGTTCTTTGTCTCGATCTCTCCCTATCTCGATGGTTCCTCCGATATCGAGATGCGGAGAGGCGACTGTAGCTGCCACAGTTAGGATGTACTCAAAAGGGAGTATTCCGGCTTCAATTGTGGACAAAGTCGGAGAGCTTGGAAGTAGACCAGAAGTGAGACGTATCATTATCGATGTTTTTTCTCACAGTTGATGCAAAAGGCAGGTTGGTCGCATGTATCCATCTTCTCATGTTGTGACGAACAGTTGAAACACCTTTGGGGAATAGGGCAGTTGTTTCTTGAGTGGCCGTAGAAGTAGCATTTGAAGCAGAGTAATGGATTAGGATAGTAGGGTCGGGTAGGGACCTGTAGTAACCCAATTTTGACCGACTGTGGGTATTCCGCACGGCTGAAAGTGAGAATAATCGCCAGCCCTTTTTTTACTTTTTTGCCTTCATGATCCTTCTGACATAGATGACGCCTTGACTGGCAAGCTTGTTCAGAATTTCCTTTTTCTCCATGCTGATTAATAGCGAGTAAGTGCTAATAACGCACCGACTTGTGTTGAACTTGGGGTGTAGTATTACGCTTACTTCCGTTCCATCCTTAAGAGTGTTTAATTGCAACAGTTTTTCGACTTGGGCTTGATTCCTAGTCCGCATAACGTACTTCGTGCAATATCCTTCAATATTACTGCGCTCAACGGGGTCAGCCCATTCCTCGACACTTTCTCCAACTATGAAGGGGTCCTCTGGAAGTGCTGATTCATTCTTGCCTATCATAAGCAGCGTTGTTGCAGCTCTAAACGTTTCCGTTAGCCCAGTGAAGTTTCGACTGACTTGGGTTTTAAGGGGGCAGGATCCGTCATTGATTTCGGAATTCAAGAAAATTTACAGAAAAATGTGTTCACTGTATTCTGTTCTCCAACCGAAACACAGTGAACACATTTTCATCGGATAATTTTTAGTTCTGAACAGAAAAACTGTTCTTCTAGTTTCGATGATGACGATGATTACGACGACGGAGCGTTGAACGTTAATTCGTATAGAATGGCAAAAGCTGAAAAAATTCAAAGTAGATTTTCCTAAAATTAGACGTTTGTTACTGACACCCCTTTGCTTCAAACCCTCTCATTTTCGCAATGCGGTATCGGTAAATGAGGATCGTGAAAGTTATTACTCTACTCGATGGATATTCGACTTCGCGAAGAAAGTTTTCCCGGATTCTGTCCAAGTGCAAACGATCACACGTGATTATCCAGACGAAAGGAATGAAATGGACTCAACTTTTTCGATGGTAGAATTCTCACTTGCATGTAATAATTCTGTACCAGAGTTGGATAGAATTAAGTTTAACTCGCTCCTAATCCTGCGGATCTAGAGCTTCAATTTATGGGTAAGGAACTCACTCAAGGTTTTTCACATATGTATTTAGGGGTCTGGTTTGATTCTAAATGCACTCGGGGAAAACAAATTAGGTATCTGTATCAGAAGTGCCAACAACGGATCAACTTCATGCGTATACTCACAGGAACATGGTGGGAATTTGGTCCAGAAAATTATAGAGCACTCTAACGCTTCCACAAAGGTTTATTTCAGAGTTAAAATAAAAACCTGCAGTAATTTTCATATTTTAACCTGAAAAAAAATCCTAGCGATTATCCCAGGATTTCCTCCATATGATTTTTCTTTGATTTTTTCACCGGTTGTTACTTTTAGAAGATTTACCACAGATCCTACAGGAGCTTTTTCACAAAGGTTTATTATAGAATTTTTGATAAAAATCATTTCGATCTTTTCCAAGAAACTTTACAATAATTCCTGCTTCTTCGCTCATTCTTCTTTTTGTCGTCAGACTGTGCACACGTTCGGGCTAGTTATTCTAGTTTTGCGTTTGAACACGCGTCTCAGTTCTGTTAGGGACCAAAGTAATTTAATACGCAGGTACTCGATTCCTGAAAATTAGCTCACCAACACATCCGCGTTAGTTATAAAATATTTTTATTTGTATTCTGTAGTCCGATATTTCAGCAAAATTTGCTCAGCTCAACTATTCTTTACATGTAAAAATTGATAATCTTGCGTTTGGAACTGGTTTGAAGGAAAAACCACATCACGTGAAATTTATTTCAAACTTATTTTTATCCAGTTTTATGGTATGGATAACGATGAGAATAATGTAATTGTATTATCATTATGTTAAACTACTTGTTTAAAGTCCAAATTGTTTGAAAATTATTAGAAGTGATACTCCCATACAATATGAAGCAAACTTTATTACTATTGTTTGCTTTTCTTCTCAGTGATATTATGCTTGGTGAGAAAAATTCTCGCGTCGATTAGAATTTGGAATAAATTCTCGGTAAATTTGACCTGGGATTCCTCATTTAGTTTGTCCAAAACATTCTCACGGCTTTTTCCCAGAATTTCATCGAAATTATCTCTAATAAAATAAAAAAGTATTTCCAAATCTCCATGTATTCTTCAAAACTTTATTCAAGGTTCCACACAAGTTAATACTACGCAATTATTACCGTTATCAGGGATGGTAGCGGTCAGACAGCAAAATAATAGTGACTTTAGTGACTAAAAATATCAAAAAAGTAACCAAACAGTGTCTAAAAAGTGATTTCATAAGTACATACATAAGGGCAAAATAAAATTTCAGGACCGCAAACATGGTCTTTATGAACAAGAATATTAACAAGTTTACACAATACGTAAAATTAAAAATGATATTGCCTTTAGTAATTTGAAAACTGCCTTAACAGTTTAATGCTCTGAAAAAAAAAAAACTTCACAGCATTATAAAAGTGACAAAGTGTGCCAAATAAAAGGTCTGGTAAATCTAAAATTCATCAACCTTGAAGAAAGAAATTACGGCATTTTTTTTTTTGTCAATTATGGCGAACCTTATTGTCAAAATTCTTTAAAGCTTTTCCATATGCTAGAGTTGCGAAACGAATTTATGAAAAAAAAAAACTTTTTGAGGCCCAAGTAAAAATGGTGTAAATGTCAAACCTGATAGAGCAGTTTTCTCATTTTAAACAAACAAATCGAAGAAAATAAAAGCACAGCTCTTTTATATTTGCTAAATAAAACAGCTGTGTAATTTTATTTACTTCGATTTGTTGGTTTAAAATGAGAAAACTGCGTTTTCAGTTTTACCAGACTTGTAGATAAATTTCTGGACATTCTTGTAGAATTTCCGGCGGAATCGAGAATTTAAAAATAGAAGAAGTAAAAATCCCAGTAAGAATTTATTGAAAATTCAACCCTCACTTTCCAAAGGTAACAACGAAGCTTTATCCTTTTTTGATGGACAAGAGCAAAACTAGCAATAGTAAATAGAGAATGATTTAGACGTATTACAACAATTTAGATATTACTCAGTACTCGAAGTATCCAAAACAATCGTATCACAGCAGTCTAATAAATAACACTTGTTTGGCTTAACGTTCAAGAATCCGTCATCGTTATCATCGAAAGTTGAAAAATAGTTTTTCTCATCATAATTGAAAATTATTCGATTAAAAAGCGTTTCCTGTATTTCGGTTGAAAAATGGAATACAGTAACATTTTGTAAGTTTCCTGATTTTGAACGAAAATCTGATTTTGAGAATAGTGAAATTAATGACAAATTTCGCCTGAAAATAATGACTCTTAAGGGGCGGTCCATTGATTACGTAAGACAATTTTCGAGATTTTTAACCCCCCCCCCCCCCCTTCCCCAATGGTAAGATTTTTTCCCCCATAACCCTTACGTAATTAATGGATGGCCCCTAATATGCGAATGAATGTCTGGCGCATTAGTCAATATTTATTGTAAAATTCTTGAATCCATTTATTAATAAATTTCTGAACTTGATTCTTTCTTGGCAAATCATCATAGGCAAGTTTCTGACAAATCTGATAAATAGTTTTAGGTTGAAATTTAAAAGATTTTTTTTTCTAACAGACTTTTTTTAAGCTTCCATCAGGCTAAGGTCGAAGATCTATTCAAGCTATTTTTCGTTAATTTCTCCAGATAGTCTTCAAAAATAATTCAGCAGGTCTGCCAGGAATTGAGCCAACATTTGAGTTTCAAAAATTTATCTGAACTTTTATCATGAAACCCAAAAAAATAAATTCCAGATATTCAGTCAAAAATATCTGTGTAGTATTCACCTTCTTCCAGAAAGTTTGCAAAAAATCCTTCCATCTCACTGAGCAAAATCTTTGCATTAGAATAATAAAACCCATTCAAACATTGCTGGTTTGGTATATAAATTTAGGAAGCTGATCCAGAACATATTTGATTTTTCATCAGATCACGAAAATAATGACTTTAGTGACAATTTTTCTGAAAAAAAAGTTACTTTAGTGACTTTTTGTTGCAAATAATGACTTTTTAGTGACCAGGTTGAAAAAAGTGACCAAGTCACTGAAACGTGACTCGCTACCAGGCCTGCACTATTCCTCCGATCATTCACAGATAGTTTTTTTTAGTGATTCTGGCTGAATTTCATTAAACGATTTCGTAAAATGGTCTTGTAGTTCATTATTCAGAAATTGTATTTTTTTTTTCAGTTATCTTAGCAATTTATCTACCTCAATTTATTCAGGTATTTTCTTGTCAGCATTAATATTTGCAGAATATCAGCGATATGCTTAGCTTAACTTAGACTGACTACACTTATCTATGGTTGCTATTCCGTGATTGACCGAAGTCAGTGAAGATGCACAAAGAATCAACTAGAAGTTCGGCTGGGATTGACCATAATCTTCTTCAGTGTGCATAATTCAGTGCGTCCATGTATACAGGGTCAATAACGGCGCCGGCCACGTCCTAGCAGGTGGGGGAAGGAATATTAGTGTGCAACTTTTGCTGTTTGGAGACCGTGTTTTTCTCTGCATCTCCACAAAGGTTACTGGGAGGGATGTTTGTTAGTGGGGAGGATCGTTAGGTCACATGATTCACTTTGATAAGCGATTAGACCATGATAAACGAATATTTGTAGGATATAAACATGCTTATAAATATAATGTATTCAATTGATATGAAAAAATTCCATATAGAAGAAAATAATGTCGACACTTGAAGTGACGAACGGTTCAAATTTTGTTGAACAAATAGCTAAACGCAAAATTCCTATAGCTTTCAGGACGAAAGCATGTGTTATCATATTTTACTTATAAGAAAAGAAAAGAAGAACTCGATTGGCTTGACCACCACAAAACACTCTTATGCCGACACTTACAGTGGCGAACCATTCAAAGTTTGTTAAACAAAAATAACCTTTTGCAAGTTCACTTATAGTGTCGAACCATTAAAAGTCCTTTCCTAACCTTCGGGCTGTCGCGCTGTTGTACTTTGTACAACAGTTGTGATTTATATGCTATCATTTTGCAACAAAGGTATCTATCGACACCAAACCAAAATGTATTCCTCAAGAATCTTCTTAAGAACAATACTCGACAGTTTTTATTTACAGTATGGCCCTTTATAATAGGGTAAAATCAACAAATGTACATGGAAGTCGCAAAATAATGAACGCACTATGTACGGTTCGAGGAAACCACAGTTTGAAATCATTATATCTTAAAATCCAGATAATATAGAAACTTGGGGTCTTTATTAAAGTTGTTCTGGAGGTGAAGCGCTATCTGATGGTACCTCATTTAATTCGGAATTTGACTGCTAGGTGGCACTAGTGGGCATGGAAATTTTACTTCTGTTTTGCATTTATTTCAGGATCCTGACTATTTAGAAGGATGTCGTCTTCGGCAAAGTTGTTTAGTAAGTTAAGGACTATTATTTTTCGAGCTAGTTGATTCAAAATTTTGCCACTAGGCGGCGCTAGTGAGCTTGAAACTTGTGTTTGCAGATATCTCAGGAGCCTGACCACTTAGAAAGGTAGTGTCTTCGGCAAAGTAGTTCAATAGCTCAAGAGCTATCATTATTTGAGCTAAGAAATAGGGTATTTTGCCACCAGGCGGTGCTAGTGAGCATGAAATTTTTGTTTTGCGGATACTGCAGGAACTCAATTTTTTAAACAGGCACCTTCGGCAAAGTTGTTCAGAAGCTCAAGGACTATCATTATTTTGCAAAATCTTGAACTTTATGGATTAAACAAAGAAAGAATTTGAGCTACTGAACAACTCTGTCGAAGAAACCATCTTTCTAAGTGATCAGGCTCCTGAGATATTTGCGAAATAAATGTTTTATGCTCACTAGCGCCGCCTAGTGGCAAAATTTTGAATCAACTAGCTCAAACAATGATAGTCCGTGAAATAACGGACAACTTTGCCGAAGACGTCATCTTTCTAAGTGGTCAGGATCATGAGATCTGAGAAACAACAGTTTTATGCTCACTAGCGCCTCCTAGTGACAAAATCCCGAATTTCTTGGCTATAATAATAATAGTCCTTAAAGCCTGATTTGCTACTGAAAAGGAATCGCTAAAAAAATTTCTCGCTGATTCCTTGCAGAAATTGTCTACAGCGACTCCCATTTGATTTGACATTTCTTTTCAACTGCATACTGCGATCAGAAAAAAGCGCATTCCTGATCGATTCTTTGCAGAAATTTTCCATGCATCAAGATAGGCCGAGAAATTACTTGTCAGCAGCGAATCAGGCTCAAGCTACTGAACAATTTTGCCAAAGACGTCATCTTTCTAAGTGGTCAGACTCCTGGGATATTCGCAAAACCAAGGGTGTTGTACAAAGTACAACGCGCGACTACTCGCGTTACAAAAATTCGCGCGACGACCGAAAGGTTAATAAGAAAAATAAAGGTAAAAGGTAAGGGGTGTTGTGGAAAAAATATAAAACTTAAATAATGTTTGTTAAGAGTTTATGCCGACACTCTCAGTGACGAACCATTGTCTCACTCTAACAATTATCATCAAAACTGTGTGGAAGCAAAACTCGAGTTTTAGAGAACCGATGGAGCTGAAAATTTATTAGGTTGTGCACAACATGTATAGAATCATAGTGATACATTTTTCACGTCGCTATATGGAGTGGTTCTTGGGATTTGCTTCTTCAAATGGATAGGGTGATTATGATGACGCCCCGTGCGGCCTTAATCTCGTGATAAGTGTAGGGATTGAGAGGGGTACTAGAGAAGATAAAATCTAAGCAGATGGGCATATAGTTTGAGAAACAAGGAAAACCTAAGCAAACGGGAAGAGACGAATGACACGTCAGTCTTGTAAAGTGTTTCGAGCGATGAAGTTGCGCTAGAATTGCTCCTGTTGCAATTCGGCTGTTTGAGCCACTAACTTTGCCGGTTCCTCCCTCCGGACACTACAATAAGGACAGAGGTCCTTATCATTTGTTGAACTTGAGCAAAGCTTTGACGCAGTTGCACATGCCGCTAAACGTGCAGGAATAATAATAATTCGATTGCTTTAGATATACTGCACCACTGCAGCTAATTTTAGCGAAATGCACCCGCAGCAATAAAAACGGGAAATCGTGCGCCAAGTTTCCGAACCTTCCCAAGGCCATCCCGTAAAGTAGTCAACCCTCGCCCCTCGCACTTACCTTTCCGCAAGCCTTGGCGTCGCCCTTCCGGGTCGGGATCAGCGTATTGTCCAGATCGAAGAAGATAGTCGTTATCGGTTTGTCGCAGCGCCGATCCTGTCCCGGGCGGAAGAACTCAAATTCGCGCTCCGTTCCGGTGGCCGGAACTCCACAGTCGATGATGGCAGCCATTGACAATGATGATGATCGGCGGTAATGATGGTGGGGGGATAATCCTTGCGCACAATTTTTTCGTTTCACTAATGAGAGTATTCCACGAAAAAGCTTCAGGTTATCACTGCTTTACGGTTATCAAATCCGTTTATTGGCGGAACTTGGAAGTAAACAGAACTTTTTCTCCGCGAGGACGCGACCTCCCACAAGGATGACGGACAGACGAATGTTATCTCATCAGACAGAACCCAGACTGAAGAAGCAGAAGCGAAGAGAAAAGTGGAAGAAAAATATGAAATGCGAATGATGACGACACAGCGGGAGAAAGTTAAAAAGGGAATATGAATTTCTCTGACGTGATTGAAGTGTTCCCAAATCTGGACAAACATTTGAAAAGGGCCCAAGAGGTCTTGAGCCTCTTTTCAGAAACGTTGCTCTTGAGCCTTTTTTAGCCCGCCCACGCATACTCACACTACCATCAGAAAAATTGGTGTAGGTTCTTCCTGATAGTGGTAATGATGAGCGTGATCGAGTTTAATTGGGCTCAACAGCTTCTTGCAAAGCCAATGTTTAGCAATGTCGATGTGGAATTTTTGTCCAGAAATGTAGTTTGGATTCAAGGCAACATACACTTAGAAACACGGGTAGTCACAGAATGACTAAATTTTAGTATTTTATGACTATTTTCTATCTGCCTCTCTTTCATTCTGCAGGGAATTTTATTCCTATTTGTCAATTCGCCTGGGTTGAAGCATCGCTAAGCTTCAACCCTGGCGAAATGACATTTAGTGTAGAAATTCACAGCAGAATGAAAGAGAGGCAGATAGAAAATAGTCATTAATACATAAACTTTAGTAATTCTGTGACTATTTTTATTTCACAAAGGGCTTGTTCATATACTTAAGAACGCTAAAATCGAACATTTTGGATACCCAACCACCCCCTCGTGACGCTTTTTGTATTGATACTCTACAATTTTTGTACGAGTCGTAACAAAGATAGGACACCCATCCACCCACTAAAGCGTTATGAAATCAATGAATGGGCCCAAACCACCAAATGACCCGTCGGGGTATAGAACTATCAGTCTACCGGGTACCCCCGTTGGTTTGACCACATTTAATTTGAACACTTTTTAATTTGTACCCTGCTAGTTTCCATATCGTTCATATTAAAAATGCTGCAAACGTCATTCAGGGTGGCTAGATAATGAACCCCGATGGTTTGCATGAGGTACCGTTCAAATTAACGGGGGTGCACAGTACTAGATATGACGGATACCTTATACGAAAGGTGCGGACGGCCTATGCAACAACCAGTTTGGATTCAGAAAAGATAAATCTACTATGGACGCTATCCAGTCGATCGATCAGACAGCTGAGGTGGAAATTGTGCATAAAGTGTGGGACAAATGGATCAGGACGGACAATACAGGATTACCAGGATCATTACAGACGGGGACAAGACCGATAACCCGGGGTATTTTCGGAGACCGCGTAATACAGTGGAAAGTCAAGCGATACGATTAACGATTGCCGCCCATAGATACGGGGACAGTTGTAGTACTTCCGACACTCCCCCTCAACATCCAATTGGACCCATATTTACTGCGAACTGTTGTTGTTTGAATTATCCCACGGGTTCGGTCATGATATCAGCAACCATAGATTCGGATGGACAATAACGAATGCTCACCAAACCTTTCTCAGATAAATCCTTGACATGCTTGATCCGATAAATCCTAAGACATGCTTGAAGCGCCTCGAAACCGATGCAGAATGACCGCGCTGATGCCAGTCTTGGAAGCGTCTCCCGCCACGATGATGTCATGCTCTGGGTTGTTGTGAGTGAGCAAAAGACCTGATTGCAGCACGCGCTTAATGTTTTGGAATGCGTGCTGACACTCCTGACTCCAGCCGAATTTGCTGTCCTTTTTGAGCAGGTTGTCTAACGGATGACGAAGCTGGTGCATCTCACGTACGAACTTCCCGTAGAAGTTGACTGCACCCAAGAATAAGCGCAGCCGTCGAAAAAGCATGTGCAGAATACGGTTGTGTTCCTCAAGCGTCTTGCTGTGCGCCAGAATGTCGTCAAACCAATAGGGAGATGGGGGAGTCTTACCGTCAGCTGAAGATTTCGCTTGGATGTTCGGGTGCTTCTTGGAGTTCCGAATTGCTCGGACCGACGAAGATGTCGGTTTCTTCTCAACAACGCCGTGTCGTGCTTGAGATTCGACAGTCGTTGCCACTCGTCCTTCCAGGTTGATGTTTTCAGCTCGATCGGACTCGAGCTTCGATCGAAGTCGCGTCCTCAAGTCAGCGCCCTTCACTGATTTGAAACCACAGATGAACACCAGAAACGAAGTCGTCGGCTGCGCTTTTGTCGAGCTGAAGACAGTCGAAGCGCTTGTTGAACAAAGATTTCTGTTGACCGAAAATCTTCGTCAGCTTGGCCACAACGTCGTCGAAAGTGAAATCGCGTGGGTGAGATGGCGTGTGTGAGATTCGCAGCATCGTCCATCTCTGCCATCCTGCCGGAATAAATCCTCATACTTGGAAAACAAGTGTTCGAACGTTAGCCTCTTTTCCGTGTCGAAATGGAACTCCTTGATATTGGAAGCGAGTCACTCGAGAATCTTCTCTGGAGCGCTTCGCTGGGGTGGTACTTCACGATTTCCGGTGAATTGTTCCATAAGCATCATTAAACGGTTGTACAACTGAGCCATTTGACGCATAACCTCTAACAGTGAAATTTCTCCTAATCGGATTCGACTTCATTCGGCCGGGTCATTCTTGATTCGGATTTCAGGCTTGAAACTCGACGCCAAAATGTTACCTTCTCTAATATTCTTGAGGAATGTTTAGGGTCGTCAGGTCCTCTTCCAACATCATGACCGTATTGTATACTGATAGCACATTCATGGCCTTCCGTCGCTGACCTCTAACTCTGAATATAATGTTAGCAATTTTATCGTTCGACATTCGTACTAAATGACCAGCCATCTGAAGTCTGCCGTATTTCACAAGCCTAACAATATTCGCATCAAGCGGAAAACGGGCGGACAAGTGAGAAAGGATAATTGGGTCCTAAAGCCAGAACCACATGTTTACTCAATTTTTAAATGGTTTTCGTTGGTTTCAGTCCAAAAAAAAAAACCATTGTTTTACGGTTTAAACTCAAATTATATTTTGTTTTCCGTGTCCCTTCCGAAATGTCAGATAGCAACAACCCCAGTGTTAAAACTACAACCCCTGTGGCGTTTTTGTCGATAGAGTGAACGTAAAATATGATCGAAAGTGTCGAAGTTCATTCTGCTTCTTCTTCTTCTTGGCATTAACGTCCTCATTGGGGCAGAGCCTGCTTCTCGGCTTAGTGTTCTTATGAGCACTTCCACCAAAGACAAATTAAAGACCCCCATGTCCCTTGCTGTTGCCCAAAATGTTGTGGTTCATGAGGAAATCTAGAATGCCGTTCAAAGTGTACTGCGATCTGTCAAACTTGGGTACCTTTTGCACTACCGAGGGACCAAATGCAGTACTAGAAGTGGTACCCAATCTGAGTCCGAGTGGGACGGACCTGCTTCCACAATTATTAATTGAGAGCATTCTTTGTCAAAGTTGCCATTTTCGCATTCGTATATCGTGTGGCAGGTACGATGATACTCTATGCCCAGGGAAGTCAAGGAAATTCCCATTGCGAAAAGATCCTGGACCGACCGGGAATCGAACCCAGACACTTTCAGTATGGCTTTTCTTTGTAGCCGCGGACTCTAACCACTCGGCTAAGGAAGGCCCCAAGGTTCATGTTTGGAACTATTTTTTTAAATTTAAATTTAAATATGTTCTGGCCGTTATTTGAGGTGGAGAAAATTGCTAAAGTAGTTGTAAGAACATGCTCTTTCGTATTATTAAATGGAAACAAGAATGCATTACAAATTTTAGGACCCAATTTCATATGATTTTCACTTATTAATACCGGAATTAGTTTCGAGGCACTTTTCCTACAAATAGCGCAAATTGTTGAACTCATCCAAATTTTTCACACAAATTAAAAAAGAAAATGTTTTTCTAAAATCTCGCCAATCGAAAAATTCCCATAATTAATAATCCGAGATGAACTAGCCCAGGGCTAAAAATCTCGTTAATAAAGTCAAATCAATCAATCAACCATAATTAATAAATTACATTACAATTACAATTAATTACAATTAATAAATACAATTACAATAACAATTACAATTCTATAGCAATCATTCGTTTTTCCGTATTTCCCTTTTTCGGTCATCTTACCTTTCAACTCAACTTACTTTGCTCCTCACCCACGGGAGGTTGATTTTTTTTACGAACGAGCGGCGAAAGCAGAACCAAGAGAACTGTCAAAAACTCGTGCCTCTGCACCAAAGCGTTATTCAATCGCAAACAAAATCTGATTTTTCGGTTTTTCTCCGCGAGTGTAAAATAATCGGGACATTTTTAATCGTAAATCCCCTCCGAAATGCGTTTCTCGGCCGTCCTGTTCCGACAGCACATCGGGTTCCACTTCAAGAAGCACTGGATTATCCAGGGTAAGCGAGTTCCCTCGGAAACCGGGGCGCAGGCCGAATTGGCCGCTCGTGGCATTCCGGTGGTCTTGGATCCAACCGAACTGATCCGGGAACGGCGAGAAGTGGACCTGAATCTTAAAGTGGTAGGCCAGTTGCCGCCGGAGGTGCAACTGGACGAGAATCATCCGCTGTACAAGCAAGAACCGTGTTATCTTTACGGGGATCGGAATATCCTGCTGGAGGGAACCCGGCAGGCGCAGGTTTTGCTCAACACGGCCATCTACGACGAGCTGCCGCTGAAGGTGGAGGAGCGGCTGGACAGGACCAAGATTCCGACGCAGCTCGACCGGTCCATGCAGCAGTCTGTGCTGGCGGCGCTCGTTTTCGATACGGAACAGGTCAAGGTTGGCATCGTGAAGGATCCGGAACGGCCAGCGTACAAATTTCCCCGAGTTTACGGGATTTCCAACGAAAGGAGGAAGTGAGTAAATGATTATCTTTTTCACTTTAAAGTACAGTTTCGATGACCAATGATATGAACGATGCAATTTCTTCCCATTCCAGTCGCCTGATCCTCTCTAAGCTGGTGACCCATTGCGAGCGCTTCGTCGGCCAGGAAGTGGCCTCCAACCGTAAGATCATCGCCAACACCCACTTCATCGTCCCCATCACCAAAGAACTCGACAGGATCCAATTCTCGCTCAAGGTGGACAGCTTCATCACCTCATCGGCACCCCTCAAACCGTTGGACAACTCCGTCTACCGACCACAGGACCAAACCCTGCCGGACATTTTCCCCGTCAAGCAAACGGTCACCATTCCGACCACGCATTTTTACGAGTGGCAAACCGAGTACCCCATCAGCCGCCAGTACAGGTTCTCCCATCCGCACACCGTTCTGCTGCACTGCGCTCCGGAATCCGTGGAGAACATGTTCGAGACGCCGGTCACGGACGACCAGAAGGAGGCCCGGGCCATGATTAAGGCATTTACGGTGGCGGCAGCCCGCGCTCGGCAACTTTACGGGGTAAGAGATGCCAAATTCTTGGACATTCTTTTCCCGTTAATAACGATTTCAGACACACCGTGTAAGTATCTCTAAATTAACTTTCCTTCCCGCTTTCCTCAGAACGACGTCCAAGCCTTGCCGGCCCCCATCCAGGTGCAGGTGGTGCAAACCGACAGCCAGTGGTTCCACTTTGGCATCTTCCAGCTGAACACGTTGGACCTGAACGCGTCCGGGGAGAGTGCCGGCAGTCGCAATCTGTGGTTCCGCAAGCCGCGGATGGACCTCTACTCGCAGTGTGGCTATCTGGTGGGAAAACCGAGCCTGGTCGATTACAACCGGGACGTGCTGCGGCATATGGCCGTGTTCTACGGCAGTAGTTAGAACAGTTGTAAGTTGAATTAATGGAGGTGAATTAGTGAATCGTACATTCATATTCTGCTTGAAAAATTTGAATTTGATCCGAACTGGCCATCGATCTCTAGAGGAAGGTATGATAAAGGGCTGGGAGAGCCGTCCGGTAAGTAAATATTAGCTTTATTTGAACGTGAATCTATGGCAAAAGGTCGAAAACCAAAGTCAAAGAAGAAAGAATTTTTCACCAAGCAAATCGTTTTCGACCTTTTGCTCTTTCGACGTTTTGTCTTACGACCATTTATCCATAAGCCCTTGTACGTTTGCTCAAAACGATGTGTGGGGACGGTCGAATGAAAACCGCGACGGATACTTAGAAATAAAACTCTTTATTTTCTCGAACGTGTTTACACCGTTGCGTCTAGTTTTTTAACTGTCTTACTCTACATAGGGTTGTTCGCAAATTTTGATAGCGCATAGGGTGGCTCCAAAGGGTACCACCACATACGCCCCCCCAGTTACACCATAAATCGAACACGGTGTCCTGCAGGAGTAATTACTGTGTGATGGTCATCATGGGGGTAACTTGATAAATTCTGATCACAAATGAAAAAAATGTCGCATGTAACCACTTGCTTCCGACTACCAGTCAAGCAATCCAAGTGGACCGATCGTAGCCTCTCGCCCACTGTTCTTGTGGCATTTTTTTTTTTTTACTTATCTCGTTTATTTGGCAGGCTCAGGCGCCGTAGGGCATAACAGAGCCGAAATCTTTTCTTTTTTTTTACATTATTTACATTTTGAAATTTGAACTTATTTTAAAAACTATGTTAGTTTGCGGAAGTTTTAAGGTTAGTGGATACATTTGAAACAGGGAAGGAAAGGATTTTTTGGAATTTCTTAAGCTACTTAGACTACTCAGCTGATGAAGCTTGAAGGGACAGGATGTCCAGATCTGTAATGAAACTAAACAGAAACGGTTTGTGGGAGACACGACGAGAAGAGGACAATTTGAATGGGAAAAAGAAAGACAGGGAATGAACACAATCAAACCCGGATATTGATACGCTTCAAAAACAGATGGATTAAATTCATATATTCTAAATCAAGGCCCGCCAACACTTCCCTGACAGGTTTCTGCTGTTTTCCTCGGATCCGGAGAGTTTCAGTCAGCTCAGATCTGACGCCACGATGCTCAACGCATCCCCACACAACATGTTCGATATCCTGGTAAGCCACGCCGCAAACACAGAGATTGCTTTCTGAGAGCCCAATACGGTGGGTATGCGCGCTTAACGAATAGTGATTGGACATAAGCCGACACATGACACGAATGAAATCACGGCTCATGCCCAACCCCTTAAACCATGGCTTTTTCGACATCTGTGGAAATATGGAATGCAGCCATCTACCCATTTCTCCGTCTCTCCATTTCTGTTGCCAGCTGATCAAGGTCTCCCGACGGGCCAATGCAAAAAATTCTTCGAAGGCGATTTGACGCTCGTAAACATCGCCTTCTTTAGCGCCTACCTTAGCCAGAGAGTCCGCTTTCTCATTGCCAGGAATGGAGCAATGCGAAGGGACCCAAACTAGGGTAATATTGTAAGAGCGAATTGACAAAGCACTCAATGCTTGGCGTATTCTATTCAGGAAGTACGCTGAGTGCTTCACCGGCTTCATTGACCGAACAGCCTCCAGAGAACTTAAACTGTCGGAAAAAATGAAGAAGTGCTCTGGTGGGAGAGAACTGATGTACTCTAAGGTGTAATGTATAGCTGCTAGTTCAGCAACATATACAGAATATGGTTTTTGAAGCATGAAGGAGGCGCTATGAGAAACGTTGTAAACACCGAAACCAGTGATATCATCCATTTTTGACCCATCAGTGAAGAACTGTCGGCTCTCGCTGACATGCCCGAATTTACTTGCAAACATGGGAGGGATAAACTTTGAACGAAAGTGATCTGGTATACCATGGATATCTTGCTTCATGGACAAATCAAATACTACAGAGGAACAGTCGAATTCTAGGAAGTTATCACGATTGGTGTTAACCGAAGATGGGCTAACCTCCAGCGTCATGTACCAGTAGTACACACTCATGAAACGAGTTTGAGGGTTATGTTCAAGCAGCTTTTCGTAGTTTTCAATAACCAATGGATTGAGAACCTCACAACGGATGAGGAACCTGAGTGTTAACTCCGCGAAACGATCTGTCAGGGGCTGTACTCCTGCAAGTACCTCTAAACTCATTGTGTGAGTAGAGTTCATGCAGCCTAGCGCGATGCGAAGACAGCGGTACTGAATCCGCTGTATCTTCAGCATATGTGTTTTCGCCGCGGATTGAAAGCAAAAGCTACCGTACTCTAAGACCGACAAGATGGTTGTTTGGTACAGCTTGATCAGATCTTCCGGATGGGCTCCCCACCATGTTCCGGTTATAGTTCGCATGAAGTTGATTCGTTTTTGGCACTTCTGTGTCAGATACACAATGTGTTTCCCCCAGGTGCATTTGGCGTCGAACCAGACCCCGAGATATTTAGAAGACAAGCTATGAGTGATTGACTTACCCATGAGTGTAAGCGGAAACTTGGCAGGTTTGTGTTTCTTTGAAAAGACAACCATCTCAGTTTTCTCCGCAGAGAATTCGATACCCAGCTTTAAGGCCCAAGTAGACAAATTGTCCAGAGTATCTTGTAAGGGTCCTTGTAGTTCGGCTGCTGTTGGTCCTGTGACAGAAACAACACAGTCGTCTGCAAGCTGTCTTAACGAGCAATTTTCCATGAGACAGTCATCAATGTCTCTCACATAAAAATTATAAAGAAGGGGACTCAGACATGATCCCTGGGGGAGACCCATGTAGCTAATTCGTGAAACTGACAAGTTGCCATGAGTAAAACTCATATGCTTCTCGGACAACAAATTGTACAAAAAATTGTTCAAAATTGATGAAAGGCCACTTGCGTGGAGTTTGTCTGAAAGGACATCAACACAAACTGAGTCAAAAGCACCCTTAATATCCAAAAACACTGAACCCATCTGTTCGTTTTGGGCAAAGGCAAGTTGAATTTCTGAAGAAAGCAGCGCAAGACAGTCGTTCGTTCCTTTGGCTCTGCGAAAACCAAACTGTGTATCTGACAGCATGCCATTCGATTCAACCCATTTATCCAGCCGAAAGAGAATCATCTTCTCTAACAACTTGCGAATACACGACAACATCGCAATTGGACGGTACGAATTATAGTTCGACGCGGGTTTCCCG
Organism: Aedes aegypti; assembly: GCF_002204515.2. Classification (NCBI taxonomy): domain Eukaryota; kingdom Metazoa; phylum Arthropoda; class Insecta; order Diptera; family Culicidae; genus Aedes; species Aedes aegypti. Next base: position 305,221,767 of record NC_035107.1, on the reverse strand, counting down.
GGTTTTTGGATGGCTATTACTCTCACCTGCCTCCAGTCATCCGGAACAATGTTACACTCCAGAAAGTGATTAAACAAGTTCAATAGGCGCCTCTTTGCGACGTCAGGTAGGCCCTTAAGCAAATTGAACTTGATTCGATCCATTCCTGGAGCGGAATTGTTACATGAAAGGAGAGCAAGTGAGAATTCAACCATCGAAAAAGGTCTATCCATGGCGTCCCTATCCACCGGAATATCTCGTCGCACGCGATCAACAGGAACGGAATCCGGACAAACTTTCTTAGCGAAATCGATAATCCACCGAGGAGAGCTCTCTCGATCTTCATTAACCGACGATGTATTACGCATTCTTCTTCCGACGGTCCAAAGCGTTCTCAACGAGGTCTCACGTGATAATCCTTCCACAAAATGACGCCAATAACCGCTTTTCTTCGCTTTGACCAAGCTTTTAAACTTGCGTTCAAGGGAATAATAGCGCTCATAGTTGTCAATTGAACCACGTTTCCGGAAGTCTTTAAACGCGGCGGATTTCTCGCGATAGAGTGCCTTACACTCTTCATCCCACCACGGATTGGGAGGCTTCTTGCGAACCGACGGACCAGGCACAGGACGGCGTTGGGCTTGAAGAGCGCTGTTGAGAATCAACTCGGATAAAAAGCGATACTCTTCCAACGGAGGAAGTACTTCCACCGCTTGTTCTCCATCAATGATCGTTTCCGCGTACTTTCCCCAGTCTATGTGCTTTGTGAGGTCGTAGGCGAGATCGATGGATGAAGACTGTTGTGTTCCATTGGAAATTGAAACTACGATCGGCAAGTGATCACTACCATGGGGATCCTGGATTACCCTCCATGAACAATCCAGCGATAACGAGCTTGAACATATTGAGAGGTCTAAACGGCTATCCCTAGGACTTCCATCTTGAGCTGGAGGTGCCACTCGTGTAACTTCCCCAGTGTTGAGAATTGTCATATTGAAGTCGTCGCAGAGGTCATATATCAACGTTGATCGGTGGTCGTCATACAGTTCCCCCCAGCCTGTTCCGTGGGAGTTGAAATCCCCAATGAACAACCGTGGTTCAGGCATAACAGAGCAGATGTGAGAGAGATCTCTGCGAGATATCGCCGATCTCGGAGGAAGATATATAGAGGCGACACTGAGGCTTTTGCCTCGGATAGTCACCTGACATGCAACGACTTCAATGCCTGACATCGGCGGCAGATCGACTCTGTAGAACGAGTGATGCTTTTTGATCCCAAAAAGCACTCCTCCATATGAGTCGGATCGATCCAGGCGAATAATATTAAAATCATGGAAAGGAAGGGTCACATCAGGTGTTAGCCATGTTTCTGATAACGCAAAAACATCGCACTGTAAATTACTAACTAAAAATTTAAAACTATCTAATTTAGGCATAATACTACGACAGTTCCAGTGTAGAACAGAAATCATATCTTCGACCTCTGTGGATAATTTATCCATCAAAAGATATGATCGTTGCAAGGAGGGGCATTCTAGAAGCCAGTTGCTTCAAAAGAGGAGTCACACATGGAAGCAATCCTTTGACAATGTTCTTCACTGGGTCAGAAGCATTGAAGAAATTAAGGATGATATCTACAATGCCAGAAAGCGTAAACATTGGAACGCCCTGAGGTTGCCCTAGGGGCTCCGAATGCGAGCTTTCTTTTGGCTGAGCAGTTTGAAATTTTGGAATATTTGGGATTTTAGATTTTCCCGGTAGTGGCGGAAAGTCTCTTTCCTCTTGGAGTTTGAATCCAGGAGGTGAAAGCTTTGAGACTTTCGCGACAGGCTTAGTATTTTTCATGGCTGGTGGGTCATCACTGCTAGACAGATTCCGAGGCTTTTTTGTGGGTCTCTGGAGTCTCACACGCTTCCTCGATGAACCCTTGAAAACGAAGGAAATTCCTTCACCAACCTCAGAGTCGGAGCCCTGATCATCAAGAGACAGAGAAGAGTAGATATTTTGGGATTCAGCAGACGGAGCAGCCTTTTTCAACATCTCGGCAAAACTACGCCGAGAGCGCTGCTCTAATGATCGTCGCTGATGTTGCTGCCGGCGTACGTACGTTGGGCAGTTTTCGAGGGCATGTGGTGGACTTTCGTTGCAATAAACGCATTTTGGCGGTATTCTACATACACCATCCACATGTCTCTCCCCGCAAGAAGCACAGCGAGGTTTATTGCAGCAATACTGGGCAGTATGGCCCAGCTGCTTGCAATTTGTGCAATTCATTACCTTCGGTACGTACAGCCGCACAGGTAAACGAAGTTTGCCGATTACAAGAAAATTCGGCAAAGCAGATCCGGAAAAGGTCACACAGAAGGATTCAGAATGTGAATAGATCTTTTTTTCTCCCACCAGGGATACGGAATGCAATTGCTTGCATTCCAGTATGGCGACAGATGGGAGAGAAGGGTTTTTGAAGCGACCACAACCCTGCATCAATTCTTCGCAGGTCGTACTGCCTTCGGTGACCACTCCCGCAATCTCAACCCGATGGCTTGGCAGATAAGTTTGGTACTCACGAGTAAAGAGCTCACAGGCCACAATCTCATTGGCCTGTTTACGATCACTGACGGTGACGCGCAGTTTACCAGAACCCACTGTGTCAATGGCGACAACGGAAGAGAATCGCTTAGTCAGATCCTTACTGATCTGAATAGTGTTCAACCGTTTGCCTTTGGATCGAAAGAAAACAACAAAAGGCCCACCAGAGTCGGGCGGGTAGGCCTTGAGGCGAGGGGACGTCGGAGATGGTAGAATATTGGTGTCCATTTGAGACACATCAGATTGAGGGGACACACATGGATTGGGCATAGAGGTGTTTGTGTTTTGTTGGTTCAACACATTCGAAGACTCAGTGAGGGGATACGACGTTCCCCCGCCATCATCATCTACACCCATTGCGGTAGCTTAACACCGCAAAGGGCGCACGAATAACTCAAACTAACACTATTCACAGAAATGGAAATTGAATCAAACTGAAAAAAAACACATACAAAGGGGAAAGGGAAGAGGGAAAACTTTCACACGCAGTAAAAACTAATCAAAAAAGACGTGAAGAGGAGAAGAACAACGAGAGGTAGAGTAAGGTGGGGCAAAAGTTCGACCTTAGTGGTATAATCAATGTTTCCAGGAAAATAATAGCAGTTAAAACAAAACAAATACCGTACAGTGAATCTTCAACATATTGGCTATAATTTTGCTGAACAAACTTGTGTCAAAATATTTACCCATTTTTAGTTATAACAGTTTCAAAATTGATTGTCTTATTCGAACTTTTGCCCCACCGGTGGGGCAAGAGTTCGAATCTAGTGTGGGGCAAAAGTTCGCTGACTAAAACACAAAATATCGATCCTTTTATGACAGGCATACTTTACACTAGCCGTAAACTTAAGTTTGACGAAATATACACGCTAAATTTTCATCGAAAAATCGCCCAAAACCGGGTTTATTGTAATATACTCAAAATTAGCAGTTTTTCGCAAAACTAAGTGGAAATGTAAAATTTTGGTGACAATTTTCACACGATCAGACAAATTTAACTGAATTTGAAGATAATATGTGGATTTTAGGCAATTTGCAAATTTTTTCGTGAGTTTATACATGGGTCGAACTTTTGCCCCGCTGATTCGAACTTTTGCCCCACTATGGGCCAAAAATTGTTTTCAAGCATTTATGCAAAAACTAATACACTTCAAAGCAACCTTATGATAGGCCTAGAAACGCCCTTACATAAAATATTGAAAAAGATTTTATTTTCAATTGGTTCAATGCAACGAAAGTTTGACCAAAAATTACAATATTCACGTCGAAAAACAACAAATAGCCATAACTTTTCCAAATCTCAATCGATTTTTATGATATTTGGATTGAAAGTCTCTTACTTGAATAGCTTTCGAACCACCATGACATTTATAAGATTTGTTTTAAATTGAGCTAGAAATCTTAAAAAGAAACTCTTACCCCAATCGAACTTTTGCCCCACTTTACTCTACTTATCTTTTACTCTATCCACGCTGGCGTCGTCGATGCTGTAACCGATGGGCGTCTACGCTTGGGGAGAGGTAGCAAGTAACGTACGACCATTCGCTGGGACGCGTAGATGTGTGGTTGATCTCCGCTGTCCACGCTATACGCACACCACAGACGATGATCGCACTGATGAACTCTGCACTGCACACAGGTAGCACACGGGACGGGGTGCGAGCTGCCTTCGATGATACACGTGATCAAAAACGGACGGTCTGGTTCCTGGTTCGCTGGTACGGTGTATGTGTGGTTGGTCTCTCACTGCCTGCCACCAACCAACACAGGCGTCGATAACGATGGTGACCACTGTCGGTGTGGAGAGCGCACCGCTGTGCACGCTATATGCACACCACAAACGATGATCACTCAGGTAGCACACGGGACGAGGTGCAAGCTGTCTTCTACGATACACGTGATCGGAAAATAACCACGCAATGGCGAAAACGTTCAATACTTTTGCGCAAAACTCGATTAAACGGCAACACAATGGCTTCGCCAAAAGTGTTCCGCTTCCAAGCCGAACTAAGGCTCTTCACTGCACTAAAAACACTTTGCAATAGGCGTCGAAATACCAAAGATTTGGAAAAACGGGGGTGAACCCGGACACACGAGAACTATCGACTGTCTCGCACGGTAGCTCAACAAGGAATGATGATCTTGTGGCATTTGACAGCAGAGAAATAAGGTCGCTAGTACTCAGGCGCTACTTTGAAAAGCACAAGGATGCAAAGTTGTGTAATCTAAAATCTTCTGCTCCACTGGAATACCGGTTTACGGTTAACGAAATGCTTTCAATCCATGCTTTCCGCATCCGTAACCTGGCCTTGCGGCTGAAACAGAAGAAAACAATCCAGTCCATCTTTATTCGTAACGACAAGGTTTCGGTCCGTCTGCCTGGGCAGAAGCGATATGATCCAGTAGGGGACTGCAACGAATTGCTTAGACTGGTTGGGACTAGTGTGAGCGTAGACGAATACCGTAAAGTGCCGTAATTCAGCGCAGTTAACGAAAAACACTTTTCAAATGCATAATTAAAAATTAGTATTGCACCAACAAAAAAGCTTTCTGGGTGGATCGCTAGCAAATCTGTTTTAGATTATGGGAAAAATATAAACTAGACTGTATTCAAACGTTACAATTTTGATTTTTTTGAAATAGTTCACTCGTTGAAATAGCCTAATTCCGCGCATTTTTCACACGCTTTTCCATATTCCGCGCAGAAAAATGCCTAATTCCGCGCACTCGCGAAACAATCAAATTAACATTAATTTTATATAAGGCAGCATCCATTCATTACGTAACGCTGAAATTGAACATTTTCAACACCCTACCCCCCTCCATAACATTTTTTGTATGATAAAAAGTTAAGTTTTGTATGAGCCGTAACGTAGACTTTTTTTATAATTTTTCGACTATCACATGATATAAGGATAAACATTTGTTATGTTCTTTTTATGAGACGAGACTCGCAAAGACGGTCTTCTTTTTCTGTCATTGCTGAGTTTTTTTTTCTTATTCATCTCTGTGTTTCCATCAAGCATGCGCAAGCCGTTCAAACCCTCACATGAACATCCCAGCAAATATGCAATTGCAATTGCATCACACTGAAGCATAAAAGCCTTTGAAGTGAAATTTCATACCAGAAAAAGTAGCAGACATTAAAAATAACTATAGTCTTGTGTTTAGATTTATCAGCATCTTTGGAAAAACTGCTCCAAACACTGAGGTTTTTATAAAAATTTATTTTGAATACAATACTTTTCAATTTTTCAGTTATAAAAACGACTGGCTGCATTTGGACGTTTCGCGACAGCGGAATCTGGGCTGCATATGACGTTAATATTTTTCCTCTTCCTTGTCAACTTCGGGGATTGCATGTTATTCCAGAAGAAATTTCAAAAATTTATGCAGTTTGGCGAAACCGCCCCGACTACCTCTACACACTTAATTTTTTTTACCGTATGGGTACCGGGGGCATTATGGACACCCCCTGTATCTTTGCCTAAGTGAATACTTTTACACTTTTGATGCAAACAATATTTCAGTTGCCTTTCGGAAGAGTAAACTATCCACTAAAATTTCAGAAAAAATGTTTAAAATTTTGATTTTAAACCGCAAAATTGAGCATGATTTTATTTGGTTCGAAAATTATAACATTCACTCCTCACCAAATAAGGTTTCAGAGGCAAACGACTGCAAATTGACCGATAATGTAGCTCTCGATCGTAGATTTTTATCTGGTACTTTAAGACATTAAAAAACTTTTATGAAAATTTCTTATACTGTTGGGGCAATATGGACACCGGGTGACAAAGCAGAGCTGACACTTCAAAGAGAAAGAAATATAACTTCAAACACAAAATTATCCAAAAATATTTAGCATTTAAAGGAATGATTATAATGTGGAACCACAAATTGGTTAAAAATTGTCAATTCTTGATTAAAACTAACCTGGAGGCAATATTGGAAGCATCTCTACGAAAAATGTCGTAAATTGGTTTTAATCATGTTTTTTGTGGCACAGTGACCTGTCACTATGGTTTCATGAATATGTACTTCTTTTTTCGAGATTTTGAGAACGATCGCGGGACAATTTTCCTATAAACGTTAAGGTGTCCATACTGCCCCATGAGGGTGTCCACTTTGCCCCGCTAGCTTGATAGTGACTACCAAATATAAGCTTTTTGAAAACCTTTTTTTGAAAACAAAATATTTTTTTCCTAATTATGCAACCATGTTTAACAAACGCTTAGGAGCTCTAAAAAGCACACTGCACATAAAAAAAACAATATAATATTTATGTCTTTACAGTCAAAATAGGCAAATTTCTTAGGGTGTCCATACTGCCCCGTGTCCCCCTAATCCGTGAATTTCACCGTAATCTCAACAGCTGAACAGTTCGGTAAAATAAAACACCGTAATTCCATCGAAATTCAACGGATTCCGGTGAAATTTTACCGAAAACTGTAGAAATTTACCGTACTCCGTTGATTTATTTCACCGAACTTTTCAGCTGTTGAGATTACGGTGAAATTCACGGATTGCTGTAAAATAATTTAAGTCTGTATATTTGTATTCTGCACTGTTCATACAATAACAAATGTTTATGGGCCTTGGTTTTGAACAAACTGTTCCTCCCACCATGAATGACCACGTGGTTTCTGAACGGCCGCTAGTTTTCCTGTAAGTGGGCTTTCCCGATATTCTGGTTGTTTGTGAAACGTATTTATGCATGAAAATACTTTCTCAGATAAATATTCAGCTGTGAAGACGAATATAGCATGTTTTACTTGTTTGTTGTTCTGTGAATAGCAGTGCGCGGGATTAGGGACTTATAAAAAATGACGTGCCCTAATTCCGCGCAATACTTTTTGGGATAAATCTCAATAATTATGCTAATATTTGATAAAATTTCATAGAAGCATCAAGAAACATATCTGTAGCAAGTAGTTCCATAGAATATTGCATGAAAAATAAAACATTTTTAATAAAGAAATCACGTTTGTTTGTGTCCTACAGTCTTAGCACGGACGCTAAGGAAATAGAAAAAATGGCCTCTACTTAGACGCGCCTCCACTGATTATTTTTTTAAGCCGCAAAAAAACTGATTCATTTGCTTTTATACGTGATTCAAACTTATTCTAAATCAAAGTTGCATCAAATGGCGTTAAAAGTACCTGAAGTATTTATGTGTATTTCAATATATAAATAATTTTGTATGAAATGCGCGGAATTAGGCAATGCGCTGAATTAGGGCACTTTACGGTATTCTGTTTTCTTTGATGCCGTGTCTGCCGACGTCTCTCAGCAATGAATATAACCACTCACTAACGATTTCCTACGTACGAATATCTGAAACAAATATGCCGAACTACAATAACTTCTCCAATTTACGAGTTGGACACCTCAACGTGAGAGGATTGGAAAGCCACATCGACGAGATCAAGCTTCTGCTGCACAAAACAGAATATCTTCTTCGCTGTCACTGAAACGAAACTAAAATCTTCTGCTCCTGTTGGACCGATTCGTGTTCCAGCTTACAACTTCGTGAAGCATTCCTTGCCATCAAACCGGGGCCGGGGAAGCAAATCTTGTGGAGGAGTGGGACTCTATGTATTGAAAAGTCTGAAGCCTACCCCAGTACTCAAATCGACATTTGATCCAAATGTTTCGCTGTCGCAAAGATTCGAGTACCTCGCTGTGCAGGTAAAAATCAACGAACTCAGCATCGGAATCGTCACCGTGTACAATCCAACTGTTTCAAGCCCGCACTTTGCACGTGAGTACGAAAAACTGCTTTTTGACCTACAAGAGTTTGCTTTCGATCGAATTTTCGTTGTTGGCGACTTTAACATTAATGTAAGTGCTCCGCAACCATCCTGTAACTTAAGAGCGCTTAATCGAATCCACGATGCATTCAATCTAACCGTTCTGCCGACTCCGCCGACCAGAATAGCTGAAAGAAGTGCTACAAGAATCGATTTACTAATCACCGATTGCCCTGATTCTATACGAGCAGCGAAAACTAAAGCATCTAGTTTTTCTGACCACGAAATCGTTTTTCTCATTTCTGATGTCAAAATAAGAAAGGCTGCACCTCAACGCATAGCGGTGAGAAATTTCCGTAATGTAGATGTTCTTGCACTTCAAGCGGATTTTCAGTCGAGAAATTTTAGAGAGGCATTAGATACCGCTGACATTAACACTAAGACTCAACTACTTACTTTTACTTAGACTGGCGCTACGTCCTTCAAGACATGACCTGCGCCACAATGTTACGCCAACTAACTCGGCCCATGGCTGCTAACCTCCAATTCCTCGATCGCCCCACACTTCCAAGATCCTGCTCCACTTGGTCAAACCACCTAGCTCGTTGCGCTCCCTTTCGTCTTGTACCGGCCGGATTTGAGTTGAACACCATTTTTGCGGGATTGTTGTCCGGCATTCTCACAACGTGTCCCGCCCATCGTACCCTTCTAGCTTTGGCGACTTTCGTGATACTGGGTTCACCGTAGAGTTGCGCAAGCTCGTGGTTCATTCTTCTCCTCCATACGCCGTTCTCACATACTCCGCCGAAGATCGTCCTAAGCACACGTCGTTCGAAAACTCCTAGCGCTTGCGGGTCCTCTTCGAGCATTGAGACTCAACTAATAACAACCGAAATTCAAAATCTAATGGACCTCCACGCTCCTGAACGAGAAATAGTGGTCAGAAACGCACGAACACCTTGGATCACGACAGAGATTGAGAGGGCGATCTCCTTCAGAGACTTAGCACATGCACTATATGCGCGAAACCCAAACAGAAGAAGAAACGATGCCCAGTGGAACGATTTCGTAAGAAAGCGCAGTTTGGCTGCTTCGTTGATTTCAGCTGCGAAGAAGCGTTATGGTGAAACTCACTTTGCTCACGATCTCCTAGCTAAAAAGCTCTGGAGCAACCTCCGGCGCGAAGGCGTTCACAACAATGCTAAGAAGAGCGATCTCATCGAACAAGCTAACCCGGACGAAATGAATCGCTTTTACTGCGAAGGGCATCGACTACTAGCAAACAACGATGGAGCTGAGGAAGAGCAGGAACACCGGACTGCCACAGACCGTGGCGAAATACCCTTTAGCTTTCGGAGAACAACAGCCAATGAACTTGCCCGTAAAATTATGGAAGTCCAATCCAACGCGTCAGGCTCCGATCAAATTCCAATATCGTTCATAAAAATGCTAACTCCATTTGTGCTGCCAGTTTTGGTTCATCTGTTCAACTCCGTAATCGAAGCACGTTCGTTTCCATCTATCTGGAAAAAGGCCCTCATCACCCCAATACCAAAGGTAACCAATCCAGCCGAACCCAAGGACTTTCGGCCTATAAGCGTCCTCTCAGCAATTTCCAAGGTACTCGAAAAGATCCTTCTCGAGCAAATCATCGGTTATGTGGAAGATATCGATCATCAACTTCTTGCATCAAATCAGTCAGGGTACAGAAAAGGTTTCAGCACAACAACAGCGTTAGCAAAAGTAACCCACGATATCTATGATCACTTCGACAAAGAACAGTGCACTGTTATGGTTTTGGTCGACTTTTCATTGGCCTTTAACTGTGTAGACCACCTTAAGCTGCAGAGAAAACTGCGTGAAGAGTTTTGCTTCTCACTTGGTGCATGTGAACTTCTGTCCTCGTTCCTTGAGCAGCGCACACAGGCGGTGCGCATAGGAAATGTGATCTCCTCTCAAAGACCAGTGGCTGATGGTGCACCTCAGGGCTCTTGCCTGAGCGCATTGCTGTTCAGCCTCTACATAAACAGCCTTCCTCTGGGGCTTACGTGTAGTTATCAACTCTACGCTGTTGGAGTAGTAACCTGCGATCTAAGTAATACCGTATCTAGGAGCAACCTTAGTAACCGTTGTATTCCTGGATAATTAGTTGTAATAAATTTTCATTCCTTGATCAGACTTTGACCACTACGCAAGTGTTTTATTTCCATTCACAAGTGGTTATGGGCCCAGAGTTGGTCATAGCCTGAAAAGTACGAGAAGCGCATTTTTTCGATTTGGAAGCCATGATCCCAAGAGGCGATGAGCAAACCGTTGGTTCTGGCGTAGGATTACCGACTGGTGGTGATGGTCTGCGGCCCGGAGGTGTTGTGCGTGCCTACGGAAACCCTGTGAACCTTTCAAACATGGAAAAGCTACGTGGACGGGAAAATTACGCATCATGGGCCTTCGCTATGAAAATGACGCTGATTAGAGAAGGATCCTGGCGAGCAGTGAAGCCATTAGAGGGGCAGGCAGTTGATCCGGAGACGTCTGAACGAGCATTGGCCGCAATCTGCCTGAGCATAGAGAAGAACATCTACAGCTTGGTAAAAAACGTTGGAACCGCGAAAGAAGCATGGGAAAAGCTCCAGAAGGCGTTTCAAGATAACGGACTTCTTCGACGTTTTGGATTGCTGGACAAGTTGACATCAGTGAAGTTGGAGGAAATCGGTTCCGTTGAAGATTACGTCGACGTGTTGGTAACCACGGCGCAGAGCCGAAACTGTGGTGAATTCGATAGATACAGCAAATAATCAGTCCATCAAGTCGGTCGCCAGAGGGTTTGTCGAGCTAGATCTCAAAGAAGGAAGCATCGAAGTACAGAACGTGCTGCTTGTTCCTGATTTGGCCACAAACTTGTTATCAATCAGTCAAATTTGCAAGAAACGATTAAAAGTTGTTTTCACGGCGTCGAAATGTGAAGTTCTGGATAATGATGGCATGGTAATCGCGTCAGGAACGGAAGAAGATGGACTATATCGGCTGAATCAGAGAATAGAGAAGTCGTTTCTAACGGTGGATTCCAACATTTGGCATAAGCGATTAGGACACCTAAATCAGCAGAGTATGGTGAAGCTTTTGTCGATGGCAGATGGAATCGTGCTGAAGAAAGAAGCTCTTCAAGATTGTATCGCTTGTCTTCAAGGTAAGCATGCTCGAGACACGTTTCGTTCTAGTTCCTCGAGAGCAGAAGGTGTACTGGATTTGGTGCATTCGGATGTCTGCGGTCCGGTTGAAGTTCCATCGCTTGGAGGAAGTTCGTCACTTTTATCGATGATGCAACTCGGAAGGTATTCGTGTATTGTTTGGAGTCCAAAGGTCAAGTCACAGAGGTATACGAGCAGTTCAAGTCACTAGTCGAACGGCAAACTGGCAGGAAGCTGAAGGTATTGCGGACGGACAATGGCACGGAATATGTCAATTCAAGAATGCGGAAGAGCATGCAGCGAGACGGTATCGTGCACCAAACCAGTTGTCCTTATACACCTCAACAAAATGGAGTAGCCGAGCGGATGAATCGCACGTTAGTGGAGAAGGCAAGATGTATGCTGAACGACGCTCAACTACCAAAGATGTTTTGGGCAGAAGCCATTTCCACGGCGGCGTATCTAGTGAATCGCAGTCCATCCAGATCACTTGACTTGGTTACACCGGAGGAAGCATGGTCTAAGCAAAAGCCGAATCTACAGCACTTGAAGGTATTTGGATCGCGTGCAATGTACCACATCCCAAAGCAGAAGAGGAGGAAATTCGATGTGAAGTCCAACGAAGGCATTTTCGTTGGGTACGCAGATAACTCGAAAGGATTTCGTATTTTCAACCCGGATTCTGGCGACGTGATCATCACTAGAGATGTAGTCATTGTGGATGAAGGACGACCAGCGAAGTTTCTGAGGAAGCAAGAATTAGTTGAATTCACAGAACTGTTCTCCTGGGTTGAAACAACTGAAGATAATATTCAAGCTGGCAGTCCACCAAGGGTCCAAGAAGAAGAAGAAGCAATGGTACCGGTCGATCAAGCCAACGAAAATGTTACCAATCAGGCCAACATTTTCGATCGTTCTTCGGACAACGTGGTGCCTGCTCTTGCGCTCCCACCCAAAGGGGTGGTCACTCTACGCAGTGTGCCTTGCGCAGCTATGGCACATTTCGGCACACTAACAGGCGCAACTTTCCAATCTGAGTTGCTATAAAATCACATTGAACTGAAATTGTCATCTCAGCAACCATTGAGTCATCTGAGTTGTTTACTGTATGTCAAACATGGACTTCACGAAATTTTCACGTTGGCATCGGCTCCAGGAGAATTCTTCCAACACTGTTCTACATGTTGATTTTATATTTAAAACTTGATTTAAAACCTTTTTTGTTTCAGAATGAAGCTATAGAGTGGCAGAAATGATGGAATCGGCTTTGCCTCATGCTCAAGTCTGAATTGATAGTGAATAAAATAATCTATCAAATGATACAAAAAAGCGTCTGTATCCTTGTTGTCAGCTCAAAGCAAATTCCTAAGGCGGAGAAATGGGTGAAATGTGGGGAATGTAGGGGAATAAAAAAAGAACTACTCTAGCTTTAAAACAAAGAATCGATCAGGCAAAAAGTTTGAATATTTCTTCTAAACTTAACAAAAAAGGAAATATCTAAAGGTTATGCAAAATTATTAAAGTCCCGAACGCACTGACAGCGAAATGGCTGCAGAAAGTCAGTACCCTCCACAGTGATCGAAAATTTAAAGTTTATACAAACTCAGGCAAGAAGAATTTTCTTTAATCGATTACTTTGTCTTGCAAACGCGTCAAGTGTTTTGCGTGTTAATGTTTGCATTTCTTTGAAATTGAAATAAACTTAAACTGATTATTGTTCTAGCTGTTACGTCTGTTGGTCTGTGCTTCCATCATAATGTTCTCCCATTTACCGTCTTGTCTTGGAATTCGAGTGGGCCGTTCCTTAAACGTTCGTGCTTCCCATTAAAGTTTTGAATATATATGACGGGAAAGTAATGCAATATTAATAGCATTTTTAATTTGAACTAGTGGTCCCGGCAAACTTCGTCTTGCTATCAAGTAGGCTGTTGAAAAACGACATGGATCATCCCATACAAAATGACAGTTCCGTTCACGCTCGTTTTTCCGACTTTCCCGGTAAATATCCTGGGATTTTTATAAACACAAACACGTCGGAACCCTTGACGAACAAAACGAAGGAAGAATTATTTAAATCCGTTGACCCGTTCTGAAGCCTTTTCGTGACATACAAACACCATTCCATTTTTATTTATATATATAGATAACAAGGCGCAAACAAGAAAAAGCTACGTATATGCACTGAAGGCACAGCTGTGCCGAATGAAGTGCGTAGAGTGACCTCCCCCTTGCTCCCACCGCAACTTACAAGACCAGCTGATGAGCAGCAAGGGTTGAGGCGCAGCGGTCGGGAGCGCGTATTCCCGGGCAAGTATTCTGATTTTGTATGCTTTAGTTCAACTGCTGTCCAGAATTTTTCCAAACAGTTCGATCTTGATGATACCAACGACGAAGCGATTGATGACGATGGAGGAGATCCGACGAGTTACACTGAGGCGTTGAAGCGAGCGGATCATCGTCACTGGACTAAAGCGATGCAAGAGGAGCTTCAAGCGTTGGAAGAAAATGGTACTTGGGTCCTGACTGATCTACCACACGGGAGAAAAGCTATTCGGAATAAATGGATTTTCAAGACCAAACGAGGAGTAGATGGCGAAATAGAGCGGTATAAAGCAAGGCTTGTTATAAAAGGATGTTCTCAACGAGCCGGCATTGATTACAATGAAGTATATTCCCCGGTAGTGCGATACTCTACCATTCGCTTCCTCATGGCGTTAGAAGTACAACATGATCTCGACATCGAGCAGCTTGATGCGGTTACAGCGTTTCTGCAAGGGAAACTCAAGGATGAAGAGATATACATGGAACAACCCGAAGGTTACGTCGGCGATCCCATGAAGGTGTGCAAGTTACAAAAGGCTTTATACGGATTGAAGCAATCGAGCAGGGTGTGGAATATTCAGTTGGACGAATCTCTGAAGAAGTTCGGGTTAATTCGATCCAGTGTAGATCCTTGTTTGTATTATATCCTCGAAGAAGACGGCAAGATGCTATTCGTGACGATCTATGTGGATGATTTTCTGGTGTTCACGAATAATGCAGAGGTTAAGGAAAAATTGAAAACTTACCTGAATTCTCGATTCAAGATGAAGAACCTAGGAGAGGCGAAATTTTGTATGGGACTGCGGATAAGTCGTGACCGATTGCATGGAAAACTTTCTCTAGATCAACAACCGTATATCGAAGATATCCTAAAAAGATTTAACATGACAAATTCAAAAGCAGTTGCGACGCCAATGGACCCAAGCATCAATCTCGACAAGTCAATGTGCCCCAAGACGCCAGATGAAGTTGCAGATATGAAGGATGTTCCTTTCAAAGAAGCAGTTGGTTATCTGCTATTTGCAGCGCAAGCTACAAGACCGGACATCGCATTTGCTGTGAACATGGTAAGCCAATTTTTAGCTAATCCTGGACGACAACACTGGGAGGCTGTTAAACGAATTATGCGTTACTTGCGCGGCACGTGTGACGCAAAACTGATGTATAAGAGATCTGGTGAGTCTCAGCTGACTGGTTATACAGATGCGGATTGGGGAGGAGAACCCGATACGCACAAATCTACGACCGGATACGTTTTCAAGATGATGGGAAGAGCCATTTCGTGGAGCGTGAAGCGACAACCTTGCGTGGCGTTATCATCATGTGAAGCGGAGTTCATCGCTTTATCTCGAACTACACAAGAGGCGCTCTGGTGGCAGCAACTTCTCTCGCAGATCTGTGGTGAGCAGCCAATACCTATCTTTTGTGACAATCAATCCGCAATATGTATGACCCGGAACGACGGTTGTAATTCCCGGACGAAACATGTGGCCATCCGTAACCGATTCGTGAAGGACGAAGTTGAGAAAGGTAACATCAAAATTCACTACATTCCTACTCATGAACATCCAGCGAATGGGTTTACCAAAGCTTTGGCAAAGCAGAAGCACAATCAATTCAAGGCATTGACCGGGATCGAAGGTTAAGGAGGAGTGTTGGAGTAGTAACCTGCGATCTAAGTAATACCGTATCTAGGAGCAACCTTAGTAACCGTTGTATTCCTGGATAAATAGTTGTAATAAATTTTCATTCCTTGATCAGACTTTGACCACTACGCAAGTGTTTTATTTCCATTCACAAGTTACGCCGACGATCTCCAGATCTACATCTCGGGAGCCATTTAAAATGTAGACCAACTCGTCTCGACCATCAACGTCGACCTGGGAAGAATTGAGCGATGGGCCAAGCGAAATTCCCTCTTCCCCAATCCGAAGAAGACCAAGGCAATTATCTTTTGCAAAGAAGGCGCGATAACACCAGCAAGCAACATCATTTTCTGTGGTGAAAACATTCACCTGTCGGACTTTGTAGTGAATCTAGGCTTGCGAATGGATCGCAGTCTGAAGTGGACCAGCCATGTGAACGATGTGACCGCCAAAGTTTTTGGGACACTGCGTACACTCCGAAGCTTTGCCCCAGTTCTGTCCATCCACACCAGATTGAAGCTAGTAAGGTAATAATATCGAGGCTGAAGAATTAGCTGCTTCATTCGCCAAGGATACGCAGAAAGTTTTCCTGCTTACTTACAACAGCACCTCAGAAAAGGGCAACAAGAACGAGCGCGCAGTTTTGTGATCCCCCATCACACCACATCGAAGCGGAAGAGCGTCATGATTGCAGGTGCAATTCTCTGGAATCAACTTCCTCTGAGGACCAGACAGCTACTAACGACAGACGCATTCAAATCTGCGCTTTCAGTGCACAACATTATCAATTAAACTAGCCCTATGTTACGTGACACTCAAGTCTTTTAACTTTTGATACCTAGGTAATTGTTATTCTCTGAAAGTTTCAATATTAATTGTTGTTTCCTTGACCTGAAAAATGGTATAACCGACAAGCTTACGTTAAGTTTGAATTAAATAAATACTAAATACTAAATGAAAGCAGGCTTTACTCGATCAATGGAGACTACTTGACTCTTTCCGAGCACATTGATCTCAAAATATTTATCGCTTCGTTTCACCACTTCTTAGGGTCCCTCGTATAGTGGTTGTAGTGGTCGCCTATCACAGGGTGTCGACTACCTGAAAAAACCTGGAATGTCAGGGAATTTCACTTGAGGTCAGGGAAAAATATCAATACCACAACATCAAACGAGTTGATTGTCTGGAAAGTTATTGTTCAGGCTAAGTCAGCAATACGATATATGGAATAAAAAGGGTCATCAACCTTTCAAAATAGCAGTTAATCATTGAGGAAATGCTCTTATGTAAACTGTATTTTACTGCTTGTAGTTATCCTCAGAATTCAAATTTTCTGAATTAAAAAGCATCAACAGTACTCTCCGAACAACTTCTTCGAAATTGACTTGGATTGCTTTAAAAATATTTTGTTTTTTTTTTTGTTTACTAGATAAACTCATTGCCTAGTTTGGCGCATTTTGCTCAAAATCTTGAAAAAATGGAGTCCAATACATCAAATTATGTCAATCCTTACAAGTTTGCTCAAAATGTCCAAGTAGAACTGGTGAAACTAAGTATAGAGAAAAACCAAGAAGCATTCTCGTATTTAAGTGATGATGAATACAATGAGACGGCTAATGTTAATTAAATAGAAGCAAGTCGACAATTTCACCTCATTCGACTCGTCTCACCTCACACGCCGCGCAGAATAAGCACAATAATCTCAAAATTTCAAGAGCATAAATCTGATGAATCGAACAATAATTTATTTGAAAAAAAAAATACAAATAAATTGGTTACTGGCTGTTAACACTGTTTGGTTTTCTAGATTTGTACTCCTGATGATGGTACAATTTTCGGTTTAATATTCTGGACAGTTTCACTTTTTTGATGTAAAATTGCAGCACGAGAAAATAAATACAAAAAAACTCAAAAATACGTGTGTTGCAGATATGGACAGGATATTTCTTGTGCTCATCGTCAAGGCCCTCCTGGACGCACTGTTCGCCGTTGAGCCGATGCGGAAAGAAAGCTGCGAGGCGCTGAACCACGTCATTAGCGAGTTCGACAAGAACCTTCTCATGTTGAACAAGATCGGCGAGCAGACGAAGGGCTGATCGACGATTCTCGCCTACATGGTGTGCTCTTGCCTCGACTCGACCACTCTCCGTCACTGGGAGACGCACCACAATAGCAAAGACGTCCCCAAGTTCGAAGATCTGATGAAGGTCCTGAGGGATCAGTGCGCAGTGCTGCAGTCGATCGCCCCTGCGAAGGCCCCCGCTGGCGACAACAGCCGACATCGAGTGTCTACGACGCACACGTCATCCCAGTCGCAGCGGCGGTGTGAGTTCTGCGGGGATTCCTACCATATCCCGTTCAAATGCGGCAGACTGTCGAACATGACGGTGGCCCAGCGAGCGGTAGAAATCAACAAGAAGCGCCTCTGCCGGAACTGCCTGACCGCTGGTCACTTCGCTGAAGGATGCTCCAGAGGTTCGTGTACCCGCTGTGGACGAAAACAACACACCCTCCTCCATTTCGAAGGTTCTTCAAGCGGCGGTCGTCAACCGAAGCAGTCTGGTCCTGCCAATTCTCCCCCCTCCGGTACGCAAGCGCCGAACCGATCGAACCCAGTTCCAGCGGCAAGCCAGCAACAGTCACAACAGCAAAACCGTTCGAAACCTCAGGGTCAGACACAAACATCCACTCAACCAGCCACACAAACACAACCCACACAAGCATACCCCGTGATTCGCTCACAAGACACTCATCCACAGCCCACCACTAACTCCCAACCTGCAATTTCCCTTAAATCCACCGGATCGTCCCACAGCGGAGGCACAACGCGACAAGTGTTGATGTCAACCGCGATCGTGAAGGTGGTGGACCGTTTTGGCAACACTGCGTTGGCCAGAACCCTCCTCGACTCGTGCTCGGAGTTCTGCTACATGACCTGTAGATTCTCCAGAAAGTTGAAGTTCCACGAACAGCGGAATTTCCTGCAGGTGCAGGGCATCGGCAACAGCAGTGTGACGTCGACGAAAGCGGTCGAAGCCATCATCGAAACCCGAAGCCCATCGATTTCCTCGTTCGGGGAGCGCATGCAGTTTCACGTGTTGCCGAAAATTACTCAAACTCTTCCTCTCAAACCGGTACGCGTGGAGCTGTGCGAGATTCCCACCGAAGTGCTGCTAGCGGATCCCACCTTTAGCAAGCCCGGTCCCGTAGATATGATCATCGGTGCGGAGTTCTACTTCGACGTGCTGCGGGCCGGAAGAAGAAAGTTGTCGGAGAGCGGTCCCACGCTGCAGGAGACCGTCTTCGACTGGGTCGTGTCCGGCAGAGTTCCGGAGACCACAAGCGTCATGCCCACGACAGCGAGTTACGTCAGCACGACCGTCGATCTGCAAGACCTGATCGCCAGATTCTGGGAGCTGGAAACGTGCCACGTGAACCGAACGCACTCGGTGGAAGAAACGGCCTGCGAGGAGATGTTCAACAAGTCAACAGTCCGTGATCAAGAAGGCAGGTTCGTAGTGACGCTGCCGAAGAAGGAGCACATGCTGGAACGCCTGGGAGAGTCCAGAAACATAGCCATGAAGCAGTTCATCGGCTTGGAGAGAAGGTTCACCAAGAACGCCGAGTTGAAGGAGGCCTACAAGGAGTACATCCATGAGTATCTGCTGATGGGCCACATGAAGGAAGTCGACGGAGAGCAACCCACTGCCGATCCAGTGTACTACCTGCCGCATCACGCCGTGTTGCGGCCCGATAGCACGACAACCAAGCTGAGGGTCGTGTTCGACGCGTCGTGCAAAACCTCTACAGGGATTTCCCTCAACGACGCTCTGATGGTGGGACCGGTCGTCCAGAACGACCTAATCCACCATTCTCCGTTTTCGTCATCACCGTATCGCCGCCACTGCCGACGTCGCCAAAATGTACCGGATGGTCCGTGTTCCCGAGCAAGATCAACATCTGCATCGAATCCTTTGGAGAGACACACCGGAGGAACCTGTGAAGACGTTCGAGCTGCTCACGGTCACGTACGGCACTGCGAGTGCGCCGTACCTGGCCACAAGATGCCTGAAGAAGTTGGGAGAAGATAGTGTCTCGACGCATCCGATCGCTAGTCGGGTGGTCCAAGAGGACTTCTACGTCGACGACATGTTGTCAGGCGCGGCCACGGTCAACCAAACACGGAAGCTGATGAACGAGGTTATTGAGATGACTAACACGGTAGGTTTCACTCTGAGAAAGTGGAACTCGAACTCGGCAGGGCTGCTTTCCAAGCTGCCCAAGCATCTGCGGGATGAACGAACGGTACTCGACCTGGATTCTTCGAACGCGACGGTGAAAACCCTGGGTCTGCGATGGGACACGCAGGCGGATCACTTCTGCTTCTCGTTCCCCGAGTGGAGATCGAACCCTTCGATCCGCTCGGCCTGGTGGGTCCAGTAGTGGTCCAGGCGAAGATATTCATCCAGCGGCTCTGGCTGCTGAAGTGTGGTTGGGACGACCCTCTGGACGAGTCACTTCAGGATCTATGGAAGGAGTACAAATAGAACATGATCGCTCTGGAGTCGCTCTCAATTCCCCGCTGGCTCGGCGTCAGCAACGACTGTGCTGATGTGCAGCTGCATGGCTTCTGCGATGCGTCGGAAGCTGCATACGGAGCGTGCCTCTACCTCCGTTGTACCGCGTCGGATGGCACCATCACCGTCCGACTGATCGCCTCCAAGTCTCGAGTGGCGCCTCTGGAAAACCTCCAGCGGAAGAAGAAGAAGATAACCATCCCACGTCTCGAGCTGTCCTCAGCCCTCCTGCTCAGTCACCTGTACGAGAAGTACAATCAAGTTCGCCCCAACCTCAAGGCGTTCTTTTGGACGGACTCGATGATCGTCAAGTGGTGGTTGGCGTCGCTACCGTCTCGCTGGCAGATGTTCGTAGCGAATCGCGTGTCTGAAATTCAGCACATCACCAAGGACCGAGGCTGGAGTCACGTTCCGGGCACCGAAAACCCTGCAGACCTCATCTCCCGCGGAATTTCTCCAGCGCACCTTCAGTACCAAACCATGTGGTTCGAGGGTCCCCGATGGCTATCCCAGGACCAACAGTTCTGGCCGCACGCCGACGATATGCCCGTCGTCGAATTCGATCCCACATTGCTGGAGGAGCGATCAACGCCGGCCTTTCCGGCTCAAGGCATACCGCCGAGCGAAATCTTCAGCGAACGTTCTTCGTTCATGGAGTTGGTCAGGATCGTAGCGCTGCTACTGCGATTCAGACACAACGCACAGAGGTGCAATCAGCAGTCCAGGAAAACTGGATGCCTGTCGCTCGAGGAACAGGAGCACGCAATCGTTGCCTTGGTTCGCTTGTCCCAGCAGGAATGTTATCCGCAAGAACTGCATGATCTCGCCAAGAAAGGTGATCCACGACTGCATCCCGTGCTTTCGGAACAAGCCGAAGATTCTGAAGCAGATAATGGCCGACCTGCCGCGGTAAGAGTCAACCCCGCGCCACCGTTCATGAACGTCGGCGTTGACTACTGCGGTCCATTCTTCGTGAACAACCCCAATCGGCGAGCAAGTCCTGTGAAGTGCTACGTGGCAATCTTCGTCTGCCTGGTCGTCAAAGCCGTCCATCTGGAGCTGGTAATGGACCTAACGTCGCAAGCCTTCCTAGCGGCGTTGAAACGCTTCACTGCCCGCCGCGGCAGGCCAAAGCTGATAATGTGCGACAACGCAACTACGTTCGTCGGTGCGAAACGCGAGCTGACCGAGCTCCACCGCCTCTTCCACGCCCAGAAGTTCCAGGACCGGCTGATCAAGGACACTAGTTCCGACGGCATCGAGTTCCTTTTCATCCCTCCCCGGACGCCCAACTTCGGCGGCCTTTGGGAGGCGCAGGTGAAGTCCTTCAAGGGACACTTCAAGAAGGCGATTGGCACCAAGGTACTGAAGGTGGACGAGATGCTGACTGCCCTGGCCCAGATCGAGGCAGTTCTCAACTCGCGTCCACTGACTCCGATAAGCAGCGACCCCAACGACTACGAAGCCCTCACTCCAGGGCACTTTCTGGTCCAGCGGCCCCTGACCGCCATCCCGGAACCAGATCTCCAAGATGTTTCCACCAACCGGTTGGACAAGTGGGAAGACGCGCAACAAGTGGCGCAGCAAGTCTGGAACCGGTGGTCCACGCAGTACCTCTCGGATCTGCACAACCGCACCAAGTGGACCAAGCAACGCGACAACATTCGCGTCGGCATGATGGTCCTGCTGAAGGACGAAAACGCTCCACCACTGAAGTGGCACTTGGGTAGGGTCACCAAGATCTTCAAAGGGTCGGACGGCAACATCCGCGTCGTCACGGTCCGCACCGAAGACGGATGCTTCGATCGCGGAATCTCGAAGGTCTGTCCTCTTCCCATCCGCGACAACGAAGATACCCAACAACTCTCTAGCGCATGCGGCTTACGCCGATTGCCGCTCCGGTGCTTCGGCACCATCCATTTCTCGAAGTCGTCAAGTCACCCCAAGGGCAATCGTCATAAAGGTCAAGTTGTATCGTCCATGCATGTTGTATATGTCGTCAGTCCGTCGTCAATGTGGTGAAGGGTTCGGCGCCCACGGCGTCGGCGTTGACCGAAGGGTCATCGCGAGAATCAGAAAACACTCTAATCACTTCGTCTATCGCCGGTAGCACCACCGCTACCAACTTTTCCCGGAGGAAGCCATGGTAACCCCTCCACCCCGCCGTCGTCAACTGGTTGGCTCTGGGCTTGGCCAGCTCATCCTGTCGGCCAGCATCCCGATGGCTCGAAGCGACGAAGTGATGGTCACCCGACCACAGAAGCCCTCCGCCCGATCCGGACACTACCACCCAGGCGCACACTCCACGGAGAATCGTCAGGCACCGTTCTTGCCTGGGTCGGTAAGTTGTTCCGGTTTTACAGAAATCTATGTCAGCCCACTACATCATATCTTTCCCGAGGAAACCATCACCACACGAACCATTCCACGCACCACGAAAGACGAAGGAAGCCAGGCATCAGCCGATGCGCTGGTGAACACGGTCAAGACCCGACGAGACTCTACCGATGAAGCCACCCGAAGAAGAAGCCGCCGTGCGTTCGGCACGGCAATCCCGAAAAAGGTCATCCCTGAAGGCGCCTCGAAGCAGCCGCAGCAACTCAGCAGTTCCCACCCCGAGGTCCTAGTCGACATGGGTCGGCGCAGTTTTGTTCTAGTATTAAGAAGGGAACCTTGATTCCAATTTGTATTGTTAAGGGGTCAAGGACCTCGGGAACACCCGTGTTTGGGCGGACCCGCTTTACAGTCCACTCCCAAGGTTCGCGCCAAAACAGATAGGGATACCATCACTTCTTGAAAAATGATGGGTAGAAGATAGACTATATTATCTCTATCAAATGATAGACAGGTGGAGATACTATCAGCATTTGTTCATCACTGATGGATCAAGCATATCTTTATCATCTATCTTTGGGGAAAATATAGTATTTGCAAAATTCTATAGCTATCCCTTTCTATTATATTATTGATACAAATACTGAAACCAAAATCTTGCGCATAATGGGAAAAAGCCAATAAAAATAACTCAAGGTATAACTCATGGATAATAACTCATGGATAATTTCGGAACGGGCACGACGAGGGAATGACGAAAATCGATGTGCGACGCCATTTTGAAATCCAAGATGGCGGGCTCCGGTTTGGTAAAATCATTGAAAACCCATGCAATATGGGTATTTTTAGTACGGGCACGACGAGGGGATGACGGAAATTGATGAAATCCAAGATGGCGGCCTCCGGTTTGGTAAAATCATTGAAACCCATGCAGTATGGGTATTTCCGGAACGGGCACGATGAGGGGATGACGGAAATCATAAGTAATGTTTTGTTCATGTTATATTGAGTTACGTTATGAAGAGTTTACGTTATATCGAGGTATGACTGTAATTACAATCCCTAGCTGGCCAGAACAAGTCTCGACTGTAGAAAAATGTATCGATCTTGTTCAACAGCCCTAGTTAAGCTTGAACATTCTGGGACTGTTTGGATAGCAGACGAGAAGAAGGCACCCCTCATTGAATGGTACAAGTCGGACTCGATTACCCGGAGACTCGATTATTCGGAATTTTGGACTCGTCCGGAATTATTTTTTGGTACCGTAAAACGGGATAACTTTGATAATGCGGGTAACTTTGATAGTGTGAGACCCACAACATATTAAACGAAATAACGAAGTTTCTGTTAATCAGTTAAGCAAAACGAATGCAAAAGTAAAGAGTATTAGTATGACACTTCATGTCAAAGCTATTTTCATTGGAATCAAGTGCGTTTGAGGATTTTTATACGAATATTAAAAATTGACACAATTTTAGCATTTTCGAAACACTTACAAACAATCTGTTCTACGATCACTATTTGATGTAGTTTTGAATAGTTGGCCACTTATCTTTGACAGCCTAGTTATCATAGAACTTGAATACGGTCTCAAATCTCTTAGCGAATAGCATTTTCACAAACTGGGACCATTTATGTAATCTAAGTCAGAAATTTCCATATAACGTTAAACGCCTAGACGTATGCAATGCCCTACAAATGTTCGTTATTCATTCAATTTTGTTCGATTCATACTCCATTATCAAAGTTACCCCAAAGCAGAAAACCAACTTTCGATTATATGAAAAATTAAATATCCATTCATAATAAATCTTTTGGAAATCTATCGACTGCAATCGATAGCTAGGATGCCAGTACTTGTTTTAAAAATATAAATTATTATTCTTTGAAACAGCAAGCATAAATATTCAAGTTTTCTTCGAAAAAACTATCAAAGTTACCCCGTTTTACGGTATTCTTATTTTTCAGTTTTTATGCATAAATTTGAGATAATTTATTATCGCAATATACAATATGAATGGTTTTGTTAGTTTTGGACGTAGGTATAAATAGGGGGTTTAAAAAGGGTTTTTTTTGTGTATGTTAATCAAACAAAAAATTCTTATCAGGAGGGCTCCTTAAAAATAATTTCTGGATACGCCACTGCATCATATAAATATAAAAACGAAAAAAGAAAATATTTACGTTCTTTTACAGCGAGTTTTAATTTTTCTTTTAGTGATTCGATTATCCGGAGTGAAAAAAAAAATCGATACTCCAGATAATCGAGTCCGACCTGTACAGGAATTAATACCTACGTTACAAGTAATAAATACTACCATAATGTCGAAAATTCAATTCTGAGGCATTTGAAAAACAACTTCAAAATAAGTCTTTAGTTTCTTTCTAAACATTCCAAAAAATAAACAATTTCAATATATTTGTGTTGATAAAAACGGAATAAATTGTGAAAGTAATCGGAACGTGACAAAAACGGAACATACCTGTATTGCATGAGTTTTATATGATTTTACCAAACCAGAGACCGCCATCTTGGATTTCAAAATGGCGTCGGACATCGATTTCCGTCATCTCCTTGTAGCGCCCGTTCCGAAAATGCCCATATTGCATGGGTTTTCAACGATTTTCCTTGACCTAATCCGTCATCTTGGATTTTAAAATGGCGTCGGATATCGATGTTCGTTGTGCCAGTTCCGAAAAAAAAAACATATTGCATGGGTTTTCAACAATTTTCCTTGAACAAATGCCGCCATCTTGGATTTCAAAACGGCGTCGCGCATCGATTTTCGTCATCCGATTGCAATTTTTTTTTATGGGTTTATGAATATTGTTCAATTGGCTCATTCGGATCAAAATCCAAACTTTGCCAGTAAAATTGTTTTGCGTACCTATTATTCTCAGAGAAAATCAGAATAGGCCCTTTGCAAATCAATTCACTTATGACTTAACACAAAAACATCATCCTCTGATTGCCTGTAGAACAACAGGAGTGTTGCCAAAATAGTTCAACTATTAAAAGACGTATATTTTATATGTTTCTCAGTATATTAAAGATTATGCACTACAATCTTCTATTAAGAAAGTATTAAAAGGCTCAATTGTTACCAATGCTTGCTTTGTTGCCTAAT
The DNA here is from genome assembly GCF_002204515.2 of Aedes aegypti. Lineage (NCBI taxonomy): Eukaryota > Metazoa > Arthropoda > Insecta > Diptera > Culicidae > Aedes > Aedes aegypti. Next base: position 305,196,251 of record NC_035107.1, on the reverse strand, counting down.
TCCAATAAATTAATTAGTTGTTTTCAATTTTTTCGGTGAATTTAAATCGTGAATAATAAATACACCGCTATTGAATATGGTTTTCTGGCAACCTAGTCCAGTAATAAAAAGTGATTGCCGAGGAAATCAAAGTGAATTAATTTCAATGTGTGATTTAAAGCATAAAAATTAAGTATTCTCGAGTGCTTTATACACAAATCAAAAGTTCAATAGTGCATAAGTGATCGATGCGTAGCTTTTGTGAAAAAATTGGCATTGGAGCGGAGAATTGCACCTTTTAAAGTGGTGAGTTTTTGTAAGCTGTTCTTGTGTTGTTTTATTCGGCAGCTCACGAATGACGATAATTTCGTAAGCATTTATTTCATTTAATGATAATACCCATGTTATATAATATGTTTGTGAAAGATGTGATTTACATGGAAGATTATAGTTCAAGGAATATGTTGAGTACATTGAAGTTAACTCTTGTTCCGTAGATAAATTTAAACAAGGACGATAAGTTAGTGCTGCCGAAAATACCCTCAGGGTGCCGAAGCCATCATTTACCCTATTTAAAGAGTAAAAAATCTGATCTAAGGGAAACTTTAGCAAACTTGCAGTGACAATCCATGACAGTTTGGGTAGTAAGGATCTTTAGTGTTGTGCAACTACAGACTTTCAAGAATTTCTTATTTTTTTTTTCATAGAGAATAATTTTAAAAAAGTTGGCTATTTTGTATAACGAAACCAAAAAATGGCAAATGTTTCGATTAGTTCTGTATTGTATTTGTTACGGCTATATCGGTCATGCGACTCAAATGTAAAAGGAGTCTGTAGAATTTTTGCAAATGATCAAATGAATAGGCGTCGCAAGGAAAGATTACAATTTTATTAGTTGGTGAAAATTTAACAAACCATCGGCGAACCAGTAAGCCTCTATCTACACACCTATTCATTTCGTCATTTGCATAAATCTTCTAAGCGGCTAACAAAATAATATATAATAATCACGGTCGATACTTTCTCTATGTTCTGTATTGAGAATTTAAAATTTGACATTCAAAAGCTAACTTGACATTATATCAGCCCTTAATCAACATTTGGCCCAATATACGGCTTATTGGTTACCTGGGTAGTTGGGCTCAAAATGGGTACCATTTCTAGTCCTACATTCAGTCTCTTTTGCGTGGTATCAGGGTACTCACGTTTGATAGATCGCAGTTCACTTTTCTAGGCATTCTAAATTTTGCTCTATTGCCTCACGTATCATAAAAAATGGGCAACTGCTAAGAACCTGAACGTCGTTTTTCGGCTTTGGTTCCATTGAGGAAAAGAGTCCAACGAACAAAATTCCACAGGTAATATTCATCCTATACTCATAAATTGATTTTCTACTTCCGAATGAAGTTTAAACATGGAAAAATGTCATCAAAAAACCTAATTATTCAATTTCCATGGCATACTATTTGCAACCAAACAATCGACCCCCCAATGATGGTCCCCGAAGTAGCGCAACCAAAGCAAACACATGCCTTTATTTTTGTTTACTTTCCGGCTGCCCGGCTGCAAATCAGAAGTCACCAATTAGAGCGAAATTATGTGAGCGGGGCACATGGAAAATGTAATCGGCCACGCTTCGCCTCACTGCGCGATAAGGAACTTACTACGTCTAGCGTCTAGCGTACCCACAGATTGTTATCACGTTGCGCAGGGGTCCCCGATTGGATCCATGAGCAAAGGCATCGGAATACCTGGCGAGAGATGGTAGGTTCGATTGAACCCACTTTCAATTCAATTGAAAAAGATTCCAAGCGACGCAGTTTTTTTGCTTCCATGGTTTCAGCTAATTGCCAAAAGATGTAGACAACACATCGCCTGCTGTGACTGATAATGATGATACGCGGAGTGTTGCCGTGTTTATCCAAAAAATTTACATACCTGACCTGTTGATTCGGGGAGACTTGACAGACAGCGCCAAACATCATCCCATCTCTTTATAAATAAGCGCCACGTGATTGACGACTAAAATTGCTGATATGATGCGACTGATATCACAACAAAGCGGCTACAGAAATAGTCCATTTGTGCATACAATCTGAATCCACCCGGCAAATAAATTCCAAAAGAATATCTTCAAATCAGTGCAGGATGAAATCCAACAGGAATCCAGCAGGTAGGCTAGGCAAGGCGCTATAGGGAGGGACGCAGAAGCGCAGAGGCAAAAGGAGGCGAAGCGCAAGGCAAAGGCATGACGAAGAATGTGTGAATTTTGGAAAAGAATAACATAAACGAGCGATCCTCGCGCCTGTAGAGGAAATAAGTTTCAACCATCGAGGCGTTGAGTCAGTCAGTGCTAGGGCGCCCGTTCAACGGAGCGCAGCAGCTATCAGTGTTCCAGATCACTGGCCACCACGGCCCGAGGAGTTTCCGTACTTTTTGCGAACAAAGTAGGCCAGAACGGCAAAGGTAAGAAAAATATCTTGGAATCCATCATCCAGGGAGCCCGGTTGGCTAGCGGAGATCGACGTTTCCATAGTAACGTGTTTGCTCCCGGCTGGTAATGGTGGTTGTGAGTGCGGGAAGCATAATCAGAACTATACACAACATATGTTCGGTCGATTTCGTCAGTATTTACGATGCTCTCGAAGAAATTCCGCAACAACGAGAGAGAGCACGTGCGTGCGCATAGGACCAGGGTGTGGGTGCGAAGGCAAGTTTTCTTCCACATTATGTTGCGAAACGTTCGACTTCGCGAGTTGAAACCATTTAGGAACGTAAGAAAGGTGAAGTTTTACCAAAGTGTTGTGAAATTGGTTGGAAGTTAACCATTTGATTAGAATCGAAGCAAACCATGATGCAACCAAGCGGAAATAGTGTTCCTAAGGAAACGAACTTGTGTGGACAGCGTTTGCAATGGTTACTTTGTTCGGTCGCGTCAGAACAAACAACTTTCACTTTCGAATGGACAGTGCGGCTTTAAATCAGCTTTAATTAATTGGTGTTAAGCCCATGGTCATGGTGTTAATTGTGGTTAGCCGGCAATAAGAGTGAAACGAACACCGGTCGCAGCAAGCCCTGCGTTTTTGTTTTGCGCTTATTGGTGAATATATCAAGATAAACCAACTGAGTTATCGGGCGACCTTGACCCATTTCGTCGTGCCGAATAAGAGCTTGGAACAGTGAAACGATTAACTGTGAAGTGTGAATTATTCGAGAGCTGGAATTCTTCGACGCAAAAAGCAATTAATAATCTTCGCAGCATTGAAAGACTGTAGCATAATCAAAGAATGGTGAAAATAGCTGCTTACTCGATAGGTACTGGCTATATAATACAGTCAAACCTCCATGAGTCGATGTTCCATTACTCTATATCGTCTCTTGATGCAGTACCAAGAACAAAAAAATCATCAAATTACTATGATGGTCTCCTGAAACCGCTTCTCAATAAATATATGTTCTATTACTCGATATTTCCATGAGACGATGGTCCTTAATTCAACAGAATCTCAATCAAGATACTGAATTTCTGAGATGTTTTCGTTAGAATCTCAATCAAGGTTTGTCTATATCGTAGTCGGGATTGGATAGAATTTCAGTGAACGCAGTAGGCTGTTTAATAAGTGACAGTTTTATTTTATTCCAGTTTTCATACTTTCCCGATGAATTTCTCACACTTTTTATTCACACGAACACTTTGGATCCCATGACAAACAAAACAGAGGAAGATTTGTTCCGTTGACCTGTTCTTAAGCCAACTCGTGACATACAAACACCATTCCCGTTTTTATTTTTAAAGAAGATAGATAGGTTAAACAGAACATTAGTCGAGGGTTGGACAAAATCTTAGTTTAGATTCGATAGAGTCTCATACGCGATTCGACCGAATTTTAGTCGAGATTTGACGGAAGATTTTTTGAAGATATCGAATGTTTGATTTTCAGATTTGACAGAATGTCAGTTAGAGATTCGAGAAATTCACAGTCGAAATACGAAAGAGTCTCAGTCGAGATTATAAAGAATCGCAGTCGAGATTCGACAGATCTCAGACGATTTTCATAAAAATCTCATTCGAGATTCGAACAAAATCTCATTTGAGATTCGACCTGAGTTTCAGTCGAGATTTGAGCAGAAGCAGAATCTCAGTCGAGATTCGAACAAAATCTCAGTCGAGATTGGAACAGAATCGCAGTCGAGATTCGAACAGAATATCAAACAAGATTCGAACAGAATCTCAGTCGAGATTCAAAAGAATTTCAGTCGAGATTCGGACAAGTTCTTTGCAAAGATTCGAACAGAATCTCAGTCGAGATTCGACCTAAATCTCAGTCGAGATTGGAAAGAATCTCTGTCGAAATGCGAAAGAATGTCAGTCAAGATTGGAATCTCAGTCGACATTCGAAAGAATCTCAGTCGCGATCCGAGCAGAATCTTAGTCGATATTCGGACAGAATCTCAGTCGAGATTCGACAGAATCTCAGTCGAGATTCGAACAGAATCTCAGTCGAGAATTAAACAGAATCTCAATCGAGATTCAATCAGAGTTTCAGTCGAGATTTGAACAGAAGCAGAATCTCAGTCGAGATTCGAACAAAATCTCAGTCGAGATTTGAGCAGAATCTCAGTCGAGATTCGAACAGAATCTCAGTCGAGATTCGAACAGAATCTCAGTCGAGATTCGAACAGAAGCTCAGGCGAGATTCGAAAGAATCTCAGACGAGATTCGAACAGACTCTCAGTCGAGATTCAACCTCAGTTTCAGTCGAGATGCGAACAGAATCTCAGTCGAGATTCGAGCAGAATCTCAGTTGAGATTCGAGCTGAATCTCAGTCGAGATTCCAACGGAATTTCAGTCGATATTCGAACGGAATCTCAGTCGAGATTCGAATGGAATCTCAGTCGAGATTCGAATAGAATCTCAGTCAACATTTGGACAGAATCTCAGTCGAGATTCGAACAGAATCTCAGTCAAGATTCGAGTAGAATCCCAGTCGATATTCGAGTAGAACCTCAGTCGAGATTCGACAGAATCTCAGTCGAGATTCGACAGAATCTCAGTCGAGATTCGACAGAATCTCAGTCGAGATTCGACAGAATCTCAGTCAAGATTCGACAGAATCTCAGTCGAGATTCGACAGAGTCTCAGTCGAGATTCGACAGAATCTCAGTCGAGATTCGAACAGAATCTCAGTCGAGATTTAAACAGAATCTCAATCGAGATTCAATCAGAGTTTCAGTCGAGATTCGAACAAAATCTCAGTCGAGATTCGAGCAGAATCCCAGTCGAGATTCGACAGAATCTCAGTCGAGATTCGAACAGAATCTCAGTCGAGATTCGAACAGAAGCTCAGGCGAGATTCGAAAGAATCTCAGACGAGATTCGAACAGACTCTCAGTCGAGATTCAAGCTCAATTTCAGTCGAGATTCGAACAGAATCTCAGTCGAGATTCGAGCTGAATCTCAGTCGAGATTCCAACGGAATTTCAGTCGAGATTCGAACGGAATCTCAGTCGAGATTCGAATGGAATCTCAGTCGAGATTCGAACAGAATCTCAGTCGACATTTGGACAGAATCTCAGTCGAGATTCGAACAGAATCTCAGTCGAGAATCGAACAGAATCTCAGTCGAGATTCGGACAGAATCTCAGTCAAGATTCGAGTAGAATCTCAGTCGAGATTCGAGCAGAATCTCGACTGAGGTTCTGCTCGAATCTCGACTGAGATTCTGCACGAATCTCGACTGAGATTCTGCTCGAATCTAGTCTGAGATTCTGCTCGAATCTTGACTGAGATTCTGTCCGAATCTCGACTGAGATTCTGTTCGATTCTCGACTGAAATTCTGTTCGAATCTCGACTGAGATTCTGTCCAAATGTCGACTGAGATTCTATTTGAATCTCGACTAAAACTCTGTTCGAATTTTGACTGTGATTCTGTTCCAATCTCGAATGAGATTCTATTCGAATTTCGATTGAGATTCTTTCCAATCTTTACTAATATTCTGTTCGAATCTCAACTGAGATTCTGCTCGAATCTCGACTGAGATTCTGCTCGAATGTCGACTGACATTCTGATCAAATCTCGACTGAGATTCTGTTTGAATCTCGACTGAGATTCTGTTCGAATCTCGACTGAGATTTTTTTCGAATCTCGACTGAGATTCTCTCGCATCTCGACTGAGATTCTGCTCGAATCTCGACTGATATTCTCTCGAATCTTGACTGGTTTTCTACTCGAATCTTGACTGAGATTCTCTCGAATCTCGATTGACATTTTCTCAAATCTCGACTGAGATTCTCTCGAATCTCGACTGAGCTTCTGATCAAATTTAGACTGAGATTCTGCTCGAATCTCGATTGAGATTCTGCTTGTATTTCGATTGAGATTCTGCTTGCATCTCGACTGAGATTCTGCTCGAATCTCGACTGAGCTTCTGATCAAATTTCGACTGAGATTCTGCTAGACCAGACTGAGATTCTGTTCGAATCTCGACTGAGATTCTGTTCGAATCTCGACTTAGATTCTGTTCGAATCTCGACTACGATTCTGTTCAAATCTCGACTGAGATTCTGCTCGAATCTCGACTGAGCTTCTGATCAAATTTTGACTGAGATTCTATCCGAATATCGATTGAGATTTTGTCGAATCTCGACTGAGATTCTGTTCGAATCTTGACTGAGATTCTTTCGAATCATGACTGAGATTCTGTTCGAATCTCGACTAAGATTCTGTTCGAATCTCAACTGAGATTCTGATCGAATCTCGACTGAGATTCTGTCCGAATCTCGACTGAAATTCTGCTCGAATCTCGACTGAGATTCTGCTCGAATCTCGACTAAGATTCTGTTCGAATCTCAACTGAGTTTCTGATCGAATCTCGACTGAGATTCTGTCCGAATCTCGACTGAAATTCTGCTAGAATCTCGACTGAGATTCTGCTCGAATCTCGACTAAGATTCTGTTCGAATCTCAACTAAGTTTCTGATCGAATCTCGACTGAAATTCTACTCGAATCTCGACTGAGATTCTACTCGAATCTCGACTGAGATTCTGTTCAAATCTCGACTGAGATTCTATTCGAATATCGACTAAGATTCTGTTCCAATCTCGACTGAGATTCTATTCGAATATCGACTAAGATTCTGTTCCAATCTCGACTGAGATTCTGTCCGAATCTCGACTGAAATTCTGTTCCAATGTCGACTGAGATTCTGTTCGAATCTAGACTGAGATTCTGCTCGAATCTCGACTGAGATTCTCTCGAATCTCGACTGAGATTCTGTTCGAATCTCGACTGAGATTCTGTTCGAATCTCGACTGAGATTCTGCTCGAATCTCGACTGAGATTCTGTTCGAATCTCGACTGATATTCTATTCGAATCTCGACTGAGATTCTGTTCGAATCTTGACTGAGGTTCTGTCCGAATCTCTACATAAATTCTGTTCGAATCTCGACTGAGATTCTGTTTGAATGTCGACTGAGGTTCTGTTCGAAATTCGACTGAGATTCTATTCGAAACTCGACTGAGATTCTGCTCGAATCTCGACTGAGATTCTGTTCGAATCTCGACTGAAGTTCTGTTCGAATCTCGACTGAGATTCTGTTCGAATCTCGACCGAGATTCTGCTCGAATCAAGACTGATGTTCTGCTCGAATCTCGACTGAGATTCTGCTCGAATCTCGACTGAGATTCTGCTCGAATCTCGACTGAGATTCTGCTCGAATCTCGACTGAGATTCTACTCGAACATCGACTGAGATTCTACTCGAACATCGACTTAGATTCTACTCGAATCTTGACTGAGATTCTGTCCGAATCTCGACTGAGATTCTGTTCGATTCTCGACTGAAATTCTGTTCGATTCTCGACTGAGATTCTGTCCAAATGTCGACTGAGATTCTATTCGAATCTCGACTGAGATTCCATTCGAATCTCGACTGAGATTCTGTTCGAATCTCGACTGATATTCTATTCGAATCTCGACTGAGATTCTGTTCGAATCTCGACTGAGATTCTGTTTGAATGTCGACTGAGGTTCTGTTCGAAATTCGACTGAGATTCTATTCGAAACTCGACTGAGATTCTGCTCGAATCTCGACTGAGATTCTGTTCGAATCTCGACTGAGGATCTGTTCCAATCTCGACTGAGATTCTGTTCGAATCTCGACCGAGATTCTGCTCGAATCAAGACTGATGTTCTGCTCGAATCTCGACTGAGATTCTGCTCGAATCTCGACTGAGATTCTGCTCGAATCTCGACTGAGCTTCTGCACGAATCTCGACTGAGATTCTGCTCGAATCTCGACTGAGATTCTGCTCGAATCTCGACTGAGATTCCGCTCGAATCTCGACTGAGATTCTACTCGAACATCGACTGAGATTCTACTCGAACATCGACTTAGATTCTACTCGAATCTTGACTGAGATTCTGTCCGAATCTCGACTGAGATTCTGTTCGATTCTCGACTGAAATTCTGTTCGAATCTCGACTGAGATTCTGTCCAAATGTCGACTGAGATTCTATTCGAATCTCGACTGAGATTCCATTCGAATCTCGACTGAGATTCCGTTCGAATCTCGACTGAAATTCCGTTGGAATCTCGACTCGAATCTCAACTGAGATTCTGCTCGAATCTCGACTGAGATTCTGTTCGAATCTCGACTGAAACTGAGCTTGAATCTCGATTGAGATTCTGTTTAAATCTCGACTGAGATTCTGTTCGAATCTCAGTCGAGATTTTTGAAAATGTTAATCGAGATTCGAGAGAATCTCAGTCAAGATTCGAGTAGAAAACCAGTCGAGATCCGAGAGAATATCAGTCGAGATTCGAGAGAATCTCAGTCGAGATTCGAGAGAATCTCAGTCGAGATTCGAAAAAAATCTCAGTCGAGATTCGAACAGAATCTCAGTCGAGATTCAAACAGAATCTCAGTCGAGATTTGATCAGAATGTCAGTCGACATTCGAGCAGGATCTAAGTCGAGATTCGAGCAGAATCTCAGTTGAGATTGGAACAGAATTACAGTCCAAATTCGAACAGAGTTTTAGTCGAGATTCGAACATAATCTCAGTCGAAATTTGATCAGAAGCTCAGTCGATATTCGAATAGAAGCTCAGTCGAGATTCGAACTGAATCTCAGTCGAGATTTGATCAGAATGTCAGTTGAGATTCGAGCAGAATCTCAGTCGAGATTCGAGCAGAACCTCAGTCGAGATTCGAGCAGAATCTCAGTCGAGATTCGAGCAGAATCTTAGTCGAGATTCGAACAGAATATTAGTAAAGATTGGAAAGAATCTCAGTCGAGATTCGGACAGAATCTCAGTCGAGATTCGGACAAAATCTCAGTCGAGATTCGGACAGAATCTCAGTCGAGATTCGGACAGAATCTCAGTCGAGATTCGGACAGAATCTCAGTCGAGATTCGAACAGAACATAAGTGAAGATTGGAAAAAATCTCAGTCGAGATTCGAAAAAATCTCTACGAGAATCGAACAGAATCGCAGTCGAGATTCAAACAGAATCTCAGTCGAGATTTGATCAGAATCTCAGTCGAGATTCGAGCAGAATCTCAGTCGAGATTCGAGCAGAATCTCAGTCGAGATGCGAGCAGAATCTCAGTCGAGATTCGAGCAGAATTTCAGTCGAGATTCGAGCAGAATTTCAGTCGAGATTCGAGCAGAATCTCAGTCGAGATTCGAGCAGAATCTCAGTCGAGATTCGAGCAGAATCTCAGTCGAGATTCGAGCAGAATCTCAGTCGAGATTCGAGCAGAATCTCAGTCGAGATTCGAGCAGAATCTCAGTCGAGATTCGAGCAGAATCTCAGTTAAGATTCGAACAGAATATTAGTAGAGATTGGAAAGAATCTCAATCGAGATTCGAAAAAATCTTAGTCGAGATTCGAAAAGAATCTCAGTCGAAATTCGAATAGAATCTCATTCGAGATTGGAACAGAATCACAGTCAAAATTCGAACAGAGTTTTAGTCGAGATTCGAACATAATCTCAGTCGAAATTTTAACAGAAGCTCAGTCGATATTCGAATAGAAGCTCAGTCGAGATTCGAACAGAATCTCAGTCGAGATTTGATCAAAATGTCAGTCGAGATTCAAGCAGAATCTCAGTCGAGATTCGAGCAGAATCTCAGTCGAGATTCGAGCAGAACCTCAGTCGAGATTCGAGCAGAATCTCAGTCGAGATTCGAGCAGAACCTCAGTCGAGATTCGAAAAAATCTCAGTCGAGATTCGGACAGAATCTCAGTCGAGATTCGAACAGAATCTCAGTGGAGATTCGAACAGAATCTCAGTCGAAATTCGACAAAATCTCAGTCGAGATTCGAGCAGAATTTCAGTCGTGATTCGAACAGAATCTCAGTCGAGACTCGAGCAGAATCTCAGTCGAGATTCGAACAGAATCTCAGTCGAGATTCAAAAAGAATCTCAGTCGAGATTCGAACAGAATCTCAGTCGAAATTTTATCACAAGCGCAGTCGAGATTCGACAAAATCTCAATCGATATTCGCATAGAATCTCAGTCGAAATTCGAACAGAAGCTCAGTCGAAATTCGATCAGAATCTCAGTCGAGATTTGATCAGAATCTCAGTCGAGATTCGAACAGAATCTCAGTCGAGATTCGACAAAATCTCAATCGATATTCGGATAGAATCTCAGTCGAAATTTGATCAGAAGCTCAGACGAGATTCGAACAGAAGCTCAGTCGAGATTCGAACAGAATCTGAGTCGAGATTCGAACAGAATCTCCTTCGAGATTCGAGCAGAATCTCAGTCTAGATTGAGGCAGAGTTTCAGTCGAGATTTAAACAGAAGCAGAATGTAAATCGAGATTCGAGCAAAATCTCAGTCGAAATTTGATCAGAAGCTCAGTCGAGATTCGAACAGGCTCAGTCGAGATACGAGAGAATCTCAGTCGAGATTCGAACAGAATCTTAGCCGAGATTCGAACAGAATCTCAGTCGAGATTCAAAAAGAATCTCAGTCGAGATTCGAACAGAATCTCAGTCGAAATTTTATCACAAGCTCAGTCGAGATTCGACAAAATCTCAATCGATATTCGCATAGAATCTCAGTCGAGATTCGAACAGAAGCTCAGTCGAAATTCGGACAGAATCTCAGTCGAGATTTGATCAGAATCTCAGTCGAGATTCGAACAGAATCTCAGTCGAGATTCGAACAGAATCTCAGTCGAGATTCGACAAAATCTCAATCGATATTCGGATAGAATCTCAGTCGAATTTTGATCAGAAGCTCAGTCGAGATTCGACAAAATCTCAATCGATATTCGGATAGAATCTCAGTCGAAATTTGATCAGAAGCTCAGTCGAGATTCGAACAGAAGCTCAGTCGAGATTCGAACAGAATCTGAGTCGAGATTCTAACAGAATCTTAGTCGAGCTTCGAACAGAATCTAAGTCGAGATTCGAACAGAATCTCATTCGAGATTCGAGCAGAATCTCAGTCTAGATTGAGGCAGAGTTTCAGTCGAGATTTAAACAAAAGCAGAATGTCAGTCGAGATTTAAACAAAAGCAGAATGTAAGTCGAGATTCGAGCAGAATCTCAGTCGAAATTTGATCAGAAGCTCAGTCGAGATTCGAACAGGCTCAGTCGAGATACGAGAGAAACTCAGTCGAGATACGAGAGAATCCCAGTCGAGATTCGAGAGAATCTCAGTCGAGATTCGAACAGAATCTCAGTCGAGATTTGAACAGAATCTCAGTCGAGATTCGAGAGAATCTCAGTCGAGATTCGAAAGAATCTCAGTCGAGATTCGAGAGAATCTCAGTCGAGATTCGAGAGAATCTCAGTCGAGATTCGAGAGAATCTCAGTCGAGATTCGAGAGAATCTCAGTCGAGGTTAGAAAGAATCTCAGTCGAGATTCGAGAGAATCTCAGTCGAGATTCGAGAGAATCTCAGTCGAGATTCGAAAGAATCAGTCGAGATTCGAAAGAATCTCAGTCGAGATTCGAAAGAATCTCAGTCGAGATTCGAAAGAATCTCAGTCGATATTTGAAAGAACCGCAGTCGAGATTCCAAAAAATCTCAGTCAAGATTCAAACAGAATCTCAGTCGAGATTTGAACAGAATCTCAATCGAGTTTCGACAGAATTTCAAATCCTCAACAATTGCGATCATTAGTAATACACAGTGTCCGTTCGATTTTGGCAACACGTTCAAAGATTTCATGTTGCCAAATCGAAGAGAGTGTAGAGTATCTGATCAATTGCTTCCAAAATATATTTCTTCCGAAGCCCCGGTCAAATGTTCGTGAACCCGTATTCGATTCTGCGCAATCATTCAAGCTAATATCATTTCCCTTATTTCCAGACCCATCGAAATGTCCAATCCGTCCCCGCAAGTGGACAGCACCGTCCGGAATGCTTCCGACAGCGAAGACGAAGGAGGCCTGGTGATGCGAATTGCATCGGCCACGTCCACTTCCACAACCACCAACAACAGCGCTTCGAACGGATCGTTCTCCAAGAACGGAACGTCCATCAATGGTAACAACGGCTTCCAAAACACCCCTTGGAAGCGCAAACAGCTTGTTGACGTCACGCCCAGCGGAAGTCTCGACCTGAGCAAGCTCTCGATGCGGCGGAATTCCAGCTACGGGAAACTCCCGTCGGAGAACCCGGAGGCCAAGGTGCTGGTCATCTACACCGGCGGCACGATCGGCATGATGCGCAACGAGAAGAACGGTAAGCCAAAAAAGGGGCAGGGTTGGAAGCGGGACACTTTTTTCTGGGGAATGAAATTCTGAGGAACGGTTTTCGGAGGAATGTTATGGAGTCCTTGCAAGAGGTGCCAAGTGGAAAACTAGACTAACCGTTCATGAGCATTTTCGCTTTCCATTTCAGCGCTGGAGCCGAGGCCAAACGAGTTCGTCCGCAAGATTCGTCAATACCCGAACATGCACGATGACGCTTATGCTTCCAAGCGATACGGTCCTGCCCGGAACATGGCTCCGTTGGTGCTTCCCTATGTGGAAGGCGAACATCGGCGAATACTGTACCAAATCTGCGAGTACGAACCGCTGCTGGACTCGTCCAACATGGGCGTAGCCGATTGGGTCCGAATCGCCAACGACATCAAGCAGTCGTACGAGTTCTTCGACGGATTCGTAGTGCTGCACGGTACCGATACGCTGTGCTACACGGCTTCGGCCCTGTCCTTTATGTTTGAGAATCTCGGAAAGACGGTGATCTTGACTGGATCGCAAATTCCCATTTTTGAAACACGAACTGACGGGAAGGACAATTTCACGTCGGCCTTGATCATGGCGGGGAACTACGTTATCCCTGAGGTGTGCGTATTCTTCAACAGTCGACTGTTCAGAGGTAACCGAACGATCAAGGTGAGTAGCGGATCGTTGGATGCGTTCAACTCGCCGAATGCTGCGCCACTGGCAAAGATGGGGATCAACGTGGAGGTCGACTACCGGTTGATCTTCCGACCTTGCACGGTGGAGAAGTTCAACGTGCATGTCCACATGGACGAAAACGTGGGCCTGTTGCGAGTGTTTCCCAGTATTTCGATGACGACGGTGAAGGCGTTCCTTCAACCGCCGATGCGGGGCGTCGTTCTCCAGACTTACGGAGCCGGGAATCTCCCGACGAATCGTCCGGATCTGCTGGAAGCACTACGTGACGCAGCTAATCGCGAAGTCCTCATCGTCAACTGCACTCAGTGCACCGAGGGAGCGGTTAGCGATTTGTACGAAACCGGTAGACAGCTTCAGGACATCGGAGTCATACCCGGGTTCGACATGACGCCGGAGGCCGCCCTGGTCAAGTTGTCGTACGTGATCAGCAAAGCTGATTGGAATTATGAGACTAAGAAGTTGGTAAGTGTTTGCGGAGGGTTTTGGAAACGCACCTTCTAATAGGATCTTCATTTCAGATGTTGAAGAACAACCTTCGCGGGGAGTTGACCCACGAGAAGACCCCGGAGATGCAAGAGTACGATCTGATCGACGCGGTCGCTCGAACTCTCCAGCTGAATTCGGACAAGGAGCTGATCCAGTTGAAGTCTTCCCTTTTCCCCGCTATGGTCAACAGTGCCGTCCTGGCCGGGGACGTTCCCAAGATCAACAACATCAAAGGCTACGGAGCGAACCTGTCGGCGGAGAACTACGATCGGAGAACGGCCCTGCATGTTGCCTGCTGCGAGGGCAACCTGGAAGTCGTTCAGTATTTGCTCCAAAACGGAGCCGCCGTACACATTCGCGATCGCTACGATCGCACACCGCTGATGGACGCGATCCTCAACGATCATTACGAGATCATTCGGTTGCTGTTGAAATGTGGAGCTCACTTGACCGGATCGATCCGGGCGATCGGTGAGAGCCTGTGCAGTGCAGCGGCTAGAAATCTGCTGCACCGACTGGAGTCCTACCGTATCGCTGGAGCCGATCTTTCCCAGGCCGATCCCAGCGGTCGAACAGCTCTGCACGTGGCAGCCATGTACGGAAACCTCGATGTGACCCAGTATCTCGTCAAGTACTATGCCGAAGTCAACGCCGTAGACTACCTGGGCCTGACGCCCCTGGACTACGCCGTCAAAGTTAACGCACAACCTGTGATCGCTTTCCTGCTGGAGAAGAACGCTAAGCGTGGCGCAGATATGGAAGAGATACCCTTACCCGATTTCCAAGAATCATTCGAATACTAGTTTGTACTGACTAAGACCCCTTTATTTAGTTTCTAAGAATAAATTCAGCTAAGCTAATCTAAGGAGTTACTCCTAATGATAAAGATCACTTCCTCGATTTCGAGTGCTTCAGTATCCTTCGCACCGTATCCGCCTTGATCCGACAGGACGGATACGCTTGCCCGCAGTTCACGTTTCTTCGTCCGGTACGGATCGCGTCTTCGATCGCCGTACCGGTGGTAAATTTCAGTGCCCATTCCGCTTCGCTCAGCCCGTTGATCACCGTGTCCATTCTGCTAGCTCGCCTCTCGTTGACGTTGTTCATGGCTTCCTTCACGTACCAGCAGACCGCCCTTTGCGTGCACGCCGTCGAATCGATGTTGAACTTCTGCAGACTCTTGTCCACCGCTTCCATCAGAGTCCACAGGTGATTCGGGTCGGTTGTCCCTGCTCGTTCTTGTCTTTCCGTTTCGCGCATTAGGCCGAGTGCTGCCAGAGGGTTTGACAGTCCGTTGCCTCTGAAAATTCGAACGACTGCTCCCAAAACGGCTCCAGCTATCGCTAGAACTCCCGCAAGGATAACCGCACCAACGTTTACGTTCAGCGCTGGGACGCCCTGGACGGAATATTGAAATTGATCATAAGATCAGATCGGAACTTCATGATTTACAGTGATGATCAGCAAATATTCGTCTATAACAAATTCAAACAGAAATTCGAACAGAATCTCAGTCGAGATTAGAACAGAATCTCAGTCGAGAACCGAACAGTATCTCAGTCGAGATTCGACAGAATTTCAGTCGAGATTCAACAGAATCTTAGTCGAGATTCGACAGAATCTCAGTCGAGATTCGACAGAATCTCAGTCGAGATTCGACAAAATCTCAGTCGAAATTCGACAGAATCCCAGTCGAGATGCGACCTGAATCTAAAACAAGATTCAACCTGAATCTCAGTCGAGATTCGACCTGAATGTCAGTCGAGATGCGAACAGAATATCAGTCGAGATTCGACTTGAGTCGCAGTCGAGATTCGAGCAGGATCTCAGTTGAGATTCGACCTGAATCTCAGTCGAGATTCGAGCAGAATCTCATTCGAGATTCGAGCAGAATCTCAGTCGAGATTCGAACAAAATCTCAGTCGAGATTCGAGAAAAATTCAGTCGAAAATCTGCAGCATCTCAGTCGAGATTCTAGCAGAATTTCAGTAGAGATTGGAGCACAATCTCAGTCGAGATTCGAGCAGAAACTCAGTCAAGATTCGAGCAGAATCTCAGTCGAGATTCAAACAGAATCTCAGTCAATATGCGACCTGAATCTCAGTCAAGATTTGACCTGAATCTCAGTCAAGATTCGAGTAGAATCTCAGTCGAGATACGAACAGAATTTCAGTCGAGATTCGACCTGAATCTCAGTTGTGATTCGACCTGAATCGTAGTCCAAATTCGACTTGAATCTCAGTCGAGATTCGAGCTGAATGTCAGTTGATATTCGACCTGAATGTCAGTTGATATTCGACCTGAATCTCAGTCGAGATTCGACCTGAACCTCAGTCGAGACTCGACCTGAATCTCAGTCAAGATTCGAGCATAATCTCAGGTAAGATTCGAGCAGAATCTCAGTCGAGACTCGAGCAGAATTTCAGTCGAGATTCGAGCAAGATCTTTGTCGAGATTCGAGCAGAATCTCAATCAAGATTCGAGCAGGATCTCAGTCGAGATTCGAGCAGAATCTTCGAGCAGCATCTCAGTTAAGATTCGAACAGAATCTCAGCCGTAACTCGAGCAGAATTTCAGTCGAGATTCGAGCAGCATCTCAGTCGAGATTCGATCAGATTCTTGGTCGAGATTCGAACACAATCTCAGTCGAGATTCGACCTGAATCTCAATCAAGCTTCGAGTAGAATCTCAGTCGAGATACGAACAGAATTTCAGTCGAGATTCGACCTGAATCTCAGTTGTGATTCGACTTGAATCGTAGTCGAGATTCCACTTGAATTTCAGTCAAAATTCGACTTGAATCTCAGTCGAGATTCGACCTAAATCTCAGTCAAGATTCTAACAGAATTTAAAAAGAATATCTGTCAAGATTCGAGTAGAATTTCAATCGAGATTCAAGAACAATCTACGTCGAGATTCGAGAAGAATCTAAGTCGAAATTCAACAGAATCTCAGTCGAGATTTGACATGAATCTCAGTCGCGATTCGAACAGAATCTCAGTCGAGATTCGAACTAAATGTCAGTCGAGATTCGACCTAAATGACATTCGAGATTCGATCTGAATCTCAGGCGAGATTCGAACAAAATCTCAGTCGAGATTCGAACTAAATCTCAGTCGAGATTCAACCTAAATCTCAATCGAAATTCGACCTGAATCTCAGTCGAGCGTCTACATGAATCTCAGTTAAAATTCGACCTAAATTTGAGTAAATATTCGACCTGAATCTCAGTCGAGATTTGACCTGGAACTCAGACGAGATTCGACATGAATCTCAGACGAGATTCGACCTGAATCTCTGTCAATATTCGACCTGAATCTCAATCAAGATTCGACCTGTATCTTAGTCGAGTTTCGATCTGAGTTTTAATCGAGATTCAACCTGAATTTCAGTCGAAATTCGACCTGAATTTCAGTCGAGATTCGATCTGAATCTCAGTCGAGATTCGAACAGAATCTCAGTCTAGATTCGAACAAAATATCAGTTGAGATTCGACTTGAATCTCAGTCGAAATTCGACTTGAATCTCAGTCAAAATTCGACCTGAAGCATAGTCGAGATTTGACTTGAGTTTCAGTCGAGATTCAACCTAAATTTCAGTCGTGATTCGACCTGAATCTTTGACGAGATTCGACCTGAGTTTCAGTCGAGATTTGAACAGAATGTCAGTCGGGATTCGATCAGAACCTTAGTCTAGATTCGAACAAAATCGAGATTTGAACAGAATCTCAATCGAGATTTGACAGAATTTTTTTCGAGAATCGATAGAATCTCAGTCGAAAATAGACAGAATTTCAGTCGGGATTTGAACAAAATCTCAGTCGAAATTCGAGCAAATTTTCAGTCGAGATTCGAGCAGAATCTCAGTCAAGATTCGAACAGAATCTCAGTCGATATGCGACCTGAATCTCAGTCAAGATTTGACCTGAATCTCAGTCAAGATTCGGGTAGAATCTCAGTCGAGATACGAACAGAATTTCAGTCGAGATTCGACCTGAATCTCAGTTGTGATTCGACCTGAATCGTAGTCCAAATTTGACTTGAATCTCAGTCGAGATTCGAGCTGAATGTCAGTTGATATTCGACCTGAATGTCAGTTGATATTCGACCTGAATCTCAGTCGAGATTCGACCTGAACCTCAGTCAAGACTCGACCTGAATCTCAGTCAAGATTCGAGCAGAATCTCAGTTAAGATTCGAGCAGAATCTCAGTCGAGACTCGAGCAGAATTTCAGTCGAGATTCGAGCAGCATCTCAGTCGAGATTCGATCAGATTCTTGGTCGAGATTCGAACACAATCTCAGTCGAGATTCGACCTGAACCTCAATCAAGATTCGAGTAGAATCTCAGTCGAGATACGAACAGAATTTCAGACGAGATTCGACCTGAATCTTAGTTGTGATTCAACTTGAATCGTAGTCGAGATTCGACTTGAATTTCAGTCAAAATTCGACTTGAATCTCAGTCGAGATTCGACCTAAATCTCAGTTAAGATTCTAACAGAATTTAAAAAGAATATCTTTCGAGATTTGAGTAGAATTTCAACAGAATCTCAGTCGAGATTTGACATGAATCTCAGTCGCGATTCGAACAGAATCTCAGTCGAGATTCGAACTAAATGTCAGTCGAGATTCGACCTAAATGACATTCAAGATTCGATCTGAATCTCAGTCGAGATTCTAACAGAATCTCAGTCGAGATTCTAACAGAATCTCAGTCGAGATTCGAACAAAATCTCAGTCGAGATTCGAACTAAATCTTAGTCGAGATTCAACCTAAATCTCAATCGAGATTCGACCTGAATCTCAGTCGAACGTCTACATGAATCTCAGTTAAAATTCGACCTAAATCTGAGTCAATATTCGACCTGAATCTCAGTCGAGATTTGACCTGAAACTCAGACGAGATTCGACCTGACTCTCAGACGAGATTCGACCTGAATCTCAGTTAATATTCGACCTGAATCTCAATCAAGATTCGACCTGTATCTTAGTCGAGTTTCGATCTGAGTTTTAATCGAGATTCAACTTGAATTTCAGTCGAAATTCGACCTGAATTTCAGTCGAGATTCGACCTCAATTTCAGTCGAAATTCGACTTGAATCTCAGTCAAAAGTTGACCTGAAGCATAGTCGCGATTCGACCTGAGTTTCAGTCGAGATTCAACCTAAATTTCAGTCGTGATTCGACCTGAATCTTTGTCGAGATTCGACCTGAGTTTCAGTCGAGATTTGAACAGAATGTCAGTCGAGATTCGTACACAATCTCAGTCGAGATTTGATCAGAATCTCAATCGAGAGTTAAACAGAATCTCAATCGAGATTTGACAGAATTTTTTTCGAGAATCGATAGAATCTCAGTCGAAAATCGACAGAATTTCAGTCGGGATTTGAACAAAATCTCAGTCGAGAGTCGAGCAGAGTCTCAGTTGAGATTCGACAGAATCTCAGTCGAGATTCGACAGAATCTCAGTCGAGATTCGACAGAATCTCAGTCGAGATTCGATAGAATCTCATTCGAAAATCGTCAGAATCTCAGCCGAAATTTGACATAATCTCAGTCGAGATTCGACAGAATCTCAGTCGAGATTCGAGCAGAATCTCAGTCGAGACTCGAGCAGAAATTCAGTCGAGTTTCGAGCAGAATCTCAGTCGAGATTTGAACAGATTCGAACAATTTCTCAGTCGAAATTCTAACAGAATCTCAGTCGAGATTTGAGCAGAATCTCAGTCGAGATTCGAGCAGAATCTCAGTCGAGATTAAAGCAGAATCTCAGTCGAGATTTGAACAGAATCTCAGTCGAGAATCGAACAGAATCAAATTTGAACAATTTCTCAGTGGAGATTCGAGCATAATCTCAGTCGAGATTTGAACAGAATCTCAGTCGAGAATCGAACAGAATCTCAGTCGAGACTCGAGCAGAAATTCAGTCGAGATTCGAGCAGACTCTCAGTCGAGATTTGAACAGTTTCGAACAATTTCTCAGTCGAAATTCTAACAGAATCTCAGTCGAGATTTGAGCAGAATCTCAGTCGAGATTCGAGCAGAATCTCAGTCGAGATTAGAGCAGAATCTCAGTCGAGATTTGAAAAGAATCTCAGTCGAGAATCGAACAGAATCGAATTTGAACAATTTCTCAGTGGAGATTCGAACAGAATTTCAGTCGAGATTCGAACAGAATTTCAGTCGAGATTTGAACAGAATCGTATTCGAGATTCGAACAGAATCTCAGTCGAGATTCGAACAGAATCCCAGTAGAGATTCTAGCAGAAGCTCAATCGAGATTCTAGCAGAAGCTTAGTCGAGATGCGAGAAGAATTTCAGTCGAGATTCGAGCAGAATTTTCGAGAAGAATCTCAGTCTAGATTCGAACAAATTCTCCGTCGAGATTCGAACAGAAACTCAGCCGAGATTCGAGAGAAGTTCAGTCGAGATTTGAGCAGAATATCAGTCGAGATTCGAGTAGAACCTCAATCGATATTCTAGCAGAATCTCAGTCGAGATTCGAACAGAATCCCAGTCGAGATTCGAGCAGAATCTCAGTCGAGATTCGAACAGAAACTCAGCCGAGATTCGAGAGAAGTTCAGTCGAGATTTGAGCAGAATTTCAGTCGAAACTCGAGCAGAATTTCAGTCAAGATTCGAGCTGAAGCTCAGTCGAGATTCGAGCAGAATCTCAGTCAAGATTCGAGCAGAATCTCAGTCGAGATTCGAGCAGAATCTCAGTCGAGATTTGAGCGGACTCTCAGTCGAGATTCGAGCAAAATCTCAGTCGAGATTCGAACAGAATCGCAGTCGAAACTCGAGCAGAATCTTAGTCGAGTTTCGAGCAGAAGCTCAGTTGAGATTCTAACAGAATCTCATTCGAGATTCGACCTGAATCTCAGTCTAAATTCAACATGAATCTCAGTCGAGATTCGACAGAATACATAAATCTCAGTCGAGATTCGATATAAATCTTAGTCGAGATTTGACCTGAATCTCAGTCTAAATTCAACCTGAATCTCAGTCGAAATTCGAACAGAATCTCAGTCGAGATTCGACATAATCGCAGTCGAGATTCGAACAGAATCTTAGTTGACATTGGACAGAATCTCAGTTGAGATTCGACAGAGTTTCAGTCGACATTCGGTAGAATATCAGTCGAGATTCGAGCAGAATCCCTACTGAGATTAGAGCAGCAATTAGAGCAGAATCTCTGCAGAGATTTGAGCAGAATCTTTGCCGAGAATCGAGTAGAATCTCAGATGAGATTCGACAGAATTACAGTCGAGATTCAACAGAATCTCAGTCGGATTCGGTAGAATGTCAGTCGAGATTCGAGCAAAATCTCAGTTGACATTCGAGCAGAATCTCAGTCAAGATTCGAGCAGAATCTTTAGAAATTCGACGGAATCTCAGTCGAGATTCGACAGAATCGCAGTCGAGATTCGAAAAAATACAAGTCGAGATTCGCATAGATTCTCATTCGAGATTCGTGCAGAATCTCGGTCGAGATTCGAACAGAATTTTATTCGTGATTCGAATTAAATCTTAGTAGAGATTTAATTAGAATTTTCGTCGAGATTTGAACAGATTCTCATTCGAGATTCGTGGAGAATCTCGGTCGAGATTCGAACAGAAATTTATTCGTGTTTCGAATTAAATCTTAGTAGAGATGTAAATAGAATTTTCGTCGAGATTCGAACAGAATCTTATTAGAGATTCGAATAGAATCGCAGTCTAGATTCGGCAGATTCTTAGTCGAGTTCTGTTAAAATCTTAGTTTTAGATTTCACATATTCTCTGTCGATATTAGAGACGATTCTTGGTCGAGTTTCACTAGATCGAAACTACAATCTTAGTCGAAATTCGCTAGGATCTCATATGAGTAGGGACAATGGAAATTCGCGATTTCGCGGAAGCCGTAAAATCCGCGAAATTAGGCCTTCACCGCGAAATTTCAAAAATCCCACGAAATGCCGCGAAATTTGTTAAATTTAAAGAATTTGTATTATAATCCCAGTTAATTTAGGATGTTTGCTTATGAAAATGGATAATTTATTTTTAATTCGAGGTTCGATCAGAAATCTTCTAATCGTTTAGTTTTAAGTTGGGTGGTTTTCTTGTTGTGTTTGAAATTTTACATTGGCAATATAATATTAAACTTATAATCTAAACTTGAAAAATGAAAAAAACATGTAATGAAGTTCCGGTAAATTTACACATATAAAATAGTACTTTACGGAACAAGTTGCAGAATGATGATTTTTACAGCACGAGTCGTAAATTTATCTTACGAGACTTGCCGAATAAGATAATTACGACGAGTGCTGTAAAAATCGAGTTCTGCAACGAGTTACGTACAACATTTTATGCAATTTCGTAGAAGACCACTTGAGGGTATCAGAAAATATATCGGAATGCATTAACCTTCATTTTGCAATTTCTGAAAAATTGTTGTGAAATGCCTCATTACGCAACTTGAAACAGTTGCGTAATGAATCAGTACAGCACTGGTTTCAGTTGCGTAACGACTGTATACTTCAGTGTAGAAAAGTAGGCCGTTTCATGATAGATTGGCGTGATGAAAACAGCCTATTACGATGAGAAATGGCAAAAATCTTTTAACTGTAAACATGCATTTTAAATATTAAATATGATCATATTTATGGAACCGCGACACAGCCGCGAAATTTTGGTTTTATCGCCTGGGTCACCCGCGAAATTTCAAAAATTTTGCCGCGAATTTCCATTGTCTCTACATATGAGATTTGGCAGTGTCAGTCAAGATTGAATTTTGAATCAGTCAAAATTTGTCTGTTTGGATATTCCGTTCATCATTCAACTGAATCGTGATCGACAGTCGGTAATGTCAGACGAATCTGGAAGCTAGTCGGAAACTAACGATAAAATTCGAATTAATTTGGTTTATCATCACTGAAAGTTCTAGTTGAAACAATTCATGGATATCGCCCTTCTTTCACCGTTCAAACACTTGTTCACTACCTTCATGATCGACCCCATCACTCCATCAACGGAATCCTTCACAGGGATCGTGAGAAACGGGATGGCAAAATCTATTTCGACCTGAAAAATTGCAGAACTCGTTACTTGATCGTCTTCATCCAGATTGTCCTGGCTCCACCCACCTCGATGTTGTCGTTCTTGGTCGTGAAGCTGATGAACTTCGGCTCCCGGTGACTGCTGCGCCTGGCACTTCTGATCAATCCATCGCCCAGCTTCCGATGATCCTCACTAAGCGCCAGGAACTGATCCTCGCTGTCGATCAGCATCTGCCTGCTCTGCCGATAAAGCCGGTGCTGTATGCTGACACTGCCGTTGTTGCCGATATTGCCGTTAGCTCCCAGTCCTGGACTAACCCTCGGAATAATCGTCATCAGCAGGAGCCCGATTCGGATTAAGGCGGCGGTTCTACCAAGGACTTGGCCGGCCACGACAGTCGATTGCAGCATGTTGTCTGAACTGGTGCAGCGCAATTACCAAACTGATGATCGCACATATTCAGGCGGCCAAATCAAGTTCAGAAAACGTGTAAGCGCGATCGCTGTTGTTGCAATCGTTGAGTACGACAATTGGAGAAAAAATCGCGCAGGAGGTGGCCGATCTTTTCTTTTTTTTTTTTTCGAAATTTCTATGCAACTGTGGATCGCAAATGAAAAAAAACGAGGTGCTCTAATTTGCGACGCACGCTAGAGTTGTCACCGCAAGAGACTTGCACACAATAGAAATGTGCAGTGTGCGCAGATTACCCGCGCGGTGATGTAATCAGATATGCGTCGCAGCTCAAAACAATGGCAGTGGGCTTCGATTTTGGATGCACGTGGTAAGAATCGTGATCGCATCGGTGATAGATATTTTAGCATCGCGTCGCATCACAGTAGGCCACCGCTGCCCGCGTCGCCGCCTGCCTTCAAGAAGCAACGTGTTGCGCGCGCTTTTCTCGAAGGGTGGTTAGCTACACGCATGCACAGGTTGCTTAGATCGCGCGCGCCCACACAAGAGAAGGAAATTTTTGAAGCGTTAAATTGAACGCCGGCGGCAAAGAGGTAGGGCAAGTGTACCGATGGTGGAGCAACTAAGCAAAAACAGCCATATACTATGCCGATATTTACGGATAACATACCTTAGGGATCACTTAGGTGATAAATACCGAATTGCTCGCGCAGAACATGTACACTACCCGTCATAAATACGGACTCATTAAAATAAGTATTGCAACACCCAGTTGAATATGGAATCACCCCCCAAAAAGTTTAGCATCACCTCAAAATTGGTATATTTACATAGCTATATCTCGAGATCCTTATGATATGCGACGAACCAACCTTCAGCAAAGTTGTTCAGTGGATCAAGGACATCCGGAAGGCAAACAGTTTGGTTCGCAATTTCGCCGCAAGATGGCGCTAGTGAGCATGTAAAATTGAACATTTGGGGCATGTTCTATCTTGTGAGATAGAAAGTTCGGGAAAGTTTTTCAGAGCGTTATGGACATCCGGAAAGCAGACCTTTCGAATCTCGACTGAGCTTCTGATCAAATTCCGACTGAGATTATATCCCAATATCTATTGAGATTTTGTCGAATCTCGACTGAGTTTCTGTTCGAAGGATACACTCTATAGTAGAATTTATTGATATCAGCAGAGCTTCTAGACTAAACGTCTGGTTTGGTTAGTGGTAACAGTAGGAATGATGAAAATTTGTATTACATACTAATCATGGCATACTACAGCTTGTTATCCTACGTTGCTTTACAAAGTGGTTGGTTGCTATCTAACACGCCCGCTCAACCGAACAATCCTAACTTATCTCTAAGTGTCTCAAATGGTCTACGCGCCAAACCTTTGGTGAACAGGTCTGCTACCTGTTGGCCTGTTGGTATGTAGTGAATCTTAAACAGCCCTTCCTGCAGCTTTTCACGGATGAAATTGTAGCGTATGTCCACAGGTTTCATTCGCTTGTGGTCGCGGGGCTCCTCGGCAATACAGATGCAAGATTGGTTGTCGTCGAATAAGGGCACTGGATGCTGCAGTTTGACACCAAGTTCCAGGATGAGATTTCGCAACCAGATGGCTTCACACACGGCATTGCTGAGAGAGACATACTCCGCTTCCGTCGAAGATAATGCCACCGTAGCTTGTTTGCGAGTCATCCACGAGACGGTCCCACTGAAAACCTGGAAAACATTACCTGAGATCGACCTGCGGTCATCCGGATCGTTGCCCCAGTCAGCATCAGCGTATCCGTCCAGAGGCTTCGAAGCTTGCTGTCTTTGGAAAACCAGTCCGTGATTTGCGGTTCCTTTAAGGTAGCGTTTAAGATTACTCCAGTGTGCGTCCGTTGGTGCTGATTGAAATTTGCTGAAGAAGTTCACCGCTGCACAGATATCCGGTCTTGACGAAAGCGCCAGATATGACAGACACCCGATCAGCTCTCAGTAGGGCTCGGTAGTCAGTGATTCACCTTTGCATTGCTCCAATTTGAGATTCGGTTCTAGTGGTGTCGTTGTTGGTTTGCAGTCATTCATTCCAAAACGTCGCAGCAGGTCAGCGATGTACTTGGGTTGACTTATCTTCAGTAGTCCCTTTCGTCGGTCTCGATCAATCTTCAGACCCAGAAACGTCTTCATCTCGCCAATGTCCGTCATTTCAAATTTTGATGATAGTTTCTTCTTTATTTCAGCGATTAGGTCCAGTCTGCTCGACACCAGGATGATATCATCGACATAAAGAAGGAGATAGACCACTTCATTTCCCTGTCGCCGCCAATAGAGACAGCTGTCCGTGTTCGAGCGTTGGAAGCCCAGTTGCAGGATAAAGTAGTGGAACTCCGAATTCCAGCTTTTTGGAGCCTGCTTCAGTCCATAGAGCGATTTCTTAAGCCGACAGACAAGGCCGGGGTCAGTAGGCTCCAGTCCTTCGGGTTGTCGCCTGAAGATTTCCTCCGTCAATTTTCCATTGAGGAACGCGGTTTTTACGTCCATTTGATGGATGTGATACCGCAATTGATTTGCTACCGCCAGTAGCACACGCACCGTGGCTCCCTTTGCGACTGGTGCGTAGGTCTCGTCGTAATCGAAGCCCTTCCTCTGGGAATAGCCCTTTGCGACCAAACGGGCTTTGTAACGGTCGACATTCCCAGCTTCGTCCCTCTTGATGCGGAAGACCCATCTGCAGTCGACGATGTTCTTTCCTTGTGGCCGCGGCACGAGTTCCCAAGTCTCAAGTCTCAGCAGGTTGTCCACAAACATCTCGGCGTTTAGCGCAAACGGCATCGTCGATTCACCGAAGCCATCAGAAACACCTGAGAAACATTCAGCAGCAGTAGTTGCTCTTGAGCCGGTAATGAAATCTAACAACTTACCGGGAAGTCTGCGCTCCCGTTCGCTGCGCCTCGTGATCACTTCTGCTGGGCAGTTGTCACGTTCTGGTTGCGGTTAGCTTTTCTTCAGGTTGATTCGCAATCGCATCCGTAGGCTCCATCATGTCCAGTTCCTTTACCGAACGGTCTTCTGATACCTCCGATTCCGCATAACTTCTGTATAAGACTTGAGTGACCGGCTTCTCTTGCTCAGAACCACTTCTCTTCTCGCCGAATACCACGTCTCTTGAAATGAGAATCTTCTTCTTCTTTGCGTTCCAAATGCGATAGCCATTCGTGGTGTAGCCTACCAGAATATTCTTCTCAGAACGTGGATCCAGTTTGGTCCGCTTTTCCTTTGGAATCCAAGTGTGCGCCACTGATCCAAAAACACGCATCTTGTCGATATTCGGTTTCTTCCTATACCAGGCCTCAAATGGAGTTTTCTTCTCTTTCAGCGCTGCCGTTGGACTACGGTTGGTCACGTATGCGGCGGTTAGTACCGCCTCATCCCACATGGATTTGGGCAAACCAGCATCCTGTATCATCGCACGGGACTTCTCCAGAAGGGTGCGATTCATTCGCTCTGCTACACCGTTCTGCTGTGGGCTGTATGGAACGGTTGTTTCAATACTGATACCTTTTGAGCGACAAAACTTCTGAAACGATCCTCCAAGATACTCCCCGCCGTTGTCGCACCTCAGTCTTGCCACACGAGTGCCGAAGAAAGCCGTAACCCGAGCGTAGTACTCCTCGAATTTTTCCTGCACCTCATCCTTGCTGTGTAAAAGGTACACGACCGTAAAATGGCTATACCCGTCGATGAACGTCAGAAAGTAACGCTTGTTATCCCAGGTCCTCGGAGTGAACGG
This sequence comes from Aedes aegypti, assembly GCF_002204515.2. Lineage (NCBI taxonomy): Eukaryota > Metazoa > Arthropoda > Insecta > Diptera > Culicidae > Aedes > Aedes aegypti. The sequence goes on along the minus strand of NC_035107.1, from coordinate 305,169,155 downwards.
GCCACACACGTCCGAGTGGATTACAACGGGCGAGTCACACGCCTCTCTGCAACATCGTCAAACGGGTTTCGGGTTTGCTTCGCCTGTATACATACCTCGCAGATGCACTGATTGGGCCAGTCGAGAACCTTCGTCGACGTTTCCACCATCTCATGCTTCCAAAGAGTTTTCATACTTGCTTCTCCCAGATGGCCAAGACGCCGGTGCCACAAATCGAAGCAATCTTGCTTTGCGGCCATCGCGCCAGGTTCGGATGATGCACCTGCACTTCCACGTAACTCGATATTCATTTTGTATAACTGTCCAGCTCTCCGACCGGTAGCCATCACCCGTTCACCCTTCGAAATCATCACGCAGCCGTACGTACAGAACGTCTTTCACTACTGCCGGTTGCCTTCTTTCTCCGATCAGCATGTTCACTCTCACGGTCCCCGCGTATTCGGCATAGAGCGCCTGGCCGCACTTGGCCACTGCTATACGTACCTTCTCAGCTAGCGGGTGTAGTTCCTTGAAAAATTCCTTGCTCCTCAGCATATGGTCCGTGGCTCCCGAGTCGAGAACCCAATCGATTTTCATATCTTCTGTTGCCATGGAAGCCGACAAACAATCTCCCGTCGCGGTAGCGACGAACGCGACTTCCGACTCCTCAGCAACATTCGATCGATATTTCTGCTTCCGGTTAACCTTCCCTCCGCTTTTTCGGTTTCCTTGGTGACCAGATTCGTTTGGAGGACAATTTTCCGGACATTCGGCTCTCTTGTGCCCAAACTTACCGCATCCAAAGCACTTAAGCCCGATTTTCTTTCCGACAAACGCCGAGTCGCTCGCCTGGCCGAAATCTCCGCCGCGGTTTGAATTCACTCGCTTCACTTGTTCGTCCAATAGGCGCTTCTTCACGTACTCCAGAGTCAACTGTTGAGGTTGGATCGTCTCCAGTGCAGTAAGGAGCGCATCATACGATTTTGGAAGTGCCAGCAGCAGCTGACAAACGACGTCTTCTTCCTGGATGTTCACGTCTACCGCTCGTAGCTCTCGCAGAACCTTTTCAAACTTCAGCAGGAATTGCTTCACATCACCACCTTCGGACAGCTTCAGCTCTTGAAATTGCTTCCTCAGGATCAACTTACCAGCGATTCCAATTTGTTCGAAATTGTTCCGTAGGGCATCCCAGACATCCTTGGTCGTTTTCTTCTCTTTGACGTACTCCAATTGGTCTTCTGCGATCTGGTTGATGATCAGGTTCTTGCATTTTCGATCCAGGGCCCATCGAGCTTCGAGCTTCTTCTTCTTCTCGGCACGCACCTCCGCTGTGTCCGTCGCCAGATCCTTCGAATACTCCTCCTCGTCGAAGTTGGTTCCGTCAAACAGCCAAAGCTTGTCTTCCAACATCTTGAAGAACTGATTCCTTTCTGTCCTGGGCCGATAACCTATTGATATCAGCAGAGCTTCTAGACTAAACGTCTGGTTTGATTAGTGGTAACAGTAGGAATGATGAAATTTTTTATTACATACTAATCATGGCATACTACAGCTTGTTATCCTACATTGCTATACAAAGTGGTCGGTTGCTATCTAACAGAATTAAATGATATAGTACTAACACAGACAAACAGACGTAACACTGATTAAATTTCCATCGATCACTCTTAAAACGATCACTTTAAATTCGCTGTTACAGATTTCAAAACCAGAAGCGCGCCCATCGTTTTTCTTCGTGTTTGACATTGCACACTACCGCCATCTGTAGGTCTTGTTGCACGAAACGCTGTTCTATGCAACATGCTCAATAGGTGACGATGGTGTAAACTGGTCGATGGATTTTAAATAAATTTGCTCTAAGTGTTACGTCAACCCAGATAACACACGATCGTAAATGATATGATATAAGAGTACAAAGGTGGAGCTTAGCTTAGCTTAGCTTAGACTGACTACACATATCAATGGTTGCTATTCCGTGATTGACCGAAGTCAGTGAAAATGCACAAAGAATCAACTAGAAGTTTAGCTGGGATTGGCCATAATCTTCTTCAATGTGCATAATTCAGTGCCTCTATTTATACAGGGTCAATAACGGCGCCGGCCACGTCCTTGCAGTCAGGTGGGATTGGGGGATGGAATGTTAGTGTGTAACCTTTGCTATTTGGAGACCGTGTTTGCCTCTGCATCTCCACAAAGGTTACTGGGAGGGATATTTGTTAATGGGAAGGATCGTTGGGTCACAGGATTCACTTTGATAAGCGATTAGACCATGATAAATAATGATTTGTGAGATATATACATGTTTATTTGTAAATATAATATTTTCATTTGATATAAACAATTTCTATGTAGTGGAAAATTATGCCGACACTTTAGGTGACGAACCATTCAAAGTTTGTTGAACAAATACCTAAATGTAACATTTCTACAGCTGTCAGGACGAAAGCATGTGTTATTATATTTTACTTATTTGAAAAGAAACAAATAACTTGATTGGTTGGAACATCATAGAACACTCTTATTCTTATGCCGACACTTACAGTGGCGAACCATCCAAAGTTTGTTGAATAAAGTGAACTTTTCGCAAGTCTACACTTGTAGTGTCGAACCATTCAAAGTTTTTTTAATTACAAAAATAAAGGTAAAAAGGGGTGTTCTGAAAATAAAAAAATGTGAAACATAAATAATTCATGAATCAGAGTTTGTGTCGACACTCACAGTGACGAACAATTCATAGTTTGTTGAAAATTCATATTTACGTCCCACAATTGTAACGATTAAATGTGCAGTCATACATATTTTATAGATTAGAAATAGTAGCATGAAACGAGCTCACCAATTGATCCTTTATCCTTCACTGTGCAGCCACAATCCACTCGCAGCCGTTTGCTCGGCTATATAAAAGCACTCAGAAAAAAAAAAGGCGCGCGACCCGAAAAGGAAAAAATAACTTAGCTTTCTTGACGCACTGCCCAGCAGCAAGCGTCAAGGTCAAAGGATAAAAAAAGAACTAACCGATCACGCCACTTTTTCACTTACTAGACCGACGCGCGACATGTTTGATCCTGCCCTCGTCGCTGGCCTCCGTAGGAGCAAGCGTCAAGGTCGAAAGATCGCGGCACTTTTCACTTACTCTCCCACCGGCACACTTCGTTTTTTTTTTCTTCCGCGAAACGCAAATCGGACACAATGGATCCGGATTCCACCGCTCGCCCACAAGGAGCATGCAACAGATTCAACGGATCCAACACTACTGACGCGTTTGTTTTTCTTTTTTTTTCACCGGCACACTTCGTTTTTTCTTCCGCGCATCGCAAACTGGACACAATGGATCCGGATTCCACCGCTGGCCCACAAGGAGCATGCAACAGATTCAACGGATCGAACACTACTGACGCGTTTGTATTTTTTTTTTCACCGGCACACTTCGTTTTTTTCTTCCGCGAAACGCAAATCGGACACAATGGATCCGGATTCCACCGCTGGCCCACAAGGAGCATGCAACAGATTCAACGGGTCCAACACTACAGACGTGTTTGTTTTTTTAACGGCACATTTGGTTTTTTCTTCCACGAAACGCAGATCGGACACAATGGATCCTGATTCCGCCGCTCGCCCACAAGGAGCATGCAACAGATTCAACGGATCCAACACTACTGACGCGTTTGTATTTTTTTTTTCACCGGCACACTTCGTTTTTTCTTCCGCGCATCGCAAACTGGACACAATGGATCCGGATTCCACCGCTGGCCCACAAGGAGCATGCAACAGATTTAACGGATCCAACACTACTCTCCACATATAAGAGTACAAAGGTGGAGGCGATAAACGTACATATTGCTTGCAGCCTTATGGCGCATGTACGTTAGGGTGCCAATGGAATGTATGGGAAAAATTTTGTCATCGAATTTCAAAAAAAGGTAGTGCTCAAAAGTTTTGTCTCCTCGAAAAAAGTCCCCATGCAAAATTTGAGCTCAATCGGACTTCATTAAGTGGACCCCCAAAGCGGTCAAAGTTTGGTTTTTTTGACCCATGAAAATTCTCCAAAGGGGGGGGTACATGAAATTTCCGAAATCGAAATTTTTTTTTTGATGCCAGATGTCTTAGAAATGCATGAAACGTCGAGATCTGGTGTTATCTGAAAAAATTTTTTTTTGAAAAAATCGACCTTTTGGGACTTAGTAAATTTTTGAGTTGGGGAGTGAATTGAATTTGAAATGAACGATTTGAATTCAATTGCTGAGAAATTCAAGGCAATAGTATTGAAACATATCCTATATCATTGTTGGCCACTGAAAGCATATTATATGTGATATTTCATTAGGGTGGTTCATTTAATTTCCATTAGGGTGGTCCTTTTTGTAAAAAAAATAAAAAATATAATTTTAATTGAATATTGAAGACAATAGTATTGGAACATCTCTCACATTATCGTAAGCCATGGTGTTTTATTAGGGTGGTTCACTTATTTTCCATTAGGGTGGGCCTTTCTGTCGAAAAATCATAATTTGAATGGGATATCAAAAACAATAGTATTTTATCACCTCTTTCATCATCGTAGGGCATTTCCTTCATTAGATTCGTGATATTTTATTAGGGTGGCTCACTTATTTTCCATTGGTGTTTGCCGAAAATTAAAAAAACAAATCAAGAAATTTTGAATTTGATCCTTTTTTTAGCACAATAGTATTTTAACACCTCTTTTATAATCGTAGGCCATTGTCTTCATTTTTGTTTAGAGAGGCTTTAAATTCCTCTGAAATCATGCACCTCTAGTTCCATTTGATATGCGACATCATCGTAGGACACTGTTAACATATTTCATTAGGGATTTCTTTTGGACCTTTGAAATTTAATTCGGAATATTCTTAGAAATTTACTTTACAATTTTCTTTGGAATTTCTACAGAATTTTCTTGAGAATTTCCTTACAAATTTGCTTTGGATATTCCTTAGAAAATTCCTTAGAAATTTTCTACGAAATTTCCTTTTAACTTTCTTTTTTCATTGGAATTTGCTTCGGGATTTGCTTTGGAATTTTCTTTGGAATTTCCTTAGAAATTCCCTTATGAATATGCTTGAATATTTCCTTAGGAGTATCCTTTAAAATTCCTTTGCAGTTTTCTCTGAGGCTCAAATCAAATCAAATCAAATCAAATTTTCTTCAGAATTTCCTTTGGAATGTCTTTATTACTTCCTTCAAAATTCTCTTTGAAATTTCTTTCGGAATTTCGTTCGAAGTTTACTTCCAAATTTGTTATAGAGTTTCCTCGGAATTTCTTCAGGAATAGCCTTTGGAATTCGGAATTTTATTTAGAAGTTTTGATTGGAATTTTTTACGGAATTTTCCTTTGGGCTGTTCTACGTAATTTTCATTGGAATTTCCGTTGAATTTTCTCGGAATTTACTCTGGAATTTCCTTGAAATTGTTTTTCGGAATTTTCTTAGGAGTATCATTTAAAATTCCTTCGTATTCTTCGGAACTTTATATCTCATTTACTTCAGAATTTCCTTTGGAATTTCTTTTTGTAAGTTGCTTTAGGAAGTTATTTTGGATTTCTTTGGAATTACTTTTGGAATTTCCTTCTTCACTTCTTCAAAATTTTCTTCGGCGTATCCTTTGGAATTTTCTTCGGAATTTCTTCTGGAATTGCCTTCGGAATTTCCTTTGAAATTCGCTTCGGAAGTTCCTTTGAAATTTCTTATGGAATTTCGATTTTAATTTCTTTTAGAGCTGGCTTCGGAATTTCATTTGGAATTTTCTGCACAATTTTCGTCCGAGTATTTTTTGGAATTTGCTTCGGAATATCCTTTAAAAATCCATTCAGATTTATTTTAATGGGATTTCCTTTTGAATTTTCTATGGAATTTATTTTGCAGCTCCCTTTGGAATTTCCCTTAGGATTAAATTCGGAATTTCATATGGAATTTCCTTTGGAATTTTCTGAGGAATTTCCGTCTGAGTTCCCTATTGAATTTCCTTCTTAATTTCATATGGAATTTCCTTCGGAATTTTGTGCAGAGTTTCTATTATAATTTATCATTGCAGTTTTCTACGGAATTGTCTTCGGCGTTTCCTTTGGAATTTTCATCGGAAGTTCCTCTATAATTTTCGTTTCCTCTGGAATTTCCTTCGATACTTCCTTCGGAATTTTCTCTGGAATTTCCTTCGGTAATTCCTTCGGAATTTTCTCTGGTATTTCCTTCGGAATATCCTCTGGAATTTCCTTCGGAATTTCCTCTGGAATTTCCTTCGGTATTTCCTCTAGAATTTCCTTCAGAATTTTCTCTGGAATTTTCTTCGGAATTTGCAAAACAGATTTGGAAAGGTCACTGAAGCTCAATGCTTGATCTCTGAGATGAGTGCATCTGAAATCACGATGTAGCAAGTGGATTTTGTATGAGACGAGGACTCCGAACTGGTTCAGCTTAGTGAAATGTTGCATTCCGAATGAAAATCAAGCAAAACTTTTCAAAAGGACCTTTCTAACAATGAGAGGCTTTCTAGAAAACTCTTTTGTTGTTAACTAAGTTACCTTTACATTTTTCGTCGAACATTACGCAAATATTATGTAGTAGTCCACACCATAATCTTTCGGTCTGTAGATATTGAGGTTGAAATTTTTACAATGACACCATAATTAAGGAAAGTGGACGAGACTTTTGCGAGAAATCATCGTTTCAAACTATACGAAAAATGATGCACCCTAATGGAAAATGAGAGAAACTTCCCAATGAAATTTGTTAACAGTGTCCTACGATGATGTCGCATATCAAATGGAACTAGAGGCGCATGAATTCAGAGGAATTTAAAGCCTCTCTAAATAAAAATGAAGACAATGGCCTACGATTATAAAAGAGGTGTTAAAATACTATTGTGCTAAAAAAAAGAAAATGCCCTACGATGATGAAAGAGGTGATAAAATACTATCGTTTTTAATATCCCATTCAAATTATGATTTTTCGACAGAAAGGCCCACCCTAATGGAAAATAAGTGAACCACCCTAATAAAACACCACATGTTAAATGTAGAAAATGGCTTACGATAATGTGAGAAATGTTTCAATACTATTGTCTTCAATATTCAATTAAAATTATATTTTTTATTTTATTTTATTTTTTTACAAAAAGGACCACCCTAATGGAAATTAAATGAACCACCCTAATGAAATATCACATATAATATGCTTTCAGTGGCCAACAATGATATAGGATTTGTTTCAATACTATTGCCTTGAATTTCTCAGCAATTGAATTCAAATCGTTCATTTCAAATTCAATTCACTCCCCCAACTCAAAAATTTACTAAGTCCCAAAAGGTCGATTTTTTCAAAAAAAAAAAAATTTTCAGATAACATCAGATCTCGACGTTTCATGCATTTCTAAGACATCTGGCATCAAAAAAAAAAATTCGATTTCGGAAATTTCATGTACCCCCCCCTTTGGAGAATTTTCATGGGTCAAAAAAGCCAAACTTTGACCGCTTTGGGGGTCCACTTAATGAAGTCCGATTGAGCTCAAATTTTGCATGGGGACTTTTTTCGAGGAGACAAAACTTTTGAGCACTACCTTTTTTTGAAATTCGAAAAATCGATTTTCATTGGCACCCTAATGTACGTATATCGCCTCCACTATTTGTAGTATCGTACTGTTAAGAGTAGGCCATGGATGTTGAGAGTGACATAAGAGGTTTGGAATAAATTATTGTTATTTAGAACACCATTGAAATCAGACGTGTTTTGGTGTCTCTACATTGGCGACGAGAGTAAAATAGTATCAAAAAGGAGGAAAAGAACAGTAAGATATGCCCGGTTAAGACTTTGTATTGATTATTTGGGTCGAAGTTATGGAGACATGAAAGCCGGAAACAAATGCAACGTGGAATCAGATTCAAATCTTTCACAGTACCGGCAAGGCGCATCAGACAGGAACCAAGTTGGATGAAGGGCACGATTTGGAATGGTAAATATGAAAATACTTTGGATATACATTGCAAGTTGACGCCATGAAGGTAGCGTGTTTATAAGAATTGTTTGCAAAGATTTAAATTTACGAGAATAATTCTCAAAACTGGTTTTTGTACTGATTGATTGTACTATAAAATGGTTATTGAAAGATTGTTTGCAAGTGGATTTTAAATATTATCAATAATATTTTCTAACAAGTATTATTTTCAACCGGAGTTTACTAATTGAGTTTTATTTTAGAAAAATTCTAAAACTATAAAAAAAATACACTAAACTGTCAGAAAAGGACGTTATCGAGATTGTTTCAATATATTTAGAAAAAAAAGGAGGAGAAAAAAAAACAATTAAAGCTTCCGGTAAAAGTCATTAAATGTTTAATTCAAAATTAAGACAAGTGACAACCATGTTCCAGCCCGTATAAATAAACGGGAATCAATTGGAATGAACCGATTAAATGCATTGAATTCTAGTTGATACTTATTTGGAGAACTTTTTAATGAGTCAATAAAAAAAAAATAGCGAGCTTTTCATGATTTTAATATGAAGGTGCAAAATAACAGTAAATAACAGATACTACCCGTATATCAACATTTTACATAACTGTAATTGCAATCATTTTGCGGCTGTTAGTGAAGGATAGGGAAGCCATATTTCCAATATTGAATACACAACTTTTCACCACATGTTGGATACATTAACCACACTGCTTAGTGAATGAAACAATATCCACATTCATATCCAGCACAAGCACTACAGGTCTGAACTTTGGTAGCCTGAGTATTTCTTATTAGGATGCATACAATGCTGTATAAACACAGTAATAAATTAATAAGCATTGGTTTGTTGAACGGATTGTAAATATAGCGATTTTGTGTAAATTTGAATTTAGGAAATTCATATTATGATTATCAACTGCTGTTTATTCGATGAAAAAATAAAATTAATTTTTGAAAAACACATATTTATATTGAAAACTAAGAATGAAAAACAAATATACCAGACTTAGCTCATAGAAATTTGTCGTAAGTATAGAAATGAAAAGATTGGTAACGGTGAGGTTATTTATGTTATACTATTAACATTGACATGCTTTTAATATTTATGATGATTCGGAGAGTTGATATAAGGGTGTAATAAAAACAATATATTTCTGATTTGAATATTAAATGAATTATAAGAAATCTACCATAATTGTATATTACCGCATAACTATAAAAACAAGAAAAGATAGGGCAATCAAAACATTAAATTAAATTTTGAATGAGATCATTTGTGACATTTTAGTCTTCGAGGCGTAATATTGATGCCAAGACATTTGAGTTCGATTCCCACTCCAGTCAAAAGTTTCTAGCCTAAGTCGGAAGAAATTGCCTGTGTATCTTGATAATTAATAATTGCCATAGTTATTGTTTTAAGTAACGTTACTATTATATGGTTATTCCCATTCGAAACTTTGATCGGTACAAAACTTCCTATAATTCATGTTTCATAGATCAGATGTACAATTTTCAATGCAGTAATAAACAATTTATTAAATTGTTAGCACACGCAGAAAATATATGTGGTATTTTAATTTTAAAGCGGGATTCCAAAGATTGAAATTTTATTTGAAAATAGGTGTTAAAATGCATGTTAAATCCAAGCTTAAGAAAAAAACAGCTCAAAGATGAAAGATATGTAAATCATAATCATATAAAAAAAATAACTTGGAGCTAGTACAGATGCGAGTATAGATTGAACATTATAATGAATAATGCTTCCTTGACCTTGTAAAAAGTTTAAAATTAATAGGTTATCATTAAAAATAAATAAACATACATACATTAATCAAATATAGATGAAAAGAACTCGTAAAGTATTCGCGGTCTACAAAGGTACTAGAGCCCTGTATCTGCAAATGAGAGGATGGCAGATGAAACAATTCTGTCCATTTCTAGTGTGATATGAAAGGATTTCCAGATTGGTAATATATAGTAGAGAGTAAAGGGAATACTAAAAGTAATTCCGGTCTACTTCTCCAAAAGAAACGAAGAGGATAGAAAACCTGGTCCGTTTCTGTAACAAGAACGTAGGGAGTTTATGAAAATTCGGTCCATTTCTAGAAAGAAATGAAGGAATAACATAAATCGTCCGGCCCGCTCTTAGTCAATATGTAGAGAGTAAAGAGAACATCTAGAATGATTCTGGTCTACTTCTCCATAAGAAATGAAGAGGAAAAGATAATCCTGGTCCATTTCTGGAAAAAGAACGTAGGGAGAATGTGAAAATTCGGTCCTGTTAAAATCTATACAGTAGGAATAACACATATCATCCGGTCCGTTTCTTGAAAAAAAAAATAATGTTCGAGAGAACATGGAAAACTTCTCCATTTGAAACGAAGAGGAAACAAAATCCTGGTCCGTTTCGGTGAAAAAAAAAAACATAGAAGTGGAGCGATTCGAAATAGTCATAATAATATATATAAAGAAAAATAATACCAAATTTCCAATTCACTATTAGTAAACTAGCAGAGAGTAAAGAGAACATTTTTAATGATTCTGGTCTACTTCTCCTTAAGAAATGAAGAGGATTAAATAATTCTGGTCCATTTCTGGAAAAGAACTTGAAAACGTATCATTTGGTTAATTTCTTGGAAAAAATAGAAATTTGTAAAGTTATGCAAAGGAAATACAAAGTTTCAGTCTGCAGACTAAGATTCATGTCAGTCCTTCTGGCTGTCCTGTTGTTCATGAGATATAAAATGTACGATAAGTAGGGTCAGTGTTCCCTTAGTGGACAGTCCCCTATAGTCGCACTAGTGGCTTTTTACGGCCGTTTTGCTATATATGTTTTCAAAATATTTTTTTACATGAAGGTCAGAAGCTATTTATCTAAGTACCATTGATACACAGCTTGATTTTGTTCAAAAAATGATCGAAATAATTATTTTTGCTTAAAATTTGAGCTCCCTTGCGCCTATAGTAAACCTATTGTTCCTATAGTAGCACTACTGAGAGAAACTATTTTTTATTATACGAAATGATTAATGAATTAAGAACTTTTTTTACATCAAACGAAAGCTTTTGATCCACACTTTGGAGGAAAAATATAAAAGCTTTGTAAAAATACGGTTTTGTTTAGTATTTTGCCAACACCGTGATGCTAGTGCTACTATAGGAACAGAAATTAGAAATAGTGCTACTATAGGCACATGTATTCCTATAGTGGCACAAGCGATAATAAATACAAACATATGAGTTTTCGTAGTTTTCATATTTTTCCCACAAAACCAAGATAAAAAGCTTTCAGATGATGTAAAAATAATGACGCTAGCGTTATTTTTCGATTTTATACAAATATTTGTTCTTAGCTATGCGGCTATTGGCACATCGACCCTACATCTAAATTTTCCATAAAAAAGTAAAATATCCAGTTGTAGGATAACTGGTGATCAAACCCACAACTAGAGTTCATTGGTATTAAATTTGATCCTTTCCCCTCATGCAAAAGGGAACTTCACATAAAATGCGTTTAAACTTTAATTTTATATGTTTTATACATTTCTCGTAGTTTAAGTGCGGCACGAAATATTTGAATAAATTTTGGAAAATACTGTTATACGACAAACGATTTTCAAGAATGAAAAATGGGCAATAAAAATGTTTATTTCAATGGAAACAAAAGTACACTCGGTAATGATTGAAAAAAAGGGCACATCATTTAGCGATTAAAGAGGAGAGAAAGGTATCTGAATGAAGCTAAGTATAAATGATGACGTATCGGTACTGTAAATATTGATGATATGGTTTTACTAATTGATTTCCTTTTGTTTAGAGACAAGAGATCGTGTGGCGGGATACTTACATTAGCATAGAGACAACAACAGTACAAGAATGAAGACCTTGTGGATGATTTGCTCAACACGGTCGTACCATCAAACATCCGTAATAAGTTTTATATCAAAGAAAAAAAGTTCACCTTATTCTCTAGTTTATAATCTCAGGTCTATGCATTAGATTAAATTATTTTAAAATTATAGAAAAAAGGAGAGATGTGGTATCGTACTGTTAAGAGTAAGCCATGGATGTTGAGAGTGACATAAGAGGTTTGGAATAAATTATTGTTATTTAGAACACCATTGAAATCAGACGTGTTTTGGTGTCTCTACACTATTGTACTCTTATACGCTATCAAATACGAGTTTGTGTTCACTGGGAGTTGTCTGTGGCACTAAATTCGATTTTCATTTATTTACAATTATTTTACTAATTTATTGAACATGTGCACTTGGTCATTAATTAATGTGAAACATGTAAAAAACATTACTATTGGAGCTACCTCCACTGCGGGAGCGTTTACCCTACGACCAGAGATGAAGTAATATTGTCACATCATCCATAATCGCGCTTGAAAGGGAAGAGTTTCCGCGTGCGCCGAGCATTTTCTAAATTGAAAATTACGCCAATAATTTGGGAAAATGATCGCACAGTTCGACGACAGTGCGGTCGTTCACGGGCTGACAATGGATGGTTTTAATCAGAACAACCGCCTACTGCGCTTCGTTGCCGAGAGATTCTCGCAGGGGAACATCTGCGCACTGAAGTCATACAATACATCATTGCGATATTGACACTCGGAACGGGTTCATTATGGAAACCATAGCCTTGAGGAATCACACTCTGCGAACTGACCTTCTACAGCGTCTATAAGGAGATAAATTCTCTATAATTATCCTCGGCTAATTAACCGCCATTCTATTGTTTATTTGAAGGACCACATGTCTGAGAAATGGTGTTTCGTTAGTGTCATGCGCTTCAGCAAAAAGTACTTCCCTATTTCTATAGAACAAGGTAAACTTGAACATAACAGGATTTCGGACTGGATTGGTTCCAACATCCGACAGGACTGGTTCCACAATCCATGTGAATTACTTCCACAATCCGAAAGGATTGGTTGCATAATCCGAAAGGGTTATTTCTCACAATTCGACAGGGTTGTTCTCCACAATCCGACAGGATTGTTCTGAGCAATTCGACAGGATTGTTATTCGCAACCCAAACACACTCCGACAGGATTGTTCTCCGCAATCTGTCAAGATTGTTCTCCACAACCCGACAGGATTGTTCTCTACAACCTGACATGATTGTTTCTATAATCTGACATGAATGTTTCTTCTGGCAGGATTGTTTCGCTTAACCAACAAGATGATTTACTCACTCCGACAGGAAGGTTTCTACAATCTGACAGGATTGTTCTTCCAATCCGACTGCACTCATTTCATAATCCGACAAGATTGTTTCCCCAATCCAACAGGACTGTTTCCTCCACGCAATAGGATTGTTTTCCCAATCAACCCGGTAAATTTGTCCAATCCGACAGGAGTTTTGACCCAATCCATGTTGGTTCTATCGCACTGAGTTGTTGACATCAATGTTTCCACAATTCGACAAGATTTTTGCCCCAATTTGACAAGATTGTTTCATCAATTTGACAGGATTGCTTTCCCAATCGGACAAGATTGTTTTCCAAATCCAACAATGTTGTTTTTCCAATCCGACAAGATTGTTTACCTAATCCGTCAGAATTATTTCCCCAATCTGACAGCGGATTGTTTCACTAATTCGACAAAACTGTTTCCCATATCAGAAAAGATTGTTTCTTATAATCGACAGGATTGTTTTCTCACTCCGACAAGATTGTTTCCTGGATTCGCCTGGATTGTTTTCTTGATCCGGTAGGATTGTATCTCCAATATGAGAGGACTGTTTTCTTAATCCGACATGATTGTTTCTCCAATCCGCCACTTTGTTTCACTAATTCGATAGAATTGTTTCAATTCTTTTTTCCAATATGACAGGACTGTTTCCCAATGAGACAGGGTTTTTTCTTCATTCTGACAGGAATGTTTTCCTCAATCCGACAGGTGAGCTAAAATCTAAAATCTTTGAAAAATATGCGTAATATCTTAGAAAGAAAGATTTTTTTTGTCATCAATATCAACAATATGCAAAATCATTGACCCTTCGTGCCAGAATGTACATTTTTGGAGCGAACTTATAACCTTTCTTTCCTAGGACACCTTTGTGTTCGAGGTAGGATTAAATATTTTCGTTTGAACATTACGAAGTTAATGAGCAAAGTTTTATTTTTAATTATCATTGAGCCAATCACGACGATATAATTACTCGTCACCTTGTCCGTCAATTGCCAAAAACCGAATCTCGCAAAGGTGAAAAACCATTAACTCTATAGGAAAAAGAAGCACTAACATAGATTCAAATGCGGAACCAAGCAATCAACTCTATTTCATCATCGGTGTTCTTCTTTTTCCCTCTCCGAAGAAGACACAGCCTACTTTAATGTGACATAAACGAGCGACAAGTCAGAAGACAATGCGAATTTTACACAATTTACCCACAAAAAATGAACGAGGAAAGCACACGGGCGCAATTTGAATTAAACGCACACGTGGATGGCACAGTAAGCCATGATCTTTCGAAGCGGGGGGAAGAAGAAGAAACCGCCATAACTAGCGACAATAGTAGTTGCTCATCTCCAGCCAACAAGCACAAGCACGGTAAGTGCTGGCAAATTTCACGCAAGAAGGATTCCCGTCGGTCGGTTGTCGTCGCTTGCCTACTACGACGATGGCAAAAACTTGCACTTTTCGAGCGCGGGTCTGGGCTAGGGTTGCTAAGCTACCAACACACACAGGTGATTGTTGCTCCAATACTAACGAAGTCACGTTGCCATGGATAAACGGCAGGATGGCCTATTGTTCAAATCTTGCAAACTGTGACATGATTTCCATATAAAATGTCACCAGATTAAGGAACTGGACTCATTGCAGACGGTGCACTCGATTCGGTAACATTTGAAGGAACGATTTCAACGGTTTGTGGCGGTTCAACGAATTTTGGTGCAATTTCAGTAGAAAAATAGTGTTGGTTCGGAAATTTTCAAAATAATTTTCTGTATTATTTTGTAACAGTGAATATGTTCAGCAAAAACGTAGTCGTGCTTGTAGTGGTTGCCCTGGCCGGGTTCGAATGTGCTTATGCTCAAAGGTACGATTATGGGAATAAGTGGAATCTTTTAAACGTTTCAAAGTGTTATGATGATAAGGATTTCGAAAAACAGACTTATTGAACGAATATAGTGGATAGTGAAGTATACTAGGAAACAGTGCGAAAGTGTGACAACATTGAACTGGAATACATTGTGTCAAAAATTATATGTTTCTATCTAACGATATACTCAACAAGTGATGAATCAATAATTTTGAAATTATCACATATCACTCCGCTGATCTCTTCAGGATTTTGTTTTGAGATTTTGCACGAACTTTCTAATAATTCTTCCAAGAATTTAATCTTATATGCCTTCATTGAGGTGAAACATCTCGGAATCCAAAGATGGCCGGCACAATGGCCGACTTGCGCCCCTACTCACGTTTTCAAAGGCACTAAACTGGAGAAATAGTAGGCAATCGTTTCTGATCTTCTTATTTTAAGCTTTCTGCTAGTGCACAATGTCAAAATAAAAAGTACTCTGCTGTTGGATGTTTTCTTCGCAAGATTTGTGCCTTTGAAGTTTCTGTGCAATCTTTGAAGTTGATTCCAAACTGTTTCACCTTAATTCAATCTGTATTTTTTCTAAGCATAATCACATCAGGAATCATCCATCCGAGAATTGTTCTATTGATTTCTCTAGGACTTCCTCCACCATTCCCGTTTAGAGCATCGTCAATAACTCAAGATTTCTAAGATCTAATATTTTTTCAAGTCGTTGATCCGACGAAATTTCATGGACATTTTTAGATAATTTTGGAAAAAATGTTTTTTTTTTTTTAATCTGTGTTGAATTTTGAAAAACAATCCTGGAGTAACCTCAGATGGAACTCGTGTGACTTGTAAGTACGCCTTATTAAATTCCTACTAGGATCTCTGGAGGTGAAGATGCATCGAAGCCAAATCTTGAATTTTCAAGAGCACAGAACTAGAGAACCTGACAACCATTGGCGCTGAAAAATTGATCGATTGGTCACCTCCAGCGAGCGACCAGTGACAGCACAAACGGCTGTCTGGTTCTCTAGATTTGTGCTCTTCAAAATTCGTGGTTTGACTTCGATGCATATTCACCAGAAAGTCCTCCAAAATGTTTGATGAAATTCTTCCTAAAAAGTTAAAAAAAATAATCTTCAAATAATGTCCTACAAGACGTTTTGAAGAAATTGCTTGGAGAAGTTCGGGTCAAATCCCTGCACCTTGAATAAAGTTTTGAAAAATCTATAAAGATTGAGCAATTTCATTTGAAACATTATTAAAGAAATTTTTGTAGGAACCTAATTAGGAATCCTAGAATCAAATTTATCAAAGAATTCGAAAAGTTTATAATAGACATCATCGACTAATGCCTGAAGGATTTTTGGAGCAATCCCTGAGAGTAACCGTGGATGAATATTTGAAAAAATCTTATGAACATGCCTGGAATATATGAAGGATTCCGTGGAAAAATGTCAAAACGGTTAAAAAAAAACCGTGAACTAAACTTTTGTGGAAACTTTGAAGTGCTCTAGAATTTTTTGACCAAATTTTAAGGAAATTCCTCCAACCATCCATTGCAAAACCGCTGGAGAAATTTCTGAAAATATTCAAGAAGAAATCACTGGAGAAATTCCTAAAGCATTCCTCGAGATCTGAGAAAAATATCATTAAGAACTTGCAGAATAGTCGCCTAATAGGTTTTGTGGATTTCTTTAGAACTTCTAGCATTTTGCACCAGGATTCACTGCAGGCAGATTAAAACAGTGAATTTAGAGATATTTTTATTAAAATAGAGGTTTTAGAGACCATAACCAAAACTGGAGACTTGCATTAAAATGGTGGCTCTAAAAAAAAATTGCTCCCCTGAGAAATAAACTATTTTTCGGGCATGTTGTAGTTTTTGCTCTTTTCCTACAAAGTTTATCATTTTTATACAACAGGAAAGATTTTTTTTTTATGTTTTCAACTAATCAACTGCTCGAACTGTACTTGCCTCTACCAATTTGGTAATCTTAAGTTCTGATTACTTGTCCAAACCTTTTTTATGCTGAATTAAAAATTAAAAATCGTTAGAAAGATTAAACATGTCAACTGCCATTTTGATAGCGGCGCAGCCTAAATTTTGTTTGATTAAGGTGAAGATGAATCGAAGCCAAACTTTAAATTTTCAAGAGCACGGATCTGGAGAACCAAACATCCGTTAAAGCTGAAAACTTTATCGATTGGTCACTAGCTGGTGGTGACCAATCGATTGGGTTTTCAGCTCAAACTAGTGCTTGGTTCTCCAGATCCGTGCTCTTGAAAATTTGAAGTTTGGCTTCGATTTATCTTCACCTTAAGGAGATTTTGTATCACAAAAACGACATATTCTACCATTTATTACTGTTTCAAAATAAATTCCCTGAGTGTAGCCAAAATTCCATGAGTATTCCAGGTTTTTTTTCCAGGTAGTAGACAACCTGCAAGACTTTGTCTCGAAAACTCTTTTTTTCTATCTTTATTAACGAGATGTTTAGCCCTAGGCTAGTTCAAAGGAAGTCGTCACTGAAAATTTGTAGTGACTATCTCGGGGATGGGATTCGATCCTAGGTCCTCGGCGTGAGAGGCGTGTATTCTAACCACTACACCAGGTCCGTCCCCCTCGAAAACTTGTTTTTGTAATCAAAACATCAAATTAGTATCTCAAAACTCATATAGGTATATGACATATGATGGAAAAAAAAAACTTTTTTGACCGTTAGTCTATATGGAATCTGCTCATAGTGCTGCTCAGTGATCAGTGGCGAAATTCTCTCTTTCGCTCTTCAACAAAACAGGTACTGGCACCGTTGTTTCCAGATTTCTAAAAGGAGAGGAAGATAGCGATTTTTAGCAATAGGGCTTTGAAGACCCCGTAGTTGCAGAAGGAATTGTTCTAGAGTATTTAAAAAAGCTTCATTTCTGAAATAAACGTTGGGCGCCATCTTGGAATCTATACCCGACATCATAACCTGCAGTTTACCAAACGGGATTCAAAAATAGCGTCGTGCATCAATTTCTGTCCATTGTCGTGGCAATATTAATTTTAGTTCTTTTTCCAAACCAAATTCTAAAAAGGCGTCAAAAATGCTTTTTTTTACTTGTCAATCTCGTTTACAAAACATTCATTTTGTAGGAGTTTTTTTTTTCTGATTCGGAAATTAGCGCATTCAAAATTGGCGACAAAGATCGAAAAACTGACGTTTGTTGCAGATTGTGGATTTTAAGACCAAAGTTCAAATAAATGCGAGCAAGGCCTTAAGACAAAACTCCGAAAGGAAAAACGGTTGAAACTCAATTTTGATTGATGAATTTGTGGACGTATAAGTAAAAATGTAATGGTGTTTGTATGTCACGAGTTTGCATGAAAACTGGCTTTTGGATTGTGAAAATTCTCTTACAGGTATGTTCCTGCAATGTTCCAACGTGTTTGTGGGTATTTAAAGCTCAGTATGTTCACCAGGAAAGTCGGAAAAACAAAAGTGTATGTAACTATTATTTTGTGTGGGACGTTTCATGGATATTGTCAACAGACTATTTGATAGCAAGACGAAGTTGGCCGGGACCACTAGTCTTGAATAAAAAGCAATTGAAGTCAGTCACGTAAGGCATAATGTCGTTTGAGCGAATAGTTTGTTAGGGAGAAATGTTTATTTGACCGAATAATCAAAAATATTCATACGACAGAAAGTGTAATCATTATGCCGAAAAGGCCGTTAGGTGATGAACGTAAGGCCGGTATGTTCCAAAGGGCATTAGGTCGAATGAGTTAGTAGATTGAAGGAGATCAGACAGTTTCACCGTAAAACATACAAGATTGTAAGACTTTTTACGCCAAGAGGTTTTTTGAGCTGAAAGGCAGACGGGGTTGGTGGTCTGATGGCTACCGCTTCTGCTTCATAAGCAGAAGGTCATGGGTTCAATCCCAGGCCCGTCCCTTTCCTCGTACGCTTCCATTCTTCCACGCGCATGCCTTTCCTTACGCCTGATTCATAGGCAATCTGCTAACCACAAAAGCAAACCTCTCTGTCATGCCTTTCCCCCAATCCAAACACTCCCGCATGAACTGGCGTAGATGCAGTGGTATATACGGTCTACGTGGGAGCCAGTACAATGCATCATCGATTCCTCCCCCTTCTCCACATTGGTCTGCATTCTGACGTGGCAGGCACCATTGTCGTCTAAAAATAAAAGATCACCAGCACTTATACACTGAGGATGCCTGTTAGTCCCAAGCAGTCATTCGGTTGGTTCCTTGTGTAAGTGCAGCTGATCTGGCGATACTGGAGTAGCATCCACGGGCGGCCAATCAAAGCTCAAAGCTCAAAGCTCAAGCTCAAAGCTCAAGAGGTTTCTTGAGCTGAAATATATGAAGAAATATAAAGTACCACTTTAGACTGGAAGGGTCAGTAGGCCAAATGGTCGGGAAGGTAACAAGGCTGTAAAACCGAATTAGTTAATGAGTCGAAATAGTCGTTTGGCCGAATGATCTTAAGCTGAAGAGACTGCAAATGATATAAGGCCTAAGAACCATTCGATTTAATGAGGTTTGACAGAATGCAGAGAGAAAATCGTGTGGCTGTTACGCCGAGAGGGTTATTAAGCCAAAAGGGTCGTAAGACTGAAAGGGATGATGGTCGCAAAGATACCACGCGATACCATAGATTTTCTTCACTTGAGTTACCTTTTCAACCTAACAATGGGTTGATGAAGACACTTTCAGCCTATTCGCCATCTAACGTAAAGCTAAAATGCGTGAGCGGCGCTCTTCTAAAAAAGTGATCAAAACATCTCAATTAATGTAACTAGCGTTAACATTGGAGAATAAATTATCATAAACTTTTCAATAATAAGGTTTTTGCAAACATAAGGAACCCTAAAAAGGATTGATTTGATTTTCCACCGTTGCTGATTTTGGGATAACTTTGATCTCCCAAGTTTGGAAGTGTTTAAAATATCTACAATTACTTATCTGAATCCAATATAAAGGCCGACAAAATTTTCAAAAGGCTTTCGATTTTTGAGTCTATTCTACTCTATTTTAAGTGTATGCACGGAACATATTGAAAAGCATCCTGGAAATACAGAAATTTCTTCCAGTATTATTTTGTCAGCATTAATATTTGCAGCATATCAATGATTTGATACAAATATTAAAATGGCCAGGCCCACTGTACAGACTTGGGATTTGAAGGTAATTCAAAAAAATCCGCAATCAGATTATTCACGAATGAATAACATGATAGACGGACATGCATTTTTTTGCATTGTGAGGCAAAATTGCGAAAAATGCCCAATGCGGAATGCGAAATCACACTTATCAAAAACGAAAGATAGGGGGGGTCTGTAGCCTTGAGGTTACGCTTTCGCTTCATAAGCGGAAGGTCATGGGTTCGATTCCCAGCCCCTCTACAAAAAAAAAAAAAAGTCCAGCCACCAGAAGACGCCTCACGGAGGACCGTGCTTTGGGGAGCACATCCATCCTCCGTCAGTATCAGATGGTGACTGAGATAAACTGACCCTCTTCGCAGGCAGCTAGCCTCACTAACAACAGAGCTCTCTCCTACCTGCTCGGTGTGAGAGTAAAAGAGTAGGAGAGAGTGAAAATAAGATGTAAATATAGATAAGTTGAAAATAAATCTGTATCGGTAAAGAAGAAGCTGTAGATCAACTGATTCCGGCACAGTAGTGGCCACGAGCACAGAATGCCTTTAAAAAAAAATAAATAAAAAATACAGTGATAAAAACGAAAGATGAAAACTAAACGGGTGGCGTAGTGCCGGCCAGACACCAGCGAAATCATGTAACAATCTAGTACGCAGAACAACACAAACTATCTTTAAAGTAAATCTCCGCGAAGAAAAATATTTTTATTACTTCAATAACATTTTTCCATAGAACATCGACAGGTGTCGCGGAACCGAAGTAAACCTGACAGAAAATTCAAAACGAAGCCGCCCGCGTTCACGGCTTGCTTCGATCCAAGGTACCGTAATCCGGGGTAACATTGATCAGCGGGGTAAAATTGATCGCAATGACCTTCTTCGTAAAAAGCTCGAATCAACATTTGTTGATGAAATATTTTCAATGCATGAATGGCGATTCTCTTTATTCTAATCATGAGCTTATAAACAATAGGGTTTTTGCGAAAATAAAGTTGTGTTCATGCGTAAATTTTTCAACTTTTGTAAACAATGATTTTCATGATTATGGATGACACCATAAAAGAATCATGTCACACATGAGTTCTGTAAACCATATGAGCAAGAGAAATGCAGTTGTTACTAATAATGACATCGCCGAAAACGGCTCCGTTGTCAAAATTTTCATAAATATGTTCAATAAAACATAATTCACAAATTATTATAAAGCGTGAAGAAATTCCTTAGGAAATTGCATACATTTAGGCGTATTCCACAATTTAAGGTGTTTCTAATTTTAAAATAACTCAAAAAGTAAATGACTTATAAGAGTTTGACCTTCATATTCGGCTTCAGGGACCATGATTTTAGTAAGTAATGATATTTTCAATATTACCGAACGATGTTTTCATGGTGTGATCAATGTTACCCCATATCAGCTAAATCAAAAACTCACTTAAAACATTTTTTTAAACATGTTTTAAACTTTCAGAAAACAAAATACAGTACATAAACACGAGCAATGGGTGGCAGTACTTGTTTTAAAAATATAAAATTTGCAACACATGCATTTTCAAATCAAATGTTTAAGAAATATTCAAAAAAATGATCAATGTTACCCCGGATTAGGGTTTTTACTTTTTGAGTTAATTCAAAATTAAAAACATCATCAACTGCGGAATACGCCTGAAGATAGACATTTTCCTAAGAACATTCTGCATTCATGTTCTGTATGTTTTGCAGACTTGATCATACTTATAAAAATGTTGATCCTGTAATCGTTTTCAGTGACAACATCAATCTTTCTTATATCATTTGCGCGATTTATGTTGGGCATCAATCTTCGGTAATTAGGTTCAATATTTGCACATAAACTCATCCCGATTTTTTCTCAAATACCTTAAGCTATTAGTGTGCAAATATTTGACTACGTATAAATCAACAAGCAGTCATCGGATTCAAATCTGAAAAACAGTATACAATATCAAACATTTGCTTGGCACTGTATCAATCCAAGCAAAATATTTGCCATAGTGTACTGATAGCATTTTCTTGATGGAAAATTTGTCCTTCTTTCATTCGAAAATATATTTTCGACCTCTTGTCATTTTGACCTTCTGTCCTTTCGACCTTTTGTCGTAGATTGTATAGTTTTGTAAATGTTCTAAAAAAAAACGTATATGTGAACTCATTACAAAGAAAGTCATGGACTAGCAATCCTATCGGACAATAGGGTCCTAAAGCCCTGTCCCAATTTTAGTGCCAAACGCATAAGTTTAGGTCAAGAACATATGTTTACTCAATTTTCTAATGTTTTCCAATGGTTTAAGCCCAAAAAACATTTTTTAAGTTTTTTTAAAATTTTGTCACACCCCTTGGTTTAAACTCAAATTTTGGGTGTATTTTGTTTTCCGTGTCCCTTCCGAAATGTCAGAAAAGAACAACCCCGGTGTTAAAAAGTTGAACCCCTGTGGTATTTTTGTCGACTAAGCGAACGTCAAACATGATCTCAAGTGTCAAGGTTCATTTATGGATCCAATTTTTAAATTCAAGTTTTAATATGATTTATCCGATATTTGAGCGGGAAAAAATGCTAAAGTAGTTGCAGTAACATGCTCTTTCGTAATATCAAATGAAAACAAGATTTCATTAAACATTTTAGGACCCTATTACAATTCTGTCGAATTGGGGCTTCATCCTGTCGGACAGAGGCAACTATCCTGTTGGGAAACAATCTTGTCAGATTTGGCAACAATCATGTTGCATTGCGGCAACAATCTTGTCGGATTGGCAACAGTCCTATCGAATTGAGGCAACAGTACTGTCAGATTGGGGAAACAAACCTGTCAGATTAGGGCATCCTGTCGTATTGTGGAAATATTCCCATCGGATTGTGGATAAAATGCTGTCGGATTGTGGAAAAAATCCAGTCAGATCGTGGCGAAAATCACGACGGATCTCGGAAACAATTTTGTCGGATTGTGGAAATAATTCTGTCGGATTGTGGAACCAGTGCTGTCGAATTGTGGAACAAATCCTATCCTTTCTAATTGTGTAACCAATCCCGTCGGATTGTGGAACCAATTCTATCGGATTTTGAATTCAATCCTGTCGGATTGTGGAACCAATCTTGTCCGATGGCGGAAGCAGTCCTGGCGGATTGTGGAACCAATCCTGGGGAATTGTGGAATCAATCCTGGCGGATTGTAGAACAAATCCTGACGGATTGTGGAATCAGATCTGTTGGATTGTGGAAATAATACTCTCAGATGGTACCAATCTCGTCGGATTGTGGAATCATTCCTGTCGAATTGTAAAAAAAAATCTCGTTGGATTGTGGAAACAATCCCCATGGATTATGGAAACAATCTCCATGGATTGTGAAAACAATCCTGTCGGATTGTAGAAACAATTCTGTCGGACTGCGGAAACAATCCTGTCGGATTGTGGAAGCAATCCCGTCAGATTGTCGGTTTGTGGAAACAGTTCGTTCGGATTGTAGAACTAATCCTGTCAGATAGCGGAAATTATCCTGTCAGATTATGGAAACAATTCCGTCGAATTGTGGAGTAATCCTTGTTGGATTGTGGAATGTGAAAGCAATCCTGTCGGATTGTGGGACCAATCCCGTCAGATTATGGAGCAAATCCTGTCGGATTGTATAACAGTCTCGTTAGATTGTGAAAACCATCTCCATGCATGGTAGAGACGATCCTGTTGGATTGTGTAACCAATCGTGTCGGCTTGTGGAACCAATCCAGTCGGAATGTGAGAACAATCCTGTCGGATTGTGGGAACAATCCTGTCGGATTGTGGGAACAATCCTGTCGGATTGTGGGAACAATCCTGTCGGATTGTGGGAACAATCCTGTCGGATTGTGGGAACAATCCTGTCGGATTGTGGGAACAATCCTGTCGGATTGTGGGAACAATCCTGTCGGATTGTGGGAACAATCCTGTCGGATTGTGGGAACAATCCTGTCGGATTGTGGGAACAATCCTGTTGGATTGTGGGAACAATCCTGTCGGATTGTGGGAACAATCCTGTCGAATTGTGGGAACAATCCTGTCGGATTGTGGGAACAACCCTGTCGGATTGTGGGAACAATCCTGTCGGATTGTGGGAACAATCCTGTCGGATTGTGGGAACGATCCTGTCGGATTGTGGGAACGATCCTGTCGGATTGTGGGAACAATCCTGTCGGATTGTGGAAACAATCCTGTCGGATTGTGGGAACAATCCTGTCGGATTGTGGGAACAATCCTGACGGATTGTGGAACAATCCTGACGGATTGTGGGGAACAATCCTGTCGGATTGTGGGAACAATCCTGTCGGATTGTGGGAACAATCCTGTCGGATTGTGGGAACAATCCTGTCGGATTGTGGGAACAATCCTGTCGGATTGTGGGAACAATCCTGTCGGATTGTGGGAACAATCCTGTCGGATTGTGGGAACAATCCTGTCGGATTGTGGGAACAATCCTGTCGGATTGTGGGAACAATCCTGTCGGATTGTGGGAACAATCCTGTCGGATTGTCGGAACAATCCTGTCAGATTGTCGGAACAATCCTGTCAGATTGTCGGAACAATCCTGTCGGATTGTGGGAACAATCCTGTCGGATTGTGGGAACAATCCTGTCGGATTGTGGGAACAATCCTGTCGGATTGTGGGAACAATCCTGTCGGATTGTGGGAACAATCCTGTCGGATTGTGGGAACAATCCTGTCGGATTGTGGGAACAATCCTGTCGGATTGTGGGAACAATCCTGTCGGATTGTGGGAACAATCCTGTCGGATTGTGGGAACAATCTGTCGGATTGTGGGAACAATCCTGTCGGATTGTGGGAAACAATCCTGTCGGATTGTGGGAACAATCCTGTCGGATTGTGGGAACAATCCTGTCGGATTGTGGGAACAATCCTGTCGGATTGTGGGAACAATCCTGTCGGATTGTGGGAACAATCCTGTCGGATTGTTGGGAACAATCCTGTCGGATTGTGGGAACAATCCTGTCGGATTGTGGGAACATCCTGTCGGATTGTGGGAACGATCCTGTCGGATTGTGGGAACAATCCTGTCGGATTGTGGGAAACAATCCTGTCGGATTGTGGGAACAATCCTGTCGGATTGTGGGAACAATCCTGTCGGATTGTGGGAACAATCCTGTCGGATTGTGGGAACAATCCTGTCGGATTGTGGGAACAATCCTGTCGGATTGTGGGAACAATCCTGTCGGATTGTGGGAACAATCCTGTCGGATTGTGGGAACAATCCTGTCGGATTGTGGGAACAATCCTGTCGGATTGTGGGAACAATCCTGTCGGATTGTGGGAACAATCCTGTCGGATTGTGGGAACAATCCTGTCGGATTGTGGGAACAATCCTGTCGGATTGTGGGAACAATCCTGTCGGATTGTGGGAACAATCCTGTCGGATTGTGGGAACAATCCTGTCGGATTGTGGGAACAATCCTGTCGGATTGTGGGAACAATCCTGTCGGATTGTGGGAACAATCCTGTCGGATTGTGGGAACAATCCTGTCGGATTGTGGGAACAATCCTGTCGGATTGTGGGAACAATCCTGTCGGATTGTGGGAACAATCCTGTCGGATTGTGGGAACAATCCTGTCGGATTGTGGGAACAATCCTGTCGGATTGTGGGAACAATCCTGTCGGATTGTGGGAACAATCCTGTCGGATTGTCGGAACAATCCTGTCGGATTGTCGGAACAATCCTGTCAGATTGTCGGAACAATCCTGTCAGATTGTCGGAACAATCCTGTCGGATTGTGGGAACAATCCTGTCGGATTGTGGGAACAATCCTGTCGGATTGTGGGAACAATCCTGTCGGATTGTGGGAACAATCCTGTCGGATTGTGGGAACAATCCCGTCGGATTGTGGAAACAATTTTGTCAGACTGTGGAAACAATCATGTCGGACTGTGGAAACAATCCTGTCGGACTGTGGAAACAATCCTGTCGGACTGTGAAAGCAATCCTGTCTGATTGGGGAAGCAATCCTGTCTGATTGTGCAAACAATCCTGTTAGATTGTGCTAACAATCCTGTCGGATTGTCGGTTTGAGGAATCAGTTCTGTCGGATTGTAGAACTTATCCTGTCAGATTATGGAACCAAATGAATTGTATTTCATCAACTATTTTTCCAATACTCATATTCCAGCAACAACTGGCGCCGACCGAACGAGACCAACTACTCGGAAGCGTCGTCCGCCACGAACGATCGCACACAGCGGCTCGGCCTAACCACCGGCTACGGAGGCGGACTCAACGGGTACGGATACTCCAGCTCGGGCGTCGGAGGTTACGCCCCGCTCAAGATCGACTTGGGCGGAGTGGTGCTGGGAACACTGGTCGGCATCGGCGCCCTGCTGATCCTGCCCAAGCTGGTGACGGCCTTCGGCGGAGGCTACGGTGGACACTACCGTAGCGAGAACGGCGACGGCGACTTCACCCAGCTGCTGAACAAGGTCGACGACATGCTGGCCCAGAACAACATCGATTCGGGATCGTGCCTGCAGAAGGCCATCTGCACGTACGTGCAGAAGTCCGACTACCACATGCAGGTCGGAACCGCCGATCAGATCGAGCACATGATCCTCGCGCTGGCCGAGTAAGTTAGAATGTAATTTTACATCGAGTTCAATGCAATAGCGAATTATTTTTACAGGAACTCCTTGGTCGACTACATGCTGGACGGAACCGCCATCAAGGAAGCGATCAAGAACGGAAAAGCTCAGAACCGATCGTGCGATGAGCTCTATAAATCCTGCCCGCTGGATAGGCAATCCGCCTATCAGATGGCCAGCAAAATCTTCCGCGTCGGAGGAAACTGAATGATTCTCTGAATAACAATACTCTCCGCTGTAGTGACGCTGGAACATTCTCACGCTTGACTTGATTTGAATCCGTGCCGTACTTTACAAACTCTCGAAGACCGAATCACCAGCCTACTACGTTTCGCTTGCTTAAAAACTCACCGTAGGTGACAGGTGCGTTTAGTAAATCACGAGCAGTGACTCATGCCAACCTCCACTTTATCTGGAGTGCAATATAGAATTCGCACGCTTAGAATAGATGAACCCAAACGTTTTTCGCGACGGTGGCAGATATTCAAGCTGATTCCAATAATGATGACCCGATGTCGTCGTCGTCGTCGTAAACGAGTGGTTCTATTTCAGGAAAATTCCACACAACTCACCGCGCATTTCACTTCATCGCACCTTCAACGCCATCATCCAGGTTCGAGGTTAAATATTTAGTGTGTAGTTAAGTGTATTACGATCCTACCACACGAAATGGTCTACCGCTGTGAGAGAAGGCCGTAAATCAACACACCTAGCAGCACATAAGAAGCAACTGTTTACAACAGTGAAATTTTAATTTTTCGGGAATGCGAGCAATACTGACACAAACACGTTTGAAAAGGAATGCACTCTGCGCTGCTGTGAACGTTTGTGTGTTTACACAACCATTCTTTCTGCTTTTTAATTAATCCTTCCATGCTTCATGAAACTGCTTTCTATCGCTTGCAAAACATAAATTTTGAAAATAAAAACCAAAAAAAAAATGAAGGGGAACCAATTTTAGTCATGTAAGAAACAAACGAAGAGACAAACGACTGTAAATACATATTCCATTTTTTTTTTGCAATGAACAAATAAATAATTCCAATCAAACCAAGCAGGCTTTGAAATTTGTGTTTCGATCCGATGACGACTCGCCCGAGATGGATGTTTATCAAAATCAACCGGATTTGAAACCGCCAGCCACGAGGCATGCTGCGATCGATGGGGGTGCAAAATTTACGACCATTCATGTCGATATCAAAGTTGGCTATTCTGATGTTATTAGTAAGCCTCGACATTTTTAGACGGTGCATCATTCAATCAGACTGAAATGCAACACAAATGACTGTCTAAATCGACCAGATCATTCGCAATTCGGAAGGAGAAAATCCTTCCGAACAACACCCACGCCCACGCCGCAGTCATTCATCGGCGAAGGACGGGAAATGTGTGATTAATCGTTCTGAAATAGCTGTCTGTACACAAACGCTTCAATGGCGCGGCAACACTTTGCGTGATCGCGCACGATGATCCGCTTTTTGTTGAAGAAAAATGTAAACGCGGAGACGTTTGGTTGTTTGTTCAGAGGGCGCAAACTTTTGAGCCTGGGTTCAAGTCGGTTCGACTTCATTGATCTTTCTCTCTCTAGGTAGGTATCAGGACGCTAAATCGTGGTAAACCAGAATTTGAAAATCAAGGTGTGCGAAGGTTACTACGACGGTGTCGAACGATGCCACACGATCCAAGTTGGCTGTAGATGTATGGGTCATCGCAGAGGGATGAAAACGTGTTCACGTCGTGAAAGTTTTCCAAATTCATGCAAGTAAAGCGTTGATTATTAGAATACCAAATGTATAGAAGAAAATGAGTTGGCAATATGATAAAACATTTTTACTAATGCTTCTACAATCACTGGAACTGCTAGCTTCCTTTTGCCAGATTCACGACTCGAGAATCTCTCGATTTCGACAGAATTTTATTACAAATTCTGACAGAGCCTCAGTCGGGAACGATTAAATTTCAGTGTCGAAGTAAAATAGAATCCCAATCAAGGTACGCCCCAGAACCTTATTCAGGATTTAGATCGAATTTCAGTCAATATTCCGATGAAATCTAAGTCGAGATTTGAAAAACTCTCAGTGGAAATCCAAACAGATTCGACAGAATCATATTCAAGATTCTACGGAATTGAAATTGTCTGAATTGACTGAAGTCGAGATTCGACAGAATTTCAGTCGAGATTCGACAGAATCTTAGTCGAGATCCGACCTGAATCTCAGTCGAGATTCGACCTGAATCTCAGTCGAGATTCGACCTGAATCTCAGTCGAGATTCGACCTGAATCTCAGTCGAGATTCGACCTGAATCTCAGTCGAGATTCGACCTGAATCTCAGTCGAGATTCGACCTGAATCTCAGTTGAGATTCGACAGAATCTAATTCAAGATTTTCAGATTCCATAGAATCTCAGTAGAGATTCAATAGAATCTCAGTCGAGATTCAATAGAATCTCAGTCGAGATTCAATAGAATCTCAGTCGAGATTCAACAGAATCGACATAATCTCAGTTGAGATTCGACAGAATCGACAGAATCTCAGTCGAGATTCGACAGAAAATACACAATCTCAGTCGAGTTTCTACAGAATCTCAATCGAGATTCAATAGAATCTCAGTCGAGATTCGACAGAACCTCAGTCGATATTCGACAGAACCTCAGTCGATATTCGACAGAAAATACACAATCTCAGTCGAGTTTCTACAGAATCTCAATCGAGATTCGATAGAATCTCAGTCGAGATTCGACAGAATCTCATTCAAGATTCGACAGAATCTCAGTCGAGATTCAAACAGAATCTCAGTCGAGATTCAAATAGAATCTCAGTTGAGATTCAAATAGAATCTCAGTCGAGATTCAAATAGAATCTCAGTTGAGATTCGACAGAATCTCAGTCGAGATTCGACAGAATCTCAGTCGAGATTCGATAGAACCTCAGTCGATATTTGACAGAATCTCAGTCGAAATCCGAGAGAATCTTAGTCGAAATTCGACAGAATCTTAGTCTATATTCGACAGGATCTCAGTGTGGATTCGATAAAATATCAGTCGAGATTCGACAGAATCTCAGTCGAGAACCGACAGAATCCCAGTAGAGATTCGACAGCATCTCAGCCGAGATTCGACAAAATCTCAGTCAGAATTCGACAGAATCTCAGTAAAGATTCGACAGTATCTCAGTTGAGATTCGACAGAAAGTAGTCCAGGTTCGACAGAAAATCAGTCGAGATTCTCAGATTCGACAGAATCCCAGCAGAGATTCGACAGAATTTCAGTCGAGATTGGGCAGAACCTCAGTCGAGATTCGATAGAACCTCAGTCGATATTTGACAGAATCTCAGTCGAAATCCGAGAGAATCTTAGTCGAAATTCGACAGAATCTTAGTCTATATTCGACAGGATCTCAGTGTGGATTCGATAAAATATCAGTCGAGATTCGACAGAATCTCAGTCGAGAACCGACAGAATCCCAGTAGTGATTCGACAGCATCTCAGCCGAGATTCGACAAAATCTCAGTCAGAATTCGACAGAATCTCAGTAAAGATTCGACAGTATCTCAGTTGAGATTCGACAGAAAGTAGTCCAGGTTCGACAGAAAATCAGTCGAGATTCTCAGATTCGACAGAATCCCAGCAGAGATTCGACAGAATCTCAGTAAAGATTCGACAGTATATCAGTTTGAGATTCGACAGAAAGTCGTCCAGGTTCGACAGAATATCAGTCGAGATTCTTAGATTCGACAGAATCCCAGTAGAGATTCGACAGAATCTCAGTCGAGATTCGACAGAATCTCAGTCGAGATTCGACAGAATCTCAGTCGAGATTCGACAGAATCTCAGTCGAGATTCGACAGAATCTCAGTCGAGATTCGACAGAATCTCAGTCGAGATTCGACAGATTAGAATCTCATCGAGATTCGACAGAATCTCAATCGAGATTCGACAGAATCTCAGTCGAGATTCGACAGAATCTCAGTCGAGATTCAACAGAATCTCAGTCGAGATTAGACAGAATCTCAGTCGAGATTAGACAGAATCTCAGTCGAGATTCGACAGAATCTCAGTCGAGATTCGACAGAATCTCAGTCGAGATTCGACAGAATCTCAGTCGAGATTCGACAGAATCTCAGTCGAGATTCGACAGAATCTCAGTCGAGATTCGACAGAATCTCAGTCGAGATTCGACAGAATCTCAGTCGAGATTCGACAGAATCTCAGTCGAGATTCGACAGAATTGCAGTCGAGATTCGATAGAATCGCAGTCGAGATTCGACAGAATCTCAGTCGAGATTCGACAGAATCTCAGTCGAGATTCGACAGAATCGCAGTTGAGATTCGACAGAATCTCAGTCGCGATTCGACAGAATCGCAGTTGAGATTCGACAGAATCTCAGTCGAGATTCGACAGAATTGCAGTCGAGATTCGACAGAATCTCAGTCGAGATTCGACAGAATCTCAGTCGAGATTCGACAGAATCTCAGTCGAGATTCGACAGAATCTCAGTCGAGATTCGACAGAATCTCAGTCGAGATTCGACAGAATCTCAGTCGAGATTCGACAGAATCTCAGTCGAGATTCGACAGAATCTCAGTCGAGATTCGACAGAATCTCAGTCGAGATTCGACAGAATCTCAGTCGAGATTCGACAGAATCTCAGTCGAGATTCGACAGAATCTCAGTCGAGATTCGACAGAATCTCAGTCGAGATTCGACAGAATCTCAGTCGAGATTCGACAGAATCTCAGTCGAGATTCGACAGAATCTCAGTCGAGATTCGACAGAATCTCAGTCGAGATTCGACAGAATCTCAGTCGAGATTCGACAGAATCTCAGTCGAGATTCGACAGAATCTCAGTCGAGATTCGACAGAATCTCAGTCGAGATTCGACAGAATCTCAGTCGAGATTCGATAGAACCTCAGTCGATATTTGACAGAATCTCAGTCGAAATCCGAGAGAATCTTAGTCGAAATTCGACAGAATCTTAGTCTATATTCGACAGGATCTCAGTGTGGATTCGATAAAATATCAGTCGAGATTCGACAGAATCTCAGTCGAAAACCGACAGAATCCCAGTAGAGATTCGACAGCATCTCAGCCGAGATTCGACAAAATCTCAGTCAGAATTCGACAGAATCTCAGTAAAGATTCGACAGTATCTCAGTTGAGATTCGACAGAAAGTAGTCCAGGTTCGACAGAAAATCAGTCGAGATTCTCAGATTCGACAGAATCCCAGCAGAGATTCGACAGAATCTCAGTAAAGATTCGACAGTATATCAGTTGAGATTCGACAGAAAGTCGTCCAGGTTCGACAGAATATCAGTCGAGATTCTTAGATTCGACAGAATCCCAGTAGAGATTCGACAGAATCTCAGTCGAGATTCGACAGAATCTCAGTCGAGATTCGATAGAATCTCAATCAAGATTAGACAGAATCTCAATCGAGATTCGACAGAATCTCAATCGAGATTCGACAGAATCTCAATCGAGATTCGACAGAATCTCAATCGAGATTCGACAGAATCTCAATCGAGATTCGACAGAATCTCAGTCGAGATTCAACAGAATCTCAGTGGAGATTAGACAGAATCTCAGTCGAGATTAGACAGAATCTCAGTCGAGATTCGACAGAATCTCAGTCGAGATTCGACAGAATCTCAGTCGAGATTCGACAGAATCTCAGTCGAGATTCGACAGAATCTCAGTCGAGATTCGACAGAATCTCAGTCGAGATTCGACAGAATTGCAGTCGAGATTCGACAGAATCTCAGTCGAGATTCGACAGAATCTCAGTCGAGATTCGACAGAATCTCAGTCGAGATTCGACAGAATCGCAGTTGAGATTCGACAGAATCTCAGTCGCGATTCGACAGAATCGCAGTTGAGATTCGACAGAATCTCAGTCGCGATTCGACAGAATCTCAGTCGCGATTCGATAGAATCTCAGTCGAGATTAGACAGAATCTCAGTCGAGATTCGACAGAATCTCAGTCGAGATTCGACAGAATCTCAGTCGAGATTCGACAGAATCTCAGTCGAGATTCGACAGAATCTCAGTCGAGATTCGATAGAATCTCAATCAAGATTAGACAGAATCTCAATCGAGATTCGACAGAATCTCAATCGAGATTCGACAGAATCTCAGTCGAGATTCAACAGAATCTCAGTCGAGATTAGACAGAATCTCAGTCGAGATTAGACAGAATCTCAGTCGAGATTCGACAGAATCTCAGTCGAGATTCGACAGAATCTCAGTCGAGATTCGACAGAATCTCAGTCGAGATTCGATAGAACCTCAGTCGATATTTGACAGAATCTCAGTCGAAATCCGAGAGAATCTTAGTCGAAATTCGACAGAATCTTAGTCTATATTCGACAGGATCTCAGTGTGGATTCGATAAAATATCAGTCGAGATTCGACAGAATCTCAGTCGAAAACCGACAGAATCCCAGTAGAGATTCGACAGCATCTCAGCCGAGATTCGACAAAATCTCAGTCAGAATTCGACAGAATCTCAGTAAAGATTCGACAGTATCTCAGTTGAGATTCGACAGAAAGTAGTCCAGGTTCGACAGAAAATCAGTCGAGATTCTCAGATTCGACAGAATCCCAGCAGAGATTCGACAGAATCTCAGTAAAGATTCGACAGTATATCAGTTGAGATTCGACAGAAAGTCGTCCAGGTTCGACAGAATATCAGTCGAGATTCTTAGATTCGACAGAATCCCAGTAGAGATTCGACAGAATCTCAGTCGAGATTCGACAGAATCTCAGTCGAGATTCGATAGAATCTCAATCAAGATTAGACAGAATCTCAATCGAGATTCGACAGAATCTCAATCGAGATTCGACAGAATCTCAGTCGAGATTCAACAGAATCTCAGTCGAGATTAGACAGAATCTCAGTCGAGATTAGACAGAATCTCAGTCGAGATTCGACAGAATCTCAGTCGAGATTCGACAGAATCTCAGTCGAGATTCGACAGAATCTCAGTCGAGATTCGATAGAACCTCAGTCGATATTTGACAGAATCTCAGTCGAAATCCGAGAGAATCTTAGTCGAAATTCGACAGAATCTTAGTCTATATTCGACAGGATCTCAGTGTGGATTCGATAAAATATCAGTCGAGATTCGACAGAATCTCAGTCGAAAACCGACAGAATCCCAGTAGAGATTCGACAGCATCTCAGCCGAGATTCGACAAAATCTCAGTCAGAATTCGACAGAATCTCAGTAAAGATTCGACAGTATCTCAGTTGAGATTCGACAGAAAGTAGTCCAGGTTCGACAGAAAATCAGTCGAGATTCTCAGATTCGACAGAATCCCAGCAGAGATTCGACAGAATCTCAGTAAAGATTCGACAGTATATCAGTTGAGATTCGACAGAAAGTCGTCCAGGTTCGACAGAATATCAGTCGAGATTCTTAGATTCGACAGAATCCCAGTAGAGATTCGACAGAATCTCAGTCGAGATTCGACAGAATCTCAGTCGAGATTCGATAGAATCTCAATCAAGATTAGACAGAATCTCAATCGAGATTCGACAGAATCTCAATCGAGATTCGACAGAATCTCAATCGAGATTCGACAGAATCTCAATCGAGATTCGACAGAATCTCAATCGAGATTCGACAGAATCTCAGTCGAGATTCAACAGAATCTCAGTGGAGATTAGACAGAATCTCAGTCGAGATTCGACAGAATCTCAGTCGAGATTCGACAGAATCTCAGTCGAGATTCGACAGAATCTCAGTCGAGATTCGACAGAATCTCAGTCGAGATTCGACAGAATCTCAGTCGAGATTCGACAGAATCTCAGTCGAGATTCGACAGAATTGCAGTCGAGATTCGACAGAATCTCAGTCGAGATTCGACAGAATCTCAGTCGAGATTCGACAGAATCTCAGTCGAGATTCGACAGAATCGCAGTTGAGATTCGACAGAATCTCAGTCGCGATTCGACAGAATCGCAGTTGAGATTCGACAGAATCTCAGTCGCGATTCGACAGAATCTCAGTCGCGATTCGATAGAATCTCAGTCGAGATTCGACAGAATCTCAGTCGAGATTGGACAGAATCACAATCGAGATTCGACAGAGTCTCAGTCGAGATTCGACAGAATCTCAGTCGAGATTCGACAGAATCTCAGTCGAGATTCGACAGAATCTCAGTCGAGATTCGACAGAATCTCAGTCGAGATTCGACAGAATCTCAGTCGAGATTCGACAGAATCTCAGTCGAGATTCGACAGAATCTCAGTCGAGATTCGACAGAATCTCAGTCGTGGAACTGGAAACACCACTCTCCTATCAACAAAGAATGGTACCAGTGTAAAGAGACTCACACTCAATCAATTCTCAACCAATGAGCTCTCTCGCGAGAGCGAACTCACTAACGATCTGCTTTGTTACTTTCATGCTTGAGTTTTTCGTGCAAAATCACTCAGTAACACTCAAGCCGTCAAAAATGATTCAATCATAAAGCCCGTCAAAAACGCGTGAAACCGAATGTGGTTGTTTACTTTAGAAAAGATTACTGTAATTCTACAAAGACTGACAAGAAATCATTTCCTTATGTAAGTGAACTATGGGATCTATGATTTTTGACTGCTGAGTTACGTGATTGATAACTCACGCATGAAAAATTCCAAAGTTATGAGAATTTGAATTTTAATTTGAATAAGGGGAGCTGAAAGATCTTGCAATTGGTGTGAAGAAAATCAACCAAATATACGAAAATAAAAACAATTTCAATTACAGTCAACTCTCCATAACTCGATATTGAAAGGGGCCATCGAGTTAGGGAGGTATCGAGTTCCAGAACACAAAACCAGTTCAACTGTGATCAAAGGACCGTCAAGGAAGCCATGATAACCAACTTTTACTATGGTTCTCTAACTCGATATCGAGATACCAATTATCGAGTAAGGGAGAGTTGACTGTAGCCATAACTTTATCAAAACTCTATAGATTTTCATAATTTTTGCAGTGAAAGTCTCTTACTTGAATTGCATTGACCAGTTTTTTCTTTCAAATTTATAGAAATACTCAAGAAAATTTATCACCACATTACATATAACAAGTGCTATGTAGAATAAACCTGTTAATATTTTTTGTTTTTAATATCACGGTTTTCTGAATAAGTATGGTATAAAAAACACATATTGGCATTATTTTTTCAGGCCGTAGTAAACGTAAAACAAACATGATAAGTCTATGAAATCATTAACCATTAACAGCTTGCATGTTGCATTAGGAAATAAATTACAAAAAAATCCCAAAGATCATCCCAACCTGATGATAGTTAAATCGTGCATGACACATGTACCGTCGTATGAATGAATTGAACAAGTTAGCATTGCTTTTTCTTTCCGAGTGATGATTGTTTTGATCGTATTTCACTGACTATTCAGAACGTTTTGAAAACAATCAGTATCATCGACTGAGAAAAAGCAGTGCTAACGTGTTCATTTTTTACATTCCTTGAAGCTTATGGTGGTGTCCTTGGCTCACTCACAGCGGATTTATGAATGTGTTTCCTAACTATCTATTTTTTACAATCTATTTTCGTAAGATAAAAGGTATCTTTATATGAGATTGAGTTTTAGAAATGCATAGTCATCATGTTCTGGAATTTCAAAATCCGAAATTTTAATACAGATATAGTTTTCATGGAGAACACTCCCCAAAAATAGTGATTTTCAAGAATCTTAAAGCTCAAACCTCAACCGAACTATGTTTAAACTTGCTCCAATCATAAAATCGAGTTCGACAAAAGTTCGTAGAATTAAATAAACTACTATGTAGAGGTATTTTCGATAAGTTTCAATGTTCCTTTCAGTAGTTCAGTAGTAACGAAGCAGAATGTTCTAAGCTTAAAAACGTCCAAAAACACATAAATGATTTGAAGCACATCTAAACTGACCATAAATGCATAACAGTCCCACGTGAGTGTTCATAAAATTTTAGTTAATTACGGAAAACGTCATCAAATTCTCGCGCTTAGTATCATACAGGCGTATCTGCAGTGATCGATTTCTCTTCGTCGATTTTATCTTTGGAGTAGTACACGAAATATAATCGATTTTCACAGTATTTTACGATGAAGAATGAAGAAGGACGATGATTTTTTTTCTACTGAACCATAAACAGCAGTCAAGGCAAGTCGTTTGGCTGACTAATTAGCCAAAGAGAAAATCGATGAAGAGAAATCGAGCATTGCAGTTACGTCCTTATGATACTGAACGCGAGAATTGCATGCACTTTCATGGTATTATAAGAAAATAATACGTTTGTTCTAGAAATGTTAAAAATAACATCGAACTTGGTTTGTCCCACGTTACTAATAAACGCATGCCAGTCTCGCGACTTGTGTGATAAGGATTTGTGTGTAAGGAGTGTTGATAAGGAAGTCAAGTGAGGGATAATACTTATCCACAATTGTTGCCGTAACCCATAGTGTTCAGAAAAAAATCTACAACACACTTTGACGGAAGAACCGTTCGATTCAGCCAGATGAAATGCAAAGCTATTGGATACCGTCAAACGGGGTATCTTGCAACAGGGGTGAAACTTGCAACACTTCTACATGTAACCGAATTGTCGTTTCGTTCAGCATTGAGTTCAATTATTATAATTTATTCTGCCGTGCATTGACTTTTGGAATACAACAGAAGATTTTGGCAAGGGTTTGGGCATTGTTTCTTTTTTGTTGGTTTGCTGGAGGTGGAAATCATATTACACATTGAATTGTATGAAATTAATGTTTAAAAACGCTCCTCGTACCACAAAAACGGTAGAAATATGTCATTCAAGGCATTTACTATCAGTTGCAGTACTTAGTAGTGTACTAATTAACAATACAAAAGTTTTGATAATTTGATGCTTAAACATTATAAAAATTTAAAAACGATGTTGACTACCCTTATGGGGTAACTTGCAACATCAATTTTGATCTTATTTGTTTTATATTTCTTGCCGTTTGTCATCGAAAACAAATGAAAAGGGAAAATTGAACATTTATTTGTCCAGTAGCATTACAATTTGAGTACCTCAATCAATTCATTGCACTTTTGGTACTAAATATTAAAATATTTACATAAATCGCATTATTATTAGATTTAGTTTTGTTTTCTTTATGCAAATAATTATTAGTTTTAAAAAATCTGTATTAAAATTAACTTGCAGGTCTGCTATTGGGAACTTTCTGCATGAAAGTTAAGTCAAAACACCAACATAGACCAGGTCAAGACATACCATACCATATTGAATATACGTCCCTTTGATTTAAAAATGTATAAACAAAAGTTATGTGAAGTAAAACTTAAAATACCATTGTATTTGTAGAAAAATTGAATTAAAACATTTTAGTGGCTTTCCAATAACTGTCAAGACGTATGATATGCTAGAATTTCCCCGTGTGGACAACCAATGCTATGCCAGTGGAATGGAATTTCTAAAATTTAATCAATACTAATTATTTTCTAAGAGTAGAGTAGCCTGTTTCTGATTATTGTCATGCTTTTATTGTCGAAAATTATTAAATGATCACAATAACACGATATAGGATAAGTTTTTAATAATGTTCTTCAGGTAGCACTGTGTGTTGCATGTTACCCCACATCAGGGGTAGCATTAAAAATGCATATTTTTCGTCTCTCCTGATCCCAAAAAAACAAATACTGATAAAATTAATACCGCGTGGTATTCTTTACGTGGCGATTAGGGTACTAGATGGTTTTGTCTCATCTGAATCCTCAAATTTTTCATCCACATAGCTTTGAAGTTGAAAATTGTTGCAAGTTACCCCGTTTGACGGTATCCTTGGATCGTTTTCCTCGTACTTGTAGCGACGTCGTCTTTGAACATCCACTCTTTCCACGCCCTGGCGAATATAGCTGGTTTGCTCTCGTGAATCTAATGCCCAGAGCATCGTGTTAAGATGAATACGGTCTTTTTTCGAAATTTTGAGCCACAATCCACAATCGACAAGCTTTACTTGGTGCGTTAAACAATACTTCTTGGCACTGTATCTCGCATTCAATTTTTTTTTCTCTTGCATTTTTTGGCGAATTCATCAACGGCCGTATAACTTCCGTCTGAGTCCATTTCATCAGTCTCCGTCGCTTATTCAGTGTCCTCCAACATCTTCAAACAGCTCGGTGGAAACTGAAATCTACCGTCGCCGCCAGCATTGCTGTCACAGCCGTCCTTCTCGTCGAAACCAGCGAAGTTGTTTTCAGAGCCCGCGTCATTGTCCAACAGATCGCCATCGGCCAAATTCCTACACTCATCCTTGGAACTATCAGAAGTACCATAACTTTTCAAATAATCAAGAGCAGACATTTTTTTAGCGACTTTGAATGCGGACACTAAACTTTTAAAACAACAATAATTCACATGTGAAGACCAATGCATCATAGTAACCACTGATACTGTTATGCGTTTATTCTCGTACACTCAAAAGCAAACAAACGCATATCAGTTACGTGTACATTTTCCCGTATATTAACTGAATATTTGAGAAAATTAATGAACAAAATTAATGTAATAGAGTGAAGTGGGGCAAAAG
Organism: Aedes aegypti; assembly: GCF_002204515.2. NCBI lineage: Eukaryota > Metazoa > Arthropoda > Insecta > Diptera > Culicidae > Aedes > Aedes aegypti. Next base: position 305,129,803 of record NC_035107.1, on the reverse strand, counting down.
TTCGAGTGGGGCAAGAGTTTCTTTTCAAGATTTCTAACTCAATTCAAAACAAAACTTATAAATGTTATAGTGATTCAAATGCTATTCAAGTAAGAAACTTTCACTCCAAATATTATTAAAATCGATTGAGATTTGGAAAAGTTATGGCTATTTGTTGTTTTTCGACGTAAATATTGTAATTTTTGGTCAAACTTTCGTTCCATGGAATCAAATTAAGATAACAACTTTTTCAATTTTTTATGGGGGGGCGTTTCTAGGCCTATCATAAGGATGCTTTGAGGTGTATTAGTTTTTGCATAGATGCTTGGAATCAATTTTTGGCTCATAGCGGGGCAAAAGTTCGACCCATGTATAAACTCACGGAAAAATTTCAAATTGCCTACACTCCACATATACTCTTCACATTTAGCGAATTTTGCCTGATCGTGCGAAAAATGTCACCAAAATTTTACATTTTCACTTAGTTTTGCGAAAAACTGCTATTTTTGGGTATATAACAATTAACCCTGTTTTGGACAATTTGTTGATGAAAATTTAGTGTGTATTTTTCGGCAAACATAAGTTTACGGGTGGTATAAAGTATGCCTGCCATGAAAGTATCAATATTTTGTGTTTTTACCAGCGAACTTTTGCCCCACACTAGATTCAAACTTTTGCCCCACCGGTGGGGCAATCAATTTTTTTTCAATCAATTTTAGTTCTCTTGAAATCTTGAGTAAAACGCAGCTTGAACAACTGGAGCTTTATTACAAACGTCTTTATTGGATGACGGTTAAGATTGGAATGAATAAATTACATTACAGTTTATAAGTCTATGGTTGCTGTGCTGTAAATCCAGCAGTCAGCGAGTGCTAGATTTCTAACACCCCCTCTCAATCGATGACCCCGATCTTGCTCCTGAGGGATTGGAACCGGGTGACATCTAACGCCTTCGTGAAAAGGTCTGCTTGCTGCTCGGTGGTGCTGATCGGTTCGATCTTGATGGTCCCGGCAGCCACATGGTCCTTGACAAAGTGGTGCTTGATATCCACGTGCTTGATGCGCTTCGATTCAGCATTCTTGGCCAGCCCTATGCAGCCACGGTTGTCTTCGTATATTGGTACAGGTCAGCTTCTTGCAGTTGAGGTCTTCTAAAATTCCGGACAACCAGATAGCTTCCGATACGGCTGCACTCAGTGCGACGTATTCGGCCTAGCTTGACGATATGGAGACCGTTGGCTGCTTCCGACTAGCCCAGGATACCGTCGAGCCGTAGACTTTGAACAGGAAACCTGTTACCGACTTCCGATCTTCCGCATCGGATCCCCAGTCGGCGTCCACGTATCCGACGAGCGATCTGCTGTCCTCGTTTCTCTTGTAGTGTAGTCCCAGGGTAGCCGTCCTTTTGAGGTATCTGACAACTCGCTTCAGCGCCTGCCAGTGATTGTCCGTTGGTGATTGCTGGAACCTTCCCAAGTAGTTGACCGGGTAGCACAAATCCGGGCGTACACACAGCATTTGATACATCAGGCTGTCCAGCAACTCCCGGTATGGCTGGGAAGTGCGACATCCCCAGTGAACCACGTATCGTATAAGAATGTGCATCCAAAATCACATATTCATGCGTCCAAAATCAGAATTGCACAAGATGCCATATTAAGCGTTATCAATGTCAATACAAGTTGTATATAAATCCCCAATACGATTCATAAACAACAATCTGTGTTGACAACAAAACATGTCGTAAATAGTGCAACATAGAATCACGTTATATATCAATATATATATATATATATCAATCCAGTAAGCATCGTATGAAATCGCAATAACTTAGCAAACACAAACTATCTGCTGACGATGGGCCTCAAAGAACAACAAAGTATGTGTCGCTGTACATGACACATGTATTAAGATTGGCAAATAATCGTTCATCGGACAAGTAACCCTTGGTGGTACAATGGTAAGGTGCACGAATACGGATCCAGACTGTTCGAGACTGGCTGGAAACTTTTTTTTTATTTTCTTCCAAATTTTGTGGCATCGTATATCTGATCGCAGAAAGTCCGAAAAAGTCGTGTCAAGTACGCATATAGCCTCCACTTTGGTAGGTATATAGCCTTTTCGTGCATTCTATACGATTGAATTGATTCGTATAGAATGATGTACAGCAAAAGTTATACCAACCAAAATGTTCACTGGGTCCTTCACGATACAGCTGCAATCCTTTCTCCATCTGATTCTTGGCGGGGTTACATTCAGTCATACCGAACTTCTCCAAGATCTTCGTGGCAGCTGTTTCTTGGGTCAACTTCAGGTCACCATGCTCCGGATTGTAAGCGAGCCGCATCCCCAAGAAAAACCTTGCTGCGCCGCAATCGGTCATTTCGAACTCATCGGAAAGACGGCGCTTCAGCTTCTCAATTGTTCGAATGTTCCTTCCGGCTATCAGGAGGTCGTCGACGTACAGCACTAAGAAAACTTCATCGCCTTCAGTGTTGCACACGTAGAGACAGTAGTCACGGTGGGATCTGCTGAATCCCAGCTTCACAAGCGCTGAGTTGAACCTTTCGTTCCAGCAACGTGGTGCTTGCTTCAACTCGTACAACGACCTCTGCAGCTTGCACACGCTGCCGGGCTTCGCCTTCACGCCTTGGGGTACTTCCATGAACAAATCTTCCTTCAGCATACCGTGGAGGAACGCTGTCTTGACGTCCATCTGGTGCACCTTGAAACCATGATGAACCGCAACGGCTAGCATCACTCGCACGGTAGACAGCTTAGCCACTGGTGCGAACGTGTCCTCGAAATCGATTCCAGGACGTTGAAGGAAACCCTTGACCACCAGTCGCGCCTTATGCCGAACCGATCGTCCAGCCTCGTCTTCCTTGAGTCGGAATACCCATTTCGTTTTGAGTAGCTTCACGCCGGCGGGGCACGCCACCATCTTCCAGACTTCGTTGGCCTTCATTGAACGGAGCTCGTCCTGCACCGCCTGGTTCCAGAGGGCACGATCCTCACGGGTACGGATTTCATCGTATGTTTCGGGAACGTCTGAAGGGGAGGGAGGACCAACAGCACTAGCTCTAAATCCAGTAAGATAATCAAGGAACTTACCCGGAAAATGGGGCTCCCGTTCGCTGCGCCTCTCGGACTGCTCGCCTCTAGGGCCGGAGGACATGTCCAGATCTGATTGCGAAGGGAACGCAAGGTTGGCTAGTTCCGTCGCAGCTTCGTCATCGGTATCATCCTCGGTTAGAAGTTCGCCTTCGTGGTCGGACGGGTCGAACGGACCGACCGCCGCATCATCAGGTTGGATGGCGTCCTCATCAATGGCTTCCTTGGCATGTTCTTCCCCCTCTTGCTCGTAGATCAAGGGTACCACCAGTTTCTCTTCCACGCGATCTCTTGCATTGTTGGCCCACGGAAAGTAGTTTTCATTGAACTTGACGTCACGAGCAATCACGATTCTCCTTTCGTCCTTGTCCCACAGCCGGTAGCCATTGGGCGCGTAACCAACCATGATCAGCTGTCGACTCTTTGCGTCGAGCTTCTTCCTCCGTTGACTCGGTATCCAGGCATAGGCTTGACAACCAAAAACGCGCGCCTTCTCCACACTTCGCTTCCGACCGTACCATAGTTCAGCAGGCGTAACGTTTCTTGGAACAGCCGAGGTTGGGCTCCGATTGATCAGGAACACGGCCGACAGCACCGCTTCACACCAGCACGATTTTGGAGCATGAGATTCAATTTGCATGGTACGTACCTTCTCGATAAGGGTCCTGTTGAATCTCTCCGCCACTCCATTTTGTTGCGGAGAGTAGGCTACAGTTGACTCGACCTGAATCCCCTTCGCTTTGTAGTAGTTCTTCTGGCTGGTTGAGAAGTACTCACGTCCCTGGTCCACGGTCAGTTTTGAAATCTTCGTGCCACAAGCCGCAGTCGCCATCGCTTCAAATTCCTTGAATTTTTCAAAAACTTCCGATTTCTTCCTGATCAGGTACACCACAGCGAAATGCGAGTAGTCATCGATGAACGAGAGCAGATAGCGATGACCTTCCCAGGATGCAGGCTCAATCGGCCCACACACGTCCGAATGGATACGCTCCAACGGTCTGGTCGCCCGGTCTCTTGCACCATCGAACGGGTCCCGGTTGTGTTTTCCCAGGACACACACGTCGCCGAACTTGATCTTCTCCGGCTTGAAACGCACACCAAGGGCCAGGTTCTCACGCACCAGAGTGGCCATTCCACTTTCACTGATGTGACCGAGACGACGATGCCAGAGGATAGCACTATCCGCTTCAGCCAAGCTTGCATTGGCCCGTTGCACTGCGATTTCCATAACATATGCCCCGCATATGTGCCGTCGCAATCGTCTCACCATCCTTCTTCAGCATTACGTATTTTTCGTTGAAAATGACTTCCACGCCGGCCTTCGTCAGCTTTTTCACGGACATGAGGTTATCCCTGAGAGAGGGAACAAAGAGAACATCCTTTGCATGCATCAGAACGCCACGGTTGCTCATTCCGCTGACAACACCTGATTCCTTGGCCACGAGGGATTCTCCATTCTTCGCTACATCAATGTGCACAGGTTTATCGAGGACTTCCATGGTCGAAAAATGCTGCTTCGTGTTCACCATATGGTCGCTGGCCCCGAGTCCAGCAGGAATTCGATCTTCTCACCGCATCTCTCCTTGCTTTTACCGCCGTCCGCACGGCCGCCCGCCATATAGACAACCGATCTTGGCTCACTGGCAACGTTGGCAATCCTTCTTCATGTGACCCCGTTTGCCACAGGCATGGCACTTCCCGTTGAACTTCTCGCTTCCTTGCTTCTTCCGTTGGTCACCGGCGAATGCAGTTGGTTTTTCGTCGTTGCTATGTATTCAACTCGTCGCTTAGCAACCGGGTTTTCATCAACTCGTATGTCAACTCGTCCTCCGGCAAATTTTCAAGGGCTGTCATCAGGGGATCGTAGGACTCCGTGAGGGTCAAACTGAGGGCCGCACAGACGTCGCTTTCTTCTAGTTTTGAACCGGCCACCCGGAGCTGCCGAACGAGGTCCTCAAACTTCAACAGGTGGGCTCGCAACGATGCCCCTTCCTTCAGCTGCAGACGAGCGATTTGCTTCCGCATAACCGTTTGCTAACCTGCCGACTTCTTGGCGAACGTATCTTCGAGAACCTTCCATATTTCCTTGGTTGTAGACTTCTCCCGGATACATCCCAGATACTCGTCGGAGATAAGGCTCACCAGCAGGGACTTCGCCTTACAGTCCATGTCCTTGAAGTTGGCTGCTTCCCCGGCTTCTGCTGGAACATCCTTGACGACTGCATCCCACACCTTCGAGGCTTCGAGGTAGACTTGATCGCGGATCCAGGTATCGTAGCCGGTTCCGGAAAACTGCTGGATCCCGTGAACGGCTACTTCCTTCTCGCTGTCGCCCATAACCTCTTGAAATCTTGAGTAAAACGCAGCTTGAAGAACTGGAGCTTTATTACAAACGTCTTTATTGGATGACGGTTAAGATTGGAATGAATAAATTACATTACAGTTTATAAGTCTATGGTTGCTGTGCTGTAAATCCAGCAGTCAGCGAGTGCTAGATTTCTAACAGTTCGATTAAGACAATCAATTTTAGAACTGTTATAACTAGAAGTGGGTAAATATTTTGACACAAATTTGTTCGGCAAAATTATAGTCAATATGTTGAAGGTTTACTGTATGGTATTTATTTTATTTCAACTGCTATTGTTTGTCTGGAAACTTTGATGATACCACTAAGGTCGAACTTTTGCCCACCTTACTCTACTGTAATGAATAGTTCATTGCATTATTTGAGTGCAAATTTGGGTGTGAAAACATCACATCTTCAATTTAATTCGAGTAAATAAAGCATAAAAGTGTTCTCGACTTCTATCGCGTTTTTCTTAGGTTCGCTGAAATTTTGACCAGAAGTTCAATTCGGCATGAAAAATCAAAATATGGGTTGACTGAGGAACTTCCAGACATTTGAATAGATCTAATGTAGAAGCATGAACTATATAGAAGTGATAGACAGTTTTTTGCACATTGTTACCATTTTGAACCAAAAACTGGTTTCTATAATTTGTAGAACGATGATGATTATTTTCCTCACGAAGATAATAAAGGATAAATGCTTACACGCCATGAAACCATCTTGACCTGTGAGAAACCAAGTAGCCTACACCGCAACGCCCACAACGGTGAACTTAACGTGTCTAGAAACCAGTTCAACAGTGCTAGCCTACTGTGATGAATTGATTCTGTTGATGTGACTGAAAGGTATAATTAGCCAGGTGAATTTCACTAACACTGTCGGTCCGATGTGTATATTCATGCAAGCGTGGTTGTTATGTTTTGATTGTGAATCCGCGAAAACCGTCGGATTAATCAACTACTGTCCTACACAACTCTATACAATACAATTCGGTGTGAGAGAAGGTGAGGAAGTAGACATCGGTAGACATAGGCAATGAACTCCGACTGAATCAGTCACAGGTGTATATTAATAGAATCGAAAAGGACGCAAACAAACCGAACGGTTCGCTGGTGATATAATTTAGCACTATTTTCGGACATCAACATCATTGTTGACGATGACAAACTTGATTCACAAGGGTAAACAAAGCGTATCATGTAAAATCTATGTAAAAATGGGTAAAAATTCGAACGGTGGCGCCTCCCGGTCTCACCTTGAGATTTTTGCGCCACTTTTCTCGCCTACGAGCGGGGAAAACACGGTCAAGTACGGAGAATATATTCACGAGCGATCTTTGCCAACGGTTTTTGATGACATTTCGTGTTCTATGTTGTTTATGAATTGGGTTGAGGTTTGGCAGTAGCGCTGCGTTAATAAACAACAATTTCCATTCACACGCGAGTGTTGAATTTCCACCGCTGCCAGCCAGCCAGGCTGGCGGTCGTGTGCAAAATTTCAAAAATATCTCTCTCCACAGAAATAATAATAATATCCTGCGCGAACCTCCGCCGCCATCATCAATTCGTTGAAATTGGTGCAGGGCGAAATGCGCGAGAAAAAAAAATCAAAATACAAACAAAGTAGGCGGTTGCAATTTGAACTGCAAGCCAAGCGAGATGACGCATGACTATGGGATCTGAACCATCTAGGTAGGCTATGGAAATAACGTCGGAAAATGATCAGCGGAAATTGATAAAACGGTGTGCGTTCACTGTACTCATGGCTGTGACGCACGTGACGTCATGCGCAAAACCGTTGGCCACCTGCGATGAGACGCAGTAACGCGCAAGATCCATTCCAAACTTGTGACTATCTATAGCGAATGGAGAAAATTTGAATCTGCAGATTGATCTTTCAAGCTAGCAAACTACATTGTATGCGAACGACTTATCCAGATGAAGATCTGTCCAGAGTTGCCCATCAACCCAAGCCTGAAGGTCACAGGCAGAATTTTTGCCATAAATTTTGAAATTCTCCTGTAAATTCCATCACTGCTGCTTTCACACGACCATCTGCCGAGAGCCATTCCAAACCAAACACCGACAAACCGGATATAAATAGAACAGTGGCAAAACATTTCATATGAAGTCCTACCCATAGTATGGATGTCGATTAGCCGTCAGGTGGCAGAGTAGGCGAGTGTGGAAAAGCGTCGACCAACGTTCATCCTCTCGGTTGTTGCACACACATCTCAGTTGGCCACGATCCAAGTTCGGAGCGTGCGTTGGTTGCTTGGATGACCACGTTTGGTTCATCTCTCTACCAACACCAGCAGCCATCCGGCAGATGAACCGCCTGCTGCGCCGCGAGGTATATCGCTGGCCGCGAGTTGGCCAACAGCTCAGAACAACTTCGAACGGCGTCCGAGTCAGGTCCCCGGAGCAGAACCAAAAGAGCCAAGAAGCAATATCCGGCAGTAGTGAGTGGTGTGTCAAAAGTGTGATCCTCCCGGTTTGTCAGTCGAAGTGAGAACGTGCAAGCGAACAGTTCTCCGTCAAGCAAGTTAGCAGTTCGAGTCAACAACTCCAGGCAGCACCGAAAATGGTCTACGACAGCGATTTCTACACCACCCGCCGGGTCGGTTCGTCCTACACCCGCCCAACGATTTCGTCCTACACAGTGACGGTGAGCGGACCTTTCATTGCAAAATTTCATACAAAAAAAATCCCTCTATCAGTCTATCACCTCTATCTCTGTCTCTGCGCCCTTGGAAATCCTTGGAAAAGTGATCCAAGCAGGACTGTTCCCCTTCCGTTTCCTAGCCAGTGTCCCTTGTAGAAAACCAGTGCCTTCTTCGATCCGATAGTGCCGTGGAGAACCATTTTTGGGAAAATCAGTAGTTGAAAGGTTTCATGTGGAAGAAAAATTGATCTCTTCAGTTTTTATGTGCGTTATGGGCCCAGAGCGAAATTCAAAAATTGGGACTGTGGTGAAATCGAGCAGTAGTGCGGATGGGAAACATTAAGCGCCGGGCCAAAAATAAAATTTCCTTTGCTATGAAAAGTTCGAGAAAATGGGACTGTGTAGAAAAAGTGTGCGTCGGTGGACGGTTGACTGAATTTGCAAAAAAAAAAACGAGAGATGTGAGGCCGTTGCAGGAAATTGAGCCAAACCAGAATGTGTTGAAAGATTTGATAATTTACTCTGTGACATAATGATGATGATGGTGGGGACGGATGGTGGATTATGATGTGAGCGAGTTTGAACAACCAGATGCATGCGGTTCGAGCGAAGAACGTGCTAGTTGGTTTACCATGATTAGGGGTTTTGTCTGAGGACTAATATGAGTGACAGAAGTTGGAATGATTGATGAAGAAAGAGTGGCGTGCATAAAGCAAAGTTTGCAGGAGTAAATCTCAAGACAGAGAAAAATTAACAGAGTAGCCATATGTGCTTTGAACTAGGACTGTTCAAGCTAGAATTTGACTTTAGAAGCATTTGATTCTCAGTGAATCCAGTGAACTGTTTAATGATTAGAAAGAAATCTTTAAGTGAAGAAACCTTCAAAACATTCAAGTCAAGTTTATACAGAACTTTATAGTTAATCTAGAATGATATATAAATTTTACAATGATCTATCAGATTCGGGTTCCTGCGACCGAAGCAGTGATATCCAGTGTCAGCCCGACTACTGCGTCCTATTTTTTTTATTCGAGTTTTAAAGCAATTTAAATGTGAATTGTAAATGCTCGATTAATGTGTTTTTTTTTTTTCATTCTGACTGAATTCTAAAAGTTCGTGAAGAAGGATTTTACTAGTTCTATAGGAATCTCTAATACGTAAAGATACATTCGGTTCACATAACTTAGAGAGATGAGATTATTGGTATTACTCAATTTATCTAAAATTCAGAAATTCCGACATTTTGAAGCCAGAAGTTCATTTTTTGAATTTCTCACTACCAAGATGCTTTTGAAATATTCCGATCCATTCTTGACCGATTTCAGAAGCAATAAATTTTAATAGCACCTCTTAAGATTTCTGGAATCACACTGCTGTGTGTGTTTTGAATTTGATTGATCGTTATTACCATCTCTAAATCATCAGAATGATGAAGCGGAAAATTGTTTTTATTGTGCTCTTCACAACCGTATCAAAAGCTTCCAGTTATGGAGAGTTGATGACTTATTCAATCTGTTTTAGAAACTGATATAGTCAGTATAATCATAAACAACATGGTAGAACAGATATTTGCAAATAATACCCTAAAACTTACACAAATTGCTTCAAAAGGTTTCCCATAAGCCATAATTAGCTAAAACAATATGTTTCTGACAAAACAACTTACATCAAATAAAAGTAAATTATTGCTAAGTGAAGCAAACACTAAGTAGGCACTTTATTTTGAAGGTTCTATCCCGTTAGGTCGAATGCTGTTAGGCTGAGAGGGTCATTAGATCGAATATGGTTCACAGTTCTGATGGGTCGTAAGGCCGAGTTAAGTTCTAGGACAAATTGGTTTTCAGGAGTTTGGTCAAGGCTATCTGTATTACCTTGAAGCCCACAATATCTGCTGTGAAATATATATAAAAAGAACAGCCTTTGATTAAAATAAGAAAAAAAAAACACTGATAAATGTGCTTAAATAGACAAATGTTATTTCAGCCCAACAATCTTTCGGCCTAACAATCTTTTCGGCCTAACAACCTGCTCCTAACTTTGACACACCTTTTGTGGACAAATTTGTTTTGTCTTTGTGAAAACTACAGTATTATTCAACAATAGAGTGTTTTTTGTTATTTATTACAATGAAAATATGATATTATTTTCTCTAATGATGTACGTCTTTTGCGATTACAAGCATTTGGGCACATCGTTTTGGCGGTGACCGTAGTCCGTTAGCTTTTTTATTGCTGTATCAGAATTAGACAGCCAATATTGAAAAGCATCTTGGAAACACCGAAATTTCTACAAGTGTTTTCTTGTTCATCAATATTTGCAGAATATCAATGATTTGATACAAATGTTCAAATGACTCACTGTGATGACCCACTGTGCAGACTTGAGGTTTGAAGGTACTTCAAAAATTCACGGCGATCAGATTATTCACGAATGAATAACATGATAAACGGCAAATTTTGAAATATTGTGAAGGGAGAAACGGGGACAACCGTACAGGAGGAGATTTGAGGAGATAGTCAAAACCGTTGGGAGTGGCGTTGCTAAGAAAGTTAGGGCCCTATTTTATAAGTCGAGTCGATCAAAAACGACTCGACTGGAGTCACTGTCGACCACAAATTTCGCTCGACTTGGCTCTGCCACTCGAGATTATCGACAGTTGTCACTCTATGTGACTGGATTACTATGGGAGTCGACGGGTGACATCTGAAATATGCATGCTTACTTTGATCGACAATGACTTCAGACGAGTCACGTGAATTCGCTCGAATTACAAAATAGACCCCTTAATGTGCACTCTATTGTTGTTTGTGGATCTTTCCTGGGATGGGACACAGCTATTTCTCCCGTATGTCCTGGCTCTAAAGCATAGGCTTAAGCGCCCTTACTCTCTAAAGCGATAACAAAAGTAATTCTGATCTCCCTCCTAATTTATAGCTACCTATGATGTATTACAGTAGATACAATAACAGCAAAATGGAAAACTAAAACTACAAGGAAACTTCTCTCTGGTTTTAATCAGCTACGGTCAAAAGTATCCTCTTCATTAATGAGATTCATTTCCTCTCTTTCAGTTTCAATCAGCTACACACTTGGAAAAAATTACCGACTTCGGTGATTCATTTACCGAAATCTCAACAGCTGAACGGTCGGTAATGAGTTCGGTAAACAAATAAATTACCGATCAATCGGTAATTTGTATCAGAAGAACCAACTGTCAAAATTGGTGATCCATCGGTAAATTTTACCGAATGGAATGTAATTCAAATTACCATAAATCTGTAATTTCCAAACCAATGTTGAACCCTGAAATTAACGAAAAACTGAATTTTTCCAAGCGTGCGTTAATTTTGTGATTTTTAAGGCATATATTGGACATAAAAAACCATGTGACGTTTTAAGATACGTTTTAATGAATTCTTAAAAGAAGTGCCATGGGCCATGGCATCTGAGGCATTTGGCGACACATTGAAACCGTGGAAGCACTGAACGAATATGCCAAATGTAGTTTTTAAGTCGCCTCCGACGGGAATATCTACCGGACCCTAGCATACCGCACATCCATCGGTCACATCCGGAAAATGCACACGAACTACTAGCAGTGGGATGCTTTCTCCGTCCTGATGTAAGTTGTCTTCGGGCTGAAATATATTACTACCGGGTACCCCCGTTGGTTTGACCACATTTAATCTGAACACTTTTTAATTTGTACCCCGCTAATTTGCACATCGTTCAAATTAAAAATTGTTCAAACGTCATTTAGCTCATGGAACGTAGTGAAGTGAAATGGAACGCTGTGGAACGGAGCGCAGAATCAAAACAAAACAGTGAAAAAGGTAACCAGAAACACGGTTCTAGGGTGACTAGATGTTCAAATTAAAAATGAACCCCGATGGTTTGCATGAGGTATCGTTCAAATTAACGGGGGTACACTGTATTAATATAGAGCATATTGGAGTTCAAATCGGTTATACTTGTACCCATCTCACGAAGCCAGCCAAAGGATTATTCAGAGCAGCATTTTCTTCTGAATTGTTTGGAACCACACGAAGGATTTTTGAAACTAACAATGGCGATTTTACCATGACAATATTCACAACCGCGGATTTGACAGTTCGTGCTGCTACATCACCGAGTTCAGTGATGCAGGGCTGTGCAAGATTGATTGAAGGGAGGTTCAGTGATATAAGCAGTCAGTGGGTGCGAAGTGAGGTCAGCTACAGGGGAGGTGAAAGTGACAGCTGGTGACCTGGCTTGCTGGCGAGTATGTTTTCATGTATCGTTTCTATGGAAATGTTAGGGATTGTTTACCACAGAAAACAAATCCTACTGGTAAGTGTAAATTTTCTCCCGCATTTCTGAGTATCGTTTACCTTCTTCGTGTGTTTTTGAGGATGTAAAATTGCAAGTATTTTATTGGTTAAAGTGAAGAAAAGCTACTAGGATGCTACATTTCTTCTATGACTAGTGAAATGAAAAGCCGAACGAAACGAGATGGAGTGTGTCTGTGAAAAGTGTTTGGAGGTACGTTGTGAGTTAGCACCCTCAAACCAAAACAAACTCGCCAGCTGTCACCTGGTATTTCAAAATGGCGAATTCAACATTCTGACACACTGAAGTACCTCCCTTCTAGATACCTTGGGGCTGTGTTTCCTATAGTTGCGGTAGTGCCGTTTTCACTGATTTTATTATGTTAGCCACCGAGCCGACACTGCCAATCGACATATTGGCTTGAAATACAGCGTTCAAATTCCTTCAAAACTGATGCAATTATCACTAAAATTGCTAAAACTTTTGTTACTTGTACCAATAGCTGCGGTAAAGTGTTCCTATAGTGGAGGATCCCATAAAAATATACCGCAACCAAAAGAACAGTGTACCAATAGTGGAGGTATTATTTTTCACTGACATGCCGTGGATTACTGCGATGAAATATTTTTTCTCATTAAGTCAATGGTTGTTACTTCCCGTTGCAACATTAACATGTACATTAATTGCGCATCTTGAATGTGGGCGTTTAAATGAAGCTCAATCGTGCTTAGTACCTCCACTATTGGTACATCTACCCTACATCTGTATTTTATTTTTTCACCGATTCAAATCGGTGAAAAAAGTTATCGAGCTCAGAAGGTCTGGTCTGTTTTAGTGTGTACAGTCCCAAGTATCCTCTTCATTAATGAGACTATCCGTATCCTCTCTTTCGCCAGTAACTTCAACAAATTCATTGAATCTGTAATCAGGAGTTGAATTCTGAGAAAATTGAGAGTATCTCTCACTAATCGCTCTCTGTAACCATCATCATGATCCGCTACACATAATGAGAGTCTGTTATCATCACTCTCTCTCTCTTTGGGGCTCTCGTTTGCTGCGTTGTTCTTCGCTTGCTTTGATCGTGGTTCGAAATCTAATGAGAAGAAATTCTTCAAATGATGGTCTATTTAGGACTTGTGTTTCACGTGAAATTTACGAGACTTCCGGAATACTCTCGAGCATTCATGAAATTTGTATCCTACGTGCTCAATCACGGGTATATGCGGGTGCTAATAGGTATTCACGGATCATCGGCTTTCAAGAGTATTTACGCATTATTTCGAGTACCTATAACACATTCAGAGGCACTCATCAGTACTCGAAAGTAATCAGGGTATTTCCGATTACTCTCGGGTATTCACGAGTTTTCTTTTACAGTGGGTACTTATACTTATAATTACGGGTACTCACTCATAAGTACTCATAGCAACTCACTCATAAGTACTCACAGGTACCCACTGATAATCTTGGGTATTCACGGTACGAGTCCGATACTCAGGAGTTTTCAGAGGAGTTCAAGGGCATTCACGAGTGCCCATAAGTATTCCGAGATTCTCATATAAGCTATTCGTCATACAGACTTCGCTATTATGAGATATTCCTGCAAACCAATTTGCATTCTAAAAATAATAATCAATTGCTTCATTGGATCAAATAACCCATTCAGCCATAAGACTTATTCAGCTCTATCCATTGGGCATAATTACCAACATAGTCTATCGACCCAAGCTCCTTTGGGTATAATGACCATGGCACTATGGGCCAGGGACGCAATTTGACAGGACAAAATTAATAACTCAATAACGAAGCGTCTCCGGCAAAGTGTTTTGTAACGACGAGGACCATCGACTGACACAAACGCATAGTTCGTAAATTGTCCACATAGGTGGCGCTACAATCTAACTTTTTACTGTGACGTGCTAGAGATTTGGCATGTAAGACAAATTTGTTCATTTTGATAAATTAAATATAATATAATATATTTTTTTTTTCACCGACTTTGACATTTTTCTTAAGAGCCGCGTCATATAATATTTTATACTGATGAAAATATAACAAATGCAAACTTTTTTGGAAAAATTCTAATAATACGACCCATAAAAATTGAAAAATAATGAAAAAACTTGAAAACTGAAGCAATTTTTAAACCTCAATATCTGCAAAAACGCAAAAAATCGCAAGCTTAAATTTTCAGGCAACATAAAAAATACTAGATAAACGGATGTCAAAATTTCAGAGAGGTATATTTTGTTATTTTTTTTTATTATGTGGCAAATATTTAAGTTTAATTTGAAATTAGTGGAAAAAATATATTTTATTATTTCATGAAATTATAATATCTGCCTACAGTGCAGTCTGGTTTTGAATTACACATGGTATTCGTCTGTTACAGTTTTTGGAAGCTTTTAATTTAAGCAAATCACCGGAATTTAAACACAACCAAACAATCTAACAGTTCTCAAAGTCGAAGGAATCTCCAAATTGATACCTTCGATCTGAATCATCTCTTTCAAAACATCCAAGGATCAACGTTCTTCCCGTTTAAAAACAAATCTACAAGAAATCGTGCGCTCTGAAATTTGAGTATTTAGAGATATCGACAGGAATATGCTTCATAATTTGATTTCTCGTATTAAAAGTAACACATTCACAAAATAAATTACTCACCTTGGGACATGATGACAACAATTAACATACACATTATCAAAATTTTCATGGCATACTATATCATTTGAATCCTTGAAGAGAACTTACATGTACACAGTTTTAAAGTTTTTTTAATGCTTTAAAACTGAGCTTCATGGCTACTATGATGGCTATTTAAACACTTTTTTTTAAGTTTTTGTTCCATGATTCGTTATTTCTAAAAGTCGATCGTTCTTTCAGATCGACGCATTGAAATTTAACTATATTGGAGAAATACAAACATTGTAAAAAATGGAAATATGTATCTCAAAAACACCAAAATATACCTCTCTGAAATTTGGACATCCGTTTCATCTAGTATTGTTCTATGTTAGAGCTTGCGATTTTTTGCGCTTTTGGAGATAGTAAGGTTCAAAAATTGCTCTATTTTTTCAACTTTTTTCATTGTTTCTTAATTTTTGTGCGTCGTATTATTAAAAATTTTCACCAGAATTTGTGATTGTTTTTTTTTACCAGCAAAAAAATATTTTATAACATGGTTCTTAAGAAAAATGTTAAATTCGGTGAAAGTCGTTTTTCACTAATTCGGCCTTATTTCGCCAATACATCGGAAACAGTAGGCTGTGAAATTTTGACGTCTTCGAGAGAGTTGTTTATTTTATAAAAATGAACAACTTTGCCAAACATGTCAAGTCTCTAGCACGTCACAGTTAAAAGTTAGATTGTAGTGCGACCTATGCGGACGATTTACGAACTATCCATTTATGTCAGTCGATGGTCCTCGTTGTTACAAAAACTTTGCCGAAGAAACCAAATGCCGGAAACGCTTCGTTACCGAGTTAGTAATTTTGTCCCACCAGATTGCGTCCCTAGCCCATAGTGCATTGGCACCATCTAATGAGATAACCCCGAACTGAGGAATATTTCGATAAACGGCTCTAGGCAGTTAACTAGTAGATGACCAACTTTGTCGACTCTATAGAGACCCTGCACTCAGAATATTTTGAATATAAATTTATGATTCAAAAAATTCAAAACAATTTGCAAAGACGAAATGACGTCTTTTTGTTTTTAATATTTCTGGTAACAGAGTGATTTTCAAACTAGTATTCATTAAAAATTTGTTCTATCTCTCGATCTCTCCCTATCTCGATGGTCGATATCGAGATGAGAAGAGTCGACTTTGGCAAATTTTACACTCAAATAACGACAATATCATATTGTGTATTTCTTTCACTACTGGACTGCTAAGTGCGGCCTCACGAGTGAGAATGTGTGAATAAAAGTGTGGGATTGCATCGAATCATGTTGGTGTCTTCAGAGCACTTATTCTCTGATTTGCGAAATTTGCGACGAATAAGTCCCCCGAAGACACCTACCCGATTTGACGCCATTGCGCACTTTTATTAGCGTTTCCACACTTGTAAAAACTTCTGAGATAGTCCAGTGGTTAAAAAATGTGCAATATTTAAACTTTAATTTAACAAATAAGTCCAAATTCGAACCTTGACACTTTTGATCATGTTTGACGTTTACTAAGTCGACAAAAACGTCCATGGGGTACAACTTTTTGATACTTCCCGACTAGAGGCTTGTAACAAAATTATAATAAAATTTTATCAGAATATGATATGCATATCATTTTATGATATAATTTTCTTAGACTCCGTTATCCATAGAACATAATAAAACAGAAATATAACATAATGTGTTTTATTTCCCTTATAGATATTTTTTTGTTCATTTTTAACAACTTTATAACAAAATAAATAGATAGTTATGCATTTCAATAATATACAATATTATCGTATATCGAACAGTATTATAATTTTGATACTTTGTATCAAACATTATAACTTGGTTTGATATGTTTTTGATAGAATTAAAACACATTTTGTTATGTTTATGTTACTATTCATACACTTTTTGTTATAATTTTAGTTATTTTAACAACATCCTGCATCAAAATTGTAACAACCTATGTTCGACAAAACCTTATAACATAATAACATATGTTGATATGATTTTGTTATGTACCTTTAGTCGGGTTGTTCTCATCTGTCATTTCGGAATGGATCCGAAAAAAATATGAGTTTAAAGCAAGGAGTTTGACGAAATCTCAAAAACCAGATAAATGTTTTTTGGGCTTAAGAACGAAAAACATTGAAAAAATTGAGTGAGCATGTGTTTCTAGCATAAATTTAAGCGTTTGGTACTTAGATTGTGTCAAGGCTTTAAGATGGGCATGGGCTCAACACAATATTTGTGGGTGGTATTCATGAATATTCAAGGGTTTTTATGGGCACTCGCGAGTTTTTAATGGTACACTTCAATGTATTATATACGCACGGGTAATCGCTACTCACGAATATTTATGGTTAGTTAGAGTACTCACCACAGATCTCATTCGAGTCAAAGTTCGCCACAATCTCAATTAAAATTCTCCAAAACATGAGTCAACATTCGACAGAATCTCTGTCGAAATTCAAAAGAATATTAGTCTATATCTATATCTAAGCCAATTTTAGACGAGTTTTGATAGAATATCAGTCATTATTCAATAATCTCATAATATTTATAATCTCAGTCGAGGTTCGACAGAATATCAGTCAAGTTCAAACAGAATCTCAATCAATGTTCACCAGAATTTCACTCGAAATTCGGACAGAATTTTGTCTGACTTCGTAACAAAATCTCAGTCAAACTCCACCAGATGCTCACCCGAGACTTGGACAAAATCTTTGTGAAGATTTGGAAAGAACCTCAGTCAATATACGGTCAGAACCGCAGACAACATTCAAATGAGATTCTGACATAGTCGCGTGTGTATCTCAGTCGAGGTTTGATAGATTCTCTGTCAATATTCGGATAGGATCTAAGTCAAAATTCGGTGTACAGAATTTCAGAGTCTTAACCAAGATTAGAACAGAATGTCGATTCACATTTGACAAAAATTAGAGTGAAATTTTCATTCAATCTCAGTCGAGATTTGCTAGAATCGCAGCCGAGATTCAGGCAGCATGCCGGTTAAGGTTCTACAGAATCTCTATTTTGAATTCGTCAGAATCTTAGTAAAGATTCGCCATACAATCAATAGATACAAGTCAAAGTCTCTATCGAAATTTGTAAAAAATCAATCCAACGAAATTTACATTAATCTCATTTGAATTTCGGACAAGATCTAAGTCAAGATTCAAACAGATATGTCTCATACTCAATATGACTGTTTATATCAGAAAGGTTTGTTATATTTCTAGCAGCAAAACAAAGAATAAGCGCGTTGCATGGAAAAAACTGTGGAAATACAAACCAATGAGTCAAAAACATGAGCCAACTATGCATGAGTTTTGGCTGTTTAGTTGCGTGAGCTACAACTCAAGTGTGAAAAATCTCAAGCATGAAATATGAGAATTTAAGATTTTCGCAACGCTGCTCACGGGTTTTCAAAATATTCTCAGGTATTCTTGGATATTCACTCACGGATAATCAGGTGTATTCCGCGTAACTCACGGAGATGCATAAGTATTTACGAATGCTAATTTCATGGTAATCTGAGGTTTTCCCGGGTTAGAATGGGTATTTCATGGACACTGAAAGTGTCCAAGGAATTTTTCCTAATGGATGGGTGATCTTTCACTGTGAATTCATATAAACACCCGTGGCAACATAAGAAAACCTGCGAATATTCGTAAGTACACCTAAGAAAAGAAGTCTCGAGAATGCTTCTACAAAATTTATGGTTATGATTTAATCATAGAACAATCCGCGAGTACCGAATATTTCCGCAATCTAGAGCATGCAAAGAACAAGTAAAGCTTTCGTGACGTTAATCCATTTTGTCCCTTTGTATCTGGGCCCATAACTTTGTAGGATTTCATATTTAGCAAGCTTGAAGTATAATAAATGTGAGGAAACCTTGTTCAATGAATTTTGCAATGATCCATGAAAAGGCAAAATCACGTTCCGATAGCAAAACATGATTTTTTCCCCAATATAATCCACATCGAACCTTTCAACGAGTGAAACAATCCAAAATCATGAATACTACGATGATAGTGATTGCATCAAACGGGTGAAAAACTCTCGGCACTCGCTTCATCCTTCTCCACGGCACTATCGATGATCTACATCCTCTCCTTCAATTGATTCCCCAACCAAAAATAAACCCGCTGAAAACTAGGCCAACCACATCCATAAATGTGAAACAATATTATGTCAGTGTTGTTGACAAAGCTTATTTATCTCGAAAACGATGCATTGGATTGCAAACCGTTTGAGAAGACAAGAATGCATGCATATTGGCTTTAAATGTTGAAATTTCCTCATAAATCTTAAATCCCCAAAAACACAAAATACAAACACACTTCTATAAAATTGTTTCACATGACACCCCATTTTCGCGTAATTGTTTTTTTTTAACCCGATTGTAGTTTGTCACAAGCTGCCGAATCGTAAGAAGAAAGAGCAAACGACCAGAAATCGTTTGATTTTTTTTTTTCCTTTCTCTCGCCTGTTGTCAGAAAACAAAGAAATTGAGACAATGTTTGACACTCAAGAACAAGTCGTAAAAAAATCCTAACTTTACGATTTCGAAAAAAAATATCGCATTAGCATCGGTAGCAATCGTAAATAGAGATCGAAAGAAAAGGCACCCTCAAGGGTAAATACCCTCCGGGGGTGAAGAATCGTTTTATCAATGCCTACTACGTTACATCATTTGAACACCCGGTCGTCCCCGCAGGAAGCCGATTATCGGTTCGAAACAACAAGGAAACGCATCTCGCGTCGCGACGCACGTCAAAGTTTGAATTTTGCGAAACAAAGTGCGGTAATCGCCGTCGGTTACGTCGTCGGTGGCCATTTTGTAATTTCCCCATCCGCAAGCGCAAACAGCCGGAACTTTTTTTGTGATCCTCAACAAGTGCCAAAACTGCTGGGCTGGGCACTGCCTGCGCTGCGGCCAGGAGCTAATTTTAGTTCAAATCAAAGCAACCCACCATAGGTCAGAGACAACGACGCGAGGAAACACCACGAGAGAATGCGAAACAATGTGCAATCAATCAACCAAGAGCCGCAGGCTACTGCGATGACAACAGAAGAAAAAAAAAACGTTGACGTCGACCAACCGACCACAGACCAGAAGCGCGTTGTTTTCGGATGTTAGGAATTGTTTCTTGGCTAGGCACCAACCACCGATTTGGGTTCACTTTGCAGCGCTTGGGCGTCTCACGTGCATGTTTTAAATTTCACGGTTCCCGAAAAATCAAGGTGAACAAGCGCGAGAGACGGCGATGCTCGATCAGGTTGACGGCTGCCGATAGTGAAGTTGGTCAAGGTCATTCGGAATCTGGCGAGAATAGGTCCTATAGGAAGCAGACCAGACCAGAGTCTCTTGAATTCTTATTGTAGAATAATAATAATAATAGCTGCTTCTTATATACCTCTCACAGCATTTTTCGATCTAAAATTATTTTTCAGCTTCAGAATCAAACACTAAACTTTGTTCTCTGATACTGATTATGGGCCCATAACCTAATCAACAAGACAGCTGATTATCACCGCCAACTTTTCTGATCACAGTCAATAGAACAAGCAGCAAGGATTTGTCTTCAAAATTTGACTGAATTTTACTGTACAATTTGAAGTCTTATGGGAAGCCGACAGAATGGATCATTGAAGATAACTAAAAGGTAACTAAATTTTGTAAAAAAAAACTGTTTCACAAAGGCTCCATCGTATATGGGATTCAACACTGTGACAGCGATGCTGTTCTGTCAAACATACAAGACTATGGTGGCGCTATCTATGCTTTTCATAGCGGCCGTTTTGGTTATTTTAATGATTCATTTGGGTATATCTCTACAACTAGGCAAAATCTATCAAATTAAGTATTTAGAATCTGAGAGCATCTGTCTCCAAAACTTGGCCGTATTATTTCAAAGCACAGGATTTGTCTCCAAAGCCTAGAACACTTTGTCTAAAGTGTTTCGAAATGCAAAAAGATCTACTAGCTGCAGGAGCCGACAGGATTTATTCCCAGAATGTGATAAGAGATCTTTTCATGATGTGGCAAGTTTTGTCTCCAAAAGCCGACATGATTTGTCTTCACAATCCTACAAGCTTTTTCTTCATGATCCGGTCGATTTTGTTCTCAAAATTATACGAAATTGTCTTCAAAATCTTGTTTAACGTAAAATATGAGCTTAAAATCCACGCAGCGATACATTTGGTCTCATTAACTTCAGTTACAAACTTTGCAGTTGAATGTTCCTCTTAGTGGAAGGATTGTCCTCCAGAATTTTGATTTTCTCAGAATCTACATTTTTTTTCTCCTGCACCGAACACGATTTGTTTCCATGATCTGAAATTTTCCATAAATTGTCTCCTAGATTTGTAAAATTTTCTTTCCTACGTATTTATCCGGTACTATCCTGTTAGGCCAGAAAGGCCGAAAATTGCTGACAGTTCAAATGGATTGTAGGGCGCAAGAATTTTTAGTTCAAATGAATTGTTATTTGTTAGCTCAGGACAATTTGCATAACCTAGAAGCTGACAATATCCACTGTTAAATACAACTAGAAAGAACAGTTTTTGTTTAACAAAAGGAAAAACACTGACAAATGTTTTGTATGTAATGTAATTGCGGCCTAATGACCGTTTCGGTCTGACGGAATTCGGCATAATGGCGTTCCGCCTAACGACATTCGGCCTTACGGCCTGCTATGGTTTCCATGTTTTGAAATTTTCCATAATCTAAAAATTGTCTTCTATATTCTCCAGATTCGTTAGTAATCCTGTCAATTCGGGATTGAATTCAATAGAATTCGGAATAATATTCTATTCAATTTGGTAATCAATTTTGTCGGATTTGGGAATAAATTCTGTCGGATTTCAGATTAATAGGATTCGGGATATACTTTCGTCAGATTTAGGATCTAATACCGTCAAATTCGAGATCGAATCCTGTGTTATTCGGAGTCTAATTTGCAAGACCGAAGCAATCGTGTTCGTTCAGAAACCTGAAAAATAATTTTCTCGGACTTTCTCCAGCAATTTTATTATATTTTTGCAAAACTTTTTCAAAGTATTTGTGCAAGAACCGTTCTATGTACTACTTAGATTTTTTCAAGTATTTTATGTGGAACGAAATCCTTCATTGATTCCATCAGGATTTTTTAGAGAAAGTTTCTATGGAGTTTCTATGGATTTTTTATAACAGAAAAATATTGAGGGATTCGTCCAAAAACTGAGCAAGATCCCCCAGAGAATTCTCTTAGAATACTGGCGATAATTCCACCCCGTATTCGATCAGATTTTTTCCATGGAAAATCCGTCAAGGTTAGTTCTAGTTTTTAATGGAGTTTTCTAGTGATTTTCTCATGAATAAAAAAACATTCTTTGAAGAACTCTTGGGACATTCATTCTAAAATTCTGTCAAAAAAATTACAAAAGGATTTGTTTTAAGAGTTTTACCACGAGCTCCTGACGACCAACTTCTAGAAGTTCTATAATTGCATGCTAGAAATGTTCATAAACTGCTCAACTCAATTTTTTTCTAAGATATCTGAAAGATCTCATTGAGAAATTTCTTTTTTAAAAGAAAAATATATATAAAAAACCACGGATAAATACCAAAAACATATGTATGAAAATATGAAAATGCCTGCTAGGTGAATAATATTAGTTTAAGACCAATTTTCTCATTAAACAATACATGTTGAACGAAATTTAGAAAAAAATATTTTGCTTCGATATAACGTATCCTCGATATAACGTAATGAAAATAAAAATCGAGTTACGTTATATCGAGGTATTATGCAATTAGATAATTAGAGAACGAATCCTGTCGAACTCGGGATCAAATTCTGTCGGATTCGGAGTTGGAAACTATTGGATTCGAATTCAATTGGTAATGGCTTAAATTGTCGGATTTGGAATCACATCATGTCGGATTTGCAATCAAATCCTATCGGATTTGGAATCAAATCCTGTCGGATTTGGAATCAAATCCTGTCGGATTTGGAATCAAATCCTGTCGGGTTTAGAATCCAATCCTGTCGGATTTGGAATCCAATCCTGGCGGATTTGAAATCCAATCCTATCGGATTTTGAATCAAATCCTGTCGGATTTGGAATCAAATCCTGTCGGATTTGGAATCAAATCCTGTCGGATTTGGAATCAAATCCTATCGGATTTGGAATCAAATCCTATCGGATCTGATTTGGAATCTTGTCTGATTTGGAATCCAATCCTGTCGAATTTGGAATCAATTCCTGTCGGATTTGGAATAAAATTCTGTCAGATGTTGAATCAAATCCTGTCGGATTTGGAATCAAATCCTGTCGGATTTAAAATCATATTCTGTCTGATTTGAAATCAAATCGTGTCGGACCTTTCGGATTTGGAATAAAATACTGTCGGATTTGGAATCAAATCCTGTCGGATTTGGAATCAAATCCTATCGGATTTGGAATCAAATCCTGTCGGATTTGGAATCAAATCCTGTCGGATTTGGAATCAAATCCTGTCGGATTTGGAATCAAATCCTGTCGGATTTGGAATCAAATCCTGTCGGATTTGGAATCAAATCCTGTCGGATTTGGAATCAAATCCTGTCGGATTTGGAGTCAAATCCTGTCGGATTTGGAGTCAAATCCTGTCGGATTTGGAGTCAAATCCTGTCGGATTTGGAGTCAAATCCTGTCGGATTTGGAGTCAAATCCTATCGGATTTGGAATTAAATCCTGTCGGATTTGATTTCAAATCCGACAGAATTTAATTTGAAATCAAATTCTGTCGGATTTGAAATCAAATTCTGTCGGATTTGAAATCAAATCCTGTCGGATTTGAAATCAAATCCTGTCGGATTTGAAATCAAATCCTGTCGGATTCCTTTCGGATTTGGAATCAAATCCTGTTGGATTTGGAACAAATCCTGTTGGATTTGGAACAAATCCTGTTGGATTTGGAACAAATCCTGTTGGATTTGGAACAAATCCTGTTGGATTTGGAACAAATCCTGTTGGATTTGGAACAAATCCTGTCGGATTCGGAATTAAATTCTGTCGGATTTGGAATCAAATCCTGTCGGATTTGGAATCAAATCCTGTCGGATTTGGAATCAAACCCTGTCGGATTTGGAATCAAACCCTGTCGGATTTGGAATCAAATCCTGTCAGATTTGGAATCAAATACTGTCAGATTTGGAATCAAATCCTGTCAGATTTGGAATCAAATCCTGTCTGATTTGAAATCCATTCCTGTCGGAAATGGAATCAAATCCTGTCGGATTTGGAATCGAATCCTGTCGAATTGGGAATCAAATCTTGTCGTATTTGGAATCCGAATTTTATATCAAATGCTGTCGGATTTGGAACCAAATTCTGTCAGATTTGGAATCAAATTCAGTCAAATCCTGTCGGATTTGGATTGTCGGATTTCTAACGGATTTGAAATCCAGTCGGATTTCCAATAAAATTCCGTCGGATTTTCAATCAAATCCTGTCGGATTTGGAATTGCTTTTCCCGTCGTATTTAGAATCCGGCTGGATTTAGAATCAAATCTAGTCGGATTTGGTATCAAATTATTTGGTATCAAAAATCAAACGGACTTTGGAACAAATTCTAATAGATTTATGAAAACATCTTTACCAATGGATCATTAAAATAACCAAAACGGCCGCTATGGAAAGCATAGATAGCGCCACCGTAGCCTTGTGTGTTTGACAGAACAGCAATGCTGTCACAATGTTAAATCCCATATACAGTGGCGCCTTTGTTTTGATGCTGTAAGCACTGACAAAAACTACCTTCAATGATCCATTCTTCGACAAAATACGAAGACAATTTCATCAAAACCATTGAAATTATCAAACATTTATGAAAGTCTGTTTAGATACAAATTTTGTCGAGCTCTGAAGACGATTGTAAACTGTCCGACAAAATGCAAATGTTTTGAAATCCTAGAGTAAATATGACATAAATCATGCTCTTAATATTTTTGGTAATGTATTTCTGAATTAATGAAATGCAAACTTAATGTTCAGAATGTTTCACAAGCATAGAAAACTAATTTCTTCATAAAACGATTACCAGCTCATTCCTGCTTCATCGCAGTAGGCCACCACCGCAGCCATCGCTGATCAGTAGGCGTTTTGAAAATCTCTCGCGCAGTAAACTTCCATCTGGGTGACTGCTAGAGCTCTTTGTCGCCTAACCTCGAAAATACACCCACTCTTCCAAGAATACAACCTAACGAAAACGAGTGAAAACGACGCCAAGCGGACGGAGAAAAATAATGATGTCTTCACCTCCGATCAGAACGAGTCCGAAAGACGCAAATTTTCCACCCACTCAGCATTGCACGGGAAAATTTTAATTTTAGCTCACCGATCCGACCGGCCGACTCGGAAAATCAGAAATTGAGAGCGCGAAGCGCATGCAAAGTGGCCTATTTTTTCTGTTTTTTTTTATGAGCATAAGATACAAAATCGAAATCAATTTCCAATGATGACGACGACGATGACGGATGACGAGACGATCAATAACCACCACTGGGAAAGCTATTTATATCTCCAGTTTCTTCGTTCCAGTCGAAAGAAAAAACAAACGGGAAAATCCAAGCAATCCGCCCACTTTGTTTGGAGATTCAAAATGTTTACCTTTCGTGAAATCTGAGTCGCAATTTTTGATTTTTGGACAAAGATGATTCATCGTTTAACATATACTTGCTTGCGTCAGCCATGACTAACTTCCCACCCGCCTACTAGGATTGAACCTTGCGCACGCAAATTGTAGTAACCATCAAAAACCGGCCGATCTAGTAGGCCGTTAGGCCGGCAGTCAGGACGCAACCACCAACCAACACTTGTGTCTCTCTCTCTCCCGTGTATTCTCTTGCAGAGGCGAGGCGTCGATTGGGAGAAGGTTCCGTTCGTGCCGCGTCCGAGTCTGATTCCGGATCCGGTCACGGCCTTCGGGAAGCACCGTCCCCGCAAGCAGGAGCGCGTCTCCATTTTGGAGGCCATCAATCGCGAGGGAATCGAACCGGACCCGAGGATCTTGGCTCGGCCCATCGATGACTACATGTCGCCACGTGATCGCAACCGGTCGCGCATCCTAAACGAATCCATTCGCCAGGAGTATGCTCGGGCCACAGGTCACACGTCCGATCTGGACAACGTGGACACCGTTCTGCGGAGGTTGCACGGCGAGGCGTCAATCAAGCAGCCGCGACGCCACGTAATCTTCTTCGAGCCCGGTTACGCTAGGAGCTACCACAAGCACTAGACCGGAGGGGAATGACCGTACCCTTCGCCGAACCTTTGCCCCTTCCGACTAATACGACTAACGATCAATCCCTTCGAATCTACTAACGACTACAGAAACGGCTAACGGTATCTATCGCGTTCTTTTGACATATCTAGTTGGCTGCGTACTTTGACAGAACGCTTGGTTCGATGCAAGCACGCAGCCGTCCGATAAGCAGTATTATTTTTATGTAAATTTTGTAGAGTACAAACATGTTTCAATTTCTTCAAAAAATAGTTGCGCGAAGATTCTGTTCTTGCTTCCTAAGAATACACCTCATCTATCCGTTCCCTGTCTGAATGCTGTATGTTGTTATTCAAACCCCATTCACAGACCCCTCGTTATTCCTCTTACACGACGTCCGATGTTGGAGCGCCCCGTCGCGACGACTCATCGTACTCCTACTCGAAGACCGTTCGCTCGGAGACGAGCAGCTCTAGTGCCGATCCGTACTCGTCGCGTCCGTCGACATCCTCCTCGACCTACAGTTCGACTTCGGAGCGCAACAGCCGTGGCGGTCCCGGTGGCTACTCGTACAGTTCCGAGCGTACCACGACCACCGGAGGTGGACCGGGCGGCTACAGCTACAGCTCGACCACATCCGGCCGGCTTCCACACGGAACCTCCTACAGACACTACTCATACCGTGTCTAAACATCTCTTCGTGAAATAAAAGCACGCAGCCAAAATGTTCTAACTCTCTGTCGTTGAAAACAACAACCAAAAAATGTCAATTCGAAACACATTTGTATTGTTTGTGACTAATAACTATTTATTGTAACGAAGTGATGAACTTCCACACACCCACAGAAACACACATTCACACTCACACAAACACACAGCCCAATGAGGAATTGGAACGACACCCTTCCGTGCATAGGAGTCGGTGAAAAATTTACATAAAAATAAGAAACAACACATTTACAAACAAGTTTACTCTCTCTCAAGTGTATGAGCCCATGATAGAAAACGCTTTTTTCGTGTAATCTTTTTTCTTTGGATTTTTTTGAAAACAATAAAAGTGAGCAAATGAGTTCAAAACTCAGCACAAAAGGATTGTTCTGTTGTTTTCCTTAAACGAATCGTATCCAAATTTCCATTCGCGGTGGTTCGTTCAACTGGACATCGAAGGTGCAGTGGAATGCGATGTTTTCTTTCAAATCTAGCTTTCTTTGGATTCTGACAGTTTGAAGCGTGCGTGCGCTTCTTTACCGACGCACGCATCGAAGAAGGCTATGACGATATCGGCAGCGCAGCAAAATACGACCGAAACATCACGCTTGTTGTTTGCACTTGCTTGACACTTACACTGCCACAGTACCCTCTATTGCTCTATTCCTCTATTTGATCTAGACTTCAAAGCTTCAAATTAAAACAAAACAACACATCTGACATTCCACTGTACTAATGACTCACCTCTGTCTCTCAGACTCTGTGATGTACTTGTTCTCCTTGTGTTTTACGTGTGTTTGTCTGTCTGTTTTTTACGCTCCGAAGTTGTCCTTGTCTTTCTTTGAAAGAAAACAGTGAACCGTTGTTTTAACGCTACCGTTCTTCCCATTGTTCTTTCTACAGACGCCTCTGCGATATTCTGGAGTGCCAAGAGTGAGTATGACATAGTCCGACGACCGAAACCTCTGTTTTTCCGACGCACCCACACACACATCAGTGTGCCATTGTTATTAACGCGTTGTTTCTATGTTTTTGAACCCCATGTTCTCGATGGACACGATCACCACACTCTACTCAGCTCGATACATTCACCACTACCACCACCACCTATCGCACCCCAATGCCATACGTCGCCCACAAGCGCATTGTTCCGCTGACGGGATACGCCACGTCGCCATCCAGGGTAACCGTATCGCCGGTCCGGGTGTACGGTTCGCCCGTCCGTGTTCTCCGATCGCCGGTCCGCGTCCTCGGTTCGCCGATCCGGGTCATCTCGTCCCCGATCCGAACCGTGGTCCGGGCCGTCCGATCGCCAGTTCGCGTCATCTCCTCGCCGGCACGGGTAGTCACCATCCGGTCGTCCTACCTGCGTCCGTCGATCGTCAACAAAGAATTCGATCGTATCGAACGTAAATACCGTGCCAGTCCCGTAAGTAGCGCCATCGAGCAGTATTACAACTCGCCATCCTACTTGGTAAGAATCGATGTACACCGCCCTACACACCGCCAGTTGTTTGGACGATAGACGTAGAGATCCCTGCTGCCATCTATCTCTCAATCTTCTTCCTCCTGCTGTCGCCCAGGGCAACACCAACTCTCCTCGCCTACTACGCGCTACGCCTTTGGTTCGATCACACTCACGCACACACGCCTCGCACTACTTTACCGATCGTCGCACCTTCCGTGCGATGACCTTGACCCACTTTTGCGTCCGTTCACCTCATCATCACCTTCATCATGGCACACTTTGTTGTCTCATCATCAATCATCGCAGACGACACCCAATCCAACACGGGAGAAACGGCTCGTCACGGTATGATTCACATATCATTCTAAGTGCCGGGACGAGGTGTTTCTCGGCGAAGGTCACCGTGCCATCCCATCTCAAATGACAGAACATAAGTGCTACTAACGATCCGTTTTTGTGTTTCACACTCCGTAGCGGATGGATCAGAACGGTTCGCACGTGCGTTCTTGAGTAGAATTTACCGTTATGGTCAATTCGCTCGACTCAAAGGTGATTGTGAATTCTTACTTCGCATAATTGTATCCAGTCGCAGACGAACTAGTTTTAATTACAGTAATTTAGGTTTATAGCACTTTTAGGTTTCAAGTAAATTGTAATAGGTAGGGTAACCAATATATTTTGGACCTCTATATATTTTGGACCCCCTGGGCCATTTTCCTGCAAATTTTCCTGTTTAAATCGAAAGACCAATACAATCCGCATGCCATTTGGAAAGATAGGACTATTCCGCACTTGCATCAAGCGTTTGTGCATAGAAAATGTGTTTATTGTACTTGAAATTAATTTAATTAAATCGGTTCATTCATGCAACCGTTACAACACGTTACACACAGAAAGTGAAGCCGTCAGAATTTTTTCAAATGTAGACAATAACCTTTTTCAAATTTCTGAACTAAAAGCGTATAATTTCTTCGGTTTTCCATTGTCAATCGATTGATTAGACTATGGGCATATTATACAATCAGTGTCATGGACTTAGTCGCCAAACGATAAAATATGCCGGGGGTCCAAAATATATAGAGTAAGGTGGGGCAAAAGTTCGACCTTAGTGGTATAATCAAAGTTTCCAGGAAAATAATAGCAGTTAAAAAAAAAAACAAATACCATACAGTGAACCCCCAACATATTGGCTATAATTTTGCTGAACAAACTTGTGTCAAAATATTTACCCATTTTCAGTTATAACAGTTTCAAAATTGATTGTCTTATTCGAACTTTTGCCCCACCGGTGGGGCAAGAGTTCGAATCTAGTGTGGGGCAAAAGTACGCTGGCTAAAACCCAAAATATCGATTCTTTTATGACAGGCATACTTTACACCAGCCGAAAACTTCAGTTTGCCGAAAAATACACACTAAATTTTCATCAAAAAATTGCCCAAAACCGGGTTAATTGTAATATACTCAAAAATAGCAGTTTTTCGCAAAACTAAGTGGAAATGTAAAATTTTGGTGACAGTTTTTACACGATGAGACAAATATAACTAAATTTGAAGATAATATGTGGATTTTAGGCAATTTGCAAATTTTTCCGTGATTTTATACATGGGTCGAACTTTTGCCCCGCTGATTCGAACTTTTGCCCCACTATGGGCCAAAAATTGTTTTCAAGCATTTATGCAAAATTTAATACACTTCAAAGCAACCTTATGACAGGCCTAGAAACGCCCTTACATAAGATATTGAAAAAGATTTTATCTTCAATTGGTTCCATGCAACGAAAGTTTGACCAAAAATTACAATATTCACGTCTAAAAACAACAAATAGCCATAACTTTTACAAATCTCAATCTATTTTTATGATATTTGGAGTGGAAGTCTCTTACTTGAATATCATTCGAATCACCATGATATTTCTAAGTTTTGTATTGAATTGAGCTAGAAATCTTAAAAAGAAACTCTTACCCCACTCGAACTTTGGCCCCACTTTACTCTACTTTGAGGGTTCAAAATGTATTGGTGTGTCCAAAATAATGAAAAACAGTGTTTCACAATTCAATTATTTTCGACGTTTTTTGGATCCTACATGACCGTATGGGCATTTTTATCTCGTAGAGGAAGTTTTTCTTAACATTTTGGCATGTTCTTTGCCTTGTTTACGTTGTGCAACTAATTAATTGGGACAAAAAAACTAAAATCACTT
This sequence comes from Aedes aegypti, assembly GCF_002204515.2. Lineage (NCBI taxonomy): Eukaryota > Metazoa > Arthropoda > Insecta > Diptera > Culicidae > Aedes > Aedes aegypti. The sequence goes on along the minus strand of NC_035107.1, from coordinate 305,099,091 downwards.
CCTTAGGGGGTCCAAAATACGACCGTTACCCTACAGACCTGAAAAAATGTAGAAAAGTACAGTGCTGAACTACTAGAAACGATCAAGGAATCATTCCGTTACGAACTACATTGCTGATAAAAAGCGCAGATCTTGTAAAATCTGTAACGCCTGCGTAGAAAATCAAATGAAGCTGGCAAAGCCTCACTTTTAAAGGGTAGTACGCTGTAGATAAGACAAGGAATGGTTCTTCTCTATCGAAATTACTAGAGCTGCACGCTGCTGATTAGTAGAGCAGCTTTCATAGCGTCGGTAACACCTGCAATGTAAATCAAATGAAGCTGTCACTCTTCCGAACGGGGGTTTGGCCCGTTTGGTCGAGCCAACAAAAAGTTCGGTTATTGCCTATCCTAACACTCCCGCTCAATACCCGGAGCTAGCCATCCCCAGCTTTCGGAATCGACCCCAGCATTCGGAATCGACCGACAGCTGGCTCACCTGTAGACGGACACGAAATCATGATAACTGCTTATTGGGAGAGAAGAGCACCAGTTTTGGCTCCAGCCAGGTTCCACGATATGCAGCACTGACTCGAACAACTAACCACTTAACTTGGCGGAAGTATGACTAAAGCGCATTTATACTGACTGAAACCAATTTTGTTTAAATATCGTATAGAGCTTTACAATTCGCAAAATGCTTCCTTCTTCTGGGACAATTTTTTCACTTATGGTTTTTCAGTTTGAATTTTCCCGCTTGCTACGATTGCGGGTGTGCCGTTGTCACGGCAACCTGCTCTCGGGGCTGCGACGACGAGTTCAGAGTCCAGTCCCTGCGGTACCCGAGTAAAAATATTTGCGTTGCTTGTAATGTTCGCAACAATTCTGAAACACACTTACCGGCAATTCCTCGGTCATTTTATCGGCTATCTGCTCAGTACGGTTTGTTCAGCTCCTTCCCCTTTCTTCAGGCGCAGGCGGCACTCGATTGGTGTTGCGGCAGCCTTGCACTCTTGCGTGTTGAAACGACGAAGCAAATTCTCCAAAAAGAGCATGACGTCACTCTTATTTGTAGGCACTCTAATTCCATCGAGGAATTTCTACAGAGATCTCTCTTATTTTTTTGTGAATTGCTTCAGGATTTCTACGAATTTCTTTTTAAGATTGCATACGGGTTCATTTGCGATTCCTAAAGAATTTTCTACGAACTTCCTCGGAATTGTTCAAGCTATTTCCAGCGATTCCCCGAGAATTACTAGATCCTCCAAATTCGACCTTGGGGTTTTTATTCCTCCAGGAACTCAAGAATTTTTTTGAATTATACCCGAAGATTTCAAACTCTTCAGGAGAAATATTTTTTCAAGTTCCTCAGGGTTACTCCAGTGTTCAGGATTCCTGAAGTTTTTAGATGTCCTCTGCAGAGGAGTTTCTCCGGAAACTTCCGGAGAAATCCGGGGATCTTTAGGAATTTCTGAAGGAGCTTCTAAAGTTATTATCAGAATAACTTTCAGGTGGTCTGCAATAAGAGTCCAGAGTAATTTCTGCAATACTTTATGAAGGAACTGCTACAGGTACTTACGGAGGAACTCCTACAGGAACATTCAGAGGAACTCCTACAGGAACTTCCGGAGCTCGTACAGGAATTTCCGCAGGGAGTCCTACAGGAATTTCCGAACGAACTTTTTCAGGAACTTTCGAAGGAAACCCAACAGGAATTTTCGTTGGAAATCCTACAGAAACATCCGGAGGAACTCCTACTGGAATTTACGCAGGAACTCCTACATGAAACTTCCGAAGGAACTCCTCCTACAGGAATTTCCGGAGGAACTCCTACAGGAACTTTCCAAGGAAATCCAACAGGGATTTTTCGCAGGAACTCCTACAGAAACATCAAGAGGAACTCCTACAGGAATTTCCGGAAGAACTCCTACAGGAACTTCCGTAGGAACTGCTACAGCGAATTTCGGAGGAATTCCTACTGAAACTCCGAAGGAACATCTACAGGAACTTCTCAAGGAAATGCAACATGAAGTTTCGTAGGAACTCCTACAGAAACATCCGGAGGGACTCCTACATGAACTTCTGGAGGAACTCCTACAGGAACTTGCGAAGGAACTTCCGGAACTCCTACAGGAATTTCCGGAGAAACTCCTAGTGGAATTTCCGAAGGAACTCCTACAGGAAATCCCAAAGAAATCCTACAAGAACTTCCGTAGGAACTCCTACAGGATCTACCGGAGGAACTCCTACAGAAACTTCCGGAGGAACTTCTACAGGAACTTCCGAAGGAACTCCTACAGGAACTTTCGAAGGAACTTCCGAAACTCCTACAGGAATTTCCGGAGGAACTCCTACAGGAATATCTGAAGGAACTCCGACAGGAAATCCCAAGGAAATTCAATAGGGATTGTTCGTAGGAACTCTTACAGAAACTTCCGGAGGAACTTTCAGAGATACTCCTACAGGAACCTCCGTAGGAACTCCTTCAGCAAGTTCCAGAGGAAAACATACAGGAGTTTCCGGTAGAACTCCTACAGGCACTTCCGAAGAAACTTTCGGAACTCCTACAGGAATTTCCGGAGGCACTCCTACAGCAATTTCCGAAGGAACTTCTCAAGGAAATGCAACATGAATTTTCGTAGGAATTCCTACAGAAACAGAACTCCTACAAGAACTTCCGGAGGCACTCTTTCAGGAACTTCCGGAAGAAATTCAGGGATCTTTAGGAAAAACTTCTGGAGGAGCTTCTAGAGGAACTATCGGACTGATTTTCGGGTGGTCTGCAATAGAAACGTCCAGAGTAATTTCTGTAATACTTTATGTAGGAACTCCTACAGGAGCTATCGGAGGAACTCCTACACGAACTTCCGGAAAAAAAATCCTAGAGAAACTTCGGGAAAAAATCCAAGACGACATCCTACCTAGAGGATCTTCGCACCTATACGGATTTCCGAAAGAACTTCCAAAAGAAACTTTCAGATGACCTTCTAATTGAGCTTCAGGAGGAAATTTTAGAGAATCTTACGCAAGAAATTCTAAAGCATCATACGGAAAAACATTAAGAAAAATGCTTTGTTCAACCCTCTGAGTAAATGTCAGTGGAATCCCTGGAATAATAATCTTTTGGAATTTTGTAGAAGCCTTTCTGATGACATACTTAAAGTAGAGAAAGCAAGGATTTCTGGTTCAATCCTTCGTGCACTTCCTGATCGATTCTCTCGCGGAAATATTCGAGGATATACAGGTGGATTCCCAAATTACTTGTGAAATCCTCATAAGACATTTTTGGTAAAATTGCTGAAGGAATTCTCAAAAACCTCCAAGAGCAATTCCTTGAGAAATTCCTGAAGGAATCTCTTGAGTAATTCCAGTAATAAAATCCTTATAAGAAATTTCTGGTAAAATCCCACGAGGAATTCGTGATAAAAATTATTGAGGATCCTTGGGGATATCCTTTGAAATTCATTAGGTAACATTTAGAAGAATTCCTGATGGAATCCATGGAGGAACTTCTGATGGAATCCCAGAAGGTGTTCATGGTGGAGTTCCCGGAGGCTTTTTTCCAATGAAATCTTAGAAGTATTTCGAAAGGAATCCATGGAAAAACTTCTGATGAAATCCCTGCCAAAACTCATAATAAAATTTATTGAAAGATTCCTAGACAAACTTCTATTGGAATCCTTGGAAGAACTTCTGGTCTACCAGGTAGAATCTCTGAAGGAACTCCTAGAGGAAATTCTACAGAAACTTTTGATATTCTTGAAGGAACTCCTGATGAAATCATTGGAAGAACTCCTAATAAATCTCTAGAAGGACTCCTAATGGAATCCCTAGAAGGACTCCTAATGGAATCCCTAGATTCCTAGAGGAACTCCTGCAGTAATCCCTAGAAAAGCTTCTCTGATGTAACCCCTGAAGGAACTTCTAATGGAATCTCTGAAGGAGCTCCTGACGGGATCCTTATAGCAACTCCTGATGAAATCCCTGGAGAGATTCCTAATAACATACCTGGTGGAACTCCTTATAAAATCCCGAGAAGAAATCCTGATTGAATTTCTTGAGGAATCCCTGATATAATCTCTAGAGAAATTCTAGGTGCAATCTCCGAAGGAACTCCTGATGGAATCCCTAGAGAAACTTTTGAAAGAAACCCTATAGGAATACCAAGTGCAATCTCTGAAGGAACTCCTAAAGGAATTCCTACAGAAACTTTCGATAGAATCCCTGGAGGAATTCTAGGTGGACTATCTAAAAGAACTTCTAATGAAATCCTTCTGAAGAAATCCCCAAAAAATACTCCTGATGTAATCCCTAGAAGAACTTATGATGTAATCCCTGGAGGTGTTCCAGGTGGAATCTCTGAAGAAACTGCTGATGTAATCTCTAGAGGAACTCCTGAAGGAATCTATATAGAAACTCCCGATAAAATTTCTGATGAGATGCCTGATGGAACTCCGGATAGAATTCCTAGAGGAACTCCTTATGATATCCCTAGAAGAAATCCTGATGAAATTTCTCGAGGAACACCTGATATAATCTCTGGAGGAACTCCTGATGGAATCTCTGGACGATTTCCAGGTAGAATCTTTGAAGGAACATTTGATGGAATCCCTGGAGGAACTCCTGATGAAATCCTCAGAAGAACTCTCAGAGCTACTCCTGGTAGAATCCCTATAGGCATTCCTTATGATATGCCTAGAAGGAATCCTGAAAGAATTCCTCAAGGAACTCCTGATATAATCTACGGAGGAACTCCTGATGGAACCTCTGGAGGAATTCCAGGAGGAATCTCTGAAGGAACATTTGATGGAATCCTCAGAAGTACTCCTGATAGAATCCCTGGAGGATCCTGATGGAATCCTTGGAGGAATTCCTAGAGATATTCTCGAAGTAACTGTTGAGGAACTTCTGATGTAATCTCTTGATAGAATGCCTGTAGGAACTCTTGATGGAATCCCTAGAAGAGCTCCTGATGGAATTGTGGTAAATTTTCTTCTCCATTCTGGTGAACCGAAAAACACAACTGCGGTAACGATGTTTTACTTCCGTTCGCTCTAAACTTCGTTTTCTGAATGATCGGGAACGGATCAGTTCGAACACTCCCGACCGTAGTTTATTTTTCTTTTTTTTCATCCATTCCACACACACTCATGTGTTTAATTAACGCCATTCCTACTTTTTCAAGAACGCAACTTTTTTTTTCGGACCTCGTTTTTCGAATTAAGCTCTCGAAAGCGTTTTACCTTAAGTTCATGTTCAAGTTTCTATGCAAGCTTTTCGAACCTTCTAAGCATTTCTAAACAATAATCGAAAATCGACTATGGAAATAGGATCGCCCAATTCTATTTCTAAACTATTCGTGCTGTATGTGAAACGTCAGTTTTTCGTTGATTTTGTTTTGATTCCGTTTTGTTTATGCATTCATCAAATCAGTAACTGAACTGTTCTTCGTTGGTCATCGGATTGAGTTTCAGTCGTGAATTATTCAGATTTGGTAAGTTTATCATTGTTTATTTGTATTCTTCCTTCATGTGCTCTTCTTATCTACTACAGGAATCTCTATAGAAACTCCTGATGGAATCTCTATAGAAATATATCATATGATTCCGTAGAAATAATCCTGATTGAATTTCCCGAGGGCCTCCTGATATAATCTCTAGAAGAACTCCTGATAGAATCTTTTGAGAAATTCCAGATGAAATCTCAGGAGAAACTTTTGATGGAATCTCTGGAGGAACTCCTGATGAGTTCTCCAGCAGGACTCTGATGGAAGTCCTAAAGATACTCTTGATACAATCTTTATAGGAACTCCTGATGGAGGGATTCCAGATGAAATTCTTGGAGGAACATTTGATGGAATCCCAGGAGGAACTCTTGATGAAATCCTCAGAAGAACTCTCAGAGGTACTCCTGATGGAATCCTTGGAGGAATTCCTAAAGGAACTCCAGATGGATTAATTGGAGGAACTCCTGATGAAATCCTTTGAAGAGCTTCTGATGGAATTCCTATAGAAACTCCTGATAAAATCCCCGGAGGAATTCCTGATAGGATTCCTCGAGGAACTCCTTATGATATCCCTGGAGGAACTGATGGAATCTCTGAAGGAACGTTTGATGGAATTTGTGGAGGAATTCCTGATGAATTCCTCAGAAGAACTCTCAGAGGTACTCCTGATGAAATCCCTGGAGGAACTCCTAATAGAATCCCTAGAGGAACTCCTTATGATATCCTTGGAAGAAATCCTGATGAAATTTTTTCTAGGAACACCTGATACAATCTCTGGAGGAACTCCTGATGGAATTTCAGGAGGAAGTCCAGGTGGAATCTCTGAAGGAACTTTTGATGGAATCTCTGGAGGAGCTTTTGATGAGATCCCTGGATGAACTCCTGATGAAATCCTCAGAAGAACTCTCAGAGGTACCCCTGATGGAATCCATATAGGAACTCCTGATGGACTCCCTGGAGGAACTGCTGATGGAAGATCTGGAGGAACTCCTGATGGAATCCTCGGAAGAATTTCTAAAGATATTATTGAAGCAACTCCAGATGGAATAATTGGAGGAACTCCTGGTGAAATCCCTTGAAGAGTTTTTGATGGAATCCCTAAAGAAACTCCGGATGAAATCCCCGGAGGAAGTCCTGATAGAATTCATCGAGGAACTCTCGATATAATCTCTGGAGGAACTCCTGATGGCATATCTGGAGGAAGTCCAGGCAGAATCCAAGACAAGTTTTCTTAGAAATTTGAGGAGAAACTTCTGGTGGGTTCCCGAAGAAATTCCAGGATAAACTTCCAGAACCATCATAAAAACTCATAGTGAAACTTTCGGAGGTACTCCTGGGAAACTTGAGAATGAAGTTCCAGAGCAATTCATAAGGAATCTTGCGGACGAACCTTTCCGAAGCTATCCGCTTCCAGATGTACTTCTTGGGGATCTTCGGAGCAATTCGTTGCAAAACTCAGAGGAACTTTCGAAGAAGCTTCTACAAGAACTTTCGGAGATATTCCTAAGGGAATTCCTAGAGGAGCTTCCGAAGTAACTCCTTGCGGAACTTCTGGAAGAAAACTTAGGGGAAATTCTGGAGGAACTTCTAGCGAAAATCTCCTTGCAGAACCTCCAAAGTGACTCCTGGTCCTGGGGAAATTTGCGGAGGAACTATTAAGAAAACTTCCTGAAGAACTCTTGACGAACTTCCAAAAGACACCCTGGAAGTTTCTCCAAAAGAACTTCGGGAGGATTTCGTACAGGAACTTTCAAATAAACTTCTGGAAGGAATCCTAAAGGAACTTCCAGAAGAACTATAAGAAAAACTTACGGAAGAACTCCCATTGAAATTATCGGTGCAAGTCTTGGTGGAGCTTCTGGAAGTGGTCTTAGGGGAAATTCTTGAGGAACTCCTAGTGGAATTTCTGGTGAACTCTTAGTGGAACATCCGGAGTAACTCCTGGGAAAACTTGGAGGAACATCTACAGGAACTTCCGAAGGAAGTCTTAAAAAACTTGTGGAGGAACTTTTGGGGGAACTTGCGGGGAAACTTCTAGTGGAACTCCGGAAGTGAAGAATCATCTGCAGGAACATCAGACGTGGAGAAGATTCAGGAGAAAGTCGAAGCAGCACTTCCGGAATAAACTTTTAAGAGAATTTCTGATGGAACTCTGAGTGGATCTTCCTGGAATAACTCCTAGTGAAACTTCCAGAGTATATCATGGGGAATAAATTTCCTGGGGAAGTCTTTGGTGAACCTTTGGGAGGAACTACTTGGTAACTCCCGGAGTTTTTTTGAAGGTATTTCAAGAGGAACTTACATAGGAACTTAGGGAAGAACTCCAAGAAGAGCTTCCAGAGAAATTCCTAGAGGAACTTTGAGAAGAACTTCCAGGGGAAATCCTTGAGAAACTTATGGAAGAACTTCTGAACGACTTGCTGCAAAAACTCCTAAAAGAATTTCTGGAAGATTTCAGAAGAAGTTCCGGGATAAACTCTACAGCAACTTCCAAAAGAGTTCTCTATATGAAATCCACCAGAACTTTTGGAAGATCATCTGGCGAAACTCCTAGTGCAACTTCCGGAAGAAAGCCGGTAATCTTTAGGACGAACTTCTGAAGGAGCTTCTAGAGGAACTATCAGAATAATTTTCGGGTGATCTGCCATAGGAACGTCCAGAGTAACTTCTGTAATACTTTCTGAAGGAACTACTACATGAACTTCCGGAGGTACTCCTACAGGAACTTCCGAAGGAACTCCTACAGGAACTTTCGAAGGAACTCTTACAGAAACATTCGAAGGAACTCCTAAAGGAGCTTGTGGAAGAACTTCTACAGGAAATTCCGGAACTCCTACAGGAACTTCCTTAGGAACTCCAACAGGAATTTCCGTAGGAACTTGTACAGGAACTTCTGGAGGAACTTTTACAGGAACTCCTACAGAAACTTCCAGTGGAACTTCTACAGGAACTTTTGGAGGCACTCTACAGGAACTTTCGCAGGAACTTCCGAAGGAACTTCAGGAACTTCCTGATGAGCTCCTCCAGGAACTTCTACAGGAACTTTCAAAAGAACTTCTACAGGAACTTCCGGAGGAACTCCTACAGGAACTTCCGGTGGAACTCCTACAGGCACTTCCGGAGGAACTTTTACAGGAACTCCTACAGAAACTTCCAGAGGATCTTCTACAGGAACTTTCGCAGGAACTTCCGAAGGAACTTCAGGAACTTCCTGATGAGCTCCTTCAGGAACTTCAACAGGAACTTCCGGAGGAACTCCTACAGAAACTTCCGAAGGAAATCCAACAGGAATTTTCCTAGGAACTCTAACAGATTCATCCGGAGGAACTGCTACAGAAACTTCCGAGGCAATCCGACAGGAATATTCCTAGGAACTTCCGGAGGAACTTCTTAAGCAACTACCGGAGAATCTCCTACAGGAACTTCCGGAGGAACTTCCCAAACTTCCTGAGGAACTCCTCCATGAACCTTCTAATGACCTCCTACAGGAATTTTCGGAGGAACTTCTACAGCAACTTCCGGAGAATCTCCTACAGGAACTTCCGGAGGAACTCCTTCATGAACTTTCTAATGACCTCCTACAGGAACTTTCGGTGGAACTCCTACAGGAACTTCCGGAGGAAATCCATCAGATAATTTTCAATGATTTCCTTCAGAAACATTCGGAGGAACTCCTATAGAAACTTCCAGAGGAACTTTTGGAGGAACTTCTACAGGAACTTTCGCAGCAACTTCCGAAGGAACTTCAGGAACTTCCTGATGAGCTCCTTCAGGAACTTCTACAGGAACTTCCGGAGTAACTCCTACAGAAACTTCCGAAGGAAATCCAACAGGAATTTTCCTAGGAACTCTAACAGATTCATCCGGAGGAACTGCTACAGAAACTTCCGAGGCAATCCAACAGGAATATTCCTAGGAACTTCCGGAGGAACTTCTTAAGCAACTACCGGAGAATCTCCTACAGGAACTTCCGGAGGAACTTCCCGAACTTCCTGAGGAACTCCTCCATGACCTCCTACAGGAATTTTCGGAGGAACTTCTACAGCAACTTCCGAAGAATCTCCTACAGGAACTTCCGGAGGAACTTCCTGAGGAACTCCTTCATGAACTTTCTAATGACCTCCTACAGGAACTTTCGGAGGAACTTCTACAGCAACTTCCGGAGAATCTCCTACAGAAACCTCCGGAGGAACTTTCGGAACTTCCAGAGGAACTGCTCCATAAACTTTTTCATGACCTCCTACAGGAAATTCCGAAGAATCTCCTACAGGAACTTTCGGAGGAACTCCTACAAGAACTTCCGAAGGAACACCTACAGAAACTTCCGAAGGAAATCCAACAGGAATTTTCCTTGGAACTTCTTAAGCAACTTCCGGAGAATCTCCTACAGGAACTTCTGGAGGAGCTTCCCGAACTTCCTGAGGAACTCCTCCATGAACTTTCTAATGACCTCCTACAGGAACTTCCGGAGGAACTTCTACAGGAACTTCCGGAGAATCTCCTTCAGGAACTTCCAGAGGAACTTTCCGAATTTCCTGAGGAACTCCTGCATGAACTTTCTAATGACCTCCTACAGGAACTTTCAGAGGAACTCCTACAGGAACTTACTGAGGGACTCCTACGGGAACTCAAGGAGGGACTCCTACAGGAACTTCCGGAGGCACTCCTTCAAGAATTTCCGCAGGAACTGCTACAAAAATTTCCAAACTAACTCCTACAGAAACATCCGGAGGAACTACTACACGAACTCCCGGAAAAAAATCCTAGAGAAACTTACGGAAAAAATCCAAGGCCTAGACCTCCTAGAGGAACTTCCGACCTAGACGGACTTCGGAAAGAACATCCAAAAGTATAGAGGATCTTTAGAATTTCTTTCGTAAGAAGGAACATACGGAAAAATTCTAGGAGAACTTCCAGGAGAAATCGTTGCGAAAGTTCCCCAAAAAACATCAAGAGAACTTGCTGGAAGAACTCCTAGAGGAAGGTTCGGGATAAATTCTACAGCAACAGAAGAACTCTCTAGATGAAATCTTAAAGCAACCTCCGGAAGGGAAGACATCCGGAAGAAATCCTAGGAACTTTCGACAAAAAAAATAACTTTTAAAAGAACATATGAAGTAGTTTCTAGAGGAACTTCTAGGGGATTTTTGGAATGAACGCTACAGGAACGTCCAGAGGAACTCTTTTGCAATAACTTGCGGAACAACTCCGACAGGAATTTCCGAAAGAATACCTAAGGGAACTTCCGGAGGAAATTTCAGAGTAACTTATAGAAAAACTCATGTAGGAACTCCCGGAAGAAATTTTAGTGCAACGTCCAGACAAACTTCTACTGGAGCTTTTGGTGGAATGTCCGAAACTTCTGGAGGAGCTTCCGGAGGAACTTCTTGCAGAGCTCCTGGGATAATTTTCGGAGGAATTTTTAGGGTGCTTCCGGAGGATTTCCAGAGTAAACTCTCGGGAAATTCCAGGAGAAATTTCCAAAGACGATCCCGAAGCTAGAAGGATCCGGCAGGTGCTGGAGGATATTAGCAAAACAATGATATTTGATAAGAAGAGGGAGAAGTAAACCGTAATATCACGTTGCTTGTATCATGATACAACTCCGTAGTCTGAGCAAGGCATCACCCTCAACCTGCTTTTTTAGTTTCTCTTGACTCGTTCCCCAATCACTCTTGGTTCACTTGCAAAATTATCATTCACTCTCGATTCGCTCCTGACTCACATTTGAATAAATCTTCTCTGAGTCAATCGATAATGAGTCAATAGCGAATCAATAGGGAGTCAAAAATGATTCGAGAGTGGTGCCAAAGGGAATCCAGAGTGAGTTAATAGGAATAAAAGATTCATGAGTGCCTCAAATGAGAGTCGATAATGAAATGAATGAATTGGTTTGATGAATAGCAAAAATGTCTGTCAAGAGGGAACCGAGTCAAAAATGAGCCAATGAATCAAAGCTGAATCAAATCAAATCGAAATCGAATTACATTCGTATCAAAATCCATGCAGAATACAAGAATTCATAATCACCTCGAATCAAAATTATTGCGCCGCTAACACTGTATACACTTTCCTAACGTAAGCTTGTTGTTGACATGAGACCACCTGTCAACGAATCGAACGCTGCCTACTGAGATGTGTGGTTCACGGCACGCAGCCACAAATGTAGAAAGCGCTCAGATTCGTCGACAAAACCTCCGAACACTGAATGCTGAATAATTGTTTCTCAAAACGATTGCTAAACCGCATCCAATGGTCCACGTACAGGAATTCGAGGATGAAAAGCGTGAAATCCGCAACTCGAGTGCCCTGCTACTGCGTCAGTTGAACGACCCCGTGCCACGCCTGATGGGCCCCTCGCTCCAGACAGCAACTCCAGTCGCCGAACCAAAGTAGGCTCCGTCCCCAGAAATTTACCTCACAGATCAATTGATGCAGTGTTTCCCAAACTTTTTTTTAAGCCCCAAACGGTGGGTCTACGATCCGTTCAGCCACCATAAGAACAGCGAGACGTACGTCAAGAACACCATCACCGACCCGCTGCGCAGTGTAGCCAGGGACATCGAAGCCATGGCCAGATACCATTCGCCCGCCTCGCGCTACGTCGGTAAGTGTCATCCGCACAGTGCGCTTTGTCCACCTGCAAAATAGGAAGCAAATCCAACGGAAATCTCCCTATTTCTATCGCTATTGCCCTTTACTTCCTATACTATACTTGAGGTTTCAGTAGTTTGCCGCATCCCGACTTTAATAGAGATCTTGCCATCCCGCTTGAGTCCAGGTTGACCGAAATCACCCAGCCTACTATGTTGCGCGATTCCTACTGTTCCATTTGTGATGAAAACCACCGTCCGCGTGTTTTTTGACAGTTGTTTTTCTCTCGTTTTTTTCTTTACGCTTATATTGCTGCGCTATTGCAACACATCCGACGTCCATTGAACCACTGTAACCACTTCTAATTTTGCGCATAAAACTTCATCGGCTTACTGCTCCTCGATTGCACCGCAATGCCCTCCGGTGGCCGATGCCCGCCACATATCGCTCCCAAACCCAAAACAAAAACAGAATACGTCCTGTTGGACGATATCCTCTGGCGTTACACCTATTACGTCGATGAAGATGGTTAGTATTGACATTTTGTACCTTCGTGAAACCTGTTGTCATTTCGAGAAAGCAACCGCTGGATGTGACCCATCCAAGCGTGCTGCGCGAAAGTTTGTTTCCACCATATGTCGCCCACCGCCGCCGCCATTTTGGATTTTGTGTTATCTGTCAAAAAAGGTATTGTTATCCCATTGTCTGTGGTGGAATCCACACCACGAGAGCTAATTCGTATGTAGGCTAATGAAAAGCAGCTCCTTTTTCTTGTTCTATTGAGGTCATTGATCATTCTCTACCAAAAAAAACTGTGATTAACCCGAAGCAAAAAACTAAAAGCAACTAGATATTTTTTCCCCCCAAAATACTGTGAATTATTGAAGAGTGAATTTTGATTTTAAAACAAACCTATTCGGATTTTTCTTCGCTCCCGTCAAAAATAAAGGCAAAAATCACTTGGCCAGTACGCGCATTATAGGATCCCAGGCGTACCCGAAGACCAAGCCGCGAATCTATAACTATGACACTGCCCGGGTCGGCAGAGAAGTCAATGTCATGTCGCACTATAAGGCGAACCGCAGCCAGGCCAAGTCCGACGTCGAGGAAGGTAAGCAAGAACGGTACCAGCGTAGATTGAACAAACTGGAAAACCAGAAAGCCACCCATCAACAGCAGACAGAACCAATACAATCGCAACCACAAGCACGCCCAGAACAAACGTCGCCACCGGCGGCGGTTGAATGTCAGGAATGAGATCTCGCCATGTTCTAATGAAAATCGCTAGAATTGGAAACACGAAACACACCCTCGAATACACCACCATCAAAATGTCAATCACTATCCGCGTTCATAAGTTCACACAAATCATCCCTTTTCCTCGAAATTGGCAACCCACGCGGTCCCCTTTCCCTAACCAGCAACACTGCCACTGACATAACAAACAAAAACACAAATCAAGCAAGCTACGATGATTTTCAAATGACTTCTAGTGGTATACATGTATTGGTGTTGCACTGCTGCTTTACTGGGCTGTCACGTTTCTCTTGTTTCGCACCTCGCGCATGACCGCATCATTCCAGCGCTCGAACACGCCATCATCAAAGCCAACTGTGATTATACATTTCTTCCACCCAGCTGTCAGTTTTCCCTCTGCGTGCATTTGGTTTGTAAACTCCCCGCGGTTTGACCTGCTCGAAGTGGCTGCGTGCGCAGCCTACTTCTGCTTGGATAGATCCGTAGCGCCTGAAAATGTACAGAAATTTTACCCCGTTTTTTTTTGTTTCGTTCTATATCGTTTTTCTCATCCTGTCAGATCGCCATTTTTACTACTATAAGCCACCTACAGTCCTAGTAAAGTTCTTCGCCTATCCCGTCACATCGTTCTATACGTACCGCGTGTAAATACGAACCGAAAGTACGGCAACGGAACCATCGACATCCATTTTTTGTAAATTTTTGACACGAACTTCACATCACGTCACGCCTTTAGCTGTGTAGAGATTTGATCATTTTCTTGAAAAAAAAAAGCAAACCGAACCTGTCATGTCGAAAACGAAACGTCTTAAACGTCGTATAAAATATCGAAAATACTCATAGCGTTTTTTCCCTTTCTATGTTGCAATCCGCGTGACCAGTGGATACCAAAATCAGAAAATATCTCGAAAAATATTACCTAAAGCACGCTTACAAGGTGCCGGACGAATTCAGGGAGTTTGTCCACGAGTAAATTCGGACACGAACCCCGCCCACAAACTCCCTCATCCCCCCTTTAGTAGAAAGAGAGAAAACTAGTTCTGAACGTCACAAGACATCACACAGTTCGGCTACCATCGGGTAAATCAATCGTTCCTTTCTCTGCGACGGCCAAACCGAACGTTAAGGTACAATGTGACTAACAACGTTTCGCTTGAGTTTTGCTATGTCCGCAAGTGCTACTAGAAGTTCAAAATTGAAAATCAGTTTCGAACGATACACATACACACAAGCACACACTTTCAAACATGTCTGAAATTCTGACCTATACCTCCCTGTCGTACTTCCACAATGTCTTTCAATTCTAAAAACCCGTTTCCTTTGTTCTACTGCGATTATGCCCCACGAAATCTGCGCCGCACAGTCTACGCCGGAATCCAGCGAAAACGACAACTGAGAATGCAAAGAGCAATGATTAGGGACGCCAAAGAAGCTTTGGAAGACTACAAGTAATGACACCCGACACGCAGCCTCTCCCTTCTGTTCTGTTCCCACACATCCACACGCAGCCATTCCAGACGCAACCAACGCTGACTGACACTTTTCTTCTCCGTTGTTTTTCCTCCCGAACCCAGTCATAGCAGGCTACCGCAGAAAACTTCTTCTCTCGCGGCTCATAAGAAACGCAAAGCTCTCGCTGATGTTGTACGAGAAATGGAATCAGAGCAAACACAAGTAAAGCCACTTACGCTCACTACTCACACTACTCGAATTGGCTGCGTCCTCAAGTTACTCACACCGAACCCCTTTATCTGGAATCCACTCACACACACCCTGACAAAGAAACTCTCTCATCTCAAGAGAACCATTACTCGAATTGGCTGCGTCCTTACGTTACTCACACCGAACCCCTCTATCTGGAATGCCGTGCACCCTTTGGAACAAAATTTGCGTGTCAGATCACTTCCGTTACCTCTCTTTGACTGATAACTTTTCGCTCTGTTTCCTTTTTCCGATCTTCTCCCCCTCAGTAAAAATAAAAAATAACCTCTTCCGGCAGAGTCTCTACGCGAAGCACACCCGAACCTACCACAACATGTGCAACCCGAACCAGCGCAGCATGCACGACGGCAAATTCGTCTGGCAAAACTACAAGAGCTACAAACCCTAGAGATTGGTCCATAACTCGTCTTACCTAAGTCCACTCGGTAATTATCTTCTTGTTCCGGTCGCTAACTTCCAATGGTCACTCGTGCTAACAAATTACGGTCCGATATTTTGACATTTGTCCCACGTTCGAATGTGGCTGCGTACGTCGTTCTAATCTATTGCTCAGTAGGCCGTTCATTCAATTGTCATTGATTCTTTTCGTTGAGTGTTTGTAGTTCGAAATCAAATCTAAATCGAATCGAAATCGAATCAAAATCTAATCGAAATCGAATCGAAATCGAATCGAAATCGAATCGAAATCGAATCGAAATCGAATCGAAATCGAATCGAAATCGAATCGAAATCGAATCGAAATCGAATCGAAATCGAATCGAAATCGAATCGAAATCGAATCGAAATCGAATCGAAATCGAATCGAAATCGAAATCGAATCGAAATCGAATCGAAATCGAATCGAAATCGAATCGAAATCGAATCGAAATCGAATCGAAATCGAATCGAAATCGAATCGAAATCGAATCGAAATCGAATCGAAATCGAATCGAAATCGAATCAAAATCGAATCAAAATCGAATCGAAATCGAATCGAAATCGAATCGAAACCGAATCGAAATCCAATCGAAATCGAATCGAAATCGAATCGAAATCGAATCGAAATCGAATCGAAATCGAATCGAAATCGAATCGAAATCGAATCGAAATCGAATCGAAATCGAATTGAAATCGAATCGAAATCGAATCGAATCGCAATCGAATCGCAATCGAATCGCAATCGAATCGAAATCGAATCGAAATCGAATCAAAATCGAATCGAAATCGAATCGAAACCGAATCGAAATCCAATCGAAATCCAATCGAAATCGAATCGAAATCGAATCGAAATCGAATCGAAATCGAATCGAAATCGAATCGAAATCGAATCGAAATCGAATCGAAATCGAATCGAAATCGAATCGAAATCGAATCGAAATCGAATCGAAATCGAATCGAAATCGAATCGAAATCGAATCGAAATCGAATCGAAATCGAATCGAAATCGAATCGAAATCGAATCGAAATCGAATCGAAATCGAATCGAAATCGAATCGAAATCGAATCGAAATCGAATCGAAATCGAATCGAAATCGAATCGAAATCGAATCAAAATCGAATCAAAATCGAATCGAAAATCGAATCGAAATCGAATCGAAACCGAATCGAAATCCAATCGAAATCCAATCGAAATCGAATCGAAATCGAATCGAAATCGAATCGAAATCGAATCAAAATCGAATCGAAATCGAATCGAAATCAAATCGAAATCAAATCGAAATCGAATCGAAATCAAACCGAAATCAAATCGAAATCGAAGCGAAATCAAATCGAATCGAAATCGAATCGAAATCGAATCGAAATCGAATTGAAATCGAATCGAAATCGAATCGAAATCGAATCAAAATCGAATCGAAATCGAATCGAAATCGAATCGAAATCGAATCGAAATCGAATCGAAATCGAATCGAAATCGAATCGAAATCGAATCGAAATCGAATCGAAATCGAATCGAAATCGAATCGAAATCGAATCGAAATCGAATCGAAATCGAATCGAAATCGAATCGAAATCGAATCGAAATCGAATCGAAATCGAATCGAAATCGAATCGAAATCGAATCGAAATCGAATCGAAATCGAATCGAAATCGAATCGAAATCGAATCGAAATCGAATCGAAATCGAATCGAAATCGAATCGAAATCGAATCGAAATCGAATCGAAATCGAATCGAAATCGAATCGAAATCGAATCGAAATCGAATCGAAATCGAATCGAAATCGAATCGAAATCGAATCGAAATCGAATCGAAATCGAATCGAAATCGAATCGAAATCGAATCGAAATCGAATCGAAATCGAATCGAAATCAAATCGAAATCAATCGAATCGAATCGAATCGAAATCGAATCGAAACGAATCGAATCGAATCGAATCGAATCGAAATCGAATCGAAATCGAATCGGAATTGAATCGAAATCGAATCGAAATCGAATCGAAATCGAATTGAAATCGAATCGACATCGAATCGAAATCGAATCGAAATCGAATCGAATCGAAATCGAATCGAAATCAAATCGAAATCGAATCGAAATCGAATCGAATCGAAATCGAATCGAAATCGAATCGAAATCGAATCGAAATCGAATCGAAATCGAATCGAAATCGAATCGAAATCGAATCGAAATCGAATCGAAATCGAATCGAAATCGAATCGAAATCGAATCGAAATCGAATCGAAATCGAATCGAAATCGAATCGAAATCGAATCGAAATCGAATCGAAATCGAATCGAAATCGAATCGAAATCGAATCGAATCGAAATCGAATCGAAATCGAATCGAAATCGAATCGAAATCGAATCGAAATCGAATCGAAATCGAATCGAAATCGAATCGAAATCGAATCGAATCGAATCGAAATCGAAATTGAAATCGAATCGAATCGAATCGAAATCAATCGAAATCGAAATCGAATCGAAATCGAATCGAAATCGAAATCGAATCGAAATCGAAATCGAATCGAAATCGAATCGAAATCGAATCGAAATCGAATCGAAATCGAATCGAAATCGAATCGAAATCGAATCGAAATCGAATCGAAATCGAATCGAAATCGAATCGAAATCGAACAATCGAATCGAAATCGAATCGAAATCGAATCGAAATCGAATCGAAATCGAATGACGAATCGAAATCGAATCGAAATCGAATCGAAATCGATCGAAATCGAATCGAAATCGAATCGAAATCGAATCGAATCGAATCGAAATCGAATCGAAATCGAATCGAAATCGAATCGAAATCGAATCGAAATCGAATCGAAATCGAATCGAAATCGAATCGAAATCGAATCGAAATCGAATCGAAATCGAATCGAAATCGAATCGAAATCGAATCGAAAATCGAATCGAATCGAAAATCGGAATCGAAAATCGAATCGAAATCGAATTCGAAATCGAAACTCGAATCGAATCGAAATCGAATCGATCGAAATCGAACGAAATCGAATCGAAATCTGAATCGAAATCGAATGCGAATCGAAATCGAAACGAATCGAAATCGAATCGAAATCGAATCGAAATTCGAATCGAAATCGAATCGAAATCGAATCGAAATCGAATCGAAATCGAATCGAAATCGAATTCGAAATCGAATCGAAATCGAATCGAAATCGAAATCGAAATCAATCGAAATCGATATCGAAATCGAATCGAAACGAAATCGGAAATCGAATCGGAAATCGAATCGAAATCGAATCGAAATCGAATCGAAATCGAATCGAAATCGAATCGAAATCGAATCGAAATCGAATCGAAATCGAATCGAAATCGAATCGAAATCGAATCGAAATCGAATCGAAATCGAATCGAATCGAAATCGAATCGAAATCGAATCGAATCGAATCGAATCGAATCGAAATCGAATCGAAATCGAATCGAATCGAATCGAATCGAATCGAAATCGAATCGAAATCGAATCGAAATCGAATCGAACGAATCGATCAAATTCGAATCGAATCGAATCGAAATCGAATCGAAATCGAATCGAATCGAATCGAAATCGAATCGAAATCGAATCGAAATCGAATCGAAATCGAATCGAAATCGAATCGAAATCGAATCGAAATCGAATCGAAATCGAATCGAATCGAATCGAAATCGAATCGAAATCGAATCGAAATCGAATCGAAAATCGAATCGAAATCGAATCGAAATCGAATCGAAATCGAATCGAAATCGAATCGAAATCGAATCGAAATCGAATCGAATCGAATCGAAATCGAATCGAAATCGAATCGAAATCGAATCGAAATCGAATCGAAATCGAATCGAAATCGAATCGAAATCGAATCGAAATCGAATCGAAATCGAATCGAAATCGAATCGATCGAATCGAATCGAAATCGAATCGAAATCGAATCGAATCGAATCGAATCGAAATCGAATCGAAATCGAATCGAATCGAATCGAATCGAAATCGAATCGAAATCGAATCGAAATCGAATCGAAATCGAATCGAAATCGAATCGAAATCGAATCGAAATCGAAATCGAATCGAAATCGAATCGAAATCGAATCGAAATCGAATCGAAATTGAATCGAAATCAATTCGAAATCGAATCGAAATTCGATCGAATAGAAATTGAGCCGAAATCGAATCGAAATCAAGTACTCATCGAGCAAAGCACATCGTTTGACATTTCCACATGGCTGCGTCCTTCGTTCCCATTCAGAGCTCGAAAGTGTTGCCATTCTCGTTGTTTCGCTGATCGTCGTCGTTCCATCCTCAAGAATCGTCACACTGTTCAGTCACACGTGATCACGCCATAAGTCGATTCATCAAACCAAGCACATCACCAACAGAAACCATTTTCCAACATTGGGAGATTAAAATTCTCTCTTTCGCTGTGTCAGTGGCTACTATGTTCTCAATGTCTACTCTGTTACACTGTCAATCTATCCTGTCTGACTGTCTGTCACACAAAAAAAAACCTTCCGCTCCGTTTCTCTTTTCCGCTAATACCTCTAATTCTAACCGTTGTTCTAATTGCAGTTCGCACTGAAACTGAAACTGAAACAGAAACTAACGTTGTTCGCAAATCGAAACTCGGGGACAAAAAGGGCATCTATAGCAGCGACATTAACTTGGACGCCTAACTGAACTGAAACCCCCTTCAAATCTTAGTAAACCAAACAAAAACTGCCCTTTTTCAGCAACAATTGCAGCCGCCTGCTACGTTTTTTTTCGTTCCGTTTTTTTCTTGAATCAAAGTAACACAAACGCGCAGGGATAAATTCAGATTGGTAATATAAAATTTCGATTCAAATTCCGTATGATTTGCACAGCTGTTTGCTATGATTTTCCTTTTTATTTTCGGGTTATGTTTTTATGATTCGGTTGCTGTCAAAAAATTAGCTGCGTACTTGCGCACGGGTGACGCAAACTGTGAATTCCATTTTATTTTAGTTAATCTCGTTTTGATGCTCTAACTTACGTCCCCTCACGGAAGCCTGAAATCTAATCCAAGTATGCATTTTTCTTTTACACCAACGAAAAGAAGAAAAACAAGCACAACCATTTAAGTAAAAGCTCTTGAATAGATTGGAAAATGGCGGATGCCGATGATAAATTCCGTTTGGTTGGTTCGACGCGTAGATTATGCCGGCAGATTATCCCGTTTACACTAGAGATTGACATTTTAATGATAAGCCTTAGCTCAACTTGTACAGACACACCCGCCTACTATGAACAGAGTTTCTATTTACAATTAAAAGTACGAGAATACAGAGTCTATTTACAGGGGAAAAACAAACAGAAGAGATAAAAACATAACCTTCTACGTTTCCATGGTGATAACAAATAAATATTTTCTAAGCGAACTGAATCGAAACATTATATTTACAAAGAAAACCGTTGAGGAAGCCTGAAAAACGACGTTCAACAAAATGTGGTAACCAATGTAAATAAGTTAAGCGAAACTTTCGGTAAAAAGAAAATGATCAACAATAAACGCAAACGTAGAAGCTCTCTCTATTTAATTCGACATTTCTTTCTTCAGTAACCACCGCCTCCTGTAGTCCCGTTGTGTGTAGAAAATCTGTGATTTGTAGCATGCGAGCCCCCTTCTGGTACTTCTCTTCTAGCTGTAGGTGTACAAAGCAAATAGCAAAACCATAGCAAGCCATGAGGTGCTAAAAATAAGTGCCACGCTGTGTATATTTCTTCAAATCGTATAATTTTTCAAACTTTCTTCACTCAATTTAAATAAAAAAAAATCTTCAATACAATCTGACAACAAAAAATCAAATCTTCCCGAATTCGCCTGAGTAACCCCTCAAAAACCGAGCGATGAATGCGACTCCGCAAAACCAACTACTTGTTTAACCACTATTAAACGTAAGTAAACTTCCTTATTGTCATCTTCGCGCTTGTCTAACATGTGGCCCATTCACCCTACAAAGTCGTAATCGCTTACCCTAACCATTCAGTGCATTCCCCATCACACATCACTCTCCACTCACACCGTAAACCGCGTATCGTTTTTGATTTTTTTTTTTACTTTGCGATTTTTGTTCCAACTAACGCCAGTCCGAACACGACGACAGAGGGCCAAATTCCAAACGCAATGTGACGTCTATTTGTTGTTTCGAACGAATTGGCTGCGTACTTTGCGGGGTTGCGTGCACACGTTTCTGACAGAGAACACAACCGACACCTGGACAATCAATGCTCCTTTGGGTCATTTCCTTGGCAACCGGAAAATATCGCACCACCCCGGCCTACTAATCATGCCCTCTAGAGCGCGCTCTAACCACGCTCCACGACGGATATTCGTTTGATTCTTCTTCTGTGTCCTTTCCTTCTCTTTCGCGCCATTACCCCGCACGTACAAGCATCACTTTCTCTCTCTCGATTCCATAACGCAAACTCATTCTCCTACTTTCCTCTTTCGCTGTCATCCTTCTCACTCGCACCGATGCTGCAATCAACCATCATCATGCTATTCTTCCATTTTCTCATCCACACACACACTCACCTAACCTGGCATCGTTCTCCTTCTCTCTCTCTGTGTATTCGTTATCGCTCTCTCGTGCGCGATCTCCCTGTATCACGCCTTCCAGTGAGATTAAATCCAGCCCGGCCGACGCGCAAGTTCAACAACCCGAAGCTGTACGACGACCCCACGGACGACAAGCTGAAGGACAAGCAGGACAAGATCGACCGGGTCAGCGAGCTGAACAAGATCCGGTACGAGCCGGTCAACCTGGAGCAGGAGCGCCGCAAGCTGCTGGACGAAACCAAGAAGAAGGAGGAGGAATCGTTGGAGCGCGAGCGCAAGCGCCAGGAGGACAAGTCCCGTCAGGAGGAGGAAGCTAAGCTGGTGGCGGAGAAAGCTCGCCTTGCGGCCGAAGAAGCCGAACGGAAGCGAGCGGAGGAGGAGCGGCTAGCCGAGGAGGCACGCATCGCTGAGGAAGCCCGGCTAGCCGAGGAGGCGCGGCTGGCTGAAGAGGCCAAGAAGGTATGTTTGGCGGCGGGTGGTTTGAAGAAACTCGTAAGGATAAGGCAAATCTCAAGAAGATTCTTGCAGAATCCATTGGGAAATGTTACAGAATCCATCGGGCATTCTTGTAGAATACTTCGGGGATTCTTGCAGAATCTTTCGAGGATTCTTGCAAAATCCTTCGGGGATTCTTGCAGAATCCATCGGGAATTGTTGCAGAATCCATCGGGGATTCTTGCAGAATCCATCGAGGATTCTTGCAGAATCCATCGGGGATTCTTGCAGAATCCATCGGGAATCCTTCTGGGATTCTTGCAGAATCCGTCTGGGATTCTTGCAGAATCCTTCTGGGATTCTTGCAGAATCCTTGTGGGACTCTTGCAGAATCCTTCTGGGACTCTTGCAGAATCCTTCTGGGACTCTTGCAGAATCCTTCTGGGATTCTTGCAGAATCCTTCTGGGATTCTTGCAGAATCCTTCTGGGATTCTTGCAGAATCCTTCTGGGATTCTTGCAGAATCCTTCTGGGATTCTTGCAGAATCCATCTGGGATTCTTGCAGAATCCTTCTGGGATTCTTGCAGAATCCTTCTGGGATTCTTGCAGAATCCGTCTGGGATTCTTGCCGAATCCGTCTGGGATTCTTGCCGAATCCGTCTGGGATTCTTGCCGAATCCGTCTGGGATTCTTGCCGAATCCGTCTGGGATTCTTGCCGAATCCTTCTGGGATTCTTGCAGAATCCTTCTGGGATTCTTGCAGAATCCTTCTGGGATTCTTGCAGAATCCGTCTGGGATTCTTGCAGAATCCGTCTGGGATTCTTGCAGAATCCGTCTGGGATTCTTGCAGAATCCTTCTGGGATTCTTGCAGAATCCTTCTGGGATTCTTGCAGAATCCTTCTGGGATTCTTGCAGAATCCTTCTGGGATTCTTGCAGAATCCTTCTGGGATTCTTGCAGAATCCTTCTGGGATTCTTGCAGAATCCTTCTGGGATTCTTGCAGAATCCTTCTGGGATTCTTGCAGAATCCGTCTGGGATTCTTGCCGAATCCGTCTGGGACTCTTGCAGAATCTTTCTGGGATTCTTGCAGAATCCTTCTGGGATTCTTGCAGAATCCTTCTGGGATTCTTGCAGAATCCGTCTGGGATTCTTGCCGAATCCGTCTGGGATTCTTGCAGAATCCTTCTGGGATTCTTGCAGAATCCTTCTGGGATTCTTGCAGAATCCTTCTGGGATTCTTGCAGAATCCGTCTGGGATTCTTGCCGAATCCGTCTGGGATTCTTGCCGAATCCGTCTGCGGACTCTTGCAGAATCTTTCTGGGATTCTTGCAGAATCCTTCTGGGATTCTTGCAGAATCCTTCTGGGATTCTTGCAGAATCCGTCTGGGATTCTTGCCGAATCCGTCTGGGATTCTTGCAGAATCCTTCTGGGATTCTTGCAGAATCCTTCTGGGATTCTTGCAGAATCCGTCTGGGATTCTTGCCGAATCCGTCTGGGATTCTTGCAGAATCCTTCTGGATCTTGCAGAATCCTCTGGGATTCTTGCAGAATCCTTCTGGGGATTCTTGCAGAATCCTTCTGGGATTCTTGCAGAATCCTTCTGGGATTCTTGCAGAATCCTTCTGGGATTCTTGCAGAATCCTTCTGGGATTCTTGCAGAATCCTTCTGGGATTCTTGCAGAATCCTTCTGGGATTCTTGCAGAATCCTTCTGGGATTCTTGCAGAATCCTTCTGGGATTCTTGCAGAATCCTTCTGGGATTCTTGCAGAATCCTCCCGGGATTCTTGCAGAATCCTCCCGGGATTCTTGCAGAATCCTCCCGGGATTCTTGCAGAATCCTCCCGGGATTCTTGCAGAATCCTCCCGGGATTCTTGCAGAATCCTCCTGGGATTCTTGCAGAATCCTCCTGGGATTCTTGCAGAATCCTCCTGGGATTCTTGCAGAATCCTCCTGGGATTCTTGCAGAATCCTCCTGGGATTCTTGCAGAATCCTCCTGGGATTCTTGCAGAATCCTCCTGGGATTCTTGCAGAATCCTCCTGGGATTCTTGCAGAATCCTCCTGGATTCTTGCAGAATCCTCCTGGGATTCTTGCAGAATCCTCCTGGGATTCTTGCAGAATCCTCCTGGGATTCTTGCAGAATCCTCCTGGGATTCTTGCAGAATCCTCCTGGGATTCTTGCAGAATCCTCCTGGGATTCTTGCAGAATCCTCCTGGGATTCTTGCAGAATCCTCCTGGGATTCTTGCAGAATCCTCCTGGGATTCTTGCAGAATCCTCCTGGGATTCTTGCAGAATCCTCCTGGGATTCTTGCAGAATCCTCCTGGGATTCTTGCAGAATCCTCCTGGGATTCTTGCAGAATCCTCCTGGGATTCTTGCAGAATCCTTCTGGGATTCTTGCAGAATCCTTCTGGGATTCTTGCAGAATCCTTCTGGGATTCTTGCAGAATCCTTCTGGGATTCTTGCAGAATCCTTCTGGGATTCTTGCAGAATCCTTCTGGGATTCTTGCAGAATCCTTCTGGGATTCTTGCAGAATCCTTCTGGGATTCTTGCAGAATCCTTCTCGGATTCTTGCAGAATCCTTCTCGGATTCTTGCAGAATCCTTCTCGGATTCTTGCAGAATCCTTCTCGGATTCTTGCAGAACCCTTCTCGGATTCTTGCAGAATCCTTCTCGGATTCTTGCAGAATCCTTCTCGGATTCTTGCAGAATCCTTCTCGGATTCTTGCAGAATCCTTCTCGGATTCTTGCAGAATCCTTCTCGGATTCTTGCAGAATCCTTCTCGGATTCTTGCAGAATCCTTCTCGGATTCTTGCAGAATCCTTCTCGGATTCTTGCAGAATCCTTCTCGGATTCTTGCAGAATCCTTCTCGGATTCTTGCAGAATCCTTTTCGGATTCTTGCAGAATCCTTTTCGGATTCTTGCAGAATCCTTTTCGGATTCTTGCAGAATCCTTTTCGGATTCTTGCAGAATCCTTTTCGGATTCTTGCAGAATCCTTTTCGGATTCTTGCAGAATCCTTTTCGGATTCTTGCAGAATCCTTTTCGGATTCTTGCAGAATCCTTCTCGGATTCTTGCAGAATCCTTCTCGGACTCTTGCAGAATCCTTCTCGGATTCTTGCAGAATCCTTCTCGGATTCTTGCAGAATCCTTCTCGGATTCTTGCAGAATCCTTCTCGGATTCTTGCAGAATCCTTTTCGGATTCTTGCAGAATCCTTTTCGGATTCTTGCAGAATCCTTTTCGGATTCTTGCAGAATCCTTTTCGGATTCTTGCAGAATCCTTTTCGGATTCTTGCAGAATCCTTTTCGGATTCTTGCAGAATCCTTTTCGGATTCTTGCAGAATCCTTTTCGGATTCTTGCAGAATCCTTTTCGGATTCTTGCAGAATCCTTTTCGGATTCTTGCAGAATCCTTTTCGGATTCTTGCAGAATCCTTTTCGGATTCTTGCAGAATCCTTCTCGGATTCTTGCAGAATCCTTCTCGGACTCTTGCAGAATCCTTCTCGGACTCTTGCAGAATCCTTCTCGGACTCTTGCAGAATCCTTCTCGGATTCTTGCAGAATCCTTCTCGGATTCTTGCAGAATCCTTCTCGGATTCTTGCAGAATCCTTCTCGGATTCTTGCAGAATCCTTCTCGGATTCTTGCAGAATCCTTCTCGGATTCTTGCAGAATCCTTCTCGGATTCTTGCAGAATCCTTCTCGGATTCTTGCAGAATCCTTCCCGGATTCTTGCAGAATCTTTCCCGGATTCTTGCAGAATCCTTCCCGGATTCTTGCAGAATCCTTCCCGGATTCTTGCAGAATCCTTCCCGGATTCTTGCAGAATCCTTCCCGGATTCTTGCAGAATCCTTCTCGGATTCTTGCAGAATCCTTCTCGAATTCTTGCAGAATCCTTCTCGGATTCTTGCTGGAATCTTTTGAAATTCTTACGGAAATTCTTGCAGAATCTACGAATTCAACGGACTTTTGAAATATGTCTCTTTTTCCACGCAGGCCGAGGAGAAAAAGAAGAAGGCTGCCGAAAAGAAGCGCAAACAGGAAGAGGAAGAGCAAAAGCGTAAGGAAGAGGAAGAGGAACGCAAGCGCAAGGAAGAAGAGGAGCGAAAACGGTAGGTTGCATCGCTTAACGTATGTTTCGGGGGAATTGATCCCTCTAGGGGTTATTGTACCCTCAAGGGGGAATTTATTGGTTCACTTCTTTAAGCGGCCAAAAAGAGCAAAATTTTATTCAATTGGCTAAACCAATCCATGTTTCAAAATTTACTCGCAGATTGGAAGAGGAGGAACAGCAACGAAAGGCCGAAGAGGAAAGAAAACGGTACGATTGGCAACTTCAAAATTCAAAATTATGACCCTAAATTAATTTATTGTGTGTACTATATTGGAATGACTCTAATCCATTGAATTGTACTCTTCAGATTGGAGGAGGAAGAGCGCAAGCGTAAGGAAGAAGAGGAGCGCAAGCAAAAGGAGGAAGAGGAGAAGAAGCGGTGAGTATTTTCAAATCGTTGAATGAGCTCATTATGGGAGCCGAACTTTCATTGATACGTCTTTCAATTCTTCAGATTGGAGGAAGAGGAAACCAAGCGCAAGGAGGAAGAGGAAAAGAAACGGTAAGTGATTTACCGACTGGGACAAGTCTACTTGACAGTTTACTTGACGCCGTCTCTCTCTCTCATTTTGCACAGAGTGGAGGAGGAACGTCTGGCTGAGGAAGCTCGCCTTGCCGAGGAAGCCCGCCTGGCCGACGAAGCCCGCCAAGAAGAGGAGAAGAAGCGCAAGGAGGAGGAGGAAACCCGCATCAACGAGGCGCAGAAGATCCGCGAAGATGAGCTCTCAAGGTTGAACGAACTGGAGAAGCAGGCCATCGAAGAGGACAACGTCGAGCTGCTGCGGGAGATTACCGAACTGAAGGCCATTGCCCAGTCCGACGAGGAACTGCTGAAGCGTCAAGCTGCCAAGCTCGAGGAAGCCGCTCCAGCTGCGGAGGCCACTGCCGAGCCAGAAGCTGCTCCAGCGGCTGAGGAAGAGGCCGCGCCTGCCGAAGCCGCTGCTGAGGAACCCGCCGTCGCCGCCGAAGAAGAGGTCAAGACTGAGGAAAGCCCAGCTGCTGAAGAGTAAACTCAAGACCGACGTCGACGCCTAGGTTAAGATACTACATTAAGTGTTCAAGATACTACTTAAAGCGTCCGCGCAAACGCAATTCAAAATTCTGAAAGACACTAACGACTACCGGCGGCTATCTACAGCCACCGGAAACTGATTGGAAACGAACTCGACACCTATTCGGAATGAACTCATCGCAACATTCGTAGACAACCGACGCCGTGAACTCGAAACGCTCAGTAGCTGTGCTTCCAGCCACCCGCCCAACCGTACGGAACAGCATTCGGGATATAGATCGTGGAGTCTATATGGAACGCCCTTCAGCAAACCGTACGGCATCCCTGAAACTCTCGTGGATGACCAATGGACGCAGCCAACGGGGTGTTGAACACTTCATCTCTAGTGCATTTCTCTATCGCTTTTAACTCGATTCCCGTATCTTCCGCCGCCCGACCCGAACATAATATAAGGCTTTTATCCAAGTTACGTCATTGTTTCATTGTATTACAAACATCGAGACACATACATACAAGCATTACACAGATCTGTTAAGTTTGAGAAACTGAATAAAGAAATTTTAAGATCGAGGCTGATTCTGATTTTACAATGTCACCTCCAAGTCGTTGATTGGCTGCGTCTTGACTGGCTGCAACAGCAAATCATTGTCCAGATCTTCGAACGTCAGATGCCGAACTTTCGCCAACTTCTCCTCCAGCAGATCACAAGACTTGGTCAGCAGGGGTTCCCACTTGGGCGGCGGCAGCTTGAAGTCTTCCTGCGGTGGGATCGAATGCAGCTTTATGTCCGGCCCAAGCAACATCGAGACGTGGTCGAACATGTCTACCAGCGCAGTAGCCTCGTGGAGCAGATCCGACACGGCTCGGTGCTGGGTGTCACTCCATGTGACAGTTTTCTTGTTAGGACGTGGCCGTCGCGGTGGTATCGGCGAAAGCCGCATGTTGGCCAACCGCGATCCGATCACCAGGTCTTTGAACTCGGCCCACGGTCGATTGCCCTCACCGATTGAGCGCCGCGGTAGTTCCCGGCGAACGTAGTGTTCCGACTCTTCGTCCGAAAAGTCCAAATTCTGCCAGGAGTTGAAAGCCGGAGGTTCCAGGAATCGCGATTTGTGCTGGGCTGCGTCCTGGGACGAACCGGCCAGTAGATCCGGGGTAGGTTGCTCTTTGATACTGTCGTTGCTATGGCTGGATTCCATGTCATCCAGGTTTTCCAGCTCTTCCAAGTCCGAAGTCCTGAAGAACTGTTTGATCTTCTCGTCCATTTTGATCAATTCTTCCAAACTGGACGACGTTTCAACGCCTTTTTCACTGGGTGCCTCGTCTATTACAACCTTCGGAGCCGGACCGTCCCCTGCTCCAGAATCCAAAAACTTCCGGAAAGAAATGCCGCTTCGAGGAAGAGCCGTCTGTGTTGCTGCGTCCAAGGTTGGAACCGATTCCGTCATCTGCGCTACCGAATGCGTCAGGATAACTGAGAAACACAAGAAACAACTTTCAGCGATCAATGTACGGCCTACTTCGATCACACACACGCTTACAATTTCCTATTTCGCGAATCACCAGATTGCCGTCGGTAAGAATCTCCTCATCGACCATCGGAATAAGGTCTTTGGGTTCATCGGTAGAAACTTCCTTCATGAGCTTCGTATGCACCGGATCGGTTTGGGCGGACGCATTCACGCGACGCAGCCGTCTGCATGGAAGAGGGAAACATAAATCTACTGTCTGAAATTCGAAGAATTTGACATCCATTGCACAGTGGAGAAATTGCAAGAATCAGAATGCATTTTTTTCCTAATGATACTATAAGAACTATAAGAAATGAATCTACTTTCACGAAGATGCCTGCAGAGTACGAAAAATGGTTCTCACAAAATCCAAGACGAGTCAAGCGAAAATACTTCCAAAATCACATTGTTTGTTTCAGAATCCTTTTAAATTTAAAATCCCAGAGCCATTGATTCTTGAAGAATTCCAGACGGATTCTTGAAGAATCTTAGAAGGATTCTAGCAGAATTCCAAAAATATTTCCAAAGGATAATACTTACAGAAACCTAAGAGGATTCTAGCAAAATCGCAGAATCATGTCGAATGATTCTTTGCAGAACCCTAAGAGATGATTTGTACAGCACCCCAAAGTATGATTTTTTGAATAATCCAAGAACATGCTTGCAGAATCTCAAAAGATTCTTACAAAACCCTAGAGGCGAATTCTTGCAGAACCCCAGAGATTCTAACAAAATCACAGAAAGGGCAGCATTCTTGCACAATTTTAGAGGATTCATGCAGAATCTCAGAGAATCTCATAGGTGAGTTATTGCAGAATCCCAGAAGAGGATTCTTGCAGAATCCGAGTAGGATTCTTGTAGAATCCGGGAAGAATTATTGCAGAATCCAGGTAAACTATGGTAGAACGTTAAACAAGACTGGAATGCTGATTGGCAGCGTTTTCCATACAGTTTCGAGTAATTTTCACAGAATGGAATATCGTCTTGGTTTTCAAAATGACGTCGATTTTCGATTATAATCATCAACAGTCAATCAATCACCAGATTCTGCTATTATCTCATTCTTGCTATATTTGTCTATTCTTCGATTTTTCTCTTAAAAATTAAATCCTAATCAAGCGTCTTCTTGAACCTATAATAATTATTATATAATGAACCAGATGTGTGGAATAGAAAAATAAGTAGTATTTATATGGTGCACATCCTCATATGCTTGTTTAATGATCGTTAACATTCCAAATTCATATAACAAAATAATGCCAATATTCTTCTGAAATGGTGCACGTTTCCCTGAAACGATCTAGGGCTAAAAATATTGATTTACGCTTATTTTGATGAAAAATGCAAAATTTTCAAACTTTGGCAAAAAATAATCCAAGGGTGCTGCAAATCATTTGAAAACGGCCTCTTTCTACACTTTTCTTGCACTTCAAGACCCATATAAACGCGTCCCTGATCCAGCCAAAAAAATTTTTTGTCGAACAGTGTTAGTGCTGTTTTCGACAAACACATTTTTGAAGTAAATGAAAAAACCGAATTTAGTACTATACCATTTAATTCCACTAAAGTTTGTATCCTTTGACAGATACGCGTATTTCGACCTCAACTGTAAGGCCGTCTTCAGTGTCGTGTACTAGAGTCGACTTCACCTGTCAAAGGATACAAACTTTAGTGGAATTAAATGGTATAGTACTAAATTCGGTTTTTTCATCTACTTATAGGTATTCTACTAAACAGCTCGAAGATTTATTAACATTTTTGAATTTATGAATTTTTTTCCGTAAAAAAATGATTTTAAACATTAGAAGAACACTTAAATAATGAGCTTGAGCTTGAGCTTGAGCTTGAGCTTGATTGGCCGCCCGTGGATGCACTCCAGTATCGCCAGATCAGCTGCGCTTACACAAGGAACCAACCGAATGACTGCTTGGGACTAACAGGCATCCTCAGTGTATAAGTGCTGGTGATCTTCTATTTTTAGGCAACAATGGCACCTGCCACGTCAGAATGCAGACCAATGAGGGGAAGAGGGAGGAATTGATGATGCATTGAACTGGCTCCCACGTAGACCGTATATTCCACTGCATCCACGCCAGTTCATGCGGGAGTGTATGGATTGGGGGAAAGGCATGGCAGAGAGGTTTGCTTTTGTGGTTAGCAGACTCCCTATGTATCAGGCGTAAGAAAGGCGTGCGCGTGGAAGTAGGAAGCGTTAGGGAAACGGTTTCTCGTCCGTCTCTGGTTCTAGCGTTTGCTATGAACGAATAGTTTGAGTGTGATAGATTTAGAATGGAAGATAGAAGCAAATGAGAGATATACAACTACAAAGTACGAGAAAAGGGACGGGCCTGGGATTGAACCCATGACCTTCTGCATATGAAGCAGAAGCGGTAGCCATCAGACCACCAACCCCGCCATTAGAAGAACACTTAAATAATGGAGATGAACCATTCAGACAAGATTTCCATTGTAAGTTTAGATACAGGATTTTTTAATAAGGGTTTCTCGATTCATGTAAGTTGCCTAAACATATCCAGGCGCAAAAGGTTGCATTATGAAAAAATCAATAATTAATGTTTCTTGATATCTCTTTAGTCATGTTTGTCATAACAAATCATAAGTGTTTATCTGATAATACCAGTTGTCTAATATCTAAGGGCTCATTCACAAATGTCATAACGCTAAAGGAGGTTGGTGGGTGTCCAAAAGATGTTACGACTCATACAAAATTTGTAGAATGTTCATACAAAAAGAGTTACGAGGGGGTGGATGGGTGTCGAAAATGGCCATTTTCGGCGTTATGAAATAAATGAATGAACCCTAATACAATATTGTGAGGAATGAATAATAAAACTAGCCAAAACACTAAAAGTCATATAAAACATCATTGAAAATAAGTCATTTTATTTATTTCTCCCTTCTGGATTTTCTCTTAATTTAAGGTGAAGATAAATCGAAGCCAAACCTCAAATTTTCAAAAGCACGGATCTGGAGAACCAAACATCCGTTTAAGCTGAAAACTTAATCGATTGGTCACTCGCTGGTGGTGGCCAATCGATTAAGTTTTCAGCTTAAACGGATGTTTGGTTCTCCAGATCCGTGCTCTTGAATATTTGAAGTTTGGCTTCGATTCATCTTCACCTTAAGGGACGAGGTGACAAAAGTAAAATTTTGAATTTGTTCCGGCCTTATTTTCAAATTAAAATAAAATTAAGAAAATTGGGTATTCTTTGTAGTATTGCATTGATTTTGCTAAATTGAATATACTTATAAACAAATTGACAACGGAATCGTTTTCAGTGATATTATTTTTAGTAAAACATGATTTTCGTTAATTATTTGCAGCATTCATGTGAGGCATGAATCATCAATTGTGTCATGAGCTTCTAAGAACTAAGGTTTTTGCCAAAAATGAGTTTTGTTTTTGAGTAAATTTATTTAATTCGAAACAATGATTGTAATTTTTTGACGATGAAATGCATTTCGAACAATGTTACCCTGCTGATTGATCGGAAACGGATATGTATATTTACCTCTAGCATGAATATTTGAATTATTTATTTTTCGAGAGATCTGAAGAGAAATTGAAGAAGAAACTTCTAAATGATCATAGTAGTAACAATTTGAAGAATTTCTCTTAAATGTAATGTCTCCATGTATTTTTCGTGGGATTTTTTTCCAGTGTTGTTTAATAATTTTTCCAATGAATTCCTAGTGATTTTTTTTTAAAGATTCTTCCATGCCTTCTTTCTGCCAAAGGATCTTCAAACACTCTCGTCATCGATTCATCTTAGGATTCCTGTAGGAGTTATACAAGAAAACAGCCATGCATTCTTGCTCTGATCGCTCCTTATGCATTATTTACCTCCGGAATTCCTGATAAAAATTTCTTGAAGACTTCCTGAGCAACAACTTTGGAATTCCCGAAGAATTGCCTACAGGAATTAATGTGGGAATTTCTAAGATAGTTCTTGAAGAAAACTTTGAAGGTACTTTTAAAGGAATATCAGAAATTTCTGAAGAATTTCAGTAGTTACAGCTTCAAGATTCCTGGCAGAATATTTTAAGTGTAACGTCTGGTAGGAAATTGGGCTGTAGCCGAGACTGTGATATGGTAAAAAGATACAAAATAAAACATGCATCTGCTCGGGTATGTAGTACGTAGTTTAAGAACCTTTCAAAGGAATCCTGATGGATTTCATGGAGGAAACTGGACGGATTTCTGGAATATGGAACATTTTCTGAAAGAATCTACAATTTCTGAAGAAATTTATAGAGCAATGTTTGAAAAAAATCCTGATAGAATCCATTGAATATTGCTTGTAATTCTTGAATAATAAATGTCTATAAGGAATAGATAGACCTTCTAAATCCGAAGATCAATTTCTGAAAAACATCATAGAAGATATCCTGGAGCGGTGTTTGAAGGGGGTAAATAATTGGAATTTTCTCGAAAACATCTTGAGGAATCCTTGGTGGAATTTTTAGCGGAATGCCTGGTGGAATTTCTTCAGGAATATCTGGTGGAGCTTCTGGAGGAATCTCTGATATAATAGATACAAAAAAAAATAGATAGTGAAATCCTTATGTGAATTGCTGTAGGAATCCTTGAGTGACTTCCTGAAAAAAAATACCTTATGGGATTCCTGGAGAAATCTGTGATAGTTTCCTGAAGTAATTACTAGCGAATTTTCTCGAGGAATTTTTAGCGAAATGCCTGGAGAAATAACTGGCGGAATTCCTGGGGAAATTATTGGCAGAACTCCTTAAGGAATTACTTGCAGAAATAATGGAGGTATTGTTGATGGAGTTTCTGAAATCACTCCAGTTGTAATTTCTGGAAGAATCCATGATGAAATTGCTAGATAAATTTCTGTTAGAGTTCTTAAGGTTATTGCTGGGATTACTGAAGTTGTCACTGGTGTGTTTGGCAAAAGACCACGGTTCAAACAACTTTCAGCAGAGTTATATGGAGAGATTTAAGTTGAATTCCTTAAAGAATAAAATAATTAAATCCTTGGAAAATTTTTGAAGGAAGCCTTAGAAGAATTCCTGAAAAAATACAATGAGAAACTCTGAAGGAGAACATTCTTTGGAGAAATCATTGAAGTAATTTTCTGGAGAAATTGTGGAGTGTTTACTGAGGAAATCCCTGGCGGAATTACTGATGAAACTCCAGAAATTCCAGGGTTAATTCTCTGAGGAGTCTCCGAAGTTATTCCTGGAGGAACTTCTGGAAACTATCTGAACTTCTTTCTTGGTGAAATCTTTGAGAAATTCTTGAAACAATACTGGAATCCATGTACAAATTCTCGAAAACATTTCTTATTTCTGGCCGAAATGATCTTAGAGAAATACTGAAATACTTAGAGAAAGCTGGTATTACAGAGAATTCTCGGAGGAACCCCTGAAAGAGTCTCTGGAGGAAATCCCAGAAGAAATTTTTGGAAAATGTCAAGGAAAAATCTATGGAGGAATTACTGAGATTCCTGCAGGAGTTTTCGAAAAAATCTCTTTATTATTTAGCGGTGAAATTTCCCTAGAGCAATTCTTTGTCAAATTCCTGAAGGAGCTTAAGGAATTCTGTGGAGGAATCCCTGAAAAAAAACAATGCTGGAACCCTGGGTAGTCCCTTTGGAATTTCTCGGGAGAATTCCTGGAAATGTCTCAGGTGTACCCTTTTCAAAAATATCTGAAATATTTCATTGAGGATTTTTTCAAGTAATTCTATGAGCATGAGAACGGGCATGATTGACCGCCTGCAGTTGCTTCTCCGTTATTGCAAAAAGAGCTGTACTTACACAGGGAACCAACAGACGCTACCAAGGACGCTTCTCACGATCAGTAGCATCCTCATTGTCGAAGTACTGGTGCTCTCCTTATTACAATAAACAATAACAGCATCGGCTGCGTCTGTATGCAGGTCAATTTGAGGATGGGAGGGAAATGTTGTTACTTGCTTTATGGAAGCCGAGGAGTCCTCTGCACTTCTACAAGAAAACACTGGGAGTTTGGTTTTGAGAAAGGATTAGTTTTGAAAAACGATAAATATCGTTTGAAAAACGATTAAGATTTATATTGAAATGATTATGTGACCTTATAAACGGATGAACGATACCGACAGAGGAACTTCTGGAGTAATTCCTCAGAAAAATCTAGGACAAATTCCAAAAAGAATTTGTGGAGGGATTCCTTGAGGAACTCTGAAGGAATGCCATGGAGAGTTCTTGGAGGAATTTCTGGACCAATACTTGAAGAAATTTTTAGAAATTGAATTCAGATATCCGTCCAGGTGAAATCTTCGAATGAATTACTGCAATGCCTGAATTATTTCTGTAGGGGTTTCTGAAGGAAATGTGAGGAGGAATGCTTTTAAGAATTCTTTGAAGACATCTTTTGAAGAATTACTAGATGTTTCTGTAGAAGAATTTTTGAGAAATATCTGATATATTTCTTGAAGACATTTTTTAAGGAAATCCTTGAAGAAGGTTTCGAAAATATTTCTGAAATATAACCTGGGGATATGTTATTAGAGAAATTCGTTTAAAAATCTCTGAATGAGCCCTTGGAGGCATTTCTGAGGGAATCCTAGAACAAATTCCTAGAGGAATCCTTTTGAGAAATTCTTTAGAGCAATTGCAAAATAGAGAAATTGCAGATGGAATTCATGGAGGAATCTTTGGAGGAACTCTGAAGGAATACTTGGAAAAAAGTCTAGAATACTCTCTGGAAGGACCCGTTGAGAAATTTCTAAAAAAAAATTATTATGTCTAGGTCTAGGTGAAATCGTTGAAAGAATTACTGAAATACTTCGAGGAGTTTTCGAAACAATCTCTAAATTTTTTCGTGGAGAAATTTCTCTAGAGAAATTCCTTTTGCTGAATGATTTTCTTGAGGAATGCTGTGAAGGTATCTCTAGAGACATGTCCTAGAGACAATCTCTATAGGAATCACCATGGGAAATATCAAGGTTAAATCTATGGAGGTAGAATTGATAAAATTTTTGGAGCATTCTCTGGAGGAATTTCTGGTGGTTATATTTAAATTATTTCTTGGTGAGATTTTCCAGAAAGGCCTTGAATGAATTACTGGAATACGCGGAGAAGATCTCGAAATTATCTCTTATTTCCTGGCAAAATGATCTAAGAAAAATTCCTCGATATATCTTTGAACTAGTAATTCTCGAAAGAATTCTTGGAGAAATTTCTGGAAAATATCTGAATTATATCGCAGTAAAATCTATGTAGGAATTCTGAAATCTCTGGAGGAGTTTTCGAGAAAAAAACTCTGAATTATAAGGCAGTAAAAATTTTCTAGAGCAATTCCTTGAAAAACCGCTGAATTACTGACTAGATGAATTCCTGAAGGAATTCATTAGAAGAATCCCTCGAGACATTGTTCTCTCCCTGATAGAACCTTGGAGGAGTCCCTTTGAAATTTCTTGGAAGACTCTCTGGAGAAATTTGTGGAAGAATTCGGGAAGAAGTCTCAGGGGAAATCCATGGAAATTTTTTGTAATGTATTTGAAATAGGTTAAGATAATTTTTTTGAAAGAATTATTGATATCCTTGAAGGAGTTTTCGAAAGAATCTCTGAATTATTTGGCGGCAAAGTTTCGCTAGAGGAATTCATTAGGAAGCCCTGAAGGATTTGTTTGAGGAATACCTTAAGAAATTGAAGAAGAAAATCCTGGAGGAATCGTTAATAGAATCCTGGAGAAATCTCTATGAGAATTATCGGAAGAATTTCTGGTCGAATCTGTGTAGGAATTTCTGCATGTATCCTTGGAGGAATTTGTGGACAATATCTGAATTATTTCTTGGTGACATCATTTAAGAAATCCTTTAATGAAACACTTAAGTGCCTAAAGAAGTTTTCAAAAATAATTTTAAATTATTTCCTGACAATATGTCGCTAGAGATCCTTGATAAATTCCTGCAGTAACTTTTGGAGAAATTCCTGAGGGAATCGATGGACAAATTCCTTTCTCAACAGCACACCCATCAGGAATCCCTAGTTGATTTATAATTCCTGGAGGAATCCCTGGTGGAGTACTCGGATAGGACCCTGGAAGAATTCGTAGAGAAATTTCTGGAAAATGTATACACCATGTCTAGTATTTGAAGGAAGTTTTGAAATCCTTGGAAGAGTTTCAAAAAAATCTCTGAATTATTTCGTGGTGAAATTTTCCAACATAAATTCCTTCAGAAATGGCCGAGAAGAAATCCTAGAACGAGTTTTTAAATAAAAAAATGAGGCATTCTTTGGAGAAAAGGCAAGAGAAATCGTGAAAGGGGCTCTGAGAATACTCTTTGGAGGAGTCATTGGAAGAATTTGTGAAGAATGTCTGACATATTTATTGGTGAAATTTTTGAAGAAATAATTGAAGAAGTATTTGCATTCTCTGGGCGTTTTCCCTGAACTTTTGCCTGCATAATGTCTCTTGATAAATTCCCTGACAAAACCATGGTTTTTAGTCTGATATGGTTTATATTTACTCTTCACAGATATTGTTGATATGGTAGAAAAACAAAACATTCCTATCGCCCCATAAATTTTCATCTAGAATATGCAAGCATTTTTGGTTGATAACCAACAGTAATTGCAGTATTCCCGAGAAAAGCTTGAGATCATATTGCAAACTAATTTCAATGTTGTGATGTCGTAGATTTTGATAACTCAGTTTGTTGTCATTTTGGTCATTTTAACGGTTAAAATATCAAAACTGAGAGTAGAAAAATGTTCCCATGAAATCTAGTTGAAAACTATTTTTGCCGTCAGTTAAAGCAAATTGAAAACTATTTCTGCTATCATGGACAGCAAATTGAGAACGCACTGAGGTAAACGTGTTTTCGTTTGATAAAGAAATGAGTCAAGATGATTGCTTTATTTTTTCATCCTCATATTCTCATATAACAAAATATGATACAGAATAAATTAATGAAAAATTTATATCAACTTGATGCAGATAACAAGATATGTTTTCGATTTGCTTTCTTTTTGATGTTGGACTTTGCTCGGTTCACTGCGCAATAGTTTGGAACAACAACCTGCCCTTCTATTTTTTTGGAACCCTACAAAAGCAAATTGAAATTTTCTCAGGCATGGTTTGTGTAGAAGATGTGATTCTGGTTTTGATTTCAGAATCGATGTTGTGGGCGGAAGGGTTTGCGGCGTTGTATCTGCGGATTTGTTAAAAAGCGTTAACTTTGCTGCCATAGTACATTTTTCGAAAAACGTTGTGTTTTAGCAAATCATTGGACCAAGATAAATATTATCACCATTGGGAGATAGACGGATTCCACATGGATAGAGGATTCCACAAAGTTCTCCAGAGTGATGACTCAAGGAATCAATGGTAAATTCCTGGGGGAGGATTGCCTAGAAAAATCCATAGAATTATTTTTTAGAGCGATTGTTTGGGAGGGTTTTCGAAGGAATTTCTGTGGTAATGGCTTAACCCTCTAATACCCAAATTTTTATTTTCGATCTAAATATCATTTTCAGTTATCTAAAATCGTTCCGAGCACGTTTTGGGCAATTATTTATTTTTATTCGCAAATTTGTCAATTTTAGTTTTTATAATTTTTATTTTTGGTGAAATCATTGAAGAAATTCTTTAAGGAAATACTGGAATTCATGGAGAAATTCTCGCAAATATCTCTTATTCCCTGTCGAAACAATCTTGGCAAAAAATCCATGAGAAATACATTAAGTAGCTTATGGAGAAATTCTTGAAGAAAACCTTAGAAAAATTCCAAAGAATTCGCGGCGGAACTCGTGGAGGAATCCTTGAAGAAATACATGGAAAATGTCAAGGTGAAATCTACAGATGAATTACTGAAATCTCTGCAGGATCTCCTGCAGCAAAAAAGAACTCCTAATTATTGAGCAGCGAAATTTTCCAAAAGCAATTTCTTGAAAACTTCCTGAAGAAGTCAAAGGAATTATGTAGAGGAATCCCAGAAAAAGTAATGGAATCCTAGGCAATCTTTCTTGGAAGATTCCCTGGAAAATTCCTGGAAAACTCTCAGGTGTATGTTTTGGAAAATATCTTAAATATTTTATTGGGAAATTATTAAGTAAATCTCTAAAGGATTCAATGCATTCATGGGACGAGTTTTCGAAAATAAAATCATTGAACCATTTCCTGTTGACATGTTCCTAAATAAATTCGTTGAGAACTCTCTGAAGGAGTTTCTGGAGTAATTCTCAAGCAAATCTTAGGACAAATTCCTAAAAGAATTACAGGAGGAATCCGTAAAAAAATCGTTCTCTAGAAGTTCTCGTAAATATCTCTTATATCCTGGCAAAATAATCTTAGACAAATTTCTCGAGATATCTTTGAAATGGATTTCGAAGAAATTCTTAATGGAATCACTGGAAATTTTCCAGGATAAATCCCTGGAAGATCATCTTTAATAATTCCTGGATAAATTGAAAG
Source organism: Aedes aegypti (assembly GCF_002204515.2). Taxonomy (NCBI): domain Eukaryota; kingdom Metazoa; phylum Arthropoda; class Insecta; order Diptera; family Culicidae; genus Aedes; species Aedes aegypti. The sequence continues at coordinate 305,059,520 of NC_035107.1, read as the reverse complement.
AGTAAATCTTAGAAGAATCTCTGGAGGAATTTCGGGTGAAATTCTAGAGGAATCCCGAAAGAATCCTTGGAAAAATTTCGGGAAAAAATCTGCATTATTTCGAGATGAAATCTATAAAAAAAACTCTAAATTATAAAGCGGTCAAATTTTCCTAGATCTATTCCTTCAAAAATCGCTGAAGGAGTTTCTAGACGAATCCCTAAAGAATCCTGTTGAAAAATCCCTCGAGAAATTGCAGGACTCCTTGATGGAACCCTGGAGGAGTCTCTGAATTCTGTGGCGGCAAAATTCCATAGAGAAATTCCTTGGGAAGTCCCTTAAGGGTTTTCTAGAGCAAATCCTGGAGAAATTGCAGAAGGAATTCCTGAAGCTATCCTTGGTAGAACCCTGGAGGAATCCTCGGAAGAATTCCTGGTTGAATCCGTGTAGAAAATCCTGGAGAAGTATCTGCATGTACCCTTGGAGGAATTTGTGGAAAATATCTGATTTAATTCTTGGTAGAATATTCGAAGAAATTCTTCAAGGAAAAACTGGAGTACCTGAAGAAGTTTTTAAAAAATATCTCTGAATCATTTCCTGGCAATATGTCTCTATAGAAAATCCTTGAGAAACTCCTGAAGAAAGTTCTGGAGAAACTCCTTGAGGAATCGATGGACAAATTCCTTAAAAATTCTAAGCAGGATTCTCATGAGGAATCCCTTGTCGAGTTCTTTGTAGAAGGAGTTCCTGGAGGTATCCCTGGTAGAATTCTGGAGAATTTATAGGTGGAATATTTGGAGAGATCCCTGGAGGATTCCGTAGAGAAATTTCTGGAAAATGTCTGAACTATGTCTAGGTAAAATCTTCGGAAAAGTTTTTCAAAAGAAATCTGAATTATTTCGTGATGGAATATTTCAACACAAATTCCTTGAGAAATAGCCATGTAAAAATAATTGAAGGAGTTTCGGGGGAAAAATAAGCATTATTTGGAGAAACAGCAGGAGGAATTCGTGGCGGAATCCTGGAAGAGTCCCTTTGACAATTTTCATAAGAATCTCTCGAGAAATCTGTGGAAAAATTCCTAGAGAAGTCTGTGGAGATGTCACTGGGAGATTTTCTGAAAATATCTGACATATTTCTTGGTGAAATTTTTGAAGGAATGACTGCATTCTTTGGCTCTTGAGAAATTCTCTGACAAAATCTTGGATAAATGCGTTTTTACTTTGATATGGTTTTTATTTACTTTTCCCTGTTATTGTTAAAATATTCCTATCACCTAATTATTTTCATCTAGAATATGCAAGTTGTCCAACTTTGGAAGTTGAGATTATGAATGCATATCAAAATACGAAAAAAAAAAACGCGCCGCTTTCGAAGTTGGATGCATCGCAGACTTCGAGAAAATCCATTCTTGGGCAGTAATCGCCATATTCTCTATCAAAGATCGCCACAAAAATATTTTTGATTTGTTTCACCAGAGCTGATGTTAAATTAATGACAACCCGCATAGGAAAACACAGTTTGTCTAATGATCAAAACAATTAAACAAAACTATCTGTTATTTTTAATGTATCACAAACAGTTGCTTTTTTGTTGAACAATACGAGTCCTTTAGCTTTAGACTATAAACCACGGTTTGAGTAAACTATCCCAGACAGTGCAAATATGCAATAATGTCCAAATATAGTTGAATGATACGAAGATAAAAAATCTTGAGAAATGGTAGAAATATAACTTTACCATTTGCCAAACGAATTTTCTTTCAATTTTCACTACACACTCACGCATGTGCATTTTACTGTATACAACGTTTGTTTAACAGTTAGACCATAGGTTCCCAAACTTTTCGAGTGCGCGACCCACCTAGCTGTCTGGCATATTCTTCGCGACCCACCAGGTGAAAAAAGTTGATAAATTAATTTTTCCACTAACATTTTTGAAGTCTATCGTTACTTTTTTGAAAATGGCATGCACCGCGAACGTTTAAATTACGAAGTCTACGATGTTGCTTACATTTCAATGTGACTAATTCTCGTTCAATTGACAACAACAACAACAATCACATCGAAATATTATATTCCACCATATTACATATTTGATGGGAATATAAAATTTTCATAAAATTTTACGAACCAAGGAAAACAGTTTTTCTCAGCTAAAAAGTTATTTATTTTTTGATATTTAAGATAATTATTTTTTTCTGAGCTGGAAATTTCAACAGTAAGAGTACTGTTTATCAATTATCACTGAACTCCCAATATTTGTGATAGAATTATTTGAACAAAGATTTCAAATTTCATTTTTGCTAAATTTATTGTACACAGCAAAAAGTTGTGACTATTAAGTAGCACGCAATTTGGAAATCAACGGAAAATTGTGGCAGGCATTTGAAAATTACAAGCGTTAGCCAACAGCTGAAGCAAATCAGACTATCTGTCAACCAATCATGACCCTTGCAATAAAAAATTCAGCTCAGTGCGCTAGAAATTTATTGTTGACTGCTCTTTCAAATTCAAGCTAAGTATGCTGTTTCGCTCAAGAAAAGTAAAGAAATTCCTTGACTGAAAGGGTCAAGAAATTTCCTACAGAGAGTTCCCTTTGAAGTGACGTTTCTTCTCAACTGCGTACTGCGATCAGAAAAAAGTGATTTTCTTGACCATTTCTTGGGAGAAATTTTCCATGCATCGAGATAGGCGATTCCTTTTCTTGTCAGTAGCAAACCGGCCTTCACGATGAAACCGCCAACCATCGAGCGATTCTGTGACACATTCATTTAAGGAAGAAGCTGTTCCACTTTCATTTTTCATTTACTGAGATGGTGAAACAGCCGAGAGAGCTGGAGCGTGTAGCTATCACTAAAGGGTAGCGAGTTCGATTCTTGGATACATTTTTGTATTTTCTCTTTTAATTTTGAAGCTATCATCAACTTATTTTCAAACCAGCAGCAATGTAGTTTTAAGATCGCACATAATGATGAATATATTTTGATACATTCAATCCGTCATAGTTTTAGACGTTTCGTTCGCACTATGTTTGTTTCCGAAATTTGCCACAAAAATGTAGTATGTAAATCTATAAATTTATCCAAACTTTTTGTACAGTTACGTTGATGTGAAAAAAATCACTATATTTATACAAAACTTTTCTTATACGAGAAAAAAGTTTTGTTTGAAACAAAATGTTTTTAAAGCTTCAATTTTCTAACATCTTTCCAAAAAAAAAAATGCCATATCAAGTGTTTTGATCATCAGTACTTATGACTGTTAGGCTCTAGAAAAAATGCTGAAATGAATAAATGGGAACAATTTAAAACCATTTGCTTCGAATCGAGGAGACATATGAAAATGTAGGAAAAAATCTAAGTCGATCAACACAAAATGAGATATTTTTTCGCGACCCACCAGAGAGCAGCTCACGACCCCCCTGGGGGTCGCGACCCACAGTTTGGGAAACTATGAGTTAGACAAACAGTAAGCACAGACAAACAGACGTCACACTCTCATCATTGTCCATCGACCACCTTTTTAACGGTCGATTCAAAAATATGTTAGGTGGCCAATCCGCCACCTGCAGCGCTTGCTTCGTTTGTGTTCGTGTTTGACGTTTACACACTACCGCCATCTGTTGGCCCATCGGCCAAACACGCTGATTTTAGCATTGGGCGTACATGTCCTCGTGACTATGATTTTGATCGAGATTTGTTCTAAGTGTTACGTCTGTTTGTCTGTGCAGTAAGTTTTCATTGATTCAACACACTTTCAAAAAAATATATTCTGGATGTAGAATGTTCCGCAAACCGGTGTTTTATTTTTGTTTTTTTTTTTATTATTATATAACAGTATAGTCTAAGGTAGATTAAATTTAATGCAACAATTTTTTTTTTTTTCAATATTCTGTATCTTTTCAGTAAACATGTATAAAAACTAAATTATATGGGATTTTTTTTCGTGAAAATTACTGCAATAACTGAGTTAAGTTTTTCGAGCGTGCATTTTTGCATTCTTTTTTTCCAAAGCCGTGGGTGCAAACAAAAAAAGTTTTGAGAAACAGAAGTTCCAGAAGTCCAGAAGGAATACCGGAGAAAGCTACTGGTAAATATTAAGAAGTGAATGATCGGTTCTTCAGCGACTTACAAAAGTGCACCATCCAATGCTGGGAGAAGATCCGGCGGCCTTTCGAAATCAACGGTAGCCTCTGCTGTTTTATCTTCGTTGATCCGGAAACGTAAACATCAACGAAGTAGGAACCATCCTCCAAGTCCCTACTATACAGACGGTTGGATTTGATCACAACGTAAGTATTTTTCATATTTATCGTGCCATTAGAATTGGAATTAGAAATTCAAATGCCAGCACTAACGTCCTATCGATTTTTTTTTTCAGGATGATTGACATGACGACGAAACTTCCGAAGCATCGAGTGCAAACAAGTGGCACAAACTTACATCCGCTGCGGTGAGGATCCAATCCAAGACACCAATAGGAAGCTGCCGGAATATATTACCCCGAACTACATTTGCGAGATGAATTCCTTCATAAAGGTTATTTTGGCTATGATGTCCTGAAAACTTCCAAAGTCTGCAACAAGTGAGAGGGAAAGGCGTCATCGAGAGCTATTATTGCAAATAATCGACTACAATATTGAAATGATGGTGAAATATGAACACTTAAGATAACCCTATATATAACAACTATTGAAATAGTATAATAAAATTACAAAAATAAATGAATAAAATGCATTTCATATTTTTTTCTTTTATGGTATGAACACAAAGGAACAGTACGGTAAAGGATAGAAATACAATGTTTCACAATTAATCAATCATTACACATACGTTATTTGTCTCATTTCAATTTTATAGTCAGACCATTCAACAACTGTTTGCATTACATTGGATTTGGGAAAAAATTGATAGTATATTGACAGTTTCACAAACTGTATACGAAAAATTTTGTTCGGAAAAATCAAGGTTTTATTATGGTTACATAACTTAACCGCCTATTACCCATATTGTGAATTTCCTAATTACAATTTCACAAACTGTAAAAATCGTTTGCGGTAAGGTTGGTTTATTGTTTTTTTGGGTGTTATACCAAATTATTCAGATACAGTCACAAATGGTTCTAAACAGAATAGGAAATAGTTGAAATATGGTTCACAATTATGCGGGAAATTTATTTGAAACTGAATTTACATCAAACTGCGGTGGGAGCGGATTAAACTTGATCTATTTTTTGTGGTCATTTTTTTTAGAACTGTTATACAATTGGACCAAAAAAATAGAACACCGGTGAAAACGACCCTAGGTTGGTTTCAGCGGTCGTGGTCTATTCTAAATGTTGACAGTTGAATAGGCCAAACCAAAATTTTGCATCTCCACCGGAGCGTTCTAAATTTGATATTCGAACAGTTCTAGTCCAAATAAAGAAAACTGTCATACGATTTTGTTTCATTCTGCGCAACATTTGGAACGGCAACCAGCTCGTTCTAAATTTTGTGAACACTACAAAAGCAAATTAAAATTTGCTTTGTTTGGCGTCGTTTGTGCTGAAGATGTGATTCTGGTGTTGATTTCGAAATCGATGTTGTGGGCGGAAACGTATGCTGTGTTGTATCTGCGGTTTTGTAGAAAAGCGTTTGCTTTTCCATTTTTTCTATTCGTTAGCCCAACAACAAGAAGCTACACAATTGGTTAGAGCGAAGAAGCTACACAATGGCTTTTAGGGCGAAATCATAAACTTATCGAGAATTGCCCAACAGTTCCTCCTGCGTCGTTGTTGAACACTCTGTAGAGATTGCTGTAGGATTCCACAAAGTTCTCCAGAGTGATGACTCAAGGAATCAATGGAAAATTCCTGGGGGAGAATTTCCTAGAAAAATCCTTAGAATTATTTTTGGAGCGATTATTTGGGAGGGTATTCGAAGGAATTTCTGTGGTAATGGTTTAACCCTCTAATACCCAAATTTTTATTTTCGTTCTAAATATCATTTTCAGTTATCTAAAATCGTTCCAAACACGTTTTGGGCAATTATTTATTTTAATTCGTAAATTTATGAATTTTTGATTTTTATAATTTTTATTTTTGAACTTCCCTATCCTCTTTCGTTTTTTTCTTGAAGGCTCTTCCAGTTACTGATTTTTGACACTAACAAAAATTCAATTTTTTACAGTACTTTTAAAAATATTAAATTTTCTATTTTTTCTGAGATTTTTTTTATTTTCCGTGTGATTAACGGAAAAACAGGTTTATAATTATTTTAACACTACCAAGCTCTTCTTCTGTCATAGGTTGATCGTAGAAAAATATAAAAGGCACGATATTTTATATTACACGTTAAATGAACCCCGGGCATTTGTAGGTTATATAAGAATACAATTTTTCAAACAATTTTCAAATATACAAAATAGTTTCAAAAGTCATAAAAAAAAACTTTTCTTATATGCGTGTTACGAGTCAAGTTAAGCCAAAAATAAAATCATTTCGATTTCCAAGCTACGAAAAAAAAACACAAAATTCCAAAGCGTACCCCGTCTAAAGGCGGGGTTAGGTATTAGAGGGTTAAAGAATAACATAAAAAACGACATAGGAAATCCTGGAGGAACTCTTGTAGGATTTGAATGAATTATTGTGAGGTTTCCTGTCAGAATAACTGAAACGGAATCTTGGGGATATCTCGTACACTAACTACTGCAGAAAACGGCAGAAGAATCTTTGGAGAGAAATCCTTAAGCTTTTCTCGAAAAATTACTGGAGGAGTTTCTGATCAAATCCCTGGAAGAATGGTTGGATGAGTTTTTTGAAGGATTTTTTAGCGGAATCCTTTAATGATCCCCTATATGTACACCTGAAGAAATCTTTAACGAATCACTGTAAAAGTTTCTGAAGCTCTTGCTTGAAAAATCTGGAAGGAATTCCTTGTGGAGATTTGAGATTTATTGGAGAAGTTCCTGTGAAAAATCTTGAAAAATCCAAAGATAAATTTCTGAAAAAAAACACCATAGAAGACATCCGGGAGCGATATCTGGAGGGGTTAAATAAGTGGAAAAATCTAAACAGAAATTTATTGTAGAAACTTTTGGAAGCAGTTTAGGTGAAATTTCGGAAGGAATAATTTGGATTTCTTGGAAAATATCTTAAGAAATCTCTGGTGAAATTTTTTAACGGAATGACTGGTAGAATTTCTTCAGGAATATTTGGTAGAACTTCTGAAGGAATCTCTGATATAGTTGATAGTGAAATCCTTATGCGAATTGCTGTAGGAATCCTTGAGTGACTTCCAGGGAGAATACCTTGTAGAATTCCTAGAGAAATCTTTGGCAGTTTTCCTGGAAGATTTCCTGAAGGAATTAGTGGCGGATTTTCTCGAGAAATTTATGGTCAAATTCCTGGAGAAATTATTGGTGGAATTCCTGAAGGAATTACTTGCAGAACTCCGTTACTGACAGATATAATGATGGTGGAATTTCTGAAAGAACCCGAGTTGCTTGAAAAATTTCTTTTGGAGTTCTTGAGATTATTGGTGGGATTACTGAAGTTATCACTGGTGGGTATGGCAAAAGACCACGGTTCATACAATTTTTAGCGGAATTATAAGGCGAAATTCAAGTGGAATTTCTAAAAAGAATATTTGAAAAAATCCTTGGAGAAATTTTTGGTGGAAGCTCCAGAAGAATTCCTGAAAAAAATACATTGAGAAACTATGAGGAAGACCGTTCTCTGAAGTTTTGAATTTGAAGTAATTTTCTGGAGAAATTGTGGACTGTTTACTGAGGAAAACTCTGGCGGAATTACTGGGGAAACTCTGAGAGAAAATCCAGGGGCAATTCTCGGAGGAGTCTCCGAAGGTTTTCATGGGGGAATTTCTGGAAAATGTCTGAATTTCTTTCTTCTTGTCAAAATGATCTTAGCGAAATTTCAGGAGAAATATATTAGGAGTTAAATAATCATCATCGTTTAAAAAAAATTAAACCCAGTTTTTTTGCTCAAATTCGAAGGAAAGTTCATGAAAATCGAACATTGCATTACACTTGCTATCTATAATGCAATGATAGATTTTCATGAAGATTTCTTTAAATTTGAACGAGAAAACGGATTTTCCATTTTTGATGATTGCTGATGATTGAATGTAGGATTATTAGGCCTTAAGAAGCTTATGGAGAAATTCCTGGGGGAATCCTTGGAAAAAATCCTGAAAATACTGGAACGCAGGGGAGTCCCTTTGGGATGTCTAGGAATAATTCCTGGAAAAGTCTCAGGTGTACCCTTTTCGAAAATATCTGAATTATTTCTATGAGAAATTTTTGAAGAAATTCATGAAGGATTTGATGCATTCTCTGGATAAGTAATCGAAAAAATTGTTGAATCATTTCCTGTTGAAATATTCCTAAAGAAATTGGTTTAGAACTCCCTGAAGGAGCTTCTGGAGTAATTCCTGAAAAAATCCCAGGATAAATCCCTAAAAGAATTCGTAGAGGGATCCCTTGAGGAACTCTGAAGGAGTGCAATCGGAGGAATCTCTGGATGAATCCTTGAAGAAATTTCTAGAAATCGAATTAAAATATCTGTCCAGCTGAAATCTTCGCCTGAATTATTTCTGTAGGGATTTCTGAAGGAAATCTGTGGAAGATTCTCTTTGAGAATGCATTTTTGGAAGAATTCTTGGAAGTTTCTTCAGAAGAACACTGGAGGAATTCTTGGAGAAATTTCTGGAGGATTATCTGAAATAATTCATTGAGAAATTTCTGGAAAATATCTGAAATTATGTCTAGGTCTAGATGAAATCTTTGAAAGAATGACTGAAATCCTTAGAAGAGTTTTCGAAACAATCTCTGAATAATTTCGTTGTGAAATTTTCATAGAGAAATTTCTTTTCCTGACGGATTTTCTTGAGGAATACTGTGGAGGTATCTCTGAAGACATTTGCACGAAGAATAGCTATGGGAAATTTCCGAAAGAATCCTTGGAAAATTTTCGGGAAAATATCAGAATTACGACGAGGTGAAATCTATGAAGTTACTGAAATCCCTGGAGGAGTTTTGGAAACAAATCTCTGAATTGTAAGGCGGTGAAATTTTCCTTGAACAATTCCTTGAAAAATCGCTGAATCAGTTTCTAGAAGCAATTCTGTAGAAGAATTCCTCGATAAATTGCAGAACTCCCTGATGGAACCCTGCAGGGTTTCATAAAGACATTTTGGAAGGAATTCTTTGAAGGATTTAATGAATTCACTAGACGAGTTACAAAAAAAACATTGAATCATTTCCTGTTGACATGTTCCTAAAGAAATTCGTTAAGAACTCCCTGAAGGAGTCTCCTGGAGTAATTCCTGAGCAAATCCTAGCACAAATTCCTAAAAGAATGCCTGGAGGAAACCCTAGAAACAAACGTTCTCTAGAAGTTCTTGAAAACATCTCTTATTTCCTGGCAAAATGATCTTAGATTCCCCGAGATATCTTTGAAGTGGATTTTGGAGAATCTTTGAAGAATCTCTGGAGGAATCTCTTACGAAAATCTAGAGGAATTCCAGAGGGAATTCGGTGGAGAAATCCCTCGAGAAACTGCAGGAATACCTGATGGACTCCTCTATCCCTTTGGGATTTCTTGGAAGAATCTCTGGATAAATCTGTGAAAGAATTCGGGAAGAAGTTTCTGGAGGAATACTTGGAGAAATTTCTGGAAAGTATCTGAATTATGTCAAGGTAAAATCTTAGAAATCCTTGGAGGAGTTTTTAAAAGAATCTCTGAATTATTTGGCGGCAAAATTATCTAGAGAAATTCCTTGGGAAGTCCCTGAAGGATTTTTTAGAGCAAATCCTAGAGAAATTTCAAAATGAATCCTGGAGCAATCCTTGGTAGAAATCCAGTGGAATCTATGGTAGAACCCAGTAGGAATCCTCGAAAGAATTCCTGGTTGAATCTGTGGAGAAATTTCTGGAGAAGTTTCTGCATGTATCCTTGGAGAAACTTGTGGAAAATATCTGAATTATTTCTTGGTGAAATCTTTGAAGAAATCTTTCAAGGAAACAGTGGATAACCTAAAGAAGTTTTCAAAAACATCTCTGAATTATTTCCTGGCAATATGTCCCTATAGCAAATCCTTGAGAAATTCCTGAAGAAACAGGAAAAACCTGGAGAAATTCCTAAGGGAATCGAAGGACAAATTCCCTAAAAAATCTCAGCAGGATTCTCATGAGGAATCCCTAGTGTACTGCTCATAAACGCATAATTGTCCCATGTGAACAGGAAATCCAGCAAACATAGGACTGACATGCATTTATGGGCAGTGTAGTTCTTTGTAGAAAGAGTTCCTGGAAGGATTCCTGCACTCAAAATAATCCACACGTCATAGCTACGTGGAATATCACGTAGATCATTTGAAATTCATTTTGTCTCGACTTTACCTAACTAAGTTGATGCTTACTATGCCATTATTAAACACCAAGTGGTGACCCGGTAATGTTTACCGTGGTTAACCAATTTGAGTTACGTGAAATTCACATCGGCATTTGAATTCATTCGGTGTTGTGTTCAAGTACGAAGAAGATGTCCGCTGTTTTTTTTTCTAAAAGCTGCAACATTTTTAAAATCAATTTCAAGGTAAAAATAGGTTGGATTTACAAGGTTTCCAATTAATTAGTGCTTCATATCTGATTTAACTCAACACAGCGGCAAAGTTCACTGGAACATGGATACTTTTGAAGGCGAATTAAGCATTACCCTGAGGTGGGCAGCATTAATAAATGGCAAACAAATCCAAGCAGTGTTTTGAATTAACTACGAATTGCTTGATTTATATACCGTTAAGTCGTGGTCTATTCTAAACATTGACAGTTGAATAGACCAAACCCAAATTTTGCATCTCCACCCAGGGTTGCCACATTTAAATCTGTATTTATTTCTTGAATTATCTGTAATTCTGTATCCTGAAGCAAAATATCTGTATTTTGAATCTGTATCCCCCAAAGTTGATAAATAAATTAGATTATCATGAAAAAATTCAAAGAAATACCAGTTATTAGTTATTATAATGCAGAATTGTAAAATCTAAGATTAAATTTCAATGCTTTAAATAATACATATATATTTTCAAGCAAACTTGGAAAATCTGTAGAATCTGTATAAATTTGGCCGAATTCTGTATACAGAATCTGTGAATCTGTATTTTTTTAAAAAAATCTGTAATCTGTATATATAGATTCTTAGTCACAAAATATTCGAAAAAATCTGTAAAATACAGATAAATCTGTATATGTGGCAACCCTGTCTCCACCGGAGCGTTCTAAATTTGATATTCGAACAGTTCTAGTCCAAATAAAGAAAACTGTCATACGGTTTTGTTTCATTTTGCGCAATATTTGGAACGGCAACCAGCCTGTTCTAAATTTTGAGAACACTACAAAAGCAAATTGAATTTTTTTTCTGTTTGGCGTCGTTTGTGCTGAAGATGTGATTCTGGTGTTGATTTCAAAATCGATGTTGTGGGCGGAAACGTATGCTGTGTTGTATCTGCGGTTTTGTAGAAAAGCATCAACTTTGCTGTCACAGTACATTTCTCGCATAACTTATTATCTCGCCTCAAAGGCCATTGATAGCCGAGCGAGGGAAGGGAATCGGGTTCTAAACGTTAATTTAAGATTAATAGCCGAGACTGTGATATGGTAAAAAGATACAAAATAAAACGGGCGTCTGTTCGTAGTCAGTAGTTTAAGAACCTTTTGAAGAGATCCCGATGGATTTCCTGGAGGAAAGTGAACGGATTTCTGGAAAATTCCAGGAGGAATATCTAGAGGAAAAACTTGAGAAGTCCTTGGAAGAACACATGAAATATTTTGTGAAGGAATCTACGATTTCTGGAGGAATTCATGGAGGAATGTTTGGAACAAATCCTGGTAGAATCCATTGAATATTGCCTGGAGAAATCTCTTGAAGATTTTATGTAGGAATCCCTGAATGGAATTCTAATAGACATTCTGAAGGTATCCTATGAAATATTACTGAGGGCATTCGTGGAGAAGTTCCTGTGCAAAATCCTGAAAAAAATGCAAAGATAAATTTCTGAAAATGACCATAGAAGATATACTGGAGCGGGTAAACTACTGGAAAAATCTAAACATAAACATTTTCTAGAAACCCTTGGAAGCATTTTTGGTCAAATTTCTGAAGGAATGCATTCCTGGAGCTATGCCTGGTGCAATGCTCAAAAGAATCCATGAAAAAATTCATGTAGGAATCTCGGGTGCAACTACTGTGGAAACTAGGGAAGAATTAAAAACAAAATCGCTGATAGAATCCTTTAAGCAATCCCAGGTAAAATTAAAGACCAATTCCTGGCAGAATTACTGAAAGAAACCTTGGTGATTCTAATGGAAAATATCTTAAGGAATCCCTGGTAGAATTTCTTCAGGAATATCTGGTCTGTGAATTCCTGTAGGAATTATTAAGTGACTTCCTGGAAATATAACTTGCGAGATTCCCGGGGAAATCTCTGGCAGTTTTCCTGGAAAAGACAGAACTCCTTAAGGAATTACTGCCAGAAATAATGGAGGTATTGCTGGTGGAGCTTCTGAAAGAACCCCAGAAACCCCAAAAATTACTGGAAGAATCCTTGATGAAATTGCTGGTAAAAAATCTGTTTAAGTTCTTAAGGTTAGGAAAAAAAACACGGTTTTTACAATTGTTAGTGGAATTCTATGACGAGAATTAAGTGGCATTCTGGAAAGAATATGTGGTAGAATCCTTCTGGTATTTTTCTTGGTATTGGAGAAATTGTGAAGTACTCCACTAAAGGAATCCCTGGCGAAATTACTGGTGAAACTCTAGGAAAAATTCCAGGGTAATTCTCGGAGGAGTCTCCGAAGGTATTCCGGAAGGAATTTCTGGAAAATATCTGAATTTCTTTCTTGGTGAATTTTAAGAAGACATTCTTGAAACAAATACTGGAATCCATGTAGAAGTTCTCGAAAATATCTCTTATTCCTTATCGAAAAGATCTTAGAGAAATGCCTTGAGCAATAAATTAAGTAGCTTATGGAGAAATTCCTGAGGAAATCCTTGGAAAATTTTCACAGAATTATCGGAGGAACCCCTGGAAGAGTCTCTGGACATTTCTGGAAATGTCAAGGTATGGAATCTATGGAGGAATTACTGGAATTCCTACAGTTTACGAAAAAAAATCTCTTTGTTATTTGGCGGTGAATTTCCCTAGAGCAATTCTTTGAAAAAATCCTGAAAAAGTTCAAGGAATTCTGTGGATGAATTCCTGAGAAAATGTTGGAACCCTGGGGAGTTCCTTTGAGATTTTTCGAGTGAATTCCTAGAAAAGTCACAGTTGTACCCTTTTCGAAAATATCGGATATATTTCATGGCGAAGTTTTTGAAGAAATACTCTGACGATTTACTGGACGAGTTTTCGAAAAAAAAAATCACTGAATCATTTCCTGTTTGAATGTTCCAAAGCAATCCGTTGAGAACTCCCTGAAGGAGCTTCTGGAGTAATTCCTTAGAAAATCCTAGGACAAATTCCTAAAACAATTCGTGGAAGAATCCATAGAAAAATAGTACAAAGAATTCTTGGAGGAATGCCATGAATCTCTGGATTAATCCTTGAAGACCATTCCTAGAAATTGAATTCGGATATCTGTCCAGGCAAAATCTTCGAATGATTTATTTTGATAAACCTCTGCAGGAGTTTCGGAAGCAAAATTGTGGAGGAATCCCTTTCAGCATTCTTTGAAGAAATCTTTGGAAAAGTTACTGAAGGTTTCCTTAGAAGAATTTCGGGGAAATATCTGAATTATCTCTTTACGAAAAACTTCCAAGGAAATCCTTTGAGAAAAATACTGTAATCCCTGAAGAAGTTTTCGAAAATATCTCTGAACCAGGGGAAATGCTAATAGAGAAACTCGTTTAGAAATCTTTAAAGGAACTCATGGAGGAATTTCTAAGAAAAAAAAAGACAAATTCCTGGATGAATCCTTTTGAGGAATTCTTTAGAGCAATTGCAAAATAGAGAAATTGAAAATGGAATTTTTGGAAGAACTCTGAAGGAATACTGGAAAGAAATTTCTGGAGTAGTCTTTGAAAGAACCTGTTGAGAAATTTTTAGAAAATATCTGAATTATGTCTAGCTTTAGGTGAAAATTTTGAAGAAATTACTGAAATCCTAGAAGTAGTTGTCGAAATAATCTCTGAATTATTTCTTGGTGAAATTTCTTTGGGGAAATTCCTTGAGAAATCCCTGGAGGATTTTCTTGAGAAAAACTATGGAGATATCTCTGGAGACTTTGCATGTGAAATTCCTGGAGGCCAATTTTCGAAAGATTCCCTGGATTAAACTTTGGTAGAATTTCTGGAGTATATTCTCTGGAGAAATTCCGGGTGGGTTGTATATCAATTATTTGAAGACAGCTTCGAAGCAGGATTCTTGCAGAGTCCGAGCAAAATTCTTGCAGAATCTGAGCAGGATTCTTGCAAAATCCGAGCAGGATTCTTGCAGAATCCGAGTGGGATTTTTGCAGAACCCGAGAAGGATTCTTGCAGAACCCAAGCAGGATTCTTGCAGAATTCATGCGGGATTCTTGCAGAATCCGAGCAGGATTCTTGCAGAATCCGAGCGGGATTCTTGCAGAATCTGAGCGGGATTCTTGCAGAATCCGACCAAATTCTTCCAGAATCGGAGCAAAATTCTTACAGAATCCGAGAGAGGATTCTTGCAGAATTTGAGCAGGATTCTTGCAGAATTTGAGCAGGATTCTTGCAGAATCCGAGCGTGATTCTTGCAGAATCCGAGCAGGATTCTTGCAGAATTTGAGCAGGATTCTTGCAGAATCCGAGCGTGATTCTTGCAGAATCCGAGCGGGATTCTTGCAGAATACGAGCGGGATTCTTGCAGAATTTGAGCGGGATTCTTGCAGAATCCGAGCGGGATGCTTGCAGAATCCGAGCGGGATTCTTGCAGAATCCGAGCGGGATTCTTGCAGAATCTTGTAGATTCTTGCAGAATCCGAGAGCGATTCTTGTAGAATCCGAGCAGGATTCTTGCAGAATCAAAGCAGGATTCTTGCAGAATCCGGACAGGATTCTTGCAGAATCCGGACAGGATTCTTGCAGAATCCAGACAGGATTCTTGCAGAATCCGAGAGGGATTCTTGCAGACTCCGAGTGGGATTCTTGCAGACTCCGAGCGGGATTCTTGAAGAATCCGAGCGGGATTCTTGCAGAATTTGAGCAGGATTCTTGCAGAATCCGAGCGTGATTCTTGCAGAATCCGAGCGGGATTCTTGCAGAATCCGAGCGAAATTCTTGCAGAATTTGAGCGGGATTCTTGCAGAATCCGAGCGGGATTCTTGCAGAATCTTTAAGATTCTTGTAGAATCCGAGAGCGATTCTTGTAGAATCCGAGCAGGATTCTTGCCGAATCCGAGCAGGATTCTTGCAGAATCCGAGCAGGATTCTTGCAGAATCCGAGCAGGATTCTTGCAGAATCCGAGCAGGATTCTTGCAGAATCCGAGCAGGATTCTTGCAGAATCGAGCAGGATTCTTGCAGAATCAAAGCAGGATTCTTGCAGACTCCGAGCGTGATTCTTGCAGAATCCGAGCGGGATTCTTGCAGAATCCGAGCGGGATTCTTGCAGAATTTGAGCGGGATTCTTGCAGAATCCGAGCGGGATGCGGGAGCGGGAGAGGGATTCTTGCAGAATCCGAGAGGGATTCTTGCAGAATCCGAAAGGGATTCTTGCAGAATCCGAGATCTTGCAGAATCCGAGAGGGATTCTTGCAGAATCCGAGCAGGATTCTTGCAGAATCCGAGCAGGATTCTTGCAGAATCCGAGCAGGATTCTTGCAGAATCCGAGCAGGATTCTTGCAGAATCCGAGCAGGATTCTTGCAGAATCCGAGCAGGATTCTTGCAGAATCCGAGCAGGATTCTTGCAGAATCCGAGCAGGATTCTTGCAGAAATCCGAGCAGGATTCTTGCAGAATCCGAGCAGGATTCTTGCAGAATCCGAGCAGGATTCTTGCAGAATCCGAGCAGGATTCTTGCAGAATCCGAGCAGGATTCTTGCAGAATCCGAGCAGGATTCTTGCAGAATCCGAGCAGGATTCTTGCAGAATCCGAGCAGGATTCTTGCAGAATCCGAGCAGGATTCTTGCAGAATCCGAGCAGGATTCTTGCAGAATCCGAGCAGGATTCTTGCAGAATCCGAGCAGGATTCTTGCAGAATCCGAGCAGGATTCTTGCAGAATCCGAGCAGGATTCTTGCAGAATCCGAGCAGGATTCTTGCAGAATCCGAGCAGGATTCTTGCAGAATCCGAGCAGGATTCTTGCAGAATCCGAGCAGGATTCTTGCAGAATCCGAGCAGGATTCTTGCAGAATCCGAGCAGGATTCTTGCAGAATCCGAGCAGGATTCTTGCAGAATCCGAGCAGGATTCTTGCAGAATCCGAGCAGGATTCTTGCAGAATCCAAGAGGGATTCTTGCAGAATTCGAGAGGGATTCTTGCCGAATCCGAGAGGGATTCTTGCAGAATCCGAGAGGGATTCTTGCAGAATCCGAGAGGGATGCGGGAGCGGGAGAGGGATTCTTGCAGAATCCGAGAGGGATTCTTGCAGAATCCGAGCAGGATTCTTGCAGAATCAAAGCAGGATTCTTGCAGACTCCGAGCGTGATTCTTGCAGAATCCGAGCGGGATTCTTGCAGAATCCGAGCGGGATTCTTGCAGAATTTGAGCGGGATTCTTGCAGAATCCGAGCGGGATGCGGGAGCGGGAGAGGGATTCTTGCAGAATCCGAGAGGGATTCTTGCAGAATCCGAAAGGGATTCTTGCAGAATCCGAGATCTTGCAGAATCCGAGAGGGATTCTTGCAGAATCCGAGAGGGATTCTTGCAGAATCCGAATGGGATTCTTGCAGAATCCGCGAGGGATTCTTGCAGAATCCGAGAGGGATTCTTGCAGAATCCGAGAGGGATTCTTGCAGAATCCGAGAGGGATTCTTGCAGAATCCGAGAGGGATTCTTGCAGAATCCGAGCAGGATTCTTGCAGAATCCGAGCAGGATTCTTGCAGAATCCGAGCAGGATTCTTGCAGAATCCGAGCAGGATTCTTGCAGAATCCGAGCAGGATTCTTGCAGAATCCGAGCAGGATTCTTGCAGAATCCGAGCAGGATTCTTGCAGAATCCGAGCAGGATTCTTGCAGAATCCGAGCAGGATTCTTGCAGAATCCGAGCAGGATTCTTGCAGAATCCGAGCAGGATTCTTGCAGAATCCGAGCAGGATTCTTGCAGAATCCGAGCAGGATTCTTGCAGAATCCGAGCAGGATTCTTGCAGAATCCGAGCAGGATTCTTGCAGAATCCGAGCAGGATTCTTGCAGAATCCGAGCAGGATTCTTGCAGAATCCGAGCAGGATTCTTGCAGAATCCGAGCAGGATTCTTGCAGAATCCGAGCAGGATTCTTGCAGAATCCGAGCAGGATTCTTGCAGAATCCGAGCAGGATTCTTGCAGAATCCGAGCAGGATTCTTGCAGAATCCGAGCAGGATTCTTGCAGAATCCGAGCAGGATTCTTGCAGAATCCAAGAGGGATTCTTGCAGAATTCGAGAGGGATTCTTGCCGAATCCGAGAGGGATTCTTGCAGAATCCGAGAGGGATTCTTGCAGAATCCGAGAGGGGTTCTTGCAGAATCCGAGAGGGGTTCTTGCAGAATCCGAGAGGGGTTCTTGCAGAATCCGAGAGGGGTTCTTGCAGAATCCAAGAGGGATTCTTGCAGAATCCAAGAGGGATTCTTGCAGAATCCAAGAGGGATTCTTGTAGAATCCAAGAGGGATTCTTGCAGAATCCAAGAGGGATTCTTGCAGAATCCAAGAGGGATTCTTGCAGAATCCAAGAGGGATTCTTGCAGAATCCAAGAGGGATTCTTGCAGAATCCAAGAGGGATTCTTGCAGAATCCGAGAGGGATTCTTGCAGAATCCGAGAGGGATTCTTGCAGAATCCGAGAGGGATTCTTGCAGAATCCGAGAGGGATTCTTGCAGAATCCGAGAGGGATTCTTGCAGAATCCGAGAGGGATTCTTGCAGAATCCGAGAGGGATTCTTGCAGAATCCGAGAGGGATTCTTGCAGAATCCGAGAGGGATTCTTGCAGAATCCGAGAGGGATTCTTGCAGAATCCGAGAGGGATTCTTACAGAATCCAAGAGGGATTCTTGCAGAATCCAAGAGGGATTCTTGCAGAATCCGGGCAGGATTCTTGCAGAATCCGGACAGGATTCTTGCAGAATCCAAGAGGGATTCTTGCAGAATCCGGGCAGGATTCTTGCAGAATCCGGACAGGATTCTTGCAGAATCCGGACAGGATTCTTGCAGAATCCGGACAGGATTCTTGCAGAATCCGGACAGGATTCTTGCAGAATCCGGACAGGATTCTTGCAGAATCCGGACAGGATTCTTGCAGAATCCGGACAGGATTCTTGCAGAATCCGGACAGGATTCTTGCAGAATCCGGACAGGATTCTTGCAGAATCCGGACAGGATTCTTGCAGAATCCGGACAGGATTCTTGCAGAATCCGGACAGGATTCTTGCAGAATCCGGACAGGATTCTTGCAGAATCCGGACAGGATTCTTGCAGAATCCGGACAGGATTCTTGCAGAATCCGGACAGGATTCTTGCAGAATCCGGACAGGATTCTTGCAGAATCCGGACAGGATTCTTGCAGAATCCGGACAGGATTCTTGCAGAATCCGGACAGGATTCTTGCAGAATCCGGACTGGATTCTTGCAGAATCCGGACAGGATTCTTGCAGAATCCGGACAGGATTCTTGCAGAATCCGGACACAGGGTGTCCATTGAAAATCAGTTTTCAAATTCCCGGATTTTTCCCGGATGTCCAAGAAATTAAAAAACAAATTACAAAAAAAGTCCTGTGACTCGATATCAGGGCTGTCACAACAGTCGCGAATTTCACGATTTTCGCGGATTTGGTATGCCAGGCGCGAGAATCACGAGTGACTGAAATTATGTCGGGCAAATCGCGGATTTTCCAAATCATGCTACGAAAATCGCCAATAAATTGTTTAGACACAAGTTATGCAGTTCATCATTAGGAAATTTGAATTTAAAACTGTAAACTCTCGTCATCTCATTGAGTGCTGTAAAGTGCACTTTATAATTTAATCACTATGGCCGAGTTTTGCTGTTAAGTTATTAATATTTGCAGGTCTTTTTTTTTTTGTTTTCCTCCAATAATTTGAAACATTTCGAATATAAGGGGTCAGAATCCGAGAAAATAGCGTTTTTTTTTGTTCAAAATCAAGAAAGTTTACTTATAAGAAAATGCATTCAATATATTCAATTCTCCGACTGAAACACAGTTAACACAATTTCATAGTATAAGTTTCAGTTTTAAACAGAAAAACTGTTTGTGAAGTTTCGATGATGGCAATAATTACGATGACGGATTCTTGAAAGTTAAAATGTGGTGTAGGAAAATACAAAAAGCGATAACATTTCGTCTGTAATTCGTCATTTAACAAAAAGCATTAAGGAATATAAAATCTAAAGGCACTTCCTAAGATGATTAGGATTCATTGTGTATCTAGATATAATATCGGAAAAAATGTCAGTTAAACAATTTGCTACCATTCTCAAAATGCACAATCCGAAAGCTCATAATTTAAAAGTCGATAACGGTGGCGGCCACGTCCATACGGTTATCGAGGAAGGGAAAGAATATTAGACAACTATTGTTATTAGAGACCAAGTATACCTCTGCACATCCACAGTTTCCATGGAAAGAATATTGTGTTAGTGAGATAAGGAAACAATCTGCGAGTAAAAATATTCACACATCTTTTACAAAACGTCGAAATAGTTTTAAATGTATAATGCAATGTACTGTATATTGGCCAATTACTGTCGGACTAATGACATATTACCGTAATCCAGGTCATTTGGCGAATTTTGGTCGGTATCAAAGTGCAATATCTTTTAAGGATGCTTCATACGTGCCATGATTTCAAACAGTTTTTATTTCATAAGAATAGTTTTGCACAGAAATAATAACAGTTTTTTTTTAGGTGTAAGCAATACTGTTGGAAAAGTCAATACTAAACAAACCGCTGGTGCTAAGTTTATATGCAAAATTTGAGTATATGAATTGTGTTGTCAGCTTTAATGTGAATTATTGAACTCGATTTTAAAATCATACTGCATAACTAGCGTAGTTTTTCAAACCGTCTGTTTTCGGAAAACGTGCTTATTACAAGGTAAATAATCTACATTCAGGTATATTATTCTGGTTTCCAAAGTTAAGCTTCGCAATAAAATGGTCAAATGCAAAAGCTGTAAGATTTTTTTACGTCATTTTCTGTATTAGGGGACCCACATTTAGTAGATGGAGAAATTTATTATTCTTATTTTTACTTTATTATATTAAAATCAATTTCGCCCCAGGGGACCATCTTCAATTTCTTATTTTCAAGCTAGGTTTATGATACATTCAATATTATTTCCTAAAAAAAATAGTTACATGCAATGATGGAGATCAACGAAGTACTGGTTTTGCCGAAATTAAGTTGACAATATCTCAGTTCCTAAGGATAATATAACAGAAAGTTATAGTGATTAATTTGCCCCTGGATTACGGTACTAAAAATGTGGATCAAAGAACACAGACATTTGTAAAAACAATTAAGTTTACACAACAATGTTAAGATATTTTTACGAAAAATCGATTGGGTATTGTGACATGAAGATTTCAATGACAATTGGAATACATTTTTGGCGCGGATTGGTGCTTCCAGGCGCCGATCGAATTTTAGAAGTCGCGGTTTTCACGGATAACATTTTGAAGTTTTTGTAATAGCTCTGTATACATACAAGACGCGACGCGAGGCAAAATATAACACTTATCGTTCTTACAATCGTATTGATTGTAATCGATTGTAAGAACGATAAGTGTTATTTCTTGACTCACGTCGCGTCTTGTATGTGTCGTTTAGTTCTTACGTTAGCACACACCACAAAATGAGAGCTCTGTATATTTGTTTTCATTGGTTTTCATACGATATGGAAAAATTTGGTAGACTTGAACTAACTTATTCATGAATTAGTTTTAATAAAATAAAATAAAAAATGGTTTAAACTTTAAAATAGTTTCAGATCAAAAGATATAAAATATTTGTTGAAATATCTAAAAGATCGTGACCCCCTCTAATAGGGTCTTAAGGCCCTGTGCCAATTTTAGTGACAAACGCTGAGTCCAAAAAACATTTTTTACGGTTTTTGAGATTTTGTCAGACCCCTTGGTTTAAACTCAAATTTTGGGTATATTTTGTTTACCGTGTCCCTTCCGAAATGTCAGATAGGAACACCCCCAGTGTTAAAACTAAAAGCCCTGTGATCGTCAAACATGATCAAAAGTGTCAAGGTTCATATTCGGAATTATTTTTAAATTTAAAGTTTAAGTATGTTATATTAGTTATTTGAGCTGGAAAAATTGCTAAAATAGTCGCAACAACATGCTCTTTCGTATTATTAAATAAAAAAAATCATTAAACATTTTAGGAACCAATTCAAATAGTCAACTCATTACCTTCTAAGAATTCCTTAGGAATTATGCGTTAGACATGGCTTGTTCATGGAGAAATACAGTATTGGACAAAACATTTGCAACTTTTTCGATTTTCCATACAAAATGGCCAGCTTTGATAAGCTAGATATCAGATATTTATGGACCGATTTCAATGAATTTTTCATAGAACATCTGACATAACTTAAATTTAAACATATATTTTTGAATAATTTTTCCCATTACAAATTTAGATGTAATAATGATTTGACTAAAGTGAAATTTTCGACGAAAAATTTAAAACTATTTATCTCAAAATTTGGCAGCCTTGCACAAAAACTATCTTCAGCAAACTTGTTCATCTTGTCAAAATCTACAACTTTGCTGAAGATACCATCAAGCTATTCCTTCAATGTGTTTAATTATGTCAATTATAAAAAATCGTCAAAAAATTCACTTTAGTCAAACCGTTACTGCTTTTGAACTCGTGATTGGAAGAATCAATAAAAAATATATGTTAAAGTTATGGCTGCTGTTCTGTGAAAAATTTCATACGAATCGGTCCATAAATTACTGAGTTCTAGCTTACTAAAGTTGATCATTTTGTATGGAAAACCGAAAAAGTTGCAAATGTTTTGTCCAATATTGTAGTTGATCTGATGAAACTCATGTTGAACACAGTAACGATATTTCCAAATGCATGTTATTGTTCTCCTATGAAGCTGGCTAAAACTTCTGACATTAATCCAAGATTGCATTTTCCAAGTAATCTTCAAAAGATTTGATCAAGATATCAAGAATCTTGTCAAAAACTAAACAAAAATCTGGTCAAGAATGCCTAGAGGGCCTCTTTATTTTTTTATTCATCAAAGATCTAGTCACGAAATTTTGTTTGGAGGATTGAAAGAATTCGCTGTAAATCTGCAGAGATCTACACAAAATCTCGTCGGAGGCCTCATAATAACTTTATCATAGGTCAAGGACTAGTCAAATTAGTTATCCTGACAAGGCTTCATCAAGAATCAGTATCATCAACAACCCTAGAAATCTGCCAAACGGAACTCTTAATGAATCTGTCCAGGATTTCAGAAGATCTCCCAATAAATTCCAACTTTCAAGCAATAATTTCAAGCAAAATCAGCCTAGGATCTTTTCTAGATTCCACTGAAAATCTAATTATCAATTTACTAATACTTCAGTGATCTCTCAGAAAAAAACTAATTCTAATTCTGGTCAATTATCGGTTCGATTCCCGTTAGGATTCCAGCAAAGATCTCATTAAATATTTACCAAGAACTAAAATGGAAATCTAACACGCATTTCGAAAAGCACCTTACCAAAAATCCTTAGTACCCTTCTAGAAATGTTTCAAAGATCCTACTTACCAATAATTATTCATAATGTGAAGTACGAATAACATACGACTTGAAATTTAAACAACCCGGTACACAGAAAAAAAAAAACCGTTCTTGTATCCGTGAACAGCAAACGTGAACTCGTCAACAAGCAAAAAATATACCGTGAACTAGATCATGTTTATATGAACGCATTGCCTAGTTCCAAGAACGATGATGGTAGTTCACGGTGTATTTTTGACAGTTCACGTTTTCCAGAACTCTTTTTTGAGCGTGTAGTCTTACGTTTGAAATACATATTTTCCCGGGGTGTTCTCCAAGTTCCCGGGTATTTCCCGTATTTTTCCCGATGATTTGTAATTCCCGGGTTTTTCCCGGTTTTCCCGGATTTTCCGGATGGATGGACACCCTGCGGACAAGATTCTTGCAGAATCCGGACAGGATTCTTGCAGAATCCGGACAGGATTCTTGCAGAATCCGGACAGGATTCTTGCAGAATCCGGACAGGATTCTTGCAGAATCCGGACAGGATTCTTGCAGAATCCGGACAGGATTCTTGCAGAATCCGGACAGGATTCTTGCAGAATCCGGACAGGATTCTTGCAGAATCCGAATAGGATTTTTGCAGAATCTGGACAGGATTCTTGCAGAAGCCGAACAGGATTTTTGCAGAATCTGGACACGAATAGTAATCCGAGAGGGATTCTTGCAGAATCCGAGAGGGATTCTTGCAGAATCCGAGAGGGATTCTTGCAGAATCCGAGAGGGATTCTTGCAGAATCCGAGAGGGATTCTTGCAGAAGCCGGACAGGATTCTTGCAGAAGCCGAACAGGATACTGGTAGGATTCTTGCAGAATTGAAGTAGAATTCTTGCAGAATACGTGGATTCTTGCAGAATTGGAGTAGGATTCTTGCAGAATTCGAGTAGGGTTCTTCTAGAATTCGAGTAGGAACCTTGTAGAATCCGATAATTTTTGCAGAATCATGAAACATTTATTTAGAAAATTTGCAGAATCTTGGAAGAATACCTATAAAAATCGGTAGAATTCTTGCAGAATCCCGAAGAATGTTCACGGTTTATGCCATCCGCAGAATAAAAGATTCTTCTCTTCTATTTTTTTTATCTTATGTTCTCCTATTCTTCTATCTTGTACTTCTATTTCTCTATTCTTCTGTTCCTCTATTCTTCTATTCTCCTATTCTTGTATTCTTCTATCCTTCTATTCTTATGATCTCTTTTCTTCTTTAATTCTATTCTTCCATTCTTATATTATTCTATTCTACTATTCTTCTATTTTTTATTCTTCTATTTTTTCGCTTCTATTCCTCTATTAATATATTGTTCTAGAAATCCTTAGGCGATTCTGCAAGAGAATCCTTCTGAAGATTTAAAAATGTTTTGCAAAACTAAAATTTTAAAGTATTGCAAAACTAAAAGCATCCGTGCGTATCTGGTAATGCTAACGATAACTTCAAACATTTCACAACCGTCGATCGCGTCCGTACTTGGATTGTTTCTTGAAGCTTTGAATCACTGCGGTAAAGTTGTCCGTAACATTCCGATCCATGCCATCTCTTGAATAAACAGTTGCGGAAGTACGTAAAGTGGGACAACAATTGACAGTGATGATTTTCACATAACGGAATTCATCATCTTGGATTTCAACATATCGTCGGAATTCGATTGTCATTATCGGCAATCTATCCCCAGATTCTTGTGTTCTTCCATTCTTACGTTTGTTTATACTTCTGTCCTTATATTCTTCTGTTCTACTATTCTCCTGTTCTTCTTATCTTCAATTTTATTATTTTTGTATACTTGAATTCTGTTATTCCTGTGTTCTTGTATCCTTGTATTATTGTATTCTTATGTTCTTCTGTTCTTATATTCTTCTATTCGTTTATTCTTTTACTCATATATGTTTCTTTTCTATTCTTCTATTATTCGATTATACTATTTCGCTTTTCTTCTATACTTCGATATTTCACATTAATATTAAGTCAAGTTTTGCTTTTCTCGACTTCCTCAATAATTGTAAAACGACGCTGGAATGCAGTTTATAAATATATTGATGCATTTTGATTCCTGTACACAATTTATCCCCACTGTGCATTCGACGTGGACGTGGACAGATCTGACGGCACTGAACAGTGCGAGCTATTTTTAAACCCAACTACACACTCTCGACTGCACCCGACAATCGAAAGTGAAGCTCAAACCTCGCAACAAAAGATACCTACTTGGACACGTCCAAAATTCTGGCCCGCAAGTCGGGCTTCGGAACGGTCGGAACCACGCTGGCGACGCTGGCCGGACGCCACGGAGGACGCTCCTTCGGTTCTTCCTTCGCGGGCTTCTTGGCCGTGGTTGCCGTCTTGGCGACATTGGACCTGAAAGTCGTCCTCATAGTGTTTTAAAATGCGATTATCACCGAGAGAAAACGCACTGACCTTATCGGGGCACTTGACGACGAGTTGACCACGGAAGCGGCAATGGACTCGTCGCTGACGCTTTGCGTCTCGCTGGTCGTCTCCGACGACGGAGATTTACTCATCCCGGAATCCGGACCACTTCGATTGGAGCCAACGCGGTTACTGTACTAATTAAAGTTTAATCGATTTTTGCGGCGCAAGGGCGGACAATGAAGAACGAAGAAGGCCACGCAAAATACACAACAGACAATGCAAATGCGAGACAAACCACAGTAAGCAGTTGCCTTGGTGAACAGGGCGCCAAGTAGATGGAAACCTTCAGACCAGACACAGGTGACGACGGGGATTATAGTCGGGAAATCGATTTTTAGTTTTTCGCAAGTATGACTGCTTTCACACGTGATTCGATTGGATTCTTAACACGTGCGCGGGAGAATGGCGTCAAAACACGGGGCTACTCTGATGGAAGGAAGGAACTCTCCCTTACTGTGATTATTTCCTATCTCGATATCGAGTTAGGGAGCCATAATAAAAATTGATTTTCATGGCTACCTCGATAATCCCTTGGATGACAGTTGCACTGATTTTGTTCTGAAACTCGATATCTCCCTCACTCGATGGTTCCTTCAAAATCGTATTTGGATAGTTTTATTATGATATCTTTAGAAAAGGCGTTCGTTATTGAATCCTGCATCTTTTTTTACAGCGCTCTATACTATGGATAAAAAGTCAACGTATTACATTACTTGACCTCTAGAAACAAAAATCGAAAGCAACATCACAACACTTCCGGCTATTCCGCCAATGGCACCCCTTCCAGCTCCGCTTCTCATGGTGTTACAGTGATCCGAGTTGCACTCCACGCAAGACAGCATGCGATACTTCGAGGTGAGCTCACTCTGCCGGTTGAACAGGCTGCACTCTCCCGCTACCACGCATCCCCGAAAGATTCGTTCCGTCAGGTTTCCAACTACAACAAAACGTAGAGATAACTTCCAATCGGCCACAAAACTTCCCAAGTAACCAAGCTAGCTCGCTAATTCGCTTTTTTCGGGTTATATAGCTATTATATGAGTAATAAACGGCATGTCAGCACCATATTATCACACACGGCGAATTAAAGTGCTATTAGGTTACTTGGATCGTGTCCGAAGTTTACCTTGCACCCTTTTATAGCCACAGGTCAGGGAAACCAGTTGGAAATCGGACACGTCCTGGCAGGTCTGCTTCGGCAGTGTTGCGATGGCATCGCAGTCCTCATCCATCAGATCCGAATCGCAGCTGTAGCACTCTAAGCTACGAACTCCGGAAATGGCCAGTAGCAAAATCAACGATACGGTGGACTTCATCGTGAGCCGAACTGTTTTGAATTGCCGCTTGGGAAGAACTGAATCGAGATGGGGAATAACCGCTTGAAGGCCCACACCCGGGGGTTGTCTTCGTTAAATCCTGGACAAATAGCAATGCGGTAGCGTCGAAGATGACCAATGACAATCATCAATTGGAACAGATAAGTTCTGTAGAGCGGACAATCAGATACTTGAAGATCTTCTTCCTTATCTACCGATCTAAACGCTTTGAAGATGATTGTGATAAGGCGCTGGCGTATTGTCTTCCGTACTTTCAGCTAATTCCAGTCCGATGGAGTTTGTCGTTGGCGATGTTTGCGGAAAAGTTCTACCAATGCAATGGTTCATCATTACAAATATGTATTGCTGTTTGCGTTTGAAATGCAAATATCAAATGCGGTAACATCAAACGCGATGTCAAAGATATTTTTTTCTTGCTAGGGTGGCGGTGATTTATATAATCGTTGCCATGTGTCCTTTGATTGTTTTGTGTTACCGCATTTGGAGGAAGTTTAGTCAAAATTTGCATCTCAAATGCAAACAGCTATATATTGTGCATTTCATGAATTGTCCTTGTTTTTGTGATCATTCTTCAGCTCAAAAACCACGTGTCATCGAGGCAATCACCACATCGCATAGTGGCGCACAGGGGCCCAGTTTTTCCAATAAGCTGGCAAAAACTTAATTTCCAAACATAGTTCCAAGTTGAAATTCATCTACAATATCAAACTTCCCTTAGCCGAGTGGTTGAAGTCCGTGGCCACAAAGCACAGCCATGCTGAAGGTGTCTGGCTGGATTCGATTCTCGGTCGGGATCTTTTCGGAAATTTCCTTGACTTTCCTGGGCATGGAGCTCTATGCGACTATGGGTACATAACAAAATTATATCACCTTCTGATATTATGATATAAAGATTTTATCGAACATAGGTTGTTACAATTTTGATGCAGGATGTTGTTAAAATAAATAAAATTATAACAAAAAGTTCTAACATAAATATAACAAAATATGTTTTATATCTATCAAAAATATATGAAACTCAGTTATAATTTTTGATACAACGTATCAAATTTATAATATTGTCTGATGTACGGGAGAACACATTCAGTTACGAGTATTTGATCAATCATATATATATATAATCCCA
The DNA here is from genome assembly GCF_002204515.2 of Aedes aegypti. Classification (NCBI taxonomy): domain Eukaryota; kingdom Metazoa; phylum Arthropoda; class Insecta; order Diptera; family Culicidae; genus Aedes; species Aedes aegypti. The sequence goes on along the minus strand of NC_035107.1, from coordinate 305,031,683 downwards.
GAGTTGTCTGTCTCTCAGTAACGCTTTGAAATGTTTCGTCGAAAAGATTCATTGAGCGTTACAACAGCAATTTAAGAGCACTACAACAGTCAATTTGAATACTAGAGCATTACAACTGTTTATATAGAGCACTATAACAGCTATAGGATAGAACATTCTGGAGTTTTCTTCCTGGAGTTTCAATTCGTAGAATATTCTCGAACTTTCATCATTGTCGTTTTCGTTTTTAGGAACTTAGTAGAAGATCAAAACCTAAACAACCCAACTTCAAGTAAATTGTAGTTCGGTCGGATTTAATTCGGATTGCGGTTGAATATTTGATTCATAACGGTGTTTGCCAATTCTAACCTAGGTTCAAAGACGAATTCAACATAAACAAAAGCCGGATAATGCCAAGAAGAAGAAGATCAGACTTCCCTTCATCTGTACGAGATATTTCAGGATGCAAACTTTTTGCATCTATTAAAATACACATTACGAACATATTAGAATAAATGATACTTCCTATTTTGTGTGATACTGTTGTTTTGTTTTTCAGGTTTGAAGGAAATTATTTCGTAGACCGATTTACATTTTGATGATCTGAAGTAAACTTTTAGTCCTGCTCTACCTTGAAGATTTGGGCTCTGCGATGGATTGATGCCGTTGGAGCCTTTAGTACACTATTATTTTGAAACTTTACTTGAAAAGAAAAAGAAGTTCGGTTGCTTTTTGAGAACGATTTAAAAAGATGATCTCTAAAAAAGGGGCTTTTCCCTCTATCTAGATTTAAAGTTAAATTAAATTTATTTATTTTAAATAAACAATATCAGATAGTTAAAAATACCTACAAGAATAAAACAAAAATAGTTTTTTTATTTGTATTAGTATCATTAGAAACATTTAAATTCACTTCTTATATGGGACCCTAACGAAAGGCGGAATCACAAAAGGCGGAAACTCAAAAGGCAGACTAACTTAGACGTGTAACAAAAGGCGGAAAATAACATAAGGCATAATCTAAAAAGGCGGAATTGTTCAAAAACGATTTTAAAATGCTTACTTAAGTTTCCAAACGATAATTAGACTGAGCTGTTCAGGTTCCTATTCATATCGACGTTTTCAAAATCTCTAAACGGACTTAGAATTACTTTTGAAAAACGGTGTTTTTTTGTTTTTCAATTTATATGTAGGTATTAGCCACTATAACCAAGAAATATCTTCCCACACCAGGTTGATGTTAGGTGAAATATCCGTCGCCTGTTTCTATTTCTTTTATTTATTGTCGACTGTTTCAGCCTTAGGTTTGCGCTAAATTTTCGAGAAATCTAGGCAATTTTATTGCTTCTTCTTCTTGGCACTAAGCCCCCACTGAGACACAGTCTGCTTCTCAGCTTGAGTTAAATGAGCACTTCCACCGTTATTACCTCAGAGCTTTCTTTGTCAAAGTTGTCATTTTCGCATTCTTATATAGTGTAATTCTATGTCACTAGCCCGAAAGACACTTGCTCGAAAATAACATTTGCACGAATGATGGACATAGTCTATTCTTTGGAAAGAAATATCTAATACATTATCAGTGATTTTTCCATCTTTTAATCATCGGCTATTCTTTCTGAACTTATCACCTTGAATATGTTTGGCGCCACGAGCAACTAAAGAGCCAGTTGAAATTGATTCTTTTTTGAAACATATACCGTTTCGATTCATATTACGGACAGCTTTTAATTCCGGACACTCTTCTTTATATGGGAAACATTTCACACGAAATGTTTCAATTTTTGCCGTTTTAAAGTTCGTACTTTTGTAGCTCGGTTGATTATCTATGAAAATTAACATTGCTCAACTGCATCACACGTTTGTTTAGTAGTTTAGCGATTTCAATTGATGATTTGATTTCTCGATTTACGGTTTTCATGAGCTGTCCGGAATTTGAATCAAAGCGTCCGGAATTCAAGGCAAAAGTAGCGTCCGGAATAAGAATCATGAAAAGTCTACACATTTGTATTTCTTTAAAATTATTAACGTTGCGAAATCGAAATCTTCGCTCACAATTCGAAAGCTAAGTGTTGTCAAGGCTCGATAATGCGGAAAAATCATACAAACTGATTTATTTTATATACTTTTTGATCAGTTTTACTCCACTGAGGCCTTAAGTGTCCGTAATATGAATCAAAACGGTACTGTTTTTTCACCTAATATTGCTGCTAGTGGTATTCAAGCTGCTCATATTCGCGTTAAGGTGAACACTCAAAAAAATCCACACGTCGTTGTTACGTGAAAACATACGTGGTTTTTTTTCCATCGCACTTTTTACGTAGCACTTACGTGGATCATAGGTAACACCGAATGAACGCATGAACAAGTGAACCTCATCAGTTCCATCGAAGTTCCACGTAACAGCTACATGATTTTTCACGTAGCTTTTACAAAGCTTTTCAATAGATCCTAGGGAAATTTTCATTTAAAGTTATCGGAATCATTTAATATAAATCAATCCTGTTTTGCACATGCTTTTTTATGTTTATTTTGAAAGAAGGACAAATAACTAAGGGATCAAACTATGGAACGATGCACGAGTTCATTATTTTGACGTTTGAGCGGTGCCAAATTCACTGGTTTCCATGGTCACATAAACAACACGGCACCGCTTAAACGTCAAATAGTGAACCCGTGCATAGGTCCATTATATTCCATTAATGGTTTCAAAACACTGACTGACCACCATCGCGATATCGATCGTCGGAACCGTCGGAACAGTCCATAAAACGCACGTTCCTCGCAAATTTGTCCAGGCTCAGTTTCATTCAAAACAATCAACGTTCTGTGAATTGATGTAAAACAATGTATAAAGTATAAATTAATTCGGGATTCTAAGGATTTTAACTAATATTTACCTTGGAATTGTTCTTAAAATTAGTTTGAAGTCCGGCAGCAGCAGCTTCTTGAGATAGTATCGGCCACCATTTTGACAACTGAGCTCAACAAAGAATGAACGCGATGACCAAATGAATTCAAATACCTACGTGATTTTCACGTAAGTGCGATGGACCGATGCACGAGTTCACTAATTGGACGTTTGAGCGGTGCCGAATTCACTGGTTTTCATGGTCACATAAATAACACGGCACCGCTCAAACGTCAACGGGTGAACTCGTGCATTGGTCCATTGGTAGCACCAGTTAGAATCACCGGGTCTCCATTTATTATTCATATATGCTCTGGTAATTATTACCTTAGGTGAATAGGAGGCAAAATGAAAGCGGAATGATTTACGTGATTTTTCACGTAGCAATGACGTTTGGATTATTCTGAGTGAAGATGAATCGAAGCCAAACCTCAAATTTTCAGGAGCACAAATTTGAAAAACCAAACATCCGTTTGAGCTGAAAACTTAATCGATTGGTCACTAGCTGGTGGTGACCAATCGATTAAGTTTTCAGCTCAAGCGGGTATTCGGTTCTCCAGATTTGTGCTCTTGAAAATTTGAGGCTTGGCTTCGATTCATCTTCACCTCAATGTTATGGCACAGAAAAACAGACGTAACAGCTGCAGGCATTGAAGACGTGAGCGAGCTTGATGAGCATGAACTTCAAGCAATCAAAGCCACCATATTCTTTGAGCGAACTGTGCCACTCAATCAGAATCTAGTTAGGCTGTGAACCGTTTCACCAATTCGTTTAACTATTAGTTAAAATTTGACATTTCGATAGTTATTTTCCCCTCAAATGGATAAATTGAACTTCGCGGTCGACCCATTTGAGCTTTGACAGTCGAGTAGTTATTTCAGAACAAAGTTGACAGATGGTTAGTTATTCTCAAATTCACGGGAGCAGAAAATAACTTTTGAACTGTCAAGTTTAACCATGCTCCACAGAAGGGATATATCTAACCTGAGGGGAAATAACTATAGATCTGTCAAATTTTAACTAAAAGTTAAACTGCCGTTATACGCATAATTGTCCCATGTTACTTTTTGTGCATTTTGAGTTTTTGTCATCAAACAGTTTATTTTTACGTATAGTTTTAGAAAACACTTACCAAAAATAAACTTTGTTCGGAAAATCAATGAAAAGCAAGCCAAGTCAATTTGTCCCATTGTTAAATTTCCACGCATAACTGTCCCATTACTGTATTTCTACGCATAACTGTCACACTATACAATTCGCTGCGCTAATCTTGAACAAAATATTCAGTTGTGAGTTTTGAATTAACTGGTGTTTGTGAAAATCGTTTTGAACATCTTCTTACGTTGGATTTACATCATATGTGGAACACAACCCGTTTTACGTGTTTGTATTATCGGGATGCATTCATCATTCATGCGAGTCTGACGTCAAATTTGATTGAAATTTTCCAAAATATTATTTCCCATCGGTTTTTCAATGAATTTCAGTTGAATTTTCTGGGTCAATCACAATTTTTTTTCAATTTTTTTGAACCGCCGTCATCGATTAGAAATTCACCGTAATTTTGGATTTATCACGAGGAGTACTGAAGTAATCCCACTTGAAGAATCAGTAATTACTTTAATTTCGAGTCCATGGCTTGCGACAAATCAACTTCATGATTTAGCAAACCAAGTTCAAATAAAAATAGTTCGACCATTTTTGGATGACTTGGCCATATGCTGGGTTGGTCCGAATACCGGTTCACTGGTGGAAGTGGCCATTATATTGGTGAATCTGAAACCTGGCTTGCGACATATCAATTTTCATTAATTTGCAAATTAGGTCTACAGGTGGTTCAAATGTATTTGAATGACTTGACCACATGTCGAATTGTTCTGAATTCTCGGCTTCCTGGGGGAAATGGCCTCTAAACTGTCGGTTCTGAAACCTAGCTGGCAACATCAAACTTCATAAATTCACAAATCAAGGCTAAAGAAGGGTAATTCAAAGGTTCCTGGATGACTTGATAACATACCAGGTTGTTTTGGATACCCTGTTCCCCAGAGGAAGTAGCCATTTTATTGGCGGTCTTGAGACCTATCTTGTGACATATCAAACTTGATGAAGTCAAGAAGAAGTCAAAGTCAAGTCAAAAGAAGAATAGGATGACCTGGCCACATACTGGGTTATTCCGCATAGTTGGCTCTTCGTTGCAAGTATGGGCTTCGTGGCCGTGCGGTTAATGTTACCAAGCATTTAGCCGCATCGAGTCAAGGAGTGTGGGTTCGATTCCCGCTTCAGTGCGGAAAAACGTATTTCGACTGTGCCACTGGGCGTTGCATGCTAGTCTGTTGTCTAGTGTGGTGCTTCCTTCAAAGGACATAACCGTCCACTGGAAGCATATAAACGTGTCCGTGTCTTTTAAATATGTTGGTGGTTTTTAAACTTAATTCGCGATGTATGAAATATCATGATATTGCAAACAAAGTCCAACGAAATGCCAAATCGTGTGAAGATTTGTGTCGTGAATTTTGAGTTACAGTGGCCCAATTTCATATTCGTACAGGATACTGTTTCCACATCAAGTTAGTAAAAAACTATTAAATGAAGTATTGAGCTACAAATACTTTATCCACATTGAAGGTAACAGGTGTTATCTATTGTTTGCCAATCACAAAATGTTTCCATTTACATTCATCTTTGGATTAAAAGAAAAGTATTGAATTGATGTCTAAAATTCACCCAATTCCATATTCGTACACCTACCGAAATCCATACGCACAACGTTCAAAACCAAATTTAGAAGCTCTATTTGATTACTGAAATGCTTTATTATGATGTTCAGATGTAGTTAAATACATTTGGGCAATTTATTAGTGGACATATATGAAATTTAGGTAAATTTATGAGAAATGCCAGTTTTCCAATGATTTTTGCTATCAAATCCTATAATTCGAACAATAACGTTTATTTTTGTCATTGGATCAAATCTATAGATTATACTCGTTAGCTCTGATAGAAATTTAGTTGAAATATATATAGTTTACAGAAATCATAAACAGTTTTTATCCCTTTTGAGTTCAGAAAATTGTTGTGCCATAAGTTCAAAACTCTTCTAAAATGATATTTTTAATCAATGTAAACCAAATTTTCATTCTAAACAACAGGTAAATGTTAATTTTGAATTTGTCTGTAAAAATAATTTGAACTACGAACTTATTTTTACAAAAAAGTACCCTAAACTACGCTCCACATAATTGATGTCATCGTAATATTCAATTATCTTTGAAATAATATTCAAATTATATTCAAAATAGCACCCTATTTTGCATTTTATTGATTTTATAAGAAAAATACAAAATAACTTGAATGAGCAGATAGCATTGATATACTATTCAATAGAATATATCCTGTTGTTTTCATCATTTTAAAAAACGTTTGTGTTGCGGTTATGGCAATAATATTTATTCTTTAAATCTCTATAATCATGTTTGGTAGTAAAATGTAAATTAAGAATGATAATTACGCAATGTTTTGATAGGAACATTAACTATGGATTATGTATATACATTTAGGAGCCAAACATAAAGAAATTGACTAAAATTTTTGGTTTTGGATTTGTTATAAATGTTATACTACCTGAGATTCAAAAGTATAAGTTGTCGATATCCACTCCTAGCTATTCTAAAACTGATTATAATTTTTAGAAACTTGTGCAATATTCGCAGTTATCATTCTTAAGGAAGTGATGTTGAAAAAAATGCAATTTATTGTTCGACTTACCGAATATTTTAGCAAAAAACATGGGAAAACTGGTATTTTTCTTAAATTTACTTAAGTTTCAAATATGTCCGCTTTTGAATTTTCCAAATGTATTCTACTGCATCTGAACAACACAACTTAAGTAATCATCTAGTCCATTAAAAATTAGTTTTGAATGCTGTATATTTCTTTTTTGTTAGGTGTACGAATATGGAATTGGGTCAATTATAGACACAATCTCAATACTTTTCCATTATTCCAAAGATTTAAGCAAATGAATACAGTTTGTCGTTGCCAAACAATAGATGACACCTATAACCTTCATTATTGATAAAGTATATCGAAGTCCATGCACCATTTAATAGATTTATACCAACTTGATATGAAAACAGTGCCTCGTACGAAAATGAGATTGAGTCACTGTAACTTGTGATCTCGCCCTAAAAGCCATTGGTAACCGATTGTGTAGCTCCTTGTTTCTAAGCAAATGGATGGACCAGGATGAAAACTATCACCACTGGGAGATAGAGAAGGATCTCCTCTTCATCTTAGCATTGTTAAACAACGTGTAAATCAATTCGTTTGCTCGGTAACAACACGCTACATACTCGGTTACCAATGGCTTTTAGGGCAAGATCACAAGTTATGCAAGAAATATACGAGTTTTTTTATTTACAGTGGAACCAACATGGGTCGATGTTACATGACTCGATATCGACTCATGGAAGCATACTGAAACCAAAATGTTATGGCTACAACAATAAAGATTTTTATGGGGGTCCGTAGCCTTGAGGTTACGTTTTCGCTTCATAAGCAGAAGGTCATGGATTCAATTCCCAGCCCCTCCAAAAAAAAAACCGTCCAGTCACCAGAAGACGCCGCACGGAGGACCGTGCTTAGGGGAGCACATCCATCCTCCGTCAGGCTTATGGAAATCGATTGGACCAACAGCAGAGCACTCTCCTACCTGCTCGGTGTGAGAGCAAAAGAGCAGAAGAGAGTGAAAGCAGATGTAAATATAGATTAGCTAAAAATAGAACTGTATCGGTAAGGAAGATACAGACAAACTGATTCCGGCACAGTAGTGGCCACAAGCACAGAGTGCCTTAAAAAAAAAAATAAAGATTTCAAAGCTTTCCTGTACCATGGTTTGATATTTCCATGAGGCGTAACTCCACCCTAATGGATCCCTCCTACTGTGATTTCGAAAGATGAAAATATATTACTGCAATATTCGAGAATTTTCGGTACGAGTATTTTACAATTCATACAATCTTCTGGAACTTTTGAAATATTTCAAACGAGCAGAAACACTACAAAAGCATTAAGGCCACGTGCGATTTAGTATGGTCAGAACATAAATTTAGGCGATTCTGCGGTTATCAGTAGCATGCACTTTAAAAGATTATACGTAGCTTTTCGCTATACTATTTCGTTGGAACGTGGCTAACCACGTAGGGTAAGCTAGTTATATGAAAATTCTAACAAAACTTTATATTTGGAGCAATAGACAGAAAAGTGTATGTTTTTATATAAAACAAGCAATTTAAAATTGGACACAACAAGTCAATTTTTAATCACTTGCAATTTAGTCAATAAATTAAATATTAATTTGTTTACCACTTGGATAATTTGAGAAACCCCATAGACTTTTTTTTCATACTCCCCCATATGTAGGTATTTAATTTTATTATAAAATTGTTCAAAATAAAGAAATATAAATATATTCAGAAATGTGAATATAAAATATTATGTTAATTTTTGTTTTAATATTTTCTTTCAATAACGGTGCCTAACAAAATTATATAATAATAAGATATGCATATCATATTCTGATAAAATGTTATTATATTTTTGTTATATGCCTCTAGCTAGCATTATTGTACCTGCCACACGATATACGAATGCGAAAACGGCAACTTTGGCAAAGAAAGCTCTCAGTTAAAAACTGTGGAAGTGCTCATAAGAATACTAAGCTGAGAAGCAGTCCCAGTGAGGACGTAATGCCAAGAAGAAGAAGATCAGACTTCCCTTCATCTGTACGAGATATTTCAGGATGCAAACTTCTTGCATCTATTAAAATACTTCACATATTAGAATAAATGATACTTCCTATTTTGTGTGATACTGTTGTTTTGTTTTTCAGGTTTGAAGGAAATTATTTCGTAGACCGATTTACATTTTGATGATCTGAAGTAAACTTTTAGTCCTGCTCTACCTTGAAGATTTGGGCTCTGTGATGGATTGATGCCTTTAGTACACTATTATTTTAAAACTTTACTTGAAAAGAAAAAGAAGTTTGGTTGCCTTTTTGAGAACGATTTAAAAAGATGATCTCTAAAAAAGGGGCTTTTCCCTCTACCTAGATTTAAAGTTAAATTAAATTTATTTATTTTAAATAAACAATATCAGATAGTTAAAAATACCTACAAGAATTAACAAAAAAAATAGATTTTTTTATTTGTATTAGTATCATTCGAAACATTTAAATTCACTTCTTATATCTAGGTGTTCTGTGTTATTAGACAACACTATCATCCTAATTTGGTAAAACAAAATTAGGCTTTTATTAACATTTTGTTAACAACATTTCATTTGCCGTAGCAGTTAAGATTTTGTATTGATTTCACCTGCTTACAAGAGAGAAAGAAACGCTTTCAATGTACTTAACCGAACTTAACTCAAATATATAACGCATTAATCGTGGCAATAGAAGATTGCAACAATTTTTGCCTGAAATTATTAATTATTTTATTTGACATTTGTTCCAATGTTTCAACATTGGATATTCTATGTTCATTAGTGCTAATCAAAAGTTGGTCCTTCAGCCCAATGACAGTCAAAAATTGGAGTCCAACTATTACATGCTTTACAGACATATTTAAAGTCAACATTATTCGTCTATGACGTTGAGATTACTGCATCACTGATGCATGGGGTCTTATCCACCGATAGAACCGAATCCACGCGATCCAAGATTTTTGACACTAGAGCAGGGCAAGAACACCTGGGGAGCATACGGAAGCGTGCCCGCTCAAATGGCACAGTTCTTGGACCGAGTGAGTTCAGCTCATGGGTAAATAAGTCAATTTATCGGTTTTCCCGTTCTTCACCCCCTTCAAAAGATCAGCTTCTTCATTCGACGGCTAGAAAACGTGTGTTTTCTTGTTTTAGTGTTAAGGTTCATCTAAAAATGTAAGGAGCATTGCATCCAAAATAAGCTATTGTTGCTCGATATGCGACTCGATAGTAAGTATCCATTGTTTTGGTCAAGGCAGACCAATTTCATATTGGTTTTTTCCTTGATGTTTCGCACATAAATGCAATTCCCAGCTAATAAGTTTTTTTTGGCGAAAATCTATCTTCTTTAGTTGATCATCTTTTTCGAAGATACCATATTTATTTCTCATCACTGAACTTCAATATAGGCGAATAAAATATTTGCAGACTAGTGCCATTTAGGTGATTTCCTAAGTAATAGGTTTCCAGGCGAATAGGTCTCATTTAGTTCTTCAACTTTGTGAAGGACACCAACTTTGTATTTATTTAATCACTGGATTGAGATATAAGCAAATAATATGTTTGTCTACTAGCGCCACCTTGGAAGAGTTTTCCAAACTACTATTTTTCTGGGCGAATAGATCCCATTTAGTTGAAAGCTTTTGTCGAAGACACCAATTTTGTATCTCATCATCCAGCTAGTGATCAATCGATTAAGTTTTCAGCTTAAACGGATGTTTTGTTCTCCAGATTTGTGCTTTTGAAAATTTGAGGTTTGGCTTCGATTCATCTTCACCTTAATGGAAGGTCTCTGAAGTCTCTATTTTAACCAAAATGATCTCTAGTTTTTTTTATTAATTCTGCTGCTCGCATTGAAGCCTTATGCAAAATTGCACAGACTCCTGAGAAACCTTCAGAGACTAGGTTCAACAGGCTCTTTAAGAATTTCGTCTCAAATACCCCGAGGAAAAGCTTAAGAAATTATAATAGCTATTTAATTTAGATTGTTTTAAGGGTCTCCTACAGGGATCTCCCCTGAAATTCTTCTGAGATTTCTCTACCAATTCTCCTAGAAATCAGAGAATGTTCAAAGGATGCTTAGAAGAATTATTCCATTTCTACAACCTCCAGTAATTCCCTCATGTATTCATTTACAAAACTATCCTAGAACTACCATCAGATATTTCTTCCCTCATTCTTCACTGATTTCTCCAGTTGTTACTCTGAAGATCTTCCTAAGATTTCTACAGAATTTCTCCTAAGGAAAAGGATTTCAGAGCTTGTCACCTGCTACAAGATAGCATCCGACAGACATGTAGACGTTTGCCTTGGAGTGGGTATTATCCCACCAGATCAAAAAGTATATTGGGGCTCACAAATCTGACCAATTCAGATTTAACTCACCAGTACCAGTTGCGATGATCGGGTGTACTAAAGTAATCATTGGATACTTGAACATCACTCACTTGCCGAATAAGGCAACGATCGGGAAGTGGTGAATATAGATCGGAGTGAGAGCAAAGCTTTGACCCAAATGCCCACAAGAACTCCAATCAGTTCTGACTAACCCGTTCTGCACACAAGAACAAGTGCATGGTGCAAAAAGCAAAAAACAAATGCGTTACAGAAATAGTGATTCATTCGGGTTGTTTAGTTATAACATCAGAACTTAGCATGTGGTGCATGGAGTAGGCGTGAAGTGCTTAAATTGAGATCGGTGAGCAGATGAGTTATTGGTGCATTTATCTGTACCTAAAACCACCCTTGATCCCACCTGTAGTATAGTGTTATGTCATGAGATAGAGTAGGCCATGCCCGAGAGATGTGACAGGAGGATTTATGAATAATAAACCATTGTTAATTAGTACTGCGAAATAAACTGTTGGTTTCCATACTCTGCTACATTGGCGACGAAGATTAAAAAAAAAAAAGTTCCTCGGTTTACTTTCATGCGATAATTGTTGATGAAAAGTGCAGAAAACGATGGTAAAAGTTTATACAGTACTACGAGAAGATGTATCCTAATTTAAAGAACAATCAAGAGGACGGTTTTATGGAGAAGATGGATTGAATTTGAGGATGGTTTTATAGAGAAGAAGTTTAAGTTTTATATCCCGGTTTCAATGGTTCAACAGATCGAACCAAGTGAATCTACAGTTTAGATTGGTTGGACAGAAGCGTAAGGATTCTGGTAAGATAATGTCAATACAATATGAAGAGAAAATCGTGACAGTACGCAATACAGAAACACGATTCAAATTTAATTAAAAAAAAAAACATCGTGAGGATGTATGAGGAGCCAACTGACAATGAGTTAATTGTTTGGATTGTGTGTCGTTAAAACTTGTTATTTGTATGTTATCAAAACTTGCTAGATACTTTTTGTTTCACAGCATGTGTAAAGAAAATACAGTGTTTATAGATGCTACGTACTGGATTAGTCAGAGCTACTTTGATCTAATTTAAAAAAAAAGTAATTCATAAAGATGTTCCTGGAACAATATTTATCATAATGAATTTTCCACAAGGTATTGACTGTTTAAATCATTCTGAAATACCAACAGTACAACAACAAAATAGTACAGAAAATGACTTCTCTAATATTTAGCTTGTACTACTTAGAGCCCAACGGCGATATCGAAATTTGCATTCCAATGATTGAACTCTCTACGCTCAGTTCTACAATTGACACAAATTGTCACAAATTTCTTGAAAATAGGATAACTAATTAGAATAGTAATGATTTTATTTCTTAAGTTTAGAGGAATTGTATGTTTATAGTGTTTTCTGTGCTTCGAATTCTTGATTTTACTACCTTTGGCAAGGAGCTATTTTTAGTCTGACTGTCCTTTTATTACAAGCATATGAAAAAAAAAATCTATAGATAGTGATCTGATTGCTTTAATGATCGAACTTGCAGATAAATTTAATAACAATTGTATATTTATATAAAGTTTATATTGTTTTCATTTTGAATAAATGTAAATATTATTATCTTTCTGGAGCAATATGTTCTTTATTTAGTAAAAGTATTCATTTGATTTGATATTATCTATAGGGTGGAAACTACTGTGCCGTACTACGATGTGTAGCTCATAATGTGGTGAAATCACTATTTAAAAAAAATGTAAGAAAATCAGAAATGCATATGAATAAAATTTTAATGCTTCAAAAGTAATTTAAAATAACCGTCTTCTGAAGAAAAAAAATGGACGTGAGGTTTGATAAAAATGGTCTATTATCCAGCAAGATTTTCATTGACGATATTTAATGAGTAATTTTTAACCAATGGTCCACATCCTAAATTGATTGAATGGATGCTAAATTGTATATTCATCACAAGTTGTGTATGAAAAGTCTATACTTTTTGGGCATTATTTATTATCGTGCGTGTTATACGTTATAGATATTTATGCAATAGCAGACAAAAAGAGCACGGCACTTAATAAATGAATGTCATTAAGTTGAAGAGACAGGTCAAAATTAATTGGAAATGCAGAATCACAAATAAGAGTACACAGTAAATTAAATGGTTTTGATATAATGATAATAATAATTTGTAAATGTCATGGATTTAAAAGTTTGTAGTCCAACGGACAGATCTTTTATCTTAAATTACATTTAAAAACATTTCAGTTTTTATGTTTAGTTTTCCTCAAGTATCTGTAGTATTTGGACTTATAAAATATAAATTTTCAGGAAAGTGGAGTAAATGTTTAAAGTTTAAACTGGATTTAATCATGTTAATACAAAAAGGTTTTCAATTAGGAGTATTGATAGCTCAAAGCAAATTGAATTATAAGTTTGTCAAAAAATTAAACTATAGTTGCAGAAAAACTCAATGATGTGCAAGCGGAACAAACACTGTAGTCTAATGAATTTATGCAAACACATATGTTAAACAAAATTAAATATTAAATCTGTATACAAAATACAGCGATTCACGACAGATAAGTCGGATTTAAATGAAAAATCTCAAGTTGATCAAAGGAACTATGAAGACAGAGTAAAAAAAGGAACATTCGGTCCATTTCTAGAATGAAATGAAGGAATATAATGAACAGTCTACACCTAGAATAATCAGCATGTAATAATTGGTAAAATCCATATGTTTTGGATAGATAAGCGTAGTTCCAAATCCTTGTTGATAAGTAGAGAGTAAAGGGAATACATCAAGTAATTCCGGTCTACTTCTCCGTAAGAAACGAAGAGGATAGAAAACCTGGTCCGTTTCTGTAACAAAAACGAAGGGAGATTGTGGAAATTCGGCCCATTTCTGAAAAGAAATGAAGGAGTAACACAAATCGTCCGGTCCGCTCTTAGAAAAAAAAAAGTAGAGAGTAAAGAGAACATTAAAAATGATTCTGGTCTACTTCTCCATAAGAAATGAAGAGGATAAAAAAAATCCTGGTCCATTTCTGTAAAAAGAACGTAGGGATGTCGTAGAAATTCGGACCTGTTCAAAAGATGACAGAAGGAATAAAACGAATCATCCGGTCCGTTTCTAGAAAAACACGATTGTGTGGTGAGAACGTGGCTCTCCATCAAAAGATTATTGGTTCAAATCCTGACGGATATGCAAAGAAAACAAAATGTTTCAGTCTGTTCTATGAAAGACCAGATGTAAGAGATCCATCACAGTCCATTTGGCAATCCAGTCTACTATGAGATGAAGGAAGAATGTCTTCGGTCCATCTATGGTAAAGGGATGTGAAATGAAAACAAAAGATTTCATTGTGCAATAGAAAAGTCCAATTGTAGGTGGCTTGTCTTAGTTCATTTGAAAGTCCAGTATACCATGAAATGATTGAAACTCTTACATTTGCAATTTTTATGAAAAAAAAACCCTTGTGATACTATGGTAGTAGAACTACAGCCACATCTACTATGTCTTTTAACATCATATTTAAATCTTTAAATTATTTTTCTTTAGTTCCTGAAGTTGAATGGAGCCTGAAATGTTTAACTTAAATTGAAAGGAATATCATAACATTCAACAAAGAATAATGGACGAAAGCTCAAGAAAGAATCATAGACCGATTGAAGGAAACGTTTGGTTGGTAATATTGATGGTGAATACAAAAAGTAAGTTTCACTATTGAATGTTATAAGAAAAAAGAGATGTCAGAATGTAGCTAAGTATGCTATTGATAACTTAAATATTATTTAAAAACAGATTTTAATATATTTTTATTTAGGTATCAAACGAACCTGAACCGTGAGATAGGCCTTAGAAATCAAATACGATGGAAATATAAGGAAACAGATGAGGATGGTAGAATAAGATGTTTCTGGCGGAGATCAACAGTGATTCGAACAACAAATCTTCAAACACAATTCGTTACGGATTTTTGTACATTATGAAGAAAATATCACTGAGGACTATTGAAGCTAGCTTATTCCCATAGTTATCTATTACGTTTTTCTATTGTTTTCAAATTATAGAGAAAAGGAGAGATGTAGTGTAGTGTTATGTCATGAGATAGAGTAAGCCATGCCCGAGAGATGTGACAGGAGGATTGGTGAATAATAAAAGTAGAAGCATTAACCTAAGAATGCTAATGTCGCTGCTGTTCGTGTTACCAACATCTAGTTTGCCACGAACTGACAACGGGCATCAAAGTGTCAAATTAATTATAAAAACCAAAACAACGACATGGTATTGAACAAACAATGATAAACCATAATTTAAGTTAATAATTATTGAAATCAGTTTTATGACAACAGCGCCACTAGCGTTCTATTACTAATATTTCTATTATAATAAACCATTGTTAATTAGTACTGCGAAATAAACTGTTGGTTTCCATACCGTTTTGATTCATATTACGGACACTTAAGGCCTCAGTGAAGTATAACTCACCAAGAAGCATGTAAAATAAATCACTCCGTATGATTCCTCCGCGTTATCGAACCTTTAAACCCCTTAACTTTCGAATGGTGAGTGAAGATTTAGATTCCAAAACATGATTAATTTTAAACAAATAGAAATGTCTGGACTTTTCATGATTCTTATTCCGGACGCTGCCTTACTTTTGCTTCATATTCCGGACACTTCGATTCAAATTCCGGACAGGTCAAACAAATCATGAAAAGAAAAGTAAAATCATCAAATGAAATCGTCAAACCACTAGAGAGACGCATAAGGTAGTTGGGCATTATAAATTTTAACAGATATTTATGGAAAATGCTTATTAAAACGAGACTTGAAAGTGAGAACTTTTGACCAGCAAGAATTGAAACATTTCGTGTGAAATGTTTCCCATACAAAGTAGAATGTCCGGAATTTGAAGCTGTCCGTAATATGAATCAAAACGGTACTCTGCTACACCACCCTAGGCCTGTTAGTGAATACCAACGATTGTGTCTTCGCGGGAGGTGCAGTGTCGTCAACAGACAATTCGCTGCTTGTTTGCCCCGCTGTAGAGCCAGGCTGCGGCTAACGTTTGCCATCCGGATGGCCGGATGACGTCGCCGATTGGATACACGTATATACAAACATATTTACAACACTAGCAGATAAGTACAAACCTTAGAATTAAGTTGATTTGGGGGGAAAATAAATGGGATTTTGCATGGGAGATCGCAGCAAGCCACACTCGCGGAAGATTGTGTTTTGTATCTACTGTCATGTTTTTTTCGTCTCCGTGCATCATATTGTGCTCTGCAAGAAAAATCCACGTAATGCGATTATCTGAAAATGTCGATACACCGTCGTAGTGCTAACAAAAATCACCAAATGTTTCAAATTTAGCAAACTTAAAACATTTGCGTCCATGAGGAACGAAAAAATCCAAGCCTGCTTGAACTTTGACTTTGCTTTTGAATTGCGCGCATATCTTCTGCGCGTTACCGCCGCCGCTGGATGCGGATTTAAAATGAGCGCCGCAATATAAATTCGGCTGATGCAATCGCAAGTTGGCCGCAATCGTTTTAAATTTGTCGAATTGTTCTTCGTGACAGTGAAAAAGTGGAAATCTTCTTTCGGCGTGAAGTTGTTACTCTTCCGCGTTTTGAATATTGTTGAAAAAAAAAATCGAGTGCATTCAGTTTCTGAACCTGGGAAAACAAATACGTTTCAACCTGGATCAAAAGTGGGGTGGACGTTGACCGGCGCTGCGGCGGGGGATTAAGGCGCAAGAAAAAATGGCCTAAATGTTCGAATTGAAAAAGCAGTTTTCTCCTTTTAAAATAACAAATTGATGAAAATAAAAACACACAGCCTTTTTATTTGGCAAATCAAAGAGCTGTGTGTTTTTATTTTCTTCGATTTGTCTATTTGAAAAGAGCAAACTGCTTTTTCAGTTTTGACTTCTGTGCCATTTTTTCTTGCGCCTTAAGGACATAGGGTGCACGACGTTAGGCATAAAGACGTTAGGCATAAGTACGATAGGCATAAATACGATAGGCATAATGGACGTTTGGCATAATAGATGTTTGGCATAATGGACGATAGGCATAATTTTCAAAATGAAAATATAAATCGTTTACTAGAAAAATGTAGACTTTTTTGATATTTTTTTTTCCTATCTTTATTAACGAGATTTTTAGCCCTGGGCTGGTTCATCTCGGGACCAACGGATTTACTTCTCTTCCGAAGGAAGTCGAAACTATGACTTTCACGTCATAAGTGACTATCTCGGGGATGGGATTTGATCCCAGGTCCTCAGCGTGAGTGGCGTGAGTTCTTACCATAGAGTAAAACCATGCTGAAGGTATCTTAGTTCGGTTCCTAGTCGATCCACAATCTTTTCGTTTTCTTCACTTTCTTGGCCATAAAGCATAATGTATCGTGCACAAATGAGAAAGCCAAGAATAAGAACGACGCTGTACATGATCAGTTGCTCATTTTTGGGTTTGGTTCTACACATATAACTGGCAAATTTTTCATAAGAGATTATCCCTTCTTTAAATTGAAGGCTGTTCTTTATAGTTTTGATGTCAACAAAATTATTGGAGTTAGTGCTGCTAATGTCTTAATCAGAAAATTTCCCTTCTTCTATAAATAAGCTGTTCTTTCGAGACAATAATGTCATTATTGCTTTAAATATTTCCACCATACATTTTCCCTTCTTTGAATCGTAGGCTTTTCTTTGTACTTATACGGTTAATTAAATGGTTGGAGGAAAAGACTGTTTGAGAAATCACCTTCTTCCAATATAAGGTACCACGGGGCAAGTGAGAATCCGGGGTAAGTGGGGCGTTTCGTCATAGCTCAACAAGGAAAAGTTTATCATGGGGGTATTCTTCTAGAAAGTTGAAGATACAATGACAGGGAATGTATTTAGTACTAAACATATTGTTATTTTTATTACCATGTGGTTCATGTAACAGCTGTCAGTTCAGCGCCATTTTCAACTTGCATGATAAATTGTGACACGTTTCACGTCTTGCATTGACTCGCAAAAAATAAATGTGTTTTAAATCGAATTTCCATCAGTAAGCTATATTTTTAAGTATTATTACAAGCTGCTAACGATAAACCAGTATTTTGTTTTCATTTCATATGAAATTTTCGATGGTCTACCTTACCCCAAAATATATTTGTACCTGGGGTAAGTGGGACCTATCAAAACAAAAACCAGAATCAAAACTTTCCGTACACGTTTCATACATTTTCCTAGAGAGTAGCACTAAAACATTCAAACAAATGATTTTTATAAAAAAAAGATCAACCTCAAATTACGTGCATGAGAGGGAGAAGAAAAGTGTTATTATTCTTTATTTTTTTATTTATTTTTTATTTTTGAAATACGACTTCAAAATTGAACAAACACACAGCTGAAATTTGAAATGCATCATGATAACGATTACTTTTATATTTTATTTGAACTTTATTCGTTATTTCTACCAAATTAAGTAGTGATGGAAAACAATTCCATCCCATAAGGTGGTTTTCTGCCATGCATATAAATAATAACAAAACATATTTATAATTTCGTCGATTTTTGATTGTTTATGTGCTACATTTTAATTAAAAACTAATAAATGATATATTTTGAACATATTCAATTTCTCTTTACGCTTTTATTGAGGAATTTTCAGTTAATATTAAATGTGAGGTAACATACTATTAAACAAAGGGTTTCTTCCTAAAACGTAACGTATTTTATGGTTGATCCCTTATGTACATCAAATATGTACTTAAAATTTAAAATCTATGTCTTATCAATCCTATTATTGTAATGCTTGACTTACTGATGTGGATTGACGCATGAAACTGGATGTGTCCCACTTGCCCCGTTTAGCGAGGCAACTGCGTCCAATGGTTCATTCTAAAACTTTCTTCCAAGGTTTTCACAATTTCGAAATTATCCGATTAGTTTTATGCACACACCAGCAAACATGTTGCCAAAACGTGATTGTGTTGTTGGATTTGAAAAATATTGACATTTGAAAATGTTATTGAACAATTTGTTTGAACTATCGTTTTTTTCGTTCCCACTTGCCCCGCGGTACCTTATGTTGTTATTTGTATTTTTATTTTTCTAATAGTTTTTGGAATTGTAGATGTAAATATTTCCATCCTAAATTTTCGTTTCGACTTGCAGTTGATTGATTATGAGTAACACTGGGTAATCAAATAAGTTGTAGGAGCTCTATGCAATATCATTGGGAATATCACTTTGCTCCTAAATGCACGCCATGTTTTATGCTGGATATTGTGTTATGTTGAATTTGAACTTGACTTTTGTAATTAAAATAAATATTTAATCAAATTATACTTTTCAAACTTGACGAATTTCGAGGAAATTGATTGAAAATCATCGGAAATTGTTTACATAAGTAGCAAAGGAACCGTTCTCACTAATGATGTGCAGACTAAGAAGATAGTTGTCATACTACCAGAAAATTATTGCTGAAGATTATGTCACCTATTATAACATAAATTCTTGACTTGCCTCTCGATTATTGTCTTCAAGGTACTCATTTGCACTATAAGTATTACTATTTATATGGAAGATTTCCCTTCTTTAGAATTAACTCAATTATGTAAGAGAAATATAACAAAAAATGTCATATACTCATTAAAATAAACATCTTTAGAAACAAATAACACTTTGATTGCACATCGCATATTTAAATTGATACTTACAAAAATGGATTGAGCTGGATTTTAGAATTGAAATGACAACCATTGTTCCTCCATATCTGTCATTCGGTTCATGGTCACATTTCATAGCACCGAAAAAAGTCATTTAATACCAGCCAATCAATCCACCCTTTCGTAACGCTTTTTGTATAAACATCGCACATTTTTATGAGCTGTCACACCTTAAGGACAGATACCCACCCCCATCAGCGTAATTGAATTTGTAAATGGGCCCGAAAATGTTTCATTATAAGACGAGTTTCAAATGACACACGCGTAAGTTATTTTATGCCAAACGTCCATTATGCCTGACGTATATTATGCCTAACATCCATTATGCCTAATGTCTTTATGCCTAACGTCCATTATGCCTAACATCCTTATGCCTAACGTCCTTATGCCTAACGTCTTTATGCCTAATGGGGTATACTCAAGGACATATCCCCATGAGTACCAAAATGGCCTCTAATATGGCACCTTACTTCCCCCTTCGCTTTCCGCTCCCTCCTTCCACACTTCTCACAGTGTTTTGGAGAGCGATCACAAAAAATGATTATTTGAAGTTACTAACCTTATTGTAGAGCGGTGGTTTCTTAACTGAAAGCATTCCATAATATGTTTTTCACAAATCACCAGTTTTGGAATGCAAATACGGTGTTATTAATTTGTCTTTGGTGTTATTGCTGTGATTTGTGTTGTAAAATACCACGCACTTTCGAATCACTTCTTCTTCACGCACCGAGATATTGTTTGCTGGCTTTTCGGTGCCCGTTCTAAAACTCACTTTTAATCGTATTTCTACTCACCGTAGCAATTCAAAAATCTAATGCGATACTTGAAACACTTTGATTATTCACGCACGATGCTCCTGGGAGCAATAAATTACTTATATTAGTCAATTTGTGCTCGAAAACAGCACCGGAACGCAAATTCACTGAGCCAACATTGTTTATGATTCGGATGCGCCGCTCTCACTTATTGGAAGTGATGCCAGTTTTTATGTTTGCAATTAGAATGGTTTGGATATTCATACACTTGCTACAACCACGTATTTCACAATTTCATAATAGTCAAAAGGTGTACAATGTCACAAGTGTTGCAAAACATTTTTATGCGTGAGAAAAACAATGTACGACGCAATTTAACAGCAAAAATGAATATAAGATATTATACAGTACAATTGACTGTAGAATTCAAATGCATACTGATGGCAACTTTCTCCGTCCGTGAGAAGCGAGACAAGAGAGGAGAAAACTGCCAAAAATAGTAAACAACACACGCATGGTGTGAAAAATGCTTATAATTTTGGTCAAAAAACATGTTTTCACTACCAAATTAAATAAATTGTGATTTTGAGTTTTTATGAAGTTTTTGATGAATTCATATCGACAATAATAACTTTGTATGAAACGTGTGCAAGTAACACTACCTACATAATTTTGTTGGTGGGGGTATACATGAAACATGATGATTTATTTTTGGCCGACGCACATAACATTGTGCTCCGCCTTGTTGGGTGGCTCGAGAGGGTGCTTTAGCGGGTGGCAACATTATGTTTACGTGCTCAATGAACCTTCACCTTAAGTAACTTTTTTTCCGGAGGCTGCAAGCATTTGGTGAGTCCGTTCCTTTTAAACAGAATACCCGAATTTGTTTTAGATGTAACGGTTTCGTGATCAGATTTTCGCGATTCGGAGTGCGACATGTTTCTGCGGTTGTCCCGGGTGTTTTTTTTTTCTCGCTTATTTGAAGTGCGACAATTTACTCGTTTCAACCGGTCGCTTATCGTGGAATAGGCTATGCATTGTGAGTGCATTTTAGTCGGCTGTATGTTCATGTAAATGACAGTTCCATGTGAATCATAACAGAGTTTTTTTTTTCTTATTTAGATGACCCTGGAGGGATCTATTCTGCTTTTTACTAGGTTGAAAGCGGATCGCTATTACCGTTGAACGCGTAATCGACTATTTTGACATGAAACAACATTCTTCATACTATAAACCAAACATTTGTCCTCTTTTGATTGCCGGCATTCAAGAGATTAAATCAAAAACAATTAAACAAGAACTACATTGGGTCTATCGCTAGCTTTTCAGGCGAATCCTGATGACCTAATACCCTTCCAAACCCCCAACTCCGTAGCACTTATTAGGGTGTCGCTGAGTCGGAGGCCTCTCATTAAGTAAGTGCTACATCAACATTTCCTTCCCCAATCCCAAGTTACGGTAAAGATGGGCGTGGCCGGGAATAGCAATATTCATGGTTTTGGTATTCTTATTCAAGATTGGATCAAGGCTTATTCCCTAGCCTTGGTCCTGAAGGCATTCTAGATGAGATTATCAATAGAAAAAACATGAATGTTGCTAGTATCCAATCTACGAAGTATACCGTAACTACGCTAACGCTAAAATAAATGGGATTTTGCATGTAAACCTTCAATATTCTTTTTATCTCTGGTGATTCCGTGGATTAGAAAGTGACTTTTATGCTGTGCCACGAACCTGTTCAAGCTGTCTTTCTGTAGACCAGTATTTCTGCATGTGTTCTCTAACTAGTATTTTTTTTTTTTTTCAATTTTTTGTCTCATGCCAGTGGGATGAAATCCCCGTGTGACAAGCTTTTGAAAACAAAATGTTGAGGAGGTTTTCAAGAAATCCTGCAAGAACTCCTCCGCATGTTCATGTCATTCAAGAATTCATTGACGGTTCCTCCCAGAAATCCAAAATTCTTTAAGGGGTTCTTCGAAAAAATCTATTGTTTTCTAGGAATTTCTCCAGCATTTCGTCCAAGTATTACTCATGCAGTTTTTCCAAACATTTTTTAAAGAGTTTCTCAAAAAATTCTCATACAATTTTATAGGTTTATTTAAGTTTCCACACCAACTAATACAACAACAATTTTCCCAAGAGATTTTGTCCATTGTTTTTCGTGAAATTCCTTTAGAAAACCCTGCGAATTACTTTCTTGAGATTCAATTGATTTTTTAAGATTGTCTTAGCAAGTTATCTAGGAAATCTTCCCAAAACTTCCTCTAGAGTACAGGGGTTATTTCAGAGACCATTGTTCATACAAAGTGACTTTAAAGCATCCACTAGTTTTATATGAGGTTACTTCAGGATTTTCTATAGAAGTGCCTCACGGATTTATTTTTCAGAATAATTTCCTCGACATTTTCCTAGAGACATTCCTAGCAAAAAAATCTTCCAAGATATGCTTGAGAAAAACTCAAAGTATAATAGGATGAATTTCTGCAGAAACCTTAGAATAAATCTCTGCAATTGCTAAAGATATTTCAAGAGAAATCTCTAGTTGCAATCTTAAATAAATTCCCATAGACAGTTTTATACGAAATCCCTAATAATTCTGACATTTCTGGAGAAGTTTTTGATTGAATTTCAGAAGACGTTTTGACCGGAAACCGTGCTAGATGTCCCAGGAACATAAATGGATTAATCACTGGATAAAATCTTAGAGGAGTTAGGACTTGCAAGAAAATTTTCACAAATAATTTTTGGAGGAATTCTGAGGATTCCTGAAACAGTCTTTGAAGAAATTCCCTTTCTGTGCTTCTCCTTAGATAAATCCAGGTTGTATTCTTGAGGCATGCAAAACAAGATTCTTGGAGAAATTCTCTCAAACTCCTCTAGAAATTTCCGGAAATATATTTGAACATTTTATCCGAATAAATTTCAGATAAAACTCCTAGATAAAATTAAGTAATCCCAAAAAGGTGTCAGATCTAGAACAGTCTGCTCTGATGCTATGAAGAATCAAACTCTTATCTCATGGCTTTAATTAGGTTTCGTTTTGTTTTCTTAATTCCTGTTTGGTCTTTTTTCGGCCACTTAGTTTTGTGGTAACGACTGGCATGACAATTGGGGAAAAGAAGCAAAGAGCGTCAGTGGAAAAAACAAGTTTTGAGAAAATCTACTATGAAATTTTTCGGTAAGTTTTCTTTCTATACAAATTGTTTGAAAGTAAAAAAAACAAGCCAGTCTTCGCAGAATTATGTTATTTCTTCTGTTGAGCGGAAAAGTCACCTGAAAATATTGTTATACTCAAAACCGACCAAAATGTCATTTACACCCATTAGATTTTGAGCCCCTCAAATATGATAACCTTAAATTTCTAGTCTAGGATTCCATAGGGTTAATTTTTTTCTTACACACTCAATCTGTTCGGTAAAAATTACTGGGCTACCGAAAAAGTCAGTAAACTAAAAAAAATGTCAGAAATCGAAAAACAGAGATTTTTCACTGAAATTTTGCAGAGAGCTTTCTTTTTATATCATATATCGATAAACAATAAAACATGGTGAAATTTGCTTTTCAATTACGCGTGGCGACAGTTTTCATTTTACTGACTTTTTCGGTAGTTCCAAAACCCAGTAAAATTTTACCGACCCCAGTAATTTAATCTAAGTGTGTAGCTTCACTCTGTGCACAACTTATTTGCCCACGTTTGTCCTACCCATGGATTCGAATGTGGACGAGCCTCTGATGCTTACAGCTATTCCTAGCCGAACTATTTGAAAAATTATGGAACAATTCATGGGCAAATATCTGGTAAAATAGCTGGACAAATTCCTGAAACTTTAGTATTGTGCAAATCACTGACAAATTCATTGTTGTGGTTTTTAATGCAGATCTAGATAACATGTTTGATTTTATTAATGTTGTAATTTAATGAGGAATTCCCAGCGAAACTCATACGTATCCTTAGAATAAATGGAATATAAAATACAGAGATTCTACTAAAGTAAAAATATATTCCTGGAAAGAATTAAGATTTTTCTTGGATTTTTGAGAAACTCTATGTAAAAGAAGTTTTAGAAGAAATCTTGCAAGAATATTTAAAAGGATTCATGGAAAAATTGTTAGAATCGCTAAGAAGCTTCTGGAAAAAATACTGGGCCATATGAATAAAATGTAGTAAAGATGAGTTTACTACATTTTCGGTAGTAAACGATATATGTGGAACATGTTTGTGTCATTTTCCTTTCTACATCTTTCGAACATACTACAAACAACGCATTGCTATGAATAAAGGTAGCATTTACTACAAAGCTACTGGTAGTTAGCTTCAGAGGTTGCTACACATGCTTTGAGTTTGCGGAATTGCGGTATTTTGAGTTTTGCAAAGGAATTCTGAGGTTACGAAAACATTCGCCCCGCTAATTCTGAGATTCCGGTAAGATTACCGGCAGTAGCAATTTGTAATATCCGTGTGAATTCTGGCATTACGACAAATTATTTTCTAGGAATTTTGGGATGTCGGTAGGAATTCAGATATTTATAATGTAATTCTGAATTTTACGTGTAAATTCTGACATCTCCAGATTCTCAGATTTCCTTTGGAATTCCGGAATTCCTGTAGGAACTTTGGGATTCCGATAAGGATGTCAGATTTTTTTAGGATAATTCTGCAAGTTTAAATACCATTCTAGGAAAATTGCGGATATATTAGAAATCTGGTAAAAACTCTAGAATTGGGGTGGGAATGGGATTCCGGATATCAATCTCTTAGAATTCTGTGGGTATTTTTGAGACGGTATTTCTGTAAGAATCTATGAGATTGCGGTGGGATTCATGCGAATTATTGTGTGAATATTTGTAATTCTGAAAATCAATCTTTGTAATTATTATTGTAAAAACATTTAAGA
Organism: Aedes aegypti; assembly: GCF_002204515.2. Lineage (NCBI taxonomy): Eukaryota > Metazoa > Arthropoda > Insecta > Diptera > Culicidae > Aedes > Aedes aegypti. Next base: position 305,006,296 of record NC_035107.1, on the reverse strand, counting down.
TTCCGTTGATCTCCAGTTCCGTTGGAATTTCAAAGCAAAGCTTTAATGTAAACCTTTTGAATGTCGGTAAATATTTTATAGATTTCAATGGGATTTTTTGTGAAATCGATAAGAATTTTTATAATTTCAAAGAGAACCCTGGTGTTTTAGGAGAGATCCTCATTGAATTCTAACGACTACCAATGGAACCAATACAATTCCCATAAAAATCTCTACATTCTAAGTTCTAGAAATTCCAAGGATACAGAAACCCCACCAAAATAACGAGAATATCACAGAAACACCTCAAACTTCCGGAATGCTGTTAAGAAAACACACGGGGAGCATCAAAATTCAACCGCAAATTCACCAGAATCTCAGTACTGGTGCTAGAAAATAGGTACTTGGTTCCTAATTTGATAGCTGTAATATCAAGATCTCTTCATAGATGTTAAGCTGATATTAAAAAAATCATCAATCACTGGCGTTGGCGAAAACCGAAAACCACCCAGAAAATTCTTTGATGTACCATCATCATAAAATCATACACATAAAGAGAATACCAGACTAATCGCAAAATTACACTACAAATCTGGTCAAATTACAGCACCTTCATGATTTTGTGCAAATTGTCACGTAATCGATTGGATTCCATGCATTTCCTTCATATGCATGATTGTATTAATGTTAAGCGTCACTCTGAATAGATTGTTCAGAATCACTCTGCACTCTGAATGAAAATTTTTTTTTCGTCGTTATCTAATGAATTATCACAAACTTCTAAAATGAATACCAGAATAGACAATCCTAAAATAAATCTCAAGGGTATATATGAAATAAGTAAAATAATTTGTGGAAGAATCCCCAGAGTTATTGGTAAAGAAATAATCGAGAAAACCACGGGATTTCATAGCCAACAACATTGTTAAATAATTCCTGTAAGAATTCTTGAAGAATCCTTGAAATTTTCGGGTACTAATTTTCGACATCTCTTTAAGAATCCCTTAATGATTTGACGTCCATATACGAACGCTAGATGGCCAGCTATATTATAGTGGTTTTGCTTCGGGTAACTCTTTCAGAAATTACTAGAAAAATTCCTTGTGGCAATGCTCAGAATATTTTGTAGAGTTTTTACATGAAAGCGTTGGAGAAAATTCGCTGGATTTGTTGATTCTGTCGAAATTTAATTAGAATTACACTCAGAAATTAATAAAACATCTAAAAAAATTCTTGCAAAGAATTTTCTAGTTTTTCCAACTAAATCTTGGACGAATATGAAATAGGGATCATCCAAAAATGACGTTCGAAAGTGTGACAGTACGTGTAGAAGGTATTGGAAAAAGCGTGACAGAGGGGGGAGGGGGTCTAGAAATCTCTGAAAACGATGGACGTCATATTCGAATCGTTTCATACGCTTAGTTGAAAAACTTTTTTTTTCGTCCAATATGGTAAACGTTCGTTATGCCTAATATAACTACGGTAACCATCCTACAAATTCGACTTTTTCCTTCTTGAGCATCTCCAAAGTAGCTGAAGCATAGTGAGCCGATGCTAAGTCTGGCAAAAACAATGGAGGCATGGTATGCTTTCAGTAGATGGGCAGAAGCAATTTTTTTAATGCATTCAGTTCTGTAATTTTCGCCGTTGATTGAACCCGTCGTGAAATATGTAGTATTTTCATACTGCGTGAGCAAATTGCTTGCCATACCAAATCATTTTTCCCAAATTTTTCTGTTGGGATGTATCGTACGTCGTCAGGAATATCTGTTTTGGCCAAAGCGTTGAAAAAATTCAATTTGGACACTTCGCGATTTTAGCCAAATCTCGGAACGACAGTTTTTCTGTACACCATTTGTGCAGAAAAAAAATTGCGAGTCGCCATGTCAATTCGAACCATCGCTTGGAATTTATAATTTTTTTTATGTCAACTTTTGTCTGCTGTCAAAATAAACACTTGGGTACACACTGAAACAAAATTTTATTTGTTTTTATGGAATTTTCACGCCAAAATGTTAATATTTAGGTGTCCACTTACTTAAATGAACAGTCCTTATGGCGAGCAAATGTATGCCTATTATCCCGTCCCCAATTTCTATTACAAAAAGATCTTGGAACGACTGGGAATCGAACCCAGCATGGTTTTTCTTTGTAGTCGCGGACGTTAGTGCAAAGACTTCCCCCCTTCTACTCTAGAATTACGTTCTAGGATTACTACAGGTTATTTCAACCACACTTCTAGAATTTTGTTGAGAAATTTCCTAAAAGATTCTTTTAGAAATGGCTTCAGTGATGCCAAGTTTTTCTTCGTTTTTTTTTATTCCGGATGAATTTTACAGTAACCTCTGATGAAGTTTGTGTAAGTTCCAAAGTGATCATTTTCGAAATGATATAAGGTATAAGATCCGAGATTCTAAAGTATAAGAATACCTAGATTCTCAAGTAATTTTTAGTTGATTTACTAGATAAATTGCTAAGAGACATAGCCGTCAAATCTCTGCATAATATTCTGCAGAAAAAAAGAAAGCTAATTCTGAAGAAATCAGAGTGGGTTTCGTAGCCGTGTGGATAGCGGCATCAGTCGTTTAGGCGTGTTGTGCTATGCGGGTTCAAATCCAGCCCCAGTCAGAGAAAACTTTTCGTCAAACAAAACATTCTTCACTGGTCCACTGGTTGTTCCGTGTGTCCGTTGAACCATTTTGTATGAAGTAGAGAAATAGAAACTTTGACTTTAGAGACATTTCATTAGGATATATAATTGCTCCCCATGACCCTTCGACCACTCTATTTTCCATTAAAATCAATATGCTTTTACATACCTTGAAACAGAAGACTCCACCCAAGCTCCTTTCGCTGGCTCGTTGGCTATTTAATCTTTACCACATTTAAAGTTGCAACTGCTAGTCGTTGAACTCCGGCAATTTGATTCTTCAATAGTCACGATTCTTGAAATGCAGTACGCACAAATGCTTCTATTTTTCACATTGACAATACAATGACTGCCTTACACTTCACTTCCAAAAACTTGCATTTTCTTTTCTTGGTTCAATTCCGATAATTTTCTTTACACTTCCAGTTGAAATTTATATAGTAAATTCATCATTTTTTTCCACTGCTTCTTTGAGCTCATCGTCACATTGCAGAATATTTCCTCACATCTAAAGGGAGCGTTCTTTCACACAGTAAAGACACATTAAAACTTGAATTGATTCAACAATTTATGAACTATCTTCTGGCACCATAATCTTCTGTAACAAACCATTCGACTCCATCAACCCCCACATCACTTTCCCGGAAGTCTCCGTGTCTTGGCGCAATCCATATTGAAAACAGCGGCCATCTCTTCCAGCAGCAGCGGATTGGCCGGCACATTTGGCGTAGGAACCCAGGCGGTCGGACGCTTCGGCTTCACATGGCCACCCATGTCGTGGTCCTCCCAAATGTGCCTACAGAGCATCTTCAACTCCTCATAGGACGCCCCACAAGGGCACCAAAGTTTGCCATCAATCCTCTCCAGCTCAGCACAGTGCCGAATCATCTCCGATCTAGCATCCGGAGGTCTTCGCGGTTTCTTTCGAGATTTGACACCGACTCGCCGCGAACGTTTCCTTCGCGCCAAGGGTTCGTCTTCGGGAGCGTTATTGTTCTCCTCCGGTGTCATTCCTAATTCGTTGAGAGTGACCTCCTCAGCTTCTAGGAATCCTGAGTCGAACAGTTCAGCGACTTCGCCGAGGTTCGTTTCTTCGGTCGGAACCGTTTCCGGTAATTCTGAATCGTTCGATAACTCTCCGACCAGCGCTTTCAAGAACTGGTCGTTTTTGTGGAACCACTCCCGACTGCGATGGATGTACGTTACCCTCTCGATACACGTCTGGCAAATCATTTGCGGATATCCGTCGTTGGGCTGAATCTGAAACGATAGGAATAGGTTTCATCATTCCCGTTTTGTAGTGTTGGTAACGATTGAGTGTCTTAAAAATAGGGACTTTAGGAGACCTCCCAAGGAAAATTCTGGAAGGATACATCTTAGTATCTCTCGAGAAAACATTGGGGCAATATTGGAAGGAATGTTCAGAGGAATTTCTGTAGAAATCCCTTTAGAAGTATCTCTCTGTATTTCGGAACAAATTTCTGAAAAACTCTTGAAGCTTTTCCTAGGAAAATGTGAATAAATTCCTCTACAAACACTATGGAATTGTCTCAAAGGGATTTCTGAAGCCTCAAGAAATTACACCATTATTCATAGTGAGGAGATTTGAAAACAGTGACTTGAGAGATTATTTTTCTTGAAAAGAGACTATTTAGACGTTCTATGAAAAATAGACTTTTTAGAGATTTGCATTTAACTAGTGACAGAGTCCCAAAAAAGAGACCTTCGTATTCAGACGAGTAAAACAGCAAATACCTCTATCCCAATCGATTGCCCAATGAAGTCAGCGATGTCCTCTTTGGCGAAAAGCGGTTCATGAGTGTTTTGTTCGTCTGTTTCCAGACAGAGCCGACAGACTTTGCCCAAATCGTCTATCACCAGCACCGGAGGGTTGAACCTGTCTTCCGTAATTCTAGGGGCCGCCACTGAACAATTATTTTCATCTTTTGGTAGTTTCTCTAGCGTTGTCTTTGGAAGGTTGCAATCCGGGACGATGCGAAACGGATGCATGATAAAACTTGTGCTGCTGCTGGAGGCACTACAGCCGCCTTCGGTGTCTTCCAGTTTCTCCAGCACATTCCCCGGAAAATCGTGCACACAGCATGCGTTAATCATGCTTTTATCACTTTTAATCGTACTATTTCTATTCAAATAATTTAAAACAGTGAAGCAAACGATGGCTCCGCGCAAAAAAATTGTTTACAAAACATACCGAACTGTCCACTCCGAGTGATAAGAAGGCGTTACCTCAAAGCGTTACGTATTTTTATTTTCTCGAATGACAGTTGAAGAGACCCAAAATGAGTTACACGCGGAGAAATTAAACGTGCTCTACAATAAGGGCATAAGTGACATAAGGGGATTTTTTTATTATCGGACAATTTGCGCCGGAGGTTCTCCGATTTATATGAAATTTTCACCAGAGGTAAAGCTCGTACACAGACAAACAGACGTAACACTTAGAACAAATCTTAATCAAAATCATAGTCACGAAGACATGTACGCCCAATGCTATAATCGGTGTGTTTGGCCGACGGGCCAACAGATGGCGGTAGTGTGTAAACGTCAAACACGAACAAAAACGATACGAGCGCTGCGGGTGGCGGATCGGCCACCTATCGATTTTTGAATCGACCGTTAAAAAGGGTGTCGATGGACAACGATGAGAGTGTGACGTCTGTTTGTCTGTGGCTCGTAGATACATGACCAAAAGTGAAATTCAAAAAAATATAGTGGCGTATTTTCCCGGAAAACTCCAGATGAATTTTCACGATTTTTTTGTTTTCAAGTTGCATGTAAGAGAGAGCGAGACAGCACCAATACACGGCGCACAGTAAAAGACAAACGAACAAAAGAATGCACGTACAGAGGCTCATATAGAGCTTAGTGACATTTGAACACACGTAGATTAGCATACGCTCGTCATACACAGTTTGTTTTTGTTTTCCTCAAAGAAACTTGCACACGCTTTCCAGACTCATCAAAATGCATATGGAAATATTACCCAATTTGAAAAATTTACACCCGGTTTCTGGGTGTTTTTCTAGACTGAGTGCATATTGTTTTCCTCTAAGGTTCACAACTACATCTACACTAGGGCACCCATACCATTGGGTGTGATAACCACTATACCTCAAACTTTAAACATTCATATCTCGCGTTCAGTATCATAAGGGCGTAACTGCAATGATCGATTTTCTCTTTAGCAAATTACTCGGCTGGGCAACTGCTTATCACTGCACCATGGAGAAAATTTTCAGAAAAATAGAGGAAAAACTATCGTCTGTATCATGAAACATTTTCGAAAAAATATTTTTTGTTTCATCAAACCATACACTAACTTTCGTCCATAGACGCCAAAATGGTAGCTTTTACCGTTAAAGCGACAGAACTGAAACACCGATTACCATCCGCACGCTTCCCATAGGAAAATGTGTTCTATTGTGGGCCTCATAACCGTGCGCTGACGGCGGCAACAAATCTTAAAATCTTCTTTTGTCACCTTCCGTTAAAATGAGTCGAGGGGGTGGGCAATAAATAATACAATTGAATACAGGTAAATTTATCATTTTTTATACTTGTTGGATCGTTGAACAGGGTTTCGGATCCGCATCGTAAAAGACGTTTTTTGGCCTTTTCAAGCTATGGAAGAGCATCTTTTTATTTGAATGTTTTCATTTTACAATCAATAAAGGTTACTTACGTTAAGGTATCCAACTAATTCAATTTTTCCTCGAATCCAACAAATAGTATTTTTATTAAAGAAATCGTGTTACAAACGTGGTTATTGAAATGTAAATGTTCTTAATGAAGCCCTCTCGATGACAGTCTTGTCATCGTTCCGGCCTTTGTGACGTTGTTCGTTCGTAGCTGTCAAACGTCGGCATTAGAAAAGGGCGAATGAGGGGTGTCCGTGGCAGTGCTGCTAGTTCCCGCAACACTCCCCGACCCGTAACGCTGCAGGTTCGTCTCCGGCGCAGCTTTACTAGTTGGTTGTACGTCCAGCACTGCGATCTTACTCATTGGACGACGAAGGATTCCGTTGGCTGTCTGTACGACGGCTTGTCGCACACGACCATCACGCCCTGCTATCATCGAAACTATGCGGCCCCTTGTCCAGCCGTTGCGTACGTTCTTCTCGATCAACACCACCAAGTCACCTACTTCCGGTGTCTTCACCTCCTCGAACCATTTCGTCCGCCTTGAGATACTGGGCAAATACTCGCGTGTCCATCTCTTCCAAAAATGTTCAACCATTTGCCTTGCCATATCCCAATTCGTCCGACCCACGTCCTCCGACTCCATCAACGGTTTTTTGGATCGGACAACCCCATCAGAACTGAGATGGATGAAATGGTTTGGCGTTAATGCCTCTTGTTCCATGGACTGGAGAGGGATAAAAGTCAATGGACGAGAATTGACAATAGCACTTGCTTCAGCGATGACCGTGAGCAACGTTTCATCATCCGGGTTGTTCAAGCTGGTTAAAGATGCTAGGGCGACCTTTACCGTTCGTACAAGCCGTTCCCATACTCCTCCAAAGTGTGGGGCGGCGGGCGGGTTGAAGAACCATTTCGTATTGGCATCAGTGAAGGTATCTGCTAATCCGTTGTTGATTTCATAAAGCTCCTGATGCAGCTCACGGCTAGCACCCTGAAAGTCAGTTCCATTGTCCGTATAAATCTCGCTGGGTGCCCCACGCATTGCAACAAAGCGACGGATTGCCATCTTGCATGACTCCGTCGATAGCGAATGTACAACCTCGAGATGTATGGCTCTTACCGATAAGCAAGTGAATAAGGCTATCCACCTCTTCACCAGCGAACGACCACGCTTCACAGCTATTGGTCCAAAATAATCGAGGCCAATGTATGTAAACGGTCGACCGCATTGTTCCAAACGCGACGGTGGTAACGGGGCCATTTTTGGGGTGACAGGTGAAGCTTTCTGTACCTTACAGCTCTGGCACTTTCTGGCGGTCTGGCGTACAACTGTGCGAAGGTTTGGTATCTGGAAACGCTGCCGGATTTCATTTACCACTGTTTCACTGTTTCCGTGTAGAAATTTGCGGTGATACCAATCAACCAAGAGTTCAGTGAGTCGGTGGTACCGTGGGAGTATGATGGGAAATTTGCAGTCATAAGGTAAATCTGGGGCAGCTCCAATTCGGCTGTCTACCCGCAGGACGTTCAGCTCATCCGCAAATGGCGAAAGTTTATAGATGGCGCTTGATTTGTCGATTTGGTTCACCGTTGAATCCTTGTTGAGCAGCACAGCGACTTCATCGGGGTAGGCTACGGCTTGCACCATGCGCCATAGAGCTGCTTCAGATTTGTGGATTTCTTCCTGCAACAAGCGGCCCGTCGTCCTCGGCTGTTCCAATCTGCTCCGTTGGCTATTATCCAAAAAACGAATCACGTACGCAAAGGTCCGCACTAAACGTTCCCATTTTGAGTATCGGCTGAAGTCAACCAACTGTTCCATCACGATTTCTCGATGCACCAAACAAGCACGCAGCTCTTCGGCAGTTTCCGAGTCCTGTTCTGTAACCTTCTGCGGCCATTCTGCTTCTGAACGTCGTAAGAAGTCTGGTCCTTCAATCCATCTGGAGTCGGAACTCAGGCAGGGTCCCTTTCCCCACTTGGTCGCTTCGTCAGCCACATTTTGTTTCGACGGAATCCAACGCCAATCTTCTGCATTTGTCTTGGACAATATCTCACCTACTCGGCAGGCTACAAACTGGCGGTAGCGTCTGTGATCGGATCGTATCCAGGCAAGTACTGTTTCCGAATCTGTCCACAGCACTTGACGAACTATAGGGAGTGTATGCGAATCCACAATAGTCCGCAGCATCCTAGTGCCCAGGAGGGCTCCTTGTAGCTCCAGTCTCGGGATAGAGAGAGCCTTAAGCGGTGCTACCTTCGCCTTGGCCATCACGAGAGCACAGTAAACTTCGTTGTCAATCTCCGCTCGAAGATAAGCAACACAGGCATACGCGTCCTCACTTGCATCGGTAAATATGTGGAGTTGAAGTTCCCTAATCTGCGTTGACAAAAACCCAGGGAAATACGAGCGGCTGATTCGGACTTTTGAGAGCTCCGCAAATCCCGCTGTCCAACGTCGCCATTTTTCCTGGATTTCTGCAGAAACCACTTCGTCCCAGCCAGTATGCGTCCTCCAAACATCCTGAATAATGACTCGACCGTGTATCAGAAAGTGGGACATCAGTCCCAGAGGGTCGAAGATGCTCATGACGCATCGTAGCAAGTTGCGCTTCGTTGGTACCACTATTCCTACATCCGTATCTACTTCGAAGGTGAATTGATCGTCACTTGGAATCCATGACATTCCCAGAACTCGCTCCGTTGTCTTCTCTTTGTTTGCTTCGATCTGCTTCGATTCCTGGTTCCCAGAGTCCCCGACCCGTCGAAGAACGGTCGTAGAATTAGAAAGCCAGTTCCTGATGGTAAAACCTCCATTAGCGTGAACTTGCTTTACCTCCAGCGCCACGTCGATTGCTTCCTCCTCGGTGTCGAAACTGTCCAAGTAGTCATCAACGTAATGCTTGAACACTATTGCTGAGGCTGCTCTCGGGAAGGTATCCTTGTGCTCTTCGGCGTTTAGGTTTTTTATATATTGGGCCTGACATGGTGAGCATGTCGACCCAAAGGTCCCCACATCCATTGTGTATACCTGAATGGGCTGAGTTGGGTCTTTACGGTAAAGAAATCTCTGCGACTGTGTATCATTGGCCAAGATGCGAAACTGATGAAACATTTGTTTCAAATCCCCACAGATCGCTACCTTCCGCTCACGGAATCCGAAAAGGACTGTTAACAATGGAGTTAGAAGATCAGGCCCCTTTAAGATCATACTGTTGAAAGAGATTCCTTTGACCTTCGCTGCAGCGTCCCACACAAGGCGTATTTTTCCCGGCTTTCTGGCATTTCGCACTGCTCCCAAAGGTAGGTACCAAATCCTTTCCGGGTCCTCTGACTCCAGCTCCTCTGGAGTAGCTTGGTGTATGTAGCCGCACTCGAGATACTCGCTGATTTGTCGATGTACACTGTCATGAAGTTCTGGGTCTGCTTTCATCCGCCGTTCGAAACACTCTAGTCGCCTCTTGGCCATACCGAAACTGTCAGGAAACTTGAAGTGATCATAACGCCACAGAAGTCCCGTTTCGAACCCCGTTGTGATGCGGCGGGTCGTCTGCGCCAGTATTGATCGGGCACGCTTGTCATCATCACTCTCAAGACGTGTGAAATCGGCTACTCCCAAGCTCTCAACGGTAAAGAATTCCTTTACCATATCGTGCAAGTCAAGATCTTTCGTACATTCGCAGATGTGGAAGCTAGCGCTGGCTGTGGGATTACTTCCTGCCGCCATTCCCGATATTGTCCAACCCAACCGAGTTCTGCTCGCGATGGGGTCGCCTAGTTGACCCTCTCGTATCTTCAACGCTGCTATCAGACTGGCGTTATTGGAGCCGATGAGGATTCCAGCTGTCACTGATTCAAAACTCGTGATGGGGAGTCCTTGCAGGTGAGTGTACTGCCGTGCCAACTTCTCGTAGTTCAAAGATTGCTGCGGCAGACTGAGGTTCTTCACTGTGCGCGTATCGTTCAGTGTGTATCTTGCAGACTGCTTGGCGTCGCTGATCTCGATCAGAATCCGCTGAGATTTTGGTTCGTGTCGTGTTACATTGCTCGTCCATGTTAGACAAAGCGGAAGATCTTCTCCGTCGTCAATTCCGAGCTCTTTCGCCACCGTATTTTCTACCAGAGTCATGGATGATCCGTCGTCTAAAAACGCAAATGTTTCCACCGATCTACCTTTCCAGTACAAGCGTACAGGTAGATATTTGAAAAGAACAGAGTGCTTCTGAGTGTGATGTGCGTTTACCCGTTCACTTGTTTCTCCTGTTACCGCTGAGTCCTTCGTTTCATCTTTCGCCGGCTTGTTTGGCTTGTGGAGAGCAGAATGTAGAAGTTGATGATGACGCATTGAACATCCCTCTATGCCACAGGTGGATTGTATCTTACAGGGTCGACGACCGTGCTTACCCAAGCACGTCCGGCACAGATGGTGATCTTGGACGACCTTCCAACGACTTTCTGGATCCATTTTCTTGAAAATTGCACAATCTTTAACTTTGTGCTGCGGATCTTCACACGCTAGACACCGTACTAATGGAGAGGACTCGGGCTTCGATGACGGGGATCTCTTCGCTGATTCCTCAACCCCATGAGCGTTAAGGAAGTTTCTTTCTTTCCCCTTCTCGTTCCTAGTCGGCTTTGAGGGCTTGCTATCCGAAATGATCGTAACGTCCGAAGCCGCTACGACAAGTGTAGACAAATAAGCCGAGAACGTACGGAGATCGACTGCTGGAAACTGCCGCTTGTACAACGCCCAATCTAGGCGCAACTGCCCCGGAACTTTCTCGACTAACTCTTGGAGTAACACTGGGTTGCACAAATGTGCCACTTGACCCGCAGCCTCAAGATGGTCGCAGAGATTCTGCACAGCCATCCCAAATGAGATTAATGTCTCTAACCTATCCGGCTTTGGAGCCGGTACCTCCCTTACTTTATTTAATAAATTATGAATAATAAGCTCAGGGCGCCCGAAAAGCATATATAAAGTGGACAACACCTGAGGTACACACGCCGGTAGCAGTAATCGACTTTTAACTGCGTCGTACGCCTTACCTTGCAAGGCTCGTTGCAAACGCGCCAGATTTTCGACATCAGAATAGCCGCACGCCGTGGTTGAGTTGATGTATGCACTGTAGAAGATCGGCCAATCCTCCGGATCTCCTCTAAACGGTGGTAGATCTTTCGGCATCACCTGACGAGCCAATAGCTGGTGATGAGTCGGTCCAACTGGTGCATACGGATTTACAAGAACGTTCGGCTGCCCAGCGTATAACGGCTGACCTGAGAGAGGTTGCTGACCCGACACAGATGGCTGATTAAAGAGAGGCAGTTGTCCAGGAACAGGCGGCAGACTCTGAATCGGTGGATGCCCGGTTACCGGTGGTTGATATATCGATGAAAGGAAAGGCGCCGCAGCGCCGGTTGACACCTCACCAATCGTTGCTCCGGAATAAATTCGTGGATATGTCGCGACTGGGACCGTACTGCATACTGGAGTAGCTGTTGCCGGTATACACATTGCTGGCAGTGGAAGTGAAGCCATTACACGACTCCTCGGAATAGCTCCTTGGTTCATGCATTGCTCAAACCGTGGTGCCTGGAACGGGAGTGATGGCACGGTACTGTACGGCACGGCTGCTGGCAAAAACGTTGGCATTGTTGACATCGGTGCCGAGGTCATATTGGGTTGCACGGAAACCGAGATGGGAGCATACGATGAACTGGCCAGGTTATCTTTCATCGTTCCAGATATTGGCGTGGACGTTGAATTAAACGGAGCTGCCACTGATGCAGGAACTTCTGTCACAACTGGATGTATGAGTGACAGGTTCGTCAGCTGATTTTCCACCCTTTTCATCCATTCTTCCACTCGTCCTACTCCGGATTCCTCGACTAACGTAGTCATCGTCGGTAATTCCAGTTCTCCACTTTGCAGAATCTGACCTCTGACCTTCGAAATCGCTGACTCTAAATGTTGCTTCTTCCTTGCCAACTCCAGCATGTGCTGAGATTCCATCTCCTGTTCTAGAAGCGCTTGTTGCTCCTGTAGTTGGCGAAGAGTAGCCTTTGTCTTTTCAGAGAACTGGGAGGAACAGCTCCCGATTGGGCTGATAACACTATCGCCTACAACTACAGCCGCAGCACCAGACGACATCGGAGTATTTGACACGTTCTCTAGCCCAGCAGTCACAATTGACAGTGTCGACGTTGAAGGGATCACCAGGGTTGTCGTTAGAGGTAGGTTTGACGGTGGAGGGCGATAGGCAATCGATGACCTGCATGTCTCGCATCGCCAATTTCTGACCTTCCGGACGCTGCCATCCACTCCCGCACATCCGTAATGGATCCACTCCTCACCGGCCGAACATTGGACCATATTGTCCAGACTGTTGGACTGCCTACAGACTTTGCAGTCATTACGCTCCGTCTCTGGCATCGCGGATGGTTAATCCGATCGTGGACTTAACCTTGAATTTTGTTGGATCGTTGAACAGGGTTTCGGATCCGCCTCGTAAAAGACGTTTTTTGGCCTTTTCAAGCTATGGAAGAGCATCTTTTTATTTGAATGTTTTCATTTTACAATCAATAAAGGTTACTTACGTTAAGGTATCCAACTAATTCAATTTTTCCTCGAATCCAACAAATAGTATTTTTATTAAAGAAATCGTGTTACAAACGTGGTTATTGAAATGTAAATGTTCTTAATGAAGCCCTCTCGATGACAGTCTTGTCATCGTTCCGGCCTTTGTGACGTTGTTCGTTCGTAGCTGTCAAACGTCGACATTAGAAAAGGGCGAATGAGGGGTGTCCGTGGCAGTGCTGCTAGTTCCCGCAACAATACTCATATGCTGCAATACTTGGTTTTTGCTACATATAACCGTCAAATCAAAATGTGTAGAACAATAAACACGCCATTTTTATTTTATGTTCCATAACATCAATCGATACCATTTTTCATAATTCGTTTTTTTATAATAACGATCTCCAGGGTTTTTACCGTATTTTTCCTTGAGTTTTGGAGAGAGAAAATATTAAACTTTCAAATTGTGTTTAAACTATTCACAATTTAAGGAACACTGCAGAAACGTGGATGCAACTTTAGATTAAATTTAGATTATTTTAATTTGATTTAACAAATATGTAATATTTTGTTTGAGGGGCCTTCCTAAGCCGAGTGGTTAGAGTCCGCGGCTACAAAGCAAAGCCATGCTGAAGGTGTCTGGGTTCGAATCCCGGTCGGTTCAGGATCTTTTCGTAATGGAAATTTCCTTGACTTCCCTGCGCATTAGAGTACCGTAATTTCGGGTGAAATTGATCATTTTTCACGGTTTTTCTAGTCTGTTTTCAAGTACGAAGGTGAGCCTCATCGACTTATGTACCGAAATTTTCTAAAAAATGTCATTTTAGTGTTAACAGATTCCTCTAAAATAAAAAAATCAGAGAATCTCATTTCGGGGTGAAATTGATCACTGGTCAATGCCATTATTGTTAGTTTCCAAAACAACTCTATATGATAAATTTGAGCTCCCTGAATCCGAATATGCTTGTAAAATTCTTAACAATGCAATATTTGTATAAATAACGAATGGTTGAATTACAAGAATTACGCCGAAAACGCCTAAATGTATGCAATTTCCTAAGGAATTCAATGATATCTAACAGAAATTCAATTATTTCAACCATATGAGCTAATTGGTACGAGTTTTGGTGATGAAATCTGGTTTAGGGATATGTCTCAAGCATCCTCACAAACTTTCAGGTTTATACCATGTTCCTTGTGTACCTTGCTTATAAATAGAAGTTCATAGGTGTTTGTCAATACTGCATCGTGCATGATTTTGAAATTTTACGTTATTTTTATAGTAATAAACATTCTTGAACGCAAAAAACTTCACAACACACAATTCTACAATAGTTACGACAAGCAACGTTCATTTACTGCAGCTTACATTGATATTTGTGCTCCATTACGAATAAATAACCTTATAAGGGCAATCGAAACGGCCCTGAAGAATGTCGGATACTAAAACAGCCTTGGCGACATCTCTACGAGTGCTGAGGGTGTCCATACTGATTAAACGACAACGGTTCTCATAAGAAGGGAGACGAAGCGGGTCATGCCAAGGCAACAGACGAAGAACAAAACGGACAAACCGTCTTTGAATTTGAAAGGTTTCGGGTCAGCCAGGAAGAATAACACAACACGTTTTAATTAATAATGAAATGTTTAGAAACGCGTGTATTCAGTTTGATGTTTACATTTGGAATGAAAAATAAAGATGGTTGCCAATCGGCCACTTCGATCAGCACAGTGCCGTAGTCAAGGGATAGGGGCGCAACAAGCGCAGTGGTTGCCAACCCAACACCCCTGCTCAACCACAGCATGTCTCCAATCCTATCTTGGAGCGCAACCCCTTGAAGGAGGCCGCCGGGACTTTGGTCATCAAATCAGCCTGTCACTCGGATGTGCGCACGAACTCGATGTGGATCTTACCTTGCTGTACCAAATCACGCAGGAAGTGAAACTTTGTATCTACGTGCTTCAGTCTCTTGCAATCTCGTTCATCCTCAGCAATCCTGATCGTTGACTGATTGTCTTCATAGACCGGAATCGGTCCCTCCAAACACCTTCCTAAATCCTGCAGCACTCGAACCATCCACATTGCGTGACATACAGTTGTACACAACGCAGAAAGTTCCGCTTCCGTAGAAGAGAGTGCAACTGTTTGCTGCTTCCTGGTAACCCAGCTGATCATACAACCATGCATCTTGAAGATACCTCCAGTCACTGATCTTCGATCTACCAAATCATTCGCCCAATCTGCATCGCAAAATATCTCGAACAGTGGTGCATCTTCGCTAAGCCTGTATACCAAACCTACATCTAGTGTTCCTTTGATGTACCGCAGCGCTCGTTTTAAATGAACCCAGTGTTCATCGGTCGGGCATGATTGAAATTGGCTAAAGTAGTTGGTTGCCGCTGACAAGTCCGGTCTGGTCGTCAGGGACGCATACATCAGACAGCCAACTAATTCGCGATATGGTTTCGACGTCCTTTGGTGTTCCTCTCCCTTCTTCAATCGCAGACGGTTTTCTATCTGCGTCGAAACCGCCTTGCACTCCGTCATCCCGAATCGTTCCAACAGCCTTTCGAAATATCCACGCTGACTTATCTTCAGCACACCTGCCTCAATATCACGGTCGATGTTCATCCCTAAAAACTGTCGGACTTCGCCATCATCGGTCATCTCAAATTCTGCGGCAAGCTTCCTCTTCACAGCCTTCAGAATCTTCAACGATGATCCAACCAACAAAATATCGTCGACATACAGCACTAAAATCATCATCTGTTTGCCTACACCACGCGTGTATAGGCACGGATCGTTTTCGCTCCGAACAAACCCAAGTTTCTCCACGAAACCGTTAAACCTCTCGTTCCAGGTACGCGAAGCCTGCTTCAGTCAATATATCGATCGATTCAGCCGGCACACTAATCCGTTTCCTTGGTCAAAACCTTCCGGCTGGGTCATGTACACTTCTTCCATTAGCTCGCCATTCAAAAACGCGGTTTTGACGTCCATTTGATGGACCAACAACCGCTCTCGGTTGGCCAATGCCAGAACCGCTCGCAAGGTGTCGAGCTTCGCCACCGGAGAATAACTTTCCGTGTAGTCGAAGCCTTGTTTCTGGGTAAAACCCCTCGCAACGAGCCGCGCCTTGTACTTATCAGCCTTGCCTGGACCACCTTCCTTCACTTTGAACACCCATTTGCAGGTGACGGCCGATCGCCCCTCTGGAAGCTTCACCATAGACCACGTGTTATTCCGCATCAAAGATTTCATCTCGTCATCGATCGCAGCTTCCCACATCTTCCAATCGTCTCGCTTCTTCAATTCGTCGATCGAACCTGGAATGTTCTCCACAAAATTCATCGCACTGAGGGCGAATCCTGCGTACTCCATGTCGAAATCCCGGTGCCAAACCGGCGTCTTCTTCTTCCGTTTGGGTCTTCCTTCTACCGCTTCGTCCGAAATTTCCGCTTCTTCATCCTCTTCCAGACTTCCGTATTCATCAGATTCCGAAACTTCATCCACTTTTTCTGATACAACATCTCCTTCTGGACCAACACTTTCATCATCCGATGGATTCTCAGCCGGTTCGCCATAATTTTCGTCCTTTTCAACCTCCGCGTGAACTCTAGGCACTTTCACGAACTGATCCGCTGACTTCTTCATCACACTACCAGTTTCGATGAAATCCACATCTCGTGCTGTGACGATCCTCCTCTTAACCGGATCGAAAACACGATACCCATTGTGCGAATACCCCAGAAAAATACCGTTCCAAGCTTTGGCATCTAGCTTTCTTCTCAGCTCCTGCGGCACATGAACGAAAACTCTGCTTCCGAAGACTCGAATATTTGATACATTCGGCTTTCGCGACTCCCACAATTCATACGGCGTTTGATTTGACTCGATAGCAGTAGTCGGACTCCTGTTCGTCAGGTAAGCGGCGGTCTCAACAGCCTGCCCCCAGAACTCCTTACCAATACCGGAATCCGCCAACATAGATCTAGCCTTTTCGACGAGCGTCCGATTTAGACGCTCACTGACCCCGTTTTGCTCGGGGGTATACGGCACAGTCCACTCAACTTGAATCCCTCGAGCTTTGCAAAATTTCTTGAAGCGCTTGCTCGCGTACTCGCCTCCATTGTCGCACCTTAGGCGCGAAATCCTCCGATCAAACTTCGCCGTAACAAGAGCCTCATATTCCTTGAAACACTGTATTACCTCGTCCTTGGACGAAATCAAATAAACCATAGTAAAATGGCTCCAATCGTCCGTAAACGTAACGAAGTATTTCTTCCCGAATAGCCCTTCCGGCGTCACAGGGCCGCACACATCGGTGTGTACTAGTTCGAGTACTCGCGATGTACGCTTACCATCACGCGACGAAAACGATTTTCTCGTTTGCTTACCGACGAGACACGATTCACACGAGATCACACTTTTGTCCCCACCGGCGTTCACTGATAGTCCCGAAACCATTTCGTTTCTCATCAAGCACTTCAGGCTCTTCTCATTCAGATGGCCATATCGCCGATGCCAAAGTTCCATATTCTTTTGGATTCGACCGCACGTCAATAACGACGATTTATCCGCACTGTTCTTTTCCGAATAAAAGTCAAGTTCGTAAAGTTTGTTACGCAATGCACCACACGCGACGATTTCGGATCCACGATAGATCTTTGCTTTCCCGCACTCAAACACGACGCGCATACCTGCCTGCTCTACCTTCAGCACTGAGAACAGGTTACAGCGCAAACTCGGCACATACAGTGCATCCTTAATAGTACAATCAATGGACTTACCATTTACGATGGATACTACCTGTATCGTACCAGAGTGCTCCGCGACAATCGTCTCGCCATCCTTCGCCACTGCTATTTCGATAGGCTTCTCCAAGCGACGCAGTTCGCTGAACAAATTCCGGTCACGCACCAGATGATCTGTTGCCCCGGAGTCGATAAACCACCTCGTCCGGTTTGTTTCGTTCGCAGCAATCCCGTCGCTTACACCGACGAAACATACGCCTCCTCTCTCGCTTGAATCCGCAACGTTTGCCTTCGAATTTGGTCGCTTCTGGTTGGATTGCTTCTTCTTTTTCTCGGGGCAGTCCACTAGCTTGTGTCCATCCTTGTGACAGCCGAAACATTTCAGCAGCTTCTTCTTCCTTCCTCCGAAAAACGCAGCGTCACTGTTCGATGCGGATGACGATTCACCACCTTTCCTCTTTGTCTCCTCGTCCAAGAGTCTGCACTTGACGAATTCGATCGACAAATTTTCTTCGGGCATAGTTTCTAGCGCAGTCACTACTCCTGCATACGAGGATCCAAGAGTAAGAAGAAGATGGCACACCACATCCAAATCCTCCAGCTGAGCACCGGTCGCGCGATACTCCCGCACCAACTTGTCGAACTTTAAAAAGTGCTGCTGCAGTGTTCCGCCCTCGAATCGCATCGATAACATCTCCCGCTTAAGGTGCATCCTGCTGGCGATGCTCCGGCGTTCAAACACCCGGTGCAGTGCGTCCCAAATGTCCTTCGGCGTCTTCTTTTCCTGGATGTATTCTAGCTGCGAATCGTGAATCCTCGATATCAACAGCGATTTGCAGCGACGGTCCATTTTCATCCGATCCTCCCTCGCTTTCTTCTTCTGGGTTTTCACCGCTTCCGTGTCAGCCGGTTCCTCTTTCAGCTCCTCCACATCCGCCACATTATTTTGCACGCACTCGGATAACTCTCGCTCTTCGAGAAGCACTTGCATGCGAAATTTCCATGCAGCGAAATTAGAGCCATCAAAGAGTGGCAACAACACACGGTCCGAACTTTCTTCCAGCATTTTGCAGATCACTCCCGAAAACTACTTTCGCCAAAAACGTTACCTGGGCCAATAACCTGAAAGGTTTCGGATCAGCCAGGAAGAATAACACAACACGTTTTAATTAATAATGAAATGTTTAGAAACGCGTGTATTCAGTTTGATGTTTACATTTGGAATGAAAAATAAAGATGGTTGCCAATCGGCCACTTCGATCAGCACAGTGCCGTAGTCAAGGGATAGGGGCGCAACAAGCGCAGTGGTTGCCAACCCAACAGAATTGACTCGATTCTCAAGACTCCATTTTGGTAGTAAGGACTCCATACCACAGACAAACAGACGTCACACTCTCATCGATGTCCATCGACCACCTTTTTAACGGTCAATTCAAATATATGGTAGGTGGCCAATCCGCCACCCGCAGCGCTCGCATCATTTTTGTTCGTGTTTGACGTTTACGCACTACCGCCACCTGTTGGCCCATCGGCCAAACACAGTGATTTTAGCATTGGGCGTACATGTTCTCGCGACTATGATTTTGATCGCGATTTGTTCTAAGTGTTACGTCTGTTTGTCTGTGTCCATACGGTTGAACAGTACTCCAAAGTGGACCGAACTAATGCACAGTATAGCGTCTTTAAGCAGTAAATGTCAGTAAATGATTTAGTGATACGAAACATTAAACCAAGTGATTTGGAAGCTTTGTCCACTATATATGATACATGTTGTTTAAATGTCAATTTAGAATCGAGAATCACACCTAGATCTTTGATTTGATCTACTCTACTCAAAAGCACGCCATAGGCCTTTTCATGTGACAGATCCGTCTATGCATTTGTTTACATCGGTGGAGGACCGGTGCTAACACGAGCCTGTCATTTTCATAGAAGAAATGTCAAAGTGCTTCTCGATCAGCTGATTTGAGACGTCATGTGAATAGGCCTATTGAGGTCATAACTATAGGCTCATAAGAACACTACGCTGAGAAGCAGGCTCTGTCCCAGTGAGGACGTGATACCAAGAAGAAGAAGATATTTTGTTTGTAAACATATTTCTCTAGATGTGAATAAAATTGAAGATAATGGCTCTGTAAAATATATTGTTCTTCTATTCCCTCTTGTGCCATGTTCTTTACAAACCTTTGCGGCTGTGAGAAAAATATGCATAGGAAGTATAATAGGTTGTAAGTGGTGACAATGGAAATTCGCTGTAAAATACTTTAAATTTCACGGGTGACGGAGGTGATGAACCTAAAATTTCTCGACTTTGTCGCGGACCCATACGTTTGGTCAAATTTTGCAGTAAAGTACATATCTTCTTCTTCTTCTTTCTGGCATTACGTCCCAACTGGGACAAAGCCTGCTTCTCAGATTAGTGTTCTTATGAGCACTTCCACAGTTATTAACTGAGAGCTTTCTTTGCCGATTGACCATTTTTGCATGTGTATATCGTGTGGCAGGTATGAAGATACTCTATGTCCTGGGAATCGAGAAAATTTCCTTTACGAAAAGATCCTCGACCAGCGGGATTCGAACCCACGACCCTCAGCATGGTCATGCTGAATAGCTGCGCGTTTACCACTAAGGCTATCTGGGCCCCAAATATTACAGTACATATATTCTCAGTGAAAATACATTTCAAATGTGTAAACTAAGTGGTATGGTTATAATTGTAATTTTTATTTTACAGATCAAGTTTATTACCAGAGTACACTGAGATGAAATATCTATTATTTTTTATGTGCGAATAACATATAAAATGGTTTCGAGGCCTCCAATTGTAATTTATGTGCAGCATCTAAATGCTATTAAATTACAATGAAATTTAATGTTTCGTCATATTATATTTTTTACATGCTCCGCTCATCAATACAAATGAATTCAAGCATAATTCTTCAATCCGACGTATCTGCAAAAATAAATAAATCGAGATTTGCTTTGCGTGGGCTTGACAAATGCATAATCTACGTACTGAGTGTATAAAAGTATTCCTACAACCATTTTTTTGATTTTTAGAAATAAATTTAAATTATGCCCTATGTGCACTTTACTCAGTGTTTTTAATTTGGCTACATACACCCTTCGTTCGCAAAGCGACTCAACTGTCAACATTTTTGATGCTAGCACATACACCGTACATATGCTCATAGTAAAGCGACCTATATGCAGAATCAAAACCTGAAATTATAAACATCAAATCATACTGTTTCCGAATCAATTTCGTAACTTTGGTAACGCCTGCCGTACAAATCAAATGGAGCTGTCACTATGCCCGGATAAAAAATACAATACAAAAACAATATAACGTATTGTAACAGTACCATGCAATATATTGGAAATATAATACAATATATTGTAAAATGTCAATACAATTACAGTACAATATATTGTTTTAAACAGTTCACTGTATGGTGTATGAGATTTTTGCAATATAATGTATGGGTGGTTAAGTATCGTAACAATACAAATATAGATATTTTCTCATACAAACATTTTGAAAATATATTACGATATATTGTTCATGTATTGTCTTGATTAGCGATTCGTGTATTGTTGTACAATACAAAAACAATTCAACGAACTGTATCATGGTCGTTACAGCTAATGTCAAGTGACTTCTAAAAACCTACTTATTTTTACTTTTTGAATATTTTTCACCCAACATTTCTTGCTTTCTGAACTTGTTTTGTTTATTTCTTTCAACAAAGTTACATAGAAAAAAGCAACAGTTGTTTTACGCGAAAATATGAATTTGACCAAAATTGTAAGGTACAAAACCAATTAAAAACAATACAATGTTCTGTTACAATATATTATATTGTTTTTGAATTGTATACCCAAACAAGAATAATATTGCTTTGACATTCAATTACAATATGCTGTATTGTATCCAATACGTTATATTGTACATTAATGGTTTATTCCATTCACTGAATGATACGTTTTTATCCGGGTGGACCGATGCACGAGTTCACTATCTGACGTTTGAGCGGTGCCGTGTTATTTACGTGAACATGGCAACTAATGAATTCGGCACCGCTCAAACGTCAAATTAGTGAACTCGTGCATTGATCCATTCCGTACGAAAAAAAATGTGCCGCTCAATAGGCTAGGAGAAGTGGATGAACTTGTCATTCATTTTTCTGTCAATTCTCATACAAAATCTACTTTTCCTCTGACAGAAATTCACTCTAGGTGAACCACTTCCCCTGGCCTATCCAGCTTTTTACGATCGGCAATGGCTGCCGCAAATAGGCTCGCTTTCTGGTAGGGATCAAACAATATGACGTTTGGCTTGGGTTAGTTCCATATGAACGACCCAAGCCAAACGTCAAATCAACCGATCCCTACCAGAAAGCAAGCCTGCTTTCGGCAGCCATTAGCGGTTTTAAAAAGCTGGATTAGGGCTTATTCACAAATTTCATAACGCTAAAGGGGGTGGGTGGGTGTCCTCATGATGTTACGGCTCATACAAATTTTGTAGAACATTTATACAAAAAGTGTTACGAGGAGGTGGGTGGGTGTCAAAAATTGGCATTTTCAGCGTTATGAAATATGCGAATGAACCCTTATAGACCTTTTCATGTGACAGATCCGTCTATGCATTTGTTTACATCGGTGGAGAACCGGTGCTAACACGGGCCTGTCATTTTCATAGAAGAAATGTCAAAGTGCTTCCCGATCAGCTGATTTGAGACGTCATTTGAATAGGCCTATGGATCAATGCACGAGCTCACTAATTTGACGTTTGAGCGGTGCCGAATTCACTCGTTGCCATGGTCACATAAATAACACTGCACCGCTAAAACGTCAAATAGTGAACTCGTGCATTGGTCCATTCCGCAAGTAAAAGTGACACTTCGCTCATTCTGGATCAGCTGTCAAAATTACTTTGGTAATTAGCAACAAATTCTGGACAAACATTTGAAAAGGGCCCAAGAGGTCTTGAGCCTTTTTTCAGAAACGTTGATGTTGAGCCCTTTTCAGTCCGCCCACGCAAACCAACACCACTATCAGAAAGATCGGTGTTAGCTCTTCCTGATAGTGGTATTGGTGAACGTGATCGAGTTGAATTGGACTCAAGAGCGTCTTGCAAAGCCAATGTTTACCAATGTCGAGGTGCCCTTTTGAAATGTTTGTCCAGAATTGTACTTGACCGCTCTACTTAGGATGTGGATACCTGGGAGGGAGGTACCGATACTACACACGAAATTGGATACAATTGTTTTCCACATTGCAAGATAACTCCAGTTTGCCAACGATAATCAAGGCAGGCTTAGTGAAAATCGCTAGTTTTCATTGGTTGTGTACCTCCGATCTTTCTGGACAAACATTCAAAAAGGGCCACAGTTTTCTATGCGTTTAATTTTCAGCAAGGTTCCAAATAATCATATCGGTGAACACTCATCTCGATTGTTTGGCCGATAAGGATCACAAATCTCAACGCGCCTTGTTTGATCGCTTCGGCCACGAACACACAGCTGTCATATTTTTGCAGCTGTGAGCTTTCGTCGGTTTCAGCATTGACCGTAACAAAAAAGCTCTCGGACATTCATTCCGGTTCATTCAATTGCCAAAGCTATCGGTCTCTCAATCGGCAATAACAAGCGTTCATTCTCAGTGAAAATCGGGAACTGATTATCGCGGTTTCTTTTTTTCACATAATCAGGTGATAATTAGTTGCCATGAGTGAAAACGGACAGTTTTTTAGAGATAGGTATTGGCAGCGTTTCTGAAACATTGACTGGTCCGCTGGATAGATACTGTAACCAATACACGAACGATAAATACCCGAAAGCGAAATTCACCCGAATGGGGTCTCCAGTTACTCTAGATACAATCATTTTGGTTTTACTATAATCTTACCGGGAGTTTGATTTTATGGACTTTGAGTTGATTTTCTGAATACTTGAATGTGATCCATTGATAACTGGCTGGTTGTGTTCAAGAGTGTTCAGGAGTGATCAGCTGTTTTGTTAATTAGATTGACTCTATAAGAAATACCCGAATACCAATTACCCGGAAATGGCATTTGAATTGTATATGGTACAGTGAACCAGACACGATCGCCTAAAACTGAAACTCCTGCTTTATAAAAGACCTTCCTAGTGCCAAAATTGGTCTTCGTCTATTAATATGACCCTATTTTTAACTGAACGAATCATAGCTGATATTTTGATTGTCAACAGTTAGTCGACTAATTCCCGTATTTAAAGTGACAACGCGCCTTATTTGACACTCGAAAAGAATTAAGAGTCTCTTGCTTGAATCTACTTCATATTAAGACTTTTAGCCGATGGCTAAATCGTTTCCGTACTATCAAATAGTAGAAAAAATTTCGAGTTCTGTTATTGCAACAATTTATAATGTTAAAATTGGTCTTTGGTTTTCAATCATCTCACCCTTTGCAAAATAGTTTGTACATAATCTGTAAAATATTAACAAACACGATGCTCCATCCTCTCTCTTGTTATTTATGGTCTTCATAATATGATTTATTTTTTCTATGAATCGTTGATTATTTGAGTAGTATCTTCCCAACTGGGCCAGATTCTGATTCTCTGCTCAGTGTTTGTATTTGCACTTCCAAAGTTATTAACTGAGAGGTTTCTTTGTTAATGTATCATTTTTGTTTTTTAAATACGGCACGTTAATGCTTCCAGTGGGCGATTTTGCCCTTTGAAGGAAGCACCACACTAGACAACGCACTAGCATGCAACGCCCAGTGGCACAGTCGAAATACATTCCTGACGAAAAGTTTTCCGGACTGAAGCGGGAATCGAACCCACACCCCTTGACTCGATGCGGCTAAATGCTTGGTAACACTAACCACACGGCAACGAAGCCCACATTTTTGCATTCGTATAACGTTTGGCAGGTACAAAAATATGGTTTCATTTTTGATATACTTAATTGGATCTGATTACATTTTCAGTATCAATGATTACCTTAAGCCTGATTCGCTGCTGACAAGTAATTTCTTGGCCTATCTTGATGCATGGAAATCGACCAAGGAAGCGCATTTTTCTGATCACAGTACGCAGTTGAAAAGAGATGTCAGTTCAAACGGGAGTCGCTGTAGAAAATTTCTGCAAGGAATCGGCGAGAAATTTCTTTAGCGGTTCATGTTCAGCAGCAAATCAGGCTTTACTATGAAAAACGTGCTATTTATTTTGATGTATGCCAATATACGGACATTTTCAACATCCTCTAGTTAACCAAATAGTCGATCGCGCAGAATATGTGATGTATTGAAAACAACCAACAAGTAATCAATGTATCAAATTAATTTTAGGGCGATATTCAACTCGAGTGTTATTCTCAAGGTGCAGAAAGTCAAACTACTGGAAAAAAATATGTTTTATAGCGAAACCAAAATGATTGTAGCTACAATCACTGGGGATCTCATTCGGGTTATTGTCACATTTGAGTGAATGTAGCATTTGGGTAAATGTCGCATTCTGGTAAGTTTTGCATTCGGGTAAAAGTCGTTCAGTTAAATGTCTTTCGGGTAAATGGTTTTCGGGTATTTGTTATAGACTCAATTGGATTGATGCAGGAATGCAACAAAAATGAGTCAACTTGGAGCTGTTATCAACTACACTATTTGTTAGTACATGATTCATTCAAATGAAACGGAATCAAATGGCCGAGAATCTAAATTTTGGATTGTGAAGGTTTTTTATAAAGCTGAAGTTGAAGAAGAAGCAAAAGTTTTTGAAGGTCGTGCCTGATTCACAATACTCTATATAATTTGGGTAAATGTCGCATTCGGGTAAACGGTTTTCGGGTATTTGTTATAGAATCGTTGGATAGCGACTACGAGCAGAAAACATTTTCCTAGCTAATTTTTCTGTCCACAAATCAATTTCAAATTCCGAATCTACTTTTGATGTTCAATTAGTAATTGGCAAGAAATAAACCTACAATATGCTGGAAACAACTTCGCCTTGTGGTACTGGTGATATTTTCATTATGAGTGATAATCAGAATGAATGCTGAAAATCATCACGATAGAATCGGTTCATCATATTCCTGTCGATGAATATCCTATATCCAATGAACATTATTGCGAGTGAGGAAACTTCAGATTCATCCCAAACAGTGAACAAGTATCTCACTGATTCAGAAGGAGTTCATTCAACTGTCTCATAAATAAACAAAGAAGCTTTTATTCTCAGCATGAACATTCACATCATTCGACAATGAACCTAATCTTGCAGCTGTAGTGAAAATTATCACGTATCATCAACCTTGATTTTCAGTTTTAATAAAAACAGCAAAAAGAGCCTCATTCCAATACTTTACATTAAATTAGACAAAAACGGTGCTATCGTGACGTTACTTTTGAATGTGCATGAATTGATTCTAATTCGATTTTTGCTACTTTTGATGAAATGCAAAAAACATGCTTAGGCTAATTAGGCGCTTTTTTCATGTTTGTCCATTGTTTAAGATCCGGGCTCACAATGACAGTTCGTGACAGCAAAATCTCGGCTCACTGTGACGTAGAGAAATTTTGTATTGGTTTCTCCCTCCCAGGTGGATACCAGGCTTAAGGAACTGTCATTATAGCCAAGTACGGACCTGAAACGTAAATCACTCAAGTAAAATTTCTCCTTTTTACCAAAGTAATTTTGACAGCTGATTCAGTTTGAGCGAAATGTCACTTTTACTTGCGGAATAATTGAGCGCCACATTTTTCCGTTCGGAAAAGTGACAGCTCCCTTTGATTTGTATGGCAGGCGTTACCGACGTTATGAAATCAGCTCTACTTCTCAGCTGCGTACAGTTAAAGTAATTTCGGTAGCGGAATCATTCCTTGACCGTTTCTTGTCCTATCCTTTTACACAGTACTTATGATCAGCGTGCCGGCCATAAAGTAATTTCGGTAGCGGAATCATCCCGAGGAGGAACAAATAACTCCCCAATAACTTATGCATACCATTTTTTGGTATCATACCAAAATTAGGTATTGTTCAGTTGTCAATACCTCAATTTGGTATTATAATGGTATTGAAAAAAATCTTTAAAACGATTAAAAATACTTCATTGAGGTATTGAACAGCTATTGAGGTCTGCTGGAGGTATTGAACTATTATTCAAAAATTTCACTTTTATATGAAAATCCATCAAGTATTGTTGAGGTATTACAATACCTGATCTAATTATCAGCTTGGTATTTGTAGAATATGCAGAAGGTATTATTTGAGGTATTTTACCTCTTATGCAGGGCTCATTCATACTTCATTCAGTTATTAGGTATTGGAAATTGTCTGGTATGGAATACCTCAATTTGGTATTCAGTAGTTATTTTCCTCTGCTCGGGATTCCTTGACCGTTTCTTGTCCTATCCTTTTGCACAGTACTTATGATCAGCGTACCAGCCATATGTGCGTGAAAAAAAAAGCAAAATATATCTCCTTGTTTTTCTAACAGAAAACATCAGCAGCTTCGTAGTCGCGAATAAAAATCGATCATTGCCGTTACGATAACTCAACGCGAGAGGGTCGGTCACCCCTAGGACCACCCTGTAACGAAAATGTCAAATTCGATCATCGAACTGCGATGACGATGATACCGAAACACAACAAGCCAAAAATCTAAACACGACAGCAAGCGAAAGTTCTTGTACAAAAAACGAATAATTAAGTACTTTTTCATTGAAAACAATTAAAACGACCAATTCCAACGAGATGGTCAAACAGTGCGCTGCAATGTTCTGCGGTAAGGAGCTGGACCGCAACGACGAGTTCTATCCCTTCCCGAGGGCATCCCCTAGGCAAACGTTTCGCCTCCGGATTTGGCGGCAGCGACTTTTGGTGGTCAGAGCCCTCCCGAACCAGTTCGCTTGCGCAAGGCACTTTTCCGAGGAGCAGTTCGAGGCCCGGAATGGTAAGCTGGAGGTCCTTGTTTCATTTCCCCTACACGGTTTACCGAGGATTCCATTTTTAGGGAGTCCCAGAGAGTTGAGACTGGACGCAGTTCCGGATCAAAACATCGTCCGGAGAACCATCGATCCGGAAGACCCGCTGGATGCCGTTTGTCGGCTGTGTTTGGAACGTATCAAAAGCAACTGCCATCTCATTCATCCGGTTTGGCCAGCGCCGGAAGTGCCCAGTGCTGAGGATATCGAGGATCTCTTTGGAGTTGTGGTAAGTTCTGAATACACACAGTGCCTTTCCGATTTTGGCAACACCCGACTCAAAGTTATATTTGTACAGGGCACTGTCTGGGATTCTAATAGGCTTTCGAGACTCATTGTAATTCGGAAGCGATTCTTTGAGAATTTGGAATCCTGTGGGTATCTCAGGGTTGGTAGCGAGGCACAGTTTAGTGACTTGGTCACTATTTTCAACTTGGTCAGCAAACTACACTGATAGGCAAAATAAAGTGCCCACCTTACCCGTTTTCGAATTTCTCTCATTGATTTGGTTCAAATTAAAGTTAACACACTTAAATCTTTTTTGATATTTTATTTTTGATATTCTTTTAAAGTTGCACTTACGAAATTTTATTAAAAATAAGAATTTTACCCAAAGGTCTTGTCGGATTAAACCGCTGGAATGGCCTCTACAAAGCCCAGACCTCAACCCCATCGAGAATTTGTGGGCGATTCTCGATGTCAGGGTTGACAAAACTGGTGTTACCAACAAAAATAATTATTTTGAAGCCTTGGAGCGCGCCTGGGAAGAACTAGAACCACAACACCTACAAAACCCGGTGAAAAGCATGCTGAAGCGCCTCCAGCAAGTCCTTAAGGCCAAAGGAGGGCACATTAACTATTAAATTGCTTTTTATTTTTCTTAAATCATCTTTTCTGGGGCCAAGAAGGAAGTGGGCACTTTATTTAGTCACTAGTCACTATTTATTTTTCAATACAAATTGATTTTCTTTTTCTTTGAGTAAAATTCTTATTTTTAACAAAATTTCGTAAGTGCAACTTTAAAAGAATATCAAAAATAAAATATCAAAAAAGATTTAAGTGTGTTAACTTTTATTTGAACCAAATCAATGAGAGAAATTCGAAAACTGATGAGGTGGGCACTTTATTTTGCCTATCAGTGTATCACAATGCACGACAAAAAGTCGTTTGTCATTTATTGAGAATAATTGTCATTATTTTCGTGATTTGATGATAATTATAGTGTCAGATAGCTTTGTAAAATGATGCAGCAAGACAATAATGTTTCTCAGATTTTGCCCATAAAAGCATTACAGTCCCATATGCAAAGTTTTCATTGGTGAAATAGATCTCAATGTGTGCAGTTCGTCTTCTCATGCAAATGTTCATAATTTTCTAGTGCATTTCAGCACGTCATATTCGTTAGAATCACTGTAAAGATAATTAATTTTGCTTCTACTCATCAGCAAAAACATTAATTAAGTTGAACACAATTAACGTTTTGCATTTGCTATTTGCGTTGAAAGTTCATATTAATTTTGTGTGGCAGGCTATTTTTAAATGAAATTCGACAAAAGTCAGCAAATGAAGCAAATTCCATTAGGAGAACTCGAATAACAAATAAATGCTACTAAGCATCCTGATGGATATTGAGAGAATCCATTTCAAAATCATACAAAATCTTGCAATGAAAATTATTAAAATTCAACTCATAAATGTTTTGAACTTATTGAAATAATGCCCAGTATTTTAAAGGAATCACACTCAGTATTCTGCCGGACTAGTATGATTCGAAATCCTGCATGAGATTCTGTGAGGCTCTTTTGCGAGGAACTTTTGCGAAAATCTTGCTAAGAGTTAAGTACGAATTCTGTCTAGGATTTTACAAGAACTCTTCAGAGGATTTCTTCAGAAAATTTCGTCTGATATTCATTGTGAAATCCTACGCTGGAAGCTTTTAGATAGCTAGGATTTTAGAAAGTTACGTATTGTATTCGATGAGAATCCTATCTAGAAATCTATAGAAACATATTAAAGATCTTAGAGAATTATGTCTATGTTATCCGCTAAATATTGAACAGCTCTTGCTTTTCTTTTCGACTCTAGTCTAGTACACGACACTGAAGACGGCCTTACGATTGAGGTCGAAATACGCGTATCTGTGAAAGGATACAAACTCTAGTGGAATTGAATGGTATTGTACTAAATTTGGGTTTCATTTATTAACAATATTAAAAAAAATAAACTCAATAAAAGAAGTTTGTCAGAAACAGGGAATTTGCCATAAGGTGACCTGATATAAAATTAGGAGCAATGTTGGCGAAGACCAGTACACTTCGCTAACCAGATTGATACGTAAACACTTTTACTATTAGCTAACTATATTCAAGAATTTTTCTCTGGAGCTTTCTTCTAGAATATCTTCAGAAACCCTTCCTGAGATGTCTCCAGGAATTACACCACCAATTCAAGAAATCATCTTGATCCTCCAGCTATTGTTCCACTTTTTCTGTATTTATCCTGTTTGTGCAGACGTTCTTCCACGAAAATCCATAAAGGTTAATTCCACATTGCTCGAGGAGGAACGTTTAAGGATTTCTCCAGGAAACCCAACGCTGATTTTTTCTCCAGTTATTCTTTTATTCAATTTAAGGCAGATTTCTTCCAAAAGTTCATCTACACAGGGTGTTTACTACCTGGAAAAACCTGGAAAACCTGGAATTATCAGGGAATTTATTTCAACCTGGAAAAAACCTGGAATTCTCAGGGAATTTCGGCTACCGTCAGGGAAATTATTTTGAAGCAGTAGTACATGGTAGAATATGTCGTTTTTGTGACATCAAATCTTCCCAACCAAAAAATTTTCGCCTGCGCCGCTTTCAAAGCGCTAAATGATATGTTTAGTCCTTTTAACGATTGTTATTTATTCAGCACAAAACATGTTTAGACTAGGAAGCAGAACTTAAGATTGCCATGTTGGTAAAGGCAAAACTTTAGACTCAAGAGAAACCATCTGAGACTATTACGCGACTTTTCCACAAGTTCCTAATAATATTTTTATCAGA
This sequence comes from Aedes aegypti, assembly GCF_002204515.2. Classification (NCBI taxonomy): domain Eukaryota; kingdom Metazoa; phylum Arthropoda; class Insecta; order Diptera; family Culicidae; genus Aedes; species Aedes aegypti. The sequence continues at coordinate 304,975,659 of NC_035107.1, read as the reverse complement.
TCCCGAAAAATGCTAGAATTCTAGTATTTTCTCCAGAATGCTACCATCGATTTTTCATTGCATGCTTCGAAAAATTTCTTCACAATTTGGTCTTGAAAATCGTATAGCACGCGTCCAAAACGGTTTATTTCAGAGTTAAAAAAAACCTGCAGTAATAATCACAAAGATTACCCTGAATAAAAATCCTGCAGATTATCCCAAAATTTCCTCCAGATGTTTTTGCACTGATTCTTTCATCGATTTCTTCAGTTGTTACTTCTAGAAGATTTACCACAGATCCTTCAAAAGCTCTTCCGCAAAGGTTTATTACTGAGTTTTTAATAAATATCGTTTCGTCATTTTTTCAAGAAACCTAACAATAATTCCTATGCCGAGTTTTTAATTTGTGGCGTAGTTTACGTCATGCGGTCGTGTCTTGTACACAACCTCCTCTCATTTTTTTATGCTATCATAGATTACTCTAAAATCGCTCTAAAAATCCTTCAGGCATTGTTCGATGAAATATTTTATAAACTTTTCTAAGAATTCCTCGATAAATTTGAACGTTAATTTCTCATTAAGCTCACCCATTTTTAGTCGCGAAGCAGTATATTTGAATGAAATTTGCAGTAAAACGAGCAGAAATACTTGGAAGGTCACGAGTAATTTAAAAATAAGCTTTAGAAACAATCTTATAAAAATGTCTGTTCTACTTAGGAATCAAACTCTCATGTCGTGGTTATTGTTAGGTGTCTTTTTGTATTCGTAATTCATGTAAGAACTCGTTTTGATTTAAATTGTTTTTTTTTTTCAAGCAAGAGTTCTCAAAAATTCTTATTTTGAGAACGGTTAGTCCTGATTACCCCAAGATATCATCTAGGAAAAAATATCAAATTCTCCTCGAAAAACATTCTGGGTACGTCGCTGATGTTCAAAAATCGGAATTCCATTTTAAGGAAATAACTATTTTTGTCTTAAGATTGAATAATTTTTTTTATATCTGATTTTTATTATTAAGACACTTTCAGATCATTTGATAAACATTCTTCTTTTTCGTGGAAATTAAATAAAAATCATCAATATTTTTGATATTTTTCCTTATCTTGTCTACACGTTTAGAACAAAACAGATTGTTTTTTTTTTTTGAAGGGAAAAATACTTTGAAATTCATTGTTAGATATTAGGTTAAGTACCTTAATCTGGGGGCAAATTGATCACTTTTTCACAACTTTTTGCCATAATTCCCTTTGGATTTTTTTTGCCAAAATTTTTTTTCGGTAAAATCAGTACTCCACTGATCTCTATCAGTTTATGTAATCGATTTTTTTATGAAATAAAATTTAGCATTCCATAAAATTAGTTTTAATATCAAAAATTGAAAATGACTCATTGGGGCGGAATTGATCACTATATAATAATGCATATTTTAGTATGTAAAATTACCCTATCTACTAAATTTGGGTCTCCTGAATCTGAAAATGATGTCATAATTCTTACAACTAGTGTATATCATAATTTTATTGCAAAATTAAACTTTGTAAATCTGCCTAATACGCCTAAATGTATGCAATTTCCCTTGAAATAAGCACGTTATTCAACAATAAACGGTTTTGCAAGCAAAAAACTATTCTTGTAATGCTGTACGATTTCAAAAATGAGTTCAGCAGTTCACACTGAAGCTAACACTATATTTTTAATACCTAAGGTTTACATGCAGGCTTAGCACCAGCGGATTGTTTAGTACCGACATTTCCAACAGTATTGCTAACACCTTCAAAAACTGTGAATATTTCAATGCAAAACTGACCGTAATAAAAATGAAATAGTTTAAAACCATCATGAGACATCTATAAACTAGAAAACATGGAATGTCTGTGATGGTAACGAAATATTAAGCATCCTTGAGAGGAAATGCTATTTGGTACCGACCTGATCAAATTCACCCCAGTGATCAATTTGCCCCCGGATTACGGTACTATCTTTGGAAAAAAAATATTCATCTAAAATTAACTATTCGTCAATCATTTATATTTGAAGAATTTCATATATCTGGAATTATTTTTTGAATCCTGGTAAAACCTGGAAATATCAGGGAATTTCATTTCTGTAAATGAGTAGACACCCTGTCTACAGTTCCTTCCAGGAATTACAACAATTACAACTATTATTTCAGTTATTCTTCCGATCATTTCTAAATACATACGATGTTGTGAAGAAATTTGTTCGGAAAATTCTGCAGGACATTCAGGAATTTGATGGATTATTTATCCATTAGTTATTTTACCAAATTGTATTTTTTATTTCGAATTTCCTTGCAGGAATTCATTTGAAATTTCTACAGATTATGATTCCCTTAAGAAAGAGTACCCAGATTTTTTTTCAAAAATTCTCCAGTCATGTTTGAACACTTTTCATTTACAATTCGCTGATGTCATTCCTGGAATAATTCCTGCATAAATACATTGAAGCAATCTTAGTAAGAACTTCTAGGGTAATTCCTGAAGATACTCTTTAAGTAGTTCCTGCTTGAAATCTTGAGCGAGTTTCTAAGAAACTCGTGGAACTATCTTAGTAATTTGTAAGAAATCATTGATAACAAAATTTAGGAGGAAATCCTAGAAAAATAATCGATAAAATAATCAATGGATGACTTCCTGGAAGACCTAGAACTTCCTTGTAAAATTTCAGAAAAAGAATCCTGATGTTTTCCCTGGAGTAATTTAGATTTGGAGTAATATGGATGATCATAGGGAAACCCCCAGATTGAATTCTTGTAGGTATCGTAAACTAATATCTGGAGAATTTTCGTAGAAAGTCCCTAAAAAACAACTGTGAAGGGTGTCGACTCAATTTTGAAAATAAAATTTCCCGAATTTCCAGTCATTTTCCAGTAAAATTCCAGACCAATGAATTGGTAAATTTGAATCAAAGACGAAATAAAGACATACAGTCGACTCTCCATAACTCGATATTCAAGGGACCATCGACTTATAGAATTATCAAGTTATAGAATATACCAACACAAAAAATCACAAAATCGAAGGAAAAAAATTCTGTATTTCCAATACATATATGATCACTTCTGTAAGAAAGCTATATTATTTTGTTGATAGTATTTTACAAACTGTTATTTGAAGGCTTTTTTCGAAATGCTCGAAAAATCACCTTATTTTCACTAACACTTTTTTCATGTTTTTCAACTTTTATTAAAGCTTGCAAGTGTTCATTCACCTCCAAACATGGATTAGACCTAGTTTCCTTAAATAAGAATGATTTTTAAATATATATCGAGTTATGGAGAGAAAATTACCTCCCACTTGACATCGACTAGTGGAGATATCGAGTTATAGAAATATCGACTTATGGAGAGCACGATGTATGGAAATTTGAAGGGACCGAAAAATCCATCGAGTTATAGAGTATATCGAGTTATAGAACATCGAGTTGTGGAGAGTCGACTGTAATAGTCGGGATAAGAATACTCAGGTGCTGCCTTCAGTACTACATTTGGTCCCTTGGTACTACAAAAGTTGCAGTACACTTTACACGACATTTTGGATTTGATCTGACTATTTTTGCATACTATGTCGTATGAATAAAATGAGCAAAAACTTTTACACCTGTTAGATAATTTGTCTAGAGCGTTTTTTTGAAGCTAGTGTGATCAAACTGAACATTTAAGAATTTTCTTCTAAAGTTTGAATAAAATGGTCAAACCTGAATAGACACTCAGAAAATCCTAAGTCAGCTACTAATCATAAGTAAATGAAAAAAAAACGAATTTAGTAGGTACTATACCATTTGATCATACTCAGTTGAAGTCTTCAAGCGCTGAAGTTAGATACTGAACTACCTCAGAAATGATTTCACATATTTCAGACATGAACGAAAGTTTTGACAATTTTCTCTATCTGAGTATAACGACGTTTTTCCCTCCACATAATTATATCTATACTACTAGAAGATACTATCTCATAAACTTCTCCAAAAAAACTTACATTATTCGTCCATAAACTAATGCAAATATTTCTCTACTAATTATTAGTGGAATTATTACACATCTCCAGTCTGGAGACTCCAGATGTTTCTCTAGAAAAAAATAAAAAAATCTTCAGGAATACTTAAAAAGATTTTTTCAAGAATCACAGACATTTTTTCCGCAAAATGTTCGAAACCCACTTCAAATAATTCTTCGTGATTAATTGTTACAGCTTATTTGTTTGAATCTACAGTACAACCTCCATGAGTCGATATCTGAAGTTACCATCGGCTCATGGAAATATCGAGTCATGGAACACAAATGCTATAGAAAGCTATTTGAAGGTACCATCATAGTAACCATGAAATTTTGTGTTTAGTATACCGTTTTGATTCATATTACGGACAGCTTCAAATTCCGGACACTCTCGTTTGTATGGGAAACATTTCACACGAAATGTTTCAATTTTCGCCGTCCAAAAGTTCTCATTTTCGAGGCTCGTTTTATTAGGTTTTTTCCATAAATATCATTGCAAATTTATAATGCCCAACTACCTTAGACGTCTCTTAATTGGTTGACCGATTAAAATTGATGATTTGACTGTTCCATTAAGGATTATCATGAGCTGTCCGTAATTCGAATCAAAGCGTCCGGAATATGAGGCAAAAATGAGGGAGCGTCCGGAATAAGAATCATGAAAAGGCCACACGTTTTGATTTATTTAAAATTATTCAGGTTGCGGACGCGTAATCTTTACCCACCATCCGAAAGTTAAGGGCTTCCGACGCTCGATAACGCTAAAAAATCATACAGAATGATTTATTTTGTATAGTCCAAGCTAGGTTATACTTCACTGAGGCCTTAAGTGTCCGTAATATGAATCAAAACGGTAGTTCCATGAGTCGATATCGAGTCATAGGACATCGACTCATGGAGGTTTCACTGTATTTTTCAAGACTTCCGATATGCATTATGCCTTGGTTTTCTTCCCCGAATAATTGATCTAAAGATTCTTTGAAGTTTCATTAATGGATTCTTTAGTGCTCTAATAAAAAAGTGTCTGATGTCTTTCTTAAATAGACTATATTCTAACTATTCACTCTTCTCTTTTCATAATCTCAACATCTACCTAGAATAAAGAAATGAACTAGAACTACGGCCAGAACGACAAAATGTAAAATTACAAAATGCATTTTCCACGATTCACATCCACGTGCAGTAGAAAGCTTATGACATAATTTTAATTTTAATGAGATCATTCGAAAAGATTTAGCGCTGAAGTTAAACAGCAAACAAACGCGGTAAAGCTATCTTCGAGATTGATAGCCTTTGAGCCAACTTTGCCCAAAACGCCATCTTTCTAAATGGTCAAGATCCTGAAATATTCTCAAAACAAAATATGCATGCTCACTAGCGCCATCTGATGGAATATTTTTGTATCAGCTAGCTCAAACAAAAGTAGTTCTTAACTTACTGAACAACTTTGCCAAAGGTGCCATCCTTCTAAACGGGTCATCTGGTGTCATAATCTCGAAATTCTTGGCATAAATAATGATAGCCCTTGAGCTACTGGACAACTTTGCTCTAGACGCCATCTTTCTAAGTGGTCAGACTCGTGTGATATTTGCACAACATGCAATTTGCAAGTTTCATGCTGACTAGCGCTGCCTGGTGGCAAAGTTTAGAATCAACTAGCTCTAACAATGGACCAATGCACGAGTTCAATATTTGATGTTTGAGCGGTGCCGTGTTATGAATGTGACCATGGACCAATGCACGAGTTCACTAACTTGACGTTTGAGCGGTGCTGAATTCATTCGTTGCCATGGTCACGTAAATAATACGGCACCGCTCAAACGTCAGATAATGAAGTCGTGCATCGGTCCATGGAAACGAGTGAATTCGGCCCCCTCCAAACGTCAAATTGGTGAACTCGTGCATTGCTCCATGATAGCCTTTGAGATACTGAACAATAGACCTGTTCATATTTGAAACAATGTCTGGGAATCTTCCGGTCAAGCAGTATTCTGAATTCTCATGCTAAGAACAATGTCTGGTCAAATTTTTAGCTTATTTGATAGACATTCCACTATGCTTCAAGTTAAAAATGTGTTTTTAGGCTTATTTTAAGGTTGGAAAAATCGTAACTCAATACTCATAAATCAAATCCACTTGCTATTACCACCTTTTGAAAGCTAATTCTATTCTGTTCTGAGACATGCTATTTACTAAATTTGGGGTCATCGATCCCGAATCAAGCCTCAAAAATCTTACAACTTGTTGATAAATCGATCAATTTCAGAAATGAATGTTGTGAATTACAGAATACACCACATTAACTGCCTGAAGGTATGCAATTTTCTTTGAAATTAGCAACTCGCAAGAACATTATTTTCTCTGAAAATGAATTTTTATCCGCAAAGCAAATTTAAACTTGATTAACTATACTGAAGATCCCAAGTTTCTGAATTATCTAAATTTTGAGATATACCGATTAAAAATTGTGGTCTGCATTTGTTGATTTTACCGCATAAGAAAGGACCATACTGTAAACAAAAACTGTCGAGTATTGTTCTTAAGAAGATTCTTGAGGAATACATTTTTATTTGATGTCGCATCTATGTTGCAAAATGGTAGCATTTAAATCACAACTGTTGTACAAAGTAAAACAGCGCGATAGCAGAAGGTTAGTTTTTTATTAAAAGTTTTTTTAGCTACGAAAGGATATTGAAATCTTATAATTAAGAAGTTTTGTAATAGTAATGGTAAATGTAAATAGTTTGTGATTGTAGAATGATAGATTAAACCTGTGACCTTAATTGATATAGTATTTTGAATTCCGTACATCCTTTGATAATTTTCATCAAATTGATGTAAAGAAAATACAGTGCCCTGTACTGTAATTTAACTTCTTAATTCTTGTATTAGATGTAAAGAAACTATAGAAATCCTATATTCCGTAGGTCCCCAACGACGACCTCATGCCCCGACTGATATGCGTAACGTGCGTCACGAAGGTAAATTACGTGATTCGCATCCGGAATCAGTTCCGGAAAAACGATGCGATTTTCAACAAGAAATGGGCACCGAAAAAGGACCTCTCGACGAAAGAGAGCCATGGGAACGATCGAAGAAGTTCCGAACAGGACTCCAGCAGCCACAAGACTTACGTAGAAAATTCACAGAAGACAAGTCCTTCGAAAAGGGATCCCATCAGTAACGTATCGAGACCCACTTCAGGACAATCTCCAGTAACTCAGACTCCCAAAATAGCCGCCGTGGCCAGCTATGGGAAGAACCCGGTGGCCACCTCATCCTCCAGTATCGATCCGGGAAGTGAACGCGTCCTGAACAACACCTTCGGAGAGCTGGTCTACGTCCAAAAAGGGAACACCTACCAGCGCTACCAGATCATCAGCAGCAATCAGATCGGGCTGAGCTGCGATCGGGAAGAGGTGGTCCGCACCTCGGACTGTCGGATTTTACCCGCGGACCCGGGCGACGAGGTGGAGATTCTGTACACCGACGACAACACCGAGATCTCTCCGGACGCCAAGCTGGTGAAGCTGGAGTTCGAGCCGGCTTCGGGGTTCGGTGACCTGCTGGCGGACGACTCGCACCTAGTGGTAGAGGAGCTGGAGGAAGTGCCGGAGAAGAAGCCCCGGATCGATATGCCTTTTCGATACGATCAGATCAAGGAGGAGCCGAGTGAAGACTTATAGATTATGGTTGATTAAAGCTAACGATAAGTTTGAAATTGACTGAATGTTCCAAGTTTGGTTTTACGAGAAAAAGTCCTGTGAGGTTGGGTTGGTTACGAATGGTGGGAGTACAAGAATACATAATCCTAGAACCATGTTTATAAGAATAATTGCGTCTTGAAAGATGATGCCAAAGATTGCACTTGAAATTGTTCGAAAGTTTCAACAGTTTTTGTTTTTTTTTATCTTTTGTGGTATACTCGTGTCCTTTGTTTAGTGCATGTCGTTCTACTCCATAACTATTGAGAAATAATGAATTATTCGTTTTTATCCAGTTATCATTCTTTACCATTTTGCATAGAGCCTCTTTAGAAAAACAGGGTGTCTACTACCTGGAAAAACCTGGAAAACCTGGAATTCTCAGGGAATTTTATTCAACCTGGAAAAACCTGGAATTCTCAGGGAATTTCGGCTACACTCAGGGAAATTATTTTGAAACAGTAATAGATAGTAGAATATGTAAGTTCTGTGTCAAAAAATGTCCTCAACCATAAATTTTGTCGGCTGCGCCGCTATCAAAACGCTAGTTGACATGTTCAGTCATTTTAACGATTTCTAATTAATCAGTATAAAACATGTTTAGACAAGGACTTAAGGTTGCCAAATTAGTAAAGGCAAGTACAGTTTCAGTTGGGTGTCGTTCATGAGCAGTTGATAAGTTGAAAACTTGAAAAAAAAAATACAAAATGGTTTTTTTTTTTGATATTATACAAAATAAATAAGCACCTGGTGCAAAATTCTAGAGGCTCCAGAGAAACCTACAAAACCTATTAGGCGACTATTCCACAAGTTCTTAATGATATTTTTCTCAGATCTTCAGACTGCTTCAGGATTCCTAGTAATTTCTCCAATGATTCCATTTTGAATACCTTCATAAATTTCTTCAGGGATGCTACCTGCGATTTTTCAATGGATGCTTAGAGGAATTTCTTTAGGATTTGGTCCAAAAATCTTAGAGCGCTCTAACGCTTCCACAAAAGTATATTCGTTTCGACACTTTTCCACAAAAACCTACAATAATTCCTAAGCCGATTTTTTCATTTATTCCAGGCATTTTCATAAGGATTTTTTCAAATATTTATTCTCGATTACTTTCAGGAATTGCTCAAAAATTCTTCAGGCATTATTCGATGATGTCTATTATAAACGTTTCAAAGAACTCCTCGATAATTTTTTGTCTTGGATTTCTCATTAAGTTTCTTCAGATGTTTTTCTTGGAATGTCTCCAGCATATCATCAAAATATTGTTCTCTGATATTTTTTCTGTAAAATTTTACAATCTCCATAGATTTTTCAAAACTTTATTCAAGGTTCAGGGATTCGAACCCAACTACTTCAATTATTTTCTTCAAAACGTCTTGTAGAACATTATTTGGAGATAATATTTGTTTATATTTCAAGAAGGTTTCTTTTTCCTTGACACGAATGCACCCTTCTGGTGTAAAGTGTCATTAATGAAAAAAAAAAAAATCAAACATTTAGGAGGTCTTTCATAGATCCTCGAAGGGATTCAAGGAAGTCGTACTTAGAACTCACACAAAATTACTCCATGACTTTCTTTCGAAATTCATTTTTTTCAAAATAATCTTAAAATTTTGCTTGAAATTTGGATAAATGACTAGAAAATATATAAAGATTTCAATGAAAATTCTTCAAATAGAAAAATGGAGGAATTACTGTATGAGTTTGTGAAGATACTCTAAACGGAAATGAAAAATTAGAAAAAATCCAGATTGGATTAATGAAGGTATAAAACATTTTTTTCGGAAGAATTATTTCATGAAAGTTCATGAAAAATTTCAAAACAATCTCCTGAAGAGATCTGCGGAGTAATACGGGAAAGAAATCTATAGTAAATCAAGCTGTTATACTTGTAATGTCATGAGAAATTACAAAAAGGGTCGTAGAATTATACATAGAAAAATGTCTGTTCAACGTAGCAATCAAACTCTCATCTCGTGCTTCCTGTTAGGTATCTCTTATTATTCACAATATATGTATAGTCTCTTTTTTAGACACTTCTAGGTGTCTAATGTAATTATTTCTAATACGATCATACTATCAGCCTTGATTTCCCCAAAGAAAAAAAAATGCAAAACGCTCTCCAGAAAAAATATTGTGCGTACGTCAATGAAGTCCATACATCTGAATCACATTTTAAGAGAAAGATTATGAGTAAGGCCCTTTCAGATCACTGGATAAACATTCTTGATTTTCGTGGTAAACAACAAAAACAATCTTTTTTTTTTCTAGATAATTTTATTTTCGAACATACTTCTTCTTCTTTCTGGCGTTACGTCCCCACTGGGACAGAGCCTGCTTCTCAACTGTTCTTATGAGCACTTCCACAGTTATTAACTGAGAGCTTACTATGCCAATGACCAATTTTGCATGTGCATATCGTGTGGCAGGTACGAAGATACTCTATGCCCTGGGAAGTCGAGAAAATTTCCAACCCGAAAAGATCCTCGACCGGTGGGATTCGAACCCACGACCCTCAGCTTGGTCTTGCTGAATAGCTGCGCGTTTACCGCTACGGCTATATGGGCCCCCGAACATACCTTTCATTTGAAAAAAAAAGGTTTTTAATCATCTTTAATCGTATGTTTTGGGGAATTTCTTTAACCTAGATATTTTTTTTAAACCTGGAAAACCTGGAAAACTCAGGGAATTTCATTTCTGTAAATGAGTAGACACCCTGAAAAAGATACCGCTATTTATAGCTTTTGGAGAAAACAGTTTGTCATCGTTAAACTCTTAAAAGCGCGCCCCTTAATCAGGCTCGGCCACTAAGCTGGTTGAATGATGCTGATTTTGACCATGCATGGGTACTCTAGCGTATCAAATTATTGCTGCTACTTATAAGGTTCACTAAGAATTACTTCATTAAACATTCATCTATGGAATCCTGGCGGAAATCTCCTCAAAAACAATAGAAAACTGTGAGGTCAAAAAAAAGAGTAATCTGCATCAGTGTTGTGAAAAACTCAATTTCTCACAACTCACGCTTGAGATTTTTCATGCGTGAGTTGTCAATCATGCAACTCAGCAGTCAAAAAATCATGGATGAGTTGGCTCACCGTTTTAACTCATTGTCTCGTATATCCACTGTTTACTCACACACGGCAATAATTTCTTGTTAGTCTGATAAAATTATGTTAATCCTTTCTAACGTAAACAACAACATTCGGGTTCCACGAGTTTTTGCCAGGTTTTGCGACTGAATCATTTTTCACGGTTTGAGTTGATTGAGTTGATTTTGCATCAAAATCTCAAGCGTGAGATTTGCGAAGCAGATCTCTAATGAGTTTGCTCTCACGGGAGAGCGTATTGATTGAGATTTTGAGTGTGAGTCTATCAACACTGATCTGCATATTACCCAGGAATTTACTTGCTACTAAGATCTTAAGCAGTTCATCAAAACATTTCTTTAGAAATAGCTCCTCGTAGCTATATTGCGATTCATTCAAGAATAACTCCATAAATTCCAGTTATCCCTATAATTTTTCATATGGAATGTTTACAGGATTTAAACCGAAATTAGTTCTACCAGATCTACAGGATTTACAATGATAACCGAAGGAATTGCATATAAATCATCCCAGGATTGTTTCAGATTTTTTTCGACCAAATTTTTTGCACGAATTCAGTTTTGGATTCCACAAAGTTTGATGAATTGGTTTATTTTGTAACTGAATGTAGAATGAACATTGATGTTGTTGTTGTTGGCGAGACTTGGATTAAGAAAGAAAACAGTAATATTTATAATCTTCCTGGATATCGTGCTGTATTTTCTTGCCGCGAAAGCTCCTCTGGTGGGCTAGCGGTTTTCATAAAGAACTCTATAGATTATAAATTGATAAATATTAAATCTATTGAAGGATTGCATTACGTTCATCTAGAAGTAAAACCTAATGGCCAATTTTATAATGTTATCGGCATCTACCGTCCACCTTCGTTTGACTACGCTGAGTTCCAGAATCTTATGGAAGGCTGGCTAACACACGCTTCTCCGTCAAAACCGATTCTTATAGTTGGTGACGTGAATGTACCCATTAATTTACAGCACAATAATGTGGTAACTAGATACTAAAACCTATTAGAATCCTACGGATACGTGTGCACCAATACTTTTGCAACTCGTCCTGCCAGCAATAATATATTAGATCATTTTATTTGTCCCATTGATCTTGCTGCAAAGCTCCAAAATCATACTATATTTAACGATTTAAGTGACCATCTTCCTATTTTTTCGTCCATACCTCTAAGTAATGAAAAGAAACAACAAGAATTGAGTATGAGTATAGTAGATCGTGCTACATTGCAACACAAATTTTCCCTTTTTTGACTGACTTCCAAGTCACCGAAGATGTTGAAGCTTCGTTGAAATCCCTTATCGAAACCCACAATAGACTTTTAACCGAGTGCACGAAATCTGTCACAAAAACGGTCCGAGTTAAAAACGATCATTGTCCATGGATGACTTACAGTCTCTGGCGATTGATGCAAATCAAAAACAATTACCTTGCGAAATCCAAAAAGGATCACAATAACGCTCAGGTCAAGGAAATGTTGACACACGTTTCAAAAAAAGTTAAAGCTGCAAAAACTCGCTGTAAACGGGAATATTATGAAAATATTCTTAAGAGTTCTAATCACTCCAATGTGTGGAAAAAAATGAATCAAATATTTGGTCGTTCAAAAGTCAGAGAACAAATCAAATTAAAAATTGACGGTGAAACTGTACACTCTGATAGAGATGTTGTTGAAATTTTTAACACCCACTTTGCTAACATCGGACACAATCTGGCTAATAAACTTCCTAAAAATAATTTCGATGTTTTGAAACATGTTAAAACTGTCAATAACTCTATATTTCTGCGTCCCACTAACATAAGTGAAGTAAGTATCCTAATAAGTCACCTAGATGTTAAAAAAAGTAGAGGACACGATAATATTTCCGCTGATCTGATCAAAGCTAATATGGGCCCTTTCTCAGAGATTATTGCAAAACTTTTTAATAAAATAATAGCAACCGGTGTGTACCCAAATGTTTTAAAAATTGCTAAAGTAACGCCAGTTTTCAAGACTGGTGACGCTTACGACCCTTCAAACTATCGGCCAATCTCAACCCTCACAGTTTTGAACAAAATCTTCGAAAAACTTTTAACGAGTCGGCTTGTAAACTTTTTGACCGCTAACAACGTTTTTTATAAATTCCAGTATGGATTCCGGGAAGGTTGTGGTACATCAACTGCAATCATCGAGCTTTTAGATGATCTGTATTGCGAAATAGACCGCAAAAAGATTGTGGGGGGCTTATTCATTGATTTGAAGAAGGCTTTCGACACTATCGATCACGGTATTTTACTTAAAAAACTTGATCGATATGGAATAAGAGGAGTGGCCAATGACCTAATAAAAAGTTATCTGTCAGATCGTAAGCAGTACGTAGCGCTTAATGGTACCCGTAGTAGTTTATGCTCTATTGATATAGGAGTGCCACAGGGGAGCAACATTGGCCCTCTATTATTTTTGATGTTCGTAAATGACTTGGGTAATCTGAAACTACGTGGAACACCAAGGCTCTTTACAGACGATACGGCATTGTTCTATCCTCACTCCAATATATCATCAATAGTTGAAGATATTGAATCAGACCTTGTAAGCCTCTTGCATTTTTTTAACGGCAATCATCTCTCTTTGAACCTCACAAAGACTAAATATATGATCTTCCACTCGTCTCGGAAAAAAATACTGCAACACTCTGATCCGTACGTTGAAAATTTACAAATTGAAAAAGTGTTTTCTTTCAAATATTTAGGGTTGTACTTAGATTCGACCCTTTCCTGGGACGCACATATAAAGCATGTTTCAAATAAAGTCTCTTCGTTATGTGGTATTATGAGAAGAGTTCGCTCATTTGTACCCAATGAAGCACTTCTGCGATTTTATTATGCGTGTATCCACTCTATAATTCAATATTTAATTATCGTTTGGGGTCATGCCGCAAAATCGAAACTTAAAAAAGTTCAAACACTGCAGAACAGATGTGTAAAAGTAATCTTTAATTTACCACCATTATATTCGACAGTTTCACTTTATACTAGACTACAGCATACACTTATACCCATTCTTGGTTTGCGGGATACACAAACTATCATGTTTGTACATAATATCTTGTGCAATCGTAGTTTTCACCACAATATTGTTTGTCCGACCAGAGTTACCATACAACATACTAGACAAGCAAATGAACTATTGAGAAGCAATGCATGCACGAACATGGGTCTTGTACGTATCAAAAATTACGGGCCATTGAAGTATAACGGACTTCCTTCCGACTTAAAGTCAATTTCAAATACAGGTCGGACTCGATTATCCGGAAACTCGATTATCCGGGGACTCGATTATCCGGGATTCGATTATCCGGAATTTTAGACTCGATTATCCGGAATTTGTTTTTTGATGTTCTTGTTTTTCACTTTTTATGCATAAATCTGAGATAATTTGGTATTGCAATATACAATATGAATGATTTTGCAGTTTAGAACGTATTTGAGAAAGGGGGTTTGAAAAAGGGGTGTTTTTTGTATGCAGGTCAAAAAAATTTGTTTTCTTGTAAAGACCCATACTGTTCCTAGTAAAAATTTTTGGCTACGCCACCGCATCATATAAATAAAATAACGAAAAAAGATAATATTTAAGTTCTTTTATCGAAGATCTCAATGTTTTTCTTAGTGATTCGATTATCCGGAAGATTCGATTATCCGGAGTGAAAAAAAAATCGATACTCCGGATAATCGAGTCCGACCTGTATCATACTATTTAAAAGCAAGTTAAAACAGTACATATTGAGGAACGTAAATGAATATATTCTTTGATCGTGTTAACCTTTTGTTTATGTAGGTTTTTTCTGGCTTCTGCTGGTTTTTCCCTGCATGTTTAGTTTTTAGTTTAGTTTAGTTTAGTTTATTCGTTAAAACCACAAAACCTATCACTAGTTAACTTATTTCAGATTTAAATTTAGTTGTTCATTCAGTAAATCCCTTCAAAGGAACAAAGTTCCACTGGGATTTCATTTTGCTATTGTTGTTTTTCCTTATCTCCGCGTTTTGTAATTAATTATTAGTTTTTCTATTTTTGTAAGTGTCCATTACCAGGGAGCTCAGTGTGAGCTTTTTGGTATGGGGGTCTAAAAAAAAAAAAAAAAAAAACGCCAGTTTCTTCCAGTAATTTGTTTTAACCCACCGTCGGTCGCCCTAGTGTACTGAGTACACGCACTTTGCGAAAACTCGAAAAACAAGTTGAAAACCCCTTCAAATTGATCCGGGTGTTGGTCCTATTCCAAGATCTACTCTTCTTCTTGCTTGTAGGAAAGAAATTTTTCGAAAAAATCAACGAAAAGTATTCGAAAACTTCGTGTTTCTAACCTAAGTTTTTACGCGTGCGACCGCTCGTGTAACTTTTTTTTTACCGGGCCCGTCACACGAGCGGTCGCATCGTGTACTGAGTACACGCGGAACATTTTGATTATAAATCTTAAACTAGGCAAGATAGAATATTGATGTCTTCGGCAAATTTCTTCAGTTCAGCGGTACCAATCGGACAGTGGACAAATGAAACTTTGAAAACATCCTCACCCTTCAGTGGCCATCGGAATGTGTCCCGGGGAACCGGTGAAGTGGACATTTCGCAATGCAACATCTCTAACACAAATATCTCAGGATCTAGATTTTTTAGCAAGATGGTGTCTTCGGCAAAGTTGTTCAGTAGATTAAGGACTAACGTGTGATAGGCTGCTTGTTTCGGAATTCTGTCACCAGTTGGCGCTAGTGATCATGTAATTTTTCAAACACGGATATCTCAGGATCCTGATTACCTAGAAGGATGCGGTCTTCAACAAAGTTGTTTAGTAAGTCAAGGTCTATCATATTATAGGCCATCTAACTTGAAATTCTGCCATCAGATGACGCTAGTGAGCATGCAATATTTCAATCACGAATATCTCAGGATCCCGATTTTTTAGAAATATGATGTTTTCTGCAAACTTGTTCAATAGTTCAAGGACTAATATGAGATGATCTATTTGATTCGGAATTCTTTCACCAGATGGCGCTAGTGAGTATGACATTTTTTGAACACAGATATCCCAGGATCCCGATTACCTAGAAAGTTGACGTCTTCAACAAAAGGGTTGAGTAGGTGATATGCCATGTGATAGGCCACCCAACTTGAAATTCTACTACCAGATGGCGCTAGTGAGCATGCTGTATTTTGATCGGAGCAAGCTGTAAAGTATATGAAGGTCTAAACATGTGATGTGCCGTTCGATTCGCAATTCTTCCACTACACGGTGTTAGTGATTATTAGAGCGGTTCATAATTTAAAAAAGTTTGAAAATCCAATCTCGCATATGTTCGTTACTATAATTACCACAAAAATAATGTTCTGTGAAATTTACAGTTTTCTAGGTGGTTATTAAAAGGTGACCCAAAGACGATGTAGGCTTATATGCAAGTTACTATAGAGAAATTAAAAAAAAATGTTCCAAACACATTAGTACTAGATTGTAAGTACAAACTTATCATCACATAGTAAAAACTCATTCTTCAAACTATAATGAAGTAATTTGCTGAAGAGATAAATTCATTCCAAGGGATAGGAGAAGATATATTCATGAGTTTGTTTGCTTTCATTTAGCTTTATAAGGGATTATAGCCCTGCAAAAATAAAAAAGAAAATCCCAAACAATTTAGCTCAAAGGGGATTTAATTTCTTCAGCAACATCCCTCATTAGGGTTTGAAGAATGAGTTTTTAGTATGGAATGATAAATTACTTACATTACAGTACTAACGTGCCTGGAACATTTCTTAAAATTTTTCCATAGTAACTTCCATATAAACCTACATTGTTTTTGGGCCACCTTTAAATCACCACCAAAAAAGCTAGAACATTAGATTAGAAAGATGGCGTCTTTGATCAAGTTATTCTGTATATCACGGGCCAACGTGTAAGGGGTAAAATATACTCAAAATTCTTCCGCATTCAATTTTACAATGGAGTGGGATGCTAGATGTTCTTCCATCAGGCTACGCTAGAGGTCCTAATTAAATTTTTTCTAATGCAGAATCCCGAGTTCCTGATTATTCTTCAAAGTTATTCACTAATCAAAGTGCTGACATGCTATGGGCAATTATATTTGGAATTATGTACCCGGCGAAAATGAGTATTTTATTTTCTGAATATCTTATGATTCTGATCATTTGGGCTATCAGTGCACGTTTTGTCAAATGTTAAAATATTTCGCCACCAGTGAAAAACGCAAGCACAAAATAAAACGAGAGATAACAGGTTCATTATCGTTCAAACTCTAGATTCAAATTGATCAATCTCATTTTTATATTTAGCCTATTAATCGAACTTCTGATGAATACATTGATTATGTTTCGTGAAAAGACTTCGTAAAACGCAAAGCAGTTCTCCTCACATAAGACGCACTATATCTACGCGACATACAGGTGAATGAAGATCCATACGAATCATTTCGCCAAGAACCCAAGAGCTGAGAATTCGCTAATTTTAAATATCGAATCTTGGTACCTTTTATCTGTTCGTACCTACGGTATTTCTGAGCTATAAGTACTGGCTGCAGTTGGCGCAGAAGGGAGACTTCCCGGTTGTGGACAGATTAACATATTATTTTATTCTTTATTTGCATGATATAAAATTAATCTACCTAGATCGAATTTTTCACAACATAATTACTCTTGGATTTTGGTAAGATTCGTTTTCGACACCATGCCAAAGTGTTTCATAAATTTGTTATGATATAGCATCAACTATGAACGAAGTATATAGAAAATCAATGTTGAAGGATGATTTTCTGTTTTATTGTTTATATAGTATGAGCGTTGACTATAATGATAAACCCAGAGAATATGATTATACTAGAGAAGCGCTGAGAGCATTTTGAATTTATTTATAATCAACACAGACAATAACTATAGATCGTTGCACGCCTGACATAACCTCAAAACTCTATATAAAACATATGTCAGCAATTCCAGCAGTGAACGCCAATTCCATATAAAAAAATCGAAACAATTCCAGCAGCAAATTTCAAACAGCAGGACAGTCAATCGAGCGTGATGAGAGAGGGACAGGGAAGGGGAATTATTCGTGACGTCACCATGCACTCCTCTATCACATTCGAGGTGATTCGAGCAATGTTGTAGTGCGCGTGTCATCCTGCGAGTTGCCATAATAGACCGAGCTAACCGGTGACGTCACTTTCAAGTCGCTTTGCACTAACTCACACCCAATTGTTTTTGTGTAACAGCTTTCTGCCGCAAATTATAGACAGGCCTTTTCATGAGACAGGTCCGTGTTTCCATTCGTTTCTATCGGTGGAGGACTGGTGCATACACGGGATCGTCATTTCCATACAAGACTGTCAAAAACCTTCCGAATCAGTTGATTTGAAACATCTCGTGAAAACGCCTATTGCTCGATTGGAACCGTGTTTGACAGTTCTTTGATTTCAGTATTCGCGCTTTTCTATATAAACAAATTCTGTGGATGAACCCTACTTTCTTGATAATCTTGAACTTCAAGTAGTGTAGTAAAATACTTTGAAGTAAATGAAAGCCGAATTAAGTACTGTATCATTTAATTCCACTAGAGTGTGTATCCTTTGACAGATACGCGTATTTCGATCTCCATTGTAAGCCCGTCTTCAGTATCTTGTACTAGACTCGACGAAGACTCAACTCGGAAAGTGATTCTATAAAAAAAACTATGTTAAAAGTGAATAGGAGAACGAATTTTATAATAAATTGTTTATACTGGTGCAGCTGATAAAGAAAGGAAAATAAATATAATTCCTAAATGTGTTTTCTAACCTGTTTATCCAAGATTTCTTATGGTGTTTGTATTGTTGTGTGCGTTTGAAATGCAAATGTCAAATGCGGGAACACCAAACGCGGATAAACAAGGAAGGCGAAGTCAAAATTTGGTTTTCTTTGCTGCGTTAGCGGTGATATGGATCATGGTTGCTAAGTATCCTTTGTATACTTTGTGTTCGCGCATTTGAAGCTCACTAAGACTGGATTTGCACGTCAAATGCAAACAGCAATAATAGAAGCCCGGAAGCAGTTGAATAATATTTGTTTCAAGAAAAATCCAACACAGTTTGTAAAGAGAACAGAAAACGCCATATTTCTAAATACTGTCAAACCTCCATGAATCGATGTTCCATAGCTCGATATCGACTCATGAAACAATACTTGAAACAAAAACAAAAATCATGGTTACTATGATGCACCCTTCAATAAGCTTTCCAAAGAATGATCCCTTAAATATCGACTGGAAATTTGACTGTAGTTAAGATTCTGAAGTATATACTTATGGAATTTTCATGCTGAATAGCGCCGTTTGGTAGCATAGTTTTGAATCAAATGGATTATAACATGTTAAACATACTTTAGCCTTCGTCAGAATAAACAACTTTGTTGAAGACATCATTTTCATGACTATGCAATCACGATCCTAGATATTTGGGTTGGAAATACAGCATACTCAGTATCACCATCTAGCGGAAGAATTCCCAACCAAGTGAGGCCCATCACAAGTTATACTTGATTTACTGAACCATTTAGCCGAAAACTTCATCTTTTGATATAATCGGGATCCTTAGATATTAGTAATAATAAATATACATGCTCACTAGCGCTACCTGTTATCATGATTTTTAATACTTTAATATTCGGCAAAGTTGTTCATTAGACAGAAGCTTAAATGCGAAGGACCATTTAAGCTTCTGTCTAATGAACAACTTTGCCGAATATGTAATATTTCTTATTAATGAGAATATCTCAGGATCATTTTTTTAGGAATCAGGATCCAAAGATATCTGCGTCCTTGATCTACTAAACAGCTTTGCTGAAGACACCATTTTGCTATAATATCGCTATCCTGAGATGTTTTTTACAATAGGGAAATCTGCAAACTGACGCCTGAGAAGGTAACTCAGGCAGTATGGGGTTGCCGCACCAACGACAACCCATTAAAACCAGCAAATGCACTGTACTTGAGCAAATCTTGTTGAATTGCTCAAGTGGTGTACAGTGCATCGACATTACCCTTGGCCTCAGACCCTTATCTCCCTGGACCCACCTTACGGTATTTCGGTATGGTACTGCTTTCCTGAGATAGGCGCGATCAATATACATCATGCTCACTAGCGCCATCTGGTGGTAGCTAGTTGGGTGGTCTATCACATGCTAGACCTTGACGTACTCAATACTTTTGCCGAAAACGTCAACTTTCTAGGTAATCGGAATCCTGGGATATCTGTGTTCAAAAAATGTCATACTCACTAGCGCCATCTGGTGAAAGAATTCCGAATCAAATAGATCATCTCATATTAGTCCTTGAGCTATCGAACAACTTTGCCAAAAACATCATATTTCTAAAAAATCGAGATCCTGAGATATTCGTGATTGAAATATTGCATGCTCACTAGCGTCATCTGATGGCAGAATTTCAAGTTAGATGGCCTATAATATGATAGACCTTGACTTACTAAACAACTTTGCCGAAAACCGCATCTTTCTAGGTAATCAGGATCCTGAGATATTCGTGTTTGAAAAATTACATGCTCACTAGCGCCAACTGGTGCCAGAATTCCGAAACAAGCGGCCTATCACATGTTAGTCCTTGATCTACTGAACAACTTTGCCGAAGACACCATCTTGCTAAAAAATCTAGATCCTGAGATATTTGTGTTCAAGATGTTGCATTGCGAAATGTCCACTTCATCGGTTCCCCCGGGGAAAAATCCGATGGCCACTGGAAGGATAGGATGTTTTCAAAGTTTCATTTGTCCACTGACCAATTGGTACCGTTGAACAGAAGATATTTGCCGAAGACATTTAACTAGTTAACTAGTTTTTGAATACTATCGTAGCAATTTCTTCTTATCGGAAGCTTTTAGGAATTGCTCCAGACATTATATCTGTACATTCCTATAGCGATTTCAGCAAGAATTTCTTCAGAATATTAAATCTCGATTCAATCAAAGAACTAAAGTAAAATTTATCTAAAAACATCGTTTTAAATTGTTCAGGAATTCTCAAACATTAATAATCTTTAATGTTTTTTCCTAGAATTCTTCCAAATATTGAAACATGAATTCGTTCAAGCATATATTAGGGATTATGTATTTCAGAAATTTTATCAGGATTTGCGAACTTCCAGGGCTGGTAGCGACGCTTGTCTTGAAAATAGGAAGTTTAGGGATCTGTTTCCTGAAAAAGAGTCCAAACAGGAACATATAAAACAAAAAGGAACCGGGAGATAAGTGTTTTATTTCTCGTATATTTTCACTAGATATTTCTCTAAGAATAATTTTAAGATATATTGTACCGTGAGGACCCCTAACTCTGCGCACTTTTACCAAAATCCACCAAAATCTGGTAAAATACTTAAATTTTTGTTTACAATTTCATATATTGCTACAATAGTAATAAAAAAGTGCGGGAAGAATTTTCTTGACAAATTTACGTTTATTACTTTAATAAAAAATAAAATAGCTTTAAAAATATTGAAAAACATCCAAATTGACTACCCGTTAGCAAAAATGCTAAGGAAGTACCTCATTACTTAAGTCATTTGAAGCAAATTAAAGAGAATATATTTCAGATTTTTAGTACGTAGGCACTAGTTTATTTATCGAGCAATCATCACTGGTAAATTGCAACTTTTTAAGGAGTAAGTAAGGAGCCATTTTTCAACTATGTTCCTTACTATGCGCAGCAGTTATAAAACGTTATTTTTAACAAACAATCAACCCTCCCGAGGTCGATATTGAAGGGAACCATCGACTTGTCGACACCATCGTGATATGGAATAGAAATGCTTTGGAAAATTGTTTGAGGAGACCATCACAGTAAGGGAAGATTAAAAATGACGTCCATCATATTTTAAGGATTTCTACACTCCGTCCCCTCAATCCCTGTCGCGATTTTTACAGTACCTAATGCATGCATTGTCACATTTTCATAGACTCCACCTTCCCGTGAACGATGGACGTAATTTTTAAATGCTCCCTAACCATGCAATAAACTAATTTTGATTTTTTGTATAGTTTCATGAGTCAATATCGAGTAATGGGACATCGAGGTTTAATCGCATTTGCAACATAGAAACGCCAATAAAGTGCTGTTATTGATCTGCAATAGGAATCGTTCATTAATTACGTCACGCTTATACAGAGCGGCGATACTTTTCGATTGAGTGATGAACACTACATTAAGAATGGATATACCCTTACGCTTAAACTATTCTTCGTATTTAGTAGAAATGTTCGGGTTTCACATATAACAAACCAGCACCAGGTTCTTATTTATTTTCTTCAAACCCGGATCCGACCCGAATCGAGACAATAATTTGAAACCAAACCCGGACCCGAACCAAACCAAATAATTTTTTTGATTTATATTTGCTAGTGAAAATACATAAACAGTCAAAGCTTATTTTCCCTTACACGCCAAGGGTGAACGCAAAAAAGACATAGTTTGTACCCTTTTTGTATGTTGGTTTAGGTTTTAGAAAACTAAGTTAATTACATGTTTTGGAAATCATATGATGATTTCGATTGTTTTGAGAGTTGTACTTAATAGCATTCAATTGAATTATAGATAAAATTCACTTCACTTAGTAAACTTGTGTTAGAGACATTCCACGCTCCACTGGGGACGCAAAGCCGTATGAAGCAAGAAAATGAAGAGAAATTCGGAGTTTAAATGCTAGTAATGCTATTAGTAAAACACTTCAACTTTTATAAAGAATTTATCGAGTGCGCAGAGTTAGGAACCTAAATGCGCAGAATAAGGAGCATTGCAAAAATCAGTGCGAAGAGTTAGGAACACGGACACCCTTGAGAAAAATTAAAAATTTGCAATAAAGATCATTACTTAGTGAAGCTTTTATATTTTTTCCTTATATATAAGATCAATAAGTATTTGCTCCCAAAATAATCCATACGAATTCTTAGAGGTGTTATCAGATATATCTCTGGGAAAACATTTGAAGAAATTCTTGGATGCATTTCATTAAGAAACTCTAGAGAATTTCCTCAGGAATATTCAAGAGAGATTAACCCCTCTACCGGCAGCTTCATTTTTTACCGCCAAAAAATATTCAAATCGCGATAACTTTTTTGTTTCTCGATATTTTTGCACAATTTTTTCACAAGATCTCAAAAAACTCTTCTAGTTTAGGAAGCCGTGTCAATATTTATCATTGGTGATCTGGTTTTGAAGATATTCCGATGTTCCTTGGGGGACCGACGTTTTTCATATGAAATGTCTCTGGCTGCCATATTGTTTTTGGTCAATTTATCAAAAAAAATAAAATGTGTACTATACAATACCAGGTAATAAGGAGCTACTCTGAAAAAATCATACAAATCGGTTCAGTATTCCTGAAGCAATATGAAAACTACGATATGACGTTTTTTAGAGTTTTCAAGATCTTTTTTGTCCAGGGGGGACCAGAAACATAAATGCTCATTACTCAAAGACGGCTGCACCAAATTGCTTCATTTTTTCACAAAATACTCGCATTAATGTATCATTTCAAGGGGTGAATATCCGAATAGTATAAAAATTCTGTAGTCTGAGATGTTTAAGTGGGTTATGGCTACGCGTCGGTCTCCCAAGGATTTTTTGAATATCTCCGGATTCAGATGACCAATTATCAATTTCGACACATATTCGAAAACTAGAAGAGTTTTTTGAGAACTTGTGAAAGAATGGTGCACAAATATCGAGAAACAGAAAAGTTATCGCGATTTGAATATTTTATTACCGGTAAAAATGAAGCTGCCGGTAGAGGGGTTAAGGAGAATTATCAGGAAAAAAAGATATAAAGAAACATCTCGACGGTACCTCAAGACAACAGTTGGATGAAATTCTTGGTAAAAATCATGAATAGATTCCTGGGACAAACCATCAGCATCTTGTCAGAAATAATCCATATAAGAATTCGGAGTGTATTTCATGAAGGAATCGAAGAGGAAATCTTTAAGGAAATATGTTAGAAACTTCTGGATACTTAGTTGAATCTTTCAAAACCTTCTTGAGAAGTTCTTGGAGTAATTTGTGGAGGAATCTTTGCGATGCTTATGGCGTATGGAGTTGTGTTTCTAAGCTATGCTACCATTTTCGCATCGAATGGCCCCTCGCGATCGGTGGATATTTGTCGATCTGTGTTGCTTGACCCACAAGGTCTGCACGCTTAGTAAAGTTCAGGTGTTCATCGAAGTCGTACTTGTATCTTTCAGTCATCTCACATCATTCCGTCAAGATACTAGCACGCAACTCGGGTCGCGACACGAATATGAGTTCATATACGCCGAATCATAAAGAAATGGCACAAAAAGTAATACAAAACATTTTGTAGATCCACAATCTGTCTATCGATTTCATGGCAGCGTATGTAATGACCATGGAGGTGGAAAGCAATGAAAGCTGTGATACAATGTTTGAGCATGGTGTTCCGGCGAAGCTTATTAGGTTGATCATAAGACAGTTTAGAGGAAGAATTTGTTCATCTGAAGGGAGTGATAACGAGTAATAAGCTTGACGAACAATCCAGGTTTCTTCAATTCAAGTCGCTTAACACAGTCAGTAGAGGAAATTATACGAAGAACTTAGTAAGATCAATTTTTTGGCTGTCGGATATTATGTACGAAAAGCTACAAATGTTATTTTTCACTGAAACTGTACCATTGTTTCCATTGCAATCGCTTAATTGTGTAATGTCCGTTTTTTTCACATTCACTCCCGTACGTTTAGTTGTTTTCTTTGCTCTTTCTTCTCTGGTTGTGAACTATCTGGGACAATCCCTATCGTAAACCAGAAGAACTAAATCCACCTTCCTGATTTTGATTTACTGGGTGTGCAACGAATTGTTCGAAAGTTATCTTGTTGTTGAAGTTTATCGAACTGCGGATTCACAAGATAAGAGCCAATATGGGTCGAACGCATACTGCTGTTCGGCACGAATTTCAACCTCTAACAAAAGATAAGACTTTCGTGTTCTAGAACATAAAACAAACGTGCGATGCAAATTCAGTTATGTGTTTGTGATATTAACCTAGGTTAACGCGATTCGATTGTGGTTTTGTATTTCTAAAATTCAAGCCTTTGCTAGTGTGGTGTGTGTGTGTTGGGAAAAACTAATCAATAGACCAATAGGTTGTATGTATCACCAATTCTTCTTTTACGATTATGATCATATAATTTGGCATTTTCTCTCTTTTTTCAAACGGGTGCAACATTTAGCCCAAGTTTTGCACAAATTAACAAACGAAACTATGAATAAAGGAATTCCTAAATGCACTAGCCCTTCACGAGCGAACAACGAGAGGAAAACTTTTGCTTCGCATTACTTTCTAGGGTATAAAGTAGCAATGCAGCAGAGAATGGTAATGTCATTAGTAAAACTAAACAGAACTAACCGACTTTTCTACACACAAGACCCAACGGAATCACACGGAAAGACATACCTTCGTCTGTCTGGAACTACACGCACCTGTTTCTCCGCTCGTTCGCTCTCTCAGTCGATAATTAAGGGTTTGTTGGTTGGTAAAGTAGAATTCGTAGGATCAAACGATGATTGGTTAAGGAGGGATAGGGGGCCTACTTGTTCCGCTTTCCCTTCACCACGACCGGACGGTTCTTGATGAGACCTTTCCTCCGCTTGGAGGTTTTGCGCGACACAAAGTCCCCGGCCGGAACAACCCGCTCGTCAGCTTTGAGGGCCGGCCGGTTGAACTCGTGCGGCTTCTTAACCCGGTAGATGCGCACCAGCCAGTGCTCGCTCGTGTACGCCTCCTCCAGGTAGGTCAGCTCGAAATCTTTGTTCCCGATGACGGCGTTCCGGGTGCGGTCGTACCCGGCTGGACCTCTGCAAGTTACAAGGGTAAGGATGAGCCATCTCTGTGTAGAAGTGCTGGCCATTTGGCAGAAGGCATAATGACCATTTTTGTAAATGGTCTTTTAGCATAACGGTCATTTGGCATAAGCAGAATTATAGGGGAGACTTAACCCCTTCTCTTAATGAGGCTGTAAATGTTATGCCAAATGACCACCCCTCATTAGATACATCCCTCTCTTCACACTTACCTATAATCCAGTTTCAGCTCTCCGAACTTGTAATAACTCAGCTTGTACATCAGACAGTTCAGCAAAGCCGGAGCTCCCTCAGCATCGATTCGGAACTCACCCCGATCCGTAAAGTAATCGCTCTCCCGTATATCCTTCGGGTGTTCTCCCTCGGCAATCCGAACCATCCACAAGAACTTGTTGATGTCATCCCCACTGTACCCAATCACACCCCCGAAGATCACCAGCACGTAGTCCACATCCAGCGAGGTCATGATCTCGTACGCTTTGTCCTCCGGCGAGGACATGGCCTTGCCCACCAGCGCGATGTGACTGTTGTTCCACGTATTGTTGTCCACCAGTGTCGTTCGATTGGCCATGCCCGCTATCTGGTAGCCGTAGTCCCACCAGGACATGACCCGAGCGTCCGGAGCGGTGTTCTGCCACAGCCAGTAGTAAGCCTCACGGAAATCATCCAGGATGTTGCGGGTTCTGGAAAGTACGATATGGATTAGTTTGACTATAGCAAATAGAATTATAGAAAATTTATGCAAAACTTTCTAAAGATTTTTTGAAGAAAGTTAGCCTGTGTGGCTGACCATGCTGACGACGAAATTGAAAGTGATTGGCGGCTGCTCATTTGAAAGTAGATTACCAATTGGTGAGCTCGTTTCATACATTTATTTCATACGAGTAAATTATGATACTACACATGTTGTTCAAAGAAAAATAGAGAAGTTTCTAAAAGTATGTTCCATGTATCGCATCACTTGTTAGAAAGAACGTCTCCAATGGGACAGAGCCGGCTTCTCAGCTTAGTGCTCTAAGAGTACTTCCACAGTTATTAAATGAGAGATCTCTTAGTCAAAGTTGCCATTATCGCATTGGGATACCGTGTGGCAGGCAGGATGACACTCTATGTTCAAGGGAGTCAAAAGGAAATTTCCTTTATAAAAAGACCGAACCCAGACACCTTGAACATGGTTTTGCTTTGTAGCCGCGGGCTGCACCAGTAGGCTAAGGAAGGTCTGCATCAATTAGCCAAGTGGATACGTTCAACCCACCCTTACTAACAGAAAGCTTTTCCTGTGATAATCATGGAGATGCAGAGGTATAATCGGTCTCTAGTAACGATGGATGTTACACTTACATTCCTTTCCCTCTCCGGTGACCGTTAGGACGTGACCGGCGCTACGTTTCGAATTCTCGAATATGTACACTAAACGTGGTAAGGTGCTACCAAGCTCCTACTATCGATTCGTTGCGCATTTCTGATTATCCTGATCAATCGCGGAATAGAAACTACGAGTTTTAAGTTACCGAAGCTTTTGCTCAATTTCCTAAAATTCTTCAAATATATTATCGGAAAACGGTACTCAAGTAATAATGTCCCAAAAGCATTTTTCAAGTCTCTGCAAGAATTTCCACCCATAGAGAATGGTGAAGAAACTTATTCCTTTGAAGATCACTCGATCTCTCCAATGACTACCTGTAATTTAGAGGCATTTTCAAAGAGATTTCTAAGTAAATTCTTCGGGAAAACCATATCCGCATTTTGATAGAGTTTTTTCTTAAGTTTTTTCAAGAACATTTTATTTTAGAATTTCATCCTGAAAATTCTTCACAGGTCAGAAGCTGTGTCAAAACATTCTTTGAAGCTTTCCATTGAATATCCTGAAGAAACGGTAAAAGTGTTTTGGATCTCTAAAATAAGCATATGAATACACTTGGGCATGAGAAGGTGTTTCTAGAATATCTCTCAGTATTGAGGATTTTGCCCTCTAATAGACTCACACCTAAATAATTTTGTCACACCAAAATATTCTTCCACCACGTTTGCCATATATTGTATGGCGTCGTAGCTAACAAAACCAACAAGTAACGCACATGTAACGCATTATGTTGGATTGTACATTGAATGCAAGTTGCGTGCTTCTATTAAAGTGCCATAGAAACTAACGTGTGAGTATTTATTTTTTCACGTTCAAAATGTGCACGAGAATCTATTCCTCAACAAAACGAACAATATAGCGTACGAAATACTGTAGCACATCTTGTTCCGCTCGATGAATACAACTTGCAGACTCACCTTCTGTTAATTGTCTCTTTATCTGTCTTTGAGTAACGGAAAAAAATAATAATTCCCAATTATCCAGCTTCTAAGTTGGTGTAGACCTCAAAAGTTGCATAAAAAATCACATAACCTGAGCTGATTATACAGTCGACTCTCCACATCTCGATGTTCTACATCTCGATATCTCTCCCTATGTCGATGATTTCATAAGTCCCTTCAGTCTGCATACATTTTCACTCTCCATATCTCGATATCCTCTTCATCTCGATATCTCCATATCTCGATGTGTTTCTGTTGATTTTTCGTTCTCAATTTTCTCTCCGTATGTCGATATGACCAATATCGAAGGTTACTAGACCAAAGTTTTTGGGATTCAAAACAAGTTAGGAGCGCAAAATGACGTTTGTTTGTGTATTACTTTCTTGGCAACAGAGTGTTTTTCAATCTAGTATTCATCAAAAATTTGTTCTTTGTCTCGATCTCTCCCTATCTCGATGGTCCCTTCGATATCGAGATGTGGAGAGGCGACTGTATGATGACTCTAGCACTTTCAAAATGATACATCAGTAATACCTTAGGCCCCAAGCACAATGTGAACGGTAACGAGGTACAACGGCAAAACGGCATGCCCATTAGACTGATGCAAATTTTGGAGTTTTTGCTCCCCTATGCTTAAACGATGCCAATTATGATGAAAATGATCCTCCCAAAATTTAAAGTGATTCGGAAGAAATTTGGTTGTGCACACGCTATATGAAGTTTATATGGAAATTACTATGGAAAAGGCAAACCATTTGCGTTCAGTCCTCTAACTGCTCGTCATAATAATCTATGGAAAAGTGAACACAATCATCTCATGTAAAAACTTCCCAGCTACAACTTTGCCGAAGACCACATTTCGATGGGACGTAAGGATAATTTGTTATTTTTGATAACAAAGTCTAAATCATGCTGAGATGATCATTCAATTACTTTCAAAGCAACACTGCTTTTTTGCTGTAGAACATAGTAGCCTGGATTACTTTGATCTATTCTTCCCGCCAGGAGCACCACTGTTGCCTGCCGAACAGTTGGTGAAGCATGCTATATGTAAACCAACTTTATGATGATGAATAACAATTTATTCTGAGGGCCAATCAAAAAGTGGTCTTCGGCAAAGTTGTAGCTGAAAAGATTTCACATTAGAAGAATTTATTCACTTTTCCATAAAATATTATGATGAAAAGATAGAGGGCTGAACACAAAAGATTGGCGTTTTCCATAGTAATCTCCATATAAACTTCAAATGGCGTGTGCACTGTCAAATTTCTTCCGAACCACTTCAAACTTAGGGAGGATGCTATTTACCATAATTAAAATCGTTTAAGCATAGGGGAGCAAACATTTCAAAATTTGCATCACTCTAATGCCCATCTTGATCTACACTTTACTTATCAATCCCATGTTGACTAAATCCTTTTCAACATTGACTTGACAAGTAGAGTGTAGCTCAAGATGGGCTTGTCATTTTGCCGTTGTACCGCGCTGCCGCTCACATTGTGCTTTAGAATTTTATATCCTGCAAATAAATAATAAAATAATATGTTAATCAGTCCACAGTCCGGGAAGTCTCCCTTCTGCGCCAACTGCAGCCAGTACTTATAGCTCAGAAATACCGTAGGTACGAACAGATAAAAGGTACCAAGCCAAAAGGCAGAATAATTAATATCACTTGAGATAGGTAGACATGACAGTCCTTTCCCCTTTAGAAACTTTCTAATAACTCTTTAAAAGCCAGCTACAAGTTGCAACAACTCATACAACGAACAATCGAAAACATATCCAAAGAATTCCACGACCTTATTTTAAATACGCAAATTTGCTAATTCCAAAACTACAACAAAACATTCAAATCATTGGATTTTACTGCTCAACATTACATTTGACAAACTCGTCAACACTAAAGAACAATTTCGTTCATCTCCATACAGCAATCGCTTCACAAAAAAACAACTATGTTCACAATAAACGACAATTTCGTCAGCTCTGAAGAACAATGTGGTTCAACACAATTTGGCAATTTCAACACACTTTCAAAAACAGATACAATTGGCAATTCGCCACCCCAAAGAAAATCGATTATCTTCAACACACGTTTCCATGATCCTCGTCGCCACTTTTATATCCTGCAAATAAATAATAAAATAATATGTTAATCAGTCCACAGTCCGGGAAGTCTCCCTTCTGCGCCAACTGCAGCCAGTACTTATAGCTCAGAAATACCGTAGGTACGAACAGATAAAAGGTACCAAGCCAAAAGGCAGAATAATTAATATCACTTGAGATAGGTAGACATGACATAGAAGACACATATTTGATTTTTCAGCATAGGAACAGAATCGTCTTCCCATGAGGCAAAAAACTTATCAATTTCAGAAGAAATAACTTTGACATGGCGACACAATGATTATACTTGAAAGTTTGGCTTATGATTTTGGTGGAGAATTTTGTATTAGTAATTTTCAAGAGTCATTTCATGAATTTCAGTTAATCAAAACGTATTAGTATTAGCAAAGTGAAGCGTATTAGTATGATAATTGCTTAGTGTTCTGACAGACCGGACTAGATGATATTTTGGCGCTCCAAAAATACGCGAAGAACTCAATCAATTATAAATTTTCCGATGCTATTTTGATACGTCATCTAATAGATAAGTTGCGTTGTTACAGCAAATAATGGAAATATATACAATGTCTGGGGTACATTTTTCTGAAACCATTAAAAAATACTTGGTTCAGTCTGTCTGTACACCGACCTAGTTATTGCAGAGCTATTTTCGTTCGAATCGAGAGCAATTGAGGTTTTATATTCGAATATAAAAAAAATGAGATTTTAGCATCTAAACAATATATAAGGTACCGTGGGGCAAGTGGGTAATGGAATTCGCATAGTTGAGATTCTTCAAATTCTAGAGACTTTAAATTGAAACAAATGAGGTCGTGTATATTTTTTAGCTTGACTCCCACCAAATATAAGCAGCATGCTGAAATTGATTTTTATGAAAAATTAAAGAAAAAAATACAGAAAAAGTTTTTGAAAAATGTCTCCTTACTTTTCACTTGCCCCAAAAGTGGGGCAAGTGAAAAGTTTACCGTTTTGAACAATAAATACAAA
This sequence comes from Aedes aegypti, assembly GCF_002204515.2. NCBI lineage: Eukaryota > Metazoa > Arthropoda > Insecta > Diptera > Culicidae > Aedes > Aedes aegypti. The sequence goes on along the minus strand of NC_035107.1, from coordinate 304,944,539 downwards.
AACAAACAGTTATATCCACGATTTCTATAAGCTTTAACATTTGTTAAGGCTTCCCAATGAACAATAACATAAGTAATATGTAAGCAAAGAAAATGTTATTCTTTTCATTTGAATTTTCTTCTGTTCAGTTATGTTAGTTGAAATGATTCGACAACATTATAACTGCATCATTTCCAATGTTAGTTCTTACATTATAGGACAGCAATTGCATTTCTGCTCTGTATAATTCCCACCGCTCGTTATTTGTTTTTGAGAAAGTCGGATATGACGTCGGATAACTCTTCGGGAGAAATCAAACGGAATCCTTCAATAACGTATTTAGAATCTGTTTTATGTGGATAGACCTATATCCCATTTTTATGTTTGGAACTAGCTTTCCATAGACATTCCACGAGATTTCCGTGTGTTCTCTAATATTGCAACTTTTCAGTCAACGTCTTCCTTTTAATTGGCTGCCCGAAGTAGACATATTAATATTGTAATGTTTGACAACATCTTTTAGAGAAGTTCCACGATTTCTAATAGCTTTTAACGCTTGAGTATAGTGTTTCTTGAATTATCAGCACGTTATGTTTTTCTATGATAATTGCGAACCATGTTAACTTATGGCTACTCAAAGAGAAAACGCAAATTCAATCTCTAATGATAAACTTTTCACTTGCCCCACCTGATAAGAAAATTGACGGTGTTTAAATTTAGTTATTTTTAGGTCTACGTCGAATTAATTCTAAAACTTTTTTATTGCAGTTTGAAACTGTCACAGAGGACAACTAAGAAGTGGTACAGGAAATTATTTTCCGCAACTTTTTTCCACTGAAAATATTAAAATAAGATTGTACGCCGCCAATTTGTTACGGAGTAACAGTTGACAGGTTAACAATTTTTCGCTCTATTATGTAATAATGGCTGAAAAATCTCAGAAATATCTTACCTATCTTAATGTTCTCAATGGCCTCAAAGGTTTACGCATGAGTTCAAAACGTTATTTCACATATTCAGTGAAATATATCAATTGTTTTCACTTACCCCATTTACCCACTTACCCCGCGGTACCTTACTAGAATCATTTATTCAACTAAGTTATACTGCCCATATTCGCATAACAGTCCCATGTTCTATGGAATATCCTGTATATGGAACTATTGTGCGAATATGGATAGGATAATGAGTTCATCACTTATCCTTGATAGTCTAGTTACAGTAGAACATGAACTAGGTTCGATTTTGGGAACACTGAAATGCATAAACACAAATTGAATCTAAGGTCAATCACCAATCCTTCCATTCCCAATGTTTTTGTGGGCCGTCTTGAGGCTTACTATGTTCAAAATAGTTAAATTTAATTTTTGATCATTATTACGGTGATAAAAGTTGTAATAAAAATAACCGTTTGATTTAGGCACGGTTCGATTTAGACAACATGAAATTTTTTAGCATGTTGTCAAAATCTAATCGATTCTTCTCCAGGGTGTCGACTCAATTTTGAAAATAAAATTCCATAGCTTTCGGTTTTCCAGAAAATTTCCAGACCATGCTGATTTGTTGGTTTGAAATGTTTTAGATCGTAGGAATCAACTGAGCAAAAGCTATTACTTTATTTAAATACACCTGTCAGATAACTTTCTTGAGCGTTTATTCAAGATAATATGATTAAAACTGAGCAATTGAGTGTTTACTTTTCGAACTTCGTAATTCGTATGAATAAAGCGTTAAAAGCTGAGTATAAGTTCAAAACATTCTGAGTCACCTATTGATCATACTCATACTTTCAAGGGCAAAACATACAATTAAATTTGTAAAACAGGATGTACTCGAATACTGAACTACCTCAGATATAATTTCACAAATTTCTGGCATAAATGACAATAGTTGACACCTTCCGCTTTCTGATTATAGAATGTTTGTATATAAAACGCAACTCTATCAAGATAATCCACCATGTTTTTTTAGTGGAAGGACTTTTTTGCTGAAGTTTGGAAAAATTCCAGCCATTGCCGAAGAACTTTCTTAGAGAATCGCTTTAAGGAATTCTAAGAAATTATTTTTAAAATCTGAAGATAATCGAATAAAATTAAGACGATCAGGTTATTCACGAATGAATAACATGATAGGCGAAATATTTTCGATTTGAAAAAGGAAGAAACGGGGACAACCGTACCAACCGTTTCGCTTCAGGGTTATAGGTAATCGTTGCGAGTGGCGTAGCTAAGAAAGTTAATGCACACTTCATCGTTGCAAGCTTTAGTTCTCCTGGGATGGGACACAGCCATTTCTTCATCATGTCCTGGAGCCTTGGCTTAAGCGCCTTTGTTCGCTCATCAGAAACTTTTTTAATACTCCTATCAACAAATCCTTAACTTTTTTTTCTTCAAATGTAGGGAGATTGGGGTCATAACACATGGGGCGAGATGCATATGAATATGCATTTTTCATCGAAACTTGTTGCACTGTTTGAAATCTGTATGGTTTATGAACTTTTTGGCGGTATTAAAGTTCATGCTTTGCTTCAATTGTCCATTAAAAGGGTCTACCACAAAAGGCCGAATCACAGAAGGCCAGCGGCGCGGGAAGTGAGTAGGACAGGTAGGACATGTACTACGCACAAAATCACCTGGGTAGGACAGTCAAAGGATTGTCCTACCCACGATTCTACAAAAAAAAAAACAAAATCTGCGGGAAGCTTTAAAACTAAATTCAACTATTTATCAATTGTTTAATATACTCGATCGTCGTCTTACTTATTTTTATGGAGGACAAAAGACACGATAAGGTTTTTCTTGGTATTCCCATGTCACACTTTTTGTATGAATCCTCGGTAAATTTTGTAAGGCTTGTCACGCTTGGCTCGACCCCCTCCCCCCCTTGGAGCGTGATGTAATTTGTGCATGATCCCTAATGCGTGACATGGTTTGTGCATGAACCAAAAAAAATTTGGCTCATGAGAAGTACAATTGAGAATATCTATATCTAATTGTTACGAGAAAATTCTAATGAAGAATATGGATATGGAGCAATCCTCCATGACATTTCTAAATGTATCTATAGATGGGGTTTGAAAAAATCTACGATCGATCCTGTGTATGTTTTTGAACAAAATAATTAATCTTATATCAGTCGCATCGTGTGTACTGAGACTCACTTAGACTCACGCTGATGCTGCTCTATAAGCTCACGGCAGAACCAAGACTCCCGGTTAACTAGCTCAGTAGCATGAGACCCCTGAACTGTGTCGCAGGGTCGGCATGCTACTGGGTAATTCGGAGGGGCTACGCGGAACAACGGGTGCAGAAACTATGGAATTCTTGAAGATTAGGATGAACTTGAATGTGGGTTGAAACTAAAGGGATTTATTGAACTTTACAAGTAGGGATTTATTGGGCTATTGTGGTCTAAAAAGGCAATTCTAGGGCTAGATGATTTCCGTTGTTCGGTACGTACCGGTGTTGCTGGACGACGTTGGCGAGCGCTCGCAGATGGCTCCGTGGCTTGATGTTCTGGTGAGTTGGTTCGGTTTTCTTGGTCTTCTGGAAGATGGCGGTTGGCTTGGGCACGCACAAAGCAATAGCGGATTGCTCTGGCCGGGTACAATGGCGGCTTGCCACTGTACGGCTACTAACGTAGCTTGGGGGTCTACGGCGTTCCCTTCGTTGACGCTATCGACGGACCACGGGCGAGACCGTATTGGCCACGCCGAGAAGGGTTCTCCTTTGCGATTAGAACCGTGCGGTTCGAGAAGAAGCTCAATGGCGGATACGGAGCCGGAGAGCACAGGTTCAAGACTCAGCTTGACCTATCGTGCAGCGTGAGGCTGTGGTAATCAAAGATTACGCAAAAGCAAGAAAAAAGGTCCTGAAGACCAGAGGCATATTAAAATAAAGTCTCCAGGTATTTCGCCTTCACAGATTTACCTGAACGAACTATGGCTGGCACTACTGGTCGTTCACTGCCGTTTCACAAATGGTTCAACTCACTCACGACTTACTATCACTGACGCCGGATTCCTAATGAGCAATGGTTGACTCCCCAAGTCTTACAAAGCCCTCCTTTTCCTTCCAGGTTTCCAATCGTTCCTTATCCCTCCATTATCCTTCCTTGTAGGTCGCTCACCACCCATCCAGTTCTATTTTCGCCCATTTTACCACAGTTGATTTCTTCGCCCTTTTCTACCATCGAGCCCCACTATGTTCCACTAAACATGTAATTACCATCTGCTTATCCTACTATCACAAACATTTTATCCTACTAATTCTACTAACCCAACACTAACAAAATCTATAAAAACACTACAGTTTCTCAACAACATGCACAAATTAAAAAACAATCATGAGATTTTGTAACCAAACGGTTACACTATCCTCCCGCCACGGTAAATAATTGAAGTACTTCAATTATTTTTATATTTTTACCTACACAATACACTTATCAATAAATTGAAACACAAAGACAAATGCCAATTTTTTCTACTACATATTTTTTTTACGGATCGCGAAGCAGTATAGAAATGATTAAAATTTACTTGGACATAACACAACATTTTAAAATCAGCTGACAACTAATGGACAAATTCCCCTAAAGAATTTGCCATAATTATTCACGTGTGATTTTATCCTGTTAGTATGCATGTAGATAAGCACGAACACCTTATAGTAGAACGATCATTTTGGTTCATCCGTTACTCAATTTCATCCCGCCCTACCAACGGTAGGTAATGAATTTGAGAAGGTTGATCAGTTGATTTCACACGCTGTACGAGCAAACACGTTTGGAAGACAGTATATCTATAAAAATTATTGTCAACGTAACAACAAGTATAAAATTCTGGACGCAAACACATTAAAACTATGGTGAATCAAACGGATACAGAACAAATTAAAATATGGCCTACGATATGGTGTATAATTATGAGGATTATTCCCAGCATAATTCGATCAGGCGGCCGTCCTGATCACGGCGGAAAAATACTGGGAACGAGCCTATAGTCTTTACAATGGATGCTCCTATTTGATTATGGCTATTGTTCAAGGTACGTGTGCTCCGTTCTCTTGCTCGCGATCGTTTTTTTTATTACACATGCAAATCTTATAATCAAAATCTACGACACAAAAACAAAAAAAATAATAAAAATACTACATAAAACATGCGAAAACTTAAAAATCTCTCCATTTCAGGAAAGCAATCCTCATCTATGCGTGCTAGCACGGTTCTTTTGTATGGCGCCTATTCAAAAGAACAATTTTCTTCCTTCCTCAACTATCTCTATCGCTAACCCTTCTATGACGTCACTGTACTACATAAATCTAATTGAACTCTTTCGATCCTCCCAGCATACAACGTTCGGCATTGGAACTCAGAGTAACCACTCTCTCGAGACACGGTTTCTCCCATGAGATATCCGTCTCCTCTCTCATGTTATCATCCAACACAGTGAGAGTTCAGCGAAACTGGTCGACTGATGACCCTTGCTGTTTGCAACCGATCGAAGATGAGAGCCATAATGCAGCATGCTGGATTCGTAATCATTATGCTCGCTCTTTATCGAATCGTTTAATAAGTGTTTATTTTCCCTTTTTAGGACTGGTAATTTTCTCCTGGACGAAGGTCTGCACCGGAAAATACTCCAAGGACCTTTCCGGAGTTGTCGGCGAGTTCATATGAACTAGTCCCGCGTTTGGCAACGATCACGCACGGCGTGTATACAGGCCCGTACTTCGCGTTATACTTTTCCGCGGCAGATGACGGCTTGAAGTTCCGTTTGTAGACCTTTTGTCCAATTTGGTAAGTCGGACAATACTTTCTATGTCTCAAATTGTAGATTTTCTTACTTTTTTCGTGGCTTTTCCTTAAATTTTCTTCTACAATTTTGAAAACTTTTTCGTTCAATTTTCGACGCGCCTCATCTCGTTCCTCAACTGGGACTTCTCTATCTTCTCTTTCCAATCTATGTTCGTCACCCTTGGTGATTTTCTCATGACCATAGAGAATCCGATAGGGAGAGAGACCAGTTGAGGCATGAATGGTCGTGTTTACCAGTTCCTCCACTTCAGCGATTTTGGTATCCCAGAGCCGTTGATCCTTTTCCATGTAGGTGCGTAGGCAGGCATTGATGGTCCGGTTTGTCCTTTCAACTGGATTCGCCTGGCTATGGTGGCGTGAATTAGGCCAATGTTGGATTCCTCTTCGCGCTAACAGTGCTTGGAACTCCTTGCCGACGAATGTAGTCGCATTATCTGAGATGACGACTTCAGGGGTTCCAAATCGTCTGAACCAGCAGTCTTCCACAATTTGGCACACTTGTTTGCTCTCTATCTTCCTCACGGGTATCAGCAAAGTCCATTTGGAGAATAAGTCCATCAATACTAACAAATGGCTTTTTCCGCTGCGGCTGCGAGGAAGGTTTTGAATAAAATCAAGTGCCAAAATCTGGAAAGGTTTGTTGGTCAACCTCTGTTTACCCATGGCCGGTGCTGTGGGCATAGTCGAAGGCTTACATTGTCTGCATACGCTACATGATTGGATGTATTTCTTAGCCTGTATTGCCATCCTTGGCCAGAAATAACGAACTTTCAATCGATGGATCGTCTTTTCGTATCCCGGATGCAATGCTTGGTCATGCTCCTGCTTAAGAACATCCTGCCGCATGTCTTCAGGCAAGCAAAGTTTCCACTCGAAACAGTAATCCATTGCGTCCGTGGGTGATGCGACAAACTTATAAAGCTTATCTTCTTCTATTTTGAAATCAGGAAAATCATCCGGAGATTCCAATACTTTCTTGTATAACGAAGAATACCAGTTATCCTTGCTCAAGTCGATCGCTTCGACAGCCCGCGAAAGTGCGTCTGGAACCACGTTTTCTGCGCCTTTCCGATGTTTGATAAACATATCATATTGCTGTAGCAGCATACTCCAGCGACTTAGCTTGGATGACGGTTTCCATTTTGAATTCATTATAAATGAAAGAGCAGATGAATCGGTGATTAAAGTGAACCGAGCTCCCTCAACGTAAGGCCTGAACTTTTCTATGGCCTCCAAAGCGGCCACACCTTCTTTTTCAGCAGCTTTCCAGGATCGTTGTGACATAGTTAGCTTACGAGAGAAGTATGCAATCACGTGTTCACTTCCATTTACCTCCTGTGTGAGCACTCCTGCTATCGCCGTATCGCTTGCATCCGTCTGGATCGTAAAAGGTCTTCCAAAGTCTGGGCAGGCTAATATCGGCGCTGTGATAAGTTTCTCTTTTAGAATGACGAATGCCCTTTCAGCTTCATCATTCCATTGTACAATTTTGGGCTTTCCCTTGAGCAAGTTGGTCAAGGGAGCCGTTACTTCGCTAAACTCCGAAATGAAACGCCGATAGTAGTTCACCATGCCCAAAAAGCGCCTTAACGATCGCACAGACGTGGGCCTTTCAAAGTTTACGATGGCCTCAATTTTGTCTGGATTTGGACGAATTCCTCTTTGTGACAGCACGAACCCCAAATACGGAAGTTCTGGAACACAAAACTTCGACTTCTCAAGGTTAATCGAGAGATTGGCTTCTCTAAGCCTTCTCGCTACCTCTTTCAGACTTCGGAGATGTTCCTCAAACGTGTTGCTTACAATGACGATATCGTCAAGGTAGACAAACACGTTTGGTTCCAGCTCGCCATACCCTAATACATGGTCCATCAACCGGGATAGGGTTGCCGGGCTATTCACCAGTCCAAATGGGAGTCGGGTGAACTGGAACAGTCCCCTTCCAAATATTCGGAATGCCGTATACTTCCGAGATTCGGGATCCAACGGTATTTGCCAGAAAGCCTTCGACAAGTCAATCGTCGACAAATATTTGGATGCTCCCAATCGCCCAAGTATACGATCCTGATGTGGAAGGGGATAGGCATCTCTACGAGTCCTGTCATTCAACTTTCGTGCATCCAAACACATTCGCACCTTTATCCGACCTTCTGCACTTGATTCGCCTTTCTTAGTCACAGGGACAATTAACAAAGCCCAATCGCTGTTAGACCGTTCCACTACGCCCGAAGCAATCCATTTATCCAGCTCTTCATTAACGCTTCTTTGGATTTCTGGCGACCATGGATACGGGTTTAATCGAATGGGTCCTGCATTTTTGAATTGCTCCTCAAATTCAATTCTATGGGTAATAAGCGGGGTTACTTCCAACTTGCTCCCTTCATCAAAAACTTTGAACTCTGTTTTAACCTTATCTAACAACTGTTTCTCCGCTGCAGTCAAACATGGCTCTTCCTCCAGTCCTGCTTCTACCTCCTCTACCAAGCATTCATCCTGATTTATTGTGGGTTCAATGTTGAAACTTTTCCAAAAATTCATTCCCAATATAAGACGACGATTCAAATTGGGTGCTACTACAGCTGCGACAATTTTGGTTTTGCCATTAAACGTCATGGGCAAATTTACGAAACCGGTTACTTCCATTTGGGACCCTCCAGCAGTGATCAGTTTCAGGCCTGTAGGGTGCAATTTCAGCTTAAGATCTCGTAACAGCTTTCCGCAACCAACCCCTAAAACCGTCATCTGCGCTCCGCAATCCAATAAACCAATTATGTGAAATCCCATAACATCTACTTTCGCAAAAGGACGATTGTCCCCATCTACCTGTACAATAAGCTCCCCAATTTCCTGAGCGATTGAAACGAACTTGGTAAGAGGCTTTTTATTGATGCATCGACGACCTCTCACATCGATTGCTTGCCGTTTTTTGCACAAAACGGACAATCCGGTTTTCTGAAGCCCTGGAACCCGCAAGTTGAACAGAAGATTTCTTTGGGTTTCAGACAGGCGCTAGAATGATGGTAGTTTCCTCGACAGTTAAAACAAACTGTCCTCTCAGGAATTCGATAAGCTAGAATTCTCTTCCTTAAAAGTTCTTCGCTGTTACCTACTCTAGGATCAGCATTTGAGGTGGATTGTTTTGGCTTTTGTTGATTATCCTTGGACTGGTCAAACGTTGGTTTCCTAAATCCTCCGTTATCAGTCTTACTAGGACCTTGATACGCACCAGCATTTCGGTTTCTCCACTCTGACCTTCCCTTGAAACCATTATCCTTCCAATCATTCCGAGGTGGCTGATATCTACGTGGACCTGAACCTTGGCTAATTTCGTGTATCTGTGCTGATTTTGTCCCCTGATCACCTTCGGATTTGCGGTACAAAAACCAGTTGGCTGAGTCTAATTTTCGTCCCCATACCTTCAACATCCTCAACGTTCGAACTCCCTTAACAAGTAAGGAGTTCTTATAATCCGAACGGAGGTTTCGGAATATTATATCAAACTTTCGCTGTTCCGTTGGTGGGACTGCCATCTGGTCAAAAATCTCCTTGATAGCATTATAGTAGTCCTGAAACTTTTCACCTCTCTTTTGCCTTCTGGCCGCTGCTTGTTGCTCGTAGAGGTAATCCATATCTGGCGGTTGATACTCCAGCTTCAACTCTGCTATCATCTCGGTCCAATTCCGAAATTCCCGATTGCGCTTTCCCTCTATATACCAGGCCCTCGCCTCACCCGAAAACAAGTGGATTGCCTCGTTGAATAATGCTCGCTTGCTGATGTTCTCCGCTTCCGCCATAAATTCTACTTCAGACACGAACTTGTTCAACCCTCTACCATCATCTCTCCCGTCGTATTTCAGTTTCCAATCACAGACTGGTCTAGGCCTTCGCTTCCATTGCTTACCGCGCTCAACGTCCTCTCTATCAATATCTGATTCTACTACTTCTGAGTCTAGATCGGTCCCTATATCTCTATCACTTATGGCATCGGACGAAACCGAAGCTATTTCATCACTTTTCTTAACTACTCGTCTCGCCCCTCTTTGATTGCTGACTATCTTCGATTGTTCGCTCTTTTCCACACTCAAAGCCTGTGGAATTCGCTTTTTCCTCATCTGCCTGCTCTTGTTTTCTGAATTACTACTCTGTTCTACACCCGCTAGGTTTAACGCTTTTAGTTTAGACGTGATCATTTTGTCTACCTGCTGCATAATCCGTTCTACTAGTTCATCCGCGTTGACAACCTTATTCTCGGGACCCTTGGGTGTACTAGACCTCCTACTACGTACGTTCCGCACATCAAAATCCAACTCATCCGAAAGAGTTTCCTCATCTTTTTCGCTATCATCCTTGCTTTCATCTTCAGTTCGCGGGTTCGAAACATCTTCCTCACTTTCTACTCTCTCGCGATCTTGTGAACTCTGTCTCGGAATATACCTTGTAGACGGTTCTCCTATCTCCTCTGGGTCCCTGCTACGGCACGAAAAATACTCATTCAACAATCTGTGAACTAGCTGTTCCAAACCGTCAATATTGAATACTTTCTTTAACCGCTGCAACCGGAAGTACAAGTGGACCAGACGCGTTTCCAACTGTGGAAATTCTGACTTTTTTGCCTTCCTAGTTTCTAATGAATCCCTAATCATCGTTATTTTTTCTTCTACCAATCGCGACTCTGATTCACGGGCCTCTTCTGCTATACTCCGCGAAGCGAATGTGTTTGCATCTCGTTCCTCTTTCATTGCACCTCTCAACTTTCTTCGTTTTATATCCCTAGATTCACCACTCGAGAACTTTACTTTGCGTAGAACAAGCTCGTATTCCAGCTCATCATCCAACAGATGGTTCACGTTCATCGAACGGTATTGGCTAGCGTATTTAGACTCCATCGTATTTAAAATCAGATTTATGTAAAGCAAGAGTAATTCAATAAAGTTCACTAAAGTTCAATAAAGTTCACGAATTCAAAATATATACACTTAGAAATTAGACAATAAATTCAAATTCACACGACAAATAATAAAATTCAAATCTTAAGCTAGAAAATAAGAAATAATGAAAAAGAAAAATTCAAAAACAATTCAATAAACCGTGCTATCCTTGTGTTGTTTTGTATAGTGTAATTTAGTTCATTCAGGACCTTTGTAAAATGTGAAAGTGTATTTGTTTCAGTGTAAGTCCTTTCTAGGTTAGTTACCAGTACCAACTCCAAAATATGTCTCTGTCTCCGAAATCAATCAAATCTTTACTGCTTTTGTGCCAACTTTTCTTTCTTTCACTCTTCCGAAACCGAATAAGGCCAATGTCTTCCCACTTCAATCTACCAACTCGCGGACTGTGATTAGCGGTTATCAAGTGTCGGACTGCACAATCAACTCATTGATTGCGCACTCACCTGTCGCCCAGTTAAAAAAATCTCAAGATTTTTTTTTAAATACTAATCGTTCCTCCGATTACCGTTCACGACTTTAACGTTGGTCGCCAATTGAGACTCACTTAGACTCACGCTGATGCTGCTCTATAAGCTCACGGCAGAACCAAGACTCCCGGTTAACTAGCTCAGTAGCATGAGACCCCTGAACTGTGTCGCAGGGTCGGCATGCTACTGGGTAATTCGGAGGGGCTACGCGGAACAACGGGTGCAGAAACTATGGAATTCTTGAAGATTAGGATGAACTTGAATGTGGGTTGAAACTAAAGGGATTTATTGAACTTTACAAGTAGGGATTTATTGGGCTATTGTGGTCTAAAAAGGCAATTCTAGGGCTAGATGATTTCCGTTGTTCGGTACGTACCGGTGTTGCTGGACGACGTTGGCGAGCGCTCGCAGATGGCTCCGTGGCTTGATGTTCTGGTGAGTTGGTTCGGTTTTCTTGGTCTTCTGGAAGATGGCGGTTGGCTTGGGCACGCACAAAGCAATAGCGGATTGCTCTGGCCGGGTACAATGGCGGCTTGCCACTGTACGGCTACTAACGTAGCTTGGGGGTCTACGGCGTTCCCTTCGTTGACGCTATCGACGGACCACGGGCGAGACCGTATTGGCCACGCCGAGAAGGGTTCTCCTTTGCGATTAGAACCGTGCGGTTCGAGAAGAAGCTCAATGGCGGATACGGAGCCGGAGAGCACAGGTTCAAGACTCAGCTTGACCTATCGTGCAGCGTGAGGCTGTGGTAATCAAAGATTACGCAAAAGCAAGAAAAAAGGTCCTGAAGACCAGAGGCATATTAAAATAAAGTCTCCAGGTATTTCGCCTTCACAGATTTACCTGAACGAACTATGGCTGGCACTACTGGTCGTTCACTGCCGTTTCACAAATGGTTCAACTCACTCACGACTTACTATCACTGACGCCGGATTCCTAATGAGCAATGGTTGACTCCCCAAGTCTTACAAAGCCCTCCTTTTCCTTCCAGGTTTCCAATCGTTCCTTATCCCTCCATTATCCTTCCTTGTAGGTCGCTCACCACCCATCCAGTTCTATTTTCGCCCATTTTACCACAGTTGATTTCTTCGCCCTTTTCTACCATCGAGCCCCACTATGTTCCACTAAACATGTAATTACCATCTGCTTATCCTACTATCACAAACATTTTATCCTACTAATTCTACTAACCCAACACTAACAAAATCTATAAAAACACTACAGTTTCTCAACAACATGCACAAATTAAAAAACAATCATGAGATTTTGTAACCAAACGGTTACAGTACACAACACGAGTGTGGTGGCGATTCATGACCGTGCGATCACTCTCATCAAAGCATTGCTGAATGTCTTAACGATTTTCAGAGCAATTCCTAAAAAATCCTAAAACTTACTCTCTAAAAGTTCGCTAATTCAGAAAGTAGAAATTTCTGGAAGTAGTTATTAGTTCCAAATTCTTGAAAAAATATTTGCTTAGAGCAGATTTTGATGATTTTTCAAATGTTTTGTTTTTGCAGAATTGTCTAGAAATTGCAGCGAAATATTTGATGGAGTTTCTCCAATTTTTTTTTGCTATTAGCTGGGCCACATCGATGAAAAAAAAAACTACACAAATTCACTAAGTTTTGCTCTTCATTCATTTGTTATCTAGAAATATATGAGGAAATTAGAAAAATCTCACAGGTGGTAAATGATTGCCTTTGGTTTGGTTTGGTCTACTTTTGTCAAAAAAGATATAAATATAAAGGATATTCATATTTTTTTAATATGAATGATTTCAAAAGTTGATCCAATTAATGTTCTCAAAAATATGACTGTTAATAGGTTTCTTTTTAGAGACTTGCTCTCTATTTGAATTCATGTCTCTATTGTTAATAGAAGCTATCAATTTTAACCAAAATAGGCTCTAAAGTTTCTTTTTAATTATTCGGCTTGCATCAAACCCTGATGCAGAAAGAATTTCCCTCAGATTCCCCAAGGAAAAGCTTCAAGAATTATCAGAATGATTTTAATTTCAATACTTCCAAGGTCTCATACAGGGATCTCTCCAGAAATTCTTCTAGAGATTTCTCTACCAATTCACCCAGAAATTCTTCCAGCAATTTGTTCAAAGGATCATGGAACAATTTCTCCAGATTTTACTCCAGTATATCCTACTACTACTCCAAAGCTACTACCTCCAGTAATTTCCTCAGGTATTACTTTGTTTCTTGTTCCAGAATTTTTCTAGAATTTCCTCCAGATATTTTTTCACTAATCCTTCAACCGAATTCTCTAGTTATTACTCTAGGAGATCTTCAAAAAAAAAAAAAAAAAATTCTACAAAATCTCTTCTGATGAAACCCACAAAGGTTTGTTCCAGAGTGTTTGGAAAAATAGTTTGAGGGTTTTTTCAAGAAACTCTACAAGAATTCCTCCGCCTGTTAATGTAGGTTTCTTCAAGAATTCATCTTAATCTTTCCTCTCGAAAATTCAAAATTCCTTGAGAGGTTCTTCGAACAAAGTTATTTTTTTTTTTCAAGGAATGTCTCCTGTATCATTCAAGTATTACTCGTGCCAAACATTACCAAACATTTTTTTAAATGTTTGTCAAAAAATCCCAAGTAATCTCCCAAAATTTATTTAAGTTTTCACACTATACTACAGTTTTATACTACAGTATAATTAATTTTAGAAGGCGTTTTGACCGGGAATCTGGGAGGATGTCTCAGGGAAAGCGATGGATGAATCACTGGAAAAAAAAAAAGCTTGAAGGAATTAGAACTTTCTTGAAAAAATTCTCAAAGAATTTTTGTGAGAATTCAGATAATCTTTGGAGAAATTCCATTTCTGAGGTTCACCTTGACCCATGTTAAAATCTTAGGGTATCCTTAAAACAAAATGCTTGGAGAAATTCCCTAGGGAAATTCGTGGAGCTTCCTTGAGAAATAATCACTAAATGAAGTCCTTCAGAAATGTCCGGGGTAATATCTAAAGTAATGGCCTATAAGAGGCGGTAAGAAGCAAAGCGATGTCAGTGACAAAAACCTAGTTTTAGGAAATCTACTTTGAGGTTTTTTGACATTTTCATGACACCGAATAACAAAGCATGGACTTGTTCTTTCCATATCCAAGCTTTATTCTTTATGTTTTAACTTTAATTCGGCCTTCTGTGATTTGGTTTTTTGTGATTCGGCCTTTTGTGTTTCGGCCTTCTGTGATTCGCCCTTTTGTGATAATCCCAGAGTTGATATGTGCACATTTCAAGGTAAGGCAGGGCTGTGGAATCTAATTTGTGTGCACTGTAACGAACCCAGAGCATACTATCATGTTACTGTGTCAGAACGATTTTCAGCCATTAAGAATATTGTATTAACTAAATTTCACGAAAGTGTTCATGTACCTTTTCGATCCAATTTTCTATCTCGTTTTTTCTGACATTTTATGTGATTATCACCACCATGAATGAAGGCGTCATACTTATATAAAACTTAAAAACTAGTCGAGGGTAACTGAAAATTATTTAAAAAAAAGTGTTCAGATATGTAAAAGGGCTCCCACTCTTTCATATTAGCAAATAAAAACTTCTCTAGGTTAGCTACTTAGGTAAAACATTGGATTCTTCCACCGCCTTGCTTATTTTTATGCTGAGAAAAAAAAATAAAGTCAAATTTCAGAGGACAATTGAAGCAAAAAAAAAACTTTTATACCGCCAAACAGTTCATACACAATACAGATTTCACACAGTGTATTTTTTTATGATACATGTATATTTTCAAAGAATAAAGGGGTGTCGTCCATTTCACCCCGTTTGTTCATTTTGCCCCTAATGCCTCTACTTCCAACAACTTTTCATGATGAGTCGTTACAGGTTATTTGTTTTGGCGAATATTTTAGGATTCCGATATGATTTTTCCCCCGGAGAATTTATCAAAATATTTTTAAAGGAATGCATTATGAGATTGAATAACACGATAATAAAAAATTGTCTGATGTTCCTCTTGAACTTGTCGTGCCTCTAGCAATGCATATGTAAACAAATCGCCTGGATTTCTTCCTCAATTCCGGTAGCTTGTCCTACCACCAAAGCACATCGCTGTTAGATTACCTCTGTCGAATAGGACAGCTAATATGATAGTATGCTTTTGGTCAGTGATCCCATTAGAAGTATTTTCCAGTAGTGAAACAGTCGTGAACTGTTCACCGCCATATGAATTCTAATTCCTTAAATGAAAACGATAAAGATCCCAGTTGGTTTTCTTCGGGTTTCTATAGGTTTCTGTTATTTCTAATCGGATCGGATTTGTTTTGTGATCCGACAATGATTCTTCATCAGAAACGAGCCAGCTCACAATCTTTTTTGATAGCAATAAGATGCTTGATAATTCAAGTTATGTCCTTCTGCTATAGTAAACAGAAGCAGTAGCCGATAGACCAATAGCCATGTCTGTATTGGAGTTCATAGAGACTTCAATAAATCGAGTCAAGATAACGTTATTTGATAATTCCCAGCTTGTAAACCTATTGTTTGTAAGCGATGTCCACTATCTACTTACCCATCATTGCTATTGTAGAAAGCGAGCACAATCGAGGGACTGCTGTAGGCATTCGACGTAACCCAGGTACAGTGCACGGCAAACATCATCAGCAGCATCAGAATGGACACTATAACAATGCTCCTCAGATTCGATCCCATACCGGCGTTCTGCTCCCCGTGCGCTCCGTGAGCCGAGCTGTCGTGCTTCGGACGGTGCTTCAACTTGCCGGCCTGCAGAAATTGCGAAGATTAAATAGGGAATTGTTCCTGGACTCTAGTTATAACTGATCCTACCTTGTCGTACAGCTGCTTCTTCTCGCTGGCCGTCTCTTCCTGTTCGGAATCGTTGGCATCCTTGCTGTTCGGAGTGACATCTTCCTTCAGGAACACCTCCAACAGTCCGGAGAAAGCGACGCCGGCCAGGATGCAAACAACCGGGGTCAGCGTCAGCATTAAACGTACCATCACTCCGGCAAAGTAGACGGCACTGATGGCATACAGAACCACGAAAACCCGCTCGTCGTTGATCTTCTTGATGCAGTACCAGAGACCCACCGGGAAGGTGCAAACCAGAATGTGCAAATCGAAGAAGAACGAAAACCACGTCGTCGGCTGATGCTCCGATACGGAAGCGATGATCGGAATGTGGATCTTGGCGTATCCGGTGTCCCAAAGCGAGTAGAAACGACCACTCCAGGGAGCAATGACTCCCAACATGGTCAGCAGGACGACCCCCGCGAAGACGACCCCAGCCGCGGCCAAACCTCCGATGATGAACAGCTTCTTGAACTCCTGCTTGGAGAGGACCGTCTGGAGATGCTTCAGGGCGGCCACGGCGAATAGCAACAAGAACACACCGGAAGCGGCCATGTGCTCACTCGTCCGAATCGGTTGGAATCCGACGAAGGGAATCTGCATCGACAGGATCAGGCCCAGGATGTAGAACGTGGTGTAGGAGGTGAACAGCCGGGGCGAATATCGTCCCATGATGAGCAGGACAAACACGTGCAGAGGGATCAGGTTGATGATGAACACGTAGCCTCCCCAGGCGGAAACCATGTAGAAGTAGGACAACGCGGCACATGCCGCCCAATAGACGCTTCCAGTTTTGACAGACTTTACCCAGAGGTAGTAGGTGAACTGGAGGGCAAAGATAGCAATGCCCTCGTTATCATAAGATCCCGCAACCGAACGGCTGATGTATCCCGGAACGATAGCGATGAAACTAGCGGCAAACAGTCCAGCCCCCGCGGACCACAACTCCTTGGTCAACAGATACGTCGAGATGGCCGTCAGGCCGCTGAAGATCGGTGCCAAGAAGACGCAAATGTCCCGGATGTGCACCGGAATGTTCAACGTGTGCAGCAGCCAGTGGATTCCGCCGGAGGTGATCATCAGCCCGGGGTAGACGGTTCCACCGACGATACGACCCAGCGGGTACCAGGCCGACTCGTCGAACCAGTTCAGGAACTTGTAGAACCCATTCTCGACCATGTGCGCCGTGGCGCGGTAGTTGAACCTGGAAGGGAGAGAGAACGATCAGTTTCTTGCTATGTCTCACAGAGCCCTAGGTTAAAACAAATAATTTCAGGTTCAATAAATTCTTCAAAATTGATGAATTGTTCATTTTAGATAACTATAAGGTTTTTTAAAGACTTAAGTTCGGTTTCAAAAAACAACAACAAAAAAACAACTAACGATATATTTCAGAATATTTTTCGCTTCAACAAAAAAAAAGTTTGTTTTCAATGTGTAAACAACATAGAAACAATAAAAAGCTCATTCTACTGTAGATTTCTTTCACATTTTACTCCGAAGATTTCTTCAGGAGTTTGGTTTATCAGGGTGTCTACTACCTGAAAAAACCTGGAAAACCTGGAATTTTCAGGGAATTTTTTTTGTATGGTATTCAGTTGGAGCTGCCTGACAGCTTAACTTGTCAAGGCTGAACCCTCGGTCTGGCTTTTGCCAAGTTTCCCCTCTACCAGGACCAATACTCAGACGGACTAGGCAATGGCGCCCACATGAACACTGCTTTTTTATTAGTATTGTGACGTGGTAGTTTTTGAAAAGTACCCATATTCCCTTGCTTCTGAGAAAAGGAAGCATTGTGAAAATCAGCAGCTCCATCAGAATTTGTTTGAAATAGTAGTGTAGTAGTGTCATTACTAATAATGTCTAGTCGAAATGGTTTTGAATAATTTGTCATTCAATTGCTATTCTGATTACTCCTGTCTTTACGTAAGATAAGAGTCTTAAATGTCAATTGTCGTCAAGTCCTAACAAAATTAGGCTGTTTAGTAGTATTTATAGTTAATTTCATTATTTATTGTTAAAAGTATTTATTGGTCATTACGTTCATATATCCTTAAAGAAAAAAGTCGCTTTCCTTGTCTGTTCAACAATTTTTCGAAACTAGCAAGTGTACCCTAATGATAGATCTCAGCGTCTTACTTTCCATAGTCATTTTTATAGTGAATATTTAAGAGTAAAGTTAAAGTGGCAAATGCAATGCTTAACAACGCCTACTTTCTACTTGTAAATTTTGCGAAAATGAAGCTGGAATTAGATTATTTATACCGCTGTTACAAAAGAGGTATTTCTTATTATGGCAATGTAAAAACCATATTAAAATAAGATTGTCGCCACTTATTTCTACTCGGTGAATCTACTAGTCATTTTCCTAAGAGTTCCTAAGTATCCCCTACGTCGTATATGATAACGATGTATCTAGCTAGCTAATAGTAAGAGTGGCTACGGATCATTCTGGTTAGCAAAAGGCAAACTGAACGTCACCAATAGTATTAATGTCCACTTCGAATAGATTAATTATTTGAAATGGGCATCAATTCTATCAATGACGCAGAATGCCCGTTGGATTACATCCGAGATATTATTGCGTCTATGCCATATGAATTATGACGCGGCTCTAAGCAAAAAATGCCAAAATGTGATACCACCACTACAGGTTACGCCTTTGGTTTCCATCATATGGGCTAATGGATTATGCCCTCCCATCGCAGCAAGGTCGCATAACCAAGGGGAGGGAATTCTCAGGGAAATTATTTTGAAACAGTATTAAATGGTAGAATATGTCGTTTTTGTGACAAAACATTTCCTCAATCAAAAAATGTATCGGCTGCGCCGCTATCAGAACACTAGTTGACATAGTCAGTCCTTATAACGATTTTTAACTAATCAGCATAAAAAATGTTTAAACAAGTAATCAGTACTTAAGATTGCCAAATTGGTAGAGGCAAGTGCAGTTCCAGTTGGGTGTCGTACATGAGCAGTTGATAAGTTAACAAAAAAACACAACAAATTTTACATTTTTCAGGTGAGCAATTTATTTTAAAGTCTTGATCACCATTTTAATGCAAAACTACATTTTTGGTTATGGTCTCTAAAGCCTTTATTTTAATAAAAAAAATTCTCTGTCATTTTTTTGATTTGCTTGCAGTAATTTCCCCAGTGATTTCTTCTTGAATGTTTTCAGAAATTTCTCCAGAAATGTTATCAGCGATTTTTCAATGGATGGTTACAGAAATTTCCTCAGAATTTGGTCTAAAAATCCTAGAGCACTTCCAGAGTTTTTGGAAAAAAAACCGTTTCGACAATTTCCACGAATTCCTTCATATATTCCAGGCATTTTCAGAAGGAGTTTTACAAATATTTATCCATGATTACTCTTAGGACCTGCTCCAAGAATCCGTCAGGCATTATTCGATGATATCTTTTATAAAGAAGATCTCGATAAATTTAATTCTAGGATTCCTCATTAGGTTCCTGCAGAAATTTCTCTTAGAATGTCTTCAGCATATCATCTCAAAATATTGTTGCTGTGGTTCAAACATTTCTCTAATAATTTTTCTAATAAAATTGCCCAATCTCTATGGATTATTCAAAACTTTATCCAAAGTTCAGGAATTCTGTCCGAATTTCTCCAAGCAATTCCTTCAAAATGTCTTGTAGGACATTATTAGAAATTCTATTTTTTTAATATTTTAGGAAGAATTTCATCAAAAATTTAGGATGTCTTTCTGGTAAAGATGCATCGAAGCAAAGCCACGAATTTTCTAATTCTAGAGAACCAGACAGACATTTGTGCTGAAAATTTAACTCACTGGTCACTCGCTGGAGGTGACCAATCGATCAAATTTTCAGTGCGAATGGTTGTCAGGTTCTCTAGTTTTGTGCTCTTGAAAATTCAAAATTTGACTTCGATGCAGACCTTAAGAGATTCTGGTAGGAATTCAACAAGGCGTACTTAGAATTCACACATGTTTCTTCTTAGGTTACTCCAGGATTTTCTGTCGAAATTCAACGCCGCATATATTTTTTTTAATTTCTCCAAAACAATCTGAAAAATTTCCTTGAAATTTCGCTGGATGAATAATTTGAAAAAATATTTAATGATTTCATTGAGAAATTTTTCAAAATAGAGGAAGAATTCCTGAAGGAATTATTATTATTATTATTGTCTTTATTAACGAGACTTTCAGCCCTTGGTTGGTTCGCCTCGACTTCCTGAAGGAATTTTGAATTCTTGACGATGCTTTAAACGGGAATGCTGGAGGAAGTCCTACAGAAATCAATGGAATAATTTTTGGATGGATGATTCCTGATGTGGTTGTCCTTAAAAAAAAATCCAGATTGAATTAATGATGGCATGTAAACCGAAATTCTTGGAAGAATTATTTAGAAAGTTCACGTTCAAATCTCAAGGTCAAGGTCAAATCTCAAAACAAATTCTTGAAAAAATCATCGGAGTAATATGTTAAAAAAGCTTAAGCAAATCGAGCTGCTATATTTGTCGTAATGTCATAAGAAATTCCAAAAAAGGGCATTAGGGTGTGTTCAACTTAGGAATCAAACTCTCATCTCGTGCTACCTGATAGGTTTCTTTTAGGATTCACAGTTCATTCATTATTTTTTATTTTTTTAAGCAAGAGGTCATTAAAGTTATTATTTCTAATACAATCATACTACCAGCCCTGATTATCTCTTTATATATCCCAAAGCGAAAAATACAAAACGCTCTCCAAAAAATATATTGTAGGTCCGTTGTTGATGTCCATACTTCTGAATCCAATTTTAAGGGAAAGGATATTTCTTTATTGAAATCGATAAGACTATTTTTTCATATATGAATTAAAACCACTTTCATATCATTTGAGAAACACTTGATGTTCGTGGCAATTAAATAAAAAGCACATTTCTTTTTCATTTGTTTACATGTTAAGAACAAAATATATTATTGTTTTATTGAAGTGAAACATACTTTGTTAGATAAATTTATTTTCAAAGATACCTTTTATTTAAAAAAAAAACTGTTTTTAATCATTTAAAATTACCTATTCACATATTTTGAAAAATTACTTAAACTTGGATTTATTTTTGTAAACCTGGAAATCTCAGGGAATTTCATTTCTGTAAATTAGTAGACACCCTGTTTATGATGTGTCACGAGCTCTTCTTCCAAGAATTTCGTTTTAGATAGTTTCACGAATCCAATCTGGAATTTTTCTAAGGATAACCACAGAAATAACTTAAGAAATCCATCAGGAATCCCTCCAAAGATCATATATTTTTTTCAAGGGGTCTTAAGTTCTCCAGAAATTAATCCATTGATTCTTTCATTGACTTCCATAGTAAATTAAGAGAGCATTTTCAAGAATTCACAAAGCGCTGTTTTTTTTAATGAAGCATTGGAGAATCCATGGAGATTTGTATATTTTATTTGGTTGAACTGCAGCAATAATACTTAATGAAATGCTGCAGAAAGGCCGAGAGAAATTTCTGGAGGAACTTAATAAGGAATCCCAGGTTTTTTGACAGATAACTTTGAATAATTCTAACAATGTATGTTGGAAAATTAAAGTTTATTAATTTTACGATCAAACCTTCATGCCAAACACTGTCGAATGCTTTTTCGAATGTCCATGGCAAAAAATTAATTTTCGTTGATGTGGACCATCATTCTGTTCAAAATGTTTCAAAAAGTTTACTGATGGAGCAAACTGATTAGACGATAGCTAGAAGCTTCTTAAGGATTTTAGTCCGGTTCAACCTTGGCGTTTTTTTTTATTTGTCAGGAAAATATGCTAACTGGAAACATTTGTTAAATATATCAACCAACAATGATGACCACTTTGGATGTTTATTGATGAGGATGTAGAAAATTCTATCATCGCCAGTGGTTTTTACATTTTGATTTTTTTTAAATAATAGTTCTCACTTCTTCCAAATCAGTCTCCCAGGAATTTTCAAAAACGTTCTCTGGATTGAGAATGCTTTCGAAGTGCTGAGTAACTTGATTTCCTATTGGACTAGTGAGTCCTAAATTGAAATTGTGCGTGCTTTCAAACTGCATACCAAGTTTTTTTTAGCTTTTTTTGCATTTACAAGGACAATTCTTTGTTATCCGATCGGCTTATGCAATTTTGAAAATCTGCCTATTTGAGTTGAGGGCTTCCCTGAAAATGAATCAAGACTTCTCTATAGCTTTTTCAAATTTAAAGAATTTTAAAAATTTTAGAATGATTAAGCTGATCTTTCTAATGTGGAGCACGTCTTCCCAAGTTTTGCCTTGTGTTGAGAGAAAAAAAAACTATGTAGGGAAGGTGTATCGGTATCCGCCAACCTAGATTATATAGCGTTTTACGAAACAAATGGTTGTCAATCGCTTAGTGTTCGTTTATTTTTGAATATTACGTATAACTTGCGAAATTCAGCGAATTAAAAAGAGACGAAATCAATTCCTAGTTCAACAACACCGCACACACCTTCGATTTCGATTCGAATTTCACACCAAAGATGCAGCTAGACTAGACGAATTATGAGCCTTGCCTTTTAAACTCTTTTTTTCACGTCGGTTTTTCATCAACTCATTCGCCTTCTTTTTTTAATCCGTATGCTGTCGTTTTTAAAGCAAAAGCCAACCATTATTTCGTATTTATGGGCTCTGTGTTTATCAGGACTAGTAATGTTCTAGAATTCTGCACATTTCCGTCAGAATCTACTTTTAAGGTCTCTGTCTTTGTCCACCAGAGAGACCCTCTTTTCTCAAATTTCTGGCTATTTCCATCAGTCCCAAAATGCTGGCTTAGGGAACACCAGCTCTTACAGGAAGTCTTTCAGATCTGGAGTTCTGATAATTAACCTGAAGTGTACGATTTGACAGATAACTTTGAATTATTCTAACAATGTATTTTGGAAAATTAAAAGTTTTTTAATTTTACAATCAAACCTTCATGCCAAACACTGTCGAATGCTTTTTCTATGTCTAGAAGAGCAAGACCAGTAGAATAGCCTTCAGATTTGTTGGAACAGATCCAATTTGTTACACGTAAGAGTTGATGAGTAGTCGAATGTCCATGGCGGAATCCGAACTGTTCATTGGCAAAAATTGAATTTTCGTTGATGTGGACCATCATTCTGTTCAAAATGACCTTTTCAAAAAGTTTACTAATGGAGGAAAGCAAACTGATTGGACGATAGCTAGAAGCTTCTGCAGGATTTTTGTCTGGTTTTCAAATTGGAACAACTTTAGCTTTTTTCCATTTGTCAGGAAAATATGCTAATTGAAAACATTTGTTAAATATATCAACTAAAAATGATAAGCTAGTTTCTGGAAGTTTCTTGATGAGGATGTAGAAAATTCCATCATCGCCTGGAGCTTTCATATTTTTGATTTTTTTAATAATAGTTGTCACTTCTTCCAAATCAGTCTCCCAGACATTTTCAAAAACGTTCTCTTGATTGAGAATATTTTCGAACTCCTGAGTAACTTGATTTTCAATTGGACTAGTAAGTCCTAAATTGAAATTGTGCGCACTTTCAAACTGCATAGCAAGTTTTTGAGCTTTTTCGCAATTAGTTAGTAATTTGAAATGACATTTTTTCTCAACTGCGTACTGCGATCAGAAAAATGTGATTTTCTGGACCATTTCTGGGAAGAAATTTTCCACGCATCGAGATAGACGATTCCTTTTCTTGTCAGTAGCAAAACCAGCTTTTAATTTATAATTTTATTGTTTTATTGATTACGTTAGCCTGTTAATCATACTGTATATCAGGTCAAGGAAACGGGTATGAGAAAAATACAGTAGTGATTTTAATAAAACTTGACAAATTCGTTAGGGGCTTAAAAAACATTTCTACAGTAATTTATCCTGAAGGTTATTCTAATATTCTGTTAATCTTCTGATCGCAATTTTAAGGGATGAGAGAGATCGTTTTTGTTTAATCTCTATCGGTAAACTATTCCAGCAGGATGCTCCAGCAATTAAAACACTTCTTCCGCTTACTGTCGTATGCCTGGGTATTACAAACGATCGTGTTCGTTGTTGCTGTCCCTGTAGCAGGAGGTCTTGGATGTAATCCGGTAGGTCACCATCGTATCACACTTCATTACTTCCTCACACTCCTCTACCTACAATCAAAACTATTGTTGCGATTTTGATACATTTTGACAATTTTCGCGCTGTAGGATAAAGAATTACTTTACTTGCTCAATGAACAAGAAATAAAACACATTTAGGTAGGTATTCAATTTGACGAAGTTTTAGCGAAAGATCGATGAAGAGAAACCGCTCATGTCAGTTACCCTATTGGACATCTTCGACTAATGAGACAACACTCACTCCCATTCATTAATAATTAATAAGGAAAGGTGCCGTACTGTTATCGGAACAACGCTGCACTCTGTATTCGAAACGAAAGGTGGGACACGTAATCTAAAAGTGACTTCTTCTTCCTTCCCCTTCCTCGCCGCTAATCGGAAAGTAATCGAAACAGACAGTGTTCTTCATCTTCCCATCCATCTAAAATAAACATCCAACTCACCAAGGATCGAACTCATGGATGATGCTCTCGAAGCGGATCACGGCAAACAACCGGCTGGAGAATCCGCACAGCCAGGCCAACAGCAGCACCGCGAAAGTGATCAAGCTCGAGTAGCCGGCCGTCTTCCGATAGTTTATCTTGCCCGGTCGATTCATTTTTCCTTCCTTCCCTGCCCCTTATTCCAGTATTACTTCCAAATCTCCCCACAAGTCGTTCCGAAAACTTTTCACTCTCCACCCGGAACGAAAACAAAAATCCGCCGATTCTCGTCCGTTTAATGTAACTTTCACACTTTTCCCACTGGACCACCCTTCCTAGCAGGAGATGGTCATTTTAGAAACCGGAAAAACTGCACTTTTCTTCCGTCCGTCCGGCACTCTTTCGATCGCGGCGAGACTTTTTGGAATGGAAAAAAATCCGAGAGGAGTGTTGTCGGCAAAACGGCGATGACACGTAGTTGGTTGCCAAACCAAATGCGCAGGGTCTGTGTATAAGTGGGGAAAACAGTGGAGTCGATTTGATTATGCTGCGCGTTGTGAAGGGCTAACTTCTCATGCACAAGCTGCACGGAACAGCACGGAACCTGAGAGAGACTCGCGAAGAGGAAAAATATTATGTATCCGGTAGAAATCAAGACCAACATTTATTTATAATTATTGTTTTCTCGGGCCCCGTGCGTCGCAGCTAATATGTGAATAGTGCGCTGTGTTCATAAAAATCGTAAGAATGCAGCGCCACACTAAAAAAACTGATTTCAAAATCGCGCGAGTTGAGGCGCGTCGCGAGTCTCACTGGCGCGATCCGGTTTGGTGGCGGTGCGACAATATCAACGTCATATGCAGCCCAGATTCCCCTCTCACGAAACGTCAAATGCAGCCCACCGTTTTTATGGCTGAAAAAGTGAAAAGTATTGTGTTCAAAGTAAACTGTTATTAAAAACCTCAGTCGGCGGAGTAGTTTTTTCCAAAGTTACTGATAAATCTCGCATAACTTTTCAAAACGTCCTAAGTAACAAATGTAAAAAAATCGAGATTATCATTGCAAATCATTTGCGTTGCACCACTTAGCAGCACACTGGAACACTCGTTCTGATATATTAACAACAAAGTAATCAATTAAAAGCTTAACAAAATGACCAATGTTCAAAACTGCATCGCTTTTAATCAATTGTTATGGACCTTTGATCAGAGAACCAACCACATGTCCTATGTAACATTTATGAATAAACACGATTCTAATGTTACATTGGACATTCCTGAATAAAGCTTTGGAATGGAGTTTAAAAGGTAGAATGATTTGTAGAAGCGTGTCTGAGACACTACTTAGATGTTTAGAATGCCATAATAACTGCTTCTCAATCATTTCAGCCGATAATTTCAGAGTCGCACTGCCTCGCAAAATTGAAAACGCTCAAGTGACAAAAAGAGAATGAGTTACACAAAACTGTATTTTGGTCTTTTTGCCAAACCATGTTTTACCATTTCGCTGGATTGGATCAGCTGCAACTTCTCTTTTCATAATATTAGCGCATTGCGTGCATATAGGGGAATGATATTGAGCACAAGATTGAGCATCATGATGTCATTGTGTCAATCTGATTCAGATGCATGGTCGATCAAGCATATAAATATGCTTCCCGGCAGCAACACGAGCTACGTACATGCGCGACTTGCTCACACATATTTGCAGAGTGATCAATCACCGAAGAGAGGAGAAGCTGTATGTATTTGTTAGGCGTGGGCTCCTTTCTCGAGTTCCTACAACAAGATGGACGGCATCGTCATCGTCATCATTCCCCACCGAAATTTCTTGTTTCAACCGACGGCTGGTGCTGATTGCAACACAGCCGTCACCACCACCACGTCATGCAGTGGGAAACTCACACATGGTCATGTAGGCGAAACCGTCATAAAAACGGGAGGAAAATTGAGGGAGAATCAGTGAGAGAGCAAAATGTCCTACATACAGCTCAACGTTTCCCCTCCTTCTGTTGTTACATAGGACACATAGACGGAGGGAAAGAAGTGACGTCGTGGGATTGAATGAATCAAAACAAAGCACAGCTGGTGTCTCCGATTAGCACACCGCAACAACATGTCGATATTTTCAGAGTCGCTCTGCTTGCAATATTGAATACGCTCAAATAACAAAAAGAGAACGAGGTACACAAAACTGTATTTTGGTCTTTTTTCCAAATCATGTTTTAGGCTTACGCTGGATTGGATCAGCATTCGCTCAGCTGCCAGTTCTCTTTTCATGTTATCAGCGTATTGAGTACATGTAGGGAAATGATATTCAGCATCATGATCTTATTCTATCAATCTGATTCAGATCCATGGTCGATGAAGCATATACATATGCTTCACGGCAGCAACACGAGCAACGTGCATGCGCGACTTACGCACATATATTTGCAGAGCAATCATTCACCGAAGAGCGGAGAAGCTGTATGTATTTGTTTGGCATTGGTTTCCTACAACACAATCGACGGCGCCGTCATCGTCATCATTTCCCACCGCTCTTTCTTGTTTGCGCCGACGGCTGGTGCCGAATGCAACACAGTCGTCACCCTGGTGATGTTTCAACTGCAACAGTTAAGGTTTTTGTAGATACGACCACATGATCAATGGGTTGTTAAGAATGTTTACCATTCCAAAATTCAATTTTTCCCATATCAATTCGAAACAACAACCACAATGAAATCATATCTAGTATGGTAAACAATTATACTACTTGATGATAGGAACTATAGTTGGGGTACAATCCTACAACAAAAAAAAACATTTGCTGATATGGTTCAAGTAAAATTTTTCCTTCTATTATAAGCCCGCATAGAAAATTACGGTTTGGCTTGTTTTTCAAACAATAAATTTCCTATTACTGGTAATGTTAATGTACCACAAACGGTTGTTTTTAGGTAGTACTATATAAGCTCTTTAGTTCGAAACAATAAAAGATGGTTTAAGGAATGTTTATTGAAATGTGACTGAGAATCAAAACTTATAACCATTAAATATAATAAATGACCTATTTAGGAAACAGTAGCCACCAAATTAAAAAAAAAACACTCTAATAAATTTATACTTAAAGCAAATCTGATTTAGAAATAAAATCTTGCGTTTGTATTTCGATTCAATTGGGATTTCAATTAAAACTAAAAAACATTATAAACTAAATTACGCCATTTATAAAGAAAACAAAAATGAAAATATTTTCACCTTCAAAATTAAAACATTTTGAAACATCTGAATTAAATTTTCCTGAGTGTCTAGGTAGATGTTTTTTTAGAGTGTATTGTTTTCAGTGGCTAGCCGGGAGGTTGAAAACATCATCCTGGTGGTAAGTTTTTTTTCATTATTATGGTTTAATGCTGAGATTCTTGTGCTATTGGTGTTAATTTTGTGAGACCAGAGGCAGGTTACGAAGTGGAATCACGCCGTTCGGAGGAACAAACACCGGAAAAATACGGGATTATCGGAGACGATTGTAAAAGCACGCGGCGTCGTTGCGAATCGTTTATTTACTATATGGAAAAAGGATCAAAGTGTGTTGAATGGACAAGGTATGATAACCATATAGTAGTGCGCGATGTTGCAGCACAAGGTGTGTGATAGAGGGGCGCACCGTTGTACCGGCTAACACTCCTCCTCAACGTAAGGCCCTCGATCAGCCGCGAGTCCGAGTTGTTCAGCAAAACGCTTATGCTTCACCGCTCCAAGCGGCTTCGTGAGAATGTCCGCCTTCATCTCGTCAGTGGGACAGTACTTCAGGTTCACGACACCACGGTCGACTAAGTCACGGATGAAGCACTGTTTGGTTTCTATGTGTTTCGACCTTCTAGTCGTTCTCTCCGAGTGCACAAAACTTAGACACCCTTGGTTGTCTTCATTGATCAGGGTGGGATTCGTTTGTTTCTCGCCCAAGTCTTGAAGTAGTCGCCTTGTCCACATCACCTCTTGGCACGCCTCGCCAAGGGCGACGTACTCCGCCTCCATCGATGAGAGGCTAACGCAATCTTGTCGTCGGCTCGTCCAAGTCACAGCTCCACCACCGAAAAACAATACATATCCGGTCATGGATTTTCTCGTCCTGGGATCACCGGCCCAGTCTGCATCTGAGAATGCCTCCAGCATGGAAGCTGTGTCTCCTCCTAGCCTCAGTCGCCAATCAGCTGTACCTTTTAGGTACCGGACGACCTTTTTTGCTGCTATCCAGTCACTCTCCTTCGGAGCCTCGAAGCTTCTTCCCAATATGGAAGCACTCGTTGCGATATCGGGTCGAGCACAAGTTGCTATGTACATTAGAGCTCCTACAACGCTACGGTACTTCGTGTTGTCCGAGAATGCCTCGCCTTTCTCCTCCAGCTTCAGATGGCCCGTGTCCATTGGAGTTCGTGCAATTTTCGCGTTCTCAAGTCCGAGACTCTGGATCAACTTGCGAATGTACTGCTGTACACCCAAGCTAAACACTCCATCTGCATCTCTACGAATCTCCAATCCCAAAAAGAATCTCGGATCACCCAGCCAGTTCACCTCGAAGTGGTTCTTCAGCTCTTCGTACACCCGTGTAATCTCCTCCTCAACTGCGCATCCAACTAGCAAATCATCAACGTATACAAGGAGATACACTGTTCGTCCATTCCGGGTAGCGATGTACAAGCAGGGATCGGTGGGACTCGCAGTGAAGCCCATTGCCTTAAGTACACTGGATAACTTCTTGTTCCAGCAACGGGCGGACTGCTTAAGTCCATAAATGCTTCGTCGCAATCGGCATACCTTCGTTTCTTGGCCGCGCACTGCGTAGCCGGGTGGCTGCTGCATGTAGACCTCCTCTTTAATCTCGCCATAAAGATAAGCGGTCTTGATATCCAGGTGTTTCAAAACCAACTCATCTCTTCCAGCTATCACCAGCAGTGTCCTCAATGTCGAATAACGAGTAACGGGAGCGAAGATCTCGTCATAGTCGACGCCGAACTTCTGAATGTGGCCTTGAGCCACCACACGAGCCTTGAAACGCGTCACTTGTCCTGCTTCATTTTGCTTGACCTTAAACACCCAGCGACTTCCCACAACCTTTCGTCCTGCTGGCAGATCCGCAAGTTCCCAGGTACCATTACGCTCATGCGACCGGATTTCGTCATCCATCGCCTGCTTCCAGGAGTCACGTTCCGCACAGTTTACTGCTTCATTGTAGGTCACCGGCTCTTTCACCATTTGCGTGGCTGCACCCACAACAAAATCGGAATACCGGTTGGGCATTTTACCGCGATTCTTTCGCTTTCCACGTATCTCACTCACTGGATTATCTTCGTCACTCATCAAATCGTCATTGTCACTCATCGGATAGTCAGTGTCACTTATCGGTTCATTTTTGATTGCCAAGGGATCTTCTGCCAATTCTGGCTCTTCCTCCACATACTCTTCGCACTCATCGAATTCTTCGTCGTTAGACTCTTCGCACTCTTCACCTGGTACAGGGTCAGCAATCGGTTGCTCTCTTCCCTCCAGTTGCCGTGCCGGTGTGAATGGAATACCATCCTCTTCATTCAAGATTCCCTTTTCGCCAGATGGATCTTTCGCTTCGTTCATTTCGAGAAACCGTGCATCACGGCTTATGGTGACCTTCCACGTTGCCAGATCGACGAATCGATAGGCCTTGTGTTGGTCCGAATAGCCGATGAACACCAGCTTCTGAGCTTTACCGTCGAACTTTCCGCGTTTCACCGCTGGGATATGAACCCACGCTTCGCAGCCGTAAACCCGTAAGTGGTTCAATTTCGGCTTCCTACCATGCCACTTTTCGTATGGAGTAACATCAACCGATTTCGATGGCAGCCTGTTCTGCAGGTAAGCAGCGGTAAGGACTGCCTCACCCCAGAACCTATGGTCCAGCTTCGCATCCAGAAGCATCGCTGTGGCCATTTCCTGCAGATAACGGTTGCGCCGCTCGGCGACGCCGTTCTGCTGAGGTGTGTATGCCGTGGTATATTGCACCTTTATTCCCTCAGCAGCGAAAAACTTCTGCAGTCTCGCATTGGCATACTCGCCACCACCATCTGATCTTACTATACGCGGCTTTCTGCCAAACAAGTTTTCTACATACCTGACGTATTCCATGAGTCGATCGGCTGCCTCAGATTTCTTGCTAAGCAAGTACACGACGGTATACCGGCTGTAATCGTCGATTACCGTCATGAGGAAACGCTTTCCTCCCGGTGTGGTGGTGCGCATCGGGCCACACAGATCGGTGTGCACCAGATCTAGGACCTGTGTTGACTTCCTTTCGGCCGTTTTTGGAATGGCCGTTCGAGGCAACTTACCCTCAAGACATACCTCACACATGAGGCAGATTCCACAGTCCTTCACCTTCACACCATCAGCAAGATTACACATTTTCTGCACTATCGTGGGGTCTCGGTGCCCAAATCTTCGGTGCCATTGGTGCTGACACAATTCATTGTGCCGAGCACTGTTCGCACTCCTCACTACTTCGGACACTTTCAGATGATACACACATCCGCGAAGATCACCCCTGGCAACCACCTTTTCGGAATCGTCACAAATGTCACAACTGTTCTCCGCAAACACCACTTTCAATCCTCTTGCGGTGAGCTTTGGCACAGACACCAAGCTGCTGCTCAGCGACGGTACATACAGTACCTCATCAAGAGTAATTTCCACTGTGCCACCAGAGCCATCAACCCCAAACACAATCACTTTTCCGCGTCCCGCAGCCTTCACTGTGGTGCCATCAGCCAGCGACACATCCGGAGTAACGGTTTCGTCGAGCGAACAAAACCATTTTCGCTCATTGCTCATGTGTGCAGTCGCACCACTATCAATGACCCAATCACAACTATGATTATCACCGGCCATAAACAACATTGCACTCGTACACTCCGCACTGACTTGCTTCGCCTTGTGGGGGCTCTTCTCGTTTTCCTTTGGCTCTTTCTTCGCCTGCAGCAACCGACAGTTGCGACGCAAGTGGCCTTTCTTCTTACAGAAGAAGCACACTTTTTCCGCGACACTATTCGAGTTCTTCACGTCACTTTTCATTACGCGCTCATGCGAGGGACCACCACCTCGCTCCCTGCGCCTTTCGTGTTCGTCGAGGAGTTTTGATTTGACGAGCTCGGTTGTCAAATCTTGGTCAGAGCGACTCTCTAACGCTGTCACGAGCCCACCGTATGACTCGGGCAAACTGCGAAGCATCATCGCAATTTTCATCGGCTGCTCCAGCTTCAAATCGGCATTTTCCAGCCGACTAAACAACTCCTCAACCTCGAACAAATGAGCCTCCATGTCTCCACCTTCCACTAGGTTTAGGTTACACAACTTTCGTAGAAGACTCACTCGAGAAGTGACCGTCACCTTCTCATGATAATCACGAAGCGCTTTCCAAAAATCTTTCGCGTTAGTCGCACCCTTCACGAGGCTATATTGACTGTCTTCAACACATAGCCCCATGGTAGCCCTCGCCTTTTTGTCATCCGTTGACCACTTAGGCGTCACGGGCTCCGGCTTTGGTTCTTCCACCACATACCAAAGCTCTTCGCGAATCAAGAGCATCTCCATTCTGAACTTCCATGACTGCCAGTTTTGGTTGTTCAGTTTGGAGAATTTACTCAGCGCTTCCATCCCGACACACACGAACGAAACAGTTTTTCAGTCCGGCAAAGCACACGCACACTAATGCACCGCGGAAGCTGTTGAGCAGTAGCAATTCCGCTATTCGACCTTATTACCATTACCCCTTGTCAGACAAATGTCATTATTACATCATTGCACTGTTATTGAATATCTAACCTCGAAGAATTAAAACGTGTTTATTATACTTCCGTAGTTCTTCCGTTTTATTCCGAATATTCACGGCCATTCCTGGTTCCCTAATAGGTTATGGGCCCAGTAAAACGCGAGTGATCGATTCGGGAATGATAAACGGTCGTGGAAAGTGAATTTATGAGAGAAATGGAGGAGGAAAAGGATGTGCATCGTGTGCAGCTGTTTGACGGGACCAATTTCCCTACGTGGAAGTATCGGATGGAGGTAGTTCTGGATGAATATGATCTGCTGGATTTCATCACGACGGAAGCACGGGAACGGGATGAGTTGGTCGTCAAGGCGGAGGACAATGCACAGGAGAAAGAACGCAAGGAGAAGGAGATGGAAAAAGTGAGGAAAAGGGAACGCAAATGCAAATCCCTCATCGTCTCCAGGATTAGCGACAGCCAAATCGAATATGTGCAGGGTTTCGATACACCGAAGGCGATCTGGAATGCACTTTCTCGTGTCTTTGAGCGTAAAAGCGTTGCGAAAAGGATGCACCTAAGTCGGCAATTGAAGGAGCTGAAATACGAAGGTGGACCACTGCAGCAACATTTCCTACGGTACGAATCGCTCGTCCGGCAGTTGCGCGGAATCGGAGCGGTGATGGAAGATGTTGATGTTGTCTGTGGATTGCTTCTGAGTTTGGGTGACGAGTATGCAACTGTGGTTACGACGCTAGAATCGTTGCCAGCCGAAACGCTCACTTTAGAGTTCGCGAAATGCCGGCTGTTGGACCAGGAAATCAAGCAGAATGCATCCGGTGGTGTAAGTGCATCAGCAAAGCAAGATTCAGCGGCGTTCGGTAGCAGCACTAAAGGGAAGTATGCAGGACAGCAGAAGAAATTTAAGTGCTTTTACTGCCAAAAGATTGGCCATAAAGCATCGGAGTGTCCTGAGAAGAAGGAAAAGGAGAAAGAGAAGAATAAACCGAAGCCCACCGCCCACTTCTCAGAAGAAAGCAAGGGTGTGTGCTTCGTTAGTGTCAAAAATCCTTGCGTGATGAAGAAAGTATCGTGGTTTGTGGACTCGGGTGCTTCTGAACACATTGTAAATAATCGAGATCTTTTCGTGAGGCTACAACGACTGGAGCGACCAATGGAGATTGCCGTGGTGAAAAACGGAGAAAGTGTCGTTGCGAAGTACTCGGGTACTGTAGTTGTGAACTCAGTCGTCGGTAAGAAGAAAATCGAGTGTCAAGTGAAGGACGTACTTTTCGTACCCGAAGCGAGGTGTAACTTATTCTCGGTTCGAAAAGTTGAAAGTGCGGGAATGTCGGTAGTTTTTCGAAATGGGACTGTGAAGATTTTTAATGGCTCAGAGGTGGTTGCAATTGGCAAGCGTGGTAGTTTGCTCTACGAACTTGAGTTTTACGAGGTGGAAGGAGTAAAGGCGATGAATGCGTCGTCGTTATACTCATGTGGCGAAATTCGTAAGTGTGATGAGTTATGGCATCGCCGGTATGGCCATCTAAGCCAGAAGAACTTGATGCGTCTCGCTAAAAATGGAATGGTTGACGGGATGGACAAGACACTGAAATCGAAAGATAGTGATATCGTTGTTATTTGCAAACCGTGCGTTGAGGGTAGACAAACCCGGAAGCCTTTCGAAAAAGGACACGTCGGGAAACGTTCGTCGCGAGTGCTAGAGTTGGTGCACACAGATGTGTGCGGGCCAGTGACCCCAGTGAGTCATCATGGGGCAAGATACTTTGTATGTTTCATCGATGACTGGAGTCGCTTTGTGAAGGTGTACCCTATCAAAACCAAGGACGAAGTGCTACATTGCTTTGAGGAGTACACAGCCATCGCAGAGGCGCAGTTCGGAACGCGGATCTCTCGCATCCGTTGTGATAACGGTGGCGAGTACCGCGGTAATGCGTTTGTTAAGTTTTGCCGTGAAAAGGGGATTCAGGTGGAGTACACCGTACCTTACACGCCGGAGCAAAATGGAGTCAGCGAACGCATGAACCGTACTTTGGTGGAAAAGGCTCGGTCGATGCTCTCGAACTGTGGAATCGACAAGCAATTTTGGAGTGAAGCAGTCGAAACCGCCGCTTACTTGACAAATCGGAGTCCTGCGAGTGCTTTGGAGCGGAACAAGACACCGTTTGAACTGTGGAGTGGAAGCAAACCGGACATCTCCAATTTGCGTGTGTTTGGATGTGCTGCTCACTGTCACGTACCTAAAGAGCTTCGTAAGAAGCTTGATAGTAAGTCCTGGAAAGGCATATTCGTCGGTTACGCTAAAAATGGATACCGTATCTTCGACCCTCGGAGCAAGAAGGTGATTGTGATTCGTGATGTGGTCTTTGACGAGAGAGTCGGAGGCAACGCCATCAAACAGGTTGTTATGGAATCGAAGAAGCAATCGGAAACCAGTGGTTTTCCAAGCATCCACCGTAGTGAATCGGACGAATCGTTGAATGATGGTGGCGACCACGGTGCCGTTGGCGGCAGTAACAATGTTCAAAGCGGAGTAGCCGAGGAAGTATCTTCTGAAGAGGAGTTCGAGGGGTTCTCTAGCTGTGGCGAATATGATCAAGGAAATGAAGAAGTATTCGAGGAAGACCATCAAACCGATAATGAGCCGCAGGAATCGTTGGAGCGAAGTCGTCGTATTCGAAAGCCGCCTGTGTGGCAGAAGGATTACAATATGGATTTTGCGGGATTCGCTTTGAGTGCCATCGGATTTGTTGACGGCCTTCCAGATACGCTGGAGGAAATGCGAAAGCGTGACGATTGGCCACAGTGGCAAACCGCCGTGCAAGAGGAAATGGACTCGTTGATTCGCAATCGGACATGGACCTTAACCAAGCTTCCTGCTGGGAGGAAACCTATCACTTGTAAGTGGGTTTTTAAAGTGAAGCCTGGATCGAAAGGTGAACCCGATCGTTTTAAAGCAAGGCTGGTGGCTCGCGGGTTTACTCAGCGATATGGGTATGATTATACCGAAACATATGCGCCCGTAGCCAGGTTGAATACCCTTCGAGCGGTACTAGCAGTAGCGAACCAGCAACAGTTATTAGTGCACCAAATGGACGTCCGTACAGCCTTCTTGAACGGACAGTTAGAAGAAGAAATTTATATGGTGCAACCCGAAGGGTTTCAGCAGGGACACAACTTGGTGTGTCGCTTGAATCGTTCCATTTATGGCCTCAAACAAGCCTCCAGAGCCTGGAATGAACGGTTCCATCAATTCGTGATCAGCATTGGATTTAGACGCAGTGACAACGATCCTTGCCTATATATACGAAGCGTTGGTGGACAGAAAGTGTTTCTCATCCTATATGTAGACGATATGCTCATTGTCGGTCCTAATTTGAGACTGATACAGATCGTGAAGAAGTTGTTGTCCAAGGAGTTCGAGATGGTTGACCTTGATGCTGTCAACGGCTTCCTGGGAATGCACATTGAGCGTGACGTTAGTGGAAGGATTATGCGGATCGACCAACAAGCATATCTCAATGGTTTGCTGAAAAGGTTCGGCATGGAAGACTGTCGGCCTGTGTCCACGCCAATGGAATGTCACCTGAAATTACGGAAAGGCGAAGAGAGTGAACGTACAGATAAGCCCTACCGCGAATTAGTAGGCTGTCTAACATACGTGACGCTAGCCAGCAGACCGGACTTGTCTGCATCTGTGAACTACATGAGCCAATACCAGAGTTGTCCGACAGAAACGCACTGGGTGCATTTGAAGAGAATCTTAAGGTACGTAAAGGGAACGCTTAACCTGGCTTTGGAATTTCGTGGTGCTGAAGGAGAGGTGGCCCTGTCCGCCTTCTGCGATGCCGATTGGGCCAATGACGTGAATGATCGGCGATCCGTTACCGGGTATTTGTTCAAGATTTTTGGGAGCACTACCGTCTGGCTAACACGGAAACAACCGACCGTATCGCTCTCTTCAACAGAGGCAGAGTTTGTTGCCCTGTGTGTAGCTGCCTGTGAGGGAGTATGGTTGGTGCGTCTTCTAAGCGACCTTGGAATCCAGGTTGATGTTCCGGTGGTGTACTACGAGGACAACCAATCATGTCTTAGAGTAGCAGAGGAGCCCCGAGATAGCAGAAAAATGAAGCACGTCGAGGTGAAGTACTATTTCATTCGTGACTTGATCAAAAAGCGAAGCATTCGGTTGGAATACGTCACTTCCGAAGACCAGCAAGCTGATATTTTGACGAAGGGCTTGCCTACTGCGACGTTCATTAAGTTACGAAAGATGCTCGGGTTGCAGGAATCACGGAATTGAGCAGGGATGTTGAGCAGTAGCAATTCCGCTATTCGACCTTATTACCATTACCCCTTGTCAGACAAATGTCATTATTACATCATTGCACTGTTATTGAATATCTAACCTCGAAGAATTAAAACGTGTTTATTATACTTCCGTAGTTCTTCCGTTTTATTCCGAATATTCACGGCCATTCCTGGTTCCCTAATAGAAGCACCCGCCGAAAACGAGCCAAATCGCGACCAACTTTGCACCGGAAAAATCGACCGAAAAAACACTTTTTCCTCGGAACTTCCACCTGGGCCCATAACCTGTGAGACCAGAGGCAGGTTACGAAGTGGAATCACGCCGTTCGGAGGAACAAACACCGGAAAAATACGGGATTATCGGAGACGATTGTAAAAGCACGCGGCGTCGTTGCGAATCGTTTATTTACTATATGGAAAAAGGATCAAAGTGTGTTGAATGGACAAGGTATGATAACCATATAGTAGTGCGCGATGTTGCAGCACAAGGTGTGTGATAGAGGGGCGCACCGTTGTACCGGCTAACAAATTTTGCAGATGGAGATCCAATTTATCGGTTGGTGGAAGAAGATTCATCGATTACTTAAAGAGTCTATCGGGATTTGAGTGACCAGGATGACGGTTCCAACAAGTTCCGTCGATGGCTCAAAGTTTCGTGGAGCAAAGTTTGCTGCTCTCATGCTACTGGATTCGAAGAGGCGATGTTGGGGGAGTAACGATCGCATTTGAACCCGAAGTGTTAGGTAAGTGCCTTAAATTGTAAATTTATTAGGTCGTATGAATAAAACCGAGCACTTGCTCATGCTTAACCCGATTCGAGCAAAGTAAAGTCTCTGAGCATTTACTCAAATCCGTATGAATAAAACGATACTTTGCTCAGAGTAAGTTCGAAATTCGAACTTAGCTTTTACTTTGTCAAAAATGTTGTTTTGGTTTGGTTGTTTGATTTTTGCAAAGAAGAATTCTAGTGGTGCAAAATAGCGGTGCCTTTACGGATATTACCCGTTTTTGCCGTGCAATATGTATTTACATATAATTTTTTGAACTGCGCCGTTTACTGCCGGCTGCTGGAAAAGCCACATACCCCGGTGAAACTTAACTGGCAGCATCAGAGTGTGGTGAGCAGAAGAACCTGGAGCAATCCTGTGCCGCATGGAAGGCTAGGACTATAATCGGTAACTGCTTTGTAAACCTCAAGTGGGGACTGATACGGTTAGTGTTTTGCACATGTATTATTATTTTGTCTGTTAATAGGTCGTATGAATAATCTGAGCAAAAGCTTTTACTTTACTCAAATCCATCTGTCAAATCATTTTCTTGAGCATTTACTCAAGTTGGTATGATAAAACTGAGCATTTGAGCATTTACTTTTCGAACATCCCAATTCGTATGAATAAAGCGTTAAAAGCTGAGTAAATGCTCAGAAAATCCTGAGTCACCTACTGACCATGCTTAGTTGAAAAATTCAAGCATGAAAAATAAATTTATTTATTAAAATGAGCTTCATGACCGTGCGATTAGTGTCGTCAGGCAATTAAGTGCATCGTGTGGGGTGGGTGTGGGTTTCACCGCCCAATTCGGATTGTGGAGATCGATCGCCAAATTCTGCAGGCCGGAATATACGAACGAACCCGTAAGAAAATCAGGTTCTTTTTTATATGATTCGAAATACCAATCGCCAGGTGGGCTTAGACCCTCCTGGCCCCACCGTATTTACGCCAATGGCCCCAATATAAATTTCTACAGTGATTACTCCAGAGAACTATTCTACCAATTGGGGCCCAGATAGCCGTAGCGGTAAACACGCAGCTATTCAGCATGACCATGCTGAGGGTCGTGTGTTCGAATCCCGCTGGTTGAGGATCTTTTCGTAAAGGGAATTTTCTCGATTCCCAGGGCATAGAGTATCTTCGTATTGTTCGTTAAGTTGAGGAATAGATTCTCGTGCACATTTTCAGCGTGGGAAAATAAATACTCACACGTCAGTTTATATGGCACTTTCATAGAAGCACGCACCTTGCATTCAATGTACAATCCAACGTAATGCGTTACATGTGCGTTACTTGTTGGTTTTATTAGTTACGACGCTATCCAATCTATAGCAAACATGGTGGGAGAATATTTTGGTGTGACAAAATTATTTAGGTGTGAGTCTATTAGAGGGCAAAATCCTCAATACCTGCCACACGATATACACATGCAAAAATGGTCAATCGGCAAAGAAAGCTTTCAGTTAATAACTGTGGAAGTGCTCATAAGAACACTAATCTGAGAAGCAGGCTTTGTCCCAGTTGGGACGTAACGCCAGAAAGAAGAAGAAGAACTATTCTACCAGGAAGGCACAATTTCTATGCAGATAACACAAAAACGTCTTCGGAAATTCTTTAAAGTATTTCTCTAGGAAGTCCAACAAAAAATTAGTCATTTTGAAGAAATTATTTAGGGTTTATCCACAGACAAACAGACGTAACACTGACGCAATTTCCATCGACCACTCATTTAACAATCATTTCAAATTCGCTATGTTACACATCTGACAACCAGAGGCGTGCGCATCGTTTTTCTTCGCGTTTGACGTTTCACACTACCGCCATCTGCCGGTCTTGTTGCACGAGACACCTTTTCGTGCAACATGCTCACCAGGTGATGATAGTGTAAACTGGGCGATGGATTTTGAAGAAATTTGTTCTAAGTGTTACGTCTGTTTGTCTGTGGTTTATCTATGGAAACTCTTTTGAAAATTTATCCAAAGTTTTTATACATTTTTTCAAGCAATCCTGGAAAGTTCAATTGAAAGTTTTAGAAGTTTGCCTAAAATTAAACCGGCAACTTCAAAAAAATCTCTTGTTAGTAGATTTTATATATTTTTTCCGACAATTACTGAAAAATCCCATAAGAAGTTTTTTTTAGAAATCTATCTAGAATTACTTCAGCAATGTTCCAAGAATTCTTATATGAATATCTCCTACAAATGTCACAGAATTTAAACATTCCTTAGATTTTCCACACTCCTTTTGGAATTACTGGAGGTATCTTCCGAAAAATTATTCAGGAATTCTTGCTGGAATTATATAAGTACCTTCTTAGGTAATTTCTTAAACAATTGCAGAATACACATCATAGGTTATTATTAGAAAAAATAAATTACGCATTTTTAGAAGAAGTCCTCAAAATTTCTAAAATCTGTCCTGAGAATATTCATAGAAAAACTGGACAAATATGAATGAAAGCACCTAGAAAAAAATCGAAATTCTCAAATGATTCTTGTTTGAGAAATTATTGATTTTTAGTCGAAATTTTAAGAGTAGTTTACCTAGAACTCTTTGAAAGAATTCTTGTTCTTAAAAAAAACCTCGAATTCCTTCTTTACATATTAATACAAGCAAAGTAATATTACAGCATACATGAACGATAACCGACATTTACAGCATATATGAATAATAATCGGTGGAATTTGCACAAAAATTACTGAGAAAGTTCTAAGAAAAAATTTGGAAAATTAATTTTGAAGTAATTAGTGGTATACATACAGTCAAACCTTCATGAGTCGGTATGTGAAGGGAACATTGACTCATGGAAATATCGAGTAATATAACAGAAATGCTTTGCGAAGCTGTTTGAGGGGACCCTCATTTTCTTCTTCTTCTTGGCATTACGATCTCACTGGGACTAAGCCAGCTTAGTGCTCGATGAGCCCTTACATAATTATTAACTGAGAACTTTCTTTACCAAGCTGGCATTTTCGCATTC
Organism: Aedes aegypti; assembly: GCF_002204515.2. NCBI lineage: Eukaryota > Metazoa > Arthropoda > Insecta > Diptera > Culicidae > Aedes > Aedes aegypti. Next base: position 304,904,129 of record NC_035107.1, on the reverse strand, counting down.
GTATATCGTACGGCAGGTACGATGATACTCTATGGCCAGGAAAGTCAAGGGAATTTCCATTCCATTCCATCTTCTCGATCTTGGACCGGCCGGAAATCAAATCCCAACACCTTCAGCATGGCTTTGCAACTCTAACCACTCGGGTATTAAGGAAGGCCCCGGGGACCATCATAGTAATCATGAAATTCTGGTCTTAGAATGGTTGCATGGGTAATATCGAGTCATTGAACATCGACTCATGGAGGTTTCACTGTAGTGGGAAGGCTCTTGTTATTTTAGGCAGTTAAGATTTTTGTTGAACTTCATAAATTTTCCGGGAATTTCCCCTTGTCATCAACATTGGTATTTGGGAAAGTATTTAAAAATCTAAGCATTCAATTAAGTAGCATAATTCATTTATTTTTTCAATGGCCATGGGATATGGGGAATGCGTGCCCTCTATTCCACTCTGGTTACGATGTTACCGAGGGTGGCTGTGGCATTTCAAACCGACAGCATCTCCGTTTGAGCAATGCCGGTGCCTTGTCCTATGGCTTCTCCTCTACTGATTATTAATCCGGTCGTCTATGGCGTGTAGAACTCGCTTATGACAGCCAAATTGTCCGCGAAAGTTTTCGCCAGTTCATTCTGTCCTTCGTGGCTTTCCCTTGAGTATTTTGCCCAGCGGAATCAATATTGTTGCTGCTGACGAAATTCTGCCGGTTCAGATTCTGACGCGGATCAACACGTAGGGACTCCGATCGATGTTGCCCTTTGGTGAGCTCAGGTTTGTACTTGAGCACGGTCACCTGCTCTCTCGTAGCTATCTATCCAACGATGAGGGCTGTGCGGGAAAATAATCAAATTATTACCGTTGCAGACGACACAGGATCAGAAATTCATGTACTTATCGACGCATTTCCGGCAGACGTGATGCTGACTGTTTAGTTTAACCAAGTTGTGTGCCTCCATTAGGCGGCAACAAACGACAAAACACGGTTAACATCCTCCGCAAAGGCACTTCTGTTCTCACGGTTTTGTATCGCTGGATTACTTTTTGCATAAGTAACAATCGAGCCAAAACAAAACAAACATTTTGACAGAGTAAAAGCTATGTTCGAATTTCGAACTTACTCTGAGTAAAGTATCGTTTTATTCATATGGTTTTGAGTAAATGCTCAGAGACTTTACTTTGCTGAAATCGGGTTGAGCATGAGCAAGTACTCGGTTTTATTCATACGACCTAATTAGTTCTGTCCCTCCCGAAAAGTGCTCATCAGCGGGTAGTCAGCATGAAGCAGCAGGTACCCGTGCTTTCCAGCGGAATCGGATCCGGTTTCCAAAGTTTGATCATTGGCCAAAGTTCACCAAACGAGAACGATCGACATTCCAACGGATCCATCATGTACCCGGTGCTGTACGGGGCAATGGCAATGAACTATTGCGGACAATTTGGCTAGTATGAGCAAACTCAGGAAGCTGGTGATCAAGTTTGCCTTTGCCTTCGAAGCAATAAATTATACTAAGTAACTCAATCGATACTCAATCGGAATTATGATTTTTCGAAAGGTTTTCTCCAGTGTTGTGAAAAACTCAATTTCTCACAACTCACGCTTGAGATTTTTCATGCGTGAGTTGTCAATCATGCAACTCAGCAGTCAAAAAATCATGGATGAGTTGGCTCACCTTTTTGACTCATTGTCTCGTATTTCCACAGTTAACTCACACACGGCAATAATTTCTTGTTAGTGTGGTAAAATTATAGTAATCCTTTCTTACGTAAACAACAACATTCGGGTTTCACGAGTTTTTGCCGGGTTTTGCGACTGAATCATTTTTTACGGTTTGAGTTGATTGAGTTGATTTTGCATCAAAATCTCAAGCGAGAGATTTGCGAAGCAGATCTCTAATGAGTTTGCTCTCACGGGAGAGCGTATTGATTGAGATTTTGAGTATGAGTCTATCAACACTGGTTTTCTCAAACAGCCATATTGATTGAATATTTACGATTTGAACGTCTTGAATATTAGACAACATCCCTTATTTTCGCCGAAAATCCTCAAGAGGACAACAGGTTTTGTAAAATTTCCTCGGGTACTTTCAAAAAATCTTGTCAGCTAAACTAGTTGCGTAGGTAGTTATTTCAGGGAAAGATGAATCGAAGCCAAGTTTCATTTTTTCAAGAGCACAAATCTAACGAACTAGACAACTAGATTACACTGAAAAGTTGTTCGATTGGTCACCACCAGCGAGAGACTAATCGATCTAGTTTTTAGCTTGAACGGATATCCCGTTCTTCAGATTTGTGCTCTTGAAAATTTGATGTTTGGCTTCGATTCATCTTCACCTCAAAAATATATTAAGAAATTGTTAAAAGAATTCGTTCAGGAAGCTTTAGTGAAGAATTTTTTTACACAGTTATATTTATGAATGTTTTTAAAAAGTTGCATTAAATGCTTTGAAAGACATAAAAACTACTTAATTCAATGCTTCTGGAATTTATAAGAAAAAAAAACATTTATAAACATGGACTTCTCGAAAAGCTTAATGATTCCTCTTCATATTTATTAAGATATATACATTAATCACACACTTAGATTTTTCTCCGCAATTTTGTTTTAAAAATCTTCAGGAATTTCACAAAAAAAAAATCAAATGTTCTAAATTTTCTTCAGTGAAGAATATTTAATTCCTCTAAAGAATTCCTCGATGAGTTCTCCCAGAAATGCATTGAAAAACTCCAATTTTTGAATTGGGATTGGGATGGGATTTGTTTATTAATTAATCTAAACGTTTTTTTTTTTTTTAATATTATGTGGATTTTAAAAGAGTTTCGATTAAACAGATTTAAACAATTAATTGAAAAATCCAATAGAAAAATACATGCGATCTTTTTGACAAACCGTTATGAATTATTAGAACTGAAAGTTTGCCTAAAGACCAGATGTTTGTTTTTTAGGTATATCAATTCAATGCCTTTCTCCCATAGAACTTGGATTAAAATTTGGATAGATTTCATAACTATGTAAAGTAATTTCTGCTCTATCGTAATTTAGACCGAAGTTCAACAATAGAGAAAAGTTTAATAGACAATCGACTCTTATCCAAGAATGTTGCGTAAGATATGGCCCATGGCTGCTTTCTGCAGAAATTGTGGATCTGGTGAAACTCCCGGGGGTCCAAGGAGAGCTCTTTATGAGAAGAACGACGACCCGACTATGGGTACACAACAAAATTATATCACCTTATGATATTACGATATAAAGATTTTATCAAACATGGTTTGATACAATTTTGTTGTTGTTAAAATAACTAAAATTATAACAAAAAAATATATGAATTGTATAATAAATATAATTAAATGTGTTTTAAATCTATCAACAACATATCAAACCCAGTTATAATTTTTGATACAATTTATCAACATTATAATACTGTGTAATATACGGGGTAGCTCATTTAATTACGAGTTTTTTTTATCAATTATAAGAAAATCCCGCCTGAAACGCGAAGCAACAAGAGTCGGGCTAATGGTGAATGCGTCGAAAACAAAGTACATGCTGGTTGGCGGAACTGAGCGCGACAGGGCTCGCCTAGGTAGCAGTGTTACGATAGACGGGGATACTTTCGAGGTGGTCGACGAGTTTGTCTACCTTGGATCCTTGCTGACGGCTGACAATAACGTTAGCCGTGAAATACGGAGGCGCATCATCAGTGGAAGTCGGGCCTACTATGGCCTCCAGAAGAAGCTGCGGTCAAAAAAGATTCACGCCCGCACCAAATGTACCATGTACAAAACGCTCATAAGGCCGGTAGTCCTCTACGGGCATGAAACGTGGACGATGCTCGAGGAGGACCTGCAAGCACTTGGAGTCTTCGAACGTCGGGTGCTTAGGACGATCTTCGGCGGTGTGCAGGAGAACGGTGTGTGGCGGCGAAGGATGGACCACGAGCTCGCCCAACTCTACGGCGAACCCAGTATCCAGAAGGTAGCTAAAGCTGGAAGGATACGCTGGGCAGGGCATGTTGCAAGAATGCCGGACAACAACCCTGTAAAGATGGTGTTCGCCACGAATCCGGTCGGAACAAGAAGGCGTGGGGCGCAGCGAGCTAGGTGGATTGACCAGGTACACCAGGACCTGGAGAGCGTGGGTCACAGTCGATGATGGAGAGAAGCGGCCATGAACCGAGGGAATTGGCGAAATATTGTTGGCGAGGCTTTATCAAGATAATTGGGTCCTAAAATGTTTGATGAAATCTTGTTTTTATTCAATGACACGAAAGAGCATGTTACTGCAACTATTTTAGCAATTTTTCCCGGTCAAATAACGGCTAAATCATATTTAAACTTTAATTTAAAAATTGGGTCCATAAATGAACCTTGACACTTTTGATCATGTTTGACGTTCGCTTAATCGACAAAAACACCACAGGGCTTTTAGTTTTAACACTGGGGTTGTTCCAATCTGACATTTCGCAAGGGACACGGAAAGCAAAATACACCCAAAATTTGAGTTTAAGCCAAGAAGTGTGACAAAATCTAAAAAAATGTTGTTTGGACTTGAACAAAAGAAAAACATTAAAAAATTGAGTAAACATGTGTTTTTGGCCAAAACTTAAGCGATTTGCATTAAAATTGGGACAGGCCTTTAGGACCCAATTGATGTAAAGCCAAATAAGTAAGTAAGAAAATCCTAATAAGACATGATATTCCGCACAATAAACAGAAAAATGTGTAAATGTATAATACTATAAGCAATTTAATGTTGGAAATGTGTAGCAACAAGTTAATTTTTAATCATTTGCAATTATTCAATTATTAAATTATGCTCATTTTGATAACAAAACCTTAAGTTATTGAAATGCACTGAAATGTGTTCAATTTTATTATAAAACTGTAAAAAATAAACAAATAGAAACATGTTCAAAATAAATATAACATATTATGATATATTTTTGTTTTAATATTTTCTGTGGATAACAGTGTCTAACAAAATTATATCATAATGGGATATGCAAATCATATTCTGGTAAAATTCTATTTTATTTTTATTAAATATATGCATCTAGTCGGGTAGTTCGCTCTAACAAGCTCACCTTTTAATCATTAAGAATCTTAAAAGTAATTGTTGAGAATTGATTTAAAAAATTATTGCAAAGAGTAAAAAATGAAACTTAAGCTGTAAAATCATGTTAATAAAGCATCAAAAAGAATGCCATAGATTGGTAGAAATCCAAACACATTCATTAGAAATCCGTTTGACAGGAATTGTTAATAATTCTGTCTTGAATTCAATAGAGAACCACTAAGAACTAACAAAAACTATAAGGTACCGTGGGGCAAGTGGGTAATGGAATTCCCATAGTTGAGATTCTTCAAATTCTAGAGACTTTAAATGGAAACAAATGAGGTCGTGTATATATTTTAGCTTGACTCCCACCAAATATAAGCAGCATGCTGAAATTGATTTTTATAAAAAATTGAAGAAAAAAATACAGAAAAAGTTTTTGAAAACTGTCTTCTTACTTTTCACTTGCCCCAAAAGTGGGGCAAGTGAAAAGTTTACCGTTTTGAACAATAAATTCAAAAACAAACAATTATTTTCACGATTGCTATTAGCTTTAACATTTGTTAAGGCTTCCCAATGAACAATAATATAAATGACATGTAAACAAAGAAAATGTTATTCTTTTCAATTGAATTTTCTTCTCTTCAGTTATGTTAGTTGAAATGATTCGACAACATTATAACTGCAACATTTCCAATGTTAGTTCTTACATAATAGGGCAGCAATTGCATTTCTGCTCTGTAGAATTTCCACCGCTCGTTATTTGTTTTTGAGAAAGTCGGATACGACGTCGTATAACTCTTCTGAGAAATCGAACGGAATCCTTCAATAACGTATTTAGAATCTGTTTTTTTATGGATAGACCTATACCCCATTTTTATGTTTTGAACTAGCTTTACATAGACATTCCACGAGGTTTCGGTGTGTTCTCTAATATTGCAATTTTTCAGTCAACGTCTTCCTTTTAATTGGCTGCCCGAAGTAGACATATTAATATTGTAATGTTTGGCAACATCTTTTGAAGAAGTTCCATGATTTCTAATAGCTTTTAACGCTTGAGTATAGTGTTTCTTGAATTATCAGCACGTTATGTTTTTCTATGATAATTGCGAACCATGTTTACTTTTCGCTACTTAAAGATAAAACACAAATTCAATCTTCAATGATAAACTTTTCACTTGCCCCACCTGATAAGAAAATTGACGGTGTTTAAATTTAGTTATTTTTAAGTCTACGTCGAATTAATTCTCAAACTTTTTTCATTGCAGTTTGAAACTGTCACAGAGGACAACTAAGAAGTGGTACAGGAAATTATTTTCCGCAACTGTTTTCCACTGAAAATATTAAAATAAGATTGTACGCCGCCAACTTGTTACGGAGTAACAGTTGACAGGTTAACAATTTTTCGCTCTATTATGCAATAATGGCTGAAAAATCTCAGAAATCTCTTACCTATCGTAATGTTCTCAATGGCCTCAAAGGTTTACGCATGAGTTTAAAACGTTAATTCACATATTCAGTAAAATATATCAATTGTTTTCACTTACCCCATTTACCCACTTGCCCCGCGGTACCTTATGCTATAATTTTCTAAGATTCATTCTAGAATATGTTCAAGGATCTCATAAGACAATTTTTGAATTTACTCAATATCTTGCTGCTTAAAATCTACAAAACAGCTCACTAAAAATATATAAAATTTTAAAACAAATCTTCTTAACATCTATTCAGGAGTTCATCGATTATTTTGCAGGATCTGTATAAAAAATAAGAAGAAACGTAAACTATCCTACTAGTCACTTAGGGGCAATCCATTAATTACGTAAGGATTAATGCGGGAGGTGTGGAGTTTGAGATTTATTACGCGTTATAGAATTTATTTTTTATTTTCATTCAAAATGTATTACCATGGGGCAGGGGAGATAAAAAAAATCACAAATTGTCTTACGTATGTAATTAATGAACAGTCCCTTACAAAAAGTCAGCCATGATGTAAATTTTATGGATTTCATTAGTTTATTTTTAGGCTGGGATACTCCCTGCATGTTTATAGTAGTCTCGCCCACAGTGCTTAAAATTGAAACAAACATAAATTCTTATGTTCCAAGTACATAACTTATTTTTCCCGAAGTGTTCTAGTATTTCTCGGATATTCCCCGTATTTTACCCGGCCATTTGCGATTCCCGGGTTTTCCAAGATGGGTGGACATTCTGTAAATATTTCATCGACAGATTTGACATAAAGTTCCCGAAAATCACTGGAATACATAAATTCGACGAAAGTGATTCAAATCTCCTTAGTAAGATTTCTTGAAGTTATTCTAATATTTCTAATAGGGTTCATAAAAGTTTTTCAAAGGTTCATAAAATGTATTCAATCTACCAGTGATGTCCTCAGAATGATTACGTTTCATAGTAGAAATGGGATTTTTTTAGCACTAGGTGTCAAATATGGTCGTTTTTGTATTAAAATTATTATTTTTGAAGCAGTTTGCTCCTGGCTAAAATCTTGGCTGCAACCTTACTCGGTAAACAAACGTGTTGTGGTCTGCATTGTCCTTGCTATGTAAAATCTTACATCGATTGCAAATACTGAGGGGCTGAATCTGAATCGAAATCCTGATTGGGCTGATAGTAAAATAGCATGTTCGGCTTTTCAAAAATAAAAGAACCTAATTTTCTTTCAGGTTGGTCTGCATTTTACCGCGCTGCAGAATCTGCAAATTAATCTTCACAATCCAAATGTTGAACAAAGCAAACACGATTATTTAAGCTCCTCAACAAACCTCAGTCCGACTAGCTTGATGGATATCGCCCACGTCAGCTACGATTGGAAACGGCAAATTTATAATAAAAGCCCGAGTACATAATTTTTTTACAATTTTCAAAGTTTTTTTCGGTTGTTGTTTTCAACTGAGCATGGTCAGTAGGTGACTCAGGATTTTCTGAGCATTTACTCAGCTTTTGCCGCTTTATTCATAAGAATGGTGATGTTCGAAAAGTAAATGCTCAAGTACTCAGTTTTATCATATCAACTTGAGTAAATGCTCAAGAAAACAATCTGACAGGTGGATTTGAGTAAAGTAAAAGCTTTTGCTCAGTTTATTCATACGACCTATTGTCTAAGTGATTGAACTTTAAAACTTCTAGGTTCGGATGCAAGACCAAATTCGACGGAGCTTGCAATAAAGGCCAAAGAGAGCACAGCGAAAAAGGAACCGTTATATCATTTTCAAGAATACACCATATTTTTTCCTAGAAAAGTTTAGAATAAAACCCGCTTCCAAAAGAGTGTATAAAATGTTTTTCTTTTGATTCACACATGTAAGATAAACAGGAATAAAATACCGTAAAAAACAATAAATCAATTATACCACATACGTTATTTCTTCCCATGCAATTTTTATGGTTGAACAATTCTTCTACTGTTTGCTTTACATTATTTTGACCGTGAAATGGATAGTATATCTACCATTTGTGAAACCATGAACGAAAAAATTTGTTCGAGAAAATCGGCGTTTTTTTATGGTTACATAACTTAACCGCCTATTCCCCACATTGTTATTTATCCAATTACCATTCACCAAACTGTCAAACCCGTTTGTGGTACTGTTCGTTTATTGTTAATTTGGATGTTTTACGAAACTGTTTAGATATTGTCGTAAGTGGTAGTGGATAGTTTGAGAAATAGTGCCTGTACTGTTTCAGTTTATCCGGGAGCACAATGTAGTTCAGAAAATTTGAAATTTATTTACTTCATAAGCTCGTACTACAACAAATATCTGCATTTCAAAACTGCACATCCAGCGGCAGTCACGTTGAACTATTTCCAGGCAATGGGGGAGTGAAAAGAGGTAACAAAATCAATCTTCTGGTCTTTGCCGGAACCAATTTCACGTCCGCACTATGCACTTCCGTTGAAAGATGCAGCCCGTACACCGCTTCGAGTAACTGCACTAATCAGGACGACATTTTCCCCGCATATTGGACATTCGATTCTTTTCCTACTGTTGGTGTGTGATGTCTTGTCGAAATTCGATAAAATTTCTCCGAGTGATGCCGTTGCTGGTTGATGTGCATTGGTTCCGACTGCAAAAGACGAAAATTAGATCTTTTTATTTTACTACACAACATCAAACTTACCTGAATTGTTGTTTCCAAAGGCTTCTGCTAGATAGGAAAACAATATTCAAAAGATTTCGCTGTACTAAATAGGTCAAAATTACTATGGAATAGATCGACGATTCGTGTTACTAAATGAAAACAATGTGGTGACAAAATGAGCTACAGCTGCTCACCGGGAACCACAGTTGATGCAGTACAAAAATGTTGTCATATGGTGGATATATTTCAACCTGTATGGATACCATATTGAATCATTTGTAAACTATAATTGATAATATTACAGTTGCATTAAGCATCTGGATATTGTTTTACCGTAACAGGAAGAACACATGTGAACCATAGGCGAAATAGGTAACCGTTTCCATTATATTCATGGAACAGTTTGTCTAGTTTTAAGCATGGTAATTTTTTATGCGGGAAATTGGTCTGAAATTCCATGGTAGTTTCAAGAATGGGCGTAGTCAGCTAAAATAGTAATTTTTACCACAGAATTTTTCCCGTGTGCGTGACTAAACTAAATTACCGGGTGCTACTAACCAGGGTAGCAAAACGACAGCGCTGCTTTCGGAAAGCATCGGGAGAGCAAATTTAGCTGCGCGACAGTTGCGCTGCTATTCCATTTTAATTCAAGCATGCGGTGGAAGATCCAAGGGAAGATCTGAGATTCTGGTGGGAGTTTTGGAAATCTGATGCGTATGAAGTGGAATTTAAAAAGTTTTTGGGAATCGGGTAAAACTTCATGATTTTGATAAGAATACTGCAATTACCGTACACCCCCGTTAATTTGAACGGTATCTCATGCAAACAATCGGGGTTCATTTTTAATTTGAACACCCTATAAACGTGTGTCTGGTTACCCTTTTGGCTGTTTTGTTTTGATTCTGCGTTTCGTTTCGCAGAGTTCCTTCCCGCATAAATATGAACCATATTTGTACTGTATCCGAAACTCTCCCCAATAATTTATAACAATATCTAAACGATTCCATATAACGCCAAAAATAACAATATGCCTACCGTATCATGAATGGTTTTAACAGTTTGGAGAATGGTTATTGGACAAAGTACAGTATGGGGAATAGGCGGTTAAGTTATGTAACCATTCAAAAACGCCGATTTTCCCGAACAATTTTTTTCCGTTACAATTTGCCCAATTGTCCATATACCATCAATTTTTTGATCAATTCACTGTAAAGGAAACAGTTTCAAAATAGTGCAAGTATAAAGTTTGAATGAAACTAAATAATGTATGTGTAATAGTATGTGTACAGTGTGATATGGTATTTTTACCGCAAATGATACTGTTCCTTTATGTTTATATTATAAGCAATGAAAAATAGTATTGCAAATTTTGTTTTATTTTTTATTATTTTACTTTGGCATACACATTTTATTCATCCATGACCTGAATAACTGAGGAAGTTACATAAATTGATTTTAGGGCCTGTTCACAAATTTCATAACGCTAAAGGAGATGGATGGGTGTCCTTGAAATGTTACAGGTCATACAAAATTCGTAGAATATTCGTACAAAATGCGTTACGATGGAGTGGGAAGGTGTCTAAAATGATTATTTTCGACGTTATGAATTTGTGAATGAACCCTTGTTAGATTTTCATGCGCTACTTTTAAAATCTTTTGCACTTTGTCACTATTATACTGATAACTGCTCCCGAATCATCATCCTCACGGATGTGGGCGTTCGAAATGAAAACCGAAGAAAACATCGGATTCGTCTAATTCGCCTACTCTCCCTGGTTCTGGCTTGAGTCTAGTCCTTGCGAACATTGGGGAATAAATGTTCGTCTTCTGCTGTCCGGGAACTTGCCGAAACTTCCATTCCGGCCCTTCGTCAACGGAAAATGACTGCTGTGGGAGAGAATAAAAGCTTTTACAAAACAGAAAGAAATTATAAGATATAAAGGAAATATTAAAGCATGAAACACTTACCAATGGATTACGATCAACCACAGATTTTGAAGATTCGTTCAGATCGCTGGATTAACAACGGATTCTTTTCACTCTAGTTTCTGCTAGCAAAACATAAACAGAAATAAAACACGCTAAAAACCATTTACACACATTTAAGTTTTACTTGGCTTTTAAAAATATATATATTATTCAATTCATTCGATTTAAAACATAAAAAAAACATATAAGACCACCATAAAAAAAATCTTTGTTCCACATTTTTCATCGAAATTTGTGATGCCATGAAACAACTTTTAATTAATAATTGCGTGAAAGCTAAATAGCATGTGTGTAAATTTTTAAGCGTGCTTAACAAATTGATGAAAATTTTCTCACACATATCAATGCGTTCAACAGTTTGCCAAACTGTTAAAAAATAGTGAAATATTGTTAAATGCAAGTGTGTAAGTGATGTTCGCCTCATAAACACAAAAACCATTCGACGAACATTGCATAAACGTTTCCACTATTTTCCACAAATTTACATCCCCGTATTGTTCAACAATATCTGAGCTTTCAAACATATTGTCACTATTTGATTTGATTTAGTCAAGCTGTTCTTTACAGTATACAGCTTTGGGTTCCTTATTGTTTTACAACATAACAACTGTTCGCGATACTCTAACCATTTCAGTTGGAAGACATTTGTGGTTTTGACTATAAGACAAATTGGATTTTTCTATGCGGGTTTTCACTTCACTCCGTTCCAATAGCTAAATGACGTTTGAACCATTTTTAATCTGAACGATGTGCAAATTAGCGGGGTACAAATTAAAAAGTGTTCAGATTAAATGTGGTCAAACCAACGGGGGTACCCGGTATTGGAAATCCGATAGAAATTTTTGAAATATTCGATTCCTCGTAAGATTATCGATTTTGGAGAATTCTGGGATTCCATCTTGGGATTCCACCCGGAATCCTCGGAATCCCGACTGGAATCCTTGGGATTTCGACTGGAGTCCTCGGGATTCCAACTCGGGATTGTGATGTCAAACGTTTTAGTTATTTTAATGATCCATTTTGAAAGTATCATCTTGTAGCTTTTCACGAATGAAATTGTACCGTACACTGTAAGACCAAAGTACCCTTTAAAGGGTAAAAAAGTACCCTCTTTGAGAGAAACTAGTTTAACTCATAAAAAGAGTAAAGGGCCTTTACTCATTAAAGAGTAAACCGCTTGTACGTCAAGTCAACGAGTGATTTTTACCCTTTATTCCAAATGAATTTTGTTTGGAATGAGAGTAAATTTTACTCTCTTTTATGACTTCATTATTATATGAAATTAATTAATAGTTATGAATAATATGCACACAAATCATAGGGCGTTTTGTTTTGCAGTTTATTAGGATTTTCTTAAATAAATCTTATTAATTAACAACTAGTTAACGTTCTTCTGGACATGCTTCCTTTCATATAATTAGCCCTCGGACATGGTCACAGTTTTCTGTGCGGCGTCTCGCTCCAGGCCGTAATGAGGATTTTTGATGCCATATCACACCTGCCTGTAAGAATTTCAATATTTCTTTAATTAAGAACGAGATGGATAACAAATCTCGATTTATCACTAACCTGTAAGATACTGCTCAATAACCTGCAATCAGGATACGACTTCGGTCGCAACGAAAGATAAAGATTTTTTTTTCACCCATTAAAGAGTAAACCATTGGAACTAACAAATGGGCAAAATTTACCCATTATGCAAAAATTTGAAATACCCCTATTTTTGACAGCTTCATATATCAGAAAAAAGTGGGTATTTTTTACACCTTAAAGGGTAATGCCAAGTTTACAGTGTATGTCCACGTGCTTCATTCTTTTGTGGTCACGTGACTCCTTGGCAACGTAGATGCACGACTGGTTGTCTTCGTAGAGAATTACAGGTTGTTCCAGTTTGATGCCTAGCTCGATGACAAGGTTTCTCAACCAGATTGCTTCACATACCACATGACTGAGTGAAATATTCAGCTTCAGCTTCATTCAGCTTCAGCTTCATTCAGCTTCAGTTGATTATAGAGTGACGGTACTCTGTTTGTGGGTCATCCAGGAAACCGTCCCACCAAATATTTGGAAAATGTTGCCAGATATTGATCGGTGGTCGGTTGGATCGTTGCCCCAGTCAGCGTCAGCGTATCCTATCAATGGTTCCGATTCAGCATTCTTCTGGAAAACCAGTCCGTGATCAACGGTTCCTTTCAGGTATCGGAGAATGCGCTTCAGATGACTCCAATGTTCGCTTGAAGGGTTAAACTGATATCTGCTGAAAAAGTTAACAGCTGCATTAATTCCGGCCGGGATACAAGAGCCAGATATGTTAAACAGCCCATCAGCTCATGATACGGTTCGGTGGACAGCTCCATTTCCTCGTACTAGCTTAAGGTTTGGCTCCAGTGGCGTTGCTACAGGTCTACAGTCAGTCATGCCAAACCGATGTAGCAGGACGATGACGTATTTCGGTTGACTGATTTCAATCATTCCTTTAATCCTCTAGAAACTGCGACGATGACATCTCCAAAGATCCTCTCAATTTTTACCCATTTTTCGTCTTTAGAATTTGCGTTGAGCTAGCTACAAGGCCACAGCAAAAAAAAAACAATACAGTGGTCTGTTACAATATAGTATATTGTTTTTGAATTGTATATTCAAACAAGAATAATATTACTTCGACATTCAATCACAATACGCTGTATTGTATCTAATACGTTATATTGTACATTAATGGTTCATTCCATTCACTGAATGATACGTTTTCATCCGGGTGGTTCATCATATAAGCAAATAAGGGCCGATTTTTTCACCTTCGCTTAAGCCGTAAACCACGTTTACCCATACGATTAAACCAGGTTTAAGGCCTAAGCGGTGATGAAGAAACCACTTTACTTGCTCAAATTTATCCAGCTTTTTACGAGCGCTAATGGCTGCCACGAGTAGGCTTGCTTTCTGGTAGGGATTGGTCGATTTGACGTTTGGCTTGGGTCCACTCATACAAAACGACCCAAGCCAAACGTCAAATCGACCAATCCCTACCAGGAAGCGAGCCTTTTTGCGGCAGCCATTAGCGCTTTTAAAAAGCTGGATACATTTGAGTTAAGATTCCCCGTTTGACCATGGCAATCAACTGATAACATCCCGCAGTGTTATTTATCTGGAAAAGCATCAAAGCTAACAAAGTCATCGGCCTTTTTCAGGGCCATCAAATTAGTGGAAAAGGATTAAAAGAGAAATATTTCCGACTTTATTTATGACTTCTTATATTCCTAAATCAATTTCACATCTTTACACAAAATTTCATTTGTCATGAATAATTTATGACTCAACAATTTGAGACTGTATTTGCCCTGCCAACGCCTCATCTTACCAAACGGAGACATGAAGGAAATGGCAAAACAGAGATCCACTTCGTTACTGCAAGATTACACCTAGTTATTGTATCAACTACCACTTTTTTACCCATGTTTCACTTAAAAAAGCACTTTTGTGATCAGAAATAAATAATTTGAAACTTATACTCCATTCAAGTTTTCACCTGTATGAAAAGCTACGCTTGAAATGCGCACACACGCAAACAAATTTTCTTGTATAATCTACCGAATCCATGGTAGAATTAAGAACTGCACCAACGATTTTCAACCGACCGAATACAAAAATCTGTTAAGTTTACTATAATCTGTTGAAAATCACTGAGCAGTGCAGTAAATTTGACTATGTCCATAGTAGCATCCCCTACAAAGCATTGTATTTCAATCCATGACACCCACCATACAACACAGTGTGGTCAAAAGAATGATGCTAAACTTTTAAAATCTAGAATGTTTCTAGTCATAAATACTACAACTCTGGTTAAATTAACAGAAGATTTTTTTTGTGTAGTGATGTTGACTATGTTTTGGTAGAGTTAATAGATTAATGTAGTCGGTTGAAAATCGTTGGTGTAGTTCTTAATTCTACCATGGATTCAGTAGTTTCTACAATAAAATTCATTTCAGTGCAGTCGTCAACCATCATCATCACGAAAACTGATGACGATGATTGAAAAGGAAAACTTTAATCCCAGGTCTCCTGTCATTTGACCATTTTTGTAAAATGGCTTGCGGGATCGAAATGCTGAAAAATTTCGAAACATTTGCGTCCTTGATGAATGAAAAAATCCAAGCCTACTTGAATTTTGACGTTGCGATTGAATTGCGCGCATATCTTCTGCGCGTTACCGCCGCCGCTGGATGTGGATTTAAAATGAGCGCCGCAATAACGTGTATGTACACGAGCGCAGAAACCACTATTTGGAAACCACCGTGTATCGTGCACGGAGAAATATTTTTACCTAATTTTTGAGTTTACTTTACCCAAAATTAAGTATATCGATTATAGTTTCAACCCAAAATCTCTCGATTTTCTCTTTCTCCCACACGAATGTTGTCAAAAATAGAGAGAGCTGCATCTACTCAATGGGGGTACTTTGGCCCAATAAGCCAAATTTGGGTAAATGCAACTTTTCTTATGTTTGGGTGGAAAGAACTCAATTTTGCGTTAAATCAACCCAAAATTGAGTATATTTTTCTAATGGAATTAGAGCCAAACTACCTAGTGGGGACCTTGGAAATTTAGCCAAAATTGAGTTATAGAGCTTAGTGACATTTGAACACACGTAGACTAGCATACGCTCGTCATACACAGTTTGTTTTTGTTTTCCTCAAAGAAACTTGCACACGCTTTCCAGACTCATCAAAATGCATATGGAAATATTACCCAATTTGAAAAATTTACACCCGGATTCTGGGTGTTTTTCGAGACAGAGTGCATATTGTTTTCCGATTCTATAACATTCCCCAGAAAACCATTCCCCCGAAACCCATTCCCCAGAATTCCATTCCCCAGAATCTCATTCCCCAGAATGTACCATTCCCCAGAATTTCACTCCCCAGAATGAACCATTCCCCAGAAAACCAATCCCCAGAATGGACCATTCCCCAGAAAATTATGTACCTACTTTAAAGTTTTGAAACAATCTATTTAAAAAACTTGGAAATTAAACTCCATAAGCTAAGTATGCTGTTCCGCCCAAGAAAAGTAAAAATTTCTCCCCAAGAAATGGTCAAGAAATTTCCTACAGTGAGCTCCATTTGAATTGACATTTCTTTTCAACTGCGTACTGCGATCAAAGAAAAATGCTTTTCTTGAGCATTTCTTGCAAAAAATTTCCCACGCATCGAGATAAGCCGTTTCTTTTCTGTTGAAGTGCATACTTCGCTATACAAAGTTGTTTACAAGTACATGAGAAGATTAGCATTGGTGCTGCTAATTATGAACACTTTACGCATAATTCAAATTTCATTTGCAAATGAACTATCACAGTAGTTTCACTTTTATTGGCACTTATGAAGACTGATAGATCAGTCTATGGGGAAACACAATATCCAATATTTATTTAAAAAAAATATACAACTCATCACTACTCTGCACAAAATAGAGCTACACCCTTCTTTCGGTATAGTAGTTTCCAAAGATGTTCGTAGTATCATATTATACGTTTCCGATATAATGATGACGTAAACTCTGCAGAACAAAAACTTACTATTCTGCACATCAAAATGATACGCCCTTCTTTGCGTCAAGTCTAAATTACAAATGACTTGTTTAATTTTGCACAAAATAGTGATACACCCTTCTTTCAGTCTTATCCTGCTGACGATATAGACAAATTTTTCCGTAAGGATACCAAATGGCAAGAAGGCATTTGGCATGATTGATTAAATGATCAAGGACCATTTGATATAATGGTCATTTGGCCAATGACCATTTGGCATGACATGAAGAACATCCTTTTTGAAAAGAAGGAGCTTAAGTATGGTTGGATGGCAAATGGCTTTATACCAAATCATTTTATGCCAAGTGACCTTATGCTATATGGGCTCTTCATCGATATATTTTGTCTATATCATTAATGAGATAATACTGAAAGAAGGGTGCATCACTATATATGCAAAAATAAACATATAGTCTGTATATTTTATGGGAATGTATTAAAAGAAGGGTGTATTATTATAATATGCAAAATACTCATGAATAGGGGGATTAGGGGCATATTGGACACATTAGGTAAATGCTTATTTTACATAAAATCGAAATATGTTTCTTTGCTCTAAAATTAAATCCACCGCTTCCTCCGCTTTGCTTATAAACTAATTTGAAACTGAGAAAAAAAATATAGTAGAATTTCAGAGGACAAATGAAGCAAAGCGTAAACTTTTATACCGTCAAAACGTTCATATACAATACAGATTTCGTACAGTTTATAAAGTTTTGCTGAAATATGCATATTCCCAGAGAGTAAGGGGGTGTCCATTTCGCCCCGTGTGTTCATTATGTCCCTAACCCTCCTACCTACATATTTGTTTTGTCACATCAGACCTTAGCCTGTCACATAAGTGACTCTTGTTCCTCTTTTCTGGCATTACGTCCCTACTGGGACAGAGCCTGCTTCTCAGCTTAGTGTTCTTATGAGCACTTCCACAGTTATTAACTGAGAGCTTACTATGCTAATGACCATTTTTGCATGCGTATATCGTGGGGCAGGTACGAAGATACTCTATGCCCTGGGAAGTCGAGAAAATTTCCAACCCGAAAAGATCCTCAACCGGTGGGATTCGAACCCACGACCCTCATCTTGGTCTTGCTGAATAGCTGCGCGTTTACCGCTACGGATATCTGGCCCCCCCCATAAGTGACTCACGCAAAGCAATAATTAAAAAAAAAAGAAAAAAAAATGGATATTCATATAGCTTTCTGGGGAATGGTGCATTCTGGGGAATGGAATTCTGGGGAATGTTACATTCTGGGGAACGATTTTCTGGGGAATGGTTCATTCTGGGGAACGGAATTCTGGGGAATGGTTTTCGGGGGAATGGTTTTCTGGGGAATGTTATAGAATCTTGTTTTCCTCTTAGGTTCACAACTACATCTACACTAGGGCACCCATACCATTGGGCGTGATAACCACTATTGGGCTCAACTACGGAATTGCGTTGAAACAACCCAAAATTGAGTTGAATTCCGTCTCCGTGTGAAAGATTTTTTGCGTGCAATTTTGGAAATCGACCCTGACTTTAGCTCGGATGTGTTCACTTCCTCCGAGCCTCTCGCGAGCGAGCGCGATGACAGTTCGTTTGCGCGCCAAAACAACGCAAACAGTCCGAGAGCCCGGTCCAGACCAAGCGCGCATTTACTGGAAAGGAGCTTCAAACTGGTGTGGCTGCAATAATTTCCATAGTTTTTCGTAAAATATCTTCAAATAAAGCGTAAAACAGCTCAAATTGTGCATATTTCGGTTCCCGTTGTGTGAAACTATCGTCGAAACGCAGAAAACATGGACGGATTCGACGATGTCGGAATATTCTTCTCGGACAACTTTGGCGACGATGGGCAGCAGCAGAACTCGAACCAGATCAACCTTCAGCAGCTGAAGAAGAAGTACCGGGAATTCATCCGGACGTTCTGTGAAGCGAACTTCAGCTATAAATATCGGTGAGTTCCTTGAAATAACTCAATTTGGAACGAGTAGTAATGAGTTTTTAATTTTGAATTCAGTGATAACCTGAAGCGGAACTACCTGTTGGGTCGCTACTATCTGGAGGTGGAGATCGAGGACTTGGCCGGTTTCGACGAGACTCTGGCCGATAAGCTGTACAAGCAACCGACGGAGCATTTGCAGATTTTCGAGGAAGCCGCCCGGGAAGTGGCCGATGAGATCACTTCCCCCAGGCCGGAAGATGAGGAGCAGGTTCATGACATTCAGATTCTGCTCACTTCGGGGGCCAATCCGACCAACATTCGGGATCTGAAGTCGGAATGTGTTTCGCGGTTGGTCAAGGTGGCCGGCATTATTATTGCCGCGTCCGGGATAAAGGCCAAGGCGACTAAGATTTCGATTCAGTGCCGGTCGTGCAGCAACGTGATTCCCAATCTGCCGGTCAATCCGGGACTGGAGGGGTATCAGCTGCCGAGGAAGTGCACGACGGAGCAGACCGGTCGCCCGAAATGTCCAATGGATCCGTACTTTATCATGCCGGACAAGTGTAAGTGCGTGGACTTCCAGGTGCTGAAGTTACAGGAGCTTCCGGACTTCATCCCTCAGGGAGAGATCCCTCGGCACATGCAACTGTTCTGCGATCGAACTTTGTGCGAGCGGGTCGTGCCCGGAAATCGGGTCCTGATCCATGGAATCTTCTCGATTCGGAAGATTGGCAAACCGAGCAAACAGGATGGCCGTGAGAAGGCTATTATAGGAGTCAGGGCCCCTTACATGAGGGTGGTCGGGATTACGGTTGATACCGAAGGCATGGGTTCCATTTCTCGGTTCAGCAACATCACGACCGAGGAGGAATCGACGTTCCGCAAGCTGGCGGCCAATCCGAACATCTACGATTCCCTGTCGGAGAGTTTGGCCCCGAGTATCTTCGGCTCGCAGGACATCAAGAAGGCCATCGTTTGCTTGCTGTTCGGAGGATCGAGGAAGCGAATGCCGGATGGGTTGACCCGTCGTGGGGACATCAATATCCTACTGCTGGGAGATCCCGGAACGGCCAAGTCTCAGCTGCTGAAATTTGTGGAGCAGGTGGCTCCAATTGCGGTTTACACGTCCGGAAAGGGTTCCAGTGCTGCGGGTTTAACTGCTTCCGTCATTCGGGATCCGGCGACGAGGAACTTCGTCATGGAAGGAGGTGCCATGGTCCTGGCGGATGGTGGAGTCGTTTGTATTGACGAGTTCGACAAGATGAAAGAAGACGATCGCGTGGCCATTCACGAAGCCATGGAACAGCAGACCATTTCGATTGCCAAGGCCGGGATCACGACGACCTTGAACTCGCGCTGCTCGGTTCTGGCCGCGGCTAATTCCATCTTCGGCCGTTGGGACGATACCAAGGGCGAGGAGAACATCGACTTCATGCCAACGATTTTGTCCCGTTTCGATATGATCTTCATCGTGAAGGACGTCCACGACCAGGCTCGGGACATCACCCTGGCCAAGCACGTCATGAATGTCCATATGAACGCCAATAAGACCACTCTGGAGACCCAGGAAGGCGAAGTTCCCTTGGCCCTGTTCAAGAAGTACATCAACTACTGCCGGACGCATTGCGGGCCCCGTTTGAACGAAGAGGCCGCCGAAAAGCTCAAGTCCCGTTATGTCCTGATGCGAAGCGGAGCTGGGGAACACGAACGCATGGCGGACAAGCGCCTTTCCATCCCCATCACCGTCCGTCAGCTGGAAGCCGTCATCCGTATCTCGGAGTCCCTGGCTAAAATGCAGCTTCAACCCTTCGCCACAGAAGCTCACGTCACGGAAGCCCTGCGCCTGTTCCAAGTCTCAACACTGGACGCGGCCATGTCCGGATCCCTTGCGGGCGCCGAGGGCTTCTTCACCGAGGAGGACACCGAAGTGCTGAACCGAATCGAGAAGCAGCTGAAGCGACGGTTCGCCATCGGATCGCAGGTTTCCGAGCAGAGCATCATCCAGGACTTTGCCCGCCAGAAGTACCCGGAGCAGGCCGTTCTGAAGGTGATTCACACCATGATTCGGCGCGGAGAGTTGCAGCACCGGATGCAGAGAAAGATGCTGTACCGGTTGTCGTAGATCCGGGGCAGAAGACTACGTTTGTACCTTTTCATTTATCTGTTTTCCTAATGTCGTTTGTGTATTCGTAATTCCTTTTTACATCTACTAAATTTTAGACGTTAAAATTAGAATAAAAGTTTAAAAGTATCAATTTAGTAGATTTTTAACTATCGATAGAGAATCTTCTATACAACCGAGACTTGCGATTGGAGGTCTACCAAGTGGTCATCGTAACGTAGTTGGCTACACGTTTGCTTTGTAATCGAATGGTCCATGTGTTCGAATCTCAATCTATCCGTTTGTAATGGGAGATTTCAATTCTCTACGCTTGTATGCTAGGCGACTGTTTTACCAACTAAGCTTCTGAGCCATCATTTCACATGAAACTTGTCCAATAGAGTGTCCTAAATTTTCTCATTTGTCAGAAAATTAGGGGGCTTCAAATGGTAGTAGCTGAGAAATTACGTTTAGAGGTTGCCCCAACAAGATTTTTGAATTCTCCCCCATACAAAAGTTTGATAACAGACAAACAGACGTAACATTTAGAACAGAACGCGTAACACTTAGTCATAGTCGCGAGAAAATGTACGCCCAATGCACACTGTAGCCGTCGCTGAAAAAACGTGATCGAAATTGTTTTGACCTTGAAAACATGATTTTAGTACTATAGTGTCTTCGGGGAAGTTGTTCCATAAAATAATCGCTATTTTATGAAAGTGTCAATTTGGTGATTAATCCACCTAAAAGTGAGAACGAAATCTTATTTTTTGTATTTATGAATTTAAAAATAAACTTTATTTGGGAAAGTTGTAGGTAATATTAGAAGAAACAACTTTGCTGAAGACACCGTATGCATATTTTTTGATTTTCATGTACATTTGTGGAACGCCCCTAAAAATCACTTTTTTCATCATAACTTGGTTGGATGATTTTGTACAATTTTCAATTGTTCTAGTGTTATTTGTAACTTGCAAAAACGCATAACTTTCTCCAAAAGAGCACATTTTTATCTGTCATACTTTTTGAGTTATTGAAGGTTTTATATAAAATTTTGCACCTTTTTGACACTAAAAATCATTGGGTCGCGCACATTTCCGCAGTCTGAAACATGTTCATACAGTGGTTTGAAACTAATGCTATGAAATGCAGAGAAAGCCGCTTTTAGCCTGCTTTCGCCTGACGGTCAAAAGAAAGTCTGAAAAAATCTCGCATGATCTGAGATAACGCCCTAAAAGCCATTGGTAACCACCTGTGTCGTTGTTTCTGAGTAAATAAAAGAATAAGCATCCAAACCAACACCACTGGCAGGTAGAGAATGATCCTTTCTTCACCATAGAGTTGTTAAATAACGTGTAAATCCATTCAAATACTCAGAAATAACGAGCTACACACATGGTTACCAATGGCTTTTAGGGCGAGATCATAAGTTATGCGAGAAATGTTTACTAACATGCAGATATAATTTACACTTATTCACTTCACCCTATATTGGCTTAACTTGAATATCTGGCACCACTGTATCGAATTTTATGCAATAAAGTCAACAATATAATCAATCAACAAAAGGTCGGAATAATCTGTTCAGACAAGTTTATCACAGACAAACAGCCAACATATCCAACACACTTTTCGTCGTTCACCTTTCCAACGTTAGCTGTTTATTTTTTGCAGAAAAACACTTATTGCTATTTTTTCTGCAGGAAGTCTCAGTCCTTTCTTGAGAATTTTTCGGAGCTCGCAGCAAAAACTAAAATGTATAATACAACTATGAAACATTTATTTTTTCCTTTAAAATTCATATGCAATCCATAAATCAGTAAATATTAATGTTTAAGACTATCATAATTATTTTTAGCTTCGCTATTACTGGTTTGTTCGTTATCTTTTTTAACCAAAAGATTTTCCCATCCTGATAAGGAAACACTTTTTTCTCGGGAATGCTCTAATAGATGTAATCACAGGATTTGATGTCGCCAACAAACAGTGTAATAATTCTTAGTCAATATCAATTCTGGAGATCCTCCTTGCAATTCTTAATATCCTTCTTACATCCTCTTGAGCCTCTTCGGTCAACTGTCCAATATAGACCAAGAAAGAAATTACCTCACTTCCTTGTATAAGGATTCAGTGAACAATGCGTTGAGCAAATTTCTCCATAGCATCGATGTTACTGAATCGATTCACATTTGAACTGTCGAATCTATTTATTGATTTAATAGAATTCGTTGCATCTATATATTTGAATTGAAATTTATGAAGTTTGGGATGGGATCAAATGAATTAGCAGTCGATACCAACATCTTTCAATAAAATCAGTTTTCATATTCGATACAACAAATTCACTAATTAAAAATTTGGTTTCTCTCCCATCAATTCATTTAAACCAAAAAGCAATTAAACAGTTTGAAATGCATACTTACCGATTTTCTCGCATTAAAACATATTTACACAATTATGAAGAAACAATCCACAATCGCCTTCGTGTACTGCCGTTCTACGCATATTTGGCTCGCAGCTCATAAGTTTTACATAGAAAATGGGACGAGTAAGTGTAGATGAGCAGTGTAAGCAGGTTGTAATTTATTAATGGTCCCTTTTATACATGGGTTCGATCACCACAAATGAACAAATTCAACAAAATGCTATCATAGAAAAATGTATGAACAAATTTTGTTACATGATCTTTAATACAGTGAAACCTCCATGAGTCGATATTGAAGGGACCATCGACTCATGGAAATATCGAGTCATGGAACAGCAATCCTTTGGAAAGCTGCTTCTAGGGACCATCATAGTAACCGGGAAATTTTGTTGTTAGTATGGTTCCATGAGTCGATATCGAGTCATGGAACATCGACTCATGGAGGTATCACTGTATGATCATCTTAAGATTTCAGTAATTCCGCTGTTTTATTTTGTATGATGCTGATAAATAACCTTCGCCAATCGTATCATCAATCAAGCGGTTCTGGTGATGGCAAATCACATGACACGAGGGTAAATATTTCCGATAACTATTACTAATATTCTAAAATATTTCAACAAATGTATTTTATTTTTTTCATTCTCCACAAATTATCAACTATTTATTGTAAAACGCATAAATGTTATAATTGTGAATAAAACTAAAATATAGGGATTTCTTATGAACGAATCTATGACAAAAGGTCGAAAGACAAAAGGTCGAAAGGACAAAAGGTCGAAGAACAAAAAAGAAGGGACAAATCATTTTCGACCTTTTGTCCTTTAGACTTTTTGTCTTTCGACCTTTTGTCCTTTCGACGTTTTGTCTTTCGACCTTTTGTCCATAAACCCTACCGATACTGATCGGCCGGAATCCCTAATTGACCACCTACTTCATACATGGAACTAACGTTAGAAAAGTGAACGATGAAAAGAGTGTATGATATTTAGTCTGTTTGTCTGTGGTAAACCTGTCTGAACAGATTATTCCGATCTGTTGTTGATTGATGTCATTGTCGATTTGATTGCATAAAATTCGATACAGTGATGCCAGATATTCAAGTCAAGCCAATATAAGGGGTAGTGAATAAGTGTATATTATATCTGCATGTAAGTAAACATTTTTTCAGACTTTCTTTTGACCGTCAGGCTAAAGTAGGGTAAAAGCGGCTTTCTTTGCATTTCATAGTATTAGTTTCAAACCATTGGATGAGCATGTTTCAGACTGCGGAAATGTGCGCGACCTAATGATTTTTAGTGTCAAAAAGGTGCGAAATTTTATATAAAACCTTCAATAACTCGAAAAGTATGTGAGATAAAAATATGCTCTTTTGGAGAAAGTTATGCGTTTTTGCAAGTAACAAATAACACTAGAACAACTGAAAATTGTACAAAATCATCCAACCAAGTTATGATAAAAAAAGTGATTGTTAGGGGTGTTCCACAAAAAACTCCACAAATGTACATGAAAATAAAAAAATATGCATACGGTGTCTTCAGCGAAGTTGTTTCTTTTAATATTACCTACAACTTTCCCGAATAAAGTTTATTTTTAAATTCATAAATACGAAAAATAAAATTTCGTTCTCACTTTTAGGTGGATTAATCACCAAATTGACACTTTCATAAAATAGCGATTATTTTATGGAAAAACTTTCCCGAAGACATTATAGTACTAAAATCATGTTTTCAAGGTCAAAACAATTTCGATCACGTTTTTTCAGTGACGGCTACAGTGTGCGCCGCGCTTCACTATGGCTTATCAGGTGGCCAATAATCAAAAAAGTGATGTGCCCCAAATTTCAATTCTTGTGCGCCATTTCATTGTAAATATGTCTGCTAAGAAATCCCCAAAATATTAGGGCATGATTTGCATTGCACACTCAGATATGAGGTGCCAAAGTTGAGCCTATGGAGAAAAACTTGTTTTTATTAACAAAAACTATGGTTTACTCAAATGAATATAACTTTTTTTCTATAATACTTACGTGAAATGTTTTTACACCATTTGAAAGCTTACAAAAAAGGCTTTCTAGAAACAATAAAAAAAATTAAAAAAAGGATCAACATAGTGGCTTTTATAATGTTTTTTTTTATAAAGCGGTTAAAAAAATCGAATAAGCTTATAGTTAACACATCAAGTACTTTTTTGTCCCAAGTTGTCCCAGGCTTAAATTCAGTTCCAAGGGTACTTTGAGATGTAAACTAAAGGATCGTGAAGAATTTAGCTGCACAAATTTGCACTTTTTTAATTTAAGGCTTTTTGAATTTTTCCAATATTTTTAACCATTTTCTATTGAAAACAGCTAAAAACTAATTCACAAAATAACTGAATTTCGCTAAATCATTCAAATCATCATTTCTATGTAAGTTTTAATATTTATAATGGTTTGCACAACGTTAATCGCATAAATGGCTTATATGCATTATAAGTAACAAAGTTTAATATTTCGCTATAGGCCCTATTCAAAAGTTAGTCTCGAAAACTTGTTTTTGAAAATAAAACATCAAATTTGTATCATAAAACTCATAAATACGACATGAGATGGAAAAAATATTTTTGGCCGCCAGTCTGTATGGAAACCGCCCATAGTGCGCTTATGAAGTGGGAGCCTATAAATAAATGAGAGAATAATCGTCGCCAGATTTAGAACACGGGTCCGAAACCTTACCATAGTCCAATGTTATGCGCCAACCGATGCTGCCGAATTGCAGGACAAAGAGAACTTTTACAGTCAACTCAATGCTGTCGTGGATAAGATTCCGAAGGATGATATCAATATCTACATGGGCGACTTCAATGCGAAGATCGGATCCGACAACTCGAGCTATGAGCCTGTCATGGGACGCCATGGTCTCGGAGAAATGAGCGAAAACGGAGAACTGTTGGCAGAGTTTTGTGGCAATAACGACATGGTGATCGGGGGATCGCTCTTCCCCCATCGCCCGGTTCACAAGGTCACGTGGGTCTCCCGTGACGGCTTTACCGAAAATCAAATTGAGATGTGGTCAATCAGCCGAAAGTGGAAACTGAGCCTTCTTGATGTGCGGAATAAACGTAGCGCTGACATCGCATCCGACCATCACCTCCTCATCGGCGAGGTGCATCTGCGCATTGCCCGGATTCGTCGACAGGAGGAAAGAGTCGGACGTCGATTTAACACACGCCGACTGGAAGATGCCACAGTGAAAAGGTCCTTCGTCGAAGAACTGGAGACTCGTGCTGCTAATATTTCGGAAGGTGGCAGCGTAGAAGAGCAATGGACCGCCATCAAGAATGCCTTCATCACTACCAGCGAAAATAATCTGGGTGAGCTACGCACTCGGAGAAAACAGTGGATTACCGATGAAACCTAGAGGAAGATAGAGGAGCGGAGAGAAGCCAAAGCCGCGATAGAGCGGGCGAAAACCAGAGGAGCCAAGGCACTTTCCCGTCAACGATACTCGGCTCTAGAAAGGGAAGTTAAGCGCTCATGTAGGCGGGACAAACGAGCGTGGGCGGACTCCCTTGCTGACGAAGGTGAGAAAGCCGCAGCAACCGGCGACATTCGTCTTCTCTACGATATCTCACGACGCCTTAGCGGGGCAAAGATGAATACGACGATGCCCGTGAAAGACACGACTGGACAACTGTTAACTGACCCCACTGACCAGCTAAAACGCTGGTTTGAGCACTTCGAACAACTTTTCCAAGTGTCAACCCGGCCACCAACACCTCAGCATGATCCGCCTAGGATTCGGCGTATTAGTCGCGTTAACACCGAAGCTCCATCACTGCATGAGATAGAAACAGCCATCCAAAGTATGAAATCCAACAAAGCCCCTGGGGTCGATCGCATATCAGCCGAGATGCTCAAAGCAGACCCCGCAATATCCGCTCAACTGTTGCATCAACTATTCCGCAATATCTGGGACACCGCGACTTTTCCGGCCGACTGGATGCAAGGCGTGTTAGTGAATGTACCCAAACCTGGGTGATTTCATTGTATGCGATAATTAGCGGGGCATCATGTTGCTATGAATAGTTCACCAAGTTCTATGCAAAGTGATCCTAAACCGGATCCAGGAGAAGATCGATGCGATTCTCCGTCGGCAGCAAGCGGGATTCCGTGCCGGACGATCCTTTGTGGACCATATTGTCACGCTCCGTATCATCTTGGAGCAAGTCAATGAATTCCAAGAGTCCCTGTATATGGTATTCATTGACTACGAAAAAGCTTTCGACCGACTCAATCACGAAAATATGTGGGGTGCCCTGAGACGCAAGGGTGTTCCTGAGAAAATCATCGGCCTCATCGAAGCGCAGTACGAGGCCTTTACGTGCAGAGTATTGCACAACGGGGTCTTGTCTGAACCCATCCGGGTTGTAGCTGGAGTGAGGCAAGGATGTATACTATCACCACTACTGTTCCTCATCGTAATTGACGAGATCCTGATAGGCGCCATTGTCCGTGAACAAAACCGTGGGCTGCTGTGGCAGCCTATTACTTAAATTATCTCGATTTGGCTGATGATATTGCTATACTAGCTCAACGGCGCTCTGATATGCAGAGTAAGCTAGACGATCTTGCCGAACGCTCCTCAGCGGCAGGTCTTAACATCAATGTCAACAAGACCAAATCGTTGGATGTAAACACGGATGGCCCTTCCAGCTTTACAGTAGCCGGGCAAACAGTGGAGAACGTCGAAAACTTCCAATATCTTGGTAGCCAACTGGCGTCTGACGGCGGTACCAAGATCGACATAGGTGCACGGATCAAGAAGGCGAGGGCTGCTTTTGCGAGCTTAAGAAATATTTGGAAGAACAATCAGATTAGTCAACGCACCAAAATTCGAATATTCAATTCCAATGTCAAATCTGTGCTGTTATACGCCAGTGAAACGTGGTGTGTATCAGCAGAGAACACTCAACGGCTACAGGTGTTCATCAACAGATACCTGCGGTATATAATTCGGGCATGGTGGCCACACAACTGGATTTCTCATGCTGACCTCCATCGTCGGTGCCACCAGCAAGCGATACAAACCGAAATTCGACAACGAAAGTGGGGGTGGGTCGGCCACACTCTACGTCGGGGCGAAAACGAAATCTGCAAACAAGCGCTGGAATGGAATCCAGCAGCACATCGCAGCAGAGGCAGACCCAGAGGATCATGGCGGCGCAGCCTCAACAAAGAAATAAAAGAAGTCGACGGCAGTTTGACCTGGCCGCAGGTCAAGGCGATAGCTGGTAATCGCCCAGGATGGAAATCTTTCACGTCGGCCCTATACACCAGAATGGGTGCCCAGGACCCATAAGTAAGTAAGTAAGATGTTATTCCTCCTTCCGAATTTTGTGAAGGATATATAACATTAATACCAAAATCGGGTTGTTCAAAAAACATCTCAGGCTTTCGACCTATTAGCCTTCTCAATTGCGATTACAAAATTTTCGCAAAAATCATTGCTAGTCGCATACAGCAGGTAATAGGAAAAGTAGTAGGTGAAGGACAAACAGCATGCGTTGTCAGCAAATCCTGCATAGAAAACCTCGATCAGTTAAGAACAATAATAGCGAAAGGGAATGGATCGAAGAGATTTAAAGCTGCAATTTTTAGTTTGGACATGGAAAAAGCATTCGACAATGTTCACCATGGTAGATTATGGCAAGTTTTAGAAGGATACAATTTCCCGGTTCGTTCGATAGATTGTTTGAAGAATTTGTACCGTCATGCCTTCTCAAGTGTGCTGTTCAATGGGCACTTGACAAATAAGTTCAAAATTGGAAAATCTGTTAGGCAAGGTTGCCCTCTATCTATGCTATTATTTGTTCTGTATCTGGAACCGTTTATAAGAAAAGTTTATCAATCAGTGACAGGAATTTTAATTGACGGAAGTTTCATTAAAATTCTTGCTTATGCGGATGATGTTACGATTATCATTCGTTCAGATTCAGAATTTGATAGTGCATAGCTGATGATTATAAAAGAAAGTTTGGAATCCGATTGAATCTTCAGAAATCAGCTTTTACGAGAATTAATAATATTGCATTAGGTCCACAGATGATAAAGGAAGAAAAGCAATTAAACATTTTAGGAGCAAACTTTTACGCATAATTGGATAGAATTTACTAAAGTCAATTACAGTCGGTTGATCAATAGTTGCAAATGTGCACTAGGTGCATTAGGAGTTCAAAATCTGAATTTTGTTCAAAAACCTTGGATAATCAATTCGTATATTTTGAGTTAACTTTGGTATGTTGGCCAAATTTTATCACCGGATAAAGACCATATAGAGGAATTAAGAAAACTGGTCATTCGTTATTTTTGGGGTTCTCAGATTTTCAAGGTGGATGCTAGACAATAGGGTCCTAAAGCCCTGTCCCAATTTTGGTGCCAAACGCTTAAGTTTAGGTCAAAAACATATGTTTACTCAATTTTCTAATGTTTTCCGATGGTTTAAGTCCGAAAAACATTTTTTTAAGTTTTTTTTTAATTTTGTCACACCCCTTGGTTTTGTTGGAGTATGCAATGATTGTGCCTCGTATGCAAAGCGGCAGCACTGGATGTGTGTAGCTGTATGAGTGAGGCTGCGACGCATGCGCCGGTAGGGCAGGCGGCGAGCGCGCCAAATAGGATGAAGAAAGGGAGAATGGAAAGTTTGCCATTTATCCGTAATGTGATGTTCAATCCGTACAGACGTGTTTATTAAAGCTTTCTCGTTGCGTACAGTAGTTTATTAGTTGTTTTCTTTCCTACCGAAATCCTGGTTCCGCGTTCCGCTTCGGTGACCCTGTTCTGCGTTGTGGTGTGTCCACCTCTGCCCAACAGGTTATTGGCCCAGCAGTGCCGAAGGGAAAGTTCCGGATTGCGTAGGAAAAAGGTTCCGAGAGAGCGAAAGTGATCACGCCGTGTGTGAGTGTGTGTGAGTTGTTTTCTCCGCGGTGGTGATTTTGTGTGGACAAAATGGCGGATGTTAACAAGTTTGCGTTTGCCAGGTTGAGCAACCATAATTGGCAAATATGGAAGTTCCGGATGGAGATGCTCCTGACCAGGGAGGAGCTATGGTATGTGGTCGGTGATGCGATGCCGGCTGTAGTGACCGATCAGTGGACGAAGGACGACCGGAAAGCTCGTGCCACTATCGGATTGTGTATCGAAGACAATCAGTTCGGTTTGGTGAAGGAAGCAAACAGTGCAAAAACGTTTTGGGATCAGTTGCGTGGTTATCACGAGAAGAACACGGTAACGTCACGTGTGTCTTTGTTGAAGAGATTGTGCTCGTTGAATCTCGCAGAAGAAGGTGACCTTGAGAATCATCTGGTGGTGTTGGACGATTTGTTCGACCGTTTGACGAATGCAGGCCAACAGCTAGAGGAGTCGCTACGGATTGCGATGATCTTGCGTAGCTTGCCTGATTCGTATGGTGGTTTGGTCACGGCGTTGGAGAGTCGTGCCGATGTGGACATCACGATGCAGCTTGTGAAGTCAAAGCTGATCGATGAGTTTGAACGTCGGAGAGAGCGTTCCGGTGAAATGTGTGAGACGAAAGCGATGAAAAGTGTGATAATGCAAAACGAAGTGCAAAGCGTGGGTGGACTCGGCAATAGAGCACCAGCGAGAAGATGCTACTTTTGCGACAAGCCCGGTCATTTGCGTCGCAACTGTCGTTCGTTTATGCTAGCGAAGCAGGAGCTAGAGAGAGAAAGCGAAGAGAAGAAGAAACCGGACGACAGAGTGCGTGTGAGGCAAAACGCGAGACAAGCGAAGGACGAAAATTGTGGTGCCAGTGTGTGTTTTATGGCTGGAGTGGATCAGCAAAAGTGCTGGTACATTGACAGTGGAGCAAGTCGGCACATGACGAGCGACAGAAACTTTTTCAAGTCACTGAAGGAAGAAAAAGGCCCAAGCGTGGTATTGGCGAACGGTAAAGTAGTTACCGCCGCTGGTTGTGGCGAAGGTGTTGTGCACGGTGTAGACGGAAACGGAAGCCAGGTGGAAATAAAGCTTACCGACGTGTTATATGTTCCGTCGTTGGCCAGTGGACTCGTGTCAGTGGACAGATTGACGGCGAAAGAGTTTTCGGTAAAATTTAAGAAGGATGGTTGCGACATTTGCGATGAATCCGGTAAGAGAGTTGTGATCGGAGAAAAGTCAGGGTCGTTGTATCGGCTGAAGTTGGCGAAAGTTGAGAAGAAAGTGGAGGGCCAGTGGCCGATAATTGGCGAGAAGAAGACAACGAAGGGAAGAAGTTCACCAGTCGGTGTGGTGAGCTGGTATTCGGAGATGAAGCCAAATAGAGCCGATGATGATGAAGAAGAATACTTCGATGCGGACACTTCAAGCGAGGAAGTGGAGCCGCTGCATGTGGCGGAGACCAACAGTGGAAGCTCGGATTCGGATGCTGATAACTGGAGGGAAGTTCGGCGATCCAGGAGGAGTAATCGTGGAGTACGACCCGACCGGTTGGTTGATTACGTTGTTTGAAGCAGGAGGAGATCAACCCGGCAAGGAAGGCAGACAGGATGCGGACGAGTACGAGGACAACATTGAGGAGGAGTGTTGGAGTATGCAATGATTGTGCCTCGTATGCAAAGCGGCAGCACTGGATGTGTGTAGCTGTATGAGTGAGGCTGCGACGCATGCGCCGGTAGGGCAGGCGGCGAGCGCGCCAAATAGGATGAAGAAAGGGAGAATGGAAAGTTTGCCATTTATCCGTAATGTGATGTTCAATCCGTACAGACGTGTTTATTAAAGCTTTCTCGTTGCGTACAGTAGTTTATTAGTTGTTTTCTTTCCTACCGAAATCCTGGTTCCGCGTTCCGCTTCGGTGACCCTGTTCTGCGTTGTGGTGTGTCCACCTCTGCCCAACAGGTTTAAACTCAAATTTTGGGTGTATTTTGTTTTCCGTGTCCCTTCCGAAATGTCAGAAAGGAACAACCCCGGTGTTAGAAAGTTGAACCCCTGTGGCATTTTTGTCGACTAAGCGAACGTCAAACGTGATCTCAAATGTCAAGGTTCATTTATGGATCCAATTTTTGAATTAAAGTTTTAATATGATATATCCGTTATTTGAGCGGGAAAAAATGCTAAAGTAGTTGCAGTAACATGCTCTTTCGTGATATTAAATGAAAACAAGATTTCATTAAACATTTTAGGACCCTATTGTATTTGGCCTTCGGGAAAGGTGATATGGCACTAATTTGCGTAGAAGAAAAGCCTTATTTATTAAACAAGTTTTGTACGGTATTAGTAGTTCTATTAGAGAAAATGATCATTTCCTTTTAAATTGTCCATACACTCGCAAATTGTCTCGAGTTACTCACGATTGGATTAATATCGCCATGCAATATAAAGCCATAGACTATTTAAATACGGTTTCATTCATATACGATTCTTTAATAGCAAAACAAGAACATGTTCCAAATATTCAGTTGAAATTTCCAAATTATGATTGGCAAAATGTTTGGGAAAATTTTAGTAAGATTTTTTTAGTTCAGAAGCTAAGTCAGTGTTATATGTAATTTTGAATGACATTTTTCCACATAATGAAAAAATGTGCAAATATTAAATAAGAGGTCAGTTAGAAAACAAATGTGTAATATGTAGTAAACTTGATACTAATATACATAGGATGAACAGTATATATTCTGGAGAAATATGGAATTGGATTGAAAAAGTAGTGAGGAAACAGATAAAAGTTAACTTTAGCAGTGCTACTGAGATTATAGGAATCAATATAGGATAAGGTAGGAAAGACCTAAAAGCAGCTCTTTGGCTAATAGTAGAAGGAATCGCATATACAACAAAGCACTATAAAAACGCTTCGTTATTCGTTTTCCAACACATTTTAAGGAATCAAAGATGGAATCAGAGGTATTTCGGAACACACGCTTTTGTATTTTAAGAATTTTGGTTTTAAGTTTTGTAACGATTATTGAAAAATACACAATAAAAAAAACCTCTTTGTCATTGTTCAAAGTGTGCATCGATATGGTCGAAATCAAGGACACTGTGAGGTTTGCATTCCCTCCGGGATCTGCGCGGCCATCATATGAAGAAATCGCCAAATTTGTGAAATCTTTGGATGTCAGTGTCGTCGAAATGGATACGCTGTATAGACGAGCAGAAACTCACAGCGTTTACCTGAAATTTAGGAGCCAAACAGCATTCAAGCAAGCGTTGGAAAAATAGAAATATTAGTAGAAGAACGCTAGTGGCGCTGTTATCACAAAACTGATTTTAATTATTTTTACCTTCAGTTATATACACGGGAAAAAATTCTGTGGTAAATATTACTATTGTAGCTGACTACGCCCATTCTTGAAACTACCATGGAATTTCAGACCAATTTACTATGTTTACGGTACATCCCACCACATTACTGGTACATTTGACAGAAAGAATTTACAACAATCTGTTTTCGACAACAAACATGGTAAAATCAAGCGTATTTCTGGTCTGCTGAAAATTGCCGGTGCGAGCGCTTAAGTTAACCCCCTAAAATGGTAGTTTATACCGCACAATTTTTTTGCGTGTAGGTTTTCACTTTTTTTTTTTAAATGACAATGCTTTGTTTTGGTTTTCAAATTTGATTTGACACTTTGAAGCCCGGTACTCAGGCTGTCAGCGCGTGGCAAACTGGGCAAACTAGATGTTAGTAACACGAACAGTAGCGACATTAGCATTCTTAGGTTAACACTTCTACTGTTGGATACAATGGGCATGCATGCTTTGAATATGCGAATGGGACAACAGTAAAGCCTAATTTGCTGCTCAAGAAAATTTTTGCCGATTCCTTGCAGAAATTTTCTACAGCGACTCCCGTTAATGGTGCAAACATCACACGCGGAGGGCAATTTCCAATACGTTCGAGTGTGTGAACTGCCACCGGAAATGCAGAAAGCTGAGGAAGTATTGGAACCCAAGCCTGAACCGGTGCCGATAAGATTTTGGAGGTACAATGGGAAAACATATACGTAGTATGCAGGGATTGCAAAGATTAGAGTGGCATACTAAACGGAACCCCAGAAAAAACGGGACTTGGAGGCCAAGGCATCAAGGAGGTCTACGCCATCCAAAGAAAAAAAACAGAGAAGTTCTTCCCGACTATCTTCTATCGGTTCAAAGTCCGATATATCTGATTAGCTCACCTGTTAGTTTTATTAGGGTTTTTTTTTAATGTAGAAAAACCATATAATTTAAAAGACAATTGGCTCCGTAAAGTGTTAAACACGCATGAGCCCAATAAATAACAACGAGAAGAAAAGGGGCCTTCGTGGCACAGTTGGTACACGTTTGCTTTATAATCAAATGGTCCATGAGTTTGAATCTCATAGGTAATCCTTCCGCAATGGAAGATTCGAACTAACAACGCTTTTATGTTAGACGACTGCTTTATCATCTAAGATACTGAGCCAGGGCGTATTTAAAAAATGTTTAGGATTGGATCTTATTGATCGCTCTTTTCAAATATACTTTGTTTATAAGCTTGAATAGCTAATCGGGTTATCATTATTTATTTTCCTTAACGGTGAAAAATGTCCTGGGAAACTTATTCCATTTTAAAAAAATCTCAAAGTTTTGAGAAAATTTGATTCCGATTTGACAAAAAAAATGTTTCTGTGACGCTTTTATCTTCAGTTATGATTTTCGAACGAAAAGACTTGTACGAGAAATCTGGGCATTTTTCACAAAACTATGACCAAACGCAGGAATTAAAAAGTAGTACATCTTAAAAATTTCAGTGATTGAAATTTATAAAATTCTGTTCTCAAAAATATTTCTTTGAAAATATTACACGAGTTGGAACAGACACTGATAGGCAAAATAAAGTGCCCACCTTACCAGTTTCCCGAATTTCTCCCATTGATT
The DNA here is from genome assembly GCF_002204515.2 of Aedes aegypti. Classification (NCBI taxonomy): domain Eukaryota; kingdom Metazoa; phylum Arthropoda; class Insecta; order Diptera; family Culicidae; genus Aedes; species Aedes aegypti. Next base: position 304,869,063 of record NC_035107.1, on the reverse strand, counting down.
TGGTTCAAATTAAAGTTAACACACCTAAATCTTTTGTGATATTTTATCTTTGATGTTCTTTTAAAGTTGCACTTACAAAATTTTGATAAAAAAAAAAGAATTTTACTCAAAGAAAAAGATAATCAATTTGTATTAAAAAAAAAATAGTGACAAAAAAAAGTGCCCACTTCCTTCTTGGCCCCAGAAAAGATGATTTAAGAAAAATAAAAAGCAATTTAATACTTAATGTGTCCTCCTTTGGCCTTAAGGACTTGCTGGAAGCGCTTCGGCATGCTTTTCACCAGGTTTTGTGGGTGTTGTGGATCTAGTTCTTCCCAGGCGCGCTCCAAGGCTTCAAAATAATTATTTTTGTTGGTAACACCAGTTTTTTCAACCCTGGCATCGAGAATCGCCCACAAATTCTCGATGGGGTTCAGGTCTGGGCTTTGTGGAGTCCATTCCAGCGGTTTAATCCGACAAGACCGATAGAAAGATTTGGTCTTCTTTCCAGTATGCTTCGGGTCGTTGTTCTAGAGAAATATGAATTTCTCTTCAAGGCCCGTCTGAATCAGCGAAACCTCGCAGATTTTCCCGCAAGATGTTAATGTAGGAATCTGCCGTCATTATTCCGTCGATTTTTCACGAGGCTTCCTACTCCACTCCATGAAAAACACCCCCAGACCATCACATTTCCTCCTCCATGCTTCACCGTTCCTTGGATGTGGTGCTCTGCACCAGTGATGGAACGGAGCGATCAAGTAGGCTTGCTCATTCTTCAGTTCAAAAATTTGAACTCTAATGAGCAAAAATTTGAACGCAGAATGTTCTGACAGATTTCACGGTATCTTATCGTGCCAAAATTGTTTATGAGCAAGACATAATATATATATATTTTTTATGATTGAATTGATTTTATTATTGATTCAAGACATATTTTCCAAGTGAATACTTAAATCTATGCTTTAATTACCATTGTAGTGCATTGCGATCTGAACGGGCCGTTCGAGAGCAGCGACAGGCTCCGGCTCGCGAGTTCACTGTCTACTGCGTTCTCGTGCAAAATTTGAACTTGTTCCGTTCAGTTTTGGCTCGCGTTCAGTTCAAAATGCATCACTGCTCTGCACCTAAAGAAACTATATGCAAAGAAGCGAAATGTTCCAATTGGAATTCCAAGTTTACTGTCAATGTCATTCCAATCGAGCAGGAGACTTGTCAAAAACTTTTTCACACAAGCTGAAAACGGCTCACACAAAAATGTTACCGCCCACGAAAATGTTGCTTCTTCTAAAGTAGCATATTTTCTGAATACACGAGTGTCGGTTGCAATTTTCATGCTTTGCATAAAGAATGCTCTACTCATTACATTGGTTTTCCACACATTCAGTCAATTTTTCATTCGTTATCCAAACCTGTGAAAATTCAACACATGAAACCTGTGACTCACTTTTAGCGTGGGATTCAACATTGGCAGTGCTGCGTAATAGATTTGGCATAGTTGCTAGCTGATTTATTTTGAATATGATCAGATTTCGTCTCTTTGTAATTTAGACTCTTTATCTGCACCACACACGAGCCCGCCGCTTTCGGTTAGACAGCTCGAGCGTCAGGAGCGCCACATCCAAGGAACTGTGACGCATGGAGGTGTGATGTGAACCTCGTGAAAATCGACGGAATAATGACGGCCGATTCCTACATTAACATCTTGCGGGAAAATCTGGAGGTTTCGTTGATTCAGACGGGCCTTGAAGAGAAATTCATATTTCTCTAGAACAACGACCCGAAGCATTTTGGAAAGAAGACCAAGTCTTTCTTCCGGTCTTGTCGGATTAAACCGCTGGAATGGCCTCCACAAAGCCCAACCCTGAACCCCATCGAGAATTTGTGGGTGATTCTCGATGCCAGGGTTGAAAAAACTGGTGTTACCGTAATCCGGGGTAACATTGATCATTTTTTTTAGTTTTTCTTAAATTTTTCATTTCACAATACAAATGTTACAAGTTTCATATTTTTAAAACAAGTACTGGCACCCACCGCTCCTAACTATGTACTTTATTTTGTTTTTCGAAAGATTTAAACATGTTTAAATAAATGTTTTAAGTGATTTTTTGATTCAGCTGATATGGGGTAACATTGATCACCCAAGTAAACAACGTTCGCTTATATTGGAAATGTCGTTACTTACTAAAATCAGGGCCCCTGAAGCCGAATATGAAGACCAAACTCTTACAAGTCATTTACATTTTGAGTTATTTCAAAATTAAAAACACCTTGAACCGCGGAATACGCCTAAAAGTAGGCAATTTCCTCATGAAATTCTACATTCGTAATAGTAATTAGTTAATGTTGCTAATTGAATAAACTTATGAAAGATTTGACAACGGAATCGTTTTCGGCGATGCCATTTTTAGTAACACCCGCATTTTCCTTGATCACATCGTCTGCAGAACTCATGTGAGACATGTATACTATAGCTATACTGAAAACTATAGCTTTGTATTGCAAGATGAAGTGCAGTCCCATCACTGGAACGTACAACAAGCTACAATTCATCCATTCGTTATTTATTTCAATGGAAGTACGCAAATTGAACATTTTAGTTTTATTGTAATTTCCGAAGATTTAAGACACGACTCAGTATCTGTAAATTTGTTCATTGCCAAAATGATTAACTTTTTACGCGTTGATAAGGATAAAGAAATCAGAAAGATATATTTCATGTCTGATGGAGCAGCATCGCAGTACAAAAACCGTAAGAATTTTCGAGCCTTTGTCAATTTAAATCAAAGTACGGAATTGATGCAGAATGGCATTTCTTTGCTACGTCACAAGGCAACCCGGATAAAAACGTATCATTCAGTGAATGGAATAAACCATTAATGTACAATATAACGTATTGGATACAATACAGCGTATTGTAATTGAATGTCGAAGCAATATTATTCATGTTTGGATATACAATTCAAAAAACAATATAATATATTGTAACAGAACATTGTATTGTTTTTAATTGGTTTTATACGTTACAATTTTAGTCAAATTCCTATTTTCGCGTAAAACAACTGTTGCTTTTTTCTATGAAGCTTTGCTGAAAGAAATAAACAAAACAAGTTCAAAAAGCAAGAAATGTTGGGTGGAAAATATTCAAAAAGTAAAAATAAGTAGTTTTTTAGAAGTCACTTGACATTACCTGTAACGACGAATGCAACCATGATACAGTTTGTTGAATTGTTTTTGTATTGTACAATACACGAATTGCTTATCAAGACAATACATGAACAATATATCGTATTGTATTTTCAAAATGTTTGTATGAGAAAATATATATATTTGTATTGTTACGATACTTAACCACCCATACATTATATTGCAAAAATCTCATATACCATACAGTGAACTGTTCAAAACAATATATTGTATTGTAATTGTATTGGCATTTTACAATATACTGTATTGTTTTTCCAATATATTGAATGGTACTGTTTCAATACGTTATATTGTTTTTGTATTGTATTTTTTATCCGGGAAAGGTCCTTGTGATGCTATTGGAGGAACCATAAAGCGCATGGCCACAAGAGCAAGTTTAGCCAAAGCACGTGAGCATCCAATTAAAACTGCAAAAGAACTATTTGATTGGGCGAATCACAGAAAAGAAGAAGATTTAACAAAATTATCATTTTGTTTTACTACTACTGAAGAGTACGAATTAACGGCATCAGAGCTCAGCGAGCAATATAATAACGCGAAAACGATCCAAGGAACCCAAAAATTTCATCGTTTCATTCCATTGTCAGAAAATAAAATTAAAGCAAAACTATACTCGAACTGTACTGATAATGATGCAAAAGTGTTCGATATTGTAAAAAAATTGAATAACAATAAATAAATAAATAAGTATTAATAAAATGTTTTCATGATCTCATAACGCATACCCAAATCCAAAACTTTTAAAGTTTATATATAACATTTAGAAACTCATCGATCATACTCTAAAAAAAAATATCCTGGTAAAAAAAAAATTATTTTCGAGTAATCTGTTAATTCATTTTAATTTATACATATATACATATACATATAATATTTATACATATACATAATATTTATACATATAATATACATAATACTAATGAATACATGAAAACGACTTGTTTAATTCACGCAAGGCCCTTAACAATAAAATCAGCAACAAACTGCGGTTCCCGTAATAATTTACACCGAAAAAAAAATTTTTTTTTTCTACTAAATGTGAAAATTGTGACATGTTTGAAATGTCATAACTTTTTTGTTTATTGGTTTACCATCACCAAATTTTTATGGTAGATAGCTAATATAATGAACCGTTTCGATAGGGTTTTGAGATATTTGAGTTTTTGTGTCAAAAATTATGTTTTTTAATGCAAAAATATTTTTTTTTACTGTGTGTATTTTTTTTGGAATCTTTATTTAGTTGTCTAACTTTGTTTCTTTAGTTGTCTAACAATCGAACGAACCGTTTTTGCTGTGCAGCTTTTTGAATATTTTTGAACCATTTTCACATACACCCTTTTGAAAAGTTAGTCGTGACTCAACTTGAAGATTTGATATCGGAAAATGACGATTTAGATGGAACTGGAAAACTGTGCAAAGTTTCAGCTCAATACAAAAAAATGAATTAAAAAATTTACCAAATTTTGGTGCTGTTGCTTGGAATCACTCAGGTGCATAGTCCCATTAACGAGGATAAGGGTATTTGTAGTAATTTGGACAACCACGTATAAATTCTGGATATATCCATTTGATTTTGCCGTAATTGTCCAAATTACACACGATTAACATTCTGTCGGAAACACATTTTTACCCTAAGATTAAGCAGGCCATTTCGCCAAAGGAAAGTACAAAAACTTCTTAGCCGAAGTGGACAAGAATGGCATTTTCTACAGAGTGTTCCATTTGAAGTGACATTTCTTTCAACTGCGTACTGCGTTTTAAGAAAAAATCTTGAACACTTCTGGCAAGAAATTTCCCACGCAACGAGACTTTCGTTTTACTTTTTATTTCAGATGCATAGACCCCATAACCAGTATAAATAACATTTCAAGAATTTGCATGAAGTTATCAATCGCAGTAGCCATTTCTATTGAGTTAGAGATGGGAAACCAAAGATTTTATTTTGTCTGCATAATTTCGTAGTGCATTATAACATTGGTTATGCTTGGAAAATTCCCCCAACCGATCTTAATGTGCATCTAGCTACCAGCTCACTTTAATGCAAGCCAAGCATACATGGAGATTTCGTATATTTTGGCAGTAGGTAAAGCGGAGGAGAGCTTACCACATGAAAATTAACATTCCCTATTTTCGCGCGCGTGAGTAAAAATAACAACAAATGCGTTCGTTCAAGTGCAAGTGCAAGTCGCGTTACGACTTCCGTGCGCGCCCGAACGTTCGGTTGAGGAGACGTCTTCGCGATCTAGTCATCCACCCGTCGGAGAGCTTGTACGGCAGCCAGCTGGCCGCCCCAAGCAACCGTTGCTATAGCACCGCACCCAGGATGATGATGATGTTGATGACGATGGCTCATCACTCTTCGCTTCGTCACGCCATAACCATAACGACGACGACGGTACGAAGCCAACTAGATGCATTCCCTCCACGATATAGGGTTTGGGGGATTTGGGAGCGGTGCAGTTGAGGGGGTGGCTATTTCGAGTTGACAGATTTTCCGCTAGAGCCGTGTGTGAGATATGGCAAAATGTTTGGATGTCGTCCGAGTTCTACGAGTTCGCGCGAAGGTCTTTCCCTGGTTCGGGTCATGCACCCTAAGATGCTACCGGGCGATGATGCTTCTGTACATGCTTTGGTCAAAAAGTATGCAAAATTTCAAACTGATCTTTGTTTTTCATACACAGTCAGTTCTCCATAACTTGATATTCCAGGGACCATCGAGTCAAGGAGGTATGGAGCTACAGAATACAAAACTGGTGCAGCTGCGATCCAAGGGACCATCGAGGTAGCCTTGGAATCCATATTTTACTATAATATAATATATGAATCTATAACTCGCTATTGAGAAAAGAAATATCGAGTAAGGAAGAGTTGACAGTAAAGGATTTTGTTTCCCGGACTTCAAAAACTCCCGGGATTCTGCTATTTATTTTTGAAATTTCTGGATTTCCCGGGATCCCGGAAATTTAGTGAAAAACAGTCCCGACTACTATGTCTTTATTGCATTCTATTGACTGTTTAACGATAAACTTGCGACGATCGACGCGCCACCATATTTCATATAACAGAGGCTATTAGAACTAACTTGGAGGTGATGATTTGGAGGTTATTTGGCAATTTGGAGGTTAAAATCCCCTCCAAACACTAGCGATTTGGCGGTGGGATGTTGACGTTTGATGACGAATATAAACAGTAAGTACAACGTAGCAATTTTTTTATACATTAAAAAAAATAAAAAAATTTTCGCAGTAAAATGTATTTTTCATCAAATTTATATTCAAATTATTTCATCTCGAATTATTTAAGATTGCTTCTGATCTGCAAGCATGATCCAGAATTTCGTTAGATCACTTGCCACGATTCTCCACTGATGGATGTATACACTCATCCAGAAATAGCGATTACGGCGATTATTTTTATCTCTTCCGGCCACTGAAGCAACTGAACAGGGAACGGCTCAAAACTTCCGCAGTGCATCTCTTGGCGATTCGGCCAATTTAAAGTCATTAATTTGTTTTTCACCAAAATCCATAAGCCCTCCGCGCGTTGGTATCCCCAAGTCTGAAATGCTCTCGCGACGGTAAATCCGTCGTCGGACGAGAAATCGAGTGTCAATTAATTGGGATGCCGAGCCGACTGGAGAGTGCCGGACTACATGGAATGCCAGGCGATCGACTTCCTATCAATTTTAATAAATTAACGGGGGTGCAAGATTTTTGGCATCAAATTTCAATCGTTTCACTGTGGGATCGTTAGTCATTCTCGGTGTCCATAATGGTTTGGTTGCTTTATTTTGATACATCTGCTCTGCTCTGCTCTGCTCTGCTCTGCTCTGCTCTGCTTGTAGGAATGAAACACTCAATATCTGCAACAATTATCACTTTATTTCACTGTTCAAAATATGCACAACGATTTCCCACATCCGTTTCTCACCGGCACGATACACATTCTCCCGTCTCCCTGTCAATCCACCCAGGGCCCTATTTAGGAGTTCACTTCTATATTTTATCAGGGCTGCATTCAAGGGGAAAACCCTACAACCCCCCTTTTACAATAACAATGTTTTAGAGACACTTAGTGGGATAGATAATCTTTAAACTTAACGGGTACATTATGGTTTCGTTTAACACTTCTCTGTATGTCCTCTTGCGAATCCGGTTCCGTCATCGCTGATGAGGTCTTTGTAGATACTTCAGTATTGCCGGAGTTCGATGGCGCTGTTGTAGTTTCTTTCAAGCTAGACTCTCCTGTTTTCGACGAATCACCAATATCATCCAGCAACTTTTTCAAATGCGCTACATTACGGCGGTATTCTTTCCCATTTTCAAGTGCTTTTACTGTACAATCTGCTCCAATTTTTCTTGTTACAACGTATTCCTCGGGAGCGAAATTGGAACTCAATTTGTTATCTTTTCGCATCCTTTTTACTAGAACACGATCTCCTACTGATATTTCACTGAATCGTGCCTTTCGTTTCCCATCTGCGTATTCTTTTCCTTTTTCTTTCTGAAGGGTATCATGATCTCGATGTTCTTCGTTAACTCGAGTGAAAATTGGTACTTCTGGTAGTTTCGTTCGAATTCTTCTGCCGAACATCAACTCCGAAGGTGCGCGTCCAATTGTTGGATGAGGTGTTGCATGATAAGATAACAGAAATTGTGCTAAAATTTGCCTCCAATCTTGTCCAAGTTGTTGCGCTATCTTCAACCTTTTGAGAATCGATCGATTCTGTCGCTCGACCTCTCCGTTCTGTTGAGGCCAATAAGGAATGGTGTTAATCAACTGCACCCCCAAATCCTCACAGAATGCTTGAAACTCCTCGCAACTGGCATTAAATTGTGGCCCATTATCAGCTCGCAGTGTTAGTGGAACTCCGAATCGGCTGAATATCGTCGACAGTTGATTGATTGTTTCTCTGGTAGTGGTCTGGTTCATTTCACAAACTTCGATATAACGACTGTAATAGTCAACTACAACCAGCAACGTTTGTCCGTCCGGCAAAGGTCTAAGGAAATCTATGGCAATCTCCTGCCAGGGCCCATTTGGAGTTTCTTTGCGTACCATTGGTTCTGGGGGCTCCGGTGCAGAAACCAAAATACATCCACGACACTTTTTAACGAACGATTCCACCGCCGCGTCCATTTTAGGCCACCAGACAGAACTTCGAAGATGCAGTTTCATCATTCGAATTCCAATGTGACCCTCATGAGCAATCTGAAGCACTTTCTCTCGCAAAGATTGAGGAATAACAATTCGATCAGTTCGTAGTAAAATGTCTTCACAGCGGCACAGCTCATTTGCTACGACCCGATACTGTAAGGGCAATTCCTGGATCGATGCGTTTCCTAGACATTCTAGAACCTGCTGGATTTCAGCATCCTTTTTCGTTTCTCGTACAATGTCATCCCATTTCAATGCTGCGGTTGTAGCAGAACACAAGGCGATGTTCTTTATCATAAGTTCGTCATCACGATCGAATGGCACAGCAGGCAATGATGCGAGGCGGGATAATACATCTGCAAGATTTTTTTCACCAGGTATGTGAACAACGCGATAATCAAAAGCCTGAAGACGTAGGACCCAACGTTCGATCCTGGCACATGGTCTCGAACGGTCGGTAAAAAGGAACTCTAGAGCCTTACAATCCGTCAGTATATTGAACGTACTGCCATATAAATATGCTTGGAATCGCTCTACACTCCATACAATAGCTAACGCTTCCTTTTCTGTTTGACAGTATCGCTTTTCGGTATCTGTCAATGACTTTGACGCGCAGCTTATCACTCGACTTTCGCCAGCTTGATCGGTTTGCATCAATATAGCCCCCAGGCCAAACGGACTAGCATCCGCCATCACTGAAGTTTGGTTGAGTTTATTGAAAAACCCAAGCTCTTGAGCTTCTGCAATGGCAATTTTGACGTTTTCGAATGATTTTTGGTGACTCTCGTTCCATTCAAACTTAGTTCCCTTCTTCAACAGAGTACGCAAAGGCTCATCAAGCGTAGCTAGATTTGGTATGAACTTGTTGAGGTAGTTTGCTAGCCCCAAGAAACTACGCACTTCTGCTTCATTTTCAGGACGTCGAAAGGACATTATTGCGTTCCTTTTCAAATCTGAGGGATGTATCCCCTTTTCAGTTAATTTGTGACCCAAAAACTCAACCTCGTTCACATGAAAAACACACTTCTCCCAATTGAGTTCAACATTCCACTCCTTGAATCTTCGAAGTACCTATAGAAACAAATATAAATAATTCATGTGCATTTCTTTATTCAATCCATTAACTTAGCTTAGCTTAGCTTAGCTTAGCTTAGCTTAGACTGACTACACATATCAATGGTTGCTATTCCGTGATTGACCGAAGGCAGTGAAAATGCACAAAGAATCAACTAGAAGTTCGGCTGGGATTGGCCATAATCTTCTTCAGTGTGCATAATTCAGTGCCTCTATTTATACAAGGTCAATAACGGCGCCGGCCACGTCCTTGCAGTCAGGTGGGATTGGGGGAAGGAATGTTAGTGTGTAACCTTTGCTATTTGGAGACCGTGTTTGCCTCTGCATCTCCACAAAGGTTACTGGGAGGGATGTTTGTTAATGGGAAGGATCGTTGGGTCACAGGATTCACTTTGATAAGCGATTAGACCATGATAAATAATTATTGGTGAGATATAAACATGCTTAAATGCAAATACAATATTTTCATTTGATATGAACAATATCTATGTAGAGAAAAAATTTGCCGACACTTGACGTGACGAACCTTTCAAAGTTTGTTGAATAAAGTGAACCTTTCGCAAGTCTACACTCGTAGTGTCGAACCATTCAAAGTTTTTTTTAATTACAAAAATAAAGGTAAAAGGAAAAAAGTGTTTTGAAAAAATAAATTAGACATAGATAATTTATGAATCAGAGTTTATGTCGACACTCACAGTGACGAACCTTTCAAAGTTTGTTGACAAATCATATTTACGTCTCATCGTTGTAACGATTAAAGCTGCAGTCATACATATTTTATAAATTAGAAATACTAGCATGAAACGAGCTCACCAATTGATCCGTCATCCTCAGCAACAACCACTTTCAGCTTCACTCGTTTGCTCGGCTATATAAAAGCACTCAGAGAAAATAGGCGCGCGACCCGAGAGGGAAAACGACTGACGACTGCTCAGGCTTTCTTGACGCACTGCCCAGGAGCAAGCGTCAACGTCGAAAGATCAAAAAGAACTATTCGAACGCGGCACTTTTTCACTTTACTCGACCGACGCGCGACATGTTTGATCCTGCCCTCATCGCCAGCCCCCGCAGGAGCAAGCGTCAAGGTCGAAGGATCAAACACAACTCGGCACGGTCAAAGGATCACACACTACTAAATAATTCCGCGAATCACGCCACTTTTCTCCACCCCCCCCCCCCCCCAATGCACTGCGCGCGAAACACGATTAATCCTGCTTGGCCGCTTCACCCGCCCCCGCAGGAGCAAGCGGCACGGTCAAAGGATCACACACTACTAAATAATTCCGCGAATCACGCCACTTTTCTCCCCCCCCCCCCACTGCACTGCGCGCGAATCACGATTAATCCTGCTTGACCGCTTCACCCGCCCCCGCAGGAGCAAGCGGCACGGTCAAAGGATCACACACTACTAAATAATCCCGTGAATCACGCCACTCTTCTCCCCCCACTGCACTGCGCGCGAAACACGATTAATCCTGCTTGACCGCTTCACCCGCCCCCGCAGGAGCAAGCGGCACGGTCAAAGGATCACACACTACTAAATAATTCCGCGAATCACGCCACTCTTCTCCCCCCACTGCACTGCGCGCGAAACACGATTAATCCTGCTTGACCACTTCACCCGCCCCCGCAGGAGCAAGCGGCACGGTCAAAGGATCACACACTACTCTGCATTTCTTTATTCAATCCATTAAAAAGAAAAACTCCAAACTGATTTAAAAATTCATACCTCTTCCAATCGTTTATCGTGTTCTTCACGGTCACGTCCCTCAACAAACACATCGTCCAAATACCAGTAAGTGCCTTCACATCCGGTCAGAATTTGGTCCATGGTTTTTTGGAATAGTTCAGGTGCTGTTACTAGACCAAAAGGAAGTCGCTTAAATCTGTAAAGACCCTTACTGGTAATGAAGGTGGTCACGTCTCTGGACTCCGGTGCAAGCTCAATTTGTAAGAACGCCTCTTTGATGTCTAATTTGCTCCAACATTTTCCTTTCCCCAGTCTTGCCAAAAAATCGTCCACTGTAGGCATGGGGTGGCGTTCTCTGAGAACGGCCTCGTTGACACGTCGCAAATCTAGACATAATCTTGGTTCTCCGTTGCTTTTGCCCACCACAACCAAAGGAGAAACCCACGAAGCCGGACCATCTTTGACTTCAATAATGTCTCTGGCCAATAGCTGCTCCAATTTCCTATTGACTGCATCCTCCAGTGGAATGGGTACCCTTCTTAGCGGCTGAAACACAGGCTTTGCAGCCGGATCAACATGTACTTGAACTTGAATGGCCTTTATTTTCGAGAACGGTATGATTTGAGCTGCAACGTTTTGAATGTCCAATCCAACCTTCAAAATACCAAGATCCTTGGAAGTTTGATCGCCAAGAAGGCAACGTTGACCACCCTTGATGACGTAAAACAATGCTCGTGCTGAACGCTCGCCGGCTATTATCTCGGCCACAAATGTTCCTATTATTGGCAATGGACGATCACTTGCATAACCTTTCAGAACTTTCGAGCTTCCTTTGGTGCTCTGATGGACAACCACCTTCGCTTGCTTCAACGATTCCCATGCTTCGTCTGTAATAAGATTCGCATCTGATCCAGAATCAATCAGCAAATCTAATTTCACTCCACCAATAGCGCATTCGATTACGTTTGTTTCGTTTCCTGAGTAAAAGGCATAGTACGTTTTTCCTACACCTGTGTCTCCGGATGCGTCTGGAGTTGACGGAGATTGTTGTGGCTCAATCATTCGCACTTTACTAGGAATCGTATGCTTCTCTTTGAATTTCCGGAATCGGCATCGTGATCCGAAATGACCGACTCGCTTGCAGGTATAGCAGAGCTTACCTCTTGCTGGACACGCTGTGTCGTGAGTTTGATGATCTCGATGGCCACAATTAAGACAACCAAGTTCGCTTTGGTTGAATGGAAACTTTCTTTTCGCTGAAAACTTCTTCGGATGTTGATCAAAACGCTTGCCGAATGCGACCATCGGTTTGCTGTTAATTTCAAGGACCTTGTGATCACCACTGGTTTGATTCCCTGACTTATCTCCAAAATCTTGTATTTGATTTTCGACACCTTCTAGAGCAGCACCAAGAGCTTCGATCTCAACCAAAGATCGATCCTGTTGGAGAATGCGACGACGAAGCTCGGAAGACAAACAGCCTTCTATGATGACATCAGTCAGAAAAATTTCCGTAAGAACATCTCTTGTTTCTTCTGGATATTTGTCGAACCCACAGTCACTAGCTTGTTGACGAAGGCGGAGCACAAAGTCAGCAAAACTAAATTTTTATTTATTTAATTAGTATTTTACGTTCAATCGTCATTTTAAAACAACTTCACCTTTCGCCCTGCTTTTGTTTCATGTTTCTCAATCTGTGTCGCTCAAGGCAATCCTGCTTGCAAGGTTGAAAGAACCCATCCAAAGCGTTTATCGCGACGTCGTACCATTGCTTTTCAGTGGACACCAAAGGAAACTTTTCACGTTCTGGGAGATTCAGGAATACTCGCTGAAGCTGAGGTCCACCAAAATGTAATAGTTTGGCTCGTTTCTTTTTCTGATCTATCACATCATACGCGTCAAAATAGCATTCTAATGCCCCTTTCCAAATTCTCCACTCTTTGTGCAGCCTGTTTTTCTCAATGTCGTCGCATCGGAACGGAGGAACTGGACGACTATCTTCCATCTAAAGACATTAACAAAAGAGAAAACACCATAGCACTGTCATATACTTTCAGAACTTGAATCAAATGATTTGAAATTGAACATTTTTTCTTTTGTTTTCCTTCTTTTTATTTTTCTCATTTATTTAACTAAATACAAAGTACTTGAGATTTCAGTTATGTGATCCACACAAAAGCTGTAGCAATCCATGCTAAACTAAGTACTCCATAAACATACCTTGTTTGAATTCTGTAATCCATACAGTAACTATCAATTACTTAATGAACAATCCATGCTCAATATTTGGTAACCGTAAACATAGCGTTTACATCCTATAATCCATATAGGGTACTGTTCTGAATAATCCATATTCAGTTGAGTGATGTCCTTTCTTAAACTGTAATCCATACAGGAAATGTCCATAAGAGTAATCCATACATAAGCTTTAACTGAATAATCCATATTCAACTATCTCAAAAATGTAATCCATACATTAAGTTTCCATGAACAGTCAATGTCCGGTTAATTCAGGTTAGTTATGCCTTTCCTTGAACTGTAATCCATACAGAATATGTCCACAAACAATCCATGTTCATTTGTTTTCTAATGAATTCTAATTATAAGTGAATAATCCATATTGAAATATTTCGAAATGTAATCCATACATTAGGTATCTATGAATAGTCAATATTCATTTTTATACAGTCGTGAAACACACACATGATATTTCCGGGAACAATCCGTTAATATTTTCTTAATGCTTAAGATTCCACCCCAATTTACCGTACCAAACAATGTTTACGCTCGAAGAATACTTCCCACATCATCGTAAATTTTTTTTCTCATAATTCAGCAAGTAATTAAAAACAAAAAAAAAACAAAAAGTTTCTCTTTTCCGTGTTTGCAACACTATTTCAATGGTTACCCTTTTCCATCTTGTCACTTCTACACCCACAGGAAAATAGTTCAGATCTCACTAATACTATTATATTATACCACAAGCATCGTTTTCCCCCCGTTACGATTCTGATACTCACGCCACCATTTGCTTTTCCAAGTCATAGAGAAATCACAAACAATCGATATTTACAACTTTATATCAAAAACTTGAGCTCACCTCGATAGTTTATCCTCGTCGCCAGGTTTGTAGGAATGAAACACTCAATATCTGCAACAATTATCACTTTATTTCACTGTTCAAAATATGCACAACGATTTCCCACATCCGTTTCTCACCGGCACGATACACATTCTCCCGTCTCCCTGTCAATCCACCCAGGGCCCTATTTAGGAGTTCACTTCTATATTTTATCAGGGCTGCATTCAAGGGGAAAACCCTACACTGCTCTGCTCTGCTCTGCTCTGCTCTGCTCTGCTCTGCAATACTCTGCTCTGCTCTGCTCTGCTCTGCTCTGCTCTGCTCTGCTCTGCTCTGCTCTGCTCTGCTCTGCTCTGCTCTGCTCTGCTCTGCTCTGCTCTGCTCTGCTCTGCTCTGCTCTGCTCTGCTCTGCCACTTCTACTACTACTTCTACGACTACCTGTACTACTTCTACTACTACTTCTACTTCTACTTCTACTACTATTTCTAATCCTTCTCCTACTTCTACTTATACTACTACTTCTACTTCAAACTCTACTTCTACTCCTACTTCTACTTTTTCGTTTACTTCTACTCCTACTTCTACTTTTTCGTTTACTTCTACTACTACTTCTACTTCTACTTCTATTTTGACTTCTATTTCCACTCATTTTTTTTACAGACTCGAATAGTATTTTAAAGAGTCTCAAATAAGCAAAAAAAAAAGTTCTACTTTTTCTTCAACTTCTACTATTACACCTACTTCTACTACTACTTCTACTTCTACTTCTATTTTGACTTTTAATTCTATTTCAACTCATTTTTTTTACCAACGCGAATAATAGTTTAAAGAGTCTTAACACTTCAGTCGTCGCGCTGTTGTATTTTGTACAACACTATTGCAAAAATCTCGCTTTTCACAACAACAGCGTCGTGGTTTTGACGGTGGCGAACCATGCGATGACTGGAAGGTTAAACAAGCAAAAACAAAACTTCTACTATTATTTTTACTCCTACTTATACTCTACTCTACTCTACTCTACGGCGTTTAAAAAAAAACGACTCATCAACATTTTCGACTGGTAATTTTTGGCCTACTAGATCGCACCACCGTGCGTCGCCGGCATCCGCATCAGTACAAGCGCAACCATTTGACCATTTGGGATAAATATGTTCCATTTTGCCCTCCGATCTCCGATCCATCCCCGCACAACGTTCCGACCGACCAAAGTGCTCATCTATTTTTATGATCCGCGAGAAAGAAAGTTGTGTAGCAAACGACGATGAGGATGTTTTTCAACACGGATTGCCCCCGCCCAAGTCATTCTTCCTGGTGCGTCGTTTCGTTTTTCTTCCTGCTGGTGCCCTGAACTGTAGGGGTAGGCGGGACAAGATGGTCACCCGGGGCAAGATGAGCACGCTTCGTTTGTGACCTTTATCTTACTTACTTACTTTTTTGGCTTTACATCAATTATCTTGATAAAGCCTCGCCAACAATAATTCGCCAATTCACTCGGTTCATGGCCGCTTCTCTCCATCCACGACTGTGACCCACGCTCTTCAGATCCTGGTGAACCTGGTCAATCCACCTAGCTCGCTGCGCCCCACGCCTTCTTGTTCCGACCGGATTCGTAGCGAACACCATCTTTACAGGGTTGTTGTCCGGCATTCTTGCAACATGCCCTGCCCAGCGTATCCTTCCAGCTTTAGCTACCTTCACGATACTGGGTTCGCCGTAGAGTTGAGCGAGCTCGTGGTTCATCCTTCGCCGCCACACGCCGTTCTCTTGTACGCCGCCGAAGATCGTCCTTAGCACTCGGCGTTCAAAAACCCCAAGATCTTGCAAGTCCTCCTCGAGCATAGTCCACGCCTCATGCCCATAGAGGACTACCGGTCTTATGAGCGTTTTGTACATCGTACATTTGGTGCGGGGGTGAATCTTTCTTGACCGCAGTTTCTTCCCATAGTAGGCACCCATAGCCCATAGTAGGCACGACTTCCGCTGATGATGCGACTAACATTGTTGTCAGCCGTCAACAAGGATCCGAGGTAGACGAACTCGTCCACCACCTCGAAGGTATCTCCGTCTATCGTAACACTGCTTCCTAGGCGGGTCCTGTCGCGCTCAGTTCCGCCAACCAGCATATACTTTGTTTTCGACGCATTTACCATTAGTCCGACTCTTGTTGCTTCACGTTTTAGGCGGGTGAACAAATCTGCCACCGTTTCAAATTTTCTCCCAATAATATCCATGTCGTCCGCGAAGCAAACAAATTGTCCGGATCTCGTGAAAATCGTGCCTCGACTGTTAAGTCCGGCTCTCCGCATAACACCTTCAAGCGCAATATTGAACAACAGGCACGAAAGTCCATCACCTTGTCGTAGTCCCCGGTGGGATCCAAACGAACTGGAATATTCGCCTGAAACCTTCACACAATTTTGCACACCTTCCATCGTCGCTCTTATCAGTCTCGTGAGCTTCCCGGGAAATCTGTTCTCGTCCATGATTTTCCATAGCTCTACGCGGTCGATACTGTCGTATGCCGCCTTGAAATCGATGAAAAGGTGATGCGTTGGGACCTGGTATTCACGACATTTTTGGAGGATTTGCCGTACAGTAAAGATCTGGTCCGTTGTCGATCGGCCGTCAACGAAGCCGGCTTGATAACTTCCCACGAACTCGTTTACTACAGGTGACAGACGACGGAAGATGATCTGGGATAGTACTTTGTAGGCCGCATTTAGAATGGTGATCGCTCGAAAGTTCTCACATTCTAACTTGTCGCCTTTCTTGTAGATGGGGCATAGTATCCCTTCCTTCCACTCCTCCGGTAGCTGTTCTGTTTCCCAGATTGTGCCTATTGAGAGAAAAGTAAAACACGCGCAGTCTCTTTGACGTTTAACTGAATTTTGAATTATTGGATCGGTTCTTTTAATAGACAAAACCCGTCAAACAGATGAAGCCCGAAAGAGGTAGTTTGGAGAAAAGTAGGACTTGAGTTCCGAGGTGAAGCACGGTGATATGAAAGCACTAAATAATCACTTGCTGTTAGTTAGGTGTCTAGAAATCAACTGAATTTATATTTCATGTTCTGTTTTACGTCGACCACTCGATCGCAGATCGAGGGCCGATCAAAACCCGATCGTTGACGTATCAACTTGCAGTATGACTAAATTCCGAGCGCAGGGGTGTGCGCATGCATTAACTAGTATAACAATTCTTCCCCCTTTTAGTTGGAATGTTGGCCTTAGCCAATTTGTATTAAAACTAATATTTGGATCAAATTCAACATAACTTAATTAATATTTTAAATAAACGATTCGAAAGTTCTTTGATGAACAAATTTTCGGAACCAGGATCAGAACTCGTAACAGTATTCAACATCTCGTTTTTCCTTCTTGGTACGCTTAGACCGCCGGACACCCTCAAATCCAGTCTCTTGAGTTGGTAACTTTCTCTTCTTGCTGCGGACACCTCCCTTTGGAGTCGGCTCCGATAGTCCGGTATTGTCATCTATTCGCTTCTCGTCAACTCTCGTTGTTCCCTCTAGTTCCTGGTTGGGTAACTCGTCATCTCGCAGCTTCCTCAACACTACGTTTGGCAAGGACCACTCGAGATCCGCTTTGCATCGCTTAAGCTGACTGCGGTGAGCCATTACGGCCACGTTTCCAACAAGTACCTGGAATACATTTTGAGAGTACTTTTTACTAAAAGAGGCTTTGACCCATCTGGTTTGACTGTGAGGTTTGTTGGTTCTATACCACACTTCATCCCCAGCCATCAGATTATCCAATGCATCATTAGAATGCCTCGGGATTTTCCCGCCTGAGTCTAGTTGGATGAGTTCATCCTCTGGCTGCGGTATAGTTAGCTGTTTTTTGTAATGATTTTTCGGGTTTACTAAACCCAAAAGCGTCTTTGGTTTATAAGCAAATATTCTCTCAGATGGAAAATATCCATCACTCGTTATATTGTTGTTCCTAAAGTTTATCAAAAAGAGATTTATCTGGTCTTCCAGATCTAACTCCGCAATCCCACTCTCTAACAAAAATCTTTTTAGGACTTCTTTTACGGTCCTAACCAGTCTCTCGGCCTGTCCGTTGCTAGAGGGGTTATAAGGCGGACTTTTCATCACCTTGATGCCTTGCCTCTCGAGAAAACTGATAAAACCATGGGAGTTGAAAGGAGGACCATTGTCCGATACTAGAACATCTGGGAGACCAAATCTAGCGAAAAAAGCTACCAATCTCTGCAAAACTACAACAATCTGTACCTTGCTTCATCCACTCGATTTCTACCCATTTAGAGTAACTGTCGACCATTAGTAGGAAAGTACGGTGCTCGAAAAAGAAAAAGTCTATGTGAACCCTACTAAACGGCCTGGTTGTTGGTATCCAGTTGGATATTTCTTTGGGTTTATGGGAAATGGCCATACTATTGCAGGCGATGCAGCTATTTACATATTGTTCTATATCCTTGTTAATTCCGAACCAGTAAACCATATTTCTGGCTAGCTGTTTCATTTTAACTATTCCCGCATGATTTCCATGTAAAAGCTCCAAAATATGTTTTTGATGAATGGCTGGTATAATCACTCTATCTTTATAAAGGAGACAATCGTCTAAGATTTCTAAATCTTCCTGGTTGGCAAAAACATCCGCGAATTTCTTCTCTACTCTTTTCGGCCAACCTTGATGCATAAATTCTTTGATTTTCTGTAAGTATTCATCATTTTTAGTTGACTCAGCAATAACAGCTGCATCAATTGGTAATGGTTTACTAAAATTTATGCTTTTTATTGCGTCTTTGTCTAATTCATCAGGAACTTCCTGCTGTAATGGAAATCTAGAGCAAAAATCAGCGTTTCCTAACTTATTTGACGGTCTATACACAATATCAAAATCGTATATCGACAAATCCAAAATAAAACGTTGGATCCTAGTGACATAAATAGAATTTTTACCCTCTTTACCAAAAATTCCAACAAGTGGCTTATGGTCAGTATACACGATGAAGTGTTGCCCAAATAAATATTTGTGAAACTTTTTAATGGTGCACACTAAAGCTAAAGCTTCTAAGTGTAAAATGGGGTACTTTTTCTGTGCATCATTTAACGAAAAGGATGTAAAACTGATCGGTTTTTCTATACCATCGACTACGTGGGCAATCAATCCCCCTAAGCCATAGCTTGACGCATCTGAAATCACCACAATCGCCTTGTGTGGATCATAAAATTCCAAAAAATTTGTGTTAATCAACAGCGCCTTACTCTCTTCAAATGCTTTTTGACAGTTATCATCCCACACGAATTTGACATTATTTTTCAATAAATTATACAGATAACACAACTTTGCCGATAAATGTGGTATGAATTTATGATAATAGTTAAGCAAACCTAGGTACGATTTAAGTTGTGACTCATTTTTAGGAGCTTTTGCTTTCTCAATCGTAGAAATATTATCTGGACAGGGCATCAACCCATCCTTGGATATAACATGCTCTAGATGAACAAGTTCAGATACAAAAAATTTACATTTTTCAAAATTAACTTTAATGTTAGCCTTTGCCAACCTGTCTAGCACTAGTTCTAACTTCTTCCTACATTCGTCTATGTTTTTACCAGCGATCAATACGTCATCCAGATAACAAGAAATATTCTCTATGCCATGTAAAACCTTGTCCATCACTTGTTGGAATATAGATGCACTTGAAGAAGCGCCTTGGGGGAGCCTATTATAAATGTATAAACCTTTCATGGTATTTATTACAACAAATTTCCTGGACCTCTCCGTCAGTTCTAATTGTGTATATGCCCCTTCCAAATCAAGAGCGCAAAATACATTACATCCAGATAAATTCGCAAAAACATCTTGTGCTGTAGGTAAAGGATATGTATTGGGTAATATCGATTTGTTGATTGATACCTTACAATCAATTACTAATCGAAAATCGTTATTCTTTTTTAAAACTATGATAATAGGTGATGCCCATTCGCTAGTATCAATCGGTGTAATCACTTTCTGTTTCTCTAATTTGTCTAAATAATCGGCAACTCTATCCCTCAATCTATAGGGAACCTCATAGGCCATTTTGAAAATGGGTGTCTCGTCTTTCAGAACTAATTCTGCCTTAAATCCGTTAATTGGTTGTCCAAAATCTTTTTCAAAAACTTTACTAAATCTTTTCTTCATGTCTTCTACTGTAATATTGCTGGGATTGTCATTTAAATTATTTACCCTCAAGGAATCTGAGAAAAAGTTTCTCCAATTAGGGTAGAATACATCTAGCCACGTCCGACCTAGTAACGGGTAAAAATCATTTTCGCAATCAAGAACCAATAGTTGTAACCACTCTTCTCTACCTTTAAGTTGTACTGAGACCTTTGCCTCTCCTTCAATTTTGAGCTTGGCACCATTTACAACTATCAACTGTTTTCCGTACTTACGTAACGGAACGTCAAATTTAGACAAAAATCTACTTTTACTAATTACTGAAACAGAAGAGCCACAGTCTATCTCCATTTCAAGGTCTTTACCTTCCACGTTCACATTGATTAAACAAGGATTGCTAATTTTGTTAATAGACGACACTAACATACATAGTAGATCACCTGTGTCACTCTCTTCGCCCTCAGAATCATCTGCTCTCAATCGTTCCATTAGCTCATTGATGTGCCTGTCGGCCGAAGAACCAGGCCTGTAAGATTCGACAAGATTAATGGCATCCCTTTCCATATTTTTGAGTTTGAAACATTTATTCTTTATGTGTCCTTTCATTCCACAGAAATTACAAATCATCTGCGAATAGTCTGGCCTTTGTCTCCTGAAATTTCCTCCGTCCTGTCTGAAATTAACCGTTTTCGTGCTGTACTGCCTCTGTACTTGTTGCCCTCCATATGGCTTCGTACCCAATCGACTTTTCACGGATCCTCGGCTGCTTCCGGCTCCCCTATTGACTTCTTGCTGCCTATATTGATCCGCTAAGTCTAATGTCTGCCTCAGCCTTCCGTACACTCTTCCAAAATGCCCACTCGTTTCATTTTGAATAGCCGCAACTTGCCCGGTACTCCCATTATGTTGCTCATCAGTTGCTCCCGCATTAGCTCTTGCTACCTCCCATGTTGCAATAATCTTCTCAGCGTTTGTTAGAGTTAGCTTCTCCTCCCCTAGGAGACGTTGTCTCAAATTTTTGTCCTTAAGCCCCGCAATAAGTCTATCCAAAATAGCAATTTCTTTAAAGTTATTGAAGCCACAAAATTCGGCTTGAAGTTTCAAAGCTAATACAAAATCCTCTGTGGTTTCCCCAGGGTTTTGTACCCTAGTGCTAAATTTATAGCGTTGTACGAGGTCAGGTTCAATTTTATCCAAGCGATTCTTAAGCTTAGAAATCAAGTCTTCAAAAGTAGCTTCTTCAAAATTACCAGCCGGATAAAGTAGCTTAATTTCCTCAAACATTGTAGGTCCACTTAAGGTGATAAAATAGGCCATTTTATCCTCTTCTTTAACGTTGTTCACACGAAAGAAATACTTCAGACGTGTGTACCAATCGTTGAAAGAAGCACCTCGCCTGTAAGGCTCAATTGTGAAAGCCATATTTGTGCTCATAATGTAGAACTATTTGTTTAGACTCAAATCTTCAGTAATAGAAAAATAGTATAACGCAACGTGAAATTATTTGGACTATTGTTCAATAGAATGAATCCAAAAGGGCAATGACAAAAATATTAAAAATTGCAACAAAAGAAAAACAACAAAAAAAAGGAAACAATTGAATTAGATTTCTGAGGTTTACTGAAATTGCGAAAATGTCCGCTCCTTTTAGATTTTTCAATGGTATCAATAAAATGGTTGACTTACCGGAATAAATCCTTTTCTATGCAACGACCTTAGTCGACCCTGATGCTGATAGTTTAGACCTCCACCGGTCCCGTAGGTATAACGCCAATTTAGCCCGTTTTCGTTCGTTTTCTCCGCAATCGAGGAATTCGGATGGAAAAAAAACGAACTATGCTTGCGATGTAAGTCCTATGCAGCTTGCAGACCTGGGAGTGATAGGATCACTATTTAGTACTTCTTCGCACCCTAATTTGGTCGAAAATAATAAAAGGAAACACTCTTAATAGTCTGTCGTATTTGTATGTGAAAATAAAATTAAGTAAAAAAAAATTTTCTTGATAAATGCAATTATGTCACCAAAGGGTTGGATGAGCTGGTCACCCTATAGCATAGCTTCCCAAACTTTTTGGTTGCGCGACCCACCTATCCAACAAGCGTATTCTTTGCGACCCACCAGTGAAAAATTGTACAGAAACAAGTTTTGTACTGAAGCTTCTGAGGTCACTTATTACTATGATGGGAATGAGATTTGATCACAATATCACAATACCACACGTAATTGACATTGACATGCACTATGTTTGATTAAAAAAACAGTGAATAAAATCATTTATTTTACTTTTGTACTTGCAACTGCTCGTTACAAGATTTCTGTCTCAATATAGAAAATTCTTTTAACAACACTAAGGATTGATTGAATGTCTCAACATCAATCAAATTTCCATATAGAACTCATTATATTCTAGCATTTTTTTTTTCCAATTAAGTCACACCTCCATGAGTCGATGTTCCATTGCTCAATATTGACTCACGGAACCACATGGAATCAATATTTCGATTATAATCGAAGTTGCATGCACCATCAATAACTATTCGACCTTGAAAGTTTGCTTCACATACTGAAAGTTTGAAAATATTTTGTTGGAGAAAATGGAATACTTTCAAGTTTAAGGATTGTTTTACAAACTCAATCCAAGAAAAGACAATTTCGCAGCTAAAATTGTAGGTATGTGAATTTTTTTTCGACAGAATATTTTTTATCCTTCTAACCACAAAATCTTAGACCGAATGCTAAACGTTTTCGTAGAAATATCGGAGAAGCATGCAGGTTTGATGATGATAGAGATTTTGAAACCATGAACCATATTGAAAATGAAAAAAAACCTGAGTACTATAATGTTCATCACATTCGATATTTCCATGGGCCAATATTCTCTTCGACTCATGGAAGTTCGAGTATGGCTTATTAAGAGAGAACGATTAAAGAAGGCTGTATTGGCGACGTTCGACCTTAGAATAATATAGATAGTGCCAACTGACTGAATTCCTGATCATTGGAAAAAACTTGTTTTGTCATAAAGTAAGAATTTAAGTTTAAGGAAACATAGAAAAAAACTTTGGAAATAAATTCGTACTTTGGAATTTTTTCGCGACCCACCAAAGACTAGCTCACGACCCCCCTGGGGGTCGCGACCCACAGTTTGGGAAACTATGCCCTATAGGAATCAATGCAATTCTATTTAGCGCTCAACAAAAGCCCTTCACTAGTTATTGTATATCTCCTCGAACGCTGAAACAATGGAATAGAGAAATAGTAGATGGTAACGCCACACCAATCGCTGAAATAGTATTTTCAAGCTCAAACTATTGCGCCTTTGCACACTCTTTTTACTAATAAACTCACGTTACTCCTTAATTTCCCAATACAGCAACTATACGACTCGTTTCTGCTGTGTCAAGGAAATATCTCTGGCCACTTCTGTGTTGCGGTTCCTACCGTGAGAGCTGATGTTGGGTTGGCTGCCAAATGTTGTTTCTGCGATGGCGGTGTGCTGCCCAAATCCAAAGAATCGACGCTCGAGGTAACCTACTCACGCACTAATTCTTCTTTTCTCGTCGCCACTTTTGAATTATTGGATCGGTTCTTTTAATAGACAAAACCCGTCAAACAGATGAAGCCCGAAAGAGGTAGTTTGGAGAAAAGTAGGACTTGAGTTCCGAGGTGAAGCACGGTGATATGAAAGCACTAAATAATCACTTGCTGTTAGTTAGGTGTCTAGAAATCAACTGAATGTATATTTCATGTTCTGTTTTACGTCGACCACTCGATCGCAGATCGAGGGCCGATCAAAACCCGATCGTTGACGTATCAACTTGCAGTATGACTAAATTCCGAGCGCAGGGGTGTGCGCATGCATTAACTAGTATAACACTGAAGAAAGATATTTATTCACGAGATCAAGAGTTTACTACAAGGTGGTTTGTTTTGATACTATTACACACTGAATACAAAGTGGTTAGATTATCCCCAATACCCCTCTTTAAGCTGATCACTCTAGTATTCCCAAATTAATGCAATGCTTCTTAAAGGCAACAGGTGATAGTCCCTTCGTTAGCATATCAGCTGGCTGATCTCCGGTTGGAAGGTACTTTCACACTTTCTGCTCTGCAACGCACTCCTTGATGAATTCCAGTTTCACGGCTGTGTGCTTCATCTTCTTCGATGGTGCTTCAGATTCGGCTATGGCGATAGCCGATTGGTTATCCTCATAGATCTCCACTGGATTCTGGTCTCGTATCTTGAGTTCTTCGAACAGCTTGCATATCCAAATCGCTTCACAAATACAATCCGCAAGTGCCGAACACTCGGCCTCGGTCGACGACAGAGCAATGGTTCGCTGCTTTCTGGTTGTCCACGAAGTTGTAGCATTGTAAATCCGGAAACGGAACGACGGTCGTTCACGTCGGTCGCCCAATTCGCATCAGCAAATCCCACAATCTGCCGGTCGATCACATCCATTCTTTTGTACACCAAGCCACGCGATTTTGTGCCGCTCAAGTAACGAAGGATCCGCTTGGAGTGAATCCAGTGCTCATCAGTTGGATTACACTGATACTGACTGAAATACGCTACAGCGGCACTCAGATCGGGACGACAGGTTGTCATCAAATACGTTAGGCAACCAATAAATTCCCTATAAGGCTTGTCCAGATGGCCGCTTTCACTCCCCTTTGGTAGTTGCAGTCCAGCTTCCATCGGAGTGGACGCCGGTGTACACAGTTCCATCCCGAAACGCTTCAAAACTGCTTCAACGTATCCCTGCTGGCTGAGTTTCATGGTACCGGCCGCCATATCACTCTCTATTCGCAGACCGAGGAACATTTTCGCTTCTCCAAGGTCTTGCATCTTAAACTCCTGTTGCAGCAGCCGCTTGACGACCTCGATTTCTTGAACATCCTTGGTGATAATCAATACATCGTCAACGTACAGCAACAGATATACTGGCCCCGCTTGTCCGTTGCGCACGTACAGGCAGGTATCTTTCTCACTACTACGGAATCCAATCCTTTCGGCGAAAACATTGAAGTGATCGTTCCACGATTTAGAGGCTTGCTTCAGCCCGTAGAGGGATTTGCGAAGCTTGCAAACCTTATCCCCCTCTTCAAATCCTCTGGGCTGACGCATGTAGACGTCTCCAGACAAGGTGCCATTAAGGAATGCGGCGGTAACATCCATTTGGTGAACAGCGTAGTTGTGCTGATTGGCGAAGGCTAGCATCATTCTTACGGTCGACATCTTCACAACTGGCAAGTACGTCTCATGATAGTCGAAGCCGTATCGCTGAGTGAAGCCTTTAGCGACCAGTCGTGCCTTCCGCCTCTGGATAGTTCCGTCTGGGTTGAGCTTTAGTCGGAACACCAACTTGTTATCCACAACCTTTCTCCCTTTAGGGAGGTCCACCAACTCCACCGTATCGTTCTCCGCCAGCGATCGCAACTCCTCTTTAACAGCCACCTTCCATTCCGGCCAGTCTTCCAACTTCTGCAGCTCCTCAATACTTTCCGGAACATCCTCCACAAAGCACTCCGTGTTCAGCGCGTACGCCACGACGCACAAGTAATCGTTCAGTCTTGCCGGTGGTTTTCGGGTACGCTGGCTTCGTCGTGTTGCTTCCGCTTCCTGGTCTACCATTGCGTCCACCAAGGCTTCTTCGTCTTCGATTTCCGCTTGTGGATCGGGCTTCAGCACCTCCGGTTCTTGAACTCTCGCTTGAACTTCACCGAACGGTCCCGCCAAACGAAGACAATCCACGCTTTGCTGCTCCGAATTCGATGTACAGCTTCGACCACCGCTTGATTGCTGCCATGCCACTTCCTCGACCACGACGTCCCTCGCTACTACGATCTTCCGGCCATCCCATAGACGGTACCCATTCACCCCGTACCCAACGAAGTGACAAATCTTGCTACGGGAATCTAGTTTATTCCGCTTCTCCTTCAAGACCAAGCAGAACGCCTTCCTGCCAAAAATCCGCAATTTTGAGACATCCGGCTTATGGCCATGCCACATTTCATAGGAGGTTCGATTTTCTGTAAGCGCTGCCGTCGGACTACGGTTAATCAAATAAACCGCAGTGAGGACCGCTTCACACCACATTTTCTTACTCATACCGGCGTCGGCTATTGAAATGGTTTTCTGCCATAGCGACGTACGTTTTGAACATTTCCAATACCTCGTCCTTGGTGTTTAGGAAATACACCGCGGAAAAATGCGTACAATCATCCGTGAAACTTAGAAAATAACGCTTACCGTTCCACGCCACAGGTGTCATCGCTCCGCAGACGTCGCTGTGGATGAGCTCGAGGGGTCGGGTACTTCTGGGCAGCGGCATCTCGACGAACGACATCCGAGTCTGCTTTCCAATCATACATGGTTCACATGCATGGTCACCACGCACCGCTTTCTGCTCCAGATCCATTCCTTTCACCATACTCGCAATCAAAATCTTCTTCAAACCGGTACCGCCGATGTGGCCGAATCTACGGTGCTAAAACTCTTCACCATCCATTGACTTCTCAGCAACAAACACTTCCGATTGTGAAACTTTCTGGATTCTCACGTTCAGTTCGTACAGTCGATCGTGACGACTACCGGTACACAGTACACGACCTTCGCGCTTGATTAACGCCTTGTCCTTGTCAAACACTACCTGCATGTCCAGGTCACTCACACGCCGAATGGAAAACAAGTTATAGCTCAGTTCCGGAACGTAAAGCACTCTTTCCACTGTGCATTTTAGCTCCTATTTACCGATCTTCGCAACCATAATCACTTTGCCGACGTAGCGGCACTGCAGGGTTTGACCCGATGCGACTTTAATGATCACTGGCTCTTCAAGTTTCTGGACATCACGCAACCAATCTTTCGCACAGACCATATGGTCAGACGCACCGGAGTCAAGGATACATTTTAATCTCGCACTGTCACCATCGTTTCCACGGAGCGAATCGCTTACAAATGTCACTTCTGTTTCACTACAGTGAGCACTTTGCATCTTCTTCCCATTTTTCTTCGAGTCTCTTCCCGACTCCACATCCTTCCGAGACGGGCAATCGGACCGCTTGTGGCCGATCCTCCCACAAGAGAAACACTTGATCTTCTTTTCGCTGAAATTTCCGCTCTTCCCCGCGAACGCTGTCGATGCACCACCGCCTTCACATTCGTGGGTGTGATCTCGTTTCACGCTTTCTTTCAATAATCGCGCACGAACGAAGTCGAGCGTGCACTGATCAGTGGCAAGCGTTTCCAACACTGTCACTAACTGGCTGTAGGACGAAGGCATAGTCTGAAGCAAGTAAAACACTACCAGCTTTTCCTGCAGCTTGATTCCAGCGGCGACCTCGACGCTCACCATCCGATCGAAGAGCATCAAATGCGCCTGCAACGATCCGGACTCGCGAACTTCATTGTCGATAGCTTCTTGAGAAGGTAAAATTGACCAGAGATCCCTTTCCGAGCATATGTGTTCCGCAACGTCGTCCAAATTTCCACCGGAGAACGCTTCCCCTTGATGCACTCAAGCTGGGAATCCGCGATGTTCCGGATAAGCACTGACTTGCATTTCACATCCAGCTTCTGTCGATCTGCCAATTTATCCGCCTTCTGCTTGCGTATATCCGCGGAATCAGTCACCGCCACTTGGTACTGCGGCACGTCAATTGCCCCTTGCTGAATGCACTCGAGCATATTCAACTCCCCCAGGTGGACCTCCATGCGAAAACTCCAGTTCGCATAGTTGGAGCCGTCGAAGAGGTAAATTTTTCGGTCCTCTTCCATCTCCACCGATTTCCACGCACCCGCAATCGAGAACAAACGACAAAAAACGTGTACTTTCCGCGACGG
The DNA here is from genome assembly GCF_002204515.2 of Aedes aegypti. Lineage (NCBI taxonomy): Eukaryota > Metazoa > Arthropoda > Insecta > Diptera > Culicidae > Aedes > Aedes aegypti. Next base: position 304,840,878 of record NC_035107.1, on the reverse strand, counting down.
TCAACTCCGCTCGCTCCGAACAGTCGAACTCGCACCGAAAAAAAAGTGCACTTTTTGAGGTTAAGGCGTAGTCCGGGCCAATAACTTGAGAGAAAAGTAAAACACGCGCAGTCTCTTTGACGTTTAACTGAAGAATGATATTTATTCACGAGATCAAGAGTTTACTACAAAGTGGTTTGTTTTGATATTATTACACACTGAATACAAAGTGGTTAGATTATCCCCAACACCTATCAGCTGGTGCAGATAAATGGCCAGCCTCTCCGGACCCATCTTTATGAGTTCAGCTCCGATACCATCCTTACCAGCAGCTTTATTGTTCTTGAGCTGGTGAATGGCATCCTGAACCTCCCTCAAAGTGGGGGCTGGTTGGTTTCCATCTTCCGCAGTACTGACGAAGGCATTTCCTCCATTGCCCCGTCCTTCATTGCCTGTGCTCTCAGCG